>NW_027362765.1:230695628-231895628 GCF_046119375.1 Phyllobates terribilis
GCGCGGCCGTGTCTCTTAGCTGTGACGTCACGCAGTGCGCATCCGGCCTGCACTGCTGCAGCCTGCATCGGAGGAGCAGGAGGACTGGAGCCTAGCCGGGGGATGGTGAGTGTGTGAGAGTGTGTAAGAGTGTGTGAAAGTGAGTGAGAGTGAGTGTGTGTGTGTGTGTGTGTGTGTGTGATTGAGTGAGTGTGTGTATGTGTGTGCAGGCAGACATAATTGTGTGATGTCTGTTTATATGTATTTTTGTGTTTCACATGTGTTTATGCGTGTATGTATGTGTATGTCTGTATATGTTTGTGTGTGTGTGCGTGAGTGCGTGCGGCCTCCCGCTGTCTCTGCGGGGGCGCCGTGCGGCTTCCTGCTGTCTCTGGGGGGGGCGCCGTGCGGCCTCCCGCTGTGTATAGATGGCGCCGTGCGGCCTCCCGCTGTGTATAGATGGCGCCGTGCGGCCTCCCGCTGTGTATAGATGGCGCCGTGAGGCCTCCCACTGTGTATAGATGGCGCCGTGCGGCCTCCTGCTGTGTATAGATGGCGCCGTGCGGCCTCCCGCTGAGTATAGATAGCTACGTGCGGCCTCCCGCTATGTATAGATGGCGCCGTGTGGCCTCCTGCTGTGTATAGATGGCTACATGCGGCATCCCGCTGTGTATAGATGGCTACGTGCGGCCTCCCGTTGTGTATAGATGGCGCTGTGCGGCCTCCCGCTGTGTATAGATGGCGAAGTGCGGCCTCCTGCTGTGTATAGATGGCACCGTGCAGCCTCCCGCTGTGTATAGATGGCTACGTGCGGCCTCCCGCTGTGTATAGATGGCTACGTGCGGCCTCCCGTTGTGTATAGATGGCGCTGTGCGGCCTCCCGCTGTGTATAGATGACGAAGTGCGGCCTCCTGCTGTGTATAGATGGCACCGTGCAGCCTCCCGCTGTGTATAGATGGCTACGTGTGCTCAATATTGAGTCATACAATTAATGTAAGGCTATGTGCCCACGATACAGAAATGTTCCGGATTTTTTTAGAGCGTTTCTGCATCTCCCTGGCAGAAAAAACGCATGCGGATTTCACATGCGGATTGTACATGCGGATTTTACATGCGGATTGTACATGCGTTTTCCTGCCAGGGACATGCGGATGTGAAGCGTTCTTCACTTGAATTTCCGCATGCGGGTTGACAAGCGCTTTCCAAGCGATTTTAGCATCACTTGGAAAGTGCTTGACGACTTGGTTACACTATATAAATCCATGCAACCAGCATGGATTTATATAGTGTGACCGTAAAAGAATGGTAAAAAATAAAAAATATATACTTACCTTCTGATGGCCTGCCGACGTCAGCGGTCGCGTGACCCGTCACATGACTAAATGACGTCACGGCAGGTCCTTTTCAGACCATCGCGAGCTGCCGGCAAGCCAGGACGCATCGGAAAAAGACACCGGGGGCCATCAGAAGGTAAGCATAATATTTATTTTTTATTTCATTCTTTTTTTACAGGTTCTATGGTACCCGGGTCCGGAGGAGAGTCTCCTCTTCTCCAAACCCGGGTACCATCCACACATTGAAATGCATGGATTCTGCATGTACAGATGCAGTGATGCGGATTCCATGCGTTCCAATGCAAGTCAGTGGCGACGAAAACGCCGCGCTTCCGCAAAATAATAGGTAATGCTGCGGATTTTTCCGCAATGATAATCCGCAGCGGAAATTTCCGCAGCATGTGCACAGCACATGCGGATTATCATTGGGGAACATGGCAGACCTTCTACCAAGCGTTTTTAAGTGTTTCTGCAGCGGAATTGCCGCTGCGGAAACGCTTAAAAAACGCATAGTGGGCACACAGCCTTAAAAAAATTATTATAATTAATATTGTGCCAAATTAATTTCAGGGGGGGGCCCTTGCTACTCTTAATCCACCCCTGGAGACATCACAAATCAAAAATGCTATATTACATTTCTAATTGTAGGTATTTGCTAATATTATTAATATTACACCTACTACATATTGGGATAGGATCTTAAAGATGGGAATACCCCATTAATGGTATTCTTATGCTGTTATATAGTAATCACACCTTTTTGGTATTTTTTTTCTATCTAGGTTTTCATCTCTCTATAAAGGGTGACAAGGCTGGTGGAATAATATCATGTATAAGTATATTGAGGGATTATTTGTATCAGATCTATGGAAATGAATACATTTAGGCTATGTGCCCACAATGCAGAAATGCTCCGGATTTTTCCTGAGCGTTTCTGCATCTCCCTGGCAGAAAAAACGCATGCGGATTGTACTTGCGGATTGTACATGCGGATTGTACATGCGGATTGTACATGTGGATTGTACATGCGTTTTCCTGCCAGGGACATGCGGATGTGAAGCATTCTTCACATGCATTTCCGCATGCGGGTTGACAAGCGCTTTCCAAGCGATTTTAGCATCACTTGGAAAGTGCTTGACAACTTGGTCACACTATATAAATCCATGCAACCGGCATGGATTTATATAGTGCGACCGTAAAAGAATGGTAAAAAATAAAAAATAAATATTATACTTACCTTCTGATGGCCCCCGGTGTCCTTGTCTTGGCTTGCCGGCAGTTCACGGTAGATTAAAGGACCTGCCGACGTCAGCGGTCACGTGACCCGTCACATGACTAAATGACGTCACCGCAGGTCCTTCTAGTCTACCGCGAGTTGCCGGCAAGCCGAGACAAGGACACCGGGGGCCATCAGAAGGTAAGTATATATTTATTTTTTATTTTATTCTTTTTTTTACAGGTTCTATGGTACCCGGGTCCGGAGGAGAGTCTCCTCTTCTCCAGACCCGGGTACCATCCGCACATTGAAATGCATGGATTCTGCATGTATAGATCCAGTCATGCGGATGACATGCGGTCCAATGCAAGTCAATGGCGGCGAAAACGCTGCGTTTACGCAAAATAATTGGTAGTGCTGCGGATTTTTCCGCAATGATAATCTGCAGTGGAAATTTCCGCAGCATGTGCACAGCACATGCGGATTATCATTGGGGATCATGGCAGGCCTTCTAACATGCGTTTTTTAAGCATTTCTGCAGCAGAATTGCCGCTGCGGAAACGCTTCAAAAACGCATAGTGGGCATACAGCCTTATTGTTAATAAAGAAAGCCTCACAAAACTTCACATATATATGAACAATAAAATGATTCCTTTTCTTTATTTTATGTCATGAATTTTCCAAAAATCATAAGGCATAGCTAACAAGTAAAAAGTTTTCCAAGACAGACTAGTAGAAGTTTGCAATAATTTTATTCTTTCTATTACGTGGGTGAACAAGAATATCTGCAGGTATCTGCTGACAGGTAATACAGTAGAAAA
Source organism: Phyllobates terribilis (assembly GCF_046119375.1). Lineage (NCBI taxonomy): Eukaryota > Metazoa > Chordata > Amphibia > Anura > Dendrobatidae > Phyllobates > Phyllobates terribilis. The sequence goes on from NW_027362765.1 coordinate 230,698,979, forward strand.
AAGACTTGAAAATGTGATAAATCAGTTATTGATAGTTTTTTTGTCTAATCGTATATAGAACTTACTACATCATAAAGGAGCATCATTTTTTTTCACTTGCCTCATATTTCCAGACACCATGGCATAACTCGAGGCGCCTCCAACAACCTAGGTGGCTGAGTGCAACTGCTACCTCTCTAGATACTTTCCTGACCATGAAAATACCGGTGGCATATGACCAAATGGCTTATGTCCTTCTTATATCTCTAGCCAGATTAAAACATAAAACACACACATCTTTAAAAACAGCAATTTTTCTTCCACACATATAGTTTCCTATTTGTTTCTGTTATGTACAGTGGTGAAGGGTTGTCTGCTTTGTGAAATCCAGTTTTGCTAGTATTGTCACCTGAGAAATTTCCTTTGATAGGACCCCCAATGGTCAAACATAATCTAATCACATAATATAATACAAGGACATACTGGGTCATCCAAAGTGAGAGGATTTATTTCGTAACCAGTTTCATTGATGGAGGTCCCGAATAATCTAGAATTCCCTAGGATTTTCAAAACCAAACATCTCCTTTATACTTCTACTTATAAAGTTATATATTAAACAACTAATAAGCACAACAAGAAATAGTATTGTTTATTAGTCTGGAAATAATAAGACATATTCTTGTCTGTTCCTTTGTCCACTTCTTACTTGGTTCCTAGAGGTAAAAAAAAGCAAAAAGGATCAGAAACCTATATTTTATCAAGGAATATTCTGACTAATAAACTTTTTCCATTGTACCTATTTGACATCTAAGGTGTACCTCACAGTGGCAGATCTAAAATCCAACATTTAACTAAATAAGGCTAGGTGCACACTGCATCTGTACACCTAATCTACAGTTTATGTCTGGAGTAGTGATGAGCGAGTATGTTCGGTTAACCCTTTCGCCGAGTATACTCGGGCGAGTACCGAGTATCTTCAGCGTACTCGGTGTTATGTTTGAATCCCTCCCGTGTGCGTGATTTGCGACTGTTTGACAGCTATAATACATGTGAGGGTTAACCGAACATACTTGCTCATCACTAGTCTGGAGCCTTTCCCGACATAGAGGTGACCATTATCCTGTGCTCTTTCGGACTCAGTCTGGACAGTGTGGAGTTTGTCTAAGAGAGCACCTTCCTATACTGAGTGACACTGTGTATATATTTCTTCATGGGTCCTTATAGTAGATGGCTGTGTGGTGCCCCTGAGGGTTCAACCGCCACAGGGATGCTGCACCTCTTTAATGGGGTGTAGTATCCCTCCTTCGAGGTAAGAACGGTGCAATGATCAGGACCTCACCTCCACATCCAACACCACACTTCTCCCACCAGAGGGGGCTATTAGGCACTAGGTGCTGCCCCTACTGGGAATTGGGAGACTGGGGAACCAAAAGTTAGGGGGAACCATCTAGTGGGTGAGGGTGGAGGACTCACATTTAGTCTACACTAAATATTTCATATTTAATACACAGCCATCTTGGGCTCATGGGCTTTTGATTGTGATCTCCATCCCTGACCGTGGCTTCTGGGTGAACCTGCAGAGGATGGAGACACGGCCCTCATACTCTGGCCTTGAGTCGAGGGGCAGGTTCGAGTTAACATATGTCTCAACCCGGTCAAGGACCATGACCAAGAAGGCCTGGAGCTTAGGAGTGTAGCTCCACCGCAAAAGGATCCCAGGGGGATGCAGACGGAGCGGTATACGCCACCTGTCTTCACTAATCTGGCCTAGTCAGAGGGATTCCGGCTGCAAGAGGGGTACCGGCCCCCGACACCTGACTTTGCTACGCTACGTCCTAGTCAGGAAAGCCCGGCAGGCCCTGAGGATCCCACGGGGTAACAGACGGAGCAGAGCCGCCACCCGTACCCTGTTTCTGAGCGTAATCCAGAGGGAGACCCGGCCTATCTACACACACACAGACAGGAAAGGATTCGGTCTGAAGTCTAGGAACACTCTGGTGCGGGGTCCTGATTACGCACTTGAATTACTCGGAGGTTGTCGGACCCCCATCCCTGGTGACCATAGAACTCCATGAGGAGCAGGGAGAAGCCTTGCAGCTGTGCTCTCCAACGTGAGTAAAAACCCTGGAAGTCGACCCCTATGGCCTCCGGACTCTTTATTTCTGCACTGCACCGCACCACGTAGCACCAGACCTCCTACACTACAACTCCCTCCATCCTTGTCTCTGCCCTGAGGCCCTGCTCCGCCTGTGGGGAGTAGTATCAACGACGGCTGCCACAACATCCCGCCTCAGAGGACTGCTGCAGCGCTGGTGGTCTTCACCAGGTACCACAGGTGGCGTAATCGATAGCAACCACTCAACCCTGATAGCCCGTACCACCCTTTTTAATGTGACAGCCCTGGGCACGGAGCGGGTCCAGGCCACGACTGCCCCCCCAACATCTGACCCGGCTCCGAGTACCCCATTTCCCAGGGCAGGGCTGCGAGCGTCACAGCTGCCTAAGGCATCCGTCCTGTCTGTGCGCAGTGTCGGGCCCGTGTTGGTTTGGCGGGCAACCTGAATATACTGAAAAGGGAATCTGTCACCAGCTTTTTGCTATCTTATCTGAGAGCAGCATGATGTAGGATAAGAGATCCTTATTCCAACGATGTATCACTTAGTTTACTGGGTGCAGTAATTGTGATACAATTAGAGTTTTTAGATGTAGCATGAAGCAGAGCTGAGAAAGATAATCCCCGCCCACACCACAGCTTGGCACGATGCAACTAGTCTGGACAGTGATAACTTCCTGGTAATAAAACATTCACTGTATGGAAACAACAGCACACAGTCTATTAAGTGACACATCCCAGAAATCTGTGTCTCAGCCCCTACATCATGCTGTCCTCAGATTACATAGCAAAACCTGCTGACAGACTCCCTTTAAAGGGAACCTGTCACAAGAAAAAATGCTATTAACCTGCAGAGAAGAGGTTAAATAAAAATAAATAGAATTTAAATAGTGTTATTAACTTGCCCGGTGCCTACACTTAGCGAAAGGCTGCTGGGAGAAAATAAACTTTATTCCGCCCCGGCAGCGTTTGGGCTTCAGTCACGGGGGCGGCGCGAGCGTCGGTTCAGTCATCGCTCTGAGTATACAAAACGGTGACTGTAACTGTGCCCCCAGCCCTGACTGACAGCCAGCCCCAATGCAGAGGGAGTGTCAGTTAGTGCGAGGGGCACGTTACAGTCGGTGCTTTGTATAGTCAGATTGGTGACTGAACCCACGCTGGCGCCGCCCCTGTGACTGAAACACGAATGCTATCAGAGGGAATAAAGTTCATTTTCTCCCGGCAGCGTTTGGCTAAGTGCGGGCGCTGGGCAGGTTAATAACGCTATAACCTGCAGATTAACCCCATATCTGCAGGTTAATAGCGTTTTTTCTGGTGACAGGTTCTCTTAAAGAATGAATGAAACGGCAGTGTGCATGATCAACCACAGCTCAATTAGCCAGGAGAGCCCTGGTTTTCTGGATTAGTAGGGGCCCACTTGTCGAACCCCCAGCGATCCGGAAATTATCCCCTATTCCAAGGATAGGAGATAACTTTCAAACTTGAGAATACCCCTTCAAACAGGGAAAAACTTTTTTTTATAGGAACAGCCCATAGACCAGAAACAGACCCTTTTTCTAATCCTGGACAACCCCTTAAACCTATTCTTCTATTTGAATATCAATCAGGTTTTCTGTGTAAGGTATATTGAGTTTAGGACATACCCTCCCATGGATTTGTGCAATTCTTTCCCGACGCTGTATTGCAGCACTTGCAGATTTTGAATGCCATTTGTATTTGTCTTATTAAACTTTGTACTGTCTTATTTATCCATAATGGTTTCTTTTTATTCCTGGGCATTTAATTACCAGAGGGTATAAGTTTTCTACAGGATTCTAGTAGTATATCATTAAACCTGCCCCATTTATGTTTGGTATCCCTAGTTAAAAATCACTGACCAAAGTGGATTAATAGGATAAAATATAGCTTTTAATATATTCCTTAAAATGTAGTAATAAAATTCCACCGTGCTATGTGCTGGTCCATCTGGCAAAACTAATTAGTTTCAGTGCCAATATAGTAGACTTCCTGAGACTAGGAAATATCTATTTGCCAGATAAAAATAAAGAAAGATTCATGTCTATTAATTGTTCATATAAGGGGTGTATAAAAAGGGTAGCTACACATAGTGGTGTTGTTAGCACTTTCAACACCAGCTACCTATTATGACATCCGTTATTGTCTAATATTCTATCAAAAATTGTTGCTGTGTGTTTTATTATTGCTGTAATTTACAGCTCACATTTGCAACATTAACTAGAACTCTAGTTTTCAGATCCTATCTAAAGGTTAGATTGAATTGTTGCTATTTATTTGAATGTTGCTGTAATTCACACTGTCCCATCAGCAAACTGTATTATTGCACATCCCGATTGCTGAGCACATACTCCTACTTACATCACAAATCCCCTATATGATATATGTTTCACTTCATATAATTATAAACTGATCAGGGGAATGACTGAAGATCACCTCCATAATCAACAGTGCTTATAATCTGCAGTGCAGTGACACCATCCCCTAACTATCTCCTGTGTCGCCACGTTTCATCCACCCTGTGCTGGGTGGGCACATCAGGATATAGACTATTTGTTCATATAGGTGTGGCACCAGAGTCCTGATGTTGACTCTGGCGGCCACGATATGAGACATGTTACGGTCACTGGACCTGTAGATCTGAAATTGTATCTGGTCTACTTGACAGGACCAGATCCAGCAGATTACCTCCCCTGGTTGGTTCATCTACCAACTGAGAGAGGTAGTGGTCATTTTTTTAAATTAAGACCCTGTGAGATTATACTCATAAATATTTTGAAATTATGAAAATATTAGTTGCCATTTAAAACCAGAGTTTCATTAAACCTATTAGCCTTATTAATTAAAGTTTATCACCATTTACCATTTAAAGGCTTCATGCACCTTGTCGCACAACCGTATGGGCAACACTTTTCATCCTCCGGACATCCAGTGTCATCAGGACAAAAACTGAGTTCCGCAACTATACACTGTGCCACGGTTTCCATTTCACAGTAACCTGGTTTCTCTTTAAAAAAAAAAAAGGTAAAAATCAGAATCAAAATAAGAGCTTAAAATACATACATGCAGTGATACAATGAAGTAATAGTTGCAGTTGAGATGGTGTTTTAAAAGGCATGGTCAATGTCTCGGTTATGAGGATCTAATGCTACGACCTGACATTAAAAGCAACTTACTCCAACACTCGTCAGCTGCATATATTGCCCCTCTGTATTGTTATTTATAACCATGGGTACATATATCCCATATAAAACAGCCACAACTTAGAAAACAATGATAAGAAAAAAATCATGACCATTGTTGGACTGGGGTGACAAGTACCCACTGACTCTGGTGGTCCATTATTTAGCTACATGCAAATATTACATTACCCTCATTCACAAATTTACCTATGCTCCTATATAATAATACATTGGGTAGTTTGTTAAATGAATGATGATATAGTGCCTTTGTCTGTACATAGTGAATTATTTTATTCTGCCAACTATTGCTCATATATCGGGTTAAGTTAACCACTCCTGCACAGGGGCCTACCCTGTTTCACCTATTGCACCTATTTCACCTATTCCCCTGTGGGCCAGTCTGAGCCTGATCATGACAACAGTATATGCAATGAAAAGTAAAATATGTTATATATGGATGTAATAACTTACCTCCAATCGAGGGCTGACAGCTATATCCACAGTCATTCTGGCAACACTTAGCTCCAGGAGCACACTGACTGTCAGAGGTGCACATATCAGAACATCGGCTAGAAATGGGGGCACTGGCAGGGCATGATCCACACCTTTCTGTATATAAATAGTGGAGATATAGTAATTAAATTTCATTTTGAGAAAAAAAACAACTCATATCATATGTAGTTGCACCAATTGATCAAAATGGAGTAATAACAAAGAAAAAGAGCACAGTTTTGGCCCAAACAACAAATGTACAAAAAAGTCAAATAAACATAAATCCAGAAGAACTCCTCCTTTATTAACTTATTAGAGGGGTGTGATCCCCATTGGCTATTATTTTACTTCTTTATAGATTAATAATTATGTTAACTCCTTAACAAATTTAAGGGGCCTTATTCTGAATCGCCGCTTTAAAACTGTGATCAGAAATGAGTGATTAGCGCCCTGCCGCTTGCGCAAATCTGGCAGGTGACAACGGTACATCACAGCTGACACCCTGAAGCATCAGCTCCAGTCAGTTTTGTAACTGATCGGGACAGATTAACCCCTTAAATACTGCTGTAAATCGCGACAGAGGAATGAATCTAAGTTGTTAAAAGACCCCCTTTGACAGTATCGACCCCCCACGATTACAATCGAGGGTGCTGATCATTTCCATTGTACCCTGAGGTCATCTGATAACTCCAGAGTACGGTGGCCTGTTAGATCTCACTGACTCCGAGTCTAACAGGCTGAGTCAGTGAGACACTGACAGGTCTCATGCACTCCATGAGTACCACAGTGCATGAGACCAACGATAAAAGTAAAAAATATATATGGCCCATAGTGGGACTAAGTGAAAAAGTAAAAAAAAACTACATAAAATGTGTAAAAAAACACAAAAAAGAGCATACAAATCACAAAAAGTTGTTTTGCCACTAAAAGCGCAGTGTTTGCGTTTAAACAAAAATAAACAAAAGTGTAAACATAATTGGCATCACAGAGTCCGGAACCACCTGATCAATAAAACTGGCATGTTAATTATTCCGCACATTTTCTTTTCTTTTCTCTGCTGGTTATTAGTTCATAAACTGTATGTGGCAGGTTGATCCTCATATATAATAACAGCGGTGCCCTCCTCAATTTGTTACTATTGTTTCGTATACACTGGTGGGTTATCCCTCTTGGTTTTCTGGAGTGAGGCACGCTTATATATTTGTGGGATTGTGTCCCTGTATTGTTTATAAAATGAATTTGGAGGCTAGGGAGAAAGCGTGGAGTCATAAGGCCCTAGATGTTTTCTGTAAGGGTATGATGGGCCCAAAGGAGTCTGCTTCAGCAAATGATGATTTTTTCAAAGTATCCATGGAAGTGATCAAACTACATAAATCCCTTACTAAGACTTGGTGGAACATTAAAAGTTTGGAGGAGTATAAAAAACAGATATCGTTCCGCGTGGTTTGAGGATACAAATCTTCCCAGCTTGGGAAGTAGACCAGAGTTTCAAATCGACATGGGGGACTGGTTTATTGGAGTGCTCAGGTATTATTCTTGACATGTTGATTGCCCGTGATCGGGAACTGTTGGAGCGTTGAAAGATGGACATTAGGGCTAAGGAAGCCATATTGAATACTTTTGATCTGGTTAAGGAAGTGGAACCTTTTTCCCAGAAACTTATGACTATTATAGATCGGTTTGAAGAGGATGTCATTAGGAGAAAAAAATCTAAATTTTTGAGGGATCAGATGGATTTTGAAACTAGTAGAGCATATTAGATGGTCACACCATGGCAATATAAGAACTAGTGGACCTGGCAGGTCCAATGAGGTTCCAGAACCCAGAACCACTGTTAAGCTTTCCTTCAGTGATTTTTTTATCCTCCGAAATCAGCGATATAGACGGCGCAACCGGAGGGGGAGATGCAAAGCTGCCAAATTTACGCAAAAGGAACAGGAGTTTCAAGGAGTGGTCTCCCACGTATGAAAGGAATACGAGGCAGAACAGAAACGAAAGGAGATAAATGGGGCCAACGATGAAGGTCATCAACCTTTCCTCATATGTTCTTACAGAGGGGGAAAACACTTTGTTATCAAAGGGGCTTTCATTTTCACCCAAGAGTCACCTAGACAAATTCATGTTGATTAAGGATCTATACTTGTTTTGCAGGCAGCTAACCTTTAAACTTCTTTATCAACAGCCGTCAATCATTGACACTCTACCTGAGGATGAGAGAGGGGTGTTTCAGGATCTCATTGATTTACTTACTGAAAATGAACAGAACCTTTCCCCGGTAGGTTACTTTCACATGCCATACCAGCATTTTCCGTTTTTCCGGCCATACAAATTTTCTTTGATACAGCCTTTAGGGATATACAACGACTAAAAATTGATACTTGCAGGCAAGGCAATCTATCACAATCAGAACAGAGGGCTCTTGCAAAATTAAAAGACAACAGTTCTTTTCTCATTAAGAAGGCCGATAAGGGTGGGAATGTTGTTTTGTGGCCTACGGACCAATACCTTAGGGAGGCAAAGCGACAACTAACCAATGTTTCCTATTACCAGGGCCTCCCCTCAGACCCGACATCAGCCTTTAAAAAGAAGTTAGACAGATTGCTCTCCACGGCGTTTCAACAAAGCATCATCAGCAAGAAGGAGCGAGATTACCTGACCAGCCATCACCCCACAATTCTCACCTTCTATATGCTCCCGAAGGTGCATAAGTCCCTTCAAGAACCACCAGGTAGGCCAATTGTGTCCAGCATAGGTGGTCTCTTTGGACGACCGTATATTTACTTGGACCATTATCTCCAAGCTTTGGTCCTGCCATTGGGATCATATGTTAGGGACTCTTCGCATCTGCTCCAAATATTGGACGAAATTAGTTTACCCATTAATACCATAATGGTAACAATGGATGTGGAGTCATTGTACTCTAACATCAGGCATGATTTGAGACAGATGACTGTATCGTATTTCTTGGATCTGCGTACATCGGGAACAAGACAACACGACTCCTTCCTTCTTGAGCTTCTATCAATGGTTCTGCAGAACAACTACTTTGTCTTTGACTGTGTGTATTACCGACAGGTGTCTTGGACTGCAATGGGGGCTAGGTGTGCCCCGGCTTATGCCAACCTCTTTTTGGGGTGGTGGGAGGAGACAAAGGTACACAGGATGGATGTCTTTCAAAAACATGTTGTCGGATGGTATTGGTACATTTATGACATCCTTTTGTTTTGGTCGGGGTCTATGGATGAATGTCATCAATTTGTTACCACTTTAAATGACAACCCATGGAATATTATCTTAACAGCCAACTTCTCATGCTCTTCTGTAGAATTCCTGGACCTTAAAATATCCCTGCATGGATCTTCGATGACGACGACACTTTTCTGAAAACCCACAGCAACAAACAGTCTACTACATTTTTCCAGCTTCCATCCAGCACATGTGAGGAGGGGTATCCCAAAGGAGCAATTTTTGCGACTTAAAAGGAACTGCAGCATCAATGTTAATTTTAGGAAAGAAGCCTTTGATCTTACCCATAGATTTGTTTCGAGGGGGGTATCCACGGAAGGTCGTGTCGGATGCCTTCCAGTTTTCTAAACAGATTAATTGTGAACAAGCTTTCACACCAAGGAAATGGGAGAATCCACGCACCGTTAATTTAATAACCTCTTACGATAAGCAGTGGGAGGATATGTACCGTATTCTGAATAAGAACTGGGATATCCTTTTGAGCGAACCAAGGCTACATAAATTCATCTCTTCACAACCCAAGGTGATTGCAAGGAGGACACGCAACCTTAAAGACCATTTGGTTGTGAGCCACTTTAAACGCCCTACGCAACACCTCAATAGGGGCATTAGATTGAAGGGTACATATCCCTGTGGTGCCTGCACGGTATGCCCTTTGATGCTGACAGACAATAAGATTGACCTCCCTCTTTTCCCAAAGCAGATCCCGTTGCGTGAATATTGCAACTGTAAAACAAGGAACTTAGTATATGCGATAGTATGTGGATGCCCAAAAATGTATGTGTGACAAACAACACAGGAGCTAAGGCGTAGGATCCAACAACATCTGTCTAGCATCAATAAGGCCAAAAGAGACAAGGAAAAAGGTAAGACCCTTACCTCAGTAGCTATGCACTTCTTGGATGTACATAATGGTAACTGCACAGGGCTGCGTATAATTGGCTTGGAAAGGGTTCATATGGACATCCAAAATAGGGACGTGATCCTGGAACTTTTGCGCCAAGAATCCAAGTGGATCTTTAAATTGAACAGTCATAGAATCATAGAATGGTAGAGTTGGCAGGGACCTCCTGGGTCATCTGGTCCATCCCCCTGCTCAAAGCAGGATTCACTAAATCATCTCAGACATATGTCTGTCCAGCTTCTGTTTGAAGACGTCCATTGAAGGAGAACTCACCACCTCTCGTGGCAGCCTGTTCCACTCATTGATCACCCTAACTGTCAAAAAGTTTTTTTCTAATATCTTATCTGTGTCTCCTCCCATTCAGTTTCATCCCATTGCTTCTAGTCTTTCCTTGTGCAAATGAGAATAAAGATGATCCTTCTACAATGTGACAGCCCTTGAGATATTTGTAGACAGCTATTAAGTCTCCTCTCAGTCTTCTTTTTTGCAAGCTAAACATTCCCAAATCCTGTAATCGTTCCTCATAGGACTTGGTTTGCAGACCGCTCACCATTCTGGTCGCTCTTCTCTGAACTTGCTCCAGTTTGTCAATGTCTTTTTTAAAATGTGGTGCCCAAAACTGGACACAGTATTCCAGATGAGGTCTGACCAAAGAGGCGTAAAGTGCGATAATGACTTCACGTGATCTAGACTGTATGCTTCTGTTAATACATCCCAGAATTGTATTTGCCTTTTTTGCTGCTGCATCACACTGTTGACTCATGTTCAGTCTATGATCTATTAGTATACCTAAGTCTTTTTCACATGTACTGCTGCTTAGCTCTATTCCTCCCATTCTGTATATGCTTTTTTCATTTTTATTACCCAGATGTAGTACTTTGCATTTTTCCCTGTTAAAAACCATTCTGTTAGTTGCTGCCCACTGCTCCAGTTTATTTAGGTCTTTTTGAAGCCTCTCTCTCTCTCTTCTCTAGTGTTAGCTATCCCTCCTAGCTTTGTGTCATCAGCAAATTTAATCAGTTTACCCTCAATTCCTTCATCTAAATCATTGATAAAGATGTTGAACAATATAGGTCCCAGAACAGAGCCCTGTGGTACCCCACTTGAGACATTCATCCAACTGGATGTGAAGCCATTTACGACCACTCTTTGAGTCCGATCACTAAGTCAGTTATGAATCCACCTACGAGTTGCCTTGTCCATTCCATACTTGGTCATCTTTTCAATAAGGATGGTGTGAGATACTTTGTCAAATGCTCTGCTGAAGTCCAGATATACTATATCTACAGCATTTCCCTGATTCATCCAGTCAGTGATTTTGTCATAGAAGGAAATTAAGTTAGTCTGACATGACTTGTTAGTTACAAACCCATGCTGACTCTGGTTAATCACTTCATTCTTATCCAGGTACTTACATACATTTTGTTTAATAATTTGTTCAAAGATCTTTCCTGGTATAGAAGTCAGACTCACCGGCATATAGTTCCCTGGGTCCACCTTCTTCCCCTTTTTGAAGATAGGAACAACATTTGCTCTTCTCCAGTCTTCTGGGACTGCCTAGAATGGTGTCCTTTCCGTTGTTCTCTCCTTGTATTTTTACCCAAACAGTTTCCACAGAACTCCCAGTCTCTGAAGCTTCAATCTCTGTGCAGATATACGCTTTTCTAACATACAAAGCAGCACCTCCTCCTCGTTTATCAAGTCTGTTTCTTGCAAATAAGTTGTATCCTTTTAGCCTTGTATTCCAATCATGTGTATCGTCCCACCAAGTTTCAGTGATTCCAATGACATCATATTTCTTTTCCTGCGTTAGTAGTTCCAATTCTCCTTGTTTGTTGCCCATGCTTTGTGCATTTGCATACAAACATTTTAGTTTGTGATTGGTTTCTCTTCCTCCCATATTTTTATTATTTAGATTTTTTTGTCTTTGTTCTTTCTTTCCACTTCCAATAGCAGAGATCTCAATAGTATTTGTCAGCTGTATAGCTTTTTCTGGCATTTTGCTTACCTTCCCACATTGTTCTAGTTTAAAGCTCTCCTGATGAGTGTAGCAAGACGACTTCCAAATACACGTTTTCCAGTCTTCGTAAGGTGCACTCCATCTCTAGAAAGTAGTCCATCATATAGGTAATTCATTCCGTGATCCAGAATCCAAATCCTTGTCGACGTAGCCAGTTGTTCACCTGTAGAATCTTATTCCACCTCATTGTTCCAAGGCCATCCACTGGGAGTCCATGGCCATCCACTGGGAGGATGGATGAGAAGACCACCTGCGCTCCCAATTCTTTCACTTTCTTGCCTAAGTCTTCAAAGTCACTGCAGATGGTTTCCAGGTCCTTTCTTGCGGTGTAATTTGTCCCCACATGTATTAGCAGGAATGGGTAGTGATCTGTAGGTCCGAAGAGTCTTGATATCCTGTCAGACACATCTTTAATTTTTGCTCCTGGAAGACAGCACATTTCTCTTGAGGTTATGTCTGGTCTGCAGATAGCGGACTCTGTTCCTCTCAACGGTGAATCCTCCATGACCACCACTCTCCGTTTTTTCTTCACACCATTTTTCTTTCTCCATCCAGGAGGATTCTGAGGGCTTACAAGGTTGTTCATTGTGGGCAAAGTCTTATCTTGCAGTATTTCTTCATGGTTCTCCTGCGTGAGAGCCTGGTACTGGTTCCTGAGCAGGAGAATTATCTCTTCTAGATTTTGCAACTTTTCCTCCAACAGGGACACAAGCTTGCATTTCTGGCATGTGAAGTTTGTCTTTTCCACTGGCAAGTCTGTGAATATGTAGCAGGATATGCAGCTCAACAAATGGCTCCTGGACTCTTCCATGTTCTTATTGTTAAAGTGTTATGAAAACAGTGAAAAACGCTCCAGAATTCCGGCGCACGGTTTACCGATGTCCTCCTTTCAGCTCCAACGGCCAAAATCCAGTGTTCTTTGAACTTGCGGAGACTCTTCACTTATCCCAAAATGCAGTGGGAATATGCAAATTATCTCCTCAGGACTCCTCCCCTGGTTTACCGATGTCCTCCTTTCAGCTCCAACGGTCAAAATCCAGTGTTCTTTGAGCTCGCGGATACTCTTCACTTATCCCAAAATGCAGTGGGAATATGCAAATTATCTCCTCAGGACTCCTCCCCTGGTTTACTGATGTCCTCCTTTCAGCTCCAACGGCCAAAATTCAGTGTTCTTTGAGCTCGCGGAGACTCTTCACTTATCCCAAAATGCAGTGGGAATATGCAAATTATCTCCTCAGTTTTAACCCCTCAGGGGTTCGGCTAATAGCGGCCACAATCGATTCAATTGGAATCTATGTTCTAAAGGCAAGTAGCGCTCCTTCCCATCCAATCTCTGTGGTGTGCTCACACAGTAGTGTACAACCACTTATGGGGTGCTTCCACATTCTGTATAAATTGTGCAACAAATTATAGGGTACATTTTCTCCTATTACCCCTAGTGTAAATTATAAATTTGGGGCTAAAACCACATTTTAGAGGAAAAAAAAACTAGTTTTCGTTTTGACATCCACGTTTTAAAAAGTTCTGTGAAGCAACTATGAGTTCAACAAGCTCAACACACCCCTACATGAGTTCCTTGTTGGGTCTAGTTTCCAAAATGGGACCACTTGTGGGGGTTTCTGCTGTTTTGGTACCTCAGGGGCTCTGCAAATGAGACTTGTTGTTTTAATCTATTCCAGTGAAATTTACATTCCAAATGTCGCTTCTTCCCTTCCGAGCCCTGTTGAGTGTCCAAATAGAACTTTTTGATGACATGTGGAGTATCACCGCGCACAGGAGAAAGTTTTCGTGTTACCTAAAGTAAAAAATTTGGGGCCAGAGTAATATTTTTGTGAAAAAATAAAAATTTTCAATATGACTGCCTAATGTCATGTGTTGACACAGAGGTTTCTGAACACATGTGGGGGATTAGTGAGCTCAGAAGAAACTAGGTAACAAATTGTAGGGTTCATTTTCTTGTGCTATTCCTTGTAAAAGTGAAAAAATTGGGGCTAAAGCAACATTTTAGAGTAAAAATTACAATTTTTTTTTTCATTTGCCTTTGTATTAATTCCCGTGTAGCACCTGAAGGGTTAAAACATTTCCTAACAGCAGTTTGAAGTATTTGAAGGGTGTGACGTGCCCAGGGGATGGGGACGACTCGGCGCCCGGGCCTTGCTGTTGCCTGACCTTGGGGGATGTCGCGGTGGTCGGCTCCCGGGCCCGTACCCTGGGGTCACTCTTAAAAAGAAGGGGGAAAGTTGTATGGGATAGGGAAAATGTTCGTGATGCCACCCGTGGTGTCTGGTGAGGATCACCAGTGCTGCTACAGTCCTCTGAGGCCGGTGTTCAGTTAGCTTAGTTGGTGCAGCTCCCCACAGTTGGAGCGGGGCCTCAGGGCAGCGTAGGAAGGATTTGGAACAGAGCGATGGCGGGTGCAGAACCGCGTAAGAAAGAACAGACAGAGGCAATAATTGAAGTCATCCAAGTCTTTACTCACGGTGGTGCTTTCTCAGCTCAGAGCTTCTCTCTGCTGTCACACGTCGAGCTGCGGCCGCCAGGGTGGGGTTCAGCACACTCCAGGTAGTTCAGGAGCGCTTGACAGGACCCCCGCTCTAAAGTGTTCCTCTCCTGTTGTACTTCTCCCGCCTTGTGTCCCCCACTCAGTCCCGTACGGGTACTGCGATGTCCCTTGTGGGTAACGTATAGTTCCCGGACCGACTGGGTGCCCTTCTTGGTGACTGGTGGTGAGAACGTGGCGTAAGGCCGGGTCCCTCTGGATAAACTCAGATTAGGGCATACAGGTGGCGACTCCGCTCCGTCCGTATCCCCCTGGGATCCACATAAACCTCGGGACTTTTCCGACAGAGACGTGAAGTGCAAAGTCAGATAATCGGGGACCGGTACCCCCTCTTGCGGCAGGGTCTCTCTGACTGGGCCAGAATAAGGTATGCAGGTGGCGACTCCGCTCAGTCCGCACCCCCTGAGATCCTTTCGCCTGTGGAGCCTAACTCCTCTGCTGCCCTCCTGGGCCTACTTGGTTGGACTGGGGACAGAGCTGGTTTTAACTCTGCCCCAATCCCCCGTCTCGACGCCTGAGACCGGGAACCGTGGACCCCTCAGCCGGCAGCAGCTTAGTGCTGACCTGCCGTCCCAAAGACCCACGAACAATGACCCGGTTCTTAAAATGGCCTCCTGTTATATATGATTCTATTAAGTGGTAAAGTAAAGTGCTTCCTCCACCCTCACTCACTACATGGTTCCCCCTAACTTTTGTTCCCCCCCAACTCCTCCATTCTGGCCCAGGGCAGCACTATGGTGCTTTAGGCCCCCTTCAGAACTGGAGTGGTGTAGTTTTGAGTGTGTGGTTGGGGTTCTGTGAGGTACTCCATCCTTACCTTGGAGAGGAGATACCACACCTCGTTCTGAGGTGCAGTACCCCTGTGGCGACTGAACCCTCAGGGGCGCCACAGGTGCATTTTTTAAAATGATATCACTTTTGGGGAGTTTCCAATATAAAGGCCCCTCAAAATTCATTTAAATCTGAATAGGTCCTTAAAAAATGAAAACTTTCTACTAAACTTTTAACCCTTCTAACATCCTAACATCCCACAATGCAGAAATGCTCCGGATTTTTCCTGAGCGTTTCTGCATCTCCCTGGCAGAAAAAAACCATGGTGATTGTACATGCATTTTTCCTGCCAGGGACAAGCGCAAGTGAAGGGTTTTTCACATGCGATTTCGCATGCGGGTTGTCAAGCGCTTTCCAAGCGATTTTAGCATCACTTGGAAAGTGCTTGACAACTTGGTCACACTATATAAATCCATGCAACCGGCATGAATATTATATAGTGTGACCAAGTTAGTTAAAACAAAGATAAAAATGGTAAAAAATAAAAAAAAAAACATTATACTCACCTTCCGATGGCCCCTGGTCTCCTTATCCGATGCGTCTGGTCTAACCGTGTCTTGCGGCTGTGTAAAAGGACCTTCCATGATGTCATTTAGTCATGTGACAGGCCACACGACCGCCAACGTCATCGATCGCGTGACCCGTCACATGACTAAATGACGTAATGGCAGGTCCTTTTAGACCATCGCAAGCTGCCGGAGAGCCAGGACGCATCACTATGGAGACCGGGGGCCATCAGAAGGTGAGTATAATGTTTATTTTTTATTTTAAATTCTTTTTTTTTTTACAGGTTCTATGGTACCCGGGTTTGGAGGAGAGTCTCCTCTTCTCCAGACCCGGGTACAATCCGCACATTGAATCGCTTAATATCCGCATGTGCACATGTGGTCATGCGGATATTAAGCGATTCAATGCAAGTCAATGGCGGCGAAAACGCCGCGATTAGGCAAAAAAAATTGGTAGTGCTGCAGATTTTTCTGCAATGATAATCCGCAGCGGAAATTTCCGCAGCATGTGCACAGCACATGCGGATTATCATTGGGGAACATTGCAGACCTTCTACCAAGCGTTTTAAGCATTTCTGTGGTGGAATTGCGGCTGTGGAAACGCTTAAAAAACGCATAGTGGGCACACAGGATATAAAGATTGAAAGATTGAATATAGCTAATTTTTCAAAATTTTCTCCAAAATTCTGACATTTTCACAAATAATCGCAAAGCATATTGATCTAAATTTACCACTACCATAAAGTACAATGTATCACAAATAAACATTCTCAGAATCACTGGGATACGTTGAAGTTTTGCAGAGTTATTACCACATGAAGTGACACTGGTCAGAATTAAAAAAATTGGGCTGGTTATTAAGGTGAAAATTGACTTGGTCACTAAGGTGTAAAGGGGCCCTGTCAGGTAAAAACAAAAAAACCATGCATCTATAGTGGTACCCAGGGGGTAAACATTTTTTTAAATATACACGTATTTTTAATTGCAAATGCATCTACAGAGAGAAAATTAAGTTATATTCTCCTTGCGGCATCTTGCTTCTGGTCAAGGGGGTGGAGCCAAGCCAATTAAGAGCGCAGTCAGACGGCCATATACATAGGAGCTAGATCAGACCGCACTGCTCGTACTGGCCGCAGTTCTCCAGACCTCAGCTGTGTAATGAGATGTGCACTGTTTCAAACAGCCCCCAGCGCTACCACAATGACTGGAAGTGAGGATATAACAATATTTTGTCCCTGCAGCTTAATTTCTAACTGGAAAGCTACATATATTTAAAATGGGATTTACCTGCAGATTACCACCATGACTGCAGGTAATACCATTGTTTTCACAGGTTCCGTTTAGCCCCAAAATGACCTTGGACGTATGAGTTCGTCCAACGTCGCATCCCCCTCTTTGGTGTAGGCTCCAGTGATGAGACAGCACCTTTCCGGGGACATGAAAGCTGATGTAATCAGTTGTCATATTCCCCTAACAGCCGCGGGTGGAATCACAATCCATCTGCGGCTGTTAACATGTTAAATGCCGCTGTAAGTCTCTGACAGCGGCATTTAACATGCATGCGCTGGAAGCGCGCCACTAATCCCACATGACCGCGGTCGATGATGGGTTGACATGACAACCGGGGGTCTGCAGGAGACCCCTGCGGTTGTCATTGCCGGGATGCTATGAGCGCCGCCCAGCGGTTGGCGCTCATAGCAAGTGTGCACTTTTGCTTCACACAGCAGGGCTAAAAGCCCTGCTGTGTGTAGCACAGACGATCGAATGATCGCAGCTTCTAGTCTCCCATAGAGGCAATAAAAGCAAGTAAAAAAAAATGCTTTTAAAAATATAAAAAAATGCAATAACAGGCGATCAGAAGATCACATTCACCCCAAAAAATGTCAGCTCGGCATGCAAAAAATAAGCCCTCACCCGGCCCAGATCTCGAAAAATGGAGACGCTACAGGTCTTGGAAAATAGCGACTTTTTTGTTGTTGCAAACTTTAGATTTTTTTCACCACTTAAATTAAAAAAGAACCTATACATGTTTGGTATCTATGAACTCGTAATGACCTGTGTAATCATAAAGGCAGGTCAGTTCTAGCTTTTAGTGAACATGGTAAAAAAAAAAAAAATAACAACTGTGGAATTGCACTTTTTTTGCAATTTCACCACACTTTGAATTTTTTTCCCGTTTTCCAGTACATGATATGGTAAAACCAATGGTGTAGTACAACTCGTTCCACAAAAAGCAAACCCTCACATGGCCATATTGACGGAAAAATAAAAAGTTATGGCTCTGGGAATAAGAGGAGCAAAAAACGAGTCTCCGAAGGAGACAATTGAAGCATGTGAAAAGTAAGCAAAAAAAGTTTTTAAAAATTAAAAAAAATAAAAGTTCAAATCACCCCCCTTTTGCCCCATTCAAAATAAAACAATTAAAACAATTACACATATTTGGTATCGCCATGATAAACACTTCCATCAACTGTGTGATTTCTGATTGTGTGTAACTGTGTTCAATAAATGTTCTCCATTTTTTTAAAAAAGAATTCTGTTGTTTTTTCCTTTTGTTTTTCTGTATCTATCTTGTCACATAACAGTAATGATTTCAATGTGTCTGTTATCTCTGACATTTTAGGAACTTGTTTTTCCAACCAATGTCTAAGAAGACATTATTTAACTACTAAGAGAACTAAATGTACAATGTCAGGAACGAAACAGTTTCTTGTTTTGGCTTTACTCTCCAGGTTAATAAAGTGGAGCAAGCAGGATTGTGGGGTGTCTGGGAACCTTTATTTTCCAAATTCTTTGTATATATAGTTTTGCATCTTCCCATACTCTTTGAATGTGTGAACATTCCCATATACTAAACTAGAGGTTCCATTTAGCACAGCTATTAAGAAATTGAGCTGCAGCATTACGATATGAAACGTTAAAAGCAAATATCGCACCATATAATATCAATTTGAAAAACATTTCTCTCCATTATTCGTTTATTATTATCTTCCTAACCTTTTCCCACCCTATCAATTTTTTATCATACAGTCTTACATCAGCTATGACTTTTCCCCAAGTATCAAAGATATTTGACTTCCATATCATTTGAGTTTGTCCTCGTATGTGACTATATATGTTCGATAACGAATCCTGATTAGTTCCTGATCCTATTAATATATAATATTTGTTTCTTTTTTCTACTTTTCCTAAATCTTTTGTTAATGATTTGTAATGGCTAGTTACTTGTAGAAATTGTAGATAATGATAATTTTACAGTTTGTATTTGGAAGAAAGTTCCGCCCAGCTTGAAAACCTCCCTTCTTCTGTTTTTAACGTGTCTGCCAAATACTGAATTTTCTTCACCTCCCATGTTCTAAATAATTAATTTGTATGAAATTAGGATCTTTCCACATTGGTATATATTTAGATATGTGTGACACCCCAGGGGTCTGGTTGCCACAGTGATAGAGATATTACGTCTGAGAGCAGGTGGGAGGTCTCTTGGTCAGGAATCCTATGCATGCCACACCTCCTGCACAGTCCTGGGAGGGGAAGAACTTCCCCTATATAAAACTGGGGCTGAGGCAGGGTTAGGGAGTAGAGAAGAAGTAAAGAAAGAGAAGCAGCATAGGAAGAAACAACAGGAGCTCTGTGGGAGCAGTGTTACAAGGAGTCAGGGGCTGGCAGCTGCAGAGCTCGCCCTGACTGAGAAGTTATCACCGGACCCGGAGTCCGAGGCTGTGGGGACTAACTCCTATCCAGCAGCAGAAACCGACCGGCAGGGGATTGCAGGTCCTCTGGCCCAGAAACCCGAAGGCACGGTCACACGCGTGGGACCAGCACCGCCGTCGTGGAGCGGAAGCTACTAGAAGGCCCCGAGTCACCGGCCATACGGGTGAGCACCACACGGTACACTCAGGGACGTGGGCTACTTATACCCGCCTCTAGCAAGGTAGCCAGAAGAGTATCGTTAGTTTGGGAGGCCTACAACTCCGCCTGGCCAGGGGAGATCCCATCTGCTCAAGGACTGACCAGGCCCCAATCGCTAGCCAGTACTCCGGGAGGGTCTATCTTTGTCACCAGTAAAGACCCTGAACTACACAGTACCGTCTCCGAGTGGTTCCTGCTACCCCCATCATCCACGTCGGCTGCCCTGAGGCCATACCCCTCCCGTTGGGGGTTATACCATCCACGCTGCACCATCCTTCCACCGGCCTCAGCGGTCTGCCCTGCAGCGGCAGCTCCATAGCTGCATTCAACGGGTGGCGTAGTCATCCACCATCTACTGCTAATAGACTGCCACTTAGTCTGACTCCCTGGGCACGGACCGGGTCACCGCCACGAGACTACTACCCCCATCTGATCCGGCTCAGGGTAGGCTCCCGCGTGCGCAACGCTGCGCGACTCAGGCCCAGGGGCGCGTCAACTTTTGGCGTAGTCGGCAGGATTTCGTGCCCGCAACCACCGGGTACTGCGTGCCTGAAAGAGACTGTTCAAACTTACCTGTGGTGAAGATTCCCGCCATCCGGCGCCATCTTCAGCCTTCTTCCCGCCATCGGTGAAGATTCCCGCCATCCGGCGCCATTTTCAGCCTTCTTCCCGCCTTCCGTGGAGTTTTCCCGCCGTTGGACGCCATCTTGAAGACGTCGCGCGGGAAGAAGAGGGGCGTGGACTCCGAAAGCGCGCGAGAACTGAAGCCCCGCCTCACGTCCGGACGTCGCGTAAGGTCCTGGAAGGATCCCAGCAGACGCCGACGTCACAGGAGCGCGACGGAAGGTCCTCAACCCTGACGATCTACTGCGGAGCCGCGGCCTACGGAAGAGGATCATCGCAAGGTAGGCCACGGTCCACTAGGGGGGAGGAGGATGTCGGATACGGAGGAGAGCTTCACTGCCTCAACCCCCGCCAGCGCCATCGCTGCTGCAGTCATGCCTTTCACCATGCCCTATATCCCGGGAGCGGCCTGGCTACCCCAGTACTCAGGGGAGTCACATACCCTGCATGACTTTAGAGAAAAGCTGGATAGCCTCTTCCAGGTGTACCCCCTCACAGAAGAGCAAAAAGTGAGCATCCTGGTGGCCCAATTAACTGGGGCAGCCCGAAGGGAGGTAAAGTCCTGGCCACCTGGGGGGAGGACTGTCGCAGGGATACTAACCCGGCTGAGGGACACCTTTGATACCCGCACCTCAGCCGAGATCAAGCTTAGATTCTATGGGTGCAAACAGCGGGCACATGAGAGTATAAGGGACTATGCCCTGAACCTACAAGAGGCCTTGAGAGCCATTAAGCAGACCGACCCTGACGGCGTGGGAGACGAGGACAGGCTGTTGACTGAACAATTTATAGAGGGTTTATATTGCAATGCCCACCGAACCCAGTTGCGGGCAATGGCCTTACAGGACCCTCATCTGGGATTTGCACAGTTCAAGGACAGAGCCATCCGGGTGCTCCGAGAACCGGCACCAGGTGGCGTTGTGACCCACAGACACCCCACTACTACTTACTACCAGGAGGCGGCGCCCTTGTCGGCAGGGCCTGTGGGAGCTGATGCGCAGGCTTTGAGCAATGACCCGGCTCCAGACCTGCACCATCAGGTCCAAGAGCTAGCTAAAAGCGTTGCTGCGCTAACCCGAACTGTGCAGTCTTTACAGGTTTCTACTCCAGGGAAGATCCAGCTGGCATCCGGACCGGAGGACATCCCGTGGCGTCGACCAAGGAGGACCCCACCGGCCAGAGGAAGACCCAGCGACCGATACAACGAGGACGGACGACCCATCTGCCGCCGCTGTAATCAACCCGGACATATGGCAAGGTACTGTTCTTTAAACTGGCACGCACAACCTAGGGTAGAGGGCCAACCCCTAGGAAAAAGATCATCAGGCCCATCGAACTGGCGCGACAAATATGTGGGAGGACGTCCAGTCTTGCCTGTGGTACTGGATGGCATTCCTATGAGTGCCCTACTGGACACCGGGTCACAGGTCACCACCATCCCGTACGTGCTCTTCAAGCAGTACTGGAATGACTCGGATATTACCCGCTACCCTGACGACGACTTGAGTATCATCGCCAGCAATGGTCAGCCCGTGCCACAGATCGGATTTAAAGAGGTGACCATTAAAATTGGTAGAGTTGAACTGGCAGCACAGGGACTGATCATTGTAGACATTGACAAACACGAGAGTCACCCAAAGATAACTCTAGGAACTAATGTAATTGAAAATTGTCTTGCAGAGGTGATTTTCCTTTTACAGCAGGTTGCCAAGAACGCCAGCTCCGGCGAGCAGCGAGTGCTCCAAAAAGAGATCCGGGCACTGATGCGACGGCAACAGGTGGAACTCTCTGGCGGTGAGATTGGTAGCGTGAGAATGTGTGACCCTTTCCCTATTGCCATGCCCCCAAAAAGTGAAATGATGATTTGGTGCCGGGCAGCTATTGGTCTGAGAGGTAGAGATTACCAGGCAATGGTAGAACCAGTTTACTCAGACAGTAGGCCCACCATCTTGACAGCACGGGGGGTGGTTAATGTACGCCATGGGAGGGTGCCCGTTCGCATAATCAATATCGGGAAGAGGGAAGTGTACCTGCCCCGGTATGCCACGCTAGCCAAATTATATACCATTAACCAAAATGCTATACAATCTGTGGAACCCTTGCCTCCATCTCACCCAGAGGAAGGTAACGGCTCTAAGAAAACAATGGAGGACTGGTGTCAGCAACTACATTTGGGTACTGACTCCACTCCCTCACACCAGAAACAGGGAGTCTATCGGGTGGTTCAAGAGTACGAGAGAGTGTTTAGTAAACACCCGTTAGACTTCGGGCGAGTTAAGGGGGTAGAACACCACATCCCCACGGGAGACCATCCTCCCATAAAAGAGAGGTATCGACCCGTACCCCCTGCACACTACCAACACGCCAAGGGGATGCTTAGAGACATGAAGGAGGCTGGGGTGATCAGGGATAGCTGTAGCCCCTGGGCAGCTCCACTAGTCTTAGTCAAAAAGAAAGACAACACCATGAGGATGTGTGTAGATTACCGGAAAATCAACCGTATCACACACAAGGATGCGTACCCCTTACCAAGGATAGAGGAGTCTTTGGCTGCTTTAAGATCTGCTAACTTCTTCTCTACCTTGGATCTCACTAGTGGGTACTGGCAGGTTCCTGTAGCAGAGTCGGACCGGGAGAAGACCGCATTCACCACCCCGATGGGACTTAGCGAGTTTACCTGTATGCCGGTCGGACTCTGCAACGCACCAGGAACCTTCCAACGATTAATGGAGTGCTGTCTGGGCCACAGAAACTTCGAGACGGTCCTGTTGTACCTGGACGATGTCATCGTATATTCTAAGACTTATGAGGACCACCTGAAACACCTGGCGGAAGTGTTCGAAGCTCTGGCAAGCTACGGCCTAAAGGTGAAACCCTCCAAGTGTCACCTCCTGAAACCAAAGGTGCAGTACCTGGGACACGTGGTGAGCGCTGACGGAGTGGCTCCCGACCCTGATAAGATCACCGCAATTAAGGAATGGCCAAGTCCCTCCAGTGTAAAGGAAGTGCGGCAGTTCCTCGGGTTGGTAGGCTACTACCGCAGGTTCATCCCCGGTTTCACCAAAAAGGCAGCTCCTATGCAAGACCTCCTGATAGGCCAGTCCCGGAAGGCCAAGAACCAGAAGCCGCCCTTCAGATGGGAGAAGTTGGAAGAAGAGTCCTTCCGCCAGCTGAAGATGGCCCTCACGGGGGATGAAATCCTGGCGTACCCGGATTACAGCCAGCCCTTTATCCTCTACACCGACGCAAGTAACATCGGGCTAGGAGCCGTGCTGTCCCAGATCCAGAAGGGGAAAGAGCGAGTAATCGCTTACGCCAGCCGAAAACTGCGACCCACCGAAAGAAACCCTGAGAATTACAGCTCATTTAAGCTAGAGTTCCTGGCAGTGGTGTGGGCAGTCACCAAACGCTTTAAGCACTACCTCGCTTCTTCCCGGTTCGTCGTGTACACGGATAACAACCCGTTGACACACCTGGACACGGCAAGACTCGGTGCCCTAGAGCAGAGATGGATGGCCCGCCTGTCCAACTACGAGTTCACCATCAAATACCGGGCAGGACGCTCCAATACCAACGCGGACGCCCTGTCCAGGATGCCAAACCTACCGGACGAAGGAGAAGATCCAGAGGGACTGGAAGAAGTCGAACTCCCCGCGTTTCACCGTCATGGGACTATCCAGTATTCCCATCGGGTAAGGAGTAAGCAAGGCGCTACGCTTAACCCCTTACCTCACTACAACTGGGCGGAAACGCAAGACAGTGACCCTGCTGTCCGGCTGGTGAAGGAGATGCTGACTCAGCCAGAGGCTCGCCTTGACCCAGACGCTCCGGAGGAAGCCAAGCAACTGTGGGCAGAAAAGAGTAGACTGTTCCTTTAGAAGGGGAAGTTGTGCCGCAGGATGGTTAACTCCCGGACACATGAACTAATCTGGCAAGTAGTGGTGCCACGACGAGACGCAGCCATGGTGATGGAGGCATACCACGATGGAGCTGGGCATTTCGGATGGAAGAAGCTGGAGTTCCTGCTGCGCGGGCGGTTCCATTGGGTAGGCATGAGGGGAACCATCGAGAGGTGGTGCAGAGACTGTGGCCCGTGCAACCTGAGGAGGAAGGACCGTGCCAGCCAGAAGACTCCCCTGCAGTCCATCGTCACCCGGCAGCCGTTGGAACTGGTAGCCTTGGATCATGTAAAACTGACCCCAAGCAGAAGTGGCTACGTCTACGCGTTAACCATCGTGGATCATTACTCCCGGTTCTTGGTTGTCGTCCCCGTCAAGGACTTAACGGCTCAAACAGCAGCTAGAGCCTTCCAGCAGCACTTCTGCCGTCCACACGGGTACCCGGACCAAGTGCTGACGGACCAGGGACCTGCCTTTGAAGCGGAGGTCTTCCAGGAATTCTGCAATCTGTATGGCTGCCGGAAGATAAGGACGACACCCTATCATCCGCAAACTAATGGACTTTGTGAGAAAATGAACCAGGTGGTAATGGATCTTCTGAAAACGTTGCCCCTGGAAGAACGCAGTCTGTGGCCTGAGAAGCTGCCCGATCTGGTGGACCTATACAACCACATCCCGGTAGGTTCCACCAACTGTACCCCGGCTTACCTAATGAGGGCGAGACCTGGTAAGTTACCTGTTGACCTGGAAATGGGAGTCCTGACACCCGAGGACACTTCACCAGAAGCAGACTGGGACACAGAGAGGCAGCAGCAGTACCGGAAAGTACAGGAGAGCGTGGAGCGAAGTCTCTGTCAGGCTAGGGAGAGACAAGAGAAAACTTACAACCAGTATGCTCCCGCTGTTCCCCTGGTGCCCGGAGAGCAGGTCTTGAAGAGGAAAAGACGGCTCCACAAGTTGGACGACCAGTGGGAGAAGGACCCGTACACCATACTGCCCTCAAGCCACGAGAACCCGAAGGTCTGTACCATCAGTAAAGACGGAGGGGAGACCACAGCCATTGTATCCCGGGATCACCTGAAGAAGTGTCCTGAACAGCTACGGAACCCTGAAGAGGAACAAGAAGACCATCGACCCGTAGAGGAAAGGGAAGATATGGTTAGTACTGTGCTCGGAGACTTCCCTCGGTCTTGGACTCAAGTCAATGGTGCAGTTGTGGTACCCGTACTCACCTTCCTCCAACCAGCATCCCAAGCACCTACGGAGCAACAGGTAGAGCTGGAAGAACAGCCGGTCCAGGAGGCAGAAGACCCCACACCAGCAGACCAGGAGGATCAACCCTCTGCTTGCAGTGAGCCTGCCATATCCCTAGTGAGCCAAAGGGCCCGTAGACCGCTGCCCAGTTTACCCTTAACAGCTCCTACACCCTGTAGTTCAGGGCCAGACAGTCAGCTCCGTAGGTCCACTAGGGCCACTAGAGGCCAGTTACCCGCACGTTGGAGGATTTGAAGTGTATAAATTGTTTTATTTGTGGTTACCTGTTTTTCTTGTTGCTTGTGTATAATTATGTGTTTCTAGTTGTTTATAGGAGTCTTTGGTGGATTTACCGGGAATCCTGTGTACATAGTTGGAGCGTAACCCAGGACGGACTAAAGACTGTTAAGGACTCGGGGCAGGACAGACCCCAACCTGGTTACGTCTCCCTGTTTTGGTGAAATGGACACCTTGCTTTTCTTCAAAAACTGCACCCGGTTGCGGACACGCCGTGACCATCTTTATATGTTTTTCTTATTGTACTATTATTGTTTATACCTTGTTATGTTTTTCTAAAAAATATGTTTAGTCCTGGAGTACTAAATTTCACTAGGGGGGAATGTGACACCCCAGGGGTCTGGTTGCCACAGTGATAGAGATATTACGTCTGAGAGCAGGTGGGAGGTCTCTTGGTCAGGAATCCTATGCATGCCACACCTCCTGCACAGTCCTGGGAGGGGAAGAACTTCCCCTATATAAAACTGGGGCTGAGGCAGGGTTAGGGAGTAGAGAAGAAGTAAAGAAAGAGAAGCAGCATAGGAAGAAACAACAGGAGCTCTGTGGGAGCAGTGTTACAAGGAGTCAGGGGCTGGCAGCTGCAGAGCTCGCCCTGACTGAGAAGTTATCACCGGACCCGGAGTCCGAGGCTGTGGGGACTAACTCCTATCCAGCAGCAGAAACCGACCGGCAGGGGATTGCAGGTCCTCTGGCCCAGAAACCCGAAGGCACGGTCACACGCGTGGGACCAGCACCGCCGTCGTGGAGCGGAAGCTACTAGAAGGCCCCGAGTCACCGGCCATACGGGTGAGCACCACACGGTACACTCAGGGACGTGGGCTACTTATACCCGCCTCTAGCAAGGTAGCCAGAAGAGTATCGTTAGTTTGGGAGGCCTACAACTCCGCCTGGCCAGGGGAGATCCCATCTGCTCAAGGACTGACCAGGCCCCAATCGCTAGCCAGTACTCCGGGAGGGTCTATCTTTGTCACCAGTAAAGACCCTGAACTACACAGTACCGTCTCCGAGTGGTTCCTGCTACCCCCATCATCCACGTCGGCTGCCCTGAGGCCATACCCCTCCCGTTGGGGGTTATACCATCCACGCTGCACCATCCTTCCACCGGCCTCAGCGGTCTGCCCTGCAGCGGCAGCTCCATAGCTGCATTCAACGGGTGGCGTAGTCATCCACCATCTACTGCTAATAGACTGCCACTTAGTCTGACTCCCTGGGCACGGACCGGGTCACCGCCACGAGACTACTACCCCCATCTGATCCGGCTCCGGGTAGGCTCCCGCGTGCGCAACGCTGCGCGACTCAGGCCCAGGGGCGCGTCATATGCAGAACGGAAGCTTCCTAATTGCCCTCCGCGTCCCCACCGTGTCCCTTAGCAAACTACTTGGTTTCCCTCCCTACTGGGAGTTTTCCCATTTTCATATGCAATATTGCCTTTAGGTCCAGCGGAGCTGCCAATTCCCTCTCTAATGTTGTGTTAGAGAAATACGATGTTCCATGTACCCAGTCAGGACTGTTATTAGACAAGTACTGCAATAGCCATATTAAACCCTGCCTAGATGCCTCTAATCCTAAACTTTCCCTACACTGAATGAAGGTAACAGTGGTTTTACTACAGAAAGGAAAAATTTAGCCCTGTCAAGGACTATTGTTTTAACAGTACAAGACCAGTATACAAGTACTGCAAATTAAACCCTGATTATATCCCAGCTCAAAACTATGCTCTCCCTCCTATGACAACTCTCCCTGAACTGCTTCCTGAGGACAGTATGCCGAGCATCTCGTCACCAGATCTTATATAAAACCCCATGATGTGATGCGGCCATGTAAGGTGGGCAATCCCAGCATGTCCATTGGCTGTCTAACAGGTAACAAACTTGCGTGGCGGGGACTCGAGCATGGCACTCAAGCACCCGCAATACTCAATAGAATACCCAGCGTGCCTGAGCACCCGGATGCTCGATTGAGTACACACTCGCTCATCACTACAGACAGCAAATATATATTGCATACAAGCATGTAGTTTAATTTATAACATCTGAATTTACAAATTTCATTAATAGTGTACATCTAAGCCATTCATTGTTGTATACATACTGACCCTTAGCAGGGGGTTTGCAGATTTTGTAGTTGTTGTCTGGACAGCATTTTTGGTCTCCTTCGCAGTCAGTGTCTGTTTGGCAGAATTCACTTTGACTTATAAAGTTGTAATCAAGGTATCTTTCTGGGGGGCATTCTCCATCCTTTTCTTGGTCTTAAAAAAAGTTACAAGATGAATAGATTACTAGTTTTATGTAATTAAAGGCGGGTTTCAAGGTTTGAAAGTGATAGTCTATTGTTAGGATTCAGCAAATGTGATGCATGCTTCTACTATATGAGAAATGTAATTGCAGCATGTGTCTAATATGTGAGTAGTGTATGTTTAATGCATTTAATGTGTGAGCGGGGTGTGTACAGGGTGTCTGATATGTCAGTGTGCATTCAATCCATATAGTAAGCTCTGAACAGAATGCTATACTGTGGGGTTACTATCCCTGGCTTTACAAAAAAGATGTTAGAATATTACTATCCTTAACTTTGCATAATATGATACAGCAGTAGGATTCATTCTGACCTTGCTAAATGGTATAAAGTATCACAATGTTTTTGTTCTACAAACTTTGATGTTCAGAGAAATCTTGAGATTCTCTGGGAACAGGAGAAAAATAAAGGAAGAAATGTCATTATAAATACATTCCTAAATACTTTTAATCAGCAAATCACAATTGTTTTGTCTAGGGAGAGAATCGCAATAGAATTAAAATGACAGAAACCTGTCCTAGAATGTTAGGACCGACACCTGTGAGCATGTGCAGTAGGAAGCTCCTTCCCTTTCCTTCCTGTTTAGCAACATGTGCTCCCAGTGGATATTTGAATGCAATACTGGAGACCCCAGGTGTACAGAGTTAAGAAAAAAATAGATACAGAAAAGAACTTGGCACTCAAGTGGGGTTGCGGTGAAACAGAAGAGACATTTATTCAGGCAATTATAAACGCATTCCCTGCACCGACGTGCATCGCATTCACAGCGCTACTCCAAGGCAGCCTACCCCCCATCCATTGCAGTTCTGATGAAGGTCCAACTGTAGGACTGAAAACGTTTAACTGTTTATGATTGCCTGAATAAACATCTCTTCTGTTTCACTGCAACCCCAAGTTCTTTTCTATATTGAATACGTGCTGGAAACTCTACTTGAGCATTGCATCTCAATACACGGAGTGCCGTATATCTACCACTTCCAGAGTTAAGAAACAGTCGCTTACACTGCTGTCCACCCTGTCTATCTGATCTAAAACGAGTAATACCAGGAGTGCTAAGATAATAAACGCTGTTCATGCTGCTGCCCACCCTGTCAATCTGATCTACTACTGTAGATTGCAGGGGTGCAGAGGAAAGAAGAAGCTGCTCACGCGGCTGTCCACCCTTTTGTTCCAATCTAACACTGAAGATACCAGGGGTGTTGACGTAAGAAGAGGCTGCTCATACTGATATCTACCCTGCCTATCAGATCTAATACTGGAAATAACAGGATTGCTAGAGATATTGTCTATCCTGTTATTAAGATCTAATACTGGCGATGCTAAGGGTACTGAGGTAAGAAAAGGCCACTCACACTGCTGTCCACCCTAAAATTGGAAATACCAGAAGTGCTAATTAAAAAAAAGATAGCTCCCATTGCTGATCACCCTGTTGTTCTGATCTAATACTGGAGAACCCAGGTATGCTGAGGTAAGAAGAGGTTGATCATAGTGATTTCAGCCCTGTCTTTCAGATCAAATACTGGAGATACCAGAGGTTCTGAGGTAAGAAGAGGCTACTCACACTACTGTCAGCCCTGTCTGATTTAATACTGGAGATATCAGGAGAACTGAGGTAAAAATGCCTTTTTACCTGTCATCATATATTTCTGATGTAGTTGTGGAGATACCTAGATTGCTGAGGCTGCTCACAATGCTGTCTACCCTGTCTATCTAATCTAATACTGGAGATACTAGGGATGCTGAGGTAAGAAGAGGCTGCTCACACTGCTGTCTATCTGATCTAATACTGAAGATACTAGGGGTGTTGAGGTAAGAAATGAATCTTCACACTGCTGTTCACCCTGTCTTTCTTATCTATTACTGAAGAAGATACCAGGGGTGTTGAGGTAAATAGAGGCTGTTTAAATTGCTGTCCACCCTGTCATTCTGACCTAATACTGAAAATAATGGGGTGTTGCAGTAGGAAGATGCTCACACTGCTGTCCAGCCTGTCTTTCTGATGTAATGCTGGAGATACTAGAAGTGCTGAGGATAAAAGAGACTGCCACATTCCAGTCCATACTGTCATGCTCATTTCGTAATGAAGATATCAGAGGTGCTAATTTAAGAGGCTTCTCAGAATGTCATTCACCTTGTCATGTTGCTCTATTACTTAAGATACCAGGGATGCCGAGTTACGAAGAGGCTGATCACACTGTGGTTCATTCGATCTTTCTGATCTATTGCTGAACATATCAAGGGTGATGAGTAGTGATGAGCGAAAGTGCTCAGATAAGGGGGTAACGCTCGAGTCCTAAATGGGTATCTTTGGCGTGCTCATATATTATGTTCGAGTCCCTGCTTCTGTATGATTTATGGCTGTTAGACAGCCTCAACACATGTGAGAATTCCCTAACAAACAGACAATCCGTGCATGTGTTGAGGCTGTCTAACAGATGCAAATCATGCAGAAGCGGGGACTCGAGCATAATATACAGTAAAGACCAAAAGTTTGGACACACCTTCTCATTTAAAGATTTTTCTGTATTTTCATGACTTTGAAAATTGTACATTCACACTGAAGGCATCAAAACTATGAATTAACACATGTGGAATTATATACTTAACAAAAAAGTGTGAAACAACTGAAAATATGTCTTATATTCTAGGTTCTTCAAAGTAGCCACCTTTTGCTTTGATGACTGCTTTGCACACTCTTGGCATTCTCTTGATGAGCTTCAAGAGGTAGTCACCGGAAATGGTCTTCTAACAATCTTGAAGGAGTTCCCAGAGATGCTTAGCACTTGTTGGCCCTTTTGCCTTCACTCTGCGGTCCAGCTCACCCCAAACCATCTCAATTGGGTTCAGGTCTGGTGACTGTGGAGGCCAGGTCATCTGGCGTAGCACCCCACCACTCTCCTTCTTGGTCAAATAGCCCTTACACAGCCTGGAGGTGTGTTTGGGGTCATTGTCCTGTTGAAAAATAAATGATGGTCCAACTAAACGCAAACCGGATGGAATAGCATGCCGCTGCAAGATGCTGTGGTAGCCATGCTGGTTCAGTATGCCTTAAATTTTGAATAAATCCCCAACAATGTCACCAGCAAAGCACCCCCACACCATCACACCTCCTCCTTCATGCTTCACGGTGGGAACCAGGCATGTAGAGTCCATCCGTTCACCTTTTCTGTGTCGCACAAAGACACGGTGGTTGGAACCAAAGATCTCAAATTTAGACTCATCAGACCAAAGCACAGATTTCCTCTGGTCTAATGTCCATTCCTTGTGTTGTTTAGCCCAAACAAGTCTCTTCTGCTTGTTGCCTGTCCTTAGCAGTGGTTTCCTAGCAGCTATTTTACCATGAAGGCCTGCTGCACAAAGTCTCCTCTTAACAGTTGTTGAAGAGATGTGTCTGCTGCTAGAACTCTGTGTGGCATTGATCTGGTCTCTAATCTGAGCTGCTATTAACCTGTGATTTTTGAGGCTGGTAACTTGGATACACTTATCCTCAGAAGCAGAGGGGACTCTTGGTCTTCCTTTCCTGGGTCGGTCCTCATGTGAGCCAGTTTCTTTGTAGCGCTTGATGATTTTTGCAAGTGCACTTGGGGACACTTTCAAAGTTTTCCAATTTTTCGCACTGACTGACCTTCATTTCTTAAAGTAATGATGGCCACTCATTTTTCTTTACTTAGCTGCTTTTTTCTTGCCATAATACAAATTCTAACAGTCTATTCAGTAGGACTATCAGCTGTGTATCCACCAGACTTCTGCACAACACAACTGATGGTCCCAACCCCATTTATAAGGCAAGAAATCCCATGTATTAAACCTGACAGGGCACACCTGTGAAGTGAAAACCATTTCCGGTGACTACCTCTTGAAGCTCATCAAGAGAATGCCAAGAGTGTGCAAAGCAGTCATCAAAGCAAAAGGTGGCTACTTTGAAGAACCTAGAATATAAGACATATTTTCAGTTGTTTCACACTTTTTTGTTAAGTATATAATTCCACATGTGTTAATTCATAGTTTTGATGTCTTCAGTGTGAATGTACAATTTTCATAGTCATGAAAATACAGAAAAATCTTTAAATGAGAAGGTGTGTCCAAACTTTTGGTTTGTACTGTACGAGCATGCCGAAGATACTCAGTTAGGGCTCGAGCGTGCTCAGTTAACCCCTTATCCGAGCACGTTCGCTCATCACTAATGATGAGATAAAAAAAGGCCACTTACACAGCTGTCCACCCTGTCATTCTGATCTAATACTAGAGATGCAAGTAGTGCTCCAGTAAGTAGAGACTGCTTACATTTCTGTTATCTTTGTCTTTCTAATCTAATATTGGAGATACCAGGACTGCTGAGGTTAGAGAAGGCTGCTGACACTGGCCCCTCTAAGTAAATTAAGGTGACTTCAACGTCCAATTATAAAATTGCTTTGCTATGGCATCACAAATAGATATACAGCAGCAACATTTCACCCCTTAGTATAAATTTGGGTCTTTGTCAACCGAGATCGATGTGGTATTGAATCTTGATGCTGTCTCAACACTACTACTGCTGCAGTTCACTCTGCCTTTCTGATCTAATACTGGAGATGCCAGGGCTGCTGTGGTAAGAAGAGGCCTCTCACATTGCTGTCCCTGCTGTCTTTCTGAAGTGATCCTGGAGATACCAAAGGTGTGTAGGTAAGAAGATGCTGCTCACACTGTTGTATACCACATCAATCTGAACAACAATAGATGATATTGGTATCTCCAGGTCATTACAGCAGAGTTACCTACTGCATATGCTCACAGATACCTTTTCTAACATTGAAGGATAGAATTCTGTCAGTGTAACAAGACAGTAACCATTTTAATTCTATAGTGATTACCTTTCTAGAAAATAATCTATTGTAATTTGCTAATTAAAAGTATTTAGGAATATAGTTACAATGACATTTCCTTTGGTATTTTATTTTTTCCTTTCCCAGAGAACCCAATTTACTCCGCTCTAGCCACACTCTGATACTATGACTATTAATTGTAGGTTTTAGCTTGGTTTGTGAGTATCACATCGGATTCAAAAATGGATAAAAAACATAGGTAAACTATTATTAAAACAACCAAAGCAACATCTCTAAATACATTTTTATAGGAATAATGGGCATTTAAAAGGTACTATTTCTCTGTGCATACAAATTATCTTTTCTACAGAAGAAAAATGCCTGATTTTTTAATGCAACTAATAGCGTAGGTAGTTAAATGTCCAACTCATTAAAGAGCTTGTAAACATGATTAGAGTGTTTTTCACAGCACCTGTAACATAATGGTTCTGCTTGCAAGATCCACAAGATCCAGCTGTTGTAGGGAATCCTACAACCATTGTTTCCTGTAGTGTCTATGGAATGCTGAAGTGCCACTATGCCTTGCCAGAATCTGTGTTACAAAGTAAGTCCACGGTCCCATTATCAGTATTTGGTCAGTATTCGGTCAGTATTTTTTCTCAGTAGTGAGAGCCAAAACCAGGAGTGGGTGATAAATGCAGAATTGGTGCACTTGTTTCTATTATAAATTTTCTCTGATTGTTGCCCACCTGGTTTTGGCTCCCACTCCTGAGAAAAAATACGGACTGAATACTGACCAAATACTGATAGTGGGACCGTGGCCTAGCAGTGATGATAACTGCTTATATACAGTAGCATCACAGGGTACTAAATGAGTCCATCCTAGCCTCCTTTGATATTGTAAGAATGTACATATACACCTAATTAATATGCCTATATTAATCACAAAAGTGGATTATGGACCATACAAAATGTTGAGGAATCTTCTTGATTGTCCACTGAACATTGCTAATTCCTTTTGCATTTATTGTATCTGGTCTAAGCATTCTTATAGTTTTATAGTAGAAACTTTGTATTTACAAATGATGGGCTCAACTATGGGCTCTTTTATGTCTCCTATATTGTATATGTCAAGAATTATTTAGCCCTGTTAAAGAATATGTCCCACCACTTCAGGCATGTATTGCATTTTCCCTATTTCATGGGGATTGGCAGGGGCGTATCTAGGGGGGCAGATGGGACATTTGTCTCTAACGCAGCCAGCGGGGCTGCCCTCAGGCTGCTTGATGCGGCAGTCCGAGGTGTCTCACCGGCAGATGCATTTTGCCACCTCCCATAGTGGGAGTCGACTGTTCTCTAAACTGGCTGTCAAGCTCAGAGAAGGTGCACCGCGCCGGCTTTAAGCAATCAACTGTACTGGCGTCTTTCCAATGCGAGTGCAATTGAAGCCCTGACTGCCGACACTTTTGAGTTAGGGCGACATCAGCAGCGGGATCAGATCAGCTGATCACGATGCTGACGCCACTTGCCAAAGGCGCATACAACATTGGTGGTAAGTGCTCCAGTAGAGTTGAAGATACCAAAGATTTAATGTAAGAGGGAAACAAGGGATTTGAAGCCAAAGTATATGGAGCGAGCGAAGGGATAGGCACAGTATGGAGATTTAAAAGGGTATGGGGGCAGATGCACTATGAGGAGTGAGGGAGGGGTGTATGGGTGCAGACACAGTATTGGGTGTGAGGGGGATGGGTGCAGACACAGTATTGGGAGCAAGGGGGATGGATGCAGACACAGTATGGTGAGCAATGGGGGATGGATGTGGACACAGTATGGTGTGCAAGGGGGAATGGGTATAGACACAGTATGGGGAGTGAGGGGGGTGGCTGCAGACACAATATCGGGAATGAGGGGTGGGGGAGAAATTTGAGGACATGGTATGAGGATCGAGGGGGAAGAATGTGAACACAATATGGGGAGCGAGGGGGATTGTATGATGAAACAGTATGAGGGGGTAATGGATGCGTACACAGTATGAGGAGCGAGAGGGGGGATGTATGAGGAAACAGTATGAGAGGGAGGATGGATGCGGACACAGTATGAGGAGCTAGGGGAGGGGATGGATGTGAAGACAGTATGGGGAGCAAGAGGGATGGGATAGATGCGGACACAGTATGGGGAACGGGAATGTGTGAGGAAACAGAATAGACACCAGGGGGGTAAATATATGAGGAAACAACATGGTTAGCGGGGGGTAGGATGTGTGAGGAGTCAGTATGAGGGAGGGGAAATGTGTGAGGAGACTATTGAAAGGAATAATGTGAGAAGACAGTATGGGGGGAGGAAAATGTGAGGGGGCACAGAATATAGACTAGTATTGTGTGGGTGACAGTGTAGAGAGGGGGCATAGTATAGACTGGGCACTATAGGGGAAACATAGTGTGAGAGGACAGTGTGAAGAGGGGGCCCAGTATGGAAAGGAAAGGGCAGTGTGGAGGGCATGTACCATTCGAGGGACAGTGCATGGAAGTCATATTTTGTGCAGGGAACACAGTGAGAGGCAATGATTTATTCAGGGACTCAGCATAGGGCAGATATTTTTGTTTAGGAACATTATAATCACACTGCTATTTTCAAGGTCAGCATATGGGGATGTGCTGCTGAAGACTGGAGAAAATGGAAGTCTGTAGAGACGAGCTGTGGATGTGAAAAGTCATTATGGCGTCTGGACAGGATGAAGAAAAGAAAGAGAATGATTCTAGATAGAGGCGATGTCATCTATAAGGTACCTAGATGTAAATGTTTGTGATAGTGACTAATTCTCATCAGTACTGTGATTCCTGTATGGTCCACAGTCTGATGATGACTGATAACAACTCCCAGATTCTTCTTACCATTGTTAAGGACATACGGGGGAGTTGTAGGTTTATGTGATACAAATGTATATGGGTCTGATCTGACATTACAATTAATGTACCATGAACTTATTGTAGTCCAGGTGATGTATTCATGTACTGATCATGGTTCAGGTGATTTATTAATTTAATGATGGTGGTTCTGGTGCTGAATTCATGTACGAATGGTGGTGCTGGTGATGTATTAATGTACTAATGGTGGTCCTAATGATGTATTCATGTACGAATGGTGGTCCAAGTGATGTATTCATGTACTGATGGTAGTTTCGGTGATGTATTCATATACTAATGGGGATTCTAGTGATCTATTTCTGTACTGCTAGTGGTTCTGATGATGTATTTCTGTACTGATGTTGAGTCTGGTGATGTGTTTCTTTAGTGATGGTGGTTCTGGTGATATATTTCTGTACTGATGAGGGTTGTAATGCTGTGTTTCTGTACTGATGGGGGTTCTACTGATGCATTTCTATACTGATGGTGATTCTGGTGATGTGTTTCTGTACTAATGGTGGTTCTGGTGATGTATTTCTGTACTGATGAGGGTTGTGATGCTGTGTTTCTGTACTGATGGGGGTTATACTGATGTATTTCTGTATTGATGGTGGTTCTGGGGATATATTCTTGTGCTGTTATTGGTTCTGATCCTGTACACATGTAGCAATCCATGGCTTATAAGATTACGTGATACGTGTCTAAGTTAATAAAGTTTTGAGTCATCTGACAAGTTACGGGTTACTATGTTTTTATTTTTGTAAGGAGCATTAAAATGGTTGTTCAAATTTGTGATGAAAGTCTGCAGTTACTCTATGTGACTGCGTACTTCTGAATTCTCACAGCGCACATTGTACTCTGTCAGGATTCTCTGGTGCCTGAGGTGAGAGCGAGAGGTCAAGTGCAATTTACATACATGCGGTCTTGTGCCGACTAGACATGCATGGCCTTGCTCAATGAAAATGAATTGAGTGAGGCAGGACAAATATAGTCGGAATATGGCCAAAAGTTTGCAAATCTCATATTGCGCTCAGATGACCGTCCACTTTTGCCACCGTCATGGGGGAATCGTAAAGTGTGCAGCGCACACGCTGTGAGAATTCAGAAGCCTGCAGTCACGTAGAGTGACTGCAGACTTCCATCACAAACCTGGACAA
Source organism: Phyllobates terribilis (assembly GCF_046119375.1). Classification (NCBI taxonomy): domain Eukaryota; kingdom Metazoa; phylum Chordata; class Amphibia; order Anura; family Dendrobatidae; genus Phyllobates; species Phyllobates terribilis. The sequence continues at coordinate 230,735,970 of NW_027362765.1, forward strand.
GTCATCTGATTATAAAATTAAGGCGGTAGCATGCCAATCCTGGCAGCATGTAATATACAGTTATATGAAAAAGTTTGGGCACCCCTATTAATCTTAAGCTTAACGTTTTATAAAAATTGGTGTTTTTGCAACAGCTATTTCAGTTTGATATATGTAATAACTGTTGGACACAGTAATGTTTCTGCCTTGAAATGAGGTTTATTGTACTAACAGAAAATGTGCAATCTGCATTCAAACAAAATTTGACAGGTGCATAAGTATGGGCACCTCACCAGAAAAGTGACATTAATATTTAGTAGATCCTCCTTTTGCAAAAATAACAGCCGCTAGTCGCTTCCTGTAGCTTTTAATGAGTTCCTGGATCCTGGATGAAGGTATTTTTGACCATTCCTCTTTACAAAACAATTCCAGTTCAGTTAAGTTTGATGGTCGCCGAGCATGGACAGCCCTCTTCAAATGATCCCACAGATGTTCAATGATATTCAGGTCTGGGGACTGGGATGGCCATTCCAGAACATTGTAATTGTTCCTCTGCATGAATGCCTGAGTAGATTTGGAGCGGTGTTTTGGATCATTGTCTTGCTGAAAGATCCATCCCCTGCATAACTTCAACTTTGTCACTGATTCTTGAACATTATTGTCAAGAATCTGCTGATACTGAGTGGAATCCATGCTTCTCTCAACTTTAACAAGATTCCCGGTACCGGCATTGGCCACACAGCCCCAAAGCATGATGGAACCTCCACCAAATTTTACTGTGGGTAGCAAGTGTTTTTCTTGGAATGCTGTGTTTTTTTGCCGCCATGCATAACGCCTTTTTGTATGACCAAACAACTCAATCTTGGTTTCATCAGTCCACAGGACCTTCTTCCAAAAAGAAATTGGCTTCTCCAAATGTGCTTTTGCATACCTCAGCCGACTCTGTTTGTGGCGTGCTTGCAGAAACGGCTTCTTTCGCATCACTCTCCCATACAGCTTCTCCTTGTGCAAAGTGCGCTGTATAGTTGACCGATGCACAGTTGATGCTGCAGCTCTCTGGAGGTGGTCTGAGGATTGTCCTTGACAGATCTCACCATTCTTCTTCTCTGCCTTTCTGATGTTTTTCTTGGCCTGCCACTTCTGGCCTTAACAAGAACTGTCCCTGTGTTCTTCCATTTCCTTACTATGTTCCTCACAGTGGAAACTGACAGGTTAAATCTCCGAGACAGCTTTTTATATTCTTCCCCTGAACAACTATGTTGAATAATCTTTGTTTTCAGATCATTTGACAGTTGTTTTGAGGAACCCATGATGCCACTCTTCAGAGGAGATTCAAACAGGAGAACAACTTGCAAGTGGCCACTTTAAGTAGCTTTTCTCATGATTGCATACACCTGGCTATGAAGTTCAAAGCTCAATGAGGTAACAAAACCAAAAAAGGGCTTTAGTAAGTCAGTAAAAAGTAGGTAGGAGTATTTAAAACAAGAAAATGATAAGGGTGCCCATACTTATGCACCTGTCAAATTTTGTTTGAATGCAGATTGCACATTTTCTGTTAGTACAATAAACCTCATTTCAAGGCAGAAACATTACTGTGTCCAACAGTTATTACATATATCAAACTGAAATAGCTGTTGCAAAAACACGAATTTTTATAAAACGTTAAGCTTAAGATTAATAGGGGTGCCCAAACTTTTTCATATAACTGTACGTACTCTCAGGATTTAGCTCTGCTTGCTAGTTCCAGCAGTTATCGCATGGCCACTTCACTCATATGCGATTTTCATACTTATGGTCACAAGATAACTAGCTTTTCTTCTCGCTTTTCTCAGTTTTTCACTGAACATTTAGAGAAATAGGAAGAGCAGCTCATCAGCACATGACTGAAGGTAAGCAAATCGTATATGAATAAGTGGTCACATGATGACTACTCAAACTGCATGAAGGATGAGAGTGCCAAACAGAATTCTTGCCCCGGGTGCTGGAAAACCTAGATACACCTCTAGGATTGAGAGGTAAGAACAGGCAGTATTTTATTACCATCTAAATGCCATCTGTCCCAATATATTTCTGTTTGTCTTTTTAAGAAATACAATCCAATTTCTCTCATCAAACATCTACATACTACTAAGCTTCATAATAAAAATACAAAATGAAACACTTTACTTAATTTTAAAAGCCCAATATCATTTTCACACAGAACAAGTCCCGTGAGCTTAAGCAAAAGACAAACCTACTGGTAGATCACAACAACATAGTTTTGCCTCTATATTTGTCACTATATCGGCCACATCTAGAATAATCTGTACAATTTTAGTCTCCATTGGCGTCTCCAGAAGGACATAGCTGAACTAGAGTGGGTACAGGGAAGAGCGACCAAATTTAATAAGGGAATGAGTGAACAGCAATACCAAGACAAGTTCTCAAACTTGAGGTTATTCAGTTTGGAAAAACGGAAACTTAGGGGCGCTCTAATTACAATGTACAAATATATGAAGTGCCGTTTCAGAGATCTTTCTAATCATCAACTCAACAAAGGCCTGGATTATTTTGTTATGAAACTTAACAGAACAGGTTACCAGTACTACATTCTGTTTGGGGATGTTGATACAGGGAACTAGTCTGATTGCCATAGCATCTGCCTCATAGGGTTTTTGTCTTTCAATGAATCAATATGGTAGGTTTAGGTTGAACTTGATGGACTTTTGTCTTCTTTCAACTGTAAAACTATGAAACTAACTGTTGGCCTTCATAGAGAGTACACTCTCCCTAAGTTTTGGTGAAGGGAAGCTATTGTTGATCCCTTACCTTTTCAGTGATTTCTGACTTGGGGAGGTGGAATAAGCTTAAAAGAGCCCTTCTGATTTTTGTAAAGGTTTGTCATATATTGCACCCTGAGGCACTTATGTGAGCAAAAGCATGATGTTGGGTTTTCAAAAGAAGAAAAAATAGTGCAAGTGTAATGGCTGCACCCTCAAAGTCAATTTAAAAGGTACTAATATACTTGAGTGTTAAAATTACTTACATTATAAATAGTATCTACCATATCTACCATTTATTTTTTATAACTTACCTGCTGATGATTTTCTCAGAGCAACAAAACCAAGCAAGAGCCCCAGGAAGGAGAGTTGAAATCTATTCATCTTCATCTTTATGATGTGGATGGCAAATGTAATGATTTTTACAGTGTCAGCCTGTTATAAGCATCTAGGCAGTGTAGGTGGTGGCCTTGCACAAACAATGGAAAGGCAGAAACACTGAGATTTAATTTGTGTCCTGTACCTTACAATAATAGTCACATTCATATAATTCATTCATATAATGATTGCAAAATTGCAAATTACAAAATTTCCTGTGAAAACATTTGAACCCTGGTTACTGAACTTCATGGTAGCTTAGAAACATGCAAAACATGTTGAACTGCTACGCTAAGTGAGCTGACCTCATTATCTAGTAGAGAAAGAAATTGAAAATTAAAAGTAGTCTACCTGGGCCTGGTGGAAGCAGGGGCACATGGTTCTTGCACCAGTCATTGACATTAAACATCCCAATCATTGATGTCAATCTACATAAAATAAATATATATTGTGGGATAAATATGTATGAACATGTATGAACCAAATCTTGTCTAAGGTGCTTCACTCTCATTATGTGACTCCACAGATTAAGGTCAAGCTGCAACAACAACATCTGCACTCCTTTTGGCTATTGTCACGCTGAGTCACTACTCGCAGTCAAACCATCAGACAGGGTAGTCAGAAGGTCCGAGGTCAGATACCAGGAGAGCTATTAGTACAGATGGAGTAAGACAAAGGCGTGGTAATGTAAGGGTACATCAAGACAAGGGAGTGAAACCAACGAACAGTCAGAGGCCAAGTCCGGGGTCAGATACCTGCACTCAGAGAGCGTCAAGATCAGGAGCGATAATCTACAAGAATTGTCACGGCAAATCCTAGGTCCAGCAGCAAAGTCAGAGGAAATAGACACAGGGCTAAGCAAACACACCTAACTTAAGCAAAGCTACAACTGGCACTGACTACTAATAGCTAGCCAGCTAAATACCTTGCAAATGATTAAGGATGGGAGTCACCTGTGGAAACGTCCGCAGACTAGACCAGATTGAGCAGCCTGGCTGTTAATCAAAATGTTGAAAACTCAGCATGCCCCAGGATCAGATTGGATGACTCGAATGTCACTCACAAAACTGAATTAGGCGCACCTTACAACTTGCATATGCCCTGTCAGAAGTTCTTCTCCAGTCACTGAAGTACATTTGTGGTATAATTTACGTCACTAAAGAGGTGTAAATTGTAATGAGTTTGACGGGCGAGCTTTCCCATGCCCCATTACGCCATTATGCCAATGCTCCACCCATTTTAGGTAAAATGCGTAAAAATGCCAAAAAATGTTCAAGATGTGCAAAATATTTGCACATTTTTGAGTTGGGAAAACATTTGCAACATTTAGCAGTGTCAGAAATCTGGTGAAGACACTTTGATGACTCGGGCTAACTGTGTTTTCAAGGGAGTATGTCTGTAGTTTTGACCTTCAAAGAAATTGCCATGAGGAAACTGATAGGACGGGATTAAAACACAGATTCTCTAGATGTGGCATAGCATTTTTTAATTAGCCATTTTTTAAAAGGCTTCTCTATGGGGATTAAAAAGAATCTAAAAAAAACCCTCATGTCAAATATCTGGGTATAACACCCCTCAAAAAAGATTGCAGAAATAAAGTGAAACACATGGGGCCTGATTCATCATTTGTGGAGGGGTTTTTAAATCACTTTTCTATTTTTAGCTTTTGGCAGTTTTCGTGCCAAATTCATCAAAATGGTGCACACAGTTCATGATTTTTATGCAAAGTCAAAAATTTACTATATTTTTCCTGACTGTAGCCATTTTTGTGACATTTTGGAGCAAAAAGTTGCATGTTTTGAAAAATCTTGAAAAAATTACTCAGAAAATTCTGGTTTACATAAAATCACTCCAGGGGGACTCAAGTACATTGGTGACAAATATTGCAAGTTCCTGAAAAGACGCAAATGATAAATTAGACGAAAACATCTTGAATCTATAAACCCCATGCACAGTGGTGAACTTTAAAAAAAACAGCAGCCGAACACATAAATTGACTTAAAAAGGGCACAAATGGATGAATTTAGTGCAAAGAAAAAACAATCAAAACTCTATGATAAACTGGCAGAAATGCAATAATGAATTTGACCCATCGTGTTTTTTTTACAAACAAAAATAAACACTGCCAAAAAAGTGTGAAGGAGGTAGAACAGGTATTGTTTTTCTCAGGTCTCTTTGTACCAAGATAGTTGACAGTACAATAAGTTCTATGATGAAACTGTTTTCAATGTTGTTTCTTATAATAAAAGAAAATACGGTCAGAATGACACGTTGAGTAAGGTTGCAAAATGCACCATTACTTCCAAAAAACACGAGACAAAGAAAATAAAGAATGTTACCAGATCTGTTTCTTATTGAACACATTTTATTCTTCTTTTTATAGAAGACAAGAAAAAAGTACTAATAGTAAAATAGGAGAAAATGGACTAAAAATATTGTTGTTCAATTTCTCCTGAGTAAGCCGATATCCCATATGTGAGGGAAATATACTATTTGGGTGCATAGCAGTGCTTGGAATGGAAGGAGCACTGTTTGACGTTTTGAACGCAAAATTGTCTGGAATCGAGAGCAGACGCTGTTGCATTTGTAGAGCCCCTAAGGTGGCTAAACAGTAGAAATCACCCCACAAATGACCCCATCTTGGAAACTAAACCCCTCAAGGAACTTATCTAGATGTGTGATGAGCACCTTGAAACCCCCAGGTGCTTCACAGAAATTTATAACGTTGAGCTGTGAAAATAAAAAATCACATTTTTTCCACAAAAATGTTCTTTTAGCCCCAAATTTTTCATTTTCGTAAGGGTAACAGGAGAAAATGGATCCCAAAAATTGTTTAGCACTTTTTTCCTGAGTACACCAATACCCCATGTGTGGGGGAAATTTACTGTTTGGGCACATGGCAGAGCACAGAAAGGAAGGAGCACCATTTGACTTTTTGAGTGCAAAATTGGCTTGAATCGAGAGCGAATGCCATGTCGCGTTTGGAGAGCCCCTGATGTGCCTAAACAGTGGAAATTCCTCTCAAGTGACCACATTTAGTAAAATAGACCCCTCAAGGAACATACAGTATCTAGATGTGTGGTGAGCACATTGAACCCCCAAGTATTTCACAGACATTTATAACGTTGAGCCCTGAAAATAAAAAAATCATATTTTTTCCTCAAAATAGTTTTTTTTAGCTCCACATTTTTTATTTTCACAAGGGTAACAGGAGAAAATGGACACCACAATTTGTTGTGCAATTTCTCCTGAATATGCTGATACCTCATATGTGGGGGAAAACTACTGTTTTGGCACACGGCAGGGTTCGGAAGGAAGGTTTGACGTTTTGGAATGCAGAATTTGATGGAATGGTCTGCGGGTGTCTTGTCATGTTTCAGGAGCCCCTGATGTGCCTAAACAGTGGAAACCACAAGTGACCCTATATTAGAATTAATCTAGTGTTTCCTGGTATGTGAATATTTTAATGTAGTGGCATATGGTAGCAGTGTAGAGTGCGTCAGGTTGGAATACGTGAGTTGTGGAGTGTATATCATGTTGGCATACGTGAGTTGTGTACAGTGCATCAGGTTGGCATACATGAGTTGTGTACAGTGTATCAGGTTAGCATACATGAGTAGTGTAGAGTGCATCAGGTTGGCATACGTGAGTAGTGTAGAATGCATCAGGTTGGCATACATGAGTTGTGTACTGTACATCAGGTTGGCATACATGAGTAGTGTAGACTGCATCAGATTGGCATACGTGAGTTGTGTAAAGTGCATCAGGTTGTCATACATGAGAAGTGTAGAGTGCATCATTTTGGCATACGTGAGTAGTGTAGAGTGCATCAGGTTGGCATGCGTGAGTTGGGAAGAGTGCATCAGGTTGGAATACATGAGTTATGTAATGTACGTCAGGTTGGCATACGTGAGTTGTGTAGTGTACATCAGGTTGGCATTCATTAGTTGTGCAAGTCAGAAATGAATTTAGTAGTCCATGAATGTGTGGTACAGTTTGAAGCATTCTTTAATACAGAGGCCAGGTTTGTCTGGGCAGGTGTTGCATTGATAAGTGGTGTCCTTTCGCATCCCCCTTCTGTACCACACTCGGCACCTCTATTGCGACCTGCCTTTCTTTGTGGTTTGAGGGACCTCACCGGGGAAATGTTGGCCGGAAGTTCCGGAACTACTGAGGCCCGCTCCTTCTTGACTGCCAAATATTAGGGCCTTGATAAATACTTCCTGTAACTGAAGGTACTGTATGTGCCGGTCTGGCCTGCACATCGTGATAGCACGTAAGCATTGTACATTGCCATATGTACGATTTGCATGGCCAACTTCTCTTACCACACCTTGCCTTTTCTCATGGCACTGTACAGCTGGAGGACTTAATCAGAGAGATCCCCCCATGTTCTTGTTGTACCCCAGTACACAGTCTGGTTTGGTGACGTGTGTAGAGGTACCCCGTTTAGTTCTGGGGGTGCTGCCATCACCATTTATGGTGGTCAAGAAAAGGACATCCCTCTTGTCCTTGTACTTGTCCACCAGCATGTTGTCACTACATTGGACTCTGCTCTCACCCTTTCTGAGCAGCTGCCCAATTAGCATCTTAGGGCGGCGCCTCTGATTTTTGCGAACAATACCGCATGCTGCGGTAGTTCACACAAAGAGTGACTTGAAGAGTGGGAATCTGGTATACAAAACGAAATGTACCCAAGAAGATGTAATACCCTATGGATAAGCACTATAATACCTATACATTTTTGAACAAGTTGTTTGAGAGTTATATACCAACGAAATGTACTCCAGAAAACAGAATAGTGTATGGGTGAGCAATATAATACTGATTAATTTTTTGAACAAGTTTTTTTAATGATATGTACCACTCAAATGCACCTAACAACATGTAATACTCTATGGGTGAGCAATATAACATCAATAAATTTTGACCAAGTTTTTTGAAGGTTATATATCAAAGAAATGTACTCCAGAACACCGAATAGTGTATGGGTGAGCAATATAATAACGATAAAGTTTTGAACAAGTTTTTTGAGAGTTATATACCAACAAAATGTACCTCAGAACAAGGAATAGTGTATGGGCGAGAAACGTAATCCAGACAACTTTGGTAACACTTTTTGGTAGAATAATATGCCATAGAAATGAACCACAAAACATGTAATACTGTATGGTTGAGGAATTTAACCCAGCAAATTTTTTAAACGCTTTTTTTGATTGTTATACAGTATACCATCAAAATGTACCCCAGAAGATGGAATAGTGTATGGCTGAGAAATTTAACCCTGAAAAACTTTGGAACGCTTTTTCAGTTTTATAGAACACAGAAATGTACCCCAGACCACAGAAGAGTGTAAGAGTAAAAAATAAACAAGCAAAATTGTTAAATGCTTTTTTGGAGTGTTATATACAATCAATATTTGACAGAAAGCATGTAATACTCTATGGATGAGTAATCTAATCCAGAAATATTTGTCACAGCTTTTTGTAAGTTTTACATACCACCGTAATGCGAGAATTACTGTGTTAAACTGTATGGATGAGTCATTGAATCCATAACAATTTTTTGAACGTAAATATTCTGAAAGTCTACTTCATGTACTTATACAGTCATAAAGGCTCATCAGAAAATGCAAAGCCAGACAGAAGTTATAAGGAGAGTCATCCATAGACCCCTGAAAGGCAACAACTTGCGGACATGTTTAAAATTTTAAATATTAAAAACACTTTATGTGCTGCCATCATCTGGTGGTGTGGAAAAGTGTGGGCCAATTGTAGAACGAGCAAGAAAGCTTGTAAAAGAACTTCAACATGACGTTTCAAGGATGGAGCGAGACTGCCATCTACTGGCCAGAGGCAGTCAAGCGGAACCAAAATATACAAGGGAAGTTGCAGGGAGGGCAGATTCAGACGCTGGACCCGATCAGGTGACTTCCAGGAAGGAGTTCAGAGAGATAAGAGGCCAGCGCGCCAAACCTGAGGGGTCTTTGGCGCCAAGCAGCAGAGAGGAGCAGAGCGAGTGATCGCGTATGCCAGCAGGTCACTCCGAGATACGGAGAAGAATCCGGACAACTACAGTTCATTTAAGCTGGAACTACTGGCACTGGTGTGGGCCATGACCGAGAAATTTGCTGAGTACCTGTCAGGGTCAGAAGTGCAAGTGCGGACAGATAACAACCCTTTGGCCCACTTGTAGAACGCCAAACTGGGCGCGTTAGAATAGCGGTGGGTCGCAAGGATGTCCAAATTCCAGTATAAAATCGCCTATCGGTCCAAGGCCCTGAACACACATGCAGATGCCCTGTCTCGGGTCACTCAGGCGGGGCCGAAGAAGGACAGAGATGAAGAGCTCAAAGGCGACGAGATCCCGGATTTCAGCCAGTTCGCCGCTGCTGTGGTCGACGCCCAAGAGACCAGAGAGGAGCCGAGGCCCACTCAGATTCTGGGCCGTTCAAGAGACGAATGGATACATCTGCAGCAATCTGACCCGGAGCTAGCAAAGTTGAGAGAATGGGTTGCCCTTAATCAGAGACCCGACCAGGAAACCAGAACCGCTTCACTTCCAACTACCCTACAAATCCTAGGTCAGTGGGAGAGGCTCCTCCTGAAGGACGGCTTGCTATGCCGAAGAATCCAGCTGCCTCGAAAGTTTGATGTTACCTGGCAAGCGGTAGTTCCAGGAGCGCTAGTAACACAGCTAGCCCAAGAAGCTCATAGAAGAGGTGCTCACTTCGGAGTAGAAAAGACCTTCCGATGGTTGCAATGGCTGGTGTATTGGCCTCAACTGCGACAAGAAGTCGAGGGGGTCTGCCGAACATGTCGCCAGTGTGAGTTGAACAAGCCCCCGGAGCAAAGAGCTCCCATTCAGACCATCCGAACTTCTGCCCCCTTGGAAGTCTTGATGATTGACTACTTGATGGTAGGAACTTCATACAACGGTTATGGACACTGTTTAGTCATGACTGATCACTTCACCAAGTTTGCAGTAGTGACGCCCACTAAAGATCAGACGGCAGAAGCCGCAGCCAAGGCCATCTGTCAAGATTTCATCCGGATTTATGGGTGCCCGAAGCGAATACATTTTGACCAGGGGGCCTGCTTCCAAGGACGAGTGATGGATGAGCTATACCGCATCTATGGGATCGACCGTTCCCGGACAACGCCCTACCACCCGCAAGGGAACAGTGCATGCAAGCGCTTTAACCGAACCCTGTTGCAAATGTTGCGAACACTGGAAGCGGACAAAAAGATGAAGTGGCCCGAATTCGTGTCCGAGCTGGTGTGGGTGTATAATAATAGAGTTCATGCAACCACCGGCTACACCCCCTACATGTTGCTGTTTGGAAGAAGTGGCCGAGAAATCACCGAACTGGAGCTAGACTCAGAAGACCCCGGTCCGGGCAGTAGCCCAAGTACCTGGATTCGAGAACACCAGCGTTGATTCCATACCGTGAGAAGACTGGTTGCTGAGAAGTTTCAGGAAGTAGAGCATGCAGTTCGGCCCCTGACCACAGGTGGATCGCTTCAGCCAGGAGACCGAGTGCTGGTGAGGGCTAAACGATTTGGGAGTAAGCTGGACCATCGTTGGGAGGCAATACCATATCGGGTGGTGAAGAAAGTTCACCCAGACAGCCCCGTCTACGAGGTTAGGCCCGAAGGGGATGACGCCGCGACATCCAGGGTGTTGCATCGTAATATGTTGCGACCTTGCTCCTCTGAAGCAGAAGTCTGTAACGGGGCTGGGCCCTCAGACGTGTTGGCTGAAGTGCCACATACAGGAACCTTGGGGGATGAAGAAGGGTGGGCCACAATGCAGTTGGGCCCGTCAAAACCATTGGTGCCACTCCCGAGTGGAAGTCAGAATGAGTCAGAAAATGATTTGCAATCCCCAGTAGTTGATTCCTCGGATCTCACGGAGTCTCCTCCGCAAGAAGAGCCCCGCAGAACTGAGCAGGCTAATGCCGGAATTCCTCCTAACCGGTATGCTCAGGAAGAGTTTATCTGGTCTCAAATCCAACAGAAAACGCAGGAGTGTGCCCAACTCCTGTCTGAGCTTGCACTGCCTGGAAGGAGACATCAATTCTGCAAGGAGTCCACTCGCCCGAGGACTGGCGAGCAAAAAGGAGGGAGGAATGTAGAACGAGCAAGAAAGCTTGTAAAAGAACTTCAACATGACGTTTCAAGGATGGAGCGAGACTGCCATCTACTGGCCAGAGGCAGTCAAGCGGAACCAAAATATACAAGGGAAGTTGCAGGGAGGGCAGATTCAGACGCTGGACCCGATCAGGTGACTTCCAGGAAGGAGTTCAGAGAGATAAGAGGCCAGCGCGCCAAACCTGAGGGGTCTTTGGCGCCAAGCAGCAGAGAGGAGCAGACGTGCTCCCTGCGTCCTGCGAAACCCCGCGTGACAGGCCAAATCCAGAGGCCTGAGAGGTGCCACAGCCGGGCACCGGTAAAAGAGCTCCGGATCCCTCACAGTTGTGACTCGAGTGCTGTGCCTGCTGAGGATACTAGGAACCTGATCGCGGTGCTGAGTGAGTTCGCGGAACCCGACGTCGGCCTGGACCCCCTATCCAAGGCTCGAGAGACTGCCTCCAACGGCCAAGCAGAGAGGAGGGCCGTCACTTCCACTGCTCACCCATGGTACCGGGGACAATTGGGTTTAAGTACTCAGGTTGGGAGGGGAACGGTTGGGGCTAAAGTAGCACAACGTGATTTGATTGCATTCATCTTGAAAGAGACTCACGGCCTAGCGTGAATAACCAGTGACCCCCGCTAGGGCCAAATTCACGGTTAAAGAACTTGTGTGGTGTCTCTCATGCTTGAGGGCATCACCTTACTTTAAGAGACTGCGCCTTATTTTAAGAGACTGCGCCTTATTTTAAGAGACTGCGCCTTACTTTGAGAAATTTCGTATTTTTCTGATATTTCAAACCACTGTTCATTACCCTTGTTACTAATCCCTTGTTTCAGTATACCTGTTGTATAAAACTGTTTACAAACATCTCTGACTGTTCTCGCCTTGTGTCTCTGTGCGTTGCATTCCGGCACCTGTATTACACAATCCAGGCTTTGTTCATTTGTATGAGAGTGAGCCTATCAGCATTCTCTGTTGACAGGTGAAAGCACCCGTCTGTTATGACCCCCCCATCCTGGTGGCACTAAAAACCCACTCAGACAAGACGCTAGTGGCAGGGCAGCACAGCACCTCCAAGGCATAGAGGGACAGCTCATGCCAGGTGTCCAACTTTGAGACCCAATAGTCGAAAGTTGCAGAGGAATTAGGGAGTATGCTGGTTTGGTCAGTCAGGTATTGCTTGACCATCTTTTAAAACTTTTCCCTCCCTGTCAAAAATACCCGCTCATGAGGGCATGGACGCTGGGAGGGTGTCATGAAATTGGCCCAGGCCTTTGACAGTGTACCCTTGCCTCTGCTGTAACTGGTGTGTGTATCCCTCACTTCTCCTTGGTTGTGCAAGGAAGCTTGCCCCCTGCTGCTAACATTGTCTGATGTGAATTTGTTCAACCTATTTTCTACAATGACCATCTGGTATAGCTACATTTTAGAAGACCTCTCTGCCTAAGGAAGAAGAGATGCAAAGTTCTTCTTCTAGTGAGGATCTAGCAGGGTGAACAACCAGTGCTGCTTTTTGGCTAATATGAATGTAATGCTAGGGTCATGGGAAAGGCAGCGGTACATAAAGTCTGCCATATGTGCCAAAGTCTCTACAACCAACACTTCCAACACTTTCCTGTCTTCACTCTCCATCTCCACCTCCTTTATCTTTTCCTCTTCTACTCTCCACTTCCTTCTCAGTCTCCACCTCCTCATTCTTAACCAATCCATGCTGAACAGATGAGATGAGGCTGGGCTGGGTAGTATCTCCCTGTCTCATGACTTTCTCCATGTGCACCTGCTCCACATGTGAAGCTTCATGTTTAATTGTCAGCAGCGACTGTATAAATAGGCACACAAGCGGGATCGTTGCGCTGATGATGGTGACTCGCCCAGGGGGGATATGGGGGTGACTCGCCCAGGGGGGATATGGGGGAGACTCGGTACCCGGGCCTTTACCTTCTTTGTAGGATGTCACGGCAATCGGCTCCCGGGCCCGTCCTCTGGGGTCACTCTTTAAATGGGGGTTTTTGTTAACAGTTTGTCTCGTGACGCCACCTGTGGTTCCCGGTAATGAGTACCGGCGCTGCTGCAGACCTCCGGGGGTGATGGGATGGCAGCTGGGATGTTTCTGCTCCCCACAGACGGAGCAGGCCCCCGGGGCAGGGTTGATGGAAGGGATGCAGGTGAGAGGTGGCCCAGTCGGTCAGGGGGAAAGACGGACACGCACACAGGGGATTCGCTTTATTACCTTTACTGGTGTAACGGCAGGTAGGGTCCAGGGTACTTAATAGGAAGGGTGCACTTCAGGACTCTCCCCAGTGAGCGTGTTGTAGGCCTACTGGTCCGTGTCTTCCTCTCTCTAAGCTTCTGGCCAGCCTGGAACTTGGCCTAGCTTCTATGTTGTTTTGCTCTCTCACCTGACTGCTTGGTAGTAGGACTTTTCTCTGGCAACCACTATCCCTGGACGCCGGGGCCTTCGTGGTTCCTAGTCCTGTAATTGATGGTAGCTTCAGGATGACCAGGGGTCTGGAAGCCTCCTGGTATGCCGGTTATCCCTACTGGGTGTAGAGAACCCTGTAGGCGCAGACCCGATGTCCGGCTTATGACCTGGGGCGAGCTTCAGATGCTCCTCTGCCCCCTTAACTCCTCTCATCTCTCTCCTTGCCTCGGCCACACTCGGGGCCCTCAGTACAGCAGCAGACATACAGCGTCTTCACTGCTCTCTGTGTCAGCACACTCTCCCTGCCTAACTCCACCCTCCAGTATATATATCCCTAACAGGGCTCCCTCTGGTGGTATGAGGTGGAAGGGTGGAGGTGTCTGTGTGTAGTAAGGGCCTCTTGTGGGGAAGTCCGTCCATGCACCCTTTTGGGTCCTGTGGTACCTGGGTGCCACAATGGCATCACACAAATGCCCACTCTTCATTTGTTATGTGCGGAGGCTGACCAGAATACCGACAGATGTGTTGGAGCTGAAATTCCACAACATGTCTCTGCTGATCACAAAGCCTTGCCATCATGTGCAGTGTGGGGTTCCAGCGTGTGGTCATGTCGCACACCAGTCGGTGAGCTGGCATTTGCATGCGCTGCTGCAGCACTGCCAGAGTGGTGGCAGCTGTAGCTGACTTGTGTAAACGAACATTGACGTGGCATACCTTGACCATAAGCTGTTGAAAATCTGGGTAGGTTTTCAGAAAACGCTGAACTACCAAATTGAGCACATGTGGCAAGCATGGTACGTGTGTCAGCTTGCCAATGTCATGGGTGTGTCAGAAGCAACAGACAATTGGTTGCAGAAGATCTCTACATTTGACATTACAGACATCTTCTTAGAGGCTGTCTTGAGGAGCCAGCGGCTACCTTCCTCTGGCTAATTAACTCCCTCGTCTGGGTGTATAAATACCTGCTGTGTATCAGAGGGAGGTGCCGGCGATATTCATCTACTCCTTGTGAAGGCTTTATCAAGAACAGTACTGCTTCCTCTCTGGTGCTTGAGGTCGTGTGCGCATTTGTCTGGAGTCATCTAAAGCTAAGCTATTTCCCCTGTTTGTCCTCCCTTGTTGTCTTTAGTATTCAGTGGGGATCGACTAGTGCTCATCTCCTCCCTTCCCTAGCCTGAGTCTTACACCAGGGAAAGACAGGGCGAGGAACAAGTGTGACGACGGGTAAAGAGCCAATATAGAGTCGATAGTTGAGACAGGGTGACACTAGACCAGACTATGAGGTCTCCCTTCCTCCTTTCCCTAGAGTCTGGGCACCCTTTCCCTCTTGCCTCTGTGTTGCACTAAGTCTTTCCTACACCTCGAGTGACATTATTGCCGGCCGAGCACATTTTGAAAAGGAAAAAAATAAAGAAAAGAAAACTGACACTTTGGGTTTTTTTTCTCTGTGTATTTTTGGGCGTGGACCTTTTTATTCCCTTTTTCCCTTGGTATGGGTTCAGTTTCAGACCTCGCAGAGCAGCTGCACAGGCTGTCTCTGGAGGTGAATGACCTCTGCGGTGAGGTTCAGCAGCAGCATCAGTGGCTACAGATCATCAATATGGGGGTCTCTGCATGTAGGCCTGCCCAGCCTGAACCCAAGGTTGCCCTCCCGGACAGGTTTTCTAGTGGAAGGGAGAAGTTTTTTGTATGCAAACTGTAATTTAAACTTCGTCCTTATTCCTCCAGAAATGAGAAGCAACGGGTTGGAATTGTGATCTCTCTACTACAGGGAGATCCTCAATGGTGGGCGTTTTCTTTACCGCAGGACTCGGTTTGTTTCCAGCCTGTGGAGGGTTTTTTCGGGGCTCTTGCCCTCATCTATGATGACCCTGACCGAGTCGCCTTGGCTGAGTCTAGGCTACATCACCTTCAGCAGGGGAATCGGTCAGTGGAGACGTACAGTTCGGAATGCTGTAGATGGGCAACAGATTCCAAATGAAGTGACTCAGCCCTTATAAGTCAATTTTGTGAGGGACTTACTAAAAGGTTGAAAGATGCTTTGGCAGTATATGAAACCCCTCAGTCCTTGGAGGCTGCCATGTCGTTGGCCATACAGCTTGATAGACGCCTTCGGGATAGACGGGTGAGACCACCTTCTCGGGGGCCTTCTTGTCGGGGTTGTGTACCTCTGCCAGGGGAGCAGTCTGGGGGTGAACCAGTACTGGGGGAGGTGGAGGAACCCATGCAGTTAGGGAGTGCGTCTGCATCATACATCTCCCCGGAGATTCGCAAGAAAAAATGCGTGTTTTTTTGTGGGAAAAAGGGACATTTTGTGGGGACCTGTCCTTTAATTCCTAAACAAAAGGAGACTCGATTAACTCTTGGTAGTCTGGAGTTGGATAAACAAGGGGTGCATTTGTGGCCAAACTGCAGTTCTCGCTTTGTCCTGACAGCAGAGGTGGTGCTAGAGAGCAAAACCGAGAAAATTTCTGTGTTTGTTGACAGTGGTGCCGGAGTCAGCATGGTTGATGCTGAGTTTGTGAAGACTCATGGTCTTGCTTGCTGTGCTTTATATAAACCTATTTCCATTTTCGCCATCGACTCGGCGCCACTTGCACAGATAGCATTTACTCAGATTGTACATAATGTAAAACTGAGGGTGGGATGAGTTCATTGTGAAATTATCCCTTGCTATGTCCTGGACAATCTTCCCACACCAATTGTTTTGGGTGTTCCGTGGCTTGTTAAACATAACCCATAGCCGGGGAGATTATTGAATGGGGAGATTACTGCCATGAGAACTGATATTTCCCTTTTTTATTTTTTCCCTTTGTTTTATTTTTTAAATCAGTGAGTACTGTTAATACTGGAGGACTGGGGCTGCATTTTACCCTATGGGGGCTGCATTATACTGTGTACAGGACCATGGGGTGCATTATACTGTGTGCAGGACCATAGGGAGTGCATTATACTGTGTGGAGGACCACAGGGAGTGCATTATAGTGTGTGGAGGACTATGGCGACTGCATTATACTGCATGGAGGACCATGGGGAGTTAATTATACTGCATGGAGGACCATGGGGAGTTCATTATACTGCGTGGAGAACCATGGGGAGTGCATTATACTGTGTGGAGAATCATAGGGACTGCATTATACTGTGTGCAGGACCATGGGGAGTGCATTATACTGCGTGGAGGACCATGGGGAGTGCATTATACTGTGTGGAGAATCATAGGGATTGCATTATACTGTGTGCAGGACCATGGGGAGTGCATTATACTGCGTGGAGGACCATGGGGAGTGTATTATACTGTGTGCAGGACCATGGGGAGTGCATTATACTGTGTGGAGGACCAATGTGAGTGCATTATACTGTGTGGAGGACCAATGTGAGTGCATTATACTGTGTGGAGGACCAATGTGAGTGCATTATACTGTGTGGAGGACCATGGTGAGTGCATTATACTGTGTGGAGGACCATGGCGAGTGCATTATACTGTGTGGAGGACCATGGGGACTTCATTATACTGTGTGGAGGACCATGAGGAGTGCATTATACTGTATGCAGGACCATGGGGAGTGCATTATACTGCATGGAGGACCATAGGGAGTTCATTATACTGTGTGGAGGACCATAGGGAGTGCATTATACTCTGTGGAGTGTGGAGAGGTGTGGGGGCCATTATACTGTATGTAGGCCCATTATACGGCATGTAGAGCTGTGTGGAGGTCACAGTTTGGGGATCATACTGTGTTGGGGTCACCACACTTTGCCCTGGGAGTTGACATGGAGTACAGTAGGCAGGACTGTGGAGTCAGTAAGCAGAAGATCTCTACATTTGGCATTACAGACATCTTCTTAGAGGCTGTCTTGAGGAGCCAGTGGCTACCTTCCTCTGGCTAATTAACTCCATGGCCTGGGTGTATAAATACCTGCTGTGTATCAGAGGGAGGTGCCGGCGATATTCATTTACTCCTTGTGAAGGCTTTAGCAAGAGCAGTACTGCTTCCTCTCTGGTGCTTGAGGTCGTGTGCGTATTTGTCTGGAGTTGTCTAAAGCTAAGCTTTGTCCTCCCTTGTTGCCTTTAATGTTCAGTGGGGATCGACTAGTGTTTATCTCCTCCCTTCCCTAGCCTGAGTCTTATGCCAGGGAAAGACAGGGCAAGGAACGTGTGCGGCGATTGGTGAAGAACCAATATAGAGTCGATAGTTGAGACAGGGTGACACTAGACCAGACTATGAGGTCTCCACTTCCCCCTTTCCCTAGAGTCTGGACTCCCTTTCCCTCTTGCCTCTGTGTTTCACTAAGCCTTTCCCACACCTTGCGTGACAGTCAAGCTTCACAGCCACCTCCAGGTTAGGCTTATTATCACAAACAACCACGTCTGGTTGGAGGTTCAGCGACAAAAAACACAGCTCTGTCTGGTCTGTTATTCCTTTAAATAATTCTGGCGTGATGTGCTGTTTGTCTCTTAGACAAATTAGCTTCAGCAGAGCCTGTTGCCACTTAGCTTAGGCATTGCTGCCGAGCTTCGAGCTGATGTGGACAATGTACTCTGATACAGCAAATCGGAGATGGAGGACGAGCAGGAGTGGGTGCAGGAACTGCTGTAGGAGGTGGAGGAAACCCTGACAGAAGTGGGGCCAGCAATCCTCGGTGTTGGGAGCACATGTGCCATGCCAGGGTGGGACTCGGCACAGCCTCCACATTGTTCACCCAGTGTAATATCAGGGAAATGTAGTGTCACTGGCCACAGTCGCTTGTCCACGTGTTGGTCATTAAGTGAACAATCCCAGCAACCACGTTTGTTAGGACACGGGTGACAGGTGCTGGTGGAAGGCGGGGACGTCACAATGGGAGAAATAGTGGTGGTTGGGGACTGAGAACCGAGGGACCAAATTTCTACACCTGTATACGCCATACAGTGGGGAAATAATTATTTGATCCCTTGCTGTTTTAGTAAGTTTGCCCACTGACAAAGACAAGTCTATGATTTTAAGGGTAGGTTAATTTTAACTTTGAGAGAAAGAATATCTAAAAAAATAAAGAAAATCACATTGTATAAATTAGATAATTTTTTTTTTGCATTTTGCAGTGAGAAATAAGTATGTGATCCCCTGCAAACCATTATGTGTTCTATCTCCTACAGACCAGTTAGATGCTCCTAATCAACTTGTTACCTGCATTAAAAACAGCTGTCTTACATAGTCACCTGTATAAAAGACTCCTGTCCACAGACTTAATTAATCAGTCAGACTCTAACCTCTACAACATGCGCAAGACCAAAGAGCTTTCTAAGGATGTCAGGGACAAGATCATAGACCTGCAGAAAGCTGGAGTGGGCTACAAAATCATAAGTAAGAAGCTGGGTGAGAAGGAGTCAACTGTTGGTGCAATAGTAAGAAAATGGAAGAAATACAAAATGACTGTCAATCGACATCGATCTGGGGTACCATGCCAAATCTCACCTCGTGGGGTATCCTTGATCATGAGGAAGGTGAGAGATCAGCCTAAAACTACACAGGGAGAACTTGTTAATGATCTCAAGGCAACAGTCACCAAGAAAACCATTGGTAACACATTACGCCTTAAAGGTTTAAAATCCTGCAGTGCCCGCAAGGTCTCCCTGCTCAAGAAGGCACATGTGAAGGCACGTCTGAAGTTTGCCAATGAACACCTGGATGACTCTGTAAGTTATTGGGGAAAGGTGCTGTGGTCAGATGAGACAAAAATTGAGTTCTTTGGCATTAACTCAACTCGCCGTGTTTGGAGGAAGAAGAAGGATGAGTACAACCCTAAGAACACCGTCTCAACCGTGAAGCATGGTGGGGGAAACATTATACTTTGTGGGGTGCTTTTCTGCAAAGGGGACATGACGACTGCACTGTACTGAAGGGAAGATGGATGGGGTCATGTATCGCGAGATTTTGGCCAACAACCTCCTTCCCTTAGTAAGAGCATTGAAGATGGGTCGTGGCTGGGTCTTCTAGCAAGACAATTACCCAAAACATACAGCGAAGGCAACAAAGGAGTGGCTCAAAAAGAAGCACATTAAGGTCATGGAGTGGCCTAGCTAGTCTCCAGACCTTAATCTCATAGAAAACTTTTGGAGGGAGTTGAAGCTCCGAGTTGCCAAGCAACAGCCTCAAAATCTTAATAATTTAGAGATGATCTGCAAAGAGGAGTGGACCAAAATTCCTCCTGACATGTGCGCAAACCTCATCATCAACTACAAAAACCGTCTGACTGCTGTGCTTGCCAACAAGGGTTTAAGTGTTGTTTGCCAGAGGGATCAAATACTTATTTCTCACTGCAAAATGCGAATAAATTTATCTAATTTATACAATGTGATTTTCTTGATTTTTTTTGGATATTCTATCTCTCAATGTTAAAATTAACCTACCCTTAAAATTATAGACTGTTCATGTCTTTGTCAGTGGGAAAACTTACAAAAACAGCAAGGGATCAAATACTTACATCATAGCAAGTACAGTATCAAAACCACCCGATTGTATTATAAAGTAATAATTGAGAGGGACCATATCAATGTATTACCTGAGAGTAAGAGATCCAGGCACCCACCACACCCGACGTGCGTTTCTAAATGCTTCGTTCAGGGGTGGTGAAGTGCTGAAAAATCAAGTATTTAAGTCAGGCCTAACCAATATGCACATGTTACCTTTAATTATAACTGCCCATCCGGTGAGACTGCGACCCCCATTGGCTCCTCATATATGCCTCCGTAGCCATGGAGTCGCATGCTGCCAAGATATGAGAGCCTCCGATATTAAGATTACATCCGGCAGACCCACCGGAAGTAGATGCCAATGACGCTACCGGTAAAATATTGCTATGTGACCAAAAGCGGACACATGATCGATGTCAAAGCACGTGATTTGTTTGTAATCCTGCCGGAGCCATAATAGGGGGCGGAACGCTGACGTACAGTACCAAAGGCTCAATTCATGACGGTATAAAGGAATAAATAAGATGTAAATTAGATTTCAAAATGAACCGAGGTGCTAAAGAGACTAATATAAAGACAAAATATAAAATATATAAAAATGCCAATAGGCTAATGAAAAGAAGGGGGGAAAAAGGATGGAGAAGTAAAAGGGACACCAAGAAAAAGTGCACAGTGCAAGATTAAAACCATAATTTATTATAATAACCATATTATATAATATAATAAAATAATAAATATATAAAATACAGTACAGACCAAAAGTTTGGACACACCTTCTCATTTAATCGGTTCCCGACCGCCCCCTGTAGATAAACGTCGGCGCTGCCTGGGCTCTGTGCAGCGCCGACGTTTAAAAACGTTGGGTGGTCCCGCAGCACTCAGGACTCCCAGGGTCCTGCAAGCGCTGTGATTCCAGTGCAGAGCAATAGCTCTGACAGGGGACATTATCGGGACCTGATTGGATCAGGTCCCAATGATGTTAATCCTTTGCTGTCTTCTATATGCTGTGATCTATAGTGATCGCGGCATATAGAAGATAGTGAGAGGAGAAGGGGTCGTCAACTTACCTCTCCGACGACCCCTGATAGCTTCCAGGACCTTCTGTTGTTATGGCAGCTGGAGGTCACATGACCGCCTCCAGCTCTGCCATATATGGTGTCCTGCTAGGCTCAGCCTGCCGCTGAAGCCTGGCAGGACACACTGACTGTGAAACAGTCAGCAAAGATCTCATCCAATGTAATACATGTCTATTACATTGGATGAGATCAGTGATTAGAAAAATAAAAATTAATGTCCCATACAGGGACTAAGTAAAAATGTAAAATGTAAATGTAAAATGTTTTTAAACGGTTAAAAAAAAATCACAAAATAAATAAAAATAAATAAATAAAATATTAAACCAATAAATCCGTATATATATGCAAAAACAGAAAAAGTACACATATTTGGTATGGCCGCATCCGAAAAACAACCCGATCTATAAAACTGTCACACTAATTAACTACTTCTTTGCACACCGTAATAAAAATAAATAAAAAACGGAGCAAAAAACTATGCTTTTTCATCATATCGCCAAACAAAAAGGGGAAAAAAATGCGATCAAAAAGCAAAATGGAAATAAAAATGGTACCGCTGAAAACGTCATCTTGTTCCGCAAAAAAAAAGCTGCCATACAGCTCCATCAGCCGAAAAATAAAAAAGTTATAGCGCTCAGAATAAAGTGATGCAAAAAATATTTTTTCTATAAAATTGTTTTATTGTGTAAAAGCGCCAAAACATATAAAAAATATACAGTAAGTGTAGTATTGCTGTAAACGTACTGACCCGAAGAACAATGCTGCCTGATCACTTTTACCACATGCAGAACGGCATAAAAAAACCTCAAAAAACAATTCCTGAATTGTTGGTTTTTGTTAATTTTACCTCCCAAAAAACGGAATAGAAAGCGATCAAAAAATGTCACGTACCCAAAAATGGTACCAATATAAATGTCAACTCGTCCCGCAAAAAAACAAGCTGTCACATCACTCTGTCGGCCGAAATATGTAAAAATTATAGCTCTCAAAATATGGCGATGCCAAAACTAGATTTTGCAAAAAAAAAGCGTCTCTTAGTGTGTGACAGCTGTCAGTCATAAAAACCCGATATAAATCTGGTATCTCTGTAATCGCACCGACCCGAAGAATAAAGTAATCTAATCAGTTATATCACACGAGGAACGGCGTAAAAAATAAATAAAACCAATTCTTCACCTGCTACTGATTTGTTTATTATGTCTCCCAAAGATAAGTAAGGCTCTGCCCACATTTATCCTGCGCTCTGCGCTGAGCGCTTACACCAGAGTTTCCGTGTAAATCTCTGAAATACGTGATTCAGACGGAACCCATGACGGAAGATTGCCTGTAATGAGGCAGATATAGGCCACTGTGGATGCCGTCTGGCCTGTGATCCCACGGTGTCATTTGTTTTAGGCGTGCATAAAAGTGCGGTTGGCCACAGTTTTGTGCACTTCTGAAAAAAAGGACACCGCTAAACAGAGGCCAGATGGAGTCCAGAGTAACTCTGCTGCCTCATTACAGTGAATGGATCACGCAGGGGTTTCATCTGAATTACATCACTTGGAAATTTAGATGGAAACCCCGATGTAAGTGCTCAGCCTAGAGCGCCGGATAAATGTTACGTAAAATGTTCCCAATATAAGCTTCAACTCAGTCCTCAAAAAAAACTAGTCCCCACTCAGGTCCGTCATCTGTTAAAAATATAAGGGACTTCCAAGTTACTGGTAGCAGAAAGGCTCTGGAAAAGCGAAATGGCCCTTGCCCTCCAAAAGAAATTCAGAAAATTTTGTGCTCCCAAATCCAAATGCCTATTCTACAATAATTTGTTCTTCAATTGTCAAATAGCGCTCCGTCCCCACCAGATCTCGCCATATGGCTAAGCGGTACGATACAGCCACATATCGGGTATTGCCATTTTTAGAAGAAATTGTGTGACACATTTCGGCACCATTTTTACCCATTGCCCTGTGGGAAAATGTAAAATCTGAGGGTAAAACATTTTTTGTGGTAAAAATATAATTATGCTTTTTTCACTGCCCAATGGTATAAATTTAAAAATTAAAAAATACTCACTACTTCCCTAGATGAATTCCTTGAGAGGTGTAGTTTACAAAATGGGGTCACTTGTGGGGGTTTTTGCTGTTTCGGCATGTCAGCGACTCTTCAAATGTGACATGGTGTCTGCAACCTATCCCAGCCAACATAGCGCTCCTTTCTCTTCCGAACCCTGCCGTACACCAAAGCAGTGGTTTTCCCCCACATATGGAGTATCGGAGTACTCAGGAGAAATTGCACAACAAATTTAATGGTGCAATTTCTCCTGTTACCCTTATGATAATGCAAAATTAGGGAATGAAAAACATTTTTTGTGGGAAAAATCTGAACATTTTATTTTTACAGCTCAATATTTTAAACTTCTGTGAAGCACCTGAGGGAGCAAGGTGCTCACCACACATCTAGATAAGTTCCCTAAGGGGTCTAGTTTCCAAAATGGTGTCACTTGTGGGGGGTTTCCACTGTTTAGGCACATCAGGGGCTCCCCAAATGCAACATGGCGTCAGCTAATTATTCAAACAAATTTTACATTCAAAAAGTCAAATGGCGCTCCTTCCCTTTCAAACTCTGCCGTGCGCCCAAACAGTGGTTTGCCTCCACATATGGGGTATCGGCGTGTTCAGGAGAAATTGCACAACAAATTTCATGGTGCAATTTATCCTATTACCCTTATGATAATGCAAAATTAAGGGATGAAAAACGTTTTTGTGGGAAAAATGTGAAAATTTTATTTTTACAGCTCAATATTATAAACTTCTGTGAAGCACCTTGGGGTTCAAGGTGCTCACCACACATCTAGATAAGTTCCCTAAGGGGTCTAGTTTCCAAAATGGTGTCACTTGTGGGGGGTTTCCACTGTTTAGGCACATCAGGGGCTCTCCAAACGCAACATGGCGTCTGCTAATTATTCAAACAAATTTTACATTCAAAAAGTCTAATGGCGCTCCTTCCCTTCCGAACCCTGCAGTGTGCCCAAACAGTGGTTTTCCCTCACATATGGGGTATCAGCGCGCTCATGAGACATTGCACTACAAATTGTGTATTCCATTTTTTCCTGTTACCCTTGTGAAAATAAAAAAAATTGGGTCTAAAATAACATTTTTGTGAAAAAAAGTTAAATGTTCATTGTTTTCTTCCACGTTCCAAAAATTCCTGTGAAACACCTGAAGGGTTAATAAACTTCTTGAATGTGGTTTTGAGCACCTTGAGGGGTTCAGTTTTTAGAATGGTGTCACTTTTGGGTATTTTCTGTCATAAAGGCCCCTCAAAGTCACTTCAAATAAGATGTGGTCCCTAAAAAAATGTTTTTGTAAATTTTGTTGGAAAAATGAGAAATCGCCGGTCAACTTTTAACCCTTATAGCTTCCTAACAAAAACAAATTTTGGTTCCAAAATTGTGCTGATGTAAAGTAGACATGTGGGAAATGTTATTTATTAACTATTTTGTGTGACATATCTCTCTGATTTAAGGGCATGAAAATTCAAAGTTTGAAAATTGCAAAATTTTTAAAATTTTTGACAAATTTCCGTTTTTTTCACAAATAAACGCAAGTGATATCGAAGAAATTTACCACTATCATGAAGTACAATATGTCACGAAAAAACAATCTCAGAATTAGGGGAATACGTTGAAGCGTTCCAGAGTAATTACTTCATAAAGTGACAGTGGTCAGAATTGAAAAAATTGGCCTGGTCACGAAGGCAAAAACAGGCTCTGGCGCGAAGTGGTTAAAGATTTTTCTGTATTTTCATGACTTTGAAAATTGTACATTCACACTGAAGGCATCAAAACTATGAATTAACACATGTGGAATTATTTACTTAACAAAAAAGTGTGAAACAACTGAAAATATGTCTTATATTCTAGGTTCTTCAAAGTAGCCACCTTTTGCTTTGATGACTGCTTTGCACACTATTGGCATTCTCTTGATGAGCTTCAAGAGGTAGTCACCGGAAATGGTCTTCCAACAATCTTGAAGGAGTTCCCAGAGATGCTTAGCACTTTTTGGCCCTTTTGCCTTCACTCTGCGGTCCAACTCACCCCAAACCATCTCGATTGGGTTCAGGTCTGGTGACTGTGGAGGCCAGGTCATCTGGCGTAGCACCCCATCACTCTTCTTCTTGGTCAAATAGCCCTTACACAGCCTGGAGGTGTGTTTGGGGTCATTGTCCTGTTGAAAAATAAATGATGGTCCAACTAAACGCAAACCGGATGGAATACCATGCCGCTGCAAGATGCTGTGGAAGCCATGCTGGTTCAGTATGCTTTCAATTTTGAATAAATCCCCAACAGTGTCACCAGCAAAGCACCCCCACACCATCACATTTCCTCCTCCATGCTTCACGGTGGGAACCAGGCATGTAGAGTCCATCTGTTCACCTTTTCTGCGTCGCACAAAGACACGGTGGTTGGAACCAAAGATCTCAAATTTGGACTCACCAGACAAAAGCACAGATTTCCACTGGTCTAATGTCCATTCCTTGTGTTCTTTAGCCCAAACAAGTCTCTTCTGCTTGTTGCCTGTCCTTAGCAGTGGTTTCCTAGCAACTATTTTACCATGAAGGCCTGCTGCACAAAGTCTCCTCTTAACAGTTATTGTAGAGATGTGTCTGCTGCTAGAACTCTGTGTGGCATTGACCTGGTCTCTAATCTGAGCTGCTGTTAACCTGCGATTTCTCAGGCTGGTGACTCGGATAAACTTATCCTCAGGTCTTCCTTTCCTGGGGCGGTCCTCATGTGAGCCAGTTTCTTTGTAGCGCTTGATGGTTTTTGCAACTGCTCTTGGGGACACTTTCAAAGTTTTCCCAATTTTTCAGACTGACTGACCTTCATTTCTTAAAGTAATGATGGCCACTCATTTTTCTTTACTTAGCTGCTTTTTTCTTGTCATAATACAAATTCTAACAGTCTATTCAGTAGGACTATCAGCTGTGTATCCATTAGACTTCTGCACAACACAACTGATGGTCCCAACCCCATTTATAAGGCAAGAAATCCTACTTACTAAACCTGACAGGGCACACCTGTGAAGTGAAAACCATTTCCGGTGACTACCTCTTGAAGCTCATCAAGAGAATGCCAAAAGTGTGCAAAGCCGTCATCAAAGCAAAAGGTGGCTACTTTGAAGAACCTAGAATATAAGACATATTTTCAGTTGTTTCACACTTTTTTGTTAAGTATATAATTCCACATGTGTTAATTCATAGTTTTGATGCCATCAGTGTGAATGTACAATTTTCATAGTCATGAAAATACAGAAAAATCTTTAAATGAGAAGGTGTGTCCAAACTTTTGGTCTGTACTGTATATATCATCGAAATGTACCCCAGAACACGCAACAGTGTATGGGTGAGCAATATAATAACGATAACATTTTGGAAAAGTTTTTAGAGGGTTATATACCACCGAAATGTACTCCAGACCACGGAATAGTCTATGGATGAGCAATATCACAACGATAAAATTTTGGATACATTTTTAGAGGGTTATATACCAATGAAATGTACCCCAGAACATGGAATAGTGTATGGGTGAGAAATATAATAACGATAAAGTTTTGAACAACTTTTTTGAGGGTTACCGTATATATCAACAAAATGTACTCCAGAACACGAGATATTGTATGGACGAGCAATATAATACCGATAATTTTTTGACCAAGCTTTATGAGCGTTATTTGTGGCATCCCGATACCCTCTGTATCCCTAAATTACAAAAATACAAAATTTTTAAACGATTTCTTGAGTGTTATATATCACAAAAATGTACCCCAGAACACAGAATAGTGTATGGGTAAGAAATGTAAAGAAGCAAAATTTTTAAATGCTTTTTTGTAGTTTTATATACCATCAAAATGTGACAGAAAGCATGTAATACTCTATGGATGAGTATTCTAATCCAGAAATATTTTTCAACAATTTTTGTAAGTTTTACATACCACCATAATGCAACAATAACCGTGTAAAACTGTATGGATGAGTCAATGAATCCATAAAAAAATTTGAAACATAAATATTTTGAGAGTGTACTTATACACTAATAAAGGATTTGCAGAAAGTGCAAAGCCAGGAAAAAATTATAAGGACAGTCATTCCTAGACCACTGAAAAGCAACAACCTGCAGGACTCATTGAAAATATTTTTAAAGTGTAGCTGCTGTACTCCTACACTCAAAGGCTTTGCACAAAGTACAAAGCCAGTAAAAAATTGTAAGGAGGGTAATACAGTAATCCTCTTCAGGTGTTCGCTTCTTTTTCTCCTTCCTCTTGAGGCTGGGGGGACTGCCTCCACCTGCTTCCTGGAGCCCGATTCCCAGGTGCCTGGGCTGTAAGTGACCCAGCTTGAGGTAGTGCCGGAGCCCCCGACATATAGAAATGTGCAACAGCCCCCTGTGTCACCTTCACCATCGGCTGCTCCTGCATAGGAGGTGGGGAACCCCAAGGATAGTACGATCTCTCATACGTGGTAGTAGCTCTGTCTCGAGCCATCTCAAGGAGCCTCTCCAAGGCCTGTTCATTCCTCAAGCAGGGTTAATCCTGCACCCTTCCTTCTGGGATCACACCCACTGCATTCCAGCTATGTTGCCCCTCCATTTCGAGGAACGTGACCCTAGCTCCAGCTCTTTCAGCTCTTCCAACATTTAGTCTCTACTGCCTGATGGTTGATTGAGATGTGATGATGGGTCCCAAACTCTTTGATGTATCCCTTTCTCTGCTAACGGTCATAAGCAACTACCCCCCCCCACCCCCCGGGATGCCAACTCTGGGTATTTTACAGCTACCCTGGTACTGGCTTGCCTCCATGTCTCTTTGGACCAGCCTAGGCCCCGCAGCCCGATCACCAGTTCCTGAATCCTGGCTCTCTGATCTGCAGTCCACAAGAACCCCAGCAGTAAAGGATGCGGCCCGGGTTCAGGCCTTGGTGGTCAGGGATATTGGTCGGGTCAGGACCACAGGCTCCTGCCACTTCAGCTGTTGTGCCAAATTTCTCTGGCTCCGATATTCCTCTGGTCTTTCCCCTGGGAGTCTCGCGTGCTTCTGCAATCTTTGTCGCTCACTAATCACATATTACTGCATGGCTGAGAAATGGAACCCTACAAAATTTTTAAAAGCTTTTTTTCAGTTTTAGAGATCACAGAAATGTTCACAGACCATGTAACACTGTATGGCTGAGAAATGGAACCCTACAACATTTTTAAAAGCCTTTTTTTATTTTTAAAAGCGTTTTTTCAGTTTTAGAGATCACAGAAATGTTCACAGACCACTTTACACTTTATGGCTGAGAAATGAAACCATACAAAATTTTTAAAAGCTTTTTCTCAATTTTATAGATCACAGAAATGTACTCCACACTATGGAATAGTGTATGGATGAGAAATGTAACCCAGCAAATTGTTTCAATGATTTTTGGGTGTTTTATATAACACAAAAAAGTATCTCAAAGCACATAGTACTTGATGGATCAAAATATATAAAAAAATTTCAGCCCCCACAAAAAAAAGCTGCAGGTATATACAATTAGGTCCATATATATTTGAACAGAGACAAAATTTTTCTAATTTTGGTTCTAGACATTAACACAATGAATTTTAAACAACACAATTCAGATGCAGTTGAAGCTCAGACTTTCAGCTTTCATTTGAGGGTATCC
The DNA here is from genome assembly GCF_046119375.1 of Phyllobates terribilis. Taxonomy (NCBI): domain Eukaryota; kingdom Metazoa; phylum Chordata; class Amphibia; order Anura; family Dendrobatidae; genus Phyllobates; species Phyllobates terribilis. The sequence goes on from NW_027362765.1 coordinate 230,764,857, forward strand.
ACATGAAAATTGGATGAAGGGTTTAGGAGTTTCAGCTCCTTAACATGTGCCACCCTGTTTTTAAAGGGACCAAAAGTAATTGGACAGATTAAATAATTGTAAATAAAATGTTCATTTCTAGTACTTTGTTGAAAACCCTTTGTTGGCAATGACTGCCTGAAGTCTTGAACTCATGGACATCACCAGACGCTGTGTTTAATCCTTTTTGATGCTCTGCTAGGCCTTCACTGCGGTGGTTTTCAGCTGCTGTTTGTTTGTGGGCCTTTCTGTCTGAAGTTTAGTCTTTAACAAGTGAAATGCATGCTCAATTGGGTTGAGATCAGGTGACTGACTTGGCCAATCAAGAATATTCCACTTCTTTGCTTTAATAAACTCCTGGGTTGCTTTGGCTTTATGTTTTGGGTCATTGTCCATCTGTAGTATGAAACGATGACCAATTAGTTTGGCTGCATTTGGCTGGATCTGAGCACACAGTATGGCTCTGAATACATCAGAATTCATTCGGCTGCTTCTGTCCTGTGTCACATCATCAATAAACACTAGTGACCCAGTGCCACTGGCAGCCACGCATGCCCAAGCCATCACACTGCCTCCGCCATGTTTTACAGATGATGTGGTATGCTTTGGATCATGAGCTGTACCACGCCTTCGCCATACTTTTCTCTTTCCATCATTCTGGTAGAGGTTGATCTTGGATTCATCTGTCCAAAGAATTTTCTTCCAGAACTGTGCTGGCTTTTTTAGATGTTTTTTAGCAAAGTCCAGTCTAGCCTTTTTATTCTTGAACCCTCTGTATTTACTTTCATGCAGTCTTCTCTTTATGGTAGATTTGGATATTGATATGCCTACCTCCTGGAGAGTGTTGTTCACTTGGTTGGCTGTTGTGAAGGGGTTTCTCTTCACCATGGAGATTATTCTGCGATCATCCACCACTGTTGTCTGCCGTGGGCGCCCAGGTCTTTTTGCATTGATGAGTTCACCAGTGCTTTCTTTCTTTCTCAGGATGTACCAAACTGTAGATTTTGCCACTCCTAATATTGTAGCAATTTCTCGGATGGATTTTTTCTGTTTTTGCAGCTTAAGGATGGCTTGTTTCACCTGCATGGAGAACTCCTTTGACCGCATGTTTACTTCACACCAACATCTTCCAAATGCAAGCACCACACCTCAAATCAACTCCAGGCCTTTTATCTGCTTAATTAAGAATGACATAACGAAGGGATTGCCCACACCTGTCCATGAAATAGTCTTGGAGTCAATTGTCCAATTAATTTTGGTCCCTTTAAAAACAGGGTGGCACATGTTAAGGAGCTGAAACTCCTAAACCCTTCATCCAATTTTAATGTGGATACCCTCAAATGAAAGCTGAAAGTCTGAACTTCAACTGCATCTGAATTGTTTTGTTTAAAATTCATTGTGGTAATGTCTAGAACCAAAATTAGAAAAATGTTGTCTCTGTCCAAATATATATGGACCTAACTGTACTTGCCAATAGACTGCACAGCCCTAATCTTTTTCTGCAGACTGTATTCTGTCACTTTCACTGCTCTTGCAACTCTCTCTCCCTCCCTAGGCTAAATGCAGATAGTATGTGATACAAACAGCAAAGCACAGGTTTAGCCCTTAGAAGGGCTGTTAGTATGATGGCTCAGATTCAACACTATTATCAACAGTACAGGACTCTGAATCGTTATACTGTGCACACACGCCTGTACAAGCACTCTCTCCCTCCAATACGAACTGTCACAGAGCTGTGCAAAGGAGTCAGTGTGCCGCACCGAGCGCCACCTATTCTTTCATAATCTCTGATGATGTCACATGGCCACAGTAATGCCACAGCCAAGATGGCTATGGCATTACAGTGACTCACAGGCAATTCCCCCATGCTTATGTGGCGCCCCTGAGGGTTCAGTCGCCACAGGGGTACTGCACCTCATAATGGGGTGTGGTATCTCCTCTCCAAGGTAAGGATGGAGCACCACACAGGACCCCAACCACACACTTAACACTACACCACTCCAGTTCTGAAGGGGGCCCAATGCACCATAGGTCCGGAATGGAGGAGTTGGGGGGAACCAAAGTTAGGGGTAACCAAGTAGTGAGTGAGGGTGGAGGAAGCACTTTACTTTAGCACTTAATAGAATCATATATAACTGGAGGCCATTTTAAGAACCGGGTCTTTAGTCGTGGATCTTTGGGACGGCAGGTCAGCACAAGGCTGCAGCCGCCTCAGGGTCCACGGTTCCCGGTCTCAGGCTTCGAGACGGGGGATTGGGGCAGAGTTAAAACCGGCTCTGTCCCCGGTCAGAGTCCAACCAAGAAGGCCCAGGAGGGGAGCAGAGGAGTTAGGCTCCACAGGCGAAAGGATCTCAGGGGGTGCAGACGGAGCGGAGTCGCCACCTGCATACCTTATTCTGGCCCTGCCAGAGAGACCCTGCCGCAAGAGGGGGTACCGGTCCCCGATTATCTGACTTTGCACTTCACGTCTCTGTCGGAAAAGTCTGGAGGCTTATGTGGATCCCAGGGGGATACGGAGGGAGCAGAGTCGCCACCTCTATTCCCTAATCTGAGTTCATCCAGAGGGACCCGGCCTTATGCCAAGTTCTCACCACTAGTAACCAAGAAGGGCACCCAGTCGGTCCGGGAGCTACACGCTACCCATCAAGGACATCGCAGTACCCGTACGGTACACAGTGGGGGACACAAGGCAGGAGAAGTATAACAGGAGAGGAACACTTTAGAGCGGGGGTCCTGTCAAGCGCTCCTGAACTACCTGGAGTGTGCTGAACCCCACCCTGGTGGCCGCAGCTCGCCGCGTGACAGCAGAGAGAAGCTCTGAGCTGAGAAAGCACCACTGTGAGTAAAGACTTGGATGACTTCAAATATTGCCTCTGTCTGTTCTTTGCTCCGCGGCACTGCACCCGCCAACGCTCTATCCTGCATCCCTTTTCCTACGCTGCACCTGTGGGGAGCTGCACCAACTAAGCTGCCTGATCACCAGCCTCAGAGGACTGTAGCAGCGCTGGTGATCCTCACCAGACACCACGGGTGACGTCACAAACATTTCCCTTTCCCATACACCTTTCCCCCATTATCCCTTGCTTTTAAGAGTGACCCCAGGGTACGGGCCTGGGAGCCGGCCACCGCGGCATCCCCCAGAACTAACAGCAAGGCCCAGGCGCCGAGTAGTCGTCCACCCCCATCCCCTGGGAGCGTCATCTCATTGACTGCGTAACAGGCACCAAGGATGCAGGGCAGGGATTCGAGTTTGAACTTGAGCACCGCCCATTGCTCGCCGAGTAACAAGCCCATCCGAGTACCGTGATACTCAAGTGATAATCAAGTATCATCAACCACATTTGTTCATCCCTAGTCATCATTTCTACTGCGTCTACAGGGGTCCAGTTAGAAAATAATGAAGGGCAGTTTTGTGCCAAAAATTGCTGGGCGTACAAATTTGTGTGAGCCACCTGTTATTATCTGCAACATGAACTAAGGAAAGATAGGGGAAAGCTGTCCCTACAGTAAGACTAAGCTGAATCCCTACGATGTAGCGGGCTGCCTGTTCCTTGTGAACAGACCCGCCTTAGTCCTCGGCTAGTCTGAACAAAGACCTATAGAATTAAGGGAGGGGTCCCTAAAAGAACTAAGGACTGGGACAAAATTGTGACACCTCCTAAACAGAAGTTGTTACAGAACACAAAAAGAAAAACTGACAAAAATGTACTAAAGGTCCCAGAGGACCAAGCGAACTTGCCAGAGAAAGGCACCGAAGTACCAGGCTAGAGAAACAGTCAAACACTATAGTCCAGCACAGCCAGAAGGGCGGAGCTGGAATATAAAGGCAGATGGTCACGTGACAGCAAAACACAAGATAGAAAAAACAAACAGGAGGGTTCTAACAGTACCACCTCTTTTATGAGGATCCTCCGGATCCTCCAGGCCCAGACCTATCCGGAAACCTCCCGTGGAAAGCTTTAACAAGCCTAGGAGCAGAGACATCATCCGTCCTTACCCAGGAGTTGTCTTTGGGACCGAAACCCTTTCAGGAGACAAGATACTATAATCTCCCTCTATGCCATCTAGAATTCAAGATACGAGAAATTTCATATTCGCCATCTTCCACCACAGGAGGAACTGTGACAGTGGCGTCCCTATCAGATACAGTACAGACCAAAAGTTTGGACACACCTTCTCATTTAAAGGTTTTTCTGTTTTTTCATGACTATGAAAATTGTACATTCACACTGAAGGCACCAAAACTATGAATTAACACATGTGGAATTATATACTTAGCAAAAAAGTGTGATACAACTGAAAATATGGCTTATATTCTAGGTTCTTCAAAGTAGCCACCTTTTGCTTCGATGACTGCTTTGCACACTCTTGGCATTCTCTTGATGAGCTTCAAGAGGTAGTCACCGGAAATGGTTTTCACTTCACAGGTGAGCCCTGTCAGGTTTAATAAGTGGGATTTCTTGCCTTATAAATGGGGTTGGGACCATCAGTTGTGTTGTGCAGAAGTCAGGTGGATACACAGCTGATAGTCCTACTGAATAGACTGTTAGAATTTGTATTATGGCAAGAAAAAAGCAGCTAAGTAAAGAAAAACGAGTGGCCATCATTACTTGAAGAAATGAAGGTCAGTCAGTGCGAAAAATTGGGAAAACTTTGAAAGTGTCTCCAAGTGCAGTTGCAAAAACTATCAAGCGCTACAAAGAAACTAGCTCACATGAGGACTGCCCCAGTAAAGGAAGACCAAGAGTCACCTCTGCTTCTGAGGATAAGTTTATCTGAGTCACCAGCCTCAGAAATCGCAGGCTAACAGCAGCTCAGATTAGAGACCAGGTCAATGCCACATAGAGTTCTAGCAGCAGACAAATCTCTTCAACAACTGTTAAGAGGAGTCTTTGTGCAGCAGGCCTTCATAGTAAAATAGCTGCTAGGAAACCACTGCTAAGGACAGGCAACAAGCAGAAAATACTTGTTTGGGCTAAAGAACACAAGGAATGGACATTAGACCAGTGGAAATCTGTGCTTTGGTCTGATGAGTCCAAATTTGAGATCTTTGGTTCCAACCACCGTGTCTTTGTGCGACGCAGAAAAGGTGAACGGATGGACTCTACATGCCTGGTTCCCACCGTGAAGCATGGAGGAGGAGGTGTGATGGTGTGGGGGTGCTTTGCTGGTGACACTGTTGGGGATTTATTCAAAACTGAAGGCATATTGAACCAGCATGGCTACCACAGCATCTTGCAGCGGCATGCTATTCCATCCGGTTTGCGTTTATTTGGACCATCATTTATTTTTCAACAGGATAATGACCCCAAACACACCTCCAGGCTGTGTAAGGGCTATTTTACCAAGAAGGAGATTGATGAGGTGCTATGCCAGATGACCTGGCCTCCACAGTCACCAGACCTGAACCCAATTGAGATGGTTTGGGGTGAGCTGGACCGCAGAGTGAAGGCAAAAGGGCCAACAAGTGCTAAGCATCTCTGGGAACTCCTTCAAGATTGTTGGAAGACCATTTCCGGTGACTACCTTTTGAAGCTCATCAAGAGAATGCCAAGAGTGTGCAAAGCAGTCATCAAAGCAAAAGGTGGCTACTTTGAAGAACCTAGAATATAAGACATATTTTCAGTTGTTTCACACTTTTTTGTTAAGTATATAATTCCACATGTGTTAATTCATAGTTTTGATGCCTTCAGTGTGAATGTACAATTTTCATAGTTGTGAAAATACAGAAAAATCTTTAAATGAGAAGGTGTGTCCAAACTTTTGGTCTGTACTGTATGTCAGCCTTTTTCAACAAGGAAACGTGAAACACAGGGTTAATCTTCCAGGAAGTAGGGACAGCCAACCTAACAGCAGACGGGTTAACAACCTGTAGCACTTTAAATGGACCCACAAACTTAGGACCCAGTTTTTTAGAAGGAATCCTCAACCGCAGGTTCTTCGAGGACAACCAAACCATATCACCCACAGTAAACAAAACCTTTTTACGTTTCCTGTCAAGATACTTCTTGGACTTCTTGTTAGCCTCTTGAAGGTTGCAACGTACATTAGTCCAAACTCTCTCCAAATCACTGGAAAAATTCTCCTCCTCCAGCACCGCCGACCCCAATTTGGAGAACGAACCAAAAGACGAATGTCTCCCAGTACAACAAAAAAAAGGAAAACACCCAGCAGAGGAGGATGTATGATTGTTAAGAGCAAATTCTGCGAGAGGCAGAAACTCAGACCACACCTCTTGATTGTCCGCCACAAAACAACGCAAAAACTGTTCAACATCCTGGTTCATTCTTTCAGTCTATCCATTAGACTCAGGATGATAACCAGACAAAAATGACAAATGGACTCCCAACCTGTCACAAAAAGCACGCCAAAAGTGAGCCACAAACTGAGGTCCTCTATCAGAAACAATATCCATAGGAACACCATGGAGCTTGACAATCTCCTCCCTGTAAAATGCTCTCCTCCTCCTTGGCACCGACCGTAGGAAAGAAGCTGCGAGATAAAGCATCGGCTTTAACATTCTTAGTACCAGGGATATAGGTAACAGAAAAATGAAACCGAGAAAAAAAAGTGCCCACCTAGCTTGACGGGCATTCAAGCGCTTGGCAGCATCCAGATAGAGCAAATTCTTATGATCTGTGAAAACCTGAATAGGAAATCTAGCGCCTTCCAAAAAATGACGCCAATGTTCAAACGCAAGTTTAATAGCCAGCAACTCCCGATTTCCAACATCATAATTTAGTTCGGATTCCGAAATTTTTTTCGAAAAGAAGGCACAAGGATGTACTCCACCCTTGTTCTCCTGAGACAAAACTGCTCCGACCCCCACCGATGAAGCATCAACCTCGACCAAAAAAGGCTTGGTCTCATCAGGCTGCATAAGGATAGGGGCAGAACTGAATCTCTCTTTGAGATACGCAAACGCTTCCATGGCCTCAGTAGTCCACTGGGCCGTATTCGCACCTTTCCTGGTGAGATCGGTTAGAGGTTTAACAATTACAGAAAAATTCTTAATGAATTTCCTGTAATAATTGGCAAAACCCAAAAATCTCAGTATAGATTTCAAACCAATAGGCCTAGGCCATTCCTGCACAGCCTGAACTTTCATAGGGTCCATCTCAAAGCCCTCGCTGGAGACAATGTAGCCCAAAAAACGAATTATCTGTACAGCGAACTCACATTTCTCCAGCTTTGCAAAGAGTGAATTATCACTCAATAACTGCAAAACTTCACGTACACTCTGCCAATGGGACTCCAGATCTGGTGAATAAATCAAAATGTCACCCCAATACACAACCACATCCTTACCAATCAAAGGTCTCAGGATGTCATTAATAAGGTTCTGAAAAAATGCAGGTGCATTGGTAAGACCAAAAGGCATCACAAGATTCTCAAAATGACCTACCGGAGTGTTAAAAGCAGTTTTCCATTGATCACCCTCCTTCACTCGTAACAAATTATATGCCCCCCGGAGACAATGGGTAGGAATTGCGTACGGTAATCTTATTAATTTCACGAAAATCCAGACATGTACGTAAACCGACGTCCTTTTTTTTAACAAAGAAGAATCCAACTGCCACAGGCGACTTAGAAGGTCTAATGTGACCAGCAGCCAGGCTAGTCTCTATGTACTCCTCCAAGGCCTTTCTTTCAGGGATAGTCAGATTAAACAAGCGACTTTTGGGAAGAGTAGCACCCGGAAGAAACTCAATGGCGCAATCATAATCCCTATGTGGAGGTAAAACTTGCGACTCCTCCTCCGAAAAAAACCTCCAAAAATCTTGAATAGGTACCGGTAATTCCCCTTTTTCCACAGCCGCAATGCGACCATTACAACATTTATCATAGCACTTCGGACTCCAAGACTTAAACACATTAGTAGACCAGTCCAATAAAGGATTGTGCAGTTTTAACCAAGGCAATCCTAGAACAACTGGAGAGGGCAAATTATCCAAAACAACCAAGTCCAAAATTTCTTGGTGAACACCATTGATAGTGAGAGGAAATGCAGCAACCTTGTGAGTAATACATTTCAAAGGAGTGTTATCAATTGCAACCACAGAAATAGGTGATGACAAAGGTTTGGATTTCAATTTAAGGTTTACCAAAAACCCTTTATCAATCACATTAAGTGTTGAACCACAATCCACAAATACCTGAAATTCAATCAAATCTCCCTGCAGAGTAGTACTCCCAGAAAGAAATACTCCTGCAGAGCGTAAACAAGCTATACGGGCGTAACTGACCTTTTTTTTCTTTACTTAAACAATGCTCACAATACTTAAGCAACTGGTCAGCTTTACCACAATAAAGACACAATCCCTCGGCGAACCTTCGGTCTCTTTCCTGAGAGCGGAGTGACATCCCCCCAACCTCCATCGGTCCCCCGCCATCAGAGCAGCTTTTCTGGGGATTAGGAACTGACATTACAGGAGTCTTTATCTCATTCAGCCTGCACCTCAGTCTCCTGTCTATACGAACAGCTAACTGCATAGCATCCTGCAGAGTCTCAGGTGCAGGGAATGCAATTAGCAAATACTTAACCCTTTCACTCAGACCAGCAAGAAATAAACATCTCAGCACAGGATCATTCCACTTAACTTCTGAAGCCCATCTCCTGAAGTGTGTGCAATAATTTTCAACATCATTTGACCCCTGATTCAAACGTCTAAGTTCTGATTCAGCAGATGAGATTCAATCAGGATCATCATATAATAGCCCCATAGTGGAAAAAAATTCTTCAACAGACCTTGAACACGGATCATAAGGCTGGAGAGAAAAGGCCCACCCCTGTGGTTCATTGTGCAAAAGTGACATAATAAAACCAATGCGCAGTGATTTATTCCCAGAGGACCTTGGTCTCAAACGAAAATATAACAAACAAGCATTTTTAAAGGAAAAAAAATCTTGCTGTTTACCATAAAAAACATCAGGCAGTCCTACCTTGGGTTCGACAAAATGCGCTTCAGAACAGCTACTCACGTGTTGCTGAAGCTCGGCCACCTCCAGAGACAATCCCTGCAGGCGTTGAGCCAAATCCTGGATGGAAACCATGCTGATCCCCGAATTTCTTTCCTTTTAGTTTTTTGGGCTGGACTTACTGTTCTGATCTGCAACATGAACTAAGGAAAGATAGGGGAAAGCTGTTCCTACAGTAAGACTAAGCTGAATCCCTACGATGTAGCGGGCTGCCTGTTCCTTGTGAACAGACCCGACTTAGTCCTCGGCTAGTCTGAACGAAGACCTATAGAATTAAGGGAGGGGTCCCTAAAAGAACTAAGGACTGGGACAAAAATGGGAAACCTCCTAAACAGAAGTTGTTGCAGAACACAAAAAGAAAAACTGACAAAAATGTACTAAAGGTCCCAGAGGACCAAGCGAACTTGCCAGAGAAAGGCACTGAAGCACCAGGCTAGAGAAACAGTCAAACACTGAAGTCCATCACAGCCAGAAGGGTGGAGCTGGAATATAAAGGCAGATGGTCACGTGACCGCAAAACACAAGATAGAAAAAACAAACAGGAGGGTTCTAACACCACCATGAGGTTTACAAAATCCACAGAGAAAAAAGACTTTGAAAAAGTCAATTTCTGTGAGACCGGTGGTGTCAAATTTGATTCCTGATTGCGCCACAAAATCAGGAATCAGTGTCTCATAATCTTGGGGGGTGAGGTCCTGAGGCTACAGGACTAAAGTCCCCGGTGTGTAGGCTCATCATCAGCTGATAAGACGAGGAAAAGTTGTTTTTATTTGACGCCAATGTTTTTCGGTACTAGCTGCAGCCACTGTGAATCACAGGCCTGTGAGAGACCACATCTGAGGTTAACAGTACCATAGCTTTAAGATACCCGGGTATCCCTATACTAGGGGTATAAGAGTGTGGCGCCCCTGCGGGTTCAGTCGCCACAGAGGTACTGCATCTCACCCAGAGGTGTGGTATCTCACTCTCAGGTAAGGAAGGAGTACTGCCCGGGACTCTAACACCTGCATTCAACACTACACTACTCCAAACCAGCAGGAGGGGCAAGATGCGTCGCTTCCTGCTGAGCCCTGTCCCTGGTTGGAGTGGGGGGAACCAAAGTAGGGGGAACCATGTAGTGGGTGTGGGTGGAGGAAGACGTTCAGGGGAGCACTTGTTAGGAATAGTATAAAGAGGGAAGCCATCTTGAGAGTCCAGTCAGTGAGATCAGTCTGAGAGGAGAAGTAGAGGGAGCAGGAGCTCTGCAGGAGGGCCTAGCCAGAGAGGCCCAAGACTGGAGAGAGAGAGAGGAGCAGGAAAGGCTCCAGGTACGTGGAAGGGACCCCAGGGGTACGGGTAGTGCTGGAGGCCACCCGTACCCCCGAATCTACCAGGAGGGGGAGGGGTCAGGTCGCATGGAGGGGACTGGTCCCTAAACTAGCAGAGTTCTTTAAGCCTCACCTAGGAAACCGGAGGCTGCAGTATTTCAGGTACTGCAGCCACAAGCCACATCTAATCACCAGAAAGGTGGCCATAGAGGACCCAGGGGACAGAGAAGATGTCGTCCGGCAAGGTCCGCGGCCATTGGCCTGAGAAACTGGGTGTGAGGTGCAGGGAGATGGCCAGAAGGAACACACAGAAGGGGGTCCCGTTACGTACTCCGGAGAGACCTGGGAGTTTGCTGAACCCCTCCCTGAGTAAGCATAGAACGCCGTGGGAAGTTACTCTAGTACTGGTAACTGGAAGTCTAAGAAACCGTGAGTAAACCCTGAGGACTGCACCTTACTGTCTCTGTGATCATTATCTGCCCCATCCTCTGCACTACACCATAGCAGCAACATCTACACTGCCCTGGAGCTAAGCTCTACCTGTGGAGCTAAACCAACTGTGCTGCATTCACACCAGCTCCAGAGGACCTGCTCAGCAGCGGCGGCTCCCTTTAGCCGCATACCACAGGTGGCGTCACAAACTCTATACAAGAACTATAAATTCCCTGTAAATATTCCCTTTTGATTAACCGCCCTGGGTCACGAACCGAGTCACCGCCACTGTGACATCTCCCGTAGCAACGACCGGCCCGGCCCCAAGTACCCCACGGCCAAGGGGGCGCGTCAAGAGCAATCGGTGTAGTGTCATGTATTGTTATTGCTAATTTTGATAGGTTTGTATTCAGTGTGCCATTTCAGGGATTCCCATAGAACACCCTCACTAGATTGACACTGTGTTTAGGTAAAATTAATCCAGATTTTTAGTGTAACTCACATAACCTGGGAACCTTGGGATTGGCACATTGATTTCAGCTTTTGCTGAGTGTGTGTAACTATTAGAGATAGTGTCCTAGGGGGAACCGGAGACTGATTCATTCAATACTAGATCGTAGTCTAAGGGTATGTGCACACACGTTGTGTTTTGCTGCAGATTTTTATGTAAATTTTCAGCTGCGTCTGGCAGTACCAGCAAAGTCTATGAGAAACCAGAATTCACTGTTCCCACATGTTGCTTTTTGTTTGCTGCGTATTTTCAGTGATTAGAAAAACGCTGAAAGAAGTGACATGTCACTTCTTTCAGCGTTTTTTCAGCATTTTTTCACCCATAGGAAGTAATGGGGAGATAAAAAAACGCTACAAATACGCAGCAAATATGCACCAAAAAACACACCTGAGTATTTGCAGCGTTTTTGATGGCAAAATAGAGAGTCTTTTTTTTTCACAGAACTTTATGTGCGTTACTAAATAGAGACAGAAGGACAGTGAAAAAAACGCCGCCAATACGCAGCAAAAACGCAACAAAAAACGCAGCTATACCTGCATTTTTGACGCAGCTAATCTCCTGCCAGAGAAAAGTTATCAGCAGATTTCATGCAGAAAGTGTTGTTTATTTCTGTCTCTGTCTCAGTTTGTGACTCACTGGATCTCTCTCGGACCACCGGTCATTACATTGTGCCATGGCTACAGCCACCGCTTTCTATACACTGAGCGGTGACTGAAACTGTGCCGGTGGCACCCAGTGACTGAAAGAGCGAGGCAGCTGGGGGGAATACGTTAATTTCTTTTCAGCACTGGGGTTGTCAGAACACTGTTAACCTGCAGATGAACCCCATAATGTGAAGGTTAATAGCATTATTTTACATGACAGGTTCCCTTTAGAGTATCCTCTTCCAATATTGCAATCATGTTATATAGTCCTGTGTACTTACAATTGCTCATTTTGCCTTTCTACCCAGTTAATTCTTCTGTTTTCCATTAGGTCTATGACATCATGTGATTAAAAACTGAACCTTTCTAAACTCTATGTAGAAACAGCAGCTCAATTTTCTCTGCACAAGTCATGAGTCACTGCAAAAGTCCTTTGCAGGGGAAAGAGAAAGCAGCTGGGTCAGGAGTTTAAGAGAGGGATGATAAATGCAGGGACAAGAGACATCCTGTTTCTACGAAGAGCAGAGAAAAAGAGAATAATTAACTGGGTAGAAAGGCAAAATGAGCAATTGTAAGTACACAGTGCTGTATAATATGATGATTGCAATATATTAAGAGGATAAAAACTTTGATGGGAGGAATGCTTCTTTAAGTACATAGTAATATGGCTCCTGATGCCCTAATTCAAATAGAACCTTCTTTTCATGTCCGTATTATGTAATAATGGCTAATTTCTGAACATGAGTTACAGACATAAATCGGTGACTTACTGCTAATTTGAGTAGCCAAACTAATCAATGTTCTAAGGAAAAGCTCCTTAGAAAAAGGGAAAAGTGTTCCATATAGACAAGCGCTGATTAGTGCTCGTCGGCACATCGGTGTGATTCTTCTCCTCTTCCCCCGTGCTATCTAACACTAAGTCTATGTTCAGACATTGCATTTTTGCAGCGTTTTTTTTGCAAATTTCAAGCTGTGTTTTACAGTACTAGCAAAGTCTATGAGATTTCAGAAATCTCATGCACACATATTGTTTTGTTTTCCTGGTTGATTTGGAAAACTGCTGCGTTTTTTGCAAAATGCAGCATGTCACTTTCAGCATTTTTGCAGCGTTTTTCACCCATAGAAAGCAATGGGTAGTGCAAAATCCCTGGAAATATGCAGCCAAAAAACACAGGTATCAAGTTTTGCTGCGTTTTTGGTACAAAAACCTGAGGAAGTTGAATCATGTTATTTTTTATGCACTAAACTTTATCAGCATGCACAAGAGACAAATGTACCCTGGCAAAAATGCATTAAAAAAAACAGCAAAAACTCAGCAAAACCTGCTTTTTTGACGCTGCTTCTGTACTGCAAAGAGAGCATGTTTTGCCTGCGGAAAAAAACGTAGCAAAAATGCAGTGTGTGAATATAGCCTAGCCTTGACTAAATTCAGTAAAAAGTACTGTAATATTCGCCGATTACTACAGTATATTTTTACTGTCCCTAATCTAGTCCTATCAACACTAATTTAAAATTTTTATTTCATTTTTTCACACACAAAAAAAACTGGATGCTGATCAGTGATGTGTCGCTGATCAGCGCTTGACTGCTGTAGGAGGCACACACGGATATGATTCTTTTTTGGAGGCTGTATGGGGACATAATACTGTTTAAATGCTGTGTGGGGGCATCATTCTGCATTGGGACTGTGTGGGGACATAATATTGTGTAAGGAGGCTGTGTGGGGACATACTTCTGAGTAGGGAGCTGTGTGGCGACATACTTCTGTGTAAGGGGGCTGTATGGAGACATAATACTGTGTAAGTGCTGTACGGGGGCATCATTCTGCATTGGGGCTGTGTGGGGACCAGGGGCGTACATAGAAATAATGGGGCCCTATAGCAGAAGTTCTAATTGGCCCCCCAAAAAAACCATAAACAAATAAAAAATTTAATAAATATTTGTCGGGGTCACAGAGGAGCATATCTCACAACTTTACAGCCTTTACATAGTAATTTTCCTCCTACTGAAGTCTTAGATCCCTCTTTCATTGCCCCCATAAAGTATGATGCCAATAAAAGTGCCCCACATACACAGTATGATACCCCCATGGTGAATTCATCCACATTAGCCTCCACATGCACAGTATGATGACCCTACTGTACCCCACTTCAACTCCCAAGGCAAAGTATGGTGACCCCAACACAGTATGATCCCCCAACACAGTATGATCCCCCAACTGAGACCCACACACAGCCTTCCATGCAGTATAAAGGGTCTACATACAGTATAATAGTCCCACACTGTATAATGGCCCGCACTAGCCCTCCAAACAGTATAATGGCCCCCACACAAACCTTCACACTGTATAATTGCTTGCATACAGTACAATGACCCCCCACATAGCCCTCCACAAAATATAATGCACTCCCCATGGTCCTTCACAGAGTATAATGCATACCCCATGGTCATCCACAGAGTATAATGCACTCCCCATGAGCCTCCACAGAGTATAATGCACTCCCCATGGTCATCCACAGCGCATAATGCACTCCCCATGATCCTCCACAGAGTATAATGCATTCCCCATGGTCCTCCTCAGAGTATAATGAACTCCCCATGGTCCCCCACACATTATAATGCACTGGCCATGGGTCCTCCACAAAGTGTAATGCACTCCCCATGGTCCTCCACACAGTATAATACACTCCCCATGGTCCTCCACACAATATGATATACTCCTATGGGGCCAGCATTTTACTGTGTGGAGGACCATCAGGAGTGTAATTCAGCCCACTATAGGGTAAAATGCAGCCCCCATAGGGTAAAATGCAGCCCTACATAGGGTAAAATGAAACCCCCATAGGGTAAAATGCACCGCCATAGGGTAAAATGCACCCCCCATAGGGTAAAATGCACCCCAGAGGAATTATGGGCACCACATACTCACTGATTTTAAAAATAAATAAATACAATACTCATCTCTGCCCTGCTGCCTCAGTCTCTGCAACTCATCTCCTCACTTCAGCAGCTCCACTGACTGTCTGACACAGCGTGGGATGATGAAGTGACGTCATCACACCGCTGCTTCCGACGCAGAGGAGGAATGATGGGAGAAGGAGTGTCATATGACGTACCCACCTCCATCATTGCTTATAACTGTTTCGGCATCTGCCGATACAGTTAAATGCGGGGCAGGGGGACGGTGCTGACTGATGCCACCTGGTACGGTATGCCATTGGTGGGGACATATTACTGGGTAAGGATGCTTTGTGGGGACATCGTTCTGCATTGGTGCTGTGTAGGGACATAATACAATGTAAGGAGGCTGTGTTGAGACATAATTCTGAGTAGGAAGCTGTGTGGGGACATCATTCTGTATAAGGGGGTTGTATGGGAACATAATACTGTGTAAGGGGGTTGTGTGGAGATATCATTCTGCATGGGGAATGTGTGGATACATAATACTGTGGAAGGGGGCAATGTAGGAAAAATAATACTGTCTAAAGGAGTTGTGTGTGGACATAATACTGTGTAAGAGGGGTGAGTTGGAAAATCAATCTGCATGGGGGGCTGTGGGGAAATAAGTGTGTAGTGAAGCTCTGTGGGGACCACATGCTGTGTAGGGAAGCTATGTGGGGACATCATACTGTTTGAGCATCTTTGTGGTGTCATAATACTGTGTAAGGAGGCTCTGTAGAGACATCATTCTGAGTGGGGGCTGTGTGGGGACATAATACTATTGTAAGGAGGCTGTGTGAGGATATCATTCTGCATGGGATGCTGTTGTGATATCATACAGTTTAGTGAGGCTTTGTGAGAACATACTGTGTAGGTGGGCAGTGTGGGCAATCATACTGTTTTAGGGAACATAATATTGTTTGAGGGGCTGTGTAGTGACATCATACTTTGTGGGGACATCATTCTGCATGGGACTGTGGGGTATCATTATTTTTGGAGCTGTAGATCAAAATACAAGGGCTGAGTAACAGGAGCAGTATGATTTACTGATTTACAGGTGCATCTCACAAAATTTGAATATCATCAAAAGGTTAATTTATTTCAGTTCTTCAATACAAAAAGTGAAACTCATATATTATATGGAGTCATTACAAACAGAGTGATCTATTTCAAGTGTTTATTTCTGTTAATGTTGATGATTATGGCTTACAGACAATAAAAACACAAAGGTCATTATGTCAGTAAATTAGAATACTTTATGACAGCAGCTTGAAAAATGTTTTTAAAGTCCGAAATGTTGGCCTACTGAAATGTATGTTCAGTAAATGCACTCAATACTTGGTCAGGGCTCCTTTTGCATCAATCACTGCATCAATGTGGCGTGGCATGGAGGCGATGGCACTGCAGAGGTGTTATGGAAGCCCAGGTTGCTTTGATAGCAGCCTTCAGCTCGTCTGCATTTTTGGGTCTGGTGTCTTTCATCTTCCTCTTGACAATACCCCATAGATTCTCTATGGGGTTAAGGTCAGGCGAGTTAACTGGCCAATCAATCAGTGATACTGTTATTTTTAAACCAGGTATTGGTACTTTTGGCAGTGTGGACAGGTGCCAAGTCCTGCAGGAGAATGAAATTTCCATCTCCAAAAAGCTTGTCGGCAGAGGGAAGCATGAAGTGCTCTAAAATTTCCTGGTAGATGGCTGCACTGGCTTTGATCTTGATAAAACACAGTGGACCTACACCAGCAGATGACATGGCTCCCCAAACCATCACTGATTGTGGAAACTTCACACTAGACCTCAAACAGCTTGGATTGTGTGCCTCCCAATCTTCCTCTAGACTCTGGGACCTTGATTTTCAAATGAAATGCAAAATTTTCTTTCATATGAAAACAACACCTTGGACCACTGAGCAACAGTCCAGGTCTTTTTTTTTTGGTCCAGGTAAGACGCTTCTGGCGTTGTCTATTGGTCATGAGTGGCTTGACGCAAGGAATGCGACACTTGTAGCCCATGTCCTGGATACGTCTGTGTGTGGTGTCCTTCTTTCTGCATATTTTTTCTATCGAGGACTTCTCAAAGTATCAATATCACGATATTCTTATAAAAAATGTATCAATTTATTCTTGGATTGTCCATTAAAAAGAATTATTGCAATAGTTACATAAAACAATTATATAGTTACAGAGTGATTGTCCATTTGTCCATAATTAGCTTAATAGTTGAGATTCACGCATCTTTTCCTGGGATCCTGGCTGGTAGATTGCGTCTGTCTGTGTCCAGCTCGCGTGTCCGGATGATACCATGTGTACGGGTCTCTCCTTGGGCCTACCTCAGCAGCTGGTTTACACACAGATCCTCGAACCTGTGTTCTGTGGAATGGCAAGTTCCGCCCCCCCCCCCGTCTCTAACATGGGCTTTTATAGGCCGGTCATATGGCACCTGTTCTTCTAATTATGGTGCTGAACCAAAAATACACAGATAGCGCATGTCATCTAAACACCCTAGCACGATGGCTGATGCAATCTTATGTATGTATGGTACAGAATTCAGAATTAAGAATAAAATGAATATCCGTAATTAATATTTAACATGGTGGCTCTTGAAGCAATGACTCCAGCAGCAGTCCACTCCATGTGAATCTCCCTGAAATTTTTGAATGGCATTTTATTAAAAATCCTTTCAAGGCTGCGGTTATCCCGGTTGCTTGTGCACTTTTTTCTACCACATTTTTTCCTTCCACTCAACTTTCCATTAATATGCTTGGATACAGCACTTTGTGAACAGCCAACTTCTTTAGCAATGACCTTTTATGGCTTACCCTCCTTGTGGAGTGTGTCAATGACTGCCTTCTGGACATCTGGCAAGTTAGCAGTCTTCCCCATGATTGTGGAGCCTACTGAAACAGACTAAGGGACCTTTTTAAACGCGTAGGAAGCCTTTGCAGGTGTCTTTTGTTAAATATTCTAATTTACTGAGATAATGACTTTTGTGTTTTCATTGGCTGTAAGACATAATCATCAACATTGACAGAAATAAACACTTGAAATAGATCACTCTTTTTTTAATGACTCTATATAATATACGAGTTTCACTTTTTGTATTGAGGAACTGAAATAAATTAACTTTTTGATGATATTCTAATTTTGTCAGAAGCACCTGTATATAACCTTTAAAAAACAGTAAATTATATGTTGTTGATTAGCTGCTAGAGGTAAGAATACACGTTACAATAATTTGTATCGTGACATGTATTAACAGTAATAACTAATCAACAGACTTAATTCTGCTCAATATTAAATGCTAAAAATTAATATAAAACAAAAATAATTAGCAGAATTAAGTTTTGGACGGTTGACTCGGCCCTCCACAACATTCACAGTATCTCAAGTGGCCCCTCGGGAAAATTAATTACCCACCCGTGACCCCTGGTCTAAGATTAGTCAGCTCAATGCCATTAAAGGGAAAGTTGAACTGCAATGGACACTAGTTTGTAGAGAAAGTAGGCATGTTTTTCTAACATCATGAAAACCCTTTTAGGAGATTTTCTCCAAATTTGTAAAGTGATTCTTTCATTGAATAATATAAATCTATAAAATTCTCATAGTAATGTGTCCCATTCAGTAGGAAATATTCTTTAAATAGAGTATGCTAATTACAGTGCCTCCCAGACTAACTTTCTGAGGTGCACTTTCTGGTTGTGGGAACAGTGAGGAAATACTGGATGGAAGGGGGCTACCCTTAGTACTATAACTACCCTACTATTTCATATTAATAATTTAATATCATATGTTTACAGCCATAGCCAAAAAAAGTTACTCCATAAAGTGACTGCCTTATCTGTCCAATTTCATGAGTATTACATATTACATAACCCCTCCTAACCAAAAAAGTTTCCTATGAGATCAAATACTAGCCGTTCAGGTTGAGTCTTTGTCTTATGAAACATTTACAATTAATCATCACACCTCAAGGGTGTACAGCTCATCTCCTATTGTCACATCATAGTGGAGACTGAAACAATTATCTTGTAGGATAAAACCAGCAATTACAGAAGAGGCATTGTAAAGGGAGTATACATCCATCCATTGCTTGAGGCAGATTAGGAAATGGCGTCTTCTTACATTTTACACTCTGTACCTAAAGCAGTGTAATATGCAATATAACTGGCATCATGGACAAGGTCAAACTTGCCTAATAGGACACCCAAAGAGATGTATGTGACAATATTGTAGTTTTGTGTGACCATGTGCCACTCCTGCACAGAGCAACTCCTTGCTGTGTCACATAAACAATTGATCTATTTTAACACGATCCAATGTCATGTGCATTCATTTTTCAATCAAATTGTAACAGATCCTAGTGGAAAGTACAAACAAAAAAATTCAAAAATATTCCAATTTCCATTATTTTTATAACAGTTTTCCAATTTACAAAAAAAAGTATAATAAAAAATAAAGAACAATTAATAAGAAACAAAACACTGTTAAAATTGCAGGTCAACGGGTCGTGAAAGATGCATTCTTTCTCAGGGTGATAAATACCAAAAGCTAGGTGAGACCAGGTTTCTACTGTGTTGAGAAAGAAGGGTATAGTCAATCCAAGTAGCCCTGACTTTCAGAAATGTGTAGTGGCCGTTTGCCAATATAGATGATAGTTTTTATTATGTGCTAATTAAAGCGCCCAAAAGTCAAGGGTATTATTCTGGCATGTTAAGTAATTATTCAGTTTGTGACAAGAAAAAACAAGAAATCTAACTTCAGATAGTCTGGGAAAGTTCTCAATTAGTGATGAGGAGGACTAAAATTCTTGGGTACTCGTTGTTCGAGTCAAGCAAATTGGAATGCTCGAGTACTCGATCTGAACAACGAGCCCAATGTAAGTCTATGGGAAACTTGAGCATCTGCAGAGGGCCTAAAAATTGCCCAAATCGATGGGAACAGTGCTCAAATAACATGGGAACAGTGCTCAAATAACATGGGAACAGCATGGGGAAGACCCCTGGAAGCATCTCTGACTCCCAGGTTTCTGCTATAATAATAATCTTTATTATTATATATAGTGCTAACATATTCTGCAGCGCTTTACATACATCATTGTTGCTGTCCCCATCAGGGCTCACAATCTAGATTCACTAGCAGTATGTCTTTGGAGTGTGGGAGGAAACCCACGCAAACACAGGGAGAACATACAAACTCCTTGCAGATGTTGTATTTGGTGGGATTTGAACCCAGGACCCCAGTGCTGCAAGGCTGCAGTGCTAACCACTGCACCACCATGCCGCCCATGCTATGAACAATGTTGTCAGAATATTACGCCACTTTTACAGACTCACAATAAAGCATACAAAACTAAACCAAAATGGATTTTCCTGGGAAAAAAATGTTAAGGAACATCCTTTCCAGGGTAATGACTTGTATATAAAGGTAAAATAAATAACCAAAACCAAAAATGCTCCTCCACACCTTGGGTTATGTTCACACATAGCGTTTTTGGTGCGTTTTGGAACTTTTTCATTGCTTTCAACGGTGAAAAATACATTCACTGGTAAATGTTTTACCACCTTATCTAGCCATGTGGTGTGTGACACATCATCAGACACATGCATACAGTGCTGAAAAGACATGGAAACAGCATGGGGAAGACCCCTGGAAGCATCTGACTCCCAGGTCACTGGTTAAAACCGTGTTCATCAGACGTGATCCTATATTATTGCGGTAATAATACAGACATTTTTGGCAACGTGACAAATAATAAACTCCATTTAAAATGGGCAAGGGACGGGGAAGAGGACGTAATGGTGATGGTGCATGCAGAGACAAGATGAAACTGTGCCTGCTGAGGGAGCACAACAAACACCCACATCATGTCGAACTACCTTCCTGTCCCAATTTCTAGGGGACCGTGGAACACTGCTATTGAAGCCAGAGCAGTATGAAAAGGTTGTTGGTTTTATAGCAGATAATAATCAGTTTGCCACCACCACCTCCCTATCTTCCAAATGATCCAGTCTCATTAGCCATGAGTCTAGACCACATTATTTTTATTACTTTAGCGCTATTTATTCCATGGAGCTTTACATGTGAAAAAGGGGTTTACAAATACATCGTAAAAACAATTACAATAATCTTGAACAAAAATCTGACAGTGACTGGTTCAGGAGAGCAGGGCCGCCATCAGGGCATTACTGCCATTACTACTGTATGGGGTCCGGTAAACAGAAGGAAAAAGGGAGGACCAGGCCAGCCCGGCTGGCGGGCCCGTTGGCATTCTGCCCGAGCCCTCCCTCTTTCTGCTTCTGCTCAATGGGCCCCAGGCCTTAGGGACGCACAGTTCAAATCATAAATTCATGTACCCCCCTCGCACCCGGCGGCCAGAAATATGCGCTATACCATTAAACCGCCACCGGGTGCGGGATGTAACATAGTCCTGATGCAGGGACGCCGCCGGTCGTGTGATGTACACGCATGCTCACTTTCATTTTGGAGCAGGGCAGCGTGCGTGCAACACGTTCACCACGGACCGCGGTGCATCCATCAAGTGGACTCAGGACAGCCGGCGTGCGGGCGGCATCATCATCATCAGCGGCAGGCAGCGTGTGTGGTGAGGAGGCTGTCTGCTGAGGGGGCGCCTGGCTGGCCGTGTGAATCCTTAGGGAGGGAGTGCGTGCCTTGCTGGCCCTGTGAGGCCTGAGGGAGGGTGTGCATGCCTGGCCCTGTGATGCCTGAGGGAATGCGTGCCTGCCTGGCCCTGTGAGGCAGCATTATCATATGCAGCAGCCGGCAGCGTGTGTGGTGAGGAGAGTGTCTGCTGAGGGGACGCCTGGCTGGCCGTGTGAATCCTGAGGGAGGGAGTGCGTGCCTTGCTGGCCCTGTGAGGCCTGAGGGAGGGTGTGAATGCCTGGCCCTGTGAGGCCTGAGGGAGTGCATGCCTGCCTGGCCCTGTGAGGCCTGAGGGAGTGCGTGCCTGGCTGCCACTGTGAGGCCTGAGGGAGTGCATGCCTGGCTAGCACTGTGAGGCCTGAGGGAGTGCGAGGCCCTGTGAGGCCTGAGGGGGTGCATGCCTGGCTGACCCTGTGAGGTCTGAGGGGGTACGTGCCTGGCTGATCCTGTGTGGCCGGAGGGGCTGCATGCCTGGATGGCCCTGTGAGGGGGTGCATGCCTGGCTGGCCCTTTGAGGGGGTGCCGCACCCCGTGGACAAGGACAACCAAGAACAGTTGACGATTGCTTGTCAAGAAGGTGCCAAACAGAAGATAGGAACATGAATGGTTAACAAATAGGGTGTCCCCCTTCTTTTTTTAATCTTGACTACTATATTTTTTGGTACATTATCACAGAGTGTGTATTTATGACATGCCCCCTGGGCCGTGGGGCACTCGGATCCGGGCAATTAGGGGGAACGATGGGAGTAGTAGTGGCAACCCGGTTCCGTGGCTCAGGGTGGTCAGGCCAGTGGTAGTCCGTTATGTGCTGATGTTTATGTCCGACTACGCCACCCGTGGATTGCAGTTATTAAGAACCGCCGCTGCATGCAGACCGCTGGGGCTGATGAGGTGTGCAGCTAGGGTAGTATGACTCCCCACGGGAAGAGTGCAGCCCCAGGGCAGTATAATGGATGTTGGGAGTGATGGTAGTGCGAGTCCCAGTGCTGATAGTGCTGGAGGAGCAAGGAGCACACAGACAACAGGTTGCAGTCCAGGGTCTTTACTAAAACAGGTAAACTGACCCACAAACAGTCCCGGCTAGGAGGGGACCTGGATGTCTGAGAGCAACGGGGAAATTGGCCCTGGTCAGGGTGAGGGTGTAGGCCTACCGTGCTTTCTGCGCTCCTTCTGGCTATCTCCTCCTGATAGGGTAACAGCCCACGTTTCCGAGCTTTCCGTGTATTCTCGCTTGTATGACCTGCGACGTGGGTTCCTTTCTGCTCCCAGCCTTGTACGGCTTTACTGGTCCCTTCGGTTGTGGCAGGGCCTCCAGGCTTCTTAGGCCAAGGAATATACAGTCTCTTGCGGACTGGTTCTCTGCTGGGGGATGTGGAATCCTTCCAGCCTCAGACACCAAAGTCTGGTAAAATGAAGTCTTTTCTCTGCCAAGACAGGCTCTCTTCGCCTCTTGTCTCTGGCTTGTGGCTCTCCTCTTGCCACACTTCCTCTTAGGTGCAACACAACTGTCCCTCTCTGCTCTGGGACCTGAATCCTCAGATAGGTCGTCCAGTTCTCTCTAACCCTGCCCCCAGCACCAGCTTTTATAGGTGCAGCCAGCTCCCCCAACTGGCCTGAGACAGGAGGCATTGCATGCTAATGTTCCCCTGACTAGAGAACCTCCCCTTTGCTCTCAGACACAGCTTTAATTACACTTGTGGCATCCAGGTCAGGGTGACACATTTATATTCTAGAATTTATCGATTTTTAACCCCTTCATAACCGGAGCATTTAGCGTTTTAGTTTTTTGCTCTCCTTCTTCCTAGAGCCATAACTTTTTTATTTTTCAGTCAATATGGCCATGTGAGGGCTTACTTTTTGCAGGACAAGTTGTACTTTTGAACGACACCATTGTTTTACCATATCGTGTACTGGAAAAAAATCCAAGTGCGGTAAAATTGCAAAAAAAGTGCAATTTCACAATTGTATCTTTGTTTTTTTTGTTTTTTATGACGTTCACTAAATGCTAAAGCTGACCTGCCTTTATTATTCTCCAGATCATTTTGAGGTCCGAGATACCAAACATGTGTAGGTTCTTTTTTTTTTATTTAAGCGGTGAAAAAAATCCAAATTTTGGTTAAAAAAGAAAAATGCTATTTTCCAAGACCTGTAGCGTCTCTATTTTTTGTGTTCTGGGGCCGGGTGAGGGCTTATTTTGACTGTGGAAGGTTTGAGGGGTGGAGGTGGAGCTGGGGTGGACCTGGGTGGAGTCTCAAGAGGGCCCCAAAATTTTAGCAGTATGGGGCCCCGAAATTCCTAGTGGCAGCCCTGCAGGAGTGGACCCTGGCCGTGAGGGCTCAAAGTCTACAAGGAATGGGTGAGGATACAGTAGGTGAGGATAGAGCTGGTCGTGCAGCGGTATGGTGGAGCGAGGCTTTCTGCAGGTTGTATGCTTGTCAGAAGAGGTGGGTCTTCAGGTACCTTTTGAAGGTTTAAACAGTAGGAGAGAGTCACAAATGTTGGGGTAGAGAGTTCTAAAGGGGGATGCACGGGAGAAATCATGTATGCGATTGTGTGAAGAGGAGATAAGAGGGGAGTAGAGAACGAGATCTTGTGAGGATCGGAGGTTGCGTGCAGGTAAGTACTGGGAGACTAGGTCACAGATGTATGGAGGAGACAGATTGTGGATGTTTTTGTATGCCACGGTTAGGGTTTTGACCTGGAGTCTCTGGGCAAAGGCGAGCCTGTGTCAGACAGTGGAGATGTCAGCTCCTGAGGTGATGAGGGAGACGTGCTGCAGAGTCTGAAGCAGCGGGGAACGAGGAGCGTTAAGTATGTATTTATTTATTTTTAAATCAGTGTGTACTGATAACACTGGAAGACCAGAGCTGCATTTTACCCTATAGGGGGGCTGCATTTTACCCTGACATGCAGTGGTGTGCGCCCGATGCTGATGTCACAGCAGCACAATGAGGTGACCTCAGGAGGACAAGCTGGAGTTTGGAGCAGGTAAACGCTCAAAGAGCTGAAGATACAGGGGGCTCTGTCTGGAGAACATGGGGGGAGCTCAGTATTAAGAACATGGGGGGGCTCTGTATGGAAAACATGGGGTGGGAGCTTGGCATGGAGAACTTGGGGAGGACCTTGGTATGGAGAACATGGGGGTAGGCTTGGTATGGAGAACATGGGAGTTAAAAGCCTCCCTCAAAACACTTTTCTCTCTTCTGCTCTAATACAACTCACCCAGCTCAGCCTCCCCAGCTGACTGACCAGTGAACACATGGCTTGGTTCTAGTCATAGCTATCTAGGCGCACCTAATCAGAACCTGTAGTGCTAAGATTTAACCTTCCTGGCATTGCTGCTATATATATATATATATACACACACATATATGACGCGCCTCCTGGGACATATTCCTTTTTGAGGGGAATACCCGGCACCGGATCAGATGGGGGGTTGTAGTCTCCGAGCGGCTGTGACCCGGCCCGTGCCCAGGGCGTCAAACTCAGTGTTATGTGGCAGTCCTACAGATGTTATTAAGAGTTCTTTTGTGTCGACTACGCCACCCGTTGTGATGCGGTCACTGTGGCCGCCGCTGCAGCAGGGTCCGCTGAGGCTGATGGTGTAGGTGCAGCTTGTGATGGTATAACCCCCAACGGGTGGGGTATAGCCTCAGGGGGGACAGGTGCAGAGGATGGGGGTTGTGGTGGTGCAGTGCAGACGGCAGTGAAGACAGAGTCGGGTTGTGCAGTTAAGGGTGTTTACTTACTGCAGATGTTGTACTGGTCACTCCAGCTTCGAGTGACCACCCGAGCCGTGCTGCGTCCACCAGGTCCTGGATCCAGCCAACCCCCAAACAAGTCCGGAGCGTGGCCCTGAGCTCTCCTTCTGTCCCGTTCTCTGGCCGTCCCCACCAGTGATCCACCTAGGTCCAGCTCCCTCGGGCCTTCTGTTGGGACACCCTTGGCCTTGGGTTCCCTGACCCTTCATGTGGTGTGCCTTCGGGGTGGATGTGGTGGGTGACCGTGGCAAACGCTGCCCACGGTCTCCGGTCTCTGGCTGGGGAATGTTTTTACCCCCACCAGCTTGGGTTCCGGTACCCTGATGCCGACTCTTCACCCGGGGATTTAAGTTGGGATCTTGGAGTCCTTTTCTGCTGTTTCCCTCTCTGGGTCTCTCTCTTCTCCTCTCTCACTCTGGGTCTTTCTTCTCCTCTGCTCCTGACTTTCTCTCTGCATCTGACCCTGTTCTTAGTTGGTGCCCACCTTATATACACCCTCTATGTGTGAGCTCAGGTGACCAGCACCCAATGAGCTCCTATCTTTACCCAGGCTGCTCCCCCTATCTGCCCCTACACTACTTGGGATGTACCACCCCCCTCCCACTCCAGCCAGGAACAGACTCGGTCGTACCTGCACATTTCTAAGTGGGAGTACCGTCGGTCTGCTCCTCGGAAATGGGATGTGTGTAGTGCATGCAGCCTACCGAGCTCAGATCCACACTCCATCCTTACCCGGGAGTGGAATATCACACCTCTGGGTTGAGGTGCAATACCCCTGTAGCAGCCGAATCCTCAGGGTGCTACATATATACACACACCATATAGCTGTTCTGTATATATCACAACCTAGACCCAGTGATGTTGGATTATCACATGGCTATTATAGTGGATATTATATAATCTGGACACTGAATCTGATCTCATGTTTTCTGGTTGCAGTTAACAGATGAAGACATCTATGAACATACGGACTGAATGTGAAGTCTTGAGTAGAAGATGATTCCACCCAGTTCTTGCTGCTGCTAAGCCAGTTCATACCACAAGCACTAAAATCTAGAAAAGATGACTTTTAGAGGCAGGAGAAAACGTATAGCCAATACTGAAGACAACAGAGAGGCAGGATAAAAACCATTAACATTGGCTCCTCCAAAACACAATAAAGATTCCCCTGAAGCCACTAGCTCACTCTCCCAAATCCCTTCAATGACTGAAACCCCTGAATTACTGACTTTCCGGAACCTTGGATTGACTGACATCCCTAAATGACTGACTGACTCCATAAAACTCCCCATTGACTCCCTTGAAACTTCTTTCCTCCCCCAAAACCTCTCATTAGCTCTTCAAAAGCCTCTAACTCCCCTGAAACTATTTACTGACTCCCTTGAAACTTTTCACCTACTCCCCTGACACCCATTACTGATTCACTCTCCTAAACCCTCTCAACGACTGACTTAATGACTGATTGCCCTGAATGACTGACTCCCACAAAACTCTTGACTGATCCATCCCTTACTGAAGCCCTTGACTCACTTTCCCGAAACCCATGAAAGAATCACTTCCCTGGATCCCTGAATAACTGACATTCAGAAATATGTGACTGACTCCTCCAAAGCCCCTAATGCTCTCTCCCAATCCCCCTCAACCATTGACTCCCCCAAAAATTCTCTTTGGTTGCTCTGCAGGCTCTGATTCACTGTCACCTAATCACCAAAGAAAAAACAATAAAGCTTACTGTACCATATATAACACATTATCTTAGTTGTTTGCAGTCTTTACACTTAGGTGCAGGGTGGTTACTGCAGCTGAGGAGTTATAATCATCAGTGGTGCAAAATCGTACACATATGGGCAGCATGGTAGCTCAGTGGTTAGCACTGCAAGCTTGCAGTGCTGGGGTCCTGGTTTCAAATCCCACCAAGGACAACATCTGCAAGGAGTTTGTATGTTCTCCCCGTGTTTGCTGGGTTTCCTCCGGGTTCTCTGGTTTCCTCTCACACTCCAAAGACATACTGATAGGGAATCTAGATTGTGAGCCACAGAGTGGACAGTGAGATAATTAACTTATTTCATCCTAGGTGTGCAGTCTTTCAGTTGTTATAGGGGGGGTGGTGCACAGAGCAATTATAGTCATCGCTCACTATACTGTAAGTATGTCGATAAGTATGTCGAGAACTTTGATTGATGGCTCGCTTAGCAAACCGCCACCTACAGTATAGTGAGACGTGCTGTATCCATTCCTTGCACCACACATATGACTGAAAGCTGGTAACTCCTGGGAGGAAATAAGTTAATTTTCTCCAGGTAGTTGCATATTTACCTGATGATTAACCCTATTGTGACGCTCACAGCCCTCCCTGGGAAATGGGGTACTCGGAGCCGGGTCAGATGTTGGGGAGGCAGTCGTGGCCTGGACCCGTTCCGTGTCCAGGGCCATCACATGAAAGTAATGGGCTATCAGGGTTGAGCGGTTACAATCGACTACGCCACCTGCGGTGTCAGATGATGCGCCACCAGCGCTGCTAGCAGTCCTCTGAGGCTGGATGTTATGGCAGCTTGAGATGTCATGACTCCCCACAGGCGGAGCAGGGCCTCAGGGCAGGGGAGCAGGAGGATGGAGGCCTTAGGGATAGTCTTCCAGGTCTTTACTCACGGTTTGGTAAGCAGCGGCAAGGCTTCTCCCTGCTCCTCATGGCGCTCTGCGGCCACCAGAGACGAGGGCTCAGCGCACCCAGGATATTCAGGCACTTCGATCAGGACCCTCTGAGTGTTCCTAAACTGTCCCTTTTGACCTCTCCTGTCCGTGTACGTGGAAAGGCTGGGTCTCCCTCTGGACTATGCACAGATTTGGGGCACGGCGGCAATTGCTGTTCCGTCCGTCCCGCGACGGGATCCACTGTAGCCTTCCGGGCTTCTCTGACAGAGACGTGAAGTGGCAAAGTCAGATATCGGGGGCCGGTACCCCTCTTGCAGCAGGAGTCCCTCTGGCTAGGCCAGAATGGAGAGTACAGGTGGCGTACGCCGCTCCGTCCGTGCTCCCTGGGATCCTTTTGCTTATGGAGCTGTTTCACTATAGCTCCCGACCTTCTTGAGCAAGGGAACTTGACCGGGGTAGAGACACTGTTAACTCATACCGGTCCTCGTGTCAAGGTCAGAGCACGAGGACCGTGCATCTACAACATGCTGCAGGCTCCAACACATGGCCGCTGCCAGCTGTGAAGATCACACTCCATGAATAGGAACTAAGAATCAAGAACCTTGTCCTCAAGATGGCTGGCTATTATATATCAAATTATGTGTGTAAACTAAAACTGTGTTCTACCCTTCACCCACTACATGGTTCCCCTAAGTTTTGGTTCCCCCCACTTGTGATCCTGCTGAGGCGGCACTATGGTGCATACTTGCCTCCCATAGGTCAGGAGTGTGTAGTGTTGAATGTAGATTCAGGGTCCTGACCAGTGCACCTTCCTTACCTGGGTGAGGAGACACTACACCTGCTGACAGGCTGCAGTATCCCCCCTTGTGGCGACCGAACCCTCAGGGACGCCACACTACATCTGCAGGTCATCAGCATTTCCCTTTAGATCAGACCTGGACAAAGTGCCTCCTCTGAGCCACATCCAGCCCTCTGGCTGTTCCAGTCCGGCCAGCAAAACTGAAAGCGTCCCGATTTCAAAGCCATCTGCATCCTCAGAATGAAAATAATGGTGAATATAATGGTTTCAGAGGGAGCAGCCAACTACTTCTTCCATCATTCTGTGTGTGCAACTGAGACAGCAGACCCAATGACATCACTACATCGCGTCTGCTTTGTAGAGCATCGTTGCGCACAGCAAAGACTGGAGCTGAGCGCAAGATAAGTACCGTATGTATTTTTTTTGTTTTACATATGATAATGTGTGTGGGATGTGTGTCTGTATATAGGGGGCTATGCGAGGGCTCATACTGTTTATGGGGGGTATGTGGAGTCTCATACTGTATATAGGGAGGCTGTGTAGACTTATATGGTATATAAAGAGGCTATGTGAGGGCTCATACTGTACTATATATAGGGGCTATGTAGGGGCTCATATGTATATAGGGGGCTATGTATGGGCTCATACTATATATAAGGGCTATGTGAGGACTCATACTGTATATAGGGGGCTGTGTGGGGGCTTATACTGTATATAAGGGGTTATGGGAGCTTAAACAGTATATAGGGAGGCTATGTGAGAGCTCATACTTTACATAGGGGATTATATGAGGGTTCATACTGTATATAGAAGGGTATGTAGAGGCTCACATGTATATAGGGGGCTATGTATGGGTTCATACTGTATATCGGAGGGCTATGTGAGGGCTCATACTGTATATAGGGGGGCAGTAAAGGCTTATACTGTATATAGGGGGCCATGTGGAGGCTCAAATGGTATTAACATAAAATAATAATTATAATTAATATCTTAACATTAAATTGAGCAAAATTAATTTTTAACTATTGGTTCAGCCCTCCACAACAGTAATGGTCTCTCCTATGGCCCCTTTGGAAAATTAATTGCACACCCCTAGTTTAGACCAACCATTTATCAGATCATTAAGAACTGAGAGGTTCAGCTGTTGTGGAGAAGGTTTCAGGGTGCCCAAGAAAGTCCACCAAGTGCCAGGATGGTCACCTAAAGACAATTCAGCTATGGGATTGGTTCAACACCAGTGCAGAGCTTACTCATAAATGGCAGCAGACAGATGTCAGTGAATCTGCAAATAAAGCATAGCTCCCAACCATCCCAGTCTGTCCTGATTTGAGGGCTCAGTACGTCAGGGTTTTGTCCCGGACTTCTAATACTCACCCACCTCTCTTCGACATCTTCATCGTAGCTTCTACTAATTTTCACGGGTTCCCCTGAGATTCAAACTTACAACTCCATGTGTACAGGCAGCAGCTCTAGCTATGAGCCACAGCACATAATTATACAAATATGGGAATTTGGTAATCTTGAGCTGTATTGCAGGCTGTGAACCCAGAAGCAGATTATACATTTCACTCCCTCCTCAGTCCTAAAGCGCAGGCCCCTATCATGGACATCTGTACTGAGGGCCTGGCCTCCTACTTCACAAAGAAAATAGAAAACATCCATCAGGATATCAGCTCCCAGCCACCAAGTGCCGTAACTCCCATCCCTCCCCACATCTCCTCTGGATCACTCTCCACATTTGACACAGTCACAGAAGAAGAGGTCTCCAGGATCCTCTCTTCTTCTCATCCTACTACATGCATCACTGACCCCATTCCCTCACACCAGTAGCATAGCTACCGGGGGGGCCAAGGGGGGGGGGTCGCTCCGCGCCCTGCGCTCTGGGAGGGCCTACCCGGAGCTACGCAGCACGCCGATACAGTTACACTCCGGGCAGAGCAGGGAAACTCTGTCCCTGCACTGCCCGGCGGCCGCTATGGGACCCTTGAACAGGAGGGGGGCCTCCAGGGCCAGCATCAGGCCCCCCCACCCGTCACCGCCGCAAGTTTACTGACGAGAGGGAGTGCGACACTCCCTCTCCCATCAGTCCCCTCTCTGTGACGGACGTCTCTGATGTAATCACTTGGCACCTGGCCCGCTGTGCTGAAGATGTGTGTGGGCCGGGCACTCGGAGCAGTGAGGGAACCAGGAGGAGAGGTGAGTACTGTTTATTTCTTTTTTGCCGGGCGGGCTGCATTATATTACAGCCTCTGCCTATGGGGAGGTGGGAGAGCATTATACTAAAGACTCTGCTCTGCCTATGGGGAGGGGAGGAGAGCATTATAATAAAGACTCTGCTTATGAGGAGGAGGGGAGCATTATACTAAAGACTCTGCCTATGGGGGGGGCATTATACTAAAGACTCTGCCTATCTAGGGGGGAAGCATTATACTAAAGACTCTGCCTATGGAAAGGGGGAGCATTATTCTAAAGACTCCGCCTAGGGGGGGTGCATTTTACTACAGACTCTGCCTATGGGAGGGGAGTGCATTATACTATATTGAGTACTATCTGGTGCATTATACTATATGTAGGCTATTTATACAGTGTGGGAGATAATGTGGGGTCTTTGTACAGTGTGGGGCCCATCATACAGTGTTGGAGATAATGTAGGGTCTTTGTATAGTGTGGGGGCCATCATACAGTGTGGGAGACAATGTGGGGTCTTTGCGCAGTGTGGGGGCCATCATAGTGTTGGAGATAATGTGGGGTCTTTGTGCAGTGTGGGGCCATCATACAGTGTGGGAGATAATGTGGGGTCTTTGCACAGTGTGGGGGCCATCATACAGTGTGGGAGATAATGTGGGGTCTTTGCACAGTGTGGGGCCATCATACAGTGTGGGAGATAATTTGGGGTCTTTGCACAGTGTAGAGCCATCATACAGTGTGGGAGATAATGTGGGGTCTTTGTATAGTGTAGGGGCCATCATACAGTGTGGGAGATAATGTGGGGTCTTTGCACAGTGTGGGGGCCATCATACAGTGTGGGAGATAATGTGGGGTCTTTGTATAGTGTGGGGGCCATCATACAGTGTGGGAGACAATGTGGGGTCTTTGCACAGTGTGGGGGCCATCATACAGTGTTGCAGATAATGTGGGGTCTTTGCACAGTGTGGGGCCATCATACAGTGTGGGAGATAATGTGGGGTCTTTGTACAGTGTGGGGGCCATCATACAGTGTTGGAGACATCGGATTGTAGGCTACTAAGGGGTCAGTATACTGTGTGGGGGGTACTATACAGTGAAGGGGCAGTATACTATGTATAGGAGAGCATCATACTGTGTAGAGGGGAGCTGTACATGGGGGGGACTCAGGACATTATTAAATCTTAAGTGGGCACTTATCGTTATAGGGAAACTCAGGTTATTGTGACTGTCAATGGGGCACACAAAGGGCATTATTACTTTCTAGGGGTCACAATGTGGGCACTGTTTTCTAGGACACTTGGACACGGGATTACTATATTCTAGAGGTTTGTTTTACCATCTAGAGGGCACACAGCAGGTGCAGTGATAGGGACCAGGGCCGGCTCCAGGTTTTGTGGGTCCTGGGCGAAAGAGTCTCAGTGGGCCCCTTTAACACATACCAAGATTCATGATGCACAGATACTGCAGAGAAATATATATACAGTACAATGCCAAAGATTTCACATTTTACATGACCGATATCTATTGTAAATTCCACAATAGCTCAGAAACAGACAAATTGCTCCACACAGTATACTGGCCCCCATATAACGCTCCATACAGGATACTGGCCCCCATATAACGCTCCATAAAGGATACTAGCCCCCATATAACGCTCCATACAGACTACTGGCCCCCATATAACGCTCCATGAGGGCTGTGCCCCCACATAATGCTCCATGCAGGCTGTTCCTCCCACATAATGTCTCATGCAGGCTGTTCCCCCCACATAATGCCTCATGCAGGCTGTTCCCCCCACATAATGCCCCATGCAGGCTGTTCCCCCCACATAATGCCCCATACAAGCTGTTCCCCCCACATAATGCCCCATGTAGGATGTCACCCCCCCTTATAATGCCCCATGCAGGATGTCACACCCACCCTCCCTTATAATGCCCCATGCAGGATGTCACCCCCCTCTCCCTTATAATGCCCCATGCAGGATGTCACACACACCCTCCCTTATAATGCCCCATGCAGGATGTCACACACTCCCTCCCTTATAATGCCCCATGCAGGATGTCACACATCCCCTTCCCTTATAATGCCCCATGCAGGATTTCACACCCTCCCTTATAATGTCCCATGCAGGATGTCACACCCTCCCTTATAATGCCCCATGCAGGATGTCACACCCCCATATAATGCCCCATGCAGGATATCACACCCCCTTATAATGTCCCATGCAGGATGTCACACCCCCATATAATGCCCCATGCAGGATGTCACACCCCCCCTCCCTTATAATGCCCCATGCAGGATGCCACACACACCCCCTCCCTTATAATGCCCCATGCAGGATGTCACACCCCCCTCCCTTATAATGCCCCATGAAGGATGTCACACACACCCCCTCACTTATAATGCCCCATGCAGGATGTCACCCCCCCTCGCTTATAATGCCCCATGCAGGATGTCACACCACCCCACCTCCCCTCCCTTATAATGCCCCATGCCTCCATACAATAAAAAAAAATCAAATACTCACCTTACTCCTCACCTGCTGCCGCTGCTCTGGACTCCTCACGCACGCCGGCATCTTCCCGCGCGCCGGCATCTTCCCGCTCTGTGCTGTGACAGCTCAGGGGAGGGCACGGTGTAAAGACGTCACCGCGCCGCAGCCGCAGAAGAGACAGGAGCTGCTGCAGAGGTACAGGGAGAGGTAAGTATTGCGCCGGGTTCCGGGGCACTGAGCAAGCGGTGGGAGCGGGCGCTGGCACTGCTCTCCTCCGCTCACGGGTCCCATAGTGCGGCGGGGTGCCCGACGGCGAGTGTGCCCCCTGCCTGCTCAGGGCCCCGGTGACGCGCCCCCTGGGCCAATGTTGTTTGGGGGATACCCGGAGCCGGATCAGATGGGGGTTGTAGTCTCCGAGTGGCGGTGACCCGGTCCGTGCCCAGGGTGTCAAGCTCAGTGTGTGGCAGTCCTACAGATGTTGCTGGATGTTCTTTCGTGTCGACTACGCCACCCGTTGATTTGCGGTCACTACGGCCGCCGCTGCAGCAGGGTCCGCTGAGGCTGGTGGTGTGTGTGCAGCTCAGGCAGTATAACCCCCAAAGGGAGGGGTATAGCCTCAGGGGGTCAGTTGCAGAGGATGGTGGTTGTGGAGGTGCAGTGAGGATGGTAATGAAACTCAGAGTCGGGCTGTGCAGTTCAGGGTTTTTACTTACTGCTTTTGTGTTGGTCACTCCGGCCTTGAGTGACCACCCGAGCCGTGCTGCGTCCACCAGGTCCTGGACTCGGCCAACCCCCAGGTGATTCTGGAGCGTGTTCCTGAGCTCCCTTTCTGACTTGTCCTTCTCTCTGGCCTTCCCCACCAGGGATCCACCTAAGTCCGGCTCCCTCGGGCCTCTTGTTGGTAAAACCCTTGTCTCTGGGTTCCCTGACCCTATTCTTGGTTTGCCTTCCGGGTGGATTTAGTGGGTGGTCGTGGCAGATCCTGCCCACGACCTCCGGTCTCTGGCTAAGGATTAGTGCCCTCCACCAGCTTGGGATCCGGTACCCTTGTGCCAACTCTTCACCCTCTGGTCTAATTTTGGGTTCTTGGAGTTCCCTCTTCTCCCCCTCTGGGTCCTTCTTTTCTCCTCTCTCTCACTCTCTTGGCCTTGGAGCTGGCTGAGCTGCTCTGCTTGTCTGACCAAACCTCTACAAAAGACCCTGTTCTAAGATGGTTCCCACCTTATATACTCCCTCTATGTGTGAGCTCAGGTGACCAGCACCCAATAAGCTCCTAGCATTACCCAGACTGCTCCCCCTATCTGCCCCTACACTACTGGGATGTTCCACCCCCCTCCCACTCCAGCCAGGGACAGACACTGTCGTACCTGCACATTTCTCTAGTGGGAGTACCATTGGTCTGTCCCCCGGAAATGGGATGTATGTAGTGCATGCAGCCTACTGAGCTCAGTTCCACACTCCATCCTTACCCGGGAGTGGAATATCACACCTCTGGCTTGAGGTGCAATACCCCTGTAGCAGCCGAGTCCTCAGGGTGCTACATTCCCCCCTGGTAAATCACAGCACGTCCTCGGGCTGTAAGAGAATCAACATCCAAAACATACAAATTTTTTTCATAAAACATAAACATATAAAACAATATATATATTATCAGCATAAAACCTTTTCATATAAACATTTTTCATAAATAACACTCTTGTTCCTCCGGCCACGGTGCAACTTGTGACCGGGTAAAGTGCGACAGTCTCCTTTAGAAACACGGTTTTCCTATAAAACCAGTAGAGGGCGCCTTAGAAAGCGCAACTATATACAGGGGGAATATGGCCGCTCTCAGTCCTCGGCCAGGTAATGGGAATAGGGACACACGGGTTAACAGTTCACTCTTGTCCCAACGGGGACCTTATTTTAAGTTAGCAGCATGGCATATACCCTGACGGGTAACTATGTACAGTCTCTTTACCGTACTTTAATGACGGCGTACTCCTGCTCCTCCTTCAGACCCGTCCGGATCCTCTTGCTCCTCTTCACACTGTAGCTCCTCCTCCGTCAGCCGGTGTACATGGAGAGCGTAGGGTCCTTTGGCACACTTGTGCCGGGTGAACGTGACCTCGTCCCCTACATATAGGTCACGACCTCTGTGTCCCTCCGGCAGATGGGACTCCACGTCTCTGCGGGTGACAAAGACGTCGCCGGGGGTGTGATGATCCCTGATGAAACCCCAACCGTGCTGCAGCTGGAATTTAATTACAGTCCCGGTGGCACGGGGACCGTGGGCTGCACGGGGGTTCCTTCTGGTCCGGCTCTTCTGCCCTGCGCTCTGTTCCTGCAGCCGCTGCTCTCG
This sequence comes from Phyllobates terribilis, assembly GCF_046119375.1. Taxonomy (NCBI): domain Eukaryota; kingdom Metazoa; phylum Chordata; class Amphibia; order Anura; family Dendrobatidae; genus Phyllobates; species Phyllobates terribilis. The sequence continues at coordinate 230,800,581 of NW_027362765.1, forward strand.
GACCCGCCTCTCTCTTCGCTCCCGGTCGAAGACCTCTAACTGCTGCCGGCAGCACTCCGCACGCTCAGCTGCGGCTGCCCGAGTCTCTTGGGTGAATCCCATGAGGTCTCCTCCGGTGGGGTCCCACGCAAATTGCGCTTCCTCCAACGAGAGTGGGGTGATCTTAACGGGCTTCGGAACCGGAATCAGGGGCTCATCTAGGGGTCTTTCTTTCCGGAGTCGGGGATGGTGGAACTCCGGTGGCCACACAAAGGGCTGCCCATCCGGGCACGTATGCTGGGCAACCAAGTCTTCACCCAGGTGCGGCACGGTGGACGTTGAGGGCGCGGTGGTGGTAGCGGCGCCCGGGTTCACTAGGCCTTGCGACCAGGCTTGGGGCACCCTGAAGGTAAAGGGCACCGTGAAGACGGCGGCGCCCGGGGTTACTTGGCCCAGCGACCACGCCGGTGGCTCAGTGAAGGTAGAGGGCGCTGTTGGTACTGCGGCGCCCGGGGGTACTGGACCTTGCGACCAGGCCGGTGGTGTTTCCTGCTTTGCCGCGCTCAGGGTTGAGGCGCGTGACGTCACAGGGGTCGCGGCCGCGGCTTCTGCTTGAGGCCTTGTCTGGAGCGGTGACGATGCAGCGACGGGCACGGCAGGGGGAATTTCGGGCTCTGCGACGGGGAGCTGGGGCAGGCTCACGGTTTCTCGGCTCGGGGTAGCGACGTCCCCTTTACCTGCCTCCATCTGTTCAGCTCCCTTCTCGGCGCCGTCTCCGGCCTTCACTCCTCCTGCACCATCCTCAGAGGCGGTCTGTCTCCTCGTCTCGGGTGGCGTGCTTCGCTGGCGGGTTTTTGCCTGCAGGGCCATCTCTCGGCTCCATTCCGTCAGCGTCTCTCGCTGTACCTGGGCCATCCTCCGTGCGAGGCGCTCCAGCTCGGTCTGCACACACTCCCGGTCTCGGGGGAGCTGTGCCAAGATCTCCACTAAGCCTAGTGGGGTTGTCGCTTGCAACAGGCTCCTGACCACTGGGTCGGTGCTGCCTGCCTCTCCTTCCATCTCCGGGTACGACTTCTCCGGAGTCCTCTCCAGACTTCTTGTCTCCGGGTGCGCTCTCTCCAGACTCCTCCAGGCTGCACCCATCTTCGCTCTCCTGTTCTGTCTCCGCCCACCTTGAAGGTGGTCCCGGGGCAACTTTGTGATTGTCAGTTCCAGGGGCAGTTCTCTCACGCTGATGGACACTTCCAGCATCACAGTCTCTGTTGGTGGGCGCGGTTTCCGCTTTTGGCGCCATTCTTCGACCTGGCCCACGATGGGAGGTGGCCTCTTGCCACCCTCTGGCACGCCCATAATGGCGTCCGCTCTTCCAAGGCGGGAAATCTTTGGAAATGGCGGGAATCGTCTCCCAGTGGCGGGAAACTCCATGGATGGCGGGAAAAAGCTGCAAATGGCAGACAACCGGCGGGAAACGACCTGTGATGGGGTCCGTTGGCGGGGACCCTCCGGAACCGGCGGGAGACTTCTTTTTAAGGTAACGGTGAACTTCTCTTCAGGCACGCAGTACCCGGTTGTTGCGGGCACGTTATCCTGCCGACTACGCCAAAGTTGACGCGCCCCCTGGGCCAATGTTGTTTGGGGGATACCCGGAGCCGGATCAGATGGGGGTTGTAGTCTCCGAGTGGCGGTGACCCGGTCCGTGCCCAGGGTGTCAAGCTCAGTGTGTGGCAGTCCTACAGATGTTGCTGGATGTTCTTTCGTGTCGACTACGCCACCCGTTGATTTGCGGTCACTACGGCCGCCGCTGCAGCAGGGTCCGCTGAGGCTGGTGGTGTGTGTTCAGCTCAGGTAGTATAACCCCCAACGGGAGGGGTATAGCCTCAGGGGGTCAGTTGCAGAGGATGGTGGTTGTGGAGGTGCAGTGAGGATGGTAATGAAACTCAGAGTCGGGCTGTGCAGTTCAGGGTTTTTACTTACTGCTTTTGTGTTGGTCACTCCGGCCTTGAGTGACCACCCGAGCCGTGCTGCGTCCACCAGGTCCTGGACTCGGCCAACCCCCAGGTGATTCTGGAGCGTGTTCCTGAGCTCCCTTTCTGACTTGTCCTTCTCTCTGGCCTTCCCCACCAGGGATCCACCTAAGTCCGGCTCCCTCGGGCCTCTTGTTGGTAAAACCCTTGTCTCTGGGTTCCCTGACCCTATTCTTGGTTTGCCTTCTGGGTGGATTTAGTGGGTGGTCGTGGCAGATCCTGCCCACGACCTCCGGTCTCTGGCTAAGGATTAGTGCCCTCCACCAGCTTGAGATCCGGTACCCTTGTGCCAACTCTTCACCCTCTGGTCTAATTTTGGGTTCTTGGAGTTCCCTCTTCTCCCCCTCTGGGTCCTTCTTTTCTCCTCTCTCTCACTCTCTTGGCCTTGGAGCTGGCTGAGCTGCTCTGCTTGTCTGACCAAACCTCTACAAAAGACCCTGTTCTAAGATGGTTCCCACCTTATATACTCCCTCTATGTGTGAGCTCAGGTGACCAGCACCCAATGAGCTCCTAGCATTACCCAGACTGCTCCCCCTATCTGCCCCTACACTACTGGGATGTTCCACCCCCCCTCCCACTCCAGCCAGGGACAGACACTGTCGTACCTGCACATTTCTCTAGTGGGAGTACCATTGGTCTGTCCCCCGGAAATGGGATGTATGTAGTGCATGCAGCCTACTGAGCTCAGTTCCACACTCCATCCTTACCCGGGAGTGGAATATCACACCTCTGGCTTGAGGTGCAATACCCCTGTAGCAGCCGAGTCCTCAGGGTGCTACACCGGCACTTGCCTGGGTGCTGACGCTGGCCCTGATAGGGACACATACTGTACAGCAACAGAGGCTCAGTATTGGGGTATCAGCAGGATGAGGAGTTTGTGCAGATTGGGAATATATGGGGACGGGGCCTGAAATGTAAGGAGTAAAATGTGTCTTTGTTGTGATCTCTGCAGACCTGAGACTCTGAGTCCTGAATGGAGAAGTTGTCATGTCAGCCTGGGCCAGATGGAAAAGACAGGAAAAGTGAACAATTTAATGAGAAAGAACGTCACCTGTAAGGTATTATATATAACTGTGCAGTGATCTCTTATATGTCCTGCAGGACTGGTATCTATCAATATATGTCACCATATGGCGGTAGTATCAGTGCTGATCATTTTATAGAGATTATATTCAGTAACAGCATGGTCATCTGCTGAGGTTCTCCTATATCCTCTATTAGGGTGTGCCACCATAGGTGTAATCAGGGTTACCTGGTTAGGGGCCCACTCAGAAGTTTTGCCCCCCCTGAACCAAAACCCTAGCTACGCCTCTGCCTCACACCAACCTCGATATCTCTCTTCAGTCGTCACTACTCACTTAACTAAAATCTTCAACCTCTCCCTCTCTTCTGGTATCTTTCCCTCCTTCGTCAAACACTCTATCATCACTCCATTATTAAAAAAGCCCTCTCTTGAACCTTCCTGCACAAACAACTGCAGACCAGTCTCCAATCTCCCCTTCATCTCTAAACTCTTGGATCGCCTTGTCTACTGCCGCCTTACCTATTACCTCTTCTTGACCTCTCTGCAGCTTTCAACACCATTGACCACCACCTCCTACTCTCTATGCTCCACTCAATTGGCATAAAGGACACTACTCTCTCCTGGTTCTCCTCCTACCTATCTGACCGCTCTTTCAGTGTATTGTTCGCTGGCTCCACTTCTTCCCCCCTTCCTCTTACTATTGGGGTTCCTCAGAGTTCAGTCCTTGGCCCTCTTCTCTTCTCACTCTACACTGCCCCAATTGGACAGACCATAAGCAAATTTGGCTTTCAGTACTATCTTTATGCTGATGACACACAACTATACACTTCATCCCCTGACCTTACCCCCACTGTACTACAGAACACCAGTGACCGTCTGGCTGCAGTTTCCAACATCATGTCCGCTCTATATCTGAAACTCAACCTTTCCAAAATTGACCTTTTGCTGCTCCCGCTGTCTACTCACCTCCCTAAATCTGACATCTCCCTCTCCATGTGGGGCAATACAATAACACCTAGCCAGCAGGTTCACTGTCTGGGTGTTATGTTTGACACCAATCTTTCATTCACCTTTCATATATAATCTCTTGCCTGCTCTTGTCGCTTGCACCTGAAGAACATCTCTAGAATCTGCCCTTTTCTCACCCTGGAAAAAAAAACCTCACTGTTGCCCTGATCCACTCTGACCCTTGACTACTGCTACTCTCTATTAATTGGTCTCCCCCTCACTCGACTTTCCCCTCTCGAGTCCATCCTTAATGCAGCAGCCAGAGTCATCTATCTGGTTAATCGCTATGACGCGCCCCCTGGGCTGTGTGTGTGTGGGGATACCCGGAACCGGACCCGTTGTGGATGCTGAGGGTTGTAGTCCTTGCGTGGCGGGAACCCGGTCCCGTGGCTCAGGGCGGTCAAACCAAATGGCAGTCTATAAGCTGAATGTCCGACTACGCCATCCGTGGATTGCGGTCAGAGTGAACCGCCGCTGCAGGGCAGACCGCTGAGGCTGGTGTTGTGGGTGTAGCTGAGGGTAGTATAACTCCCCACGGGGGGAGTATAGCCTCAGGGCAGTAAATAGGGATGTTGGTGGTGATGGTGCGCGGGAGCAGCAGTAACCACACGGAGTCTGTCATGCAATTCAGGGTGTTTACTGTTGGTGGTATTAAGGGACCCGTCCGGAATACAGGTTAACAATGGAGGCCTGGTCAGTCTGAGAGCAACTGGGAAATCCCGCTGGTCAGGGGGAGTTTGTAGGCCTACCGTGCTGACTTCACTCTTTCCTGGCTATCCCGCTGTAGTGTGGTGGTAGCCCATGTCTCTGAGTGTACCGTGTTGTTCTCACCCGTATGACTGGCGACTCGGGCCTTCCGTACTTCTCACCCCTCCGGGGTAGTAGTGGTCCCTCTCGTGTGGCTGAGCCTCCGGGCTTCCTTGGGCCAGAGGACTTGAAGTCCCCTGCTTGGTGGTTTTCTGCTGCTGGGCTTATAACCCTCACAGCCTCGGACTCCATTGTCCGGCTTTGTAAGTCTCTAGCCAGGATGAGCTCTGCTAACTCCCCTCCTGGCCTCATGTTCCTCCTCTGCCTACAGGGACTCCTCAGCCTGCTGCTGACCTGTCCCAATCTGCAACTTCACTGGAACTTGTCTGGAACTTGTGTGTCTAACCCCGCCCCAGATCCAGTTTATAAAGGGCAGATTTCTCCCCTCCCTGGACTGAGGCAGGAGGTGCTGCATGCTAATTGTCCCCAACCAGGGAACCTCCCACCTGCTCTCAGACATGACATTGCTGCCACTGTGGCGACCAGACCTGGGGTGCCACATTCCCCCCTAGTGAAATTTAGTACTCCGGGACTAAACATTTTTTTTAAGGAAAACACAACATAACAGAGAATAAGCAATATCATAAACATATATACAAGTACATTTAGTTTTTATAGGTCACGGCACTTCCGTGACCGGGTGTCATTGTCACCCGAGATGCACTTTGAGGGACCCGTCCCAAACCCTCCACGTAGGCCCTGGGGTGGCTACAGGGCTTTGATGATCCGGAGTTGGACCACGTCTTCAGCCACCTCCACGGGTTTTGTGTTCTGTGGTCGTCTTCAAAAGAGGGCACCTTACCAGGTGCAACTATGTACAAGGTACAGTTCCGGTTATTCATTGTCCATAACCTGTTAGTCCATAAACCCTGTCGGGTAACTAGAAAAACATAATTAGTAACCAGGTAACACAGATATTAAACATTTTAACTTTTGCAATATGCAGGTAGATATATTACATTTTAAATTCTCCAGCGAGCTGGTATTTGACCTCTAGTGCTCCCGGTGGACCTACGTAACCCACTGTCTGGTGTACTCTATTCGGGTCCCCTGTTTCCACCCCCTGTGTACTGGGTGTGCTCGTGTCTGCACTAGAGGTGTTTGCAGATGTTACGGGTAGGTTGGGCAGCTTTCTGCGTACTCTTTAGCTCACCACGGGCATGGCAGGTTCACTACTAGCAGAGGGTTGATTCTCCTGAACTGCTGGTACGGAATCTTTTGCCTCCGGGGCCACTTGCTCTTCCAACACTACTTGCTCTTCTGCAGGCCCTTGAGGGGCTGGCTGGAGAAAGGTAAGGACGGGTACCCCTATAGCGTTGTTGATTTGTGTCCAGGACCGGGGAAATTCTCCGAGCACTGTACTGACCATTTCTTCCCTTTCCTCTGCGGGTTGAGGGCTATCTTGGTCTTCATCAGCGCTTTGCAGCTGCTCGGGACATTTTTTCAGGTGGTCTCTGGAGACAGTGGCTGTGGTCTCTCCTCCATGCTTACTGATAACACATACCTTTGGGTTTTCATGGCTTGAGGGCAGTACGGTGTACGGGTCTTTCTCCCACTGGTCATCCAACTTGTGGAGCAGTCTCTTCCTCTTCAAGACCTGCTCTCCAGGTGCCAGGGGAGCAGCAGGAGCATGCTGGTTGTAATTCCTCTCTTGCCTCTCTCTTGCTTGAGACAGACTTCGCTCCACACTCTCCTGTACTTTCCGGTACTGCTGCTGTCGTTCTGTGTCCCAGTCTGCTTCTGGTGAGGTGTCCTCGGGTGTCAGGACTCCCATCTCCAGGTCAATTGGCAGCTTACCAGGTCTTGCTCTCATTAGGTAAGCTGGGGTGCAGTTGGTAGAATTCACTGGGATATGGTTATACAAGTCCACCAGATCCGGCAATTTCTCAGGCCACAGGCTGCGTTTCTCCAGGGGCAACGTCTTGAGCAGGTCTAGTACTACCTGGTTCATTTTCTCACACATCCCGTTGGTTTGGGGGTGGTAAGGCGTTGTCCTTATCTTCTTGCAGCCATACAGGTTGCAGAATTCCTGGAAGACTTCAGCCTCGAACGCTGGACCTTGATCAGTCAACACTTGCTCTGGATACCCGTGTGGGTGGCAGAAATGCTGCTGAAAGGCTCTGGCGGCCGTCTGAGCTGTTAAGTCTTTGACACGGACCACCACTAGGAACCGGGAGTAGTGATCTACGATTGTGAGGGCGTAGACGTATCCCGATCTGCTTGGAGCCAGCTATACGTGGTCCAGGGCCACCAGCTCAAGGGGCTGCTTTGTGATGATGGGCCGCAGGGGAGCCTTCTGGCTGGCGCGGTCCTTCCTCCTTAGGTTGCACGGGCCACAGTCTCTGCACCATCTCTCTATAGCCCCTCTCATGCCTACTCAGAAGAACTGCTCACGCAACAGGAACGCCATCTTCTTCCATCCAAAGTGCCCTGCGCCGTCATGGTATGCTTCTAGGACCATAGCCGCATCCCGCCTTGGGACCACTACCTGCCAGGTCAGCTCATATGTTCCAGAGTTGACGGTTCTGCGGCACAGCGTCCCCTCGTAGAGAAACAGCTTGCTCCTCTCCTTCCACAGCTGTTTGGCCTCTTCCGGAGCTTCCGGATCAAGGTAGGCATCAGCCTGGGTCAGCATCTCTTTTACCAGGCGGACTGCGGGGTCACTATCTTGTGTCTCTGCCCAGCCATGGTGGGGTAAGGGATTGAACGTAGCGGTGGCAGTGCACCTCTCCTTTACGCAGTGGGAACACTGGGTGATCCCATGACGGTGGAATGCAGGGAGTTCAATTTCTTCCAGTTCTTCTGGATCCTCTCCCCCGTCCTGCAAGTGAGGCATTCTCGACAATGCATCTGCGTTGGCATTTGCGCGCCCTGTCCGGTATTTGATAGTAAATTCATAATTGGACAGCCAGGCCATCCATCTCTGCTCCAGGGCACCAAGCCTTGCAGTGTCCAGGTGTGTCAACGGGTTGTTGTCCGTGTACACCGTGAACTTAGAAGAAGCCAGGTAATGCTTGAAGCATTCGGTGACTGCCCACACCACTGCCAGGAACTCTAGCTTGAAGGAGCTATAATTCTCAGGGTTTCTCTCTGTGGGTCTCAGCTTTCTGCTAGCATAAGCAATTATCCGTTCTCTGCCCTGCTGGTTCTGGGACAGTACGGCTCCTAGCCCCATGTTACTGGCGTCGGTGTGGAGGATAAAAGGCTGGCCGTAATCAGGGTAGGATCTCATCCCCCGTGAGGTCCATCTTCAGCTGGCGGAAAGACTCCTCCTCCAGCTTGCCCCACTTAAAGGGCGGCTTCTGACTTTTAGTCTTTGACTGACCTAACAGGAGGTCCTGCATAGGGGCTGCCATCTTGGTGAACCCGGAGATGAATCTTTGGTAGTAGCCTACCAACCCGAGGAACTGCCGCACTTCCTTTATGCTGGAGGGTCTTGGCCAGTCCTTAATCACCGTGATCTTGTCAGGGTCTGGGGCTACTCCGTCAGCACTCACCACGTGTCCCAGGTACTGTACTTTTGGCTTCAGTAGATGACACTTGGAGGGTTTCACCTTTAGGCCGAAGCCTGCCAGGGCATCGAACACCTCTGCCAGGTGCTTTAGATGGTCCTCATTGGTCTTGGAATATACAATAACATCGTTCAGGTAGAGTAGGACCATCTCGAAATTCCTGTGCCCCAGACAGCACTCCATCAGCCTCTGGAAGGTCCATGGTGCATTGCAGATTCCGAACGGCATACAGTTGAATTCACTGAGACCCATCGGGGTGGTGAAGGTGGTCTTCTCCTTGTCTGACTCTGCTACAGGAACCTGCCAGTACCCGCTAGTGAGATCCAAAGTAGAGAAGAAATTAACAGATTTTAGTGCAGCCAAAGACTCCTCTATCCTAGGTAACGGGTACGCATCTTTGTGTGTTATTCTGTTGACCTTTCTATAATCTACACACATCCTCATCGTTCCATCCTTCTTTTTTACAAGAACTAGAGGAGCTGCCCAGGGGCTACAGCTATCCCTGATCACCCCAGCCTCCTTCATCTCTTGCAACATACCTTTGGCATTCTGATAGTGTGCAGGGGGTACAGGCCGGTATCTCTCTTTTATGGGTGGATGGTCTCATGTGGGGATTTGGTGTTCTACCCCCTTTACTTGCCCAAAGTCTAGCGGGTGTTTGCTAAAGACTCTTTCGTACTCCTGAACCACCCGGTAGACTCCCTGTTTTTGGTGTGAGGGAGTGGAGTCGGTGCCCACATGCAGTTTCTGACACCAGTCCTCCATTTGTTTCTTGGAGCCGTTACCCTCCTCTGGTTGAGATGGAGGCAAGGGTTCCACGGCCTTTACAGAGTTCTGGATAATTTGGCTAGAGTGGCATACCGGGGCAAGTGTACTTCTCTTTCCCCAATATTTAGGATGCAGACGGGTACCCTCCCATGGCGGACATAAACCACCCCCCGTGCTGTCAAAATGGTGGGCCTACTGTCTGAGTAAACGGGTTCTACCATAGCTTGGTAGTCTCTACCTCTTAACCGATTGCAGTCCGGCACCAGATCATCATTTCGCTTTTTGGGGGCATGGCGATAGGGAATGGGTCACTCATCCTAATGCTTCCAATCTCACCACCAGACAGTTCTACCTGTTGCCGCTTCATCAGGGCTCTGATCTCCTTTTGTAAGACATGCTGCTGGCTGGAGCTGGCATTCATTGCAACCTGCTGTAATATAACAATTATCTCTGAAAGACAATTTTCAATTACGTTAGTACCCAAGGTTATTTTAGGGTGACTTTCACGACAGTCAATGTCCACAATAATCAGTCCTTGCGCCGGCAGTTCAACTTTACCAATTTTGATGGTCACCTCCTTGAACCCCACCTGCGGCACGGGCTGACCATTGCTGGCGATGATGCTCAAGTCATTATCTGGGTAGCGGGTAATATCTGTGTCATCCCAGTACCGCTTGAAAAGTACATAGGGGATGGTGGTTACCTGTGACCCGGTGTCCAACAGTGCACTCATGGGAATGCCATCCAGTACCACAGGCAAGACCGGTCGTCCCCCCACGTACTTGTCATGCCAGTTTGACGGGCCTGATGATCTTATGCCTGGGGGTTGGCCCTCTGCCCAAGGTTGGGCCCGTTTAAATTACAGTACCTCGCAATATGTCCTGGCTGGCTGCAGCGGCGGCAGATGGGTTGTCCATCCTGGTCGTAGCGGTCCGTTGGCTTCCCTCTGGACGGTGGGATCCTCTTCTGTCGGCGCCACGGGACGTCCTCCGGACTAGTAGCCAGCTGGATCTTTCCTGAAGAGGATACCTGTGACGACTGCACAGTCCTGGTTAGTGCGGCAACGCTTTTGGTCAGTTCTTGGACCTGATGGTGCAGGTCTGCAGCCGGGTCTTTGTCCAAAGCCTGTGCATCAGCTCCCACAGGCTCTGCAGACAAGGGTGCCACCTCCTGGTGATAGGTGATAGCAGGGCGCCTATGGGTTACAGCGCCACCTGGTGCCGGTTCTCAGAGCACCCGGATGGCCCTGTCTTTGAACTGTGCAAAGTCTAACTCAGGGTTCTGCAGGGCCATTAGGCGTAACTGGGTTCGGTGGGCGCTGGACAGCAGACCCTCAATGAATTGTTCAGTCAGCAGTTTATCTGCATTCCGCACACTGTCAGGGTCTGCCTGCTTAATGGCTCTCAGGGCCTCTTGCAAATTCAAAGCATAGTCTCTTATACTGTCTTGGGCCCGCTGCTTGCACCCATAAAATCTCATTTTGATCTCTGCTGAGGTGCGGGTATCAAAAGTTTCCTTTAGACGGGCTAAAATCTCCTTCACGGTCCCCTTGTCCCTGACTGACCAGGACTTTACTTCTAGTTGGGCCGCGCCGGTTAACTGGCCTATCAGTATGCTCACTTTTTGTTCCTCCGTCAGGGGGTATACTTTAAATAGGCTATATAGTCTCTCTTTAAAGTCGCTCAGGGTATGCGACTCCCCTGAGTACTGCGGCAACCAGGCCGCTCCGGGGATGTAAGGCATCGTGAACGGCATTACTGCGGCAGCGGCCGCGCTGGCGGTGGCAGTTCCCTCCGCTTCCAACATCTTCTTCCCCCCTAGTCAACCGTGGCCTACCTTCCGTTGCTTTTCTTCTGTAGGCCGCGGCTCCGCAGGCGACCGTCGGGGTTGAGGACCTTGCGTCGCGTCCTGGTGACGTCAGCGTCCGCTCGGCTCCTTTCAGGACCTTGCGCAGCGTCCGTGCGTAAGGCGGGGCTCCAGTTCTTGCGCGCTTTCGTAGTCCACGCCCCTCTTCTTCCCGCACGGCGTCCCAGAGATGGCGCCCGATGGCGGGAAAATGGCCGCGGCTGGCGGGAAACGGCCGTGAATGACGGGAAACTCCACAAAAGTAAGTTTTACAGTCTTTCTTCAGGCACGCAGTACCCGTTGGTGGCGGGCATGAAATCCTGCTGACTACGCCAAAGTTGACGCGCCCCCTGGGCCGTGTGTGTGTGGGGATACCCGGAACCGGACCTGTTGTGGATGCTGGGAGTTGTAGTCCTTGCATGGCGGGGACCCGGTCCCGTGGCTCAGGGCGGTCAAACCAAATGGCAGTCTATAAGCTGAATGTACGACTATGCCACCCGTGGATTGCGGTCAGAGTGAACCGCCGCTGCACGGCAGACCGCTGAGGCTGGTGTTGTGGGTGCAGCTGAGGGTAGCATAACTCCCCAAGGGAGGAGTATAGCCTCAGGGCAGTAAATAGGGATGTTGGTGGTGATGGTGCATGGGAGCAGCAGTAACCACATGGAGTCTGTCATGCAATTCAGGGTCTTTACTGTTGGTGGTATTAAGGGACCCGTCCGGAATACAGGTTAACAATGGAGACCTGGTCAGTCTGAGAGCAACTGGGAAATCCCGCTGGTCAGGGGGAGTTTGTAGGCCTACCGTGCTGACTTCACTCTTTCCTGGCTATCCCGCTGTAGTGTGGTGGTAGCCCACGTCTCTGAGTGTACCGTGTTGTTCTCACCCGTATGACTGGCGACTCGGGCCTTCCGTACTTCTCACCCCTCCGGGGTAGTAGTGGTCCCTCTCGTGTGGCTGAGCCTCTGGGCTTCCTTGGGCCAGAGGACTTGAAGTCCCCTGCGTGGTGGTTTTCTGCTGCTGGGCTTATAACCCTCACAGCCTCGGACTACAGTGTCCGGCTTTGTAAGTCTCTAGCCAGGATGAGCTCTGCTAGCTCCCCTCCTGGCCTCGTGTTCCTCCTCTGCCTACAGGGACTCCTCAGCCTGCTGCTGACCTGTCCCTATCTGCAACTTCACTGGAACTTGTCTGGAACTTGTGTGTCTAACCCCGCACCAGATCCAGTTTATAAAGGGCAGATTTCTCCCCTCCCTGGACTGAGGCAGGAGGTGCTGCATGCTAATTGTCCCCAACCAGGGAACCTCCCACATGCTCTCAGACATGACATTGCTGCCACTGTGGCGACCAGACCTGGGGTGCCACAGTTATTCAGACGCTTACGCTCTATACCACTCATTGCACTGGCTGCCCAAACATTATAGGATCGAATTTAAATTGCTTGTTCTCACCCACCATGCTCTCCACAGTGCAGCACCCCCCTACATCTCCTCCCTCATTTCTGTTTATCAGCCTACCCGTTCTCTACGCCCCGCAAGTAACTTTCGACTAACATCCGCACTAATCCGTACCTCCCACTCCCGGCTCCAAGACTTCTCCCGAGTTGCATCTATATTTTGGAATGCTTTACCCCAAGAAATTAGGACAAACCACAACTTACACAGTTTTAGGCGCTCTCTAAAAACACATCTGTTTAGGGCAGCCTATCACGTTCCCTAATTGAAGTCCTTTTATATTTTTATAGCCATTCATTATTTCTCCAAAAATAATTCTCCACCAAACTCCACCGCACCCAAAAGCACTACAGACACTGGCTGGTGAGGAGCTCATGCAGCTTTATCTATCCCTCATCCCCTCAAGATGGCTGGACCATCATTGTAAATAAGCCCCAGTTCTTTGTGCCACCCCCACCTCATTGTAGATTGTAAGCTCTTACGAGCAGGTTCATCATTATTTTTGCTTTATTTATTGTATTATCTTTAGCTATGCTACTTATGACTATTGTATATGAACCTCTGAATTGTAAAGTACTGCGGAATAAGTTGGCGCTATATAAATAAAGATTATTATTATTATTATTATACATGTACTTAGAGCTACATTGTATATAGCAATGCGAACAAAAAAGAACCGAGATTACAGTCAGTAGTGGCAAATTTTTTTTTTTATCTGAAACACAAACAATATACACTGCTCAAAAAAATAAAGGGAACACTCAAATAACACATCCTAGATCTGAATGAATGAAATATTCTCATTGAATACTTTGTTCTGTACAAAGTTGAATGTGCTGACAATAAAATCACACAAGAATCATCAATGGAAATCAAATTTATTAATCAATGGAGGCCTGGATTTGGAGTCACCCCAAAAATTAAAGTGGAAAAACACACTACAGGCTGATCCAACTTTGATGTAATGTCCTTAAAACAAATCAAAATGAGTATTGTGTGTGGCCTCCACGTGCCTGTATGACCTGCCTACCATGCCTGGGCATGCTACTGATGAGGTTGCAGATGGTCTCCTGTGGGATCTCCTCCCAGACCTGGACTAATGCATCCGCCAACTCCTGGACAGTCTGTGGTGCAACGTGACATTGGGGGATGGAGCGAGACATGATGTCCCAGATGTGCTCAATCGGATTCATGTCTGGGGACGGGCGGGCCAGTCCATAGCTTCAATGCCCATGTAGTGAGCTGGCAGGCTCTGGCTGTTCTGTGATAATTGAGATAGAGCCTGTGATAGAAATGATAACGCAGGATGGTGTTGCCACCTTGTGGCCAGAGGTTGCACCTGCGCAGGATGTGATGACAGAGAAAAAGACTGAGTCTCCTGTGTCCCTCCCTGGAGAGTCACGTGAGCAAAGTGAAAAAAAAAGAAAAAGCGCGCGAAGAGTCTGAGGTGGTCTGTGAAAAGAACCAGGACGGTGTGCAGGTCCTCGTGTGTGCCGTAGAGGATACTCTCAACGTGGTTTCTGTTATCTGACACCTTATCCTCAGAGTTTTCCCCAGCTTCCGCACTGCTGAAGGATTCAGCTGTTACACTCCCCGCTACTGGAGTGTGAACGACATAAGGGAATCCACAAGAGCTACTACCCGGATCAGAGAGACTGTAAGCGGGACCTCTGGCGAGAGGCCGAAGTACCCCTTCCTTCCTTTCAGCGAAGTCTGCTGTTCCTGTTTTCTTCGGCTGGGACGCCTTCCTGCAAAGACAGACAGGCCTGCGACGGGGGACACATCCTTCTGGAGTAGAGGACTGGTAACATGTGAGTAGGGACAGTGAGGGTCAGCTTATAAGTACACGTTATTGCTGTGAAGATTTACGGTTGTCATTTATTGTGTTCTGCTGTGTTAAAAATGTATACAAGTAAAGATACCGTTATCAAGGTAGAGTCTGTGTGTGGGGATCTTGCTGGGCCAGATCATGGATATCAACGCGTGGCCTTGCCCGCGGTCACTTCACCTTCATCTTGCAGGAACTGCTGACACTCTCCAGCCACATGAGGTCTGGCATTGTCCTGCATTAGGAGGAACCCAGGGCCAACCGCACCAGCATATGGTCTCACAAGGGGTCTGAGGATCTCATCTCGGTACCTAATGGCAGTCAGGCTACCTCTGGCGAGCACATGGAGGGCTGTGTGGCCCTCCAAAGAAATGCCACCCCACACCATTACTGACCCACTGCCAAACCGGTCACGCTGAAGGATGTTGCAGGCAGCAGATCACTCTCCACGGTGTCTCCAGACTCTGTCACGTCTGTCACATGTGCTCAGTGTGAACTTGCTTTCATCTGTGAAGAGCACAGGGCGCCAGTGGCGACTTTGCCAATCCTGGTGTTCTGTGGCAAATGCCTAGCGTCCTGCACGGTGTTGGGCTGTTAGCACAACCCCCATCTGTGGATGTCGGGCCCTCATACCACCCTCATGGAGTCGGTTTCTAACCATTTGTGCAGACACATGCACATTTGTGGCCTGCTGGAGGTCATTTTGCAGGGTTCTGGCAGTGCTCCTCCTGTTCCTCCTTGCACAAAAGTGGAGGCAGCGGTCCTGCTGCTCGGTTGTTGCCCTCCTACGGCCCCCTCCACATCTCCTGGTATCTTTTCCATGCTCTGGACACTGTGCTGACAGACACAGCTACCCTACTTGCCACAGCTCGCATTGATGTGCCATCCTGGATGAACTGCACTACTTGAGCAACTTCTGTGGGTTGTACTGTAGACACCGCCTCATGCTACTGTACCTCTAGGGCTGAGAGCAATGGCAAAATGAAAAAGTGACCAAAACAACAGCCAAAAAGGATGAGAACAGAGAAATGGTCTGTAGTCACCGCCTGCAGAATCACTCCTTTATAGGGGGTGTGTTGCTAACTGCCTATAATTTTTACCATTTGTCTGTTCCATTTGCACAACAGCAAAAGAAATTGATTCCCAATCAGTGTTGCTTCATAACTGGACAGGTAGATTTCACAGAAGTGTGATTGACTTGGAGTTACATGGTGTTGTTTAAGTGCTCGCTTTATTTTTTTGAGCAGTGTACAATGGAAATGCTAAAACAGGAGGTGCATATCAAAATGACAATTAAAGTATTATATTGTTTTAAGACATAAATTGTATATATTTTGTTAAAAATGCTGCTTGAAGATGATGCAAGTGGAGGATATAATAATATATCATAATATATGACAATGTACAAGCCATATATATGCATATTGCATAAGTAAGCCCCAAAGGTTAAACAAAAATTGTGCAATAGGATTCCGAACAAATCAAATCACAGCGCGAGAGAGGCAATGAACAGAATGTAATGTAGCAGTAAACACTGAAATGCAATATACATATATTGAATTGTATAGGCTGGATAAGTATTCTATACATTATATAACCTAAGATGAAATCTATATTAGTAAAGTCCATGTGCTAATGGATCCATAGCTATAGCTGAAATTCTGGAAAAATCCTGCAAATAACACTGATATTGTGTAGGGATTAGTGTTGAGCCACCCCCGTAGTGTTCGAGTTCGGTTCGGTTCGTCGAACACCCGTGTGTTCGCCGAACTGTTCGTCGAACTGTTCGTCGAACACCTTCGAACACCGTTAAAACCAATGGCAGGCAAACAAAAACACATAGAAACACATAGAAAACACCTTCAAAGGTGTCCAAAAGCTGACAAACTGCTCAGAAGACACAACTAACACATGGAAAAGTGACAAGTACATATAGTCATGCGAAAAGAAAAGAGGTGGAGGAGTAAAAGGAGGGGGAGACACAGATATAGGCATGTCATGCCCTTCTAAAATCCAAAAAGTGAGAAGCCGAGACGGCCAGTCCGCTCCTGCCCGTGCCACCTCCGTGTCGCCGGGTTTGTGCCAGAGCCGCGGTGAACCCTGACGGCCAGCCCCCCTCTCCCAATACTGGTGCCTGTCCGCTGGTGGGTCGAGAGAGCCCCCCTGTGGTGGAGGCAGCTCTAAGCTTTTTAATTTAAATTGTCCCTCTAATTTGAATGAATACACTTTAAATCCATTTACAAGGATCTATTGGAGGGCAAGTCTCATGCCAGCAGCCGCGTAATTCCAGCTCCAGTAGCGTCCACTAAAGCTGCTGCAGTTAAAAAGCTTTTATAAGGATCGAGCTCGGCTGTCCACCGCAAGGCATCCTAGTGCCAGTCCCAGCCCCTATGCCTTGGGGTGCCTCCTGATGCTCTTCACTAAGTATCCCGTGGTCCCGAAGCATTTCCTTTGAAAAAATTAAGTGTCCAAACTACAGGTGGTGTAGCTTGCTTAACAGCCGGGATAATCCGCTGACTAGCAGACACTGCTACTAGGCACAAAGTATTTCCTGGGCTAGATGCAGTTAAAAATTTGTAAGTAGATACTCTCGTTGGATGCTGAGAAAGCATTCCATAGAGTCTCCTGGCACGCCATATATGATTCTCTTAAAAAGCTTGGGGTAGGGGTCTAGGGGACCCTTTTATAGCCAAAATCACGGCCCTGTATCACAATACGTCACCTAGGCTGAAGATAAATGGAACTGTAGCACCGAGGGCTCGGTTGCTACAGACGTATTGCACCTGACCCAGAGGTGTGATATCTCACTCTCAGATAAGGATGGAGTGTGGATCAGGACCCGACACCTGCATGCATTACACCACATTGCCGTGGGGCAGGGCGACCAATATGCCCCTGAGATGGGCACGACAGTCCCTGTCCCTGGCTGGAGTGGGGGGAGGGAACACTGAGGAAGGGGAACCCTGCAGTGCAGGAGCAGGGAGGAAGCAGTTCCTGGGTGCATTGAGAAGGGAGTATAAAAGGTGGGCACCATCTTAGTTCAGTGCAGAGAAGTCTGAGCAGAAGTGGCAGGAAGCAGGGGCTCTGCATGAGCTCTGCTCTGGAGGCGGGCCTAGTAACAGAGGCCCAGGCCTGCAAGAGGGAGAAGGAAGGAAGAGGAGCGGAGAAGGCTCCAGGAACGAGGAATGAAGGGATCCCAGGGGTGCGGACGGGCGAGTCGCCACCGCACGCCCGAATCCACCTGCGTGGAGGGGTCAGGCCAAAGGGGGAGACCGGTCCCCGAACTAGTGGAGGCAGGAAACGACCCTCAGCTAGAAACCGGAGGCTCTGACATTTTATGTGGCGCAGCCCCTTGCTCCACCCGCTAGGAAGGCACCACATAGGGTCAGGGAAACTGGCGCCAAGTTTACCAAGAGGAGGCCCGAGGCAGCCGGACAGAAGTGTTGGTAAGAAAGGCCAGACAAAGGACACACAAAGGGGGTCCTGTGAAGCGCTCCAAAGTTATCTGGGAGTTGTCTGAGCCCCTCACCTGGTGAGCACAGTACGACGTGGGCAGCCGTTACCTGCAGACGTGGTCTGGATAATAAGAACTGTGAGTAAAGGCCCTGAACTGCATCACTGACTCCGTGTCGTTACTGCTGCTGCCCTGCACCATCACCCCCATCCTCCGCATACACTGCCCTGAGGCTATACTCCTCCTGTGGGGAGTTATGCTACGCTCTGCTGCACCCACAACACCAGCCTTAGCGGTCTGCCCTGTAGCGGCGGTTCACTCTGACCGCAATCCACGGGTGGCGTAGTCGGACATTTAAACATCAAAACCACATAAATAGTTCCGCCACTGGTTTGACCGCCCTGAGCCACGGAACCGGATCGCCGCCACGAAGACTACAACCACCAGCATCCACCAAAAAGGGTCCAGCTCCGGGTGTCCCAAGGCCCAGGGGGTGCGTCAGAACATTTTCATCACCTTTCACAATCACCAATGGGACAAGGCAGGGATGTCCTCTGTCCCCTCTCTTATACATCCTAGTGACGGAGCACCTGCTCTCATCAATTCGCCATAACCCCAATATTAGGTGGATTGAGGTGGGAGGCACCGAGTACAAGTGCTCTCTATTTGCTGATGATGTCCTAGTATATATCACTCAATCACATATATCCATCCCTGCTGTTATGGCTGAAATAGATCACTTTGTTACATGGTAAAATTTTAAAATCAATGCAGCGAAGTCTGAGGCCCTCGATGTCTCCCTCCCTAAATCCATATAGGATTCCATCCAGTCCAACTTTCCCTTTGCCTGGCCCTCACAGGGTATCAAATACTTAGGAATTCCTATTCATAGAGACCTCTCCCATCTATGTTATCTTAATTTTGGGCCCTTTATTGAACAATTCCATACAGACCACGGTTGGCAAGTTAGAACTGTAAGATTCACTACGTGAACCACTGGTGTTTTGTGGAAAAGCACATGTACACCGCGTTCCAAATTATTATGCAAAAAGTGTTTAGGAGTGATAAGGGAAGAATTTGTTTGTTTGTCAGTTAAACTCATTGATGGTGATGTGTGTCAGGGCTCTTTATATCACTGTAAGCAATTGCAGACACCTGTGCTAATTAGTTTGGCAGGTGTGTCCAATGAAAGGCAAGACTACTTAAGAAGGCTCTCTCACATTATTAAGCAGCCTACATTTTCTGCCAAAATGGGAAAGAAAAAGGATGTGTCGGCTGCTGAGAAGCAACAAATTGTGGAGTGTTTAGGTCAAGGCATGACTACAATCAACATTGTGCGATGATCAGGATGAAGTGTCTTGGCAATCAAGAAGTATGTAGCTGATTCACAGTACACACGTGTGCGTGCTGATAAGGGCAAATTGAGGACTCTTTCCTACAGGCAATTACGTCAGGTTGAAACAGCAGCGGCAAAAAAGCCTTGTCATAGCAGCAGACAAGTTTTTGAAGCTGCTTGTGCCTCCAACGTCCCCCGAACAACAAGATGCAGGGTCCTTCAGAGGTTTGCAGCTGTGCATATGCCATCCTGTCGACCTCCTCTATCCACTTCACACAAGCAGAAACGGCTCCAGTGGGCCAAACATTACATGAAGACTGATTTCAAAACTGTTTTGTTCACGGATGAGTGCCGTGCAGCGCTCGATGGTCCAGATGAATGGAGTGGAGGATGGCTGGTTGATGGACACCCCACGCAAACACGGCTACAGCGCCAACAAGGAGGAGGTGGAGTAATGTTTTGGGCTGGAATCATGGGGAGAGAGATTGTCGGCCCCTTTAGGATCCCTGAAGGCGCTAAAGATGAACTCCATAATGTATGTGGATTTTCTCAAACAGCACTTCCTGCCATGGTTCAAGAAGAAGAACCGTGTATTTCACAGCAAGATCATTTTTCTGCATGATAATGCACCATCTCATGCTGCACATAAAACATCTGCATCTCTGGCTGATATGGGCATAAAAGGGGACAAACTTATGGTGTGACCCCCATGCTCCCCTGACCTCTACCCCATTCAGAACCTTTGGAGCATCATTAAAAGGAGTGTCTATGATGGCGGGAGGCAGTTCACATCTAAGCAACAGCTCTGGGAGGGTATTCTGTCCTCATGCAAAACAATTGAAGCAGAAACCATCCAAAACCTGACAAATTCAATGGACGAGAGAGTTCAGAAGCTCCTTTCGAACAAGGGGTCCTATGTGAAAATGTAACATCACCTAGAATAAAGTTTTGAGTTGAAAACTGTTTGATTTCAGTTTCTAACAACCTGCTAATGCTTATAATTTCAAAAATGACCATTTTTTTGGTCTTTATTAAAATGAAAAGGTTGATCGAAAAGTTTGGGGGATCTAAGAGTGTGGCAACCCAGTAGTCATGATTACTTCGAATTCTGACAATATGAGGGTCATGCTGCAGGTAGTGCAGCAAGAAGGCACTTATGTGTCTTGCGCATCTCGGAGCCCCAAAATTATTTTCCGGGCTAGATGCAGCTAAAAATTATTTTTAATTTTAAATCTGGTGAAGCTTATTATAGATGGCCTAATAGGATCAGTGCTGCACACTGCTACAAAGCCCAAATTATTTTCCAGTCAACATACAGATAAACATGATTAGTAATTTGAAAGCTTAAAACGGTTGGTAGGGTGATTTTAACCAATCATCAAGCTTTTACTCTCCCCAGGATGACACAGGGGTAGAAAAGTCGTTTCGGATCCATGATTTGTTCATCTTTATGAACGTGAGTCTGTCTACATTATCAGTGGAGAGCCGCGTGCGCTTATCTGTCAGCACACCACCAGCAGCGCTGAACACACGTTCAGACAGAACGCTGGCTGCGGGGCATGACAAGATCTCCAAGGCGTAAGTGGCTAGCTCCGGCCATTTATCCAGATTGGAAGCCCAAAAAGAGCAAGGGTCCAGTGACACAGTCGTGGCTTCAATGTTTACTTGGAGATACTCCTGTACCATCGTCTCTAGGCGTTGACTATGTGTCAGACTTCTTGTCTCCTGTGGCCTTGCAAAGGATGGGCTAAAAAAGTGGTGAAATGATTCCGCAAAATTGATGTTACCAGCAGATACTGTGGTTCTGTTACGGTTTGAGTGCTGAACACTTGACGGTCCCACGGTTGGCAAGTTGGAACTGTGAGATTCACTACGTGCACCACTGGTATTTTGTGGAAAAGCACATGTAAGATTCTGCAACAGTCTCTGCTGATACTCCTGCATGCGTGCATCCCTTTCTATGGCAGGAATAATTTCTGCAAATTTACTTTTGTACCGGGGATCTAACAGTGTGGCAACCCAGTAGTCAGGATTATTTCTAATTCTCACAATTCGAGGGTCATGTTGCAGGTAGTGCAGCAAGAAGGCACTCATGTGTGTTGCGCATCCAGGAGCACCAAGTCCCTGTTGTGTTGGTGGCGAGGTAGCAATCATGCTTCCTTCCTCTGTCCTCTCCCCCCAACCTCGCACAACAGAAATGTGATCAAGGTCTCCCTCATCTGATGAGTCTTCCATCAGTTCGTCCTCCACTTCTTCCTGGGCTCCTGCACCTTCCTCACTAGTTTGGCTGCTACCATGTGCCCTGGTAAAATCATCTCCCCCACCCTCACATGCCTGCCGCCTTGGTGCTGCCGACCGTCTGGACCTTGCAGATGTTAGCCCTTCCGCATACAACTCCTCCTCCTCTACTTCCTCCACCTCCTCTTGTGCCACCACCTGACTCCGAATTCTGTTTAACATGTGCTCCAGCATGTAAATCACCGGAATAGTCATGCTGATAATGGCATCGTCAGCACTAAACATCTTCGTCGCCATTTCAAAACTGTGCAGAAGGGTGCATAGGTCCCTGATCTGAGACCACTCCTCCAGTGTGATTTGCCCCACCTCTGAATCTCGTTGGCCCAGGCTATACGTCAGAACGTATTGCACCAGGGCTTGTCGGTGCTGCCACAGTCGCTGCAACATGTGCAGAGTTGAATTCCACCGGGTAGGCACATCGCATTTTAGCCGGTGAAGTGGCAGGCCCAACGACTTCTGTAGAGATGTAAGTCGCTGAGCTGCGGGATGCGAACGGCGGAAGTGAGCACACAGCGACCGTGCCCTCTGCAGAAGGCCATCTAGTCTGGGATAGTGGGCTAAAAATTGCTGGACAACCAAGTTCAACACGTGAGCCATACAAGGCACGTGTGTGACATTGCCCCGGCGAAGGGCCGCACCCAGGTTTGCAGCATTGTCGCACACGGCCTTCCCTGGTTTCAGGTCCAGTGGAGACAACCATTCATGAAATTGGTTCTCCAGAGCTGACCACAACTCCTCAGCTGTGTGACTCACATTTCCCAGACATTTCAATGTAAAAACCGCCTGATGACGTTGAGCCCTACTGCCAGCATAGTAAGGAGGTGTGCAGGATCCCTTCTGCGCAGTTAGAAAGCTTGTGGCATGACCAGACAGGCTTTGGGTGCAGGTGGAAGACCGAGAGGAGGTTGAGGAGGCAGAAGCAGTGGAGGAAAAATGACATAAAGAGGATTGACGCACAACTCGTGGGGACGGCAAGACTTGGACAGCAGCCCCTTGTCCTGCTGTCACCATAGTTACCCAGTGCCCAGTCAGCGACATGTAACGCCCCTGTCCATGCCTACTCGTCCAAGTGTCTGTGGTGAAATGCACCCTGTCACACACAGAGTTTCTCAAAGAAGCGGTGATATTGTGTGCGACATGCTGGTGGAGCGCAGGCACACCTTTCTTTGAGAAGTAGTGCCGACTGGGCATCTGGTACTGGGGCACTGCGACGGACATAAGGTCTCGAAAATCCTCTGTGTCCACCAGGCAGAAAGGCAGCATTTCTGTAGCCAAGAGCTTGCAGATGGTGAAATTCAACCTCTTAGCTTTCTCATGGCTAGGAGGAAATGGTCTTTTACTTGTCCACATCTGAGGGACCGAGGGCTGGCTATTGTGCTTAGACGGGGTTGATAAGGGTGTCCCCGGCAAACTGCCGGTCTGTGAGGAAGATGCAGGCGGAAATGTTAGGTTGCCTTGATCCAAAGGTGGTGCTATCGATGTCGGACAGCGCTCAAGACCAGCTGGTGTTACCACCTCCAAAGAAAATGATGACCTGCCAATCACGCTGGCTGTTGCGGGTAAAGAGGTGGCAGGTCTGCGCCCCAAAACAGGTGTGACTGCTGTCCCCCCAGTCACAGAGGATGAAGAGGCCGCGGATGCACAAGATATGGCAGACGGTGGTTGGCCCGGCCGGCTAGACCGCATTGTAGCACACTGAGCTTCCCACTGCAACTTATGCTTCATGTCCATGTGCCGGTTCATGCATGAAGTACTCAAACTATGTATTTTTTGGCCTCTACTTAGCTTTTGCTGACAAATGTTACAGATAACACGAGTTGGGTCATCTTTATCGATCTGAAAAAATGCCCAGGCTATGCAAGGCTTAGCACCCATGCGACCTGAAGAGCCACCACGACTTGTGGTGAGAGGCAGAGTTGTGTTTGAGGATGCAGTTGTTGACGTGCTTCCAGTACTACGTCTCTGTCCAGGAAGGCGCAACCTGACCTCGTCGTCACTAGCATCTTCCTCCACCTCCTCTGCTGACCTCATCTCTTGGCTGACTGTGGGTTGACAGTAAGTGGGATCTCCGACCTCATCATCATCACCCTGTGCGTTATCACACCCGTCGTCCTCAGAGCCAACCTGTTCCTGCCCTGACAAAAAACTAAAGTTGTCGCTCCAATCAGGTATTTGAGTCTTATCATCGTCTTCCTCATTGTCTCCACCAACAGGAGTTACAGTTTGGGAATGAGGGTCTACATTATGGTCAGAACCTTCTGCGTCTGGTCCTGGATCCGACTCATAAAGATTCTGGGCATCAGTGCAGATCATTTCCTCGTCTGGATTCACAGAAGCGCTGGAGTCGACCTCTGATTCCCAGGCTATAGTATGAGTAAACAGCTCTGCAGACTCAACCATCTGTTCTACCTCATACTCAGACGGGCAGCTGGAGATTTGGGAGCTGTGAGGAAGCAAGTGCGATTTGGGTGACACCTTTGAGGACTGGAGTATTTGTGATGTTGAAGTTGATGTGGAGGAGAGCCCACTTAAAGGAGCACTTGATATCCGTTGAAGCACCTGCTGTTTTTGTGCCTCATCTGGAATTTGTAGCGATTGGCGTGGCCGTAAGAAAGGGATCTTATCACATTGTCCGCTAAAAGAAGTAGACATTTTAGTTTGGCTGGAAGATGGTCTTTCTTCTGCACCTACCCCACGGACACAACCTTTTTTCCCCTTCCCAACACGCCTATTCCCCTTTCCACCAGCAGCAGGCCTTTTTCCACTCATTTTGGTGGTTAACTAATTCACAACTCTGGAGTTGTTTGCACAAAAAAACAATGGATGGTAACCGAGCAGAGCTGAGTGGCCAAACTGTGGTATTAGGCCAAAACTATTGGCTGGGTTAGATGCAGAAAAAAATTATTTTTAATTTGCAACCTGATGGAGGTCAGTATAGATGGACTAATAGACCAAGTCCCACACACCGCTAGAAGCCCAAATATTTTTTCAGAGCTAGATGCAGAAAATTTTTTTATTCAATTTGCAACCTGATGGAGGTCAGTATAGATGGACTAATAGACCAAGTCCCACACACTGCTAGAAGCCCAAATATTTTTTCAGAGCTAGATGCAGAAAAAAATTATTTTTAATTTGCAACCTGATG
Source organism: Phyllobates terribilis (assembly GCF_046119375.1). NCBI lineage: Eukaryota > Metazoa > Chordata > Amphibia > Anura > Dendrobatidae > Phyllobates > Phyllobates terribilis. The sequence goes on from NW_027362765.1 coordinate 230,825,057, forward strand.
GAGGTCAGTATAGATGGACTAATAGACCAAGTCCCACACACTGCTAGAAGCCCAAATATTTTTTCAGAGCTAGATGCAGAAAAAAATTATTTTTAATTTGCAACCTGATGGAGGTCAGTATAGATGGACTAATAGAACAAGTCCCACACGCTGCTAGAAGCCCAAATATTTTTTCAGAGATAAATGAAGAAAAAAATTATTTTTAATTTGCAACCTGATGGAGGTCAGTATAGATGGACTAATAGACCAAGTCCCACACACTGCTAGAAGCCCAAATATTTTTTCAGAGCTAGATGCAGAAAAAAATTATTTTTAATTTGCAACCTGATGGAGGTCAGTATAGATGGACTAATAGACCAAGTCCCACACACCGCTAGAAGCCCAAATATTTTTTCAGAGCTAGATGCAGAAAAAAATTATATTCAATTTGCAACCTGCTGGAGGTCAGTATAGAAGGACTAATAGAACAAGTCCCACACACTGCTAGAAGCCCAAATATTTTTTCAGAGCTAAATGAAGAAAAAAATTATTTTTAATTTGCAACCTGATGGAGGTCAGTATAGATGGACTAATAGACCAAGTCCCACACACTGCTAGAAGCCCAAATATTTTTTCAGAGCTAGATGCAGAAAAAAATTATATTCAGTTTGCAATCTGATGGAGGTCAGTATAGATGGACTAATAGAATGATGCTATGCCCAAAAGATTTTACTTCACTAGGTGCAGTAAAAAAATTGGTATTCTATACACAGGTGGTATATCTTGCAACACAGATAGGCTACTCCACTGACTAACACACTCTGCAATAGGCCAAAAAGGATTAGCTTTGCTAGATTCAGCCAAATGCTGTGAAAAAAACTTGCACAGCACTGGCACAGACCTGCCTGGCAAAAACTGATAGGAACTGATGTAACCTAGTCCTGAAAAGGACTCCAATTACAATTAGTCTTTACTCCCACAATCTATCTATTTAAGAGCACAGACCTGCCTGATAAAAGTCGTAGGAAATGCTGTAACCTAGTCCTTAAAAGGACTGCAATCACAACTATTCCCTACTCCCAAGCTATCTGTATATTTGTGCGAAAATTGGCTTGAAATTAACAAGGTATAGCGCACACAGCAACAGCGGTGCCGTCTAACACGCAGCTGCAGCAGTGAGAAAATGGTGGCGACGGGGAAAATGGCTTGGTCTTATAGGGCAAGGACATGTGACATACACTGCCAATCACACATGCCCTTGCTTGTGTGAAAAAAAGCACTTCGCTCCGTGTGTGCGCTGCTGATAGGCTGACAGATTGCACCTCCCCACTGTAAATGCGGGAAAGAGAAAAAAAAATGGAGATCTTCATTGTTCCTGCAGAGATCCATCCCCTGCCCCTCCCCCCGCCCCGCTGTACACTCAAACTGCGTATTAACATTAATTTTCATCATTACTGAGAAAAAATCCAGTTATGATTTTGGTGCACGAACAGTTATCGAACATAACCTCGAACAGCCGAATTTTTCTCAAATTGTTCGTGTTCGCCGACCGGCTCGAACACCGCCCAAAACAGCTCGAATTTGAGATTGGCGAACAGTTCGAGTAGAACAACGTTCATCTCTAGTAGGGATATGCATTTTAGTAAAGTGCATGTGCAAACAAATCCAAAGCCATGGGTAAATGGCAACCAAAGTATATCCTAAAGGTAACACCCATTGTTGCTGGACAAAGACATGAAGTGTCTAGTGTATGCGTTCTGTGTAATTGCATTAACAGGAAGGTGCCACAGCTGTCATTAAAGATATGTAGTATGGTCAACTGTGATCAATAGGGACAAAATCGTTACCTTAAATCATAGCACATGCAACTTGGAGCGATATGCACCTAACATGACATGCGTTTCGGCATACCTTCGTCAGGGGGTGGGATCATCTAGGGTGGGAGGGTAAATAAATGCGTGTAAGCCAATGGGAGCGGTTAAGGTATAGAGTGACGCATGTGCCCACAGGAGGCTCTGTGTGCAACATGGCACCCGCGTCATGTGACCCTTGGCGTCACGTGACCCTCGACGTCACGGTCAGGTGACCGTGATGCCAGTGAAGCAGAGAACGCCGACCACGAAGGCCAACAGAGTGCAGTGTGCACACCTCTTCCATTGGATGCTGATAGTGTGTCTGGTAAATGTAGAGGTTTATAGGAGAGTGGTGTTGTATTTCCCAAATGAACCACAAGGTGGTGCTAGACAAGCACAGCTATCAAGATAGTATATCGGATGAAGCTCTGAGTTACAATGGACAAAATTGATATTGTCTGTGTATGAGGAAATATATTAAATGGGCAAATGAAAAGACTGATGTGATTTTGTATTATACGATGGTCTAAGATGCTAAAATACTTTTAATCCAAATTCCTCTATCAACATGGTGCCTAGAGGACTTAGAATTAAAAAAAAATCCGACAGCTATTTATTCTCAGCAATTTGTAGATGAACCGGATTCTTACATCATGTTTGCTTAATCTCATGGGATTTATCATCAAAAATGAAGAGCAAAAATTGACTACTATTTAGTCAGAAATTAATGGCATTAAACTAACATTGGAACAATATCAATCTAACACAGAATATGAATCATTCTTGAGTAAAACTAATCAAATAATAACTACTTTGCAAGACAGTATTATGTCCAGTAAGAAAAATAAATTCCAAAGTGACAATAATAACTATGCACTTAACCCCTTAATGACCAGGCCAAATTTTTTAAATTTGACCACTGTCACTTTATGTAGTAATAACTCTGGAATGTTTCACCGGATCCCCCTGATTCTGAGACTGTTTTTAGTGACATATTATACTTCATAATAGTGGTAAAATTTGTTCAATATAACTTGCGTTTATTTGTGAAAAAATCGGAAATTTGGCAAAAATTTAGAATATTTCGCAATTTTCAAACTTTTAATTGTTATGCCCATAAACCAGAGAGTTATATCATAAAAAATAGTTAATAAATAACATTTCCCACATGTTTAATTTACATCTGCATCATTTTTGAAAAATATTTTCTGTTGTTAGGATTAGAGATGAGCGAATGTGCTTGTCACTACTCGGTACTCGCCCGAGCATCACTGTGCTCGACATGCTCGGCACTCGGCGAATATTTCCGAGTTGTTCGGGCAGGAGCTCGGGTTCCCGCCATACATGGTTGGCGCTCTTTAGGAGAGCCAATAAACATGCAGGGATTGCCTGCCATGCACTGTAATGCCGTAGCCATGTTGGTTGTGGGCATTACAGTGATTGGCTGGCCGCATAGCGTCATCGGGTCTATACAGGTGCATCTCACTAAATTAGAATATCATCAAAAAGTTAATTTATTTCAGTTCTTCAATACAAAAAGTGAAACTCATATATTATATAGAGTCATTACAAACAAAGTGATCTATTTCAAGTGTTTATTTCTGTTAGGGTATGTGCACACGATGCAGAAAAGAAGCAGAAAATTTCTGCATCATTTCTGCATCTCCCTGGCAGAAAAAACGCATGCAGATTGTACATGCGTTTTTCCTGCGGAATACATGCGGATTCACATGCGTTTCCGCATGTGGATTGACAAGCGCTTTCCAGGCGATTTTAGCATCACCTGGAAAGTGCTTGACAACTAGGTCACACTATATAAATCCATGCAACCGGCATGGATTTATATAGTGTGACCCGAGAGAGTGGTAAAAATAAAAAATAAATGCATACTTTACCCTCCGATGGCCCGCGCTGTCCTGCTCACTCCGTTCTCCCTCACCGGCAACTTTGAATTGAAAGACCTGCCGACGTCAGCGTCACGTGACCCGTCACATGACTCTGACGTCAGCGCAGGTCCTTCAACTCACTGCAAAGTGCCGGGAACCAAGCAGGAGCGGTGCGCGGGCTGACAGAAGGTAAGTATACATTTATTTTTCATTTTATTCTTTTTTTACATCTTTTTTAATGGTACCTGGGTGTGGAGGAGACTCTCCTCTCATCTACACCTGGGTACCATCCGCACATTAGAACGCGCCAATAGCGCAAGTACAAATGCATTCTTGCGGAATTGGCGCGTTCTAATGCAAGTCAATGGCGGCGAAAACACTGCGTTTACGCAAAATTAATTGACATGCTGCGGATTTATGAGCGCAGCGTTTACGCTGCGGAAAAATCCGTATCATGGGCACAGCACATGCGGATTTCAATTGGGGAACATTGCTGCCCTTCTACCATGCATTTTTAATGCGTTTCCGTGGCGTTTATGCAACTGCAAAAATGACGCGGAAACGCATTAAAAACGCATCGTGTGAACTCAGCCTTAATGTTGATGATTATGGCTTACAGTCAATGAAAGCACAAAAGTCATCAGTAAATTGAAATAATTAACAAAAAACACCTGCAAAGACTTCCTACGCGTTTAAAAAGATCCCTTAGTCTGTTTCAGTAGGCTCCACAATCATGGGGAAGACTGCTGACTTGACAGATGTCCAGAAGGCAGTCATTGACACACTCCAAAAGGTCCCAGAGTTCCAATTTTCATTTGGAAATCAAGGTCCCAGAGTCTGGAGGAAGAGTGGAGTGGCACACAATCCAAGCTGCTTGAGGTCTAGTGTGAAGTTTCTACAATCAGTGATGGTTTGGGGAGCCATGTCATCTGCTGGTGTAGGTCCACTGTGTTTTATCAAGACCAAAGTCAGCGCAGCCGTCTACCAGGAAATTTTAGAGCACTTCATGCTTTGCTCTGCCGACAAGCTTTTTGGAGATGGAAATGTCATTCTCCAGCAGGACTTGGCACCTGTCCACACTGCCAAAAGTACCAATACCTGGTTTAAAAACAACAGTATCACTGTGCTTGATTGGTCAGCAAACTCGCCTGACCTTAATACCCCATAGATTCTCTATGGGGTTGTCAAAAGGAAGATGAGAGACACCAGAACCAACAATGCAGACGAGCTGAAGGCTGCTATCAAAGCAACCTGGGCTTCCATAACACCTCAGCAGTGCCACAGGCTGATCGCCTCCATGCCAAGCCGTATTGATGCAGTAATTGATGCAAAAGGAGCCCACGACCAAGTATTGAGTGCATTTACTGAACATTAGTGTTGAGCGATACCTTCCGATATCGGGAAATATCGGATCGGATTGGATCGGACCGATACCGAAAAAGTATCGGATATCGCCGAGTCCGATACCGGAAACCAATGCAAGTCAATGGGACAGAAATATCGGAATGAAAATAAACCCTTTCTTTCCTTGTAGGTTAATTCTACATGAAGGAAAACAACTAAGAATAATGTAGAATGTATTGGGGGAGGTGGGGGAGACAATAAAGGCATAGAGGTTTAGCCCAATCAAATGGAATAGCAGGAATTAATATTTTTTTTAAGACGTTCTGAGTTATGGAAATATTGACTATGTTAAGTATTTTTATATTTTGTCAGATATTTATGTTTCACTACTTCCATGCTCTTCACCTTCTTTTTTACTTCTCCCACACTTTCTCCTTCATCATCCTCAGCATCTTTTTCATCCACTTCTTCTTCACCTTCTTCATCTTCTTCTTCTTCATCTTCTTCGTATTATTCTTTTTTTTTACATTCTTCATATTCTACTTCTTCATCATCTTCTTCATCTTCTTCTTCTTCATCATATTCTTATTTGTGGCAGGCATTCCTGTAGTTGTTATCTATAAAAGGTTGGACATTACACCTTTCGTTCTGCCCGTCACAAAAGATTTACAACAGGATTTGTCCGCGTTCAGTTTGGCCTGCAGCAGCAGGTCTTTTCCAGGGGCACCACGAGGAGGAACGGACTCACCCCCATACACTGCTTAGTCATCTTCTGCTTATAATTTAGATATTATCTTTTGCTCTGATTTTTAGTCTTATGCTTAATGTTCTTCCGCTTTTTGTTCTGCAGCTTCTTGTATTTCTGCTTCTTGGTGTTCTGTCTCTTGTTCTTCTGTATCTTGGTGCTTGTCTTCTCTTCTTTGTCCTCTTGGTCAACTTCTTCAGGGTCATCTTCTTGGTCTTCTTCGGGGTGGTCTTCAGGGTCGTCGTCTTCGGGGGTCCTCGTCTTCGGGGTCCTCGTCTTCTTAGGGTTGGTCTTCTGGGTCCTCATCTTCGGGGTCCTCGTCTTCTTCGGGGTGGTCTTCAGGGTCCTCGTCTTCTTCGGGGTGGTCTTCAAGGTCCTCGTCTTCTTCGGGGTGGTCTTCAGGGTCCTCGTCTTCAGGGTCGTCGTCTTCGGGGTCCTCGTCTTCTTAGGGTTGGTCTTCAGGGTCCTCGTCTTCAGGGTTCTCGTCAGGGAGATCTAGAGTGATTACCAAGAACCATTTCAAAAAGCTTGAACTTGGAAATGTAGCAGAAGGTACAAGAAAGCTGAGGAACTACCGAGGACCAGCTGACGGTACTGGAACCCGGATGGGTAGCAGAAGGTACAAGAGCCAATGGAACTGCCGAAGACCAGCTGACGGTACTGGAACTCGGTTACTAAGCAGGAGGTACCTGTGCCAGAAAGCACTACCAAGGACCAGCAGACGTTGGTGGAACTTGGATACCGAGAAGGAGGCACCTAATCCAAAGGCACTGCCGAGAACCAGCTGACGGTACTGGAACCCGGATGGGTAGCAGAAGGTACAAGAGCCAATGGAACTGCCGAAGACCAGCTGACGGTACTGGAACTCGGTTACTAAGCAGGAGGTACCTGTGCCAGAAAGCACTACCAAGGACCAGCAGACGTTGGTGGAACTTGGATACCGAGAAGGAGGCACCTAATCCAAAGGCACTGCCGAGAACCAGCTGACGGTACTGGAACCCGGATGGGTAGTAGAAGGTACAAGAGCAAATGGAACTACCGAGGACCAGCTGATGGTACTGGAACCCGGATGGGTAGCAGAAGGTACAAGAGCCAATGGAACTGCCGAAGACCAGCTGACGGTACTGGAACTCGGTTACTAAGCAGGAGGTACCTGTGCCAGAAAGCACTACCAAGGACCAGCAGACGTTGGTGGAACTTGGATACCGAGAAGGAGGCACCTAATCCAAAGGCACTGCCGAGAACCAGCTGACGGTACTGGAACCCGGATGGGTAGCAGAAGGTACCCATGTAAAAAAAAAGTTCAAGGCCGCGAGCCGGCCGCAGTTACCAGAACCCACAGTCCTACAGGGGGTGCTTGTCCTATTGGCACTATGGAACCAGCCTTCATTGCCAGATCCCGCAGCCCACATAGGAGTCACCTAATCTGCAGGCACCATAGAGTCGGCTAACCCGACCGCAACACGACAGGACAACGCATTGGAGGCAAAGTGAAGTTGACACTACCCGGAAACAGCTGGCGTGCTGGAACCAGGCTGGGCAGGAGGGAGTACCCATGCCAAAGTCACTGCCGAGAACCAGCTGACGGTACTGGAACCCGGATGGGTAGTAGAAGGTACAAGAGCAAATGGAACTACCGAGGACCAGCTGACGGTACTGGAACCCGGATGGGTAGCAGAAGGTACAAGAGCCAATGGAACTGCCGAAGACCAGCTGACGGTACTGGAACTCGGTTACTAAGCAGGAGGTACCTGTGCCAGAAAGCACTACCAAGGACCAGCAGACGTTGGTGGAACTTGGATACCGAGAAGGAGGCACCTAATCCAAAGGCACTGCCGAGAACCAGCTGACGGTACTGGAACCCGGATGGGTAGCAGAAGGTACCCATGTAAAAAAAAGTTCAAGGCCGCGAGCCGGCCGCAGTTACCAAAAACCACAGTCCTACAGGGGGTGCTTGTCCTATTGGCACTATGGAACCAGCCTTCATTGCCAGATCCCGCAGCCCACATAGGAGTCACCTAAACTGCAGGCACCATAGAGTCGGCTAACCCGACCGCAACACGACAGGACAACGCATTGGAGGCAAAGTGACGTTGACACTACCCGGAAACAGCTGGCGTGCTGGAACCAGGCTGGGCAGGAGGGAGTACCCATGCCAAAGTCACTGCCGAGAACCAGCTGACGGTACTGGAACCCGGATGGGTAGTAGAAGGTACAAGAGCAAATGGAACTACCGAGGACCAGCTGACGGTACTGGAACCCGGATGGGTAGCAGAAGGTACAAGAGCCAATGGAACTGCCGAAGACCAGCTGACGGTACTGGAACTCGGTTACTAAGCAGGAGGTACCTGTGCCAGAAAGCACTACCAAGGACCAGCAGACGTTGGTGGAACTTGGTTACCGAGAAGGAGGCACCTAATCCAAAGGCACTGCCGAGAACCAGCTGGCGGTGCTGGAACCCAGGGTGAATACTAAAAACAGAGTGGAGCCAGAGGTGTAATTGGAGCAAGTTTTAAATCAGTAGTACAGTGGATGTGGACAAAGCAGGAGAATTTGCCGGACACACAGCAGGGGAACAGCTGACGTTACTGAACCCCAATAACACTGGAGCAAGTGTTGACTGTGCAGATGGCACTTCTGAGCAGCAACTAGCGGTATTGGAGCCCAGGGTAAATACTAAAAACAGAGGAGCCAGAGGTGTAATTGGAGCAACTTTAAAATCTGTAGTAGTGAGAATGTGGACAGAGCAGGAGAAATTGCCGTCCGCACAGCAGGGGAACAGCTGACGTTACTGAACCCCAATAACACGGCAGCAAGTGTTGACTGTGCAGACGGCACTTCCGTGCGCCAACTGGCGGTGTTGGAGCTCAGGGATAATACTGAAAACAGAGGAGCCAGAGGTGTAATTGGAGCAACTTTAAAATCTGTAGTAGTGAGAATGTGGACAGAGCAGGAGAAATTGCCGTCCGCACAGCAGGGGAACAGCTGACGTTACTGAACCCCAATAACACGGCAGCAAGTGTTGACTGTGCAGACGGCACTTCCGAGCGCCAACTGGCGGTGTTGGAGCTCAGGAATAATACTGAAAACAGAGGAGCCAGAGGTGTAATTGGAGCAACTTTAAAATCTGTAGTAGTGAGAATGTGGACAGAGCAGGAGAAATTGCCGTCCGCACAGCAGGGGAACAGCTGACTTTACTGAACCCCAATGACACGGCAGCAAGTGTTGACTGTGCAGACGGCACTTCCGAGCGCCAACTGGCGGTGTTGGAGCTCAGGGATAATACTGAAAACAGAGGAGCCAGAGGTGTAATTGGAGCAACTTTAAAATCTGTAGTAGTGAGAATGTGGACAGAGCAGGAGAAATTGCCGTCTGCACAGCAGGGGAACAGCTGACGTTACTGAAACCCAATAACACGGCAGCAAGTGTTGACTGTGCAGACGGCACTTCCGAGCGCCAACTGGCGGTGTTGGAGCTCAGGGATAATACTGAAAACAGAGGAGCCAGAGGTGTATTTGGAGGAGGTTTTAAATCAGTAGTACAGTGGATGTGGACAGAGCAGGAGAAATTGCCGTCCGCACAGCAGGGGAACAGCTGACGTTACTGAACCCCAATAACACGGCAGCAAGTGTTGACTGTGCAGACGGCACTTCCGTGCGCCAACTGGCGGTGTTGGAGCTCAGGGATAATACTGAAAACAGAGGAGCCAGAGGTGTAATTGGAGCAACTTTAAAATCTGTAGTAGTGAGAATGTGGACAGAGCAGGAGAAATTGCCGTCCGCACAGCAGGGGAACAGCTGACGTTACTGAACCCCAATAACACGGCAGCAAGTGTTGACTGTGCAGACAGCACTTCCGAGCGCCAACTGGCGGTGTTGGAGCTCAGGAATAATACTGAAAACAGAGGAGCCAGAGGTGTAATTGGAGCAACTTTAAAATCTGTAGTAGTGAGAATGTGGACAGAGCAGGAGAAATTGCCGTCCGCACAGCAGGGGAACAGCTGACTTTACTGAACCCCAATGACACGGCAGCAAGTGTTGACTGTGCAGACGGCACTTCCGAGCGCCAACTGGCGGTGTTGGAGCTCAGGGATAATACTGAAAACAGAGGAGCCAGAGGTGTATTTGGAGGAGGTTTTAAATCAGTAGTACAGTGGATGTGGACAGAGCAGGAGAAATTGCCGTCCGCACAGCAGGGGAACAGCTGACGTTACTGAACCCCAATAACACGGCAGCAAGTGTTGACTGTGCAGACGGCACTTCCGTGCGCCAACTGGCGGTGTTGGAGCTCAGGGATAATACTGAAAACAGAGGAGCCAGAGGTGTAATTGGAGCAACTTTAAAATCTGTAGTAGTGAGAATGTGGACAGAGCAGGAGAAATTGCCGTCCGCACAGCAGGGGAACAGCTGACGTTACTGAACCCCAATAACACGGCAGCAAGTGTTGACTGTGCAGACGGCACTTCCGAGCGCCAACTGGCGGTGTTGGAGCTCAGGAATAATACTGAAAACAGAGGAGCCAGAGGTGTAATTGGAGCAACTTTAAAATCTGTAGTAGTGAGAATGTGGACAGAGCAGGAGAAATTGCCGTCCACACAGCAGGGGAACAGCTGACTTTACTGAACCCCAATGACACGGCAGCAAGTGTTGACTGTGCAGACGGCACTTCCGAGCGCCAACTGGCGGTGTTGGAGCTCAGGGATAATACTGAAAACAGAGGAGCCAGAGGTGTAATTGGAGCAACTTTAAAATCTGTAGTAGTGAGAATGTGGACAGAGCAGGAGAAATTGCCGTCTGCACAGCAGGGGAACAGCTGACGTTACTGAAACCCAATAACACGGCAGCAAGTGTTGACTGTGCAGACGGCACTTCCGAGCGCCAACTGGCGGTGTTGGAGCTCAGGGATAATACTGAAAACAGAGGAGCCAGAGGTGTATTTGGAGGAGGTTTTAAATCAGTAGTACAGTGGATGTGGACAGAGCAGGAGAAATTGCCGTCCGCACAGCAGGGGAACAGCTGACGTTACTGAACCCCAATAACACGGCAGCAAGTGTTGACTGTGCAGACGGCACTTCCGAGCGCCAACTGGCGGTGTTGGAGCTCAGGGATAATACTGAAAACAGAGGAGCCAGAGGTGTATTTGGAGGAGGTTTTAAATCAGTAGTACAGTGGATGTGGACAGAGCAGGAGAAATTGCCATCCGCACAGCAGGGGAACAGCTGACGTTACTGAACCCCAATGACACGGCAGCAAGTGTTGACTGTGCAGACGGCACTTCCGAGCGCCAACTGGCGGTGTTGGAGCTCAGGGATAATACTGAAAACAGAGGAGCCAGAGGTGTAATTGGAGCAACTTTAAAATCTGTAGTAGTGAGAATGTGGACAGAGCAGGAGAAATTGCCGTCCGCACAGCAGGGGAACAGCTGACGTTACTGAACCCCAATAACATGGCAGCAAGTGTTGACTGTGCAGACGGCACTTCCGAGCGCCAACTGGCGGTGTTGGAGCTCAGGGATAATACTGAAAACAGAGGAGCCAGAGGTGTATTTGGAGGAGGTTTTAAATCAGTAGTACAGTGGATGTGGACAGAGCAGGAGAAATTGCCGTCCGCACAGCAGGGGAACAGCTGACGTTACTGAACCCCAATGACACGGCAGCAAGTGTTGACTGTGCAGACGGCACTTCCGAGCGCCAACTGGCGGTGTTGGAGCTCAGGGATAATACTGAAAACAGAGGAGCCAGAGGTGTAATTGGAGCAACTTTAAAATCTGTAGTAGTGAGAATGTGGACAGAGCAGGAGAAATTGCCGTCTGCACAGCAGGGGAACAGCTGACGTTACTGAACCCCAATAACACGGCAGCAAGTGTTGACTGTGCAGACGGCACTTCTAAGCGCCAACTGGCGGTGTTGGAGCTCAGGGATAATACTGAAAACAGAGGAGCCAGAGGTGTATTTGGAGGAGGTTTTAAATCAGTAGTACAGTGGATGTGGACAGAGCAGGAGAAATTGCCGTCCGCACAGCAGGGGAACAGCTGACGTTACTGAACCCCAATAACACGGCAGCAAGTGTTGACTGTGCAGACGGCACTTCCGAGCGCCAACTGGCGGTGTTGGAGCTCAGGGATAATACTGAAAACAGAGGAGCCAGAGGTGTATTTGGAGGAGGTTTTAAATCAGTAGTACAGTGGATGTGGACAGAGCAGGAGAAATTGCCGTCCGCACAGCAGGGGAACAGCTGACGTTACTGAACCCCAATGACACGGCAGCAAGTGTTGACTGTGCAGACGGCACTTCCGAGCGCCAACTGGCGGTGTTGGAGCTCAGGGATAATACTGAAAACAGAGGAGCCAGAGGTGTAATTGGAGCAACTTTAAAATCTGTAGTAGTGAGAATGTGGACAGAGCAGGAGAAATTGCCGTCCGCACAGCAGGGGAACAGCTGACGTTACTGAACCCCAATAACACGGCAGCAAGTGTTGACTGTGCAGACGGCACTTCCGAGCGCCAACTGGCGGTGTTGGAGCTCAGGGATAATACTGAAAACAGAGGAGCCAGAGGTGTATTTGGAGGAGGTTTTAAATCAGTAGTACAGTGGATGTGGACAGAGCAGGAGAAATTGCCGTCCGCACAGCAGGGGAACAGCTGACGTTACTGAACCCCAATAACACGGCAGCAAGTGTTGACTGTGCAGACGGCACTTCCAAGCGCCAACTGGCGGTGTTGGAGCTCAGGGATTACAGTTCAGGTGGTAGAAACATGAACAGAACAGGAGACCTGGATACTGTTGCCAACCAATTATTTATTCTGGAAGAGGACTGGCAAATTCATGAGAGATCCAGGCCTTGTTCATTTTGAGAAAAGTAAGCCGGTCAACGTTATCGGAGGATAGTCGCATGCGACGGTCTGTTAGTACACCACCTGCGGCACTAAAGACGCGTTCCGATAATACACTAGCAGCAGGGCAAGCTAGCACCTCCATTGCATACTGACTAAGCTCTGGCCATGTATCCAGCTTACAGACCCAAAACTTGAAGGGAGAAGAGCCGTCTGGGAGTACACTAAGAGGGCAAGACATGTAGTCTGTCACCATCTGACGGAAACGTTGCCTCCTGCTGATTGGAGCCGTCTGTGATGGTGTAGACATTTGTGGCGGCGGGGACACAAAACTTTGCCATATTTCGGCCATACTGGTCTTGCCTTGTGCTGAGGCGCTGCTTCTGCTCCCTCTTTGTGCAGAGCTTCCTCCACTGCCTCGACGCACTGAGCTGCTTTGTAAAGAACTAGCAGCACTGCTCTCGGTTGGAATGGAGAACATGATGGAATGCACCAGTGCGTCTTGGTACTCCCGCATTTTACGCTCCCGGTTCAACGGTGTTATGAGGCTTTGTAAGTTGTCCCGGTAGCGAGGATCTAGGAGGGTGGACACCCAATAATCAGCCGTGTTGAGAATGTGGGCGATGCGGCGGTCGTTTCTCAGGCACTGCAGCATGAAATCAACCATGTGCTGCAGACTGCCAACTGGCCAAGAAACGCTGTCCCCTGCTTGAGGCGTGATCTCTGCCTGCTCTGCATCACCCCACCCTCGCTCTAGATCAGGGGTCTCAAACACGCGGCCCGCGGGCCGCATGCGGCCCCTGAGGCTGCTTTATGCGGCCCGCAGGCACAGACCCCTTGACGATCCCGACCTGGTCCAGGAGGAGCCGCCGACAGCAGCGCTGAATTGCCACACAGAGACTGTTTCCCAGCACTGCATTTCCAATGCCAGCCGCTGGCCAATCAGAGGCCAGCAGCTGATATCTGCGTGTCGGCGCAGCGAGTATGACGTCATTGCCATATGCAGATGTCAGCTGCTGGCCTCTGATTGGCCGGCGGCTGACATTGAAAATGCTGTGCTGGGAGACGGTCTCTGTGCGGCAATGCAGCGCTGCTGTCGGCGGCTCCTCCTGGACCAGGTCGGGATCGTCAAGGGGTCGGACTCTGTGGTGCCTGCGGGCCACATTTGCAGGAAGGCCGCCGAGGGAACGGAGGACAGGTGAGAATCATCTTTTTTTTTTTTCTATTTTATGTGTGCGAAGAACAGCACAGGGGGCACATAGCCACAAGAGGGGACCTGGATGGGGCACATAGCCAAAAGATGGGGACCTGGATGGGGCACATAGCCACAAGAGGGGACCTGGATGGGGCACATAGCCACAAGAGGGGACCTGGATGGGGCACATAGCCACAGGATGGGGACCTGGATGGGGCACATAGCCACAAGAGGGGACCTGGATGGGGCACATAGCCACAGGATGGGGACCTGGATGGGGCACAGAGCCTCAAGATGTGGACCTGGATGGGGCACATAGCCACAAGATGGGGACCTGGATGGGGCACAGAGCCACAAGATGGGGACCTGGATGGGGCACAGAGCCACAAGATGGGGACCTGGATGGGGCACATAGCCACAAGATGGGGACCTGGATGGGGCACATAGCCACAAGATGGGGACCTGGATGGGGAACATTGCCACAGGATGGGGACCTGGATGAGGCACATTAGTACAAGATGGGCGCCAGGATGGGGAACGTTGCCACAGGATGGGGACCTGGATGGGGCACATAGCCACAAGATGGGGACCTGGATGGGGCACAGAGCCACAAGATGGGGACCTGGATGGGGCACAGAGCCACAAGATGGGGACCAGAGCCACAAGATGGGGACCTGGATGGGGAACATTGCCACAGGATGGGGACCTGGATGGGGCACATTAGTACAAGATGGGGACTTGGATGGGGAACATTACTACAAGATGTTTTCCATTATTACTATATGATGCTAATTGTAAGACAATATTACTGTATGTGGCCAATTGGGGGAAATAAAATTGTAAAAAAAATAAAAAATAAAATAAAGCATGAAAAAATATTGGGCGCTAAAAATGCTGTTTTATATGTAAACTAAAGTAAACACAAAAAAGTGCACGTTTATTATCGCCACATCCATAACGACCCAAGCCATAAAAAAATAAACACGGCAAAAATGTTCAAAAGGTGTATACAAAAAAAATGGTATCACTAAAAATGTCACATTGAACAAAGAATGCGGCCCCCCAAATTCAAATTTTTTCCATGTGCGGCCCATATACCCAGCCGAGTTTGAGACCCCTGCTCTAGATACTGACTACTAGAGCATTGTGTACCTCCCTCCTCTGGACAGATGTCTTCCTCATCCATTGACTCCTCCTCATCCTCCTCACAAAGTGTCCCCTGCCTAGGCCTTTGTGAGGAACCACGTTGCGCAGACTGTAGAGAAGCAGATGGCATTTGTGACTCCTCATCCTCCACCTCTTCCAAAACCTCGTCCCTTAGTGTTTGCAGTGTTTTTTCAAGCAGGCAGATAAGGGGGATAGTCATGCTGACTAGTGCATCATCTGCACTCGCCATCCGCGTGGAATAATCGAAGGCACGCAAAACGTGGCAAATGTCCTTCATAGAGGCCCACTCAGTGGTGGTGAAGTGTGAACGGCGCGCACTGCGACTTGTTTGCGCCTGCTGCAGCTGGTACTCCATTACTGCTGCCTGCTGCTCACACAACCTCTCCAACATATGTAACGTTGAATTCCACCTGGTGGGTAGGTCACATATGATGCGATGTTCCGGAAGACGTAATCGGCGCTGCAGAGCTGCAATGCGTGATCTTGCATTGCTGGAACGCCGCAAGTGAGCGCACTCTATGCGGACCTTGTGAAGCAGTGCATCAAGATCCGGATAGTCCCTCAAAGAACTCTGCACGACCAAGTTGAGCACATGTGCCAGACATGGGATGTGAGTGAGGTTGCCTAGGCCCAGAGCTGCCACCAGATTTCGGCCATTGTCACACACTACCATGCCTGGCTGGAGATTCGCTGGCACAAACCACACGTCGCTCTGCTGCTTGATGGCATTCCAGAGCTCCTGCGCTGTGTGGCTTCGATTCCCCAAAGAAATTAATTTTAATACGGCCTGTTGACGTTTGGCCACGGCTGTGCTCATATTGGTCACCATAACAGGTAACCGTTCACGGGTCGATGTGGAGGTAGACCGTGACGGCTCCTGCAGCGCTGATTCAGAGGAACTGGAGTATGAGGAGGAGTCAATGTGTACAGACTGGATTCCTGCAATCCTTGGAGTTGGCAGAACACATACAGCGCCACTCTCAAGATCTGTACCCGGCTCCACAACATTTACCCAATGGGCAGTGAGGGAAAGGTATCGTCCCTGTCCATGCTTACTGGTCCACGCATCGGTGGTCAGGTGGACCTTGCTACTGACGGCGTTTTGTAGCGCATGTTTAATTTTTCCCTCCACATGATGTTGCAGGGCAGGGACGGCTTGCCTGCTGAAATAAAATCGGCTGGGCACGTTGTATTGTGGGACTGCCAATGCCATAAAGTTACGGAATGTGTCAGTCTCCACCAGCCTGAATGATAGCATTTCAAGGGCCAGTAGTTTAGCAATGCCAGCATTCAGAGCCTGTGCTCGGGGGTGGTTTGCCGAGTATGGGCACCTTTTCTCCCATGCCTGTGCTAACGATGGCTGTAGACTGGCCTGGGAGTGTGAGGATGACTGGGAAAGTGGTGCTGTGGGTGGAATTACACTCTGTCTCTGTACAACAGTGCCAGAGATTCTTCCATGGCGATCCTGTGAGGAAGCCGAACCAGCTGTGTGTGAGCTGGAGGAAGAGGCTACAACACGAGCTGAAGAGGTGGTAGGTGGCGCTGTAGGTTGGCCTAGGTCTTCAGTGTGTTTTTGTAACTCCACCACGTGCTTGGTCCGCACATGTTTCCACATATTTGTGGTATTGAGGTTGCTGACACTTTTCCTTCTTTTCACCTTCTGATTACACAGCTTGCATTTGACAAAGCAAATGTCATCTGCAACTGTGTCAAAAAAGGACCAGGCACTGCAAGTCTTGGGAGCGCCCGCTTTGGATTTTGGAAGAGCCATGCTCCTAATGGGTGCCGAAGTGGAGGCTACAGGCAACCAAGTCTGCCCCCTCCCTCTCCCTCCTTTTTGGGCTGTTCGGGGAATCTCTTCCTCAGAGCTGCTCCCACCACCTTCCTGTCCCTCACGCCATGATGGGTCAAGGACCTCATCATCTACACCACCCTCTTCAAACAACTGCTTCTCCTGGGTAGTCTCGACAGCACAGTACGCACCAGAAAGTGGCACCTGAGTCTCATCATCAGATGCGTACTGAGGTGTGCTGCTGACCATAGGCACTGGCCCACCCGCCTCTTCATATTCAGAGAGACAAAACTGTTGCGCATCACTGCATACTACCTCTTCTTCAAATTCTCGAATTCTGCTTGGCTGGCCCCCTCTTTCCAAGCCAAGAGATTTAGAGAACAGAAGTAGAGATGGCTCCTGTCCAGGGCTCTCTGACTGCCTGGGCAATTTGGCAGGTGGTGAAGAGACAGATGGGTGCTCTTCAGTGCTCAGGACCTGAGAGGATCTGGATCTAATTGAAGTCGATGCATTAGCTGCCATCCATCCGACAACGGCTTCAATTTGGTCCTCGCGCAGCAGTGGGGTACGGCTAGCTCCTACAAAGCTGCGCATAAAGGACTGTTCCCTGGTAAAACTGGGGGATGCTGAGTCACTGTTGCCCGCAGCAGGCACAGAATCCCCACGTCCTCTCCCTGCAGGCACAGAATCCTCACGTCCTCTCCCTGCAGAAACTCCACGCCCACGCCCACGACCACATGCCTTACTCCCTGCCTTCTTCATCTTGGTAGACTGATAAAGATAGGCAGAAAAGTACTAAGGGCTTAGTGTGCTTATTCCTGAACAGCTGCTAACAGGTATAAGAAACACTAATTTTATAAAGTGTGGACTAGACTTTAATATGAGCTAATGTGGCCTACACAACTGTAAAGTGGAGTGTTTGGTGAACTTTATTTAGTTTTTTTTGTCACAAAAAGACACTGGATGTGCCTAAAGATGTAATAACGATAGTATCACAAACTTTTTGTAGCTATTACAATGTAGGAAGGTAACCTACAATGCAATAGATGAGGCTGCAAAAAATAGGCTAATACTAATCTGGCTGGGGCTGCAGGGCCCAATGCTGCAGAAAGGCTCCTCTAACTACTCCTATATAGTGTGTTTGGAACCAATTTAGCTGAATACGGATGGAACCACCACACTAATAGGAGAAATCAGGAAAAATTATGAATTGGCAAAAAAGAACAATGTATGAGGCAGTGACACACACTGAGTGCACTACAACCAGACGTGGTTGAAGCACACACTACAGGGTGAGCTGCACTCACACACCAGACCTTGCAGACAGCGGTGAACAGTACAGATGCAGAGCACTGTGCACTAGCGCTGCAAGACCAAAAAAATTTCTCTATCTACTCCTATATAGTGTGTCTGGAACCAATGTAGCTGAATACGGATGGAACCACCACACTAATAGGAGATATCAGGAAAAATTATGAATTGGCAAAAAAGGACAATGTATGAGGCAGTGACGCACGCTGAGTGCACTACAACCAGACGTGGTTGAAGCACACACTACAGGGTGAGCTGCACTCACACACAGAGACCTTGCAGAAAGCGGTGAACAGCACAGAGAACTGTGCACTAGCGCTGCAAGGCACAGCGATTTATAAAGTAGCTTGGGTAAAGCAGAATAGAGCAAATAGGTAGCTAAAACTGTCCCTCAGAACAGCGTCCTATCGCTAACTGAATTCACAGCAGAGTGAGCTCAAAATGGCGGCGGCGGCTTTTATAGTGCATCATGACATCATTTCAGCAGCCAATCACAGCCATGCCATTAGTTAAGATGCCTACATGCCTAACAGGATGTGCCCACACTTCTTAGGATCCTCATTGGCTGAATAAAATGAAAATGGCTCATTGCATTATGGGAACTTCCGATTCCGGTATACGATATTGCAAAAGTATCGGAATTAAGTATCGGAATTCCGATACCGCGAATATCGGCCGATACCCGATATTTCAGTATCGGAATGCTCAACACTACTGAACATACATTTCAGTAGTTCAACATTTCAGATTTTAAAAACATTTTTCAAGCTGTTATAAAGTATTCTAATTTACTGAGATAATGACTTTTGTATTTTCAATGGCCGTAAGCCATAATCATCAACATTAACAGAAATAAACACTTGAAATAGATCACTTTGTTTGTAATGACTCTATATAGTATATGAGTTTCACTTTTTGTATTGAAGAACAGAAGTAAATTAACTTTTTGATGATATTCTAATTTTGTGAGATGCACCTGTATAAGACCTGGCAGAGTAGGGAGAGCTGCTGCTGAGTCAGAGAGATATTTGCTTGTTTATTAGTTAGTGTAAGTTTTCCACAACATATCTATACTAGCTATTGAACCCGTTCTACGCCCGGGTGGCGAGCATTTTTATTAGTATGTGCTGCCCCCATCCTGGTAATTGTGCTGCCCCCATCCTGGTATTTGTGCTCCCCAATCCTGTTCCCCCATCCTGTTATGTGCTGCCCCCATCCTATCCTGGTATGCATGGCACCCCTCATCCCTATCCTGGTATGCATGGCACCCCTCATCCCTATCCTGGTATGCATGGCACCCCTCGTCCCCATCCTGGTATGCATGGCACCCTTCGTCTCCATCCTTGTGTGCATGGCACCCTTCACCCCCAATCCTGGCATGCATGGCACCCAACACCCCCAATCCTGGTATGCATGGCACCCCTCACCCCCAATCCTGGTATGCATGGCACCCCTCACCCCCAATCCTGGCATGCATGGCACCCCTCATCCCTCACCCTGGTATGCATAGCTCCCTCATACCCAATCCTAGTATGCATGGCCCGCTCAGCCTTATCCTGGTATGCATAGGCCCCTCACCCCCATCCTGGTATGCATGGTACCCCATCCCTCATCCATATCCTGGTATGTATGGTACCCCTCTTCCTGGTTTGCATTGTACCCCACATCCCTTTCCTGGTATGCATGGCACCCCATCCCTCATCCTGGTATGCATGGTACTCCTCATTACTATTCTGGTATGCATGGCCCCTCATCTAAATTCTGGTATGCATGGCCAACCCTCATCCCTATCCTGGTATGCATGACACCCCTCATCCCCAATGCTGGTATGCATGGCACCCCTCATCCCTAACCCTGCTATGCATGGCACCCCTCATCCCCAATCCTGGTATGCATGGCACCACTCATCCCCAATCCTGGTATGCATGGCACCCCTCATCCCCAATCCTGGTATACATGGCACCTCTCATCTCAAATCCTGGTATGCATGGCACCCCTCCTCCCCAATCCTGGTATGCATGGCACCCCATCCCTCATCCTGGTATATATGGTACCCCTCATCCCTATCCTGGTATGTATGGTACCCCTCATCCTGATATGCATGGCACCCCATCCCTCATCCTGGTATACAAGGCACCCCTCATCCGAATTCTGATATGTATGGCACCCCTCATCCCCCAATCCTGGTATGTATGGCCTCTTTATCCCCCAATCCTGGTATGCATGGCACCCCATCCCTCATCCAGGTATGCATGGTACCCCGCATTCCTATCCTGGTATGGATGGTAGCCCTCATCTCTATTCTTGTATGCATGGTACCCCTCATCCTGGTATGCATGGCACCCCATTCCTCATCCTTGTATGCATGGTACCACGCATCCCTATTCTGGTATGTATGGTAGCCCTCATCCTGGTATACATGGCACTCCTCATCCCAATTCTGGTATGTATGGCACCCTTCATCCCCCAATCCTGGTATGCATGGGCACCTCACCCCCCCCAATCCTGGTATGTATGGCACCCCTCACCCCCCAATCCTGGTATACATGGTGCCCCTCACCCCCCAATCCTGGTATGTATGGTACCCCTCACCCTCAATTTTGGTATGCATGGCACCCCTCACCCCCAATCCTGGTATGCATGGCACCCCTCATCCCAATCCTGGCATGCATGGCACCCCTCATCCCAGTCCTGGCATGCATTGCTCCATCATACCCAATCCTGGTATGCATGGCCCCCTCAGCCTTATCCTGGTATGAATGGGCCCCTCACCCCCATCCTGGTATGCATGGTACCCCATCCCTCATCCATATCCTGGTATGTATGATACCCCTCATCCTGGTTTGCATTGTACCCCTCATCCCTATCCTGGTATGCATGGTACCCCTCATCACTATCCTGGTATGCATGACACCCCTCATCCCCAATGCTGGTATGCATGGCACCCCTCATCCCTAACCCTGGTATGCATGGCACCACTCATCCCCAATCCTGGTATGCATAGCACCCCTCATACCCAATTCTGGTATGCATGGCACCCCTCATCCCCAATCCTGGTACGCATGGCACCCCCCATCTCAAATCCTGGTACGCATGGCACCCCTCCTCCCCAATCCTGGTATGCATGGCGCTCCATCCCTCATCCTGGTATATATGGTACCCCTCATCCCTATCCTGGTATGTACTGTATGGTACCCCTCATCCTGGTATACAAGGCACCCCTCATCCCAATTCTGATATGTATGGCACCCCTCATCCCCCAATCCTGGTATGTATGGCCTTCTTATCCCCCAATCCTGGTATGCATGGCACCCCATCCCTCATCCTGGTATGCATGGTACCCCACATTCCTATCCTGGTATGGATGGTAGCCCTCATCCCTATTCTTGTATGCATGGTACCCCTCATCCTGGTATGCATGGCACCCCATCCCTCATCCTAGTATGCATGACACCCCATCCCTCATCCTTGTATGCATGGTACCACACATCCCTATTCTGGTATGTATAGTAGCCCTCATCCTGGTATACATGGCCCTCCTCATCCCAATTCTGGTATGTATGGCACCATTCATCCCCCAATCCTGGTATGCATGGGCACCTCACCCCCCAATCCTGGTATGTAAGGCACCCCTCACCCCCCAATCCTAGTATGCATGGTCCCTCACCCCCCAATCTTGGTATGCATGGCACCCCTCACCCCCAATCCTAGTATGCATGGGACCCCTCACCCCCAATCCTGGTATGCATGGCACCCCTCATCCCTAATCCTGGTATGCATGGCACCCCTCATCCCAATCCTGG
The DNA here is from genome assembly GCF_046119375.1 of Phyllobates terribilis. Classification (NCBI taxonomy): domain Eukaryota; kingdom Metazoa; phylum Chordata; class Amphibia; order Anura; family Dendrobatidae; genus Phyllobates; species Phyllobates terribilis. The sequence continues at coordinate 230,846,963 of NW_027362765.1, forward strand.
CATGCATGGCGCCCCCCCTCAAAAATTATGAGATAATGTGAACTGAAGAAGTTGAAGAATGAAGTTTGTCATAGATGATGATGTATCAGATGAATCTAAAAAGAATTTCACTGCTCTTAGTCCATCACTATGTCTAATGTTGGTATACGAGGGTCAGTCAATAAGTAATGCCTCCTATTTTTTTTCTCCTTAAATAAGGTAGTTATGTTAAATATTTGAATTTGGCACAATTCCTCAAACCTTCTTCTCCAATCCACAGCAATTGCAATGTCCTGCACCAACAGGTGGCAGGACTGTATCCGTTTGCAAAATGGCCGACATCGATGTTCGTATTAGACAACGTTCTGTGATTGAATTCTTGCATGCAGATTGTGAATCGCACATTCGAATTCATGAGAGACTGAAAAATGTGTACGGTGATGCAACAGTGGATGTCAGTACTGTTAGACGATGGGTTCGTCGCTGTAACACAGCTGAAGGGCCATCACCATTGGCTGACAAAATGCAGAGTGGCAGGCCAGTAACCGCAGTGACTCCAAGCAACATTCAGCGAGTCGATGACATCATCCGTGGTGACCGCCGGGTGACTGCAGATGAATTGTGTGGCATTATCTGCCTCAGTAAAGGCAGTGTGATGAAAATTATTGGGCAACTGGGATACAGAATGCTTTTTACCATGCTGGAATAAATGCCCTTGTTAAACGGTGGACCAAGACTGTGGAAATGGATGGAGATTATATTGAAAAGTGACAAATTAATCGTTAATGTTGTGGTTTTCAACCTATGTAATTGCATTTGAATTTCTTACCAATTAAAAGGAGAAAAAAAATAGGAGGCATTACTTATTGACTGACCCTCGTATAATGATTCAACATCACAGGTTGTTAGCAGTGTGTTGATGTCCACATGCAACCCATCTATCTTTCTAAGGAATTCACTTGTATCCTTAATGAAGGATGGCAATGTTACAACCAGAGGTTGTAACAGAGAGTCAATGTATTTGTTTACTTTCTCTAAGTAATTTCCTCTCCCACATATGATGGGCCTACCTGGGGGGATGGTGGCATTTTTGTGCATTTTTGGTAATAGATATAACGTTGGAATCACAGGTTCCTGGACTAGTAGTGCTGACACTAATTCCTTAGAGATTACCCCATTATCTCGCGCTCCATGTAACAGATTAGTCAATTCCATACTGAATTTCATCAAAGGATTGAACGTCAATTTCTTATAACAATCCACATTACGTAACTGCCTAAACGCCTCTGCGTCGTACATAACCTTTGGCCAAATAACTATGTTACCGCCTTTGTCAGCAGGTTTGTAAACCACGTCATTCAATTCCTGAAGTGTTTTGATCGCTATTCTCTCATCCCTGCTTAAATTGTCTACTTTTGGGTATATGGATATTTTGTCCAAATACTTACTGACCAATTTAACAAAAAGTTCAACGCTAGGGCACGAGGAGAGAGGGGGAAATTTCTTTGACCTCAATTGGATAGAAGTTGGTATCTTACCTCCCTCTTCCATGTTGTGTTCTATAGCAAGTTCCTCCAAAATGCCTAGTGCCTCCTGTTCTTTTTCTGTAGGGAACATAGTAACCATATCTTTATTATGAAAGAAGCACTTGAAAATCAACAATCTAGCAAAAATATGCAAATTTTTCACCATAGTAAATTTATCAAATATAGCTGTCGGGCAAAATGTAAAGCCTCTCTGTGATACATCCAATTCAGTTTCAGACAGGGTGTGATTACTTAAATTGATTACCTTGAAGTTAGATCGTTTGATTTCCGGTGATTGTCCATAATATCGTTTATTTGGTAGATATCTTAAGTTGTGCTTGCGTTTAGGAGTGCCAATCACTTGAACTGAAGTAGATGAGGAGCCCTCTGATATATCGCCAACGGAGATAGTAGAAGAGAACGACGGAGTACGGTCTCTACTTTGATTATCCTTGGTTGATTTTCTCCATTTATACATTCTATTTAGGGACAGGTCTTTTTGATCCCTTCCTAATTTCATAGCTTGATTTTCTTGAATCTTTTTAACCCAGGCGTCCATGGATTGATCCATGGATACATTGATGGATTCAAATTGTTCTTTTGATAACTTTAATTTGGCTGTAGCGTAAGCTTCATCAAGGGTCTTATCGATCTCCTCAATATTTTTGGTGTTGAGTTTGATCAATAGGTCCATAAACTTCCTTGAAGCTTCATTACAGATGCTTTCCCATCCCTTAATGAAATCCTCATCTGAAATAGGGAACGAAGGGATAACTCGGACCCGCAAACCCCTGGGAATCAATTGTTTCAACAGGTAATTATCAAGAAAGGCTTTGTTCCACCATATTTTGGTTCTTTTGAACAATACATTTTTTATATTGGTAGAGATAATGTCCAGTTGAGCATCATTGGAACCTGATTCCACAGTGCCACCACTACCGAATACTTGATTAATCTGATTTAACCAGGATTGTTCCCTGGCTTTAAAATCCATATCCCTTGCTGAGAAGTTACCTGTGCAAAACACAGTGCGAGAATAATTAGAAAAATATTGCAGAGGGCAAGCAGATGATATACATTTGTATTTATATATATATTCTTAATGGTCCAATGAATCCACATAGTAACAAAATGTATATCTGCTAGATAAATTGGTAGACCAATCGGAAAACAACAACAACAACCAATATATATTATATCCGACAAGGGGTCAATGCATTAAAAAAGACCTTTATTATAACAATTTGGGTACATGGCGGCAAAGAAAAGAGCGTACACACATATATAGTGATACCATATACTAGTGAGTATAATGTAAATATTTAAATTTAAATTGCAGAGACATATTTCAATTGCAAAGACACCAGGGCTAGATAATAGTAGCTCCAATTTTACTAATGCATACTAGTGGTATATCCTAGGTCACATGGTAAAAGGATATAATCCTAAGTAGTAAAAGCCAATATAGGCATTCCCAAGATGATGACCTTTTGGTGTATATATATATATCAGGGGATGTATTATGTCCAAATAGATTAATTCCCAAGTAGCAATGGTGTTATATGACATTCATTCATACCTGGTATATAGTGTATGCATGTATAGCAATAGCTCTGGGTACAATGGTCCTACTCCTAGTGTGGCGCTCGCCCCGATGCGCGTTTCGGTGCGTCCTTCATCAGGGAGTGATGTCAGACTCCAAGTGTCAGATTTAAAAAGAGGCTGCCAGCCAATGGGGGTGAGCAGGGAGGTAATGCAGGATATTCCCGGCGCGTGCCGGGATCCCTCCGCAACAGGCGTCATGCAGCTGAGGCGGCCGGGTCACGTGAGGAGACACATGACTCATCACCCAGGAAACACGGTCACGTGGAGTCACGTGACCGCAGGTCCTATACCGCATCAAGATGCCTGCACCGGTGGAAACCCGGAGCGCCCTAGAAACACCCGCGTATCCCTGCTCATCAACACTCTGGCAGAAAAGAAAGTGTATATATGAAGCAGCATGGTTATATCTAAGATTACAGCATTGAAACTTATATGCCTATGGAAACCTATCTAGATGAATCGATATACGAATGTATGGCACTACATTCAAATATGTATTAAAGTGCAATATAAATAAATTAGTCAATTTGTGCATAATTATTACAATATAATACAGAAAGTGATATATTAAGAACTCTAAAACCGTTTACATATGTGGGTGCTTGAACATTACATGATTAGAAACAATAGTGATATATCTTTATATATACATGAGCGCCACAATATATTACACTAATCCATACACTGTACAACAATAATAAAAATATATGAAAGTATATAAAAAAGACACCCATATCATACAAATAAAATACAAGTGAATAAATTAATTAATTATGCGTAATACATTATAGCAATAAATCAATACTACAATAAACGACAATGTACAGCCATATATACACACCTATACATACACACACACATGCATACACATGTATATATATATATATATATATATATATATATATATACATACATACACATACGTATACACATAGCTAAATATTACATGATTGCCAAAATACACCATCATTGGATACAAAGTGCACTAGTAGGTAACAAATAATAATGGTCCACATACAGTGTAATCAAGCACTCCATGTGGGCCACATAAGTAAGCAACTAAATACCACATAATTCATAACGTGATGTAAAATAATTATCTACAAGTGCAACAACATATAATAGAATTCCTTAAGTCCATGATTAGACCACAGATCTCAGTCACTCCACAAAATTCCCTAAGCATTTTAAGATCTACCACAATTGTGATGCCTCTGAACTGGAGGTGAGAGGGATTGACAGGACTGTCTCCAATATAAGAGGTGGAAATGTGAGTAACCGCCTGGCTAGATTGGAGGCGAAATGGATCTGGTCCCTTGATACAGTCGACCCCCTGGGCCTCAATGAAAATTTAAGCTTCGTCCCATTTTTGTGAAAGGGTTCCACCATATTTAATGTTTTAGTGATATGTCCAATATTGTGTTTTATTCTTGATTTTAATTTTTACTGTTATTTCTAGCTGCCATACATTTCGTATTGTAACATGGTGAAAGATTTTCGAACATGTGCATTGGCACGACAAGCATGAAGTGGTTACAGCATTACAGTATACATTTATTGGGAAGGTTACCATCCTTCTGATGAAGTGGATTGGAAATACTACAGGAACATATCATGACCATAGTGTACTGATATTTGTATCTAAATACTATGGTTATACTTGTGAATGTATAAATTGATGAATCTCATATGGGACTATGATATGTTGTTATGTCTGTTTTCAGTACATGGTGTTATTTTTCTTTCCATTTAACGTCTTTACTTTTTACTTCTCTTTGAAGGAGGTTTAATATCTTTATATATGGTCATATGCCTATGAGTGTGTGTAACTATACATGTGAGTATGCGTGTGTGGACTGAATATATGTATAGGTGGGTTGCTGTAGGTTGGGAGTAAGTGCATGTATATGTGTGGACATTCGGGCCACATGCGGCACACATGTGACTCGCCCCCTGGGCCGTGGTGTACCCGGAACCAGGCTTGTGTACGATGCTGGGGGTAGTAGTGGCAACCCAATCCCGTGGCTCAGGGTGGTCAGACCAGATTGTGGCAGTCTATCAATCAGTGCTTTAAATGTCCGACTAAGCCACCCGTGGATTGCGGTCAGGGATAACCGCCGCGGCAAGGCAGACCGCTGAGGCTGGTGTTGGTGTGCAGCACAGGGGTAGGATAACTCCTCACGGGAAGAGTGTAGCCTCAGGGCAGTGTAGGTGGATGCTGGGGGTGATGGTGCCGGCGCAGTAGAAATCACACAGAGTCCAATGATGCAGTCCAGGGTCTTTTACTCACAGTTTTTATCCAAGTCACTTCTGTCAGCAAGGACTGCCCGAGCCGTGCTGCGTCCACCAGGTGAGGAGCTCGGCCAACCCCCAGGCAATTCAGGAGTATGGCACAGGACCCCCTTCTGTCCATTCTCTGGCCTCTCGTGCCCCACCAGTGTCCTGACTTCTGTCCGGCTACCGCGGACCGTGTCGGGTAAGCGTTGGCCTTCAATTCCCGCTATCCTATATGGTGCCTTCCTAGCTGGTTTAGCGGGGGGTCGCACCAATAAATGGTCACAACCTCCGGTTCTTGGCTGAGGGTAGATTCGCCTCCACCAACTTACCGATCCGGTACCTTTCCACAGCCTGACCCTTTCACCCGGTATAATGGAGTATGCAACGGTTGCTGACCGTTCTGCACTCTTAGGGTCCCTTCTGTCTTCTTGTTTCTGGAGCCCTTCCACTCCTCTGTCTCTTCTCCTTCCTTCCTTCTGCTTCTTCTCTTCTCCTCTCTGGCCCCGGCCTTCTCTCTAGGCCTGCCTCGTGGAGCTGAGCTCAGGCTGAGCCGCGGCTCTCTGTCAGCTCTCTCTCCCTTCCGCTCTGACTGAACTTCTCCCACTACTCTACTCTACGACTTAAGATGGCTCCCACCTTTTATTTGCTTCTCTGTGTCTGAGCTCAGGTGACCTGCACCCAATGAGCTCCTTCCTGTGCTCCAGAAACCGCCCCCTTTCTGCTCCTACACCACTGGGTTCTCTTCCCCCCTCCCCACTCCAGCCAGGTACATGGTCAGTCATGCCCGCATCTGGGAGCACCGTTGAGCGGTCCCCCGGAAATGGGGTGTGTGTATGTGTGTGCATGCAGCTAACTGAGCCCTGGTCCACACTCCATCCTTACCTGGGAGTGGAATATCACACCTCTGGGTGAGGTGCAATACCCCTGTAGCAACCGAGCCCTCGGGGCGCTACACATGCAGTACAAGGTATGATTCCATGCATATGTGTGGACTGTATAGATGTATGTGCATATGCCATGAATATGTGGACAGTATGGATATGCACATATGTGATTTTGATTGAGCACTATTGTTTGGATATGATATCATGAATTATGTGGAGTGACTGAGATCTGTGGTCTAATCATGGACTTATGGAATTCTATTATATGTTGTTGCACTTGTAGATAATTATTTTACATCATGTTATGAATTATGTGGTATTTAGTTGCTTACTTATGTGGCCCACATGGAGTGCTTGATTACACTGTATGTGGACCATTATTATTTGTTACCTACTAGTGCACTTTGTATCCAATGATGGTGTATTTTGGCAATCATGTAATATTTAGCTATGTGTATACGTATGTGTATGTATATATATATATATATATATATATATATATATATATATATATATATATATATATACATGTGTATGCATGTGTGTGTGTATGTATAGGTGTGTATATGTGGCTGTACATTGTCGTTTATTGTAGTATTGATTTATTGCTATGATGTATTACGCATAATTAATTAATTTATTCACTTGTATTTTATTTGTATGATATGGGTGTCTTTTTTATATACTTTCATATATTTTTATTATTGTTGTACAGTGTTTGGATTAGTGTAATAAATTGTGACGCTCATCTATATATAAAGATTAGTGTTGAGCGAGCATGCTCGACACTGCTGGGTACTCGCCCGAGCATCACGCTACTCGGGATGTTCGGCGAGCACCGAGCATTTCCGGGTTACTCGGGCGGGAGCTTGGGTCTCTGCCCTGCATGTTTGGCGCTCTTTACAGAGCCAATGAACATGCAGGGATTGCCAGCCAGTCATTGTAATGCCGCAGCCATGTTAGTTGTGGGCATTACATTGATTGGCTGGTATCAGACAGTGTAGGGACAGCGCTGCTGATTTAGGGAGATATATATACTGCGAAATAGTTACTGTAGGGTCTGTAAAGGCTGCCAGATCAAACAAACAGTCCTTCTCAGGACTAATATCCATCCCAGATATCAGGCAGGCAGGCAGGCTGTATAGGAGACGCAGTGGTTATACCAGCAAACGCTGCATTACAGTCCTGTGTGCTCCTGTTGCTGAAATTGCTGGACTTAGCTCCAGGTCTCGGGGGCCAGGAAAAATCCTTTTTTTTCATCTAAATCCTCTTTTTTTTTTCCTCCTTCACACTGTACAAATACCCGTCTTATTAACCATTTGGTGTCGATCCCCCCCCCCCCCCAAAAAAAAGTGTGTCTCTGATTTTTCAGACACAAATATATCTGTTGAAAATAGTCTGGTGTAGGCCAGAGAAACAGAAGAGTGGTTTTGCAGTTCCACAGTTTAAACCTCTGTATTATCCACTTTTGGGCCATTTGTATCTAAAAAAATACAGTTTGAGTGTGTCGCTCACTGTTCAGCCGCAAATATATATATTTAAAAAAGTCTGGTATACGCCAGTAAATTCTAACTGTGGTTTTGCTGTTCCACAGTAAAAAATCTCTATTATCTCTATGTGTCTTCAAATTGGTATTGGTGTATATCACAAATGTAGGCAGCCCTTGCACTCACTGCATGGGCATTACCACTATAGGAGACCACTATAGGAGACCCACTCCTTTATAATGGGAAAAATTTTTTTACTGAGGCGCTCCTCTATGTCTCTTCAAAGGGGAATTGGGGTGCATCCAAATTTGTGGCAGCCCTTGCAGTCACTGCATATACAATAACAGTATAGGAGACCCACTCTTTAATAATGGGAACAACAAAGCATTGCCCGCTGATGTCTCTCTTATAAAAGTGAGGGTCGACTGTTGGCCCTTTAAGAATAGTAAGGGCCACCTGATGGACCTATAAAAATAGGCTATGTGACTTTGCGTCCCTCCTTCATAAATGAAGCAGGATGTGTCTCATCATGTCTCGCACACCACATGGGAAGATAAGGTAGTAAAATGTTAAAATGACATTTACTGATAAATGTATTTTTCACCGTTGAAAGCAATGCAAAAGTACAAAAATGCATCAAAAACGCTACATGTGAACATAGCCCAAGGTGTGGAGGATCATTTTTGTTTTTGTTTATTTATTTTACCTTATATACAAGTCATTACTCTGGAAAGGATGTTCCTCAACATTTTTCCCAGGAAAATCCATTTTGGTTTAGTTTTTGTATGTTTTATTGTGAGCCCATAAAAGTGGCGTAATACAGCGGTTGACAGCAGTAACCTGGGAGTCAAAAATGCTTCCAGGAGTCTTCCCCATGCTAGTCCCATGTCATTTGAGCACTGTTCCCATCGATTTGAGCAATTTTTAATGCCCTCTGCAGACCTTTGAGGAAGGAGCGCCAAAAAAATGCTCAAGTTTCCCATAGATTTACATTGGGTTCATTGCTCGGACCAAGGTCTCGAGCATTCCAATTTGCTCGACACGAACAACGAGTGCCCCAGCATTTTAGTGCTCGCTCATCACTAGTTAGAGTGTTATAAGGGTTAAAAAAAATTCCAGCAAAATTTACAAAACCATTCTTTTAGGGACCACATCACATTTGAAGTGACTTTGGAGGGCCTATATGACAGAAAATACCCAAAAGTGAAACCATTCTAAAAACTGCACCCCTCAAAGTCCTCAAACCCACATTTAAGAAGTTTATTAACCCTTCAGGTGCCCCACAGGAACTAAAGTAATGTGTAAGGAAAAAATAAACATTGAACTTTTTTTCACAAAAATTTTACTTTAGCCCCAAATGTATTATTTTCATAAGGGTAACAGGAAAAAATAAACCCCCAAATTTGTTGTTCATTTTCTCCTGAGTATGCCAATGCCCCATATGTGGGGGAAAACCACACGGCAGGGTTCACAAGGGAAGAAGCACCATTTGACTTTCTGAATGCAAAAATGGCTGGAATCAAGAGCGGATGCCATGTCGTGTTTGGAGAGCCCCTGATGTGCCCTCAAAGAATGTATCTAGATGTGTGGTGAGCACCTTGAACTCTCAGGTGCTTCACAGAAGTTTAAAATGTAGAGCCATGAAAATAAAAAAAAACAAATTTTTCCCACAAAAATGTACTTTTAGCCCCAATTTTTTATTTTCACAAGGGTAACAGGAGAAAGTGGATGCACAGCAGGGCTCGGAAAGGAAGGAGTGACATTTTGGAACGCAGACTTTGATGGAATGGTCTGCTGGCGTCATGTCGAATTTGAAGAGCCCCTGATGCGCCCAAACAGTGGAAAACAAAGGCAAGTTACCCTGTTTTGGAAACTACACCCCTCAAGGATTTTATCCAGGGATATAGTGAGCATTTTGAACCCACAGATACTACACAGAATTTTTTTTTCACGAAAATGTAGTTTTAGCCCCAAATTTGTCATTTTCACAATGGGAGAAAACGGACCCCATAGTTTGTTATGCAATTTTTACCAAACACAGTGTTACCCCATATGTGGTTGTACACTACTGTTTGAGCACACATCAGGGGTTGGATGGGAAGGAGCGCTACTTGGCTTTAAGAATGCAGATTTAGTTTTAATAGATTGTGGGCTCCATTAGCTGAGCCCCTGAGGTGCCAGAACAGCATAAAAAAAACAGGTGACCCTATATTTGAAACTTCACTACTAAGCGAATTCATCTAGGGGTGTAATAGAGAGGAGATGATGAAATGCTGCGCTCACCGTTTATGTAAAAATAAGAGTCCTTTATTTCATATTCGGATAAAATGAATGGAAAGCAGGGAGTGCGGGGAAGAGGTGGACGACAGCTGTTTCAAGCACTAACTAGCACTTCTGCGGGTCCATGTTTTCCATGGACCCTGCTTTCCATTCATTTTATCCGAATATGAAATAAAGGACTCTTATTTTTACATAAACGGTGAGTGCAGCTTTTCATCATCTCCTCTCTATTGGACTATTGTTTCTGCATTGTAAAGCTGGCACCGCAAGTTTATACAATGGGTATTTGCCGTTAAGATTCAGGTGCGGTCATTATGCATTTAGAAGGTGGTGCAGGCTCATTCTCCATCATCTAGGGGGTGTACTGAGTATTTTGAACACATAGGTGCCTGACAGAATTTTATAATATTGAGACGTGGATATATGACATTTTTTGTGGTAAAAATAAATTTTTTTTATTTGCTGCAAACTTGTCAGGTACACAAGGGTTAATAGGTGAAACTGGACATTAAAATTTATTGTGCAATTTTTCCCGAACGTGGTGATGCCCCATATGTAATCAGAAAATAATGTTAGGCCACATCTCAGGGCTGAGAAGGAACGAGCGCTATTTGGCTTCTGCAGCACAGATTTTGGTTGAAAAGTTTGCGGGCAACATTTACAGAGCCCCAAAGGTGCCAGAACAGCAGAAAAAAAACAAAAGTGACTCCATTGTAGAAATTACACATCTCAATGAATTCATCTATGGCTGCAGTGTTTATTTTGTAACATACACGCCATGCTTTTTTATCTGTTTTTCTGGAGAATAGCAAATATGCCAGTTTAGTGCCCATACATTGTGCCCCCATATATTGTAGTGCCCCAATACATTGTGCCCAGCTTGTGCTTCTGGAGACACGCAGCCCATAAATTGTTAAAGAAGTTGTCCAGTACTTTATATCACCCCCCAATGTATCTGTGGCACCCCTGAGGGTTCGGTCGCCACAGAGGTATTGCATCTCAGCCAGAGATGTGGCATCTCACTCTCAGGTAAGGAAGGAATACAGCTCAGGACCCTAACACCTGCATCCAACACATCCACTTCAGCAGGGCAGGGCGAGATTTCTCCTAAGGGAGAGCACAGTCCCTGGTCCCTGGCTGGAGTGGAGGGGAACCTAGTGAGGGGGAACCATGTAGTGGGTGTGGGTGGAGGACGTAGATCAGGGGAGCACTTCAGAAGGAGGTATAAAAGAGGGAACCATCTTAGAAAGACAGATCAGTCAGGGGAGGAAAGTGAGGGGAGCAGAGGCTCTGCAGGAGCTCTGCTCCAGAGGTGGGCCTAGCCAGTGAGGCCCAAGTCTGAAGAGAAGGAGAGAAGAGAGGAGAGCTCCAGGAACCAAGAAAGGACCCCAGGGGTACGGGCCATGCAGAAGGCCACCCGTACGCCCGAATCTACCAGGAGGTGGAGGGGTCAGGCCACACAATGGGAACCGGTCCCTCAACTAGCAGAGGACTTTATGCCCAACTAGAAACCGGAGGCTGCAGTACTTTATGTCCTGTAGCCACAAGTCCACGCCAGTCTCACCGAGAAGGTAGCCACATAGGACCCAAGGGACGGAACAGACGTTGGCCGCCAAGGCCCGCGGGTACCGGATTGGAGATACTAGGTGTGAGGTGCAGGAAGAAGGCCAGAGAGCGAGGACACAAAGAAGTGGGTCTTGCTAAGTACTCCGGAGTTACCTGGGGGTAGACCGAACCCCTCCCTGAGTAAACACAGGACGACGAGGGCAGTTACATGGATCCCTGTAATCTGGACTGCAACAACTGTGAGTAAAGACCCTAGGACTGCACTTCTTTGTCTCTGTGTTTATTGCTGCGCCATCAACCCCGGCACTACAACGCCCAGCACAACCTACAACATCTCCACTGCCCTGGAGCTAGCTCTTCCTGTGGAAAGCCACACTATCCCTGCTGCAGTAACATCAGCTTCAGAGGATTGCTCCGCAGCGGCGGCTCCCTTTAGCCGCATTCCACAGGTGGCGTCACGAACTCTATATAAACACTAAAAATCCCCTATCCATAATCCCCTTTTTATTGACCGCCTTGGGTCACGGACCGGGTCACCGCCACTGAGACATTCCCCAGCATCCACCAGCCCGGCACCGGGTACCCCACAGCCCAGAGAGCGCGTCATACTTGGCGTCACGAACAGGATTTCGTGCCCATTATCACCGGGTACTGTGCGCCTAGAGACTGTGTTTTATAAATGTGGAGCCCGCCCCAGATGAACGGGCGCCATTATGTGCGAGCCAAACGACAGCAAGAGATCACCTCCCATCGGGTCCCAGAATGGCGCAAGAGCGGCCGCGGGAGCGGGTAAGAGGAGTCTCCCTGTCCCGGGTGCTAGAGCCGCTGACCTGCTCCTGGGCCCCCTGGTGGAACCGCCGACCCCGGGCGCTACTGACACCGGCCCGCTCCTGACACCCCTGCAAGGCCCTCTGCCCACGGGCGCAGAAGACGCGGACCCCTTCCGTACCCTCCTCCCAGGACATCTGTCCCCGGGCGCGCCCGCCCTAGACGTCCTTCAGGCCCCGGAACCCTCACCTCCGGGCACCAGCGACACCGGCCCGCTCCTGGGCCCCTTACGGGAACCGCCTCCCCTGACACTCGAATGGGTGTGTAGACGCCGTCCCTGGGATTGGTCCGCGGAGGTGGAGGACCAGCGACTCCCACTCCTACCAGCTCCCCTGCCCCCTGCCATCTCCCGAGGTGAGGAAGATCAGTTTGAGTGGGACAACCCTGGGGAAGACCTCATGGGGTTTCCCCAAGAAACAAAAGCAGAGGCGGCCCGCAGAAGAGAGCGCTGCAGGAGGGAGCTGGAGCAGCTCGAGAGGGAGCAGCACATCCGACGGGTGCGTTGGGAGAAGCTGGAGGCCCGGAATATGGAGGAGAAGGCCCGGGCCCGCAAAGACAAGAGAGCAGCCTACGGTCCCCGTGCCGAAGGGACCGTAGTGAAATTCAACCTGGAGGGAGGTTGGGGCTTCATCCGGGACCCGCAGTCCGAGACATATCTTTTTGTGAACCGGAGGGACGTGGAGTCCCACCTAAAAGAAGGTCACCCGGACTGGAACCTGTACCCGGGTGATTACGTCACCTACACCAGACACAGAGGTGAAAGGGGCTGGTATGCCCTGAATGTCCACCGGGTGGGGAAAGGGAGCAGTTCCTCACCCTACAGCGCTGAAGACCCGGCTGGGCCAGCCTACAGGGGACAAGAGCTTCCCCGGAGGGAGCACCACTACTAAGTATAGTAGCTGGAACTTTGAACTATATATAGTTGCCTGGAAGAGTATAGCAGGAATGCTGCAAGTTTAAAAAAAATATATATATATTTGTTTTTGTTTGTATAATTATCCGGAAAGGGTACAAGGAACTGACAGACTGAGGACTGTGAGCAGCCAAGAACTGATCTTGTAAATAGTTGCACTTCCTAAAGTGTCCCTTATTGGTTTTATATCTGTACAACGATGACCTCAGAATGAAAACCCGTTTGTCGTGGCCGAAGACGTGGTCCAACGACCGGATCACCTATGCCCTGCAGCCACGCCCAGGGCCTACGTTTAGGGTTTTCGGACGGGTCCCTCATACTCAAGTTTGCTAGTTTGCACCTTACTAAAGAAAATGGACACATGGTTGCAGATCGTGCTGTAACCTGTTAAGGAACAGTTTATATGAAAAATGTTTTGTCTGGAAAATATTTTATAAGTGAAGGAAAATGTTATTTAACAAGTCTTATAATGTTTTGATATAGTAACCTGAAACGTTAAAGAAAATGTGCCTCCCATAAAGGGAAGAAAAGGTGTTATGTTTATAATCTTCTATGTGATGCATCTAAAATTTTGCATGTCTTTAAAATTGTTTTTACTCTGTTCCAGCCCGCGGACGTGCTATGTTTTACCAGGGGTGTATGTGGCGCCCCTGAGGGTTTGGTCGCCACAGAGGTATTGCATCTCAGCCAGAGATGTGGCATCTCACTCTCAGGTAAGGAAGGAATACAGCTCAGGACCCTAACACCTGCATCCAACACATCCACTTCAGCAGGGCAGGGCGAGATTGCTCCTAAGGGAGAGCACAGGTCCTGGTCCCTGGCTGGAGTGGAGGGGAACCTAGTGAGGGGGAACCATGTAGTGGGTGTGGGTGGAGGACGTAGATCAGGGGAGCACTTCAGAAGGAGGTATAAAAGAGGGAACCATCTTAGAAAGACAGATCAGTCAGAGTAGGAAAGTGAGGGGAGCAGAGGCTCTGCAGGAGCTCTGCTCCAGAGGCGGGCCTAGCCAGTGAGGCCCAAGTCTGAAGAGAAGGAGAGAAGAGAGGAGAGGGAGCAGAGAGGCTCCAGGAACCAAGAAAGGACCCCAGGGGTACGGGCCATGCCGAAGGCCACCCGTACGCCCGAATCTACCAGGAGGTGGACGGGTCAGGCCTCACAAAGGGAACTGGTCCCTCAACTAGCAGAGGACTTTATGCCTAACTAGAAATCGGAGGCTGCAGTACTTTATGTCCTGTAGACACAAGTCCACACCAGTCTCACTGAGAAGGTAGCCACATAGGACCCAGGGGACGGAACAGACGTCGGCCGCCAAGGCCCGCGGGTACCAGATTGGAGATACTAGGTGTGAGGTGCAGGAAGAAGGCCAGAGAGCGAGGATACACAGAAGGGGGTCTTGCTAAGTACTCCGGAGTTACCTGGGGGAAGACTGAAACCCTCCCTGAGTAAACACAGGACGACGAGGGCAGTTACATGGATCCCTGTAATCTGGACTGCAACAACTGTGAGTAAAGACCCTGGGACTGCACTTCTTTGTCTCTGTGTTTATTGCTGCGCCATCAACCCCGGCACTACAACGCCCAGCACAACCTACAACATCTACACTGCCCTGGAGCTAGCTCTTCCTGTGGAGAGCCACACCATCCCTGCTGCAGTAACATCAGCTTCAGAGGACTGCTCCGCAGCGGCGGCTCCCTTTAGCCGCATTCCACAGGTGGCGTCATGAACTCTATAAAAACACTATAAATCCCCTATCCATAAGCCCCTTTTTATTGACCGCCCTGGGTCACGGACCGGGTCACCGCCACTGTGACATTCCCCAGCATCCACCGGCCCGCCACCGGCCCGGCACCGGGTACCTCACGGTCCAGGGGACGCATCATATCCCCCTGGGGCCCCTAAGGATTTTTGCAAATACCTTACGTTGCTGTTTCTGTCTGAGAGCGGCGCTATCCTTGGCCGCTCACAGGCATCACATGAGCCCGCACTGACATCACGACAAGTGAGGCGTGACGCAGCTGGATGGGAGATGTTCCCATCAGCCTGCTCCTGTTCTAGTGCCTAAATAAAAAAGAAAAATGTAAAATATAGTTCATACTCACCAGTCCCCGATGTTCTCGCCCCCTGAAAAAAATAAAAAAACACCATATACTAACCCAGCAGTTCGCCCCCAGCAGTTCGCCCCCAGCAATTCACCCCCGGGTACATTTCACCCCCGCACATTTCGTCCCCAGCATTTGGCCCCCAGGATGTTTTTCCCCCGCACATTTCACCCCCGCACATATCGCCCCCAGTTCGCCCCGGTCCGGGGGCGAAACGTGCAGGGGCGAAATGTGCGGGGGCAATTCTTCCTGGGGGCGAAATGATAGAGGCGAAATGTGCGGGGGCAAAATGTACCTGGGGGCAAACTGATGGGGGTGAACTGCTGGGGGCAAATTGCTGGGGGCGAACTGCTGGGGGCGAAACTTCCTATAACCAAACTCTGGTGACCTCAGTCAGTACTACCCACTGCCGGGAGCGATCACGTTCCCGGCAGTGTGAGCTTCCTGTGATGTCCCGATGTGACTGCTGTTCATGTCAGATCTGTGTGGGAATGTGACAAGTGAGTATTTTTGTGGTTTTTTTATTTTTTTGAGACAAGGGAATCAGGGATTAGGCACTAGGTAAGTATTATTTTTTAGTTCTTCCTGTGGAGAGCCACACCATCCCTGCTGCAGTAACATCAGCTTCAGAGGACTGCTCCGCATCGGCGGTTCCCTTTAACCGCATTCCACAGGCGGCGTCACGAACTCTATAAAAACACTATAAATCCCCTATCCATAATCCCCTTTTTATTGACCGCCCTGGGTTACGGATCGGGTCACCATCACTGTGACATTCCCCAGCATCCACCGGCCCGGCACCGGGTACCCCACGGCCCAGGGAGTGCGTCATACTTGGCGTTACGAACAGGATTTTGTGCCCGTTATCACCGGGTACTGTGCGCCTAGAGACTGTGTTTTATAAATGTGGCGCCCGTTCTTCCGTTATGTGCGAGCCAAACAACAGCAAGAGATCACCTCCCATCGGGGGCCGGGTCCCAGAAAGGCGCAAGAGCGGACGCGGGAGCGGGTAAGTGGAGTCTCCCTGTCCAAGGCGCTAGAGCTTCCTGTGGAGAGCCACACCATCCCTGCTGCAGTAATATCAGCTTCAGAGGACTGCTCCGCAGCGGCGGCTCCCTTTAGTTGCATTCCACAGGTGGCATCACAAACGCTATAAAAACTCTATAAATTCCCAAAACATAACCCCTTTTATTGACTGCCCTGGGTCATGGACCGGGTCACCGCCACTGTGACATTTCCCCCAGCATCCACCTGTCCGGCACCGGGTACCCCACGGCCCAGGGGGCGCGTCACTAACCTGGGCCATGGCTGACAGGAACCCCATTACCCCACTCGCCACCGCTACACGGCAATGGGAAAAACGAGGCTAAGCGCCAGATTTGGCGCACAAAATTGTTGCACCAAATCTGGGGCGGCTGAAAGCTGATATTATAGTCTGGGAGGGGGCCAATATCCATGGTCCCTTTCTAGGCCATTAATATCAGCTTGCAGCTGTCTGCCAAGCCTTTGCTGGTTACAATTTATAGGGGGACCCCACGTCCTTTTTTTTCTGGGATCCCCCTGTAAAATAGCCAGGAAAGGCTAAGCAAACTGCTGTGGGTTGGTATTAATAGCCAGGGAAGGGGCCATGACTATAACATCAGCCCTCAACCGTCTGCTTTCCCTCTGCTGGGTATTAAAATTACGCACGAGCCCACGTTAAATTTTTTTATATATATTTAACTGAACAGGTATAGCATTGCACGCAGATTCATGTAGTGGACAGCATATGTATGTTCATTCCGTGAAAGCTCCTACATATGCTGTTAACTGTGTGTGTAGGTGTGTGTGTGTGTGTGTGTGCATCTACACACATGCCTATATATCTGTATATCTGTTGTGTGTGTGTATATAATTATGTATGTATCTATATATATATCTATATAGATATATATATATGTATATATATATATATATATATATATATATATTTATATATATATACATATACACTGCTCAAAAAAATAAGGGGAACACTTAAACAACAGAATATAACTCCAAGTAAATCAAACTTCTGTGAAATCAAACTGTCCACTTTGGAAGCAACACTGATTGACAATCAATTCCACATGCTGTTGTGCAAATGGAATAGACAATAGATGGAAATTATTGGCAATTATCAAGACACACTCAATAAAGGAGTGATTCTGCAGGTGGGGACCGCAGACCACATCTCAGTACCAATGGTTTCTGGCTGATGTTTTGGTCACTTTTGAATGTCGGTTGTGCTTTCACACTCGTGGTAGCATGAGACGGATTCTACAACCCACAGAAGTTGCTCAGGTAGTGCAGCTCATCCAGGATGGCACATCAATGAGAGCTGTGGCAAGAAGGTTTGCTGTGTCTGTCAGCGTAGTGTCCAGAGGCTGGAGGCGCTACCAGAAAACAGGCCAGTACACCAGGAGACATGGAGGGAGCCATAGGAGGGCTACAACCCAGCAGCAGGACCGCTACCTCCACCTTTGTGCAAGGAGGAACAGGAGGAGCACTGCCAGAGCCCTGTAAAATGACCTCCAGCAGGCCACAAATGTGAATGTGTCTGCACAAACAGTTAGAAACTGACTCCATGAGGGTGGTATGAGGGCCTGATGTCCACAGATGGGGGTTGTGCTCACAGCCCAACACCGTGCAGGACGCTTGTCATTTACCACAGAACACCAGGATTGGCAAAGTCGCCACTGGCGCCCTGTGCTCTTCACAGATGAAAGCAGGTTCACACTGAGCACATGTGATAGACGTGACAGAGTCTGGAGACGCCGTGTAGAGTGATCTGCTGTCTGCAACATCCTTCAGCATGACCGGTTTGGCAGTGGGTCAGTAATGGTGTAGGGTGGCATTTCTTTGGAGGGCCGCACAGCCCTCCATGTGCTCACCAGAGGTAGCCTGACTGCCATTAGGTACCGAGATGAGACCCTCAGACCCCTTGTGAGACCATATGCTGGTGCGGTTGGCCCTGGGTTCCTCCTAATGCAGGACAATGCCAGACCTCATGTGGCTTTGTCA
Organism: Phyllobates terribilis; assembly: GCF_046119375.1. NCBI lineage: Eukaryota > Metazoa > Chordata > Amphibia > Anura > Dendrobatidae > Phyllobates > Phyllobates terribilis. The sequence continues at coordinate 230,865,449 of NW_027362765.1, forward strand.
GCAGTTCCTGCAAGATGAAGGCATTAAAGCTATGGACTGGCCCGCCCGTTCCCCAGACCTGAATCCGATTGAGCACATCTGGGACATCATGTCTCGCTCCATCCACGTCACGTTGCACCACAGATTGTCCTGGAGTTGGCGGATGCTTTAGTCTAGGTCTGGGAGGAGATCCCACAGGAGACCATTCGCAACCTCATCAGGAGCATGCCCAGGCATTGTAGGGAGGTCATACAGGCACGTGGAGGCCACACACAATACTAAGCCTCATTTTGACTTGTTTCAAGGACATTACATCAAAGTTGGATCCGCCTGTAGTGTGTTTTTCCACTTTAATTTTGGGGGTGACCCCAAATCCAGGCCTCCATTGATTAATAAATTTGATTTCCATTGATGATTTTTGTGTGATTTTGTTGTCAGCACATTCAACTTTGTACAGAACAAAGTATTCAATGAGAATATATTCATTCAGATCTAGGATGAGTTATTTGAGTGTTCCCTTTATTTTTTTGAGCAGTGTATATATATATATATATATATATATATATATATATATATATATATATATATATATATATATATATACAGGTTGGTCCAAAAGTAGGTGGCCAGAAAATAATAACATTTATTTAGATTTATATATAAAATTATATTTACTAACACAAGCATAACATTGACAATTAAATTTTATTCTGAACAATAATAAAATTTAAGGGCTTTTGTATCAACGCAGGTGCTCAAACTGTTTTCCATTACAATTTGCACAGCTTTGAAGTCTGCCTCTTATGCTCCGACAAAATTTTTTGCACAAGTCTCTTTGGGTATTAATTTCTTGAAATGCATCTCTTATGTAATTTTTCAAATCACTGACACTTTTTGGTTTTAGACTATAAACTTTGTCCTTGAGTACTCCCCAAAAGAAAAAATCCATTGGGGTCAAGTCTGGTGAACGTGCCGGCCTATCAAGTGGGCCTCTTCAGCCAATCCATTTATTAGGAAATGTTTCATCAAGATACTCGCGGACTACTCTTGAACAATGTGGAGGGGCCCCATCCTGCTGGAAATAAAAGTCATTTGAATTAGGCTGTTGCTGTAACTGGGGAACAACTTGATTCATTAGAATTTCCAGATACTTATCTCCTGTGACTGTTCCATCAAAAAATAATGGTCCTAAAACACCAAAACTTGAAATACCACCCCAAACATTGACACCAGGCTCATTTAGTTGTTGCTCTAATGTTAAATGCATGTTCTCATTATACCAGTAAATACAATTATGTCTGTTAATATTGTAGTAAGCTGGCAGGCTCTGGCTGTTCTGTGACAATTGAGATAGAGCCTGTGACAGAAATGATAACGCAGGATGGTGTTGCCACCTTGTGGCCAGAGGTTGCACCTGCGCAGGATGTGATGACAGAAAAAAAGACTGAGTCTCCTGTGTCCCTCCCTGGAGAGTCAAGTGAGCAAAGTGAGAAGCAGAAAAAAATGCGCGAAGAGTCTGAGGTAGTCTGTGAAAAGAACCAGGACGGTGTGCAGGTCCTCGTGTGTGCCGTAGAGGATACTCTCAACGTGGCTTCTGTTATCTTACACCTCATCCTCAGAGTTTTCCCCAGCTTCCGCACTGCTGAAGGATTCAGCTGTTACACTCCCCGCTACTGGAGTGTGAACTACATAAGGGAATCCACAAGAGCTGCTACCCGGATCAGAGAGACTGTAAGCGGGACCTCTGGCGAGAGGCCGAAGTATTCCTTCCTTTCAGCTAAATTTGTTGTTCCTGTTTTCTTCGGCTGGGACGCCTTCCTGCAAAGACAGACAGGCCTGCGACGGGGGACACATCCTTCTGGAGTAAAGGACTGGTAACGTGTGAGTAGGGACAGTGAGGGTCAGATTATAAGTACACGTTATTGCTGTGAACATTTACGGTTGTCATTTATAGTGTTCTCCTGTGTTAAAAATGTATACAAGTAAAGATACGGTTATCAAGGTAGAGTCTGTGTGTGGGGATCTTGCTGGGCCAGATCATGGATACCAACGCGTGGCCTTGCCCGCGGTCACTTCATCTGGCGTAGTCGGCAGGATCTGTGACCAACAGGATTCCCACCCAGGCCACGTGTACAGTCAGAAAGCCCCGCCGGTGTCTATTGTGAATCAGGTCAGGAAATTTGGCGGACGAAACTACCCTGTACCAGAGTGGGCGGAACAAGTCCGGATACTGGGGGAAATGTATAATATTGACCCTAAGACCTTGGCAGAAATGGCGGTACTGACGCTAGAAGGGGAGGCATGGACGACAGTCAGACTGGAGACGGGAACACTGCGACACATGTTCTTTAGACGGACGCAGCTTGAATGGGAGGATATTCCTCAATATGCGAACGCCCTTCAGGTACTCCTTGAACAAGCCTGTGGAAAAGGGGAACAACTAGCTGGTATGGCTCCTCGTGACCTGGTACTGAGAGACCAATTTGTAATAGGACTGAGAGACCAGTATCTTAACCGCACGTTACAGGACTTGATCCGGATGATGCCGACTCTTACTTTTGCTGAAGTCAAACAGGAAGCCATAGAACGTTCAAGGGGACCCGTCATTGATGTGGGGATTCAAGGTGCTGCGTGCAGATCCATATCTGACATTAAAAATCCGAACAGTGACACGGAAGACCTGAAACAGATGGTAGCAGACTTACAGAAACAGATATTATAGTTAACATTAGACCGACAGGGAGACCAGCGAAGACAGCCTAGCCGTCTCGTGGGACAGTGTTGGTCATGCGGTGATCCTCGCCATAGGGCAAATCATTGTCCTCAACACTTCCCTCCGCAAAAACCTCCGTCGCACCAACGAACAAACCCTCAGTCACCTCAGCGAAGGGAATTCCGATCAGACCAGCGAATGGAACCCCAGCCATATCCACAAGCAGAGCTACCACGCCGGGCCTCACCACAATGGCCGCCATTAAACTAGAAACCCCTGCAGCTGAGGCTCGCGCAGCAGGGGAGGCCAAAGAGAGGGGTGTGGAAAAACAGAGTTGACGGCGGAGTGCTCTTGCCTCGAGTAGCCCGACACTTGAAGTTGTCCTGGAAGGAATTGCCGTACAGGGACTGATGGACACTGGGTCACAAGTGACCACGATCTCTGAACAGTTTTACGAAAATTACCTCAAACCAAGAACTGCTTGTGACCCGGACACCGCCATTAAGATTATTGCGGCTAATAATCTACCCATTCCAGTGACCGGAGTTGCTTGGATGGACACAAAGGCCTGCGGACAGGACTTAGGGAAACGAGGGATCGTCATCATCAAGGAAGGTTTCGGCTCCGAGACCCCAGTGATAGTTGGAATGAACATCTTGAAAGACCTGGATCTTATGCTGTTGACAAGAAAAGGACCCAAATACTGGCAGAAAGTCACCAAACATAAGCCGACTTGTCTGGCGTTCCAGCGCGTAATCCGGACCGTTGGACTTCAACAGATGGCAGAGGAACAACTATCCCTAGCCGCCATTACGGTGCCACGCCTTACCCGGATTACTTTGCCCGCTGAAAAAGAGACAGTCATTTCCTTACCCCTTAACACCCACCGACAACTTGAGGGGGTTGAAGTGTTGATCGAGCCGAGGACCCCAAGTGGGGGTAAGCTAAACCCACTAGTTGCTCGCACTCTAGCCGTCGTGAATAACGGGAGAGTCCCTGTCAGGCTAAAAAAAAAACCCAGTCGTAGGCCTAGCCCTTGAAGCCGGCACTTAACTTGCCCGGGTATATGCTCTACCCACGGAAGTGAATCCCATTGGACCCCTAAAATTCACCCCGTCTACAGAAGGCGACTGGACGGTAACCGTCTCAGCCATAAATGCCCAAGTAGACGATGAAGACATTGGGTGAAAACTACGGGAAAAAGTACAGCTAGACACGTCTCAATACACCAAACAAGAAGTGTCTCAAGTGGAGGAACTTCTGCGGGAACACCAAGACTCCTTTGCAAAGCATGACACAGACTTTGGGTGTACCCCCAGTATCCAGCACGAGATACCCACGGGCGATACCCCCCCTATCCGCGAGAGGTACCGGCAGATACCACCTCAACAATACCAGGAGGTGAAAAGCCTATTAGAATCCATGCTACATGCCGGAGTGGTACGTGAAAGCCAGAGCCCGTGGGCTGCACCCGTGGTTATAGTCAAAAAGAAAGATGGTTCCCTGAGATTTTGCGTAGACTACCGTTGGCTGAACGCTTGCACTATCCGGGACTCATATCCACTTCCCCGGATCGAAGAGTCACTGACCGCCCTGAAGAAGGCCAAATATTTTTCGTCCCTAGACCTGGCCAGTGGATATTGGCAGGTTCCAATGAGTGAGAAGGACAGGGAAAAGACCGCCTTCATCCTTCCCATGGGCCTGTATGAGTTCGACCGGATGCCGTTCGGCTTGAATAACGCATCGGGGACCTTTCAGAGACTGATGGAACGCTGTCTGGGAGACTTCAACTTTGAGTTGACGCTGATATACCTTGACGACATTGTGGTATACTCCGCCATCTTTGAGGATCATCTTCACAAGCTTGGCCAAGTGTTCCAGCGCTTGAGGGGACACGGCTTGAAGTTGAAGCCCAGCAAGTGCCGTCTGTTCCAGCAGGAAATCGACTACTTGGGTCACCGGATCTCGGCCGAAGGTGTACAGCCCTCTCCGGAGAAGATAGCAGCCGTTCAAGAGTGGCCGCAGCCAACTACCGTCAAAGAAGTCCAGGCTTTTCTGGGACTGGCAGGCTACTACCGTCGGTTTGTCAAGGACTTAGCTCGGCTTGCTGAACCACTGCATGAGGTTCTCCGAGGGACCGCGAACAGTCCCAGAGGACGACGCATCAGTTGGGGGCCTGACCAAGAAAAATCCTTTCAGGCACTTAAGGCTGCTCTAACATCACCCCCTTTTCTGGCATATGCAGATTACACATTACCGTTTCAGTTGCACACCGACGCCAGCCTTCAAGGTCTAGGGGCGGTCCTCTCTCAAGTTCAAGATAATAAAGAACGTGTGATAGCCTATGCCAGTAGGTCTCTCCGTGACACCGAAAAGAATCCCGTCAACTACAGCGCCTTCCGCTTGGAACTCTTGGCTCTGACTTGGGCTATGACGGAGAAATTTGCTGGCTATCTGACAGGAGCGGAGGTGCTGGTCATGACGGACAACAATCCTCTTGCCCACCTAGAGAATGCCAAACTAGGGGCAATGGAACAGCGCTGGATGGCCAGGCTCTCTAGATTCCAGTACAAAATTAAATACAGAGCGGGGAACGAGAATCAGAATGCTGACAGCCTGTCTAGAGTGACATCATCCCCGCCAGTGGGGGACCGGGATGAAGAGTTGGAGGAAGATGAGATGCCTGACTTTGCCCGGCTCACAAAGCAAATAGAAGATAGCCGCCAGTATGCTGTAGGAGGGATTGAAGCCGTAGTGGGATCTCCCCTGTCCCAGCAAGAATGGGCCAAGCTTCAAGATCGAGATCCCGAGCACGTCTTACTGAAACAGTATGTGAATAAACAAGAGAAACCGCCCTCTGAAGTGAGAGCCCGACTATCGACCGGAGCCTTGACTCTGCTTGCCCAATGGGATCGGCTGATCGTGAAAGATGGAGTCCTGTATCGCAGGGCCCTTTTATCCCATATGCTGGAGGAGTATTTGCAGATTGTCGTCCCGGTGCAGTTGGCCCATGAGATGGTGGGCGAAGCTCACAGGAGGAACGGCCACTTCGGCATAGACAAGACCCTTCGGTGGACCCAGCAGTTCATTTTTTGTCCGGGGCTCCGTAAGCTGGTTGAAAACGTCTGTCAAGAATTCCGTACCTGTGAATTCCACAAGTCAGCTGAGCAGCGTGCACCCGTCCAGACTATTAGGACGTCGAGGCCCCTCGAGCTGTTGATGGTGGACTATCTGTTGATCGGAACGGCGAATAGTGGCTACCAGTACTGTCTGGTGATGGTGGACCACTTCACGAAATTCACCGTCGCTGTTGCTACAAAGGATCAGACTGCCGAATCAGCTGCACAGGCCATCTGTCAGCAGTTCGTTCGAGGACTACGGGTGTCCGGAGCGGCTGCACTCAGGGGGCTTGTATCGAAGGGTGAGTCATTGAAGAACTCCAACGGATGTATGGAATCAAGAAGTCCAGGACCACCCCTTACCATCCACAAGGGAATGGCGCGTGTGAACGCTTTAACCGGACCCTCTTACAACTGATCCGGACATTGGCTGAAGACAAAAAGCCCGACTGGCCTCGATTCCTCCCAGAACTGCTGTGGGCCTATAATAATCAAGTTCATTCCGTCACGGGATACACCCCATACACCCTTCTCTTTGGCCGTCCAGGCAAAGACATCCATGAGTTGCAACTGTCTAGCTCCGAAGAAGATACCTGTGGTACATATCCTTCCTGGCTACAAACACACCGCCAGAGAATGGAGACTGTCTACCGGCTAGTAGGCCGACAAATCCAGAATCAAGTGCACGCTGACCCACTTCCGGTACAAGAGGACTCACTGAATGTAGGTCAACTGGTCCTAGTCCGTATAAAGAAACCGCAAGGGAAACTCCGGCCCAAGTGGGAGACCGAAGTCTATCGAGTAATTGGACACCCGTAACCCGGTGGCCCCATCTATCGAGTGCAGGGCGAAGACAGCGGCAGCATCCGAACTTTTCACCGTAATATGTTGCGCCCCTGTCGCTCCCAGCCTGACTCCCCTACTGTGATACCTAGAGAGATGGATATCACTAATACTGTCGGAGACACTGACCCCGGGGATGTAGAGATTGAATGCATGCCTACCCCTGTCCGTCTGACTGATGCACTTGAACCGATTACCTCCTCTACAGACATGCCGACTGGGAAAGAGAGTGGGGTGACTGATCGGAGAGAGGGGATCCAACCCGTTAGGCGGACAACGAGGACCACTGCAGGGGTACCTCCAGGACAGTCCTACAGAGACCAATATGTGTGGCCCTCTTCCCAGCCGCCCCCTGTAACATCCACAGCCATCGCCGCCCTGGAGCCGGTCGTTGGCAGGGACTGCCAACCTTTGAGCGGGGGGGCGTGTAGTGAGCTGGCAGGCTCTGGCTGTTCTGTGACAATTGAGATAGAGCCTGTGACAGAAATGATAATGCAGGATGGTGTTGCCACCTTGTGGCCAGAGGTTGCACCTGCGCAGGATGTGATGACAGAAAAAAAGACTGAGTCTCCTGTGTCCCTCCCTGGAGAGTCACGTGAGCAAAGTGAGAAGCAGAAAAAACGCGCGAAGAGTCTGAGGTAGTCTGTGAAAAGAACCAGGACGGTGTGCAGGTCCTCGTGTGTGCCGTAGAGGATACTCTCAACGTGGCTTCTGTTATCTGACACCTCATCCTCAGAGTTTTCCCCAGCTTCCGCACTGCTGAAGGATTCAGCTGTTACACTCCCCGCTACTGGAGTGTGAACTACATAAGGGAATCCACAAGAGCTGCTACCCGGATCAGAGAGACTGTAAGCGGGACCTCTGGCGAGAGGCCGAAGCATTCCTTCCTTTCAGCGAAATTTGTTGTTCCTGTTTTCTTCGGCTGGGACGCCTTCCTGCAAAGACAGACAGGCCTGCGACGGGGGACACATCCTTCTGGAGTAAAGGACTGGTAACGTGTGAGTAGGGACAGTGAGGGTCAGCTTATAAGTACACGTTATTGCTGTGAACATTTACGGTTGTCATTTATAGTGTTCTCCTGTGTTAAAAATGTATACAAGTAAAGATATGGTTATCAAGGTAGAGTCTGTGTGTGGGGATCTTGCTGGGCCAGATCATGGATACCAACGCGTGGCCTTGCCCGCGGTCACTTCATCATGGCCGGATAATTTGAAAGAAGCTTCATCACCCCACATAATGTTATCTAAAATTACTGGATTTTCATCAATTTCGTTAAGCATAATCTCACTAAATTTCAGCCGCCTGTCTGAATCATCCTCGAAAAAACCATGAATTAGACGTGAACGATAAGCTTTCCACCCAATAGATTTCAGGATTCGCATGATAGAAGCTCGTGAAATTCCCAATTCCAATGAGGCTCTTCTGGTGGACTTTTTTGGACTCTGAACAAATGTTTCAGCAACAAGTTGTTTATTATCTTCGGTACAGACTGTTTTGGGTCAACCAGTTTTTGGAGCATTAAGGATTGAGCCAGTGGCATTGAATTTGTCACGAATGCGGTAAATGGTTTGTCTCTTTGGGGCTTGAGTACCAAATGTTTCAACCCAATTTGCTCTAACGATTTCAGCATTTTGAGATTTCCAATACTCTGTTAAAATCCATTTTCTTTGATCTGTATTTAAATTATTTGCCATTATGTGTTATCTGAATTATCTGAAAAGAAAACAGATTTGGGGGAGATCTATCTGTGAAAACTAGATATGTGAAACTGGTTCAGTTGCCATTAGCAACCAATCAGATTCCACCTTTCATTTTCCAAAGAGTCTGTGAGGAATGAAAAGTGGAATCTGATTGGTTGCTAAGGGCAACTGAGCCAGTTTCACTTTACACCATGTGTGATAAATCTCCCCCTTCATAACCTTATTACACTTTCTGTCCACCTACTTTTGGACAACCCTGTTTATATACAGCTCTGGTAACAATTAAGAGACCACTGAACAGTTTTCTTTTGGAAAGCATGGAAGGACTGGTGGAAAGCATGCCAAGACACATGAAAGCTGTGATTAAAAATCATGGTTAGTCCACCAAATATTGATTTCTGAACTGTTCCTGAGTTAAAACATGAGTAATTTGAGGTCTGAAAGCACTGTTTCTTTTTTAGTATTTCGACGCTTTATCATTTGCTGCAAATAAATACAAAATTTTTAGCTTTGAATTTCGGAGACATATTGTCAGTAGTTTATAGACTAAAACAACAACAATGTACATTTTACTCAAAAATATACCTATAAAGAGAAAAATCGGGGAAACTGAAAATTTTGCAATGGTCTCTTAATTTTTGCCAGAGCTGTATATTATCTCTCTCTCTCTCTCTCTATATATATATACATATATATATACTGTATATATACACATTTTCTGTTAAAAATTGTTTTTAATTACGTTACATTGTACATTTTAGGTGGAGCAATATCCTCAGATCTTGTATCCCGCATGTCCTGGATACAAGGACAAACTGCAGCGGGACCAGTGCTGGCACAATGTTATCAAAAACCTTTATGTGGAATGGGAGGACGCTTCGACACCTATCCAGAAAGCAATTGGTAAGTGTTTGTTTTTGTTCTTTTTAAATTTACAAAAATTTCTATAATGCAGTAAATAAACAGTGTTTTTGTATTGCAGAAAAGGACATCCGAAACAGGTAGCGGTCAGTAACAGACCGCTACATGAAGACCCAGCAGGGGAAAAGCGGCAAGTCCTTTTGCGGATCTGCTGCACTTCATTAGCACTAGCCAGACATTACGAAGGTAATTTTATATTAATTTTTTATTAATTATTTTTTAAATGTATATTTTTATTAACATGCATGCTTTTTTCTATTTCTCACAGTATGGAATGAAATATGGGTGCTGCTGTTCACGGTGAGGAACAGGATGTCACGATGGAGAATGTAGCAACAGGCCAAGATTATGACATCTTCCTCACATCCTCTCTGGATCCTGCTGCTGCTTCTTCTGCCGCTGCTGCTTCTTCTTCTGCCACTGCTGCTTCTTCTTCTGCCACTGCTGCCTCAGCTGCTGCTGCTGTATCAGGGGCCACAGTGATGGGCACTGACACTGCCTGTCCCGTGGCACAAAAAAGGGCCCTAGGCAAAGGTAAGCAAAAAAAACAAAAAGGCTAACATGATGTGAGCGACGTTCAAACTCTGATGACTCACACCCTGAATCTTATAGACAGGGCCAACCGGGAGGACGAATTCGACCATTACAGGGGGAATGGTGGCTAGTCGGCTTCGGGCAATACCACAGGACAGGCAGTCCATTTACATGGCAGCGAACACATCTATGCTTACTGCTCTGGAAAGTCAGGGCGGAGTCTCCAGCAGTCTAGACAGACCGCACCCGGCAGCCAAGATGGAGAGTCAGGAGCCAGCTCCCGTCCAAGGCCTGCAGCGGTCATCAACGCCTCTCACCCAGGAGGAGGCAATGGCAGAGCTATCCCTGGAGGATACCGAGTTCCTCCAGGTTGAAATCCAGGAGCTAGGCCGGAGAATGGAGAGGGCCCAGCAGGACGCCATTGCCGGTTGGAAGAAGGAGCTGCTGGAGAAGCTTATTATACGGCAGCAGCCAGCGCTGCACTCCACCAGCAGCGTCCCAGCCCTGGAGGAGCCGGAACAGAACCAGGAGGCAGAGGATGGCATGAGCGCGGCCGCGGGAGCAGGTAAGGAGAGACTCCCTGTCCCGGGCACTGAGAGTGCTGACCTGCTCCTGGGCCCCCTGGCAGAACCTCAGATCCCGGGCACCTGCTCCACCAACATGCTACTGGGCCCCCTGGTGGAACCTCCAATCCCGGGCGCCTGCTCTGCCGATCTGCTCCCCGATCTCCAGGCGGAATCTCCCATCCTGAGCACCTGCTCCACTGACCGGCTCCTAGGCCCCCAGGTGGAATCTCTCATCCCGGGCGCCTGCTCCGCCGACCTTCTCCTGGGACCCCTACCGGAGCCACCTGCCCCCGCACCCGAGTGGGTGTATGGAACCCCCTCCTACAACTGGTCCGCCAGATATGAAGACCAGCAAGGACCCCCTCTGATACCTGCACCTGCACCCCCGGTTACCTGCCAAGAAGAAGAGGAGTTTCGGTGGGACAACTGAGAGGGGGACCTCATAGGGTTCCCGTGGGAGACCCAGGCCCAGGCCCGGAGGAGGGAAGAGCACTGCAGGAGGGAGCTCCTGCAGCTGGAGAAGGAGCGTCATGACCGGCAGGTGCAGTGGGAACAAATGGAGGCCCGGAACATGGCAGCCAAAACCCGGGCCCACAAAGCAAGAGCGGCCACCCCTAGTCCCCGTCTGGAGGGGATAGTCATCAAATTTGATCTAGACGCCAGGTGGGGCTTTGTGAGAGAGCCGCACACTAATCGGGACGTTTTCGTCAACAGACGTCGCCCGACAAGGCCCGCGGGTACTGGATTGAGACACGAGGTGTGAGGTGTAGGAAGACGGCCAGAGAGAGAGAGAACACACAGAAGGGGGTCCCACTAAGTACTCCGGAGATATCTGAGTGTTGGCTGAACCCCTCGCTGAGTAAGAGCAGCACGACGAGGGAAGTTACACTGGTACCTGTAACTTGGATTGCAACAACCGTGAGTAAAAACCCTGAAGACTGCACCCCACTGCCTCTGTCCGTTATTGCTGCTGCGCCATCACCCCTGCACTACACCGCCCAGCATCACCTATAACATCAACAACATTTCTACACTGCCCTGGAGCTAAGCTCTGCCTGTGGGGAGATGAACCAACTCTGCTGCGTCCACATCAGCTCCAGAGGACCTGCTCCGCAGCAGCGGCTCCCTTTAGTCGCATACCACAGTTGGCGTCACGAACTGTATATAAAAACTATAAATCCACTGTAAATATTCCCCTTTTGATTGACTGCCCTCGGTCACGGACCGGGTCACCGCCACTGTGACATCTCTCCTAGCAACGACGGGTCCGGCACCGAGTACCCCACGGCCCAGGGGGTGCGTCACTTCTCTGTGCTGAAGAGGGTCGAAAGTGCGCCAGCTTTGAGCGCCATACAAGAAGCATCATCCACATGAAGAACGACGGCCATTGCGGTGCTGGAGGAGGTGTCAGACCAAGAACGGCGACACTCATCAAACTGGATTATGACGTAGATGATTATAATAAAAGGTGTTTCGTTTTATATCTTATAAACAGAACGTGCCTACAGATGCTGGCTGTACTTTATATGGACCAAAACTGTTCACAGGTTGCAAAATAGTTTTTTTCCTGTTTGGGAAAGTTAAAAGTGGGTTGTATGACAATTAGTAGTTTATGAATAATTGTTATATTTTGGTTCAGGTTTAATGACAATGTTTGTCATGATTAGTTGTTTCATGTAAAAATTACAATGTTTGTCATCATTAGTTTATTATGTATTACTTTTTTGTTTACTTTCAGCACAGGCGCCGCTGGTGAGAGACTACTCCTCCCATCCAGCGGTGCCTGCTATTTCCTATGGTGGTAGTAGTACCATCAGCCGGCGCCTATGACCCGCAGTAAGCTTTTTCATCTGTCATCATGATCCCACAGCGCTCTTGTGGCGCCCCTGAGGGTTCGACCACCACAGGGATGCTGCATTTCTCTAATGGAGTGTAGTGTTCCTCCTCTGAGGTAAGAACAGTGCGATGGTCAGGACCCTTCCTCCACATCCAACACCACACTTCTCCCACCAGAGGGGGCTAGTAGGCACTAGGTGCTGCCCCTACTGGCAATCGGGAGACTGGGGAACCAAGAGATAGGGGAACCAAATTAGTGGGTGAGGGTGGAGGATTCACATTTTAGTGACACTTTAAATTTCATATTTAACCCTAGAACGCATGACCATAAAAATCTACACTTTCACATACCTGGGGCCTTTTAGGCCCGTGTGCAAATAACATGGAATAACTCAAACTCAAATGACAAATAACTATATACATGAAGAATACCTAGAGTTTCAAAATTCTAACTAAAGTAATCTTGCAGAAAATAGAAAACAATTAACAGGGCGGGCCTGCGAGGCCCCAGGTATGCGTTCTAGGGTTAATACACAGCCATTTTGGTTCTTGGTTCTTTGATCGTCTCTTGTATTGTGATCTCCCACGCTGAACGTGGATCCTGTGTGGACCTGCAGCGGAGGGAGACACGGCCCTCGTACTCTGGCCTTGGGTCGAGGGGCAGGTTGCAGATGAGGTATGTCTACGCCCGGTCAAGGACCATGACCAAGAAGGCCCGGAGCTTAGGAGTGTAGCTCCACCGCAAATGGATCCCAGGGAGGATGCAGACGGAGCGGTATACGCCACCTGTCCTCGCCAACCTGATTTACTCAGAGGGATTCCGGCTGCAAGAGGGGTACCGGCCCCCGACACCTGACCTTGCTACTCTACGTACTGGTCAGGGAAGTCCGGTAGGCCCTGAGGATCCCACCGGGTAACGGAAGGAGCGAAGCTGCCACCCGTACCCTTTTTCTGAGACAAGTTCAGAGGGAGGCCCGGCCTATCTACACACACAGACAGGAAAGGATCTGGTTTGAAGTCTAGGAACACTCTGGTGTGGGGTCCTGATTGAACACTGTACTTACTCGGAGGTTGTCGGACCCCCCCGTCTCTGGTGACCGCAGAACTCCGCGAGCAGCAGGGAGATGCCTTACTACTGCCATCTCCATCGTGAGTAAAAACCCTGGAAGTTAACCCCTATGGCCTCCGGACTCTTTATTCTGCACTACACCGCACTACGCAGCACCAGACCTCCTAGACTACTACCCCCTCCATCCTGACTCTCTCTGCCCTGAGGCCCTGCTCCGCCTGTGGGGAGTAGTACCAACAACGGCTGCCATAACACCCGGCCTCAGCGGTCTGCAGCAGCGCTGGTGGCCTTCACCAGGTGCCACAGGTGGTGTAGTCGAGATCAGCCACTCAACCCGGATAAGCCCATACCATCCTTTTTTTTAAGTGCGATGGCCCTGGGCACGGAGCGGGTCCGGGCCACGGCTGCACCCCATCTACCACACAGGACCCGGCTCCGAGTCCCCATCTCCCAGGGTAGGGCTTTCGAGCGTCACACTCTGACCGCGATAACCATGTACTAACGATCAGAGCCTGTGTGTCCTGCGCTGTCATGCAAATGACAGCGCGGGAAACACCAGAACCCGAACAGTAACACGGACTTCCTGATGAAGTCCATGTTCGGGGTCCGTGCCCGAACAGTAGGTGTTCGGTATGGACCCCGAACTTTAGTGTTCGCGTTCTCCCATCACTAATTAGAAGTTGTTTCATCACATTGCTTCCCCATCTTAATCAGCCAGACATGATAGGATCCCAATCCTCCTTGTCCACTTATTGGGAACAGTCCATCAGCATGTCTTTAAGCACAGACAAGAATGTAACATATCTCACCTTCATGAGAACAAAACTTTACATCATCCAGTTTCCTCAGAGCATATTCCATGTCTTCCTTGCGAATATACTCCACACATAATTGACGACAACTGACTCTTATCCATTGTGTCTACAAATGCCGCCCTCAGCATCCTGTGGTTCCTGAATTAAATCCGATGAGTGTCGGAGGCCTGGTATTCAATCCGTTGAAGCTGGCACAGCTCCTGTAGTTGCCATTTCTTGTTGCTGCTGTATATCCTCACCGGTCCTCCTCCCAAGGCCGGGCTGGTGGGGTCTGATATGTTAGCATCCGAAACCTGCTGTGTACAGTACAGACCAAAAGTTTGGACACACCTTCTCATTTAAAGATTTTTCTGTATTTTCATGACTATGAAAATTGTACATTCACACTGAAGGCATCAAAACTATGAATTAACACATGTGGAATTATATACTTAACAAAAAAGTGTGAAACAACTGAAAATATGTCTTATATTCTTGGTTCTTCAAAGTAGCGACCTTTTGCTTTGATGACTGCTTTGCACACTCTTGGCATTCTCTTGATGAGCTTCAAGAGGTAGTCACCGGAAATGGTTTTCACTTCACAGGTGTGCCCTGTCAGGTTTAATAAGTGGGATTTCTTGCCTTATAAATGGGGTTGGGACCATCAGTTGTGTTGTGCAGAAGTCTGGTGGATACACAGCTGATAGTCCTACTGAATAGGCTGTTAGAATTTGTATTATGGCAAGAAAAAAGCAGCTAAATAAAGAAAAACGAGTGGCCATCATTACTTTAAGAAATGAAGGTCAGTCAGTCCGAAAAATTGGGCAAACTTTGAAAGTGTCTCCGAGTGCAGTTGCAAAAAACATCAATCGCTACAAAGAAACTGGCTCACATGAGGACCGCCCCAGGAAAGGAAGACCAAGAGTCACCTCTGCTTCTGAGGATAAGTTTATCCGAGTCACCAGCCTCAGAAATCGCAGGTTAACAGCAGCTCAGATTAGAGACCAGGTCAATGCCACACAGAGTTCTAGCAGCAGACACATCTGTTCAACAACTGTTAAGAGGAGACTTTGTGCAGCCGGCCTTCATGGTAAAATAGCTGCTAGGAAACCACTGCTAAGGATAGGCAACAAGCAGAAGAGACTTGTTTGGGCTAAAGAACACAAGGAATGGATATTAGACCAGTGGAAATCTGTGCTTTGGTCTGATGAGTCCAAATTTGAGATCTTTGGTTCCAACCACCGTGTCTTTGTGCGACGCAGAAAAGGTGAACGGATGGACTCTACATGCCTGGTTCCCACCGTGAAGCATGGAGGAGGAGGTGTGATGGTGTGGGGGTGCTTTGCTGGTGACACTGTTGGGGATTTATTCAAAATTGAAGGCATACTGAACCAGTATGGCTACCACAGCATCTTGCAGCGGCATGCTATTCCATCCAGTTTGCGTTTAGTTGGACCATCATTTATTTTTCAACAGGACAATGACCCCAAACACACCTTCAGGCTGTGTAAGGGCTATTTGACCAAGAAGGAGAGTGATGGGGTGCTACGCCAGATGACCTGGCCTCCACAGTCACCAGACCTGAACCCAATCGAGATGGTTTGGGGTGAGCTGGACCGCAGAGTGAAGGCAAAAGGGCCAACAAGTGCTAAGCATCTCTGGGAACTCCTTCAAGATTGTTGGAAGACCATTTCCAGTGACTACCTCTTGAAGCTTATCAAGAGAATGCCAAGAGTGTGCAAAGCAGTCATCAAAGCAAAAGGTGGCTACTTTGAAGAACCTAGAATACAAGACATATTTTCAGTTATTTCACACTTTTTTATTAAGTATATAATTCCACATGTGTTAATTCATAGTTTTGATGCCTTCAGTGTGAATGTACAATTTTCATAGTCATGAAAATACAGAAAAATCTTTAAATGAGAAGGTGTGTCCAAACTTTTGGTCTGTACTGTATGTCTCACCTATGGTCTGCTGGGTCTGTCTACATGCCTCCCTGGTTGTGGAGCCCGTTGGAAGGTGTGTGCTAACACTAGTCCCCTTGCAACTCCCCCAGATCCTCTGGGCTGAGTAGTATCCCACTGTTGCCACCAATAATGTGAAGACCTGGGTCTTCCAAGGGCGTGATGCTACTCAGACAATACAGGTTGAGGGTAATACAATGTGGCAATACATTATTGAACCGCCAAATGGACAATACACACGTAGAATAGTCCAAGCAAATACCCAAGATGGGACAACATTACACAGTCTCACCCTTCCGCTGGCCCGCCTGGGATAGAACAACTGTGACTTTGGGACTTCCAGGGCCAACTACCTCAACCAGTGGCCCCCTGCTTTTGGTGGACCCCCACCAAGAGGAGCTAGCGACAAGCTTAGGAAGCTAACAGTCCATGGAGGTCTGGCCTCTCCGAGAGTTTCCATGGGGCCAGATGACCGGCTGGTCCCAATCTGGCTTCTCCGAATGTCTCCATGGGTTCCAGGCAACCGGAGGGTCCCAACTGACAACCCCAAACAACATATCCATGAGGTCAGTTGACTTCATCGTCCCAACCTGGTCTCCCAAAATGTATCCATGGGCTCTCTGATGGTCAATGAAGCAGTTCCATATCTTTCCAGTCAGGGCCATATACCCTTAGGCTGGAATCATGTAGTATCCAAATCTGTGTCTCTTTGGATAAACCCATGCTACCAAGCTGATTGTTTGAAGAGAGTCTGATCTTTGATTCTCCTTGTAAAGTCTTTTTCACTTCTCTGTTTCAAATCTGCCTGCTACAGAGGCATATGTCACTTAAATAGTTCACATTTGTTCTTTCAAGTACACATCTACAAAGTGAGGGTTAGGGAGGGTATTATTTCACAGGACTCAGGTCTAATTCCCGGCAGGTCAGCGGAAAGGGTGATACTCTGTCATTTGCATTATCTTATGTGCTTGTTGGGACTATACTATATGTTATTGACTCTTGGTGATCCAATAAAGTATCACCCCATTGTGTTACCCTCACCCTGTGTTGCCTGAGTAGTATTCTGCCCATGAGGAAGGAGAACGGGCATTCAGTGGGATGAGCCCTGGTCCCGGTGGGATGAGCAACTGCTCTGGGGCCCATGAGCTCCCGCACCGGGCTCCCCCTCAGCTTGTCAGCACCGGCAATGATGATAGAGGAGGGAGCGTTGGCTGATGCTTTCAACCCCATCACTCTACCTCAGTGTCTGATGTGTCAGAACAGCAGGTGCAATTACATCTTTACAGTGCCCCACTGTTCTGAGATTCACACCACATGCTCAGGAGATGGAACGAGGAAAGGTGAGTAATGTATTTTTTTTTAATCAGTGATTGGTGGCCATAATAGAGTATGGAGGACCATGGGGGTGCATTATATTGTATGGAGGACCATGGAGGTGCATTATATTCTATTGAGGATTATGGGGGTTCATTATATTCTATGGAGGACATTGGGGGTTGCATTATATTCTATGGAGGACTATGGGAGTGCATTATATACTATGGAGGACCATGGGGTGTGCATTATATTCTATTGAGGACCATGGGGGTGCATTATATTCTATGGAGCACCATGGGGGGTGCATTATATTGTATGGAGGACCATGGGGAGTGCATTATATTCTATGGAAGACCATGGGGTACATTGTATTCTATGGAGGACCATAGGGTATTGCATTATATTGTATGGAGGACCATGTGGAGTACATTATATTCTATGGAAGACCATGGGGGTGCATTATATTGTATAGAGGATCATGGGAACGTATTATAATGTATAGAAGGCCATGGCGGGTGTATTATATTCTATGGAGGGCCATGGGGGGGTGCATTGTATTTTACGGAGGACCATAATGGAATGCATTATATTGTATGAAGGACCATGGGGAGTGCATTATATTCTATGGAGGACCATGGGGGTGCATTATATTGTATATGTGTGGAAAGCTGTGTGGGGGCCATTATACTGTTTGTGTCACGCAAGATGTGGGAAAGACACCTCTGCTGTCAGGGCAAACCGGGAACTGCAGGTTGGCAACAAATGCACCCCTTGTTTATCCAACTCCAGACTACCAAGAGTTAATAGAGTCTCCTTTTGTTTAGGAATTGAAGGACAGGTCCCAATAAAATGTCCCTTTTTCCCACAAAAAATACATTAACCTTTTTTCTTGCGAATCTCCGGGGGAATGTATGATGCAGAGTGTGAAGAATATTCAAGATAATCCCATGTCTATCACTGTGCCCTGTTTGACGGGAGATTACACAGATCACAGTGTAAAGATGTCATCCGACACTATTGCAGCTCAAGCAGAAGGGAGGGGGCTGAGGGACAGTGAGTGACAAAACCCCCCACCAGCAGTTGTGGAGCTGCCACAGGAAGGCCCCCTGTGGACCCAGCCATGCGGCTTCCTTTATGTCTGATAGTATAATTCAACACTGAGTTATGGGAATACGATACATCCCAGTGATACACCAAGTAGATTTTTGGAAACCCAAAGAATGGGGAATGTCACCCTGGCTTTCAGCACAGTCCAGCGCGTAGGGAAAGGAAGATATAAGGCGCAGCCTTGCGGGGGCCCGTCGGGCCCCGGTGCTTGGTATCCACAAATTGCAGGGGCCCAGCTGTATCCGATGATACCAGAACCGGCTCCCTAGGACCATCCGGTAAGGACATATAGCCCATTTTAGTTTTGGGAGTTTTTATCTGAGAGAGACAAGGGGTGGAGATTTAGGTTCAACCAGGGGGCAGTAAGGGGAGTAACCCAGCTAGAGCCCAGTGACTTTTTTCCGTCGAGGTTGTGACGTTACATCATGTGGGAGAAGTCCTGCAACAAAGAGAGAGGGCCCCACAAGCCTCCCATGTGGCAGCCCTTCCCCCAAAAGCCAGGTCATCCATCTAACTGGTAACTGACTCTTAATAACTGCTTTATATCTTTTGTACCCCTACCATTGTGCTTGAAACTCTGACCATTGTGTTTGTATAACCCTTATGTATATAGCATATTTTCTTGTGTGCCCCTAAGGCAATTAAATATATAATTTAACCTTGGGCTGCTCTTTTATCTCGATCCACGAACTCTCAGGTCCGTTGTTCGGTCCAACGAACACGCTACCGGGCTGGTCTCTAGCCCGATATAATTCCGTTATATCTAATAGCAACTGGTGGCAGCTCTCCAAGGTTGACCAGGCTCTGCTTCACTGGAGCTAGTGAAGGAGCCTCTCAGCCTGTCAGGGGTGTGAGCGAGTGTGGTTCCACATCAGTAACTGAGTGGGCCACCTCTTCTCACTCCCTGGTGCCTTCCTGTACCCGTGTGGACAGGGGGTGTCTGTGTAGAACGGTACCAATCTGACCTTACTTGTCCCCGAGGTGGGTGCGGAACGTCACGTTGGTGCAAAGGGCAGATCCGTATCACGTGTTCCATCTGATGTAATGGTGACGTCAGGCGGGTGGTGGGGTGTGGATCCATCACAAGTGGTGGCAGCGGTGGGATTCTGCGGGGTCTCTCTGCTGCCATTTCATCACATTGGTGGCAGCAGTGAGATTCTGCAGGGTTCCTCTGGTGCCATTTCATCACATTGGTGGCAGTGGTGGGATTCTACGGGGTCTCTCTGCTGCCATTTCTTCACACAGAGACACCCCCTAACTGCATGGGTTCCTCCACCTCCCCCAGTACTGGTCCATCGCCAGACAGCTCACTCGGCAGAAGTACATAACCCCGACAAGAAAGCCCCGGAGAAGGTGGTCTCACACTCATATCCCGAAGGCGTCTATAAAGACGTATGGCCAATGGCATGGCAGCCTCCAAAGACTGACGGGTTTCATACACTGCCAAGGCATCTTTCAACCTTTCAGTAAGACCCTCACAAAATTGACTTCTAAGGGCAGAGTCATTCCATTTGGAATCCGTTGTCCATCTTTGAAATTCCGAACTGTACGTCTGCACTGACCAATTCTCCTGCTGAAGGCGACGTAGCCTAGACTCAGCTAAGGCAACTCAGTCAGGGTCATCATAAATGAGGACCAGAGCCACGAAAAAAAACCTGTACAGACTGGAGACAAACCGAATCTTGTGGTAAAGAAAACGCCCACGATTGAGGATCTCCCTGCAGTAGAGAGATTACAATTCCAACCTGTTGCTCCTCATTTCCAGAGGAGTAAGGACAAAGTTTAAAATACAGTTTGCAGGCCTCCTTGAATACAAAAACTTGTCCCTTCCTACTGAAAACCTGTCCGGGAGGGCAACCTTGGGTTCAGGCTGGACAGGCCTACCTGCAGAGACCCCCACATTAGCGACCTGTAGCCGCTGATGTTGTTGCTGAACCTCACAGCGGAGGTCATTCACCTCCAGAGACAGACTGTTCAGCTGCTCTGCGAGCTCTGCAACAGAACCCATACCAAGGGAGGAAAGGAAAAAAAGTCCATGCTCAAAAAACACACACACAAAAAAAAAGTGTCAGTTTTTTTTTTCGAAATGTACACGGCCGGAGATAATGTAACGCAAGGTGTGGGAAAGACTTTGTGCAACACAAAGGGAAAGGGTGGAGAGGAGACCTCCTAGGCTGATCTGATATCAACCTGTCTCCACTAACTTCCCTATATTGGTTCTTCACCAATCGCAGCATGCGAAACCCTGTATTTCCTTAGCGCTTGGCCCTGTATAGGGAAGGGGGAGAACGAGCGCTAGTTAGTTCCCACTAAACACTAAAGACAACAAGGTGAGACAGACAAGGAGGAAATAGCTTAGCATTAGCTGAATTCAGAGAGATAACTCCAAGCATCCTCCTAGCACCACAGAGGAAGATAGCAGTCTGAGAGCTCCAAGCATTCACAAGGAAACATGTGAATATCACCGGCACCTCCCTCTAGCAAACATCAGGTATTCATACACCCAGGCCAGGGTGTTAATTAGCAAGAGGAAGGTAGCCACTGAGTCCTAGAGAGACAGCTTCTAAGAAGGTATCTGTAATGCCAAACGAAGAGATTTCCTGCAACCAACTGCAGGGCGACTGCCTGTAACTTCTGACACACTCGTGACATTTTGGAGGGCTAGTGGGGGCCATTATACAGTGTGTAGAAGTGTGGGGCTATTATACTGCATGTAGGCCCATTATACTCCATGAAGGATCATACTATGTTGAAGTCACCATACTTTGCCTTGGGAGTTGAGGTGGGGTACAGTAGGGTCATTATACTGTGTATGTGGAGGCTAATGTGGAGGGACTCATAATGGGGGTATCATACTGTGATTGGGGGGCACTTTTGTTGGCATCATACTTTATCGGGGCAATGAAAGATGAATCTAGGACTTCAGCAGGAGGAAAATTACTATGTAAAGGATGAAAAGTTGCGAGTTATACTCTTCTGGGGCCCCATCAATTATTTATTTCTTTTTTGAGGGGGAGGGGACCCAATTAGAATTTCTGCTATGGGCCTTATGATTTCTATGTACGCCCCTGTCACTGACCTTCATGTCTCCACAGAAGGTTATTCCACTCCGGAGCAAATAACAGCTGATCAGTGGGGTGTGAAATGTCAGGTCTTCACTTATCTCATATTGATGGAATTGAGCTTGCCACGACTGTATTCATCGAACATTACCTTTTCATGTCTGTGGTTGCCACTCCTTTCATGGACTTTCAACTTAATATGCATTTTTTTTGTAGCATCGGCATCTCTGCCCCCTGCCAGGCAGAGACGCTGTCCCCCTTACCGCCGCGCTCCTGGTCCGGCGTCTTCCCCCCTCCCTGCTGCTGCTGGTGCTCGCAGCTTCCTGGGCACTGTGCTTAGGACACGCGCGCGCGCGCTCCCTCCCTCTTAAAGGGGCCTCGCGCGCCATCCTAAAAAGTCCCCTTCCAATGGCCGGAGGACTTTCCCTATTTAAAGCACCTCTTCCAATATGGAGGTGCCCGTGCAAGGTCGTTGATCTGTGATTCTTACTGTTGCTTCAGCCCTCAGGTCCCTCTGCAAGTCAGTCCTGTCCGCCAGTCTGTTCTTCAATCCAGTCCGCCAGTCTGTCTATGGGCTCTGCCCGCCTGCTTACCTGGAAGCACCTGCCTGTTACCTACCGTGCCTGCCAGCCTGCTTACCTGCATGCACCTGTCTGTTACCTGCCGTGTCCGCCAGCCTGCTTACCTGGAAGCAGCCGAATCAGCCTGCTTGTCTACCCAGACCACCCGTCAGCCTCCCTGCCGTGCTCATCCGCTGTACCGGTCAGTTCCTGCCATCTGACCCGTGGGAGTCACCTGCTCTCATACAAGGTCGGTCCCAGAGTGGCACCTGGTCCCCCTGCTCGGTCCCTCCCTGGTTCACGGAGTCAATTGAGCCGCCGTGCGAGCTTGTTCAGGCCGAGTAGGTACTTAGTTACGCCCCTCTGGTCCCTCCTTGCACCGCAGCACAGAGGTTCCACCACCCAGATCCTTAACAGTTTGCACGGGCCATGGAACCCGGTGGCCCCCTGGCTCCTTCGCTCTCTGACCTTTACTAGGAGGTTTCTCGTCAGAGATCCCAACAGGAAACTATCCTGACCTACCTGTGATCTGTCAACTCCCGCCTGGACATGCTGCCCACCCCATCTGTGTCCGTCTCGAGCTGAGCGGCACCCCCTCCGGCGGCGCCTCAGCCTACTAGTGCCATGGCATCCAGCTCTGGTCCCCAGCTCTCTGCGCCTCCACATTTTGGTGGTGACCCCGTCTTATGTCGGGGTTTCCTAAATCAATGCACGCTGCACTTTGAACTCCTGGCACATCAGTTTCCCTCCGAACGGGCCAAGGTTGTGTTCATCATGTCTCACCTCACCAGGGAGGCATTGGCATGGCTAAACCCTCTGTGGGAGAGAGGGGATGCCCTGGTGTCAGATCGGAAGGTCTTCGATGAGCCCAGACGAAAGACGTCTACTGCCTCCTAACTTCTCCGTCTCCGCCAAGGGAGTCTCACCATAGGCCAGTATGCCATACATTTCCGTACCCTCGCATCTGAGCTTGCCTGGAACAATGAGGCCCTGGTGTCCACCTTCTGGGAGGGTCTTTCTGGACGGATCAAGGATGAGCTAGCCGCTCGTGACATCCCTTCCACCCTGGATGACCTGGTGTCACTAGCTACCCGGATTGACATCAGTTTTTTGGAACGAGCTAAGGAGACTACCCGGGAGAGAAGATTTCCACGTCTCGCTACTGTATTCCAAAGCCTGCCTCTCAACCAGCAATTCCCCGGGCACGCTCACCTGAACCCATGCAAGTTGACCAAACCAAGATGGTCAAGTCTCGCCAGGAGACGCGCCGAGCCGAAGGTAGTTGCTTCTATTGTGGCAGTAAGGAGCATCTAATCCGTTCCTGCCCGGTGAGGCTGGGAAACTCCATTGTCTAGGACCGCTCAGAAAGGTCGCCGTAGGCAAGAGTAAATCCTCTCCGACCTTGACTCTATCCATTTCTATTTCCAGTGGTGAGACCCGCTTCTTTGAGACCGCCCACCTGGATTCTGGAGCCACTGGTAATCTCATTTCTCAGGCCCTTGTGGAGCGGTATCAGATTCCTACCATACGTCTGGCTTAACCATTGGCAGTCGCTTCTGTGGATGGGAGACTTCTTCCGGAGACCATCTTGCTCGTCACAGAGCCTTTAACCCTTCAGGTGGGAATGCTGCACTCGGAAAAGATCTCCTTTCATGTGCTGTCCGGTCTCTCTCACTCCTTCTTGCTTGGTCTACCCTGGTTACAGAGACATGAACCCGTCCTGAATTGGCGATCTGGTGAGGTGCTATGTTGGGGGTAGGATTGCCATGAGTCCTGCCTGGTTCCGGTTCGTCCAGCTCGACCCCCGTCTACTCCAGCTAATCTACTTGGTCTGCCGGCACCCTACTGGTCCTATGCAGATGTCTTTGACAAGAAGGAAGCTGAGACACTACCACCTCATAGGCCGTATGATTGCCCAATCGAGCTGGTACCCGGTGCTTCTCCTCCCGGCGGGCGTATCTACCCCTTGTTGCAGGCTGAGACCCGGTCCATGTCTGAGTACATAGAAGAGAATCTTGCTAGGGGATTCATCCAGAAATCTACCTCCCCGGCTGGAGCAGGATTCTTCTTCGTTAAGAAGAAAGACGGCTCGCTACGTCCGTGTATCGACTATAGGGGTCTTAACCAGATTACCATCAAGAATAAGTACCCCCTGCTTCTCATCTTAGAGCTGTTCTACCGCCTTAAAGGCGCGAAGATCTTCACCAAGCTCAATCTTCGTGGGGCGTACAATTTGGTCCGGATCCGCCAGGGAGACGAGTGGAAGACGGCATTGAACACCCGGGACGGTCACTATTAATATCGCGTGATGCCCTTTGGCTTTCGTAATGCCCCAGCCGTCTTCCAGGAGCTGGTTAACGTCATCTTCCGTGATCTCCTGTATTCCTGCGTGGTGGTGTACCTGGACGATATCTTGGTCTTCTCTCCGGATCTGCCCACACACCAGAGGGATGTTCGTCAGGTTCTGCTAAGGCTCCGGCAGAATCGCCTATACGCAAAATTTGAGAAATGCCTCTTCGAGCAGACCTCCCTTCCATTCCTGGGCTATATTATCTCCGAGACTGGTCTGCGGATGGATCCCGAGAAGGTTTTTGCCGTCTTAAAGTGGCCCCAACCAGAGGGGTTGAAGGCGCAATTTATTACCGCCTCTTCATCCCTCATTTATCCTCCCGGACCGCTCCCATCTCCGCGCTCACCCGTAAGGGAGCAAATCCCAGGGAATGTACTTCCGAAGCGGAGGAGGCCTTCGTCTCCCTAAAACAAGCCTTCTCCTCCGCCCAAGTGCTGCACCGTTCGGATTGCAACAAGCAGTTCTTCCTGGAGGTTGATGCATCCTCCTCCGGAGCCGGAGCGGTGCTCACCCAGAAATCCCTGTCTGGGAGAATGGTAACCTGCGGCTTCTTCTCCAAGCTCTTCTCCTCATCCGAGTGCAACTACTCCATAGGAGATCGTGAGCTGCTAGCCATCAAATTGGCACTGGAGGAGTGGTGTTACCTACTGGAGGGGGCTCTGCACCCTGTGGTCATCTACACTGACCACAAAAACCTGGCTCATTTACAAACGCCCAAAGACTTAATCCGCGTCAGGCCAGGTGGTCTCTATTCTTTGCCCGATTCTGCTTCACTCTGCATTACCGCCTGGCAGACAAGAACATTAAGGCTGACGCTTTATCCCGCTCGTTCCTGTCTACTGACCAAGAGGAGGAGCCTCTACATATCATCGACCCCTCCAAAGTAATGATTGTGGCTCCGTTTGACCTGTCTCTTCTTCCACCCGGTAAGACTTTTGTGGCAGTTCCAGATCGTAAGAAGGTTCTACTCTGGGGCCATTCATCCAAACTAGCCAGTCATGCTGGTCAGAGGAAGACCTTTCTGTTCATCGCCCGACATTACTGGTGGCCTTCTCTGCGCAAGGATGTTGCGGCTTTTTCCTCCTGTGCCCGGAACAAGGTTCCCCGGCACCTTCCATCCAGCCGTCTCCTTCCTCTTCCCGTGCCTTCCACTCCGTGGCAACACATAGCTATGGACTTCATTACGGATCTCCCTGTCTCTGCCGGTTGTACAGTCATTTGGGTGGTCGCTGACCGCTTCTCTAAAATGGCCCACTTCATCCCTCTGCCTGGTCTTCCGTCTGCATCTGTGCTAGCCAAGGACTTCATCCATCACATCTTTCGTCTTCACGGCCTACCCCACCACATTGTGTCTGATCGAGGGGTTCAGTTCACTTCGCGCTTCTGGAGAGCTACCTGCAAGCTGCTGGACGTCTCCTTGGATTTTTCCTCTGCTTATCACCCTCAATCCAATGGTCAAGTGGAACGTATCAACCAGGTCCTTACCAGTTTTCTCCGGTACTTCGTCAATGCTCACCAAAACGATTGGGTTGAGCTCCTACCATGGGCCGAGGTCTCCTATAACAACCATGAGAGCGAGTCTTCTACTAAATCCCAGTTCTTTGTGGTCTACGGGCAACACCCCCAGATTCCGTTTCCCGTCTCCTCTTCGGTGGACAATCCTGCCGCGGAGTCTCTTGTCAGCGAATTTTCGGCAATTTGGGAAGCCACTAAATCTGCACTCCTTGAGTCCTCCGAGCGGATGAAGAGACATGCTGATAAGAGACGTCTGGATCCTCCCTCCTCAGTTCCGTCCGGGAGACAAGGTCTGGCTTTCCTCCAAATATGTCCGTCTCAAGATACCTTCCTATAAGTTGGGTCCGTGGTTCATCAGTCCGTTCAAGGTTCTGAACCAAATCAATCCCGTGGCCTACAAGCTGAAACTCCCGGTCACCTTACGCATTCCCAACTCCTTTCATGTATCACTCCTCAAACCTAAACATTTTGGCCACCAAGAGGGTAAGAGGAAAGACTTTCTTTCTTGTGGATTGGAAGGGGTTTAGCCCTGAGGAGAGGTCTTGGGAACCCAGGGAGGACATTCATGCCCCTCATCTTCTTAAAAAATTTCTCTCAGGCTTAAAGAAGGGGGGTGTAAAGGGGGGGGTACTGTAGCATCGGCGTTTCTGCATCCTGCCGGGCAGAGACGCCGTTCCCCTCACCGCCATGGTCCTGGTCCGGCGTCTTCCGGCTCCCGTCCTGAAGCTACTGTGGCGCGCACTGCGTGCAGCTTCCTGGGCACTGTGCTTAGGGTGCAAGAGCGCACGCTCCGTCCCTCTTAAAGGGGCCGCGCGCACCGTCCTAAAAACTCCCCGGCCAATGGCCTGAGGACTCCCCCTATTTAAAGCACCTCCTCCAATATGGAGGTGCCTGTGCAATGGTTGTTGTTCCGTGTGCTAACACTTGCTTCAGCCCTAAGGTCCTTCTGTTTGTCAGTCCTGCCCGCCAGTCTGCCTGTCAGTCCTGCTCACCAGTCTGCCTGCCAGATACCTGTTGTGCCCGCCAGACTGCTTACCTGGAAGCACCTGTCTGTTACCTGTCGTACCTGCTAGGTTGTCTACCCGGACCACCCGTCAGCTTTCCAGCCATGCTCATCCGCTGTACCGGTCAGTTCCTGCCATCTGACCCGTGGGAGTCACCTGCTCTCACACAAGGTCGGTCCCAGAGTGGCACCTGGTCCACTTGCTCGGTCCCTCCCTGGTTCACGGAGTCGATTGAGCCGCCGTGCAACCTTGGTGAGGCCGAGTAGGTACTTCATCACGCCTCTCTGGTCCCTCCTTGCACCGAAGCACAGAGGTTCCACCTCCCGGACCCGTTACAGTCTTTATCTCTTTAATTGAAAATTCATTATAATTTTATTAATTAATTGTGTTTGTACATGATTGGTCACTTTTAAATTATTTTCACATGATATTTTGGTTCACTCTATGAATAAGGGTACAGAGTTGCCAGAAATGCAACAGTGAATACTATGACCTTGTCATATGGATTTTAATCCATTGTCTACTCCCTATGGATTTCCATTAAAGAAGTAATGTCTTTAATGAAAACTGTGGAAGACGTATCCTAAGCGTAGGTCAATATTACTGTAGTTGAAAATCCCTTTAATACTGTAATAATAAATGCTCATGCATTTTACAAATGCTCGGCACTCAAAATTGAATCTTTCATAATATATTTCTTTATTTCATAAAGAAATCCCAAAATTAGGTGTAACGTTTCAGCCCTATACACTGGGCCTTTCTCAAACACGGATTGCAGGTACAGTATGTATAGAGAATATAAGATGGGGCGCTTAGAAAAGCAGAATGTGCTGGTAATATTAACTTTTGAAAATATGAAGAACAATGTTATATGATGCTTAGAAAAAGATGTTACCTGGGAGCTGCACTTAAAATATCAGTTCTCCATGGGGAAGCACCAGAAAATACCTCAGGTCTACATGGTATGTCTGCAACAGCCACCTTCTAAGAAACAGATCTTTACCGTTCTTCCTATCACATGTCCCCCTTTTATGGCTGATCTCTATATTGTGTGTATTTTGTTCTCATAAAAAGAATATAGAACATTATTACAAAGCTGGAGCACTATATGTTCGAGCCTTAGTTAAATACAATGTATAGCCTCATATATTTCTCAGTGCATGGTAGAGATTTTCAATAAAGGCAGTGTATATAAAAAAAATTGAACAGTTCCTTATTGGCGACAACAATTTTTCTAAGATCAACAGAGCAACATTACGCCCTGAATTTTCCATCATAAGAGGAACTGACTAATCTGGTGAGGTTGATACAACAAGAGAATAGGTGAGTGTTTCCAGTACAGGTGTTGTAAACCAGATCTCAGGATTGATGATTACAAACGGTAAGAAGACTTGTGAGTACATCTATATGTGTATTGCTAGTGCCTTATAACATGGTTATAGGTAGATATCTAATGGATACAGTACTTTGCAACTTAGACATCTTCAACTTTAGTTCTTGTATTTATGAAATATGAAAGGCCTCAGACTGGTTTTAGTTAATGCTAGATCCTACATGCCATTTAAATTTGTAGGCTTTTAGCCTGGGAGAGGAATGATATTAGGTTAGGGTCCCATCAAAGAAAGTTACGCCTTGTTGGGGCTCGTGGGTTGTCATGAATTGACTAGGTAATGTGTGAAGTACCTTCACTTTATAAGCATATTCTATACAACAGCAGCAATGCAGTCCAAATTTCACATCTTCAATGTTTTCACACATTTTTAAACTTACAGGGGCTGCTATATTCTTTGGTTTGTATATGATATGGGCTCCAGAAATTCTAGATTTGGAGACTTGTTTGGTGAAGTTCTCACATTGTCGAGCTGTAAGTGATGGGGACAAAATACTGATTTTCATGAAGTCTATTTTTGTCTCCTTGGCTAAATAAAAGAGGTCGCTCTTCCCTTCATAGCACAGACAAGTACAGTTACAGCTGAAGCAACCCACACGGTGTGAGAACCTAACCAAATAGCTCCCCATATCCCAGCTTCCTGGAGCCTGTGCGTTGGACACAGGGAAATGGAATATTGGGGTTTGAGACAGTTACCACATAATTTTTAGGTTCTGAATTGATTTAAACTTTTTATGTCTCAACTGTCCTTAAAAGCGTTGTCCAAGATTTTTATGTTTCTTCTTTGTACCTAGGGTTTGAGCTGTACAGTAGGAAATAACAAACAGCTATACTTACCCACTCCAGGTTCAATGCTGCATTGAATTGCACTAATTTTATTTATATAGCGCCAACATATTCCGCAGCACTTTATAATTAAGCTGGGACATGTACAGACAATAAAGACATTACCGAATAACACATAACTCAACAATTACAGGAGAAGTGAGGGCCCTGCTCGCAAGCATCAATCTATAAGGAAATAGGGAGGACACAATAGGTAGAAAGTGCTTGTCATATATGGTCCAGCCATCATTTGAAATAGGGCATTTCAAATAAGCTGCATGTTCCGATTATCAGCCAATATCTAAGTACGGCTATCAAGTGATATTGGGTGCATGGCGGAATTGGAGACAGATGAATAAGAGGGACCAGATTCTGAGGAAAAGTTAGAAAAGGGAAACAGGAAAGAGTTAGAATTGTGAAGTGAGGTGATATGCCAGGCTAAAAAGATGTGTTTTTAAAACATGCTTAAAAATGTGGGGGCTAGGTATTAATCGGATTGTCTGGTGTAGTGCATTCCAGAAAACTACCATTTTTGTTGATGGACTGCAGCGGGACATCGCAACTTCCATGAACATGATTGCTGCCATCTATGTTGGCATCAACGCTGATGCCTGTAATTGGCGGTCATGTTCATTATAACCATGGTGTCACAGCTGCAAGCTATCAACAAAGACCGGCGTAGTGGTGGAGAGGATGAGTATTGCAGAGTTTCTAATTTTCTACAGATTATATTATATTTCATGCTGGAAATGTTGTGGTCAATGGCATATATTTATTGAACACTGTTATTGACAAAGCACATTATATTTTGTTATAAAACACCCAATTATTTTTTTTCTCCCAACTAATTTTTATTGGAGTATATTTATTTTGCAAAGGAACACAAAAATGACACGAATGAAACTAAAGTCGCAATAGGCTGAAAACATCACTGATTAAGTACCCAATAATCGAAAAAGCCCATAGTTTTTCATTGTGAAACTAAGAAGGACTGAGAGACAGAAACAACAATAATTTTACACTAAACATTTGACATGAAAGATACGGACAACCGAGATATTGAATGCTAGTGCAGCTGTCACAGTTATTAGAATTAATCTAAGCAAGGCTAGCCTTCATTTTCACAGATCCCAAATCATCTCAAAGAGTTCCAGGTTGTTGTCTAAAGAGGCAATAAGTTATTCAAAGGATTTAATATCCTTCAGTTGCGTGACAAGATCAAGGTGGGAGTGAGGAGCAGTTTGTTTCCACAAACAGGCTATAAAGGTCTTGGCAGTGATTAGATTGTGCGGGAGCAGCTCCGCTGGCCTCTAACCTACAGTCCTTACTTTTCAGTAAATACTCGAGAGGGCGGAAGGGAATATCACTGCTGAGTACTTCCCATTTACCTTGTTCCAAAAAGGCGTGATTCTAGGGCAGGTCCAAAAGATATGGAAAAATAGACCCAGTGGCTACCTGGCATCTCCAGCACGGTGATGGAACTATTAACATTATTTAGTAATTCAGGAGTATGGTACCAACTTATCATTAGCTTGTATTGCCATTCTTTGCATGCTGTGGAAATGGATGTCCATATAACGTTCAACATTTATGGAGAGATGAATAACCCTAGAACAGATTCTCTCTTATTCATATACATATGTGAAATATAGGTGTTAACAGGTAAAGAATTGAGATTAGTCCCCTGGTTGATGTGCTCATTCTATACAGCCTTTCAAACATAGAAGGAATAGCTACCTACAAAATAAGAAAATAATTTTGGTGAGTCCCAAAAATAATTAAAATCCTCAATTTATTACAAAATAATTTAAAATATCATACAGGTTGGGAATACATCTCAACGCGTTTCTGGCAAAAAGCCCTTA
Organism: Phyllobates terribilis; assembly: GCF_046119375.1. Classification (NCBI taxonomy): domain Eukaryota; kingdom Metazoa; phylum Chordata; class Amphibia; order Anura; family Dendrobatidae; genus Phyllobates; species Phyllobates terribilis. Next base: position 230,896,482 of record NW_027362765.1, read on the forward strand.
TTCACTGAGATATAGATTCCTTATGATACATGGTATAAAAACAAATGGTAACCAACCGTTGATCAATAAACACATGTGTTAACAATCAATCACATTTGAGAATAATTATCATAATCACAAGGCTAAATCACAAGGAAAACCAGAAGGAGAGAAAAATAAAAAAAAATAAAAACCCACAGAAAAAAAAAAAACACCTGCATTCAAATCCCTAAAATGTAATATAGGTAAAGAGTATCATTCCTATGGTTCATGCCGTTGGGGTATTTTGTATCAAGCTTATGATCCAAAATAATTCTCTTAGGAGGAGTTTTTTCCTCCAATCCCCTCCTCTAATAGGAATATCCACTTTTTCTATCCCATAGAATGAAAGATTGTTTAATTCCCCCTTATGTCTCTCTACAAAATGCTTAATGCTCCTGAATAGAATGCGTTTTTATTTTTGATGTTGGTAACATGTTCTGCCATCCTTTTCTTTAATTTACATATTGTGCAGCCAATGTATTTTATTTTACATTCTTTGCAAAATATGCAATACACAACATAATTTGTATGGCAATAAAGCTTTTAATATCATTGGCTGCATCAATGTTTTGAGTTTGCAATGTATATTGGCACATCGTACATTTGGAACATGCACATTTAAAAAAACCTTTACAACTTAGCCAGGTTCTTTTATCACTTTTTTTGTGGCATGTATATATTGGGGAAAGAGTAGCACCTATTGATCTCCCTTTTCTCGGCACACATACTAATACATTTTTCAGGATTTTATTTAAGTCCCGATCTTGGAATAATACAGGGACATATCTGTTTATAATATTTTTTATTTCCTGAAATTGGCAACTATATGGGGTACTGAAGATGTTTTTTTTGTCCATATTATTCAATTTTATTGTTTATTGGTTTCTGGTTGTTATTAGCCATGAGCAAGCATGCTCGCTACTGCTCGGTGCTCACCCTAGCATCTCACTGCTCGAGATGCTCGCCGAGTATTTCCGGGTTGCTCGGGCGGGAACTCGGGTCCCCTCCCTGCATGTTTGGCGCTCATTAGAGAGCCAATGAACATGCAGGGATTGCCTGCCATGCACTGTAATGCCGTAGCCATGTTGGTTGTGGGCATTACAGTGATTGGCTGGCCGCACAGCGTAATCAGGTCTATATCAGAACTGGCACCGCCATGCTCGTCACAGTCACTCTGGATCAGACAGCGTCAGGGAGAGATTTGATTGTGTATTAGGTAGTGTAGGGAGAAAAACCATACATTACACATATTCATCTTAACAAACAGTCTTTCTGAGGACTAATCCATCTGCAGAGATATCAGGCAGGCAGGGTGTATAGACAGGCAGTGTATATAGCAGACTGCAGTGCATATAGTACAAGAGGCTCCATTTCAATACTGCCTTCTGCTGCTGTTATATATTTCTATACAAAGGCCCAGGTCTCAGGAGCCAGGAATACTTTTCTTTGGATCTTAATCCTCATTATTTGCTTAAAAAGCAATCCAGAGAACACCATTTTTCTGTGCCATTTGCTTGTTGGCACTGCAGAATACAGCCAGGTCCTTCCCATATTACAGCGCTAGAAATCCAGCTATTTAAAACCGTGTTTTCTCCGTCAAACGGATCACATATACATTGTCAGAAAATACTGCCATTTCTGGCCTCCATTAAAAATTTCCTTTAGTGTGTCATTGAAGCAATTCACAGCAGTTTACTGTTCAAACTACTTACCTACAGGCCAGGTATTTAAAACTGTGTTTTCTCTGTCACACGGATCACATGTAAGTTCACTCCAAACTCAGTCATTTGTAGTGAGCGTGGAAGATACTGTCCTCCATTTAAAATGGGCAAGGCAGGGGGCAAGGGACGAGGAACTTGACGTGATGGTAATGGTGCATGCAGACGCCGAGGACAAGGCCGTGGGCAAGCCGAAATTGTACCACAACAAACACCCATATCTTCTCGCCTGACCTTCCTGTCCCAATTTCTAGGGGACCACAGCACACCACTATTGAACCCAGAGCAGTGTCAAAAGGTTGTTGGTTGGATAGTGGGTAATGCTTCCAGTCACTTAGCCACCACCACCACCACCCTGTCTTCCTCACGGTCAAGTCTCAGTAGCCGTGAGTCAGGACCGCATATTCCTCACCCTGATCCTCCTTCCTCCCACCATGCCGAGTACCCAGAGACAACTGATCCCACACTTGGACACTCTGAAGAGCTGTTCACTTTTCCATTTATAGATTTGGGCCTCTCACCGGGTCCACTTGAAGCGGAGCAAGAGGAGATCGCATGTAGCAATGCCCAAATATTTGAGCAGCCACGGTCACACGAAGGCGACGGTGGGAAAGTGTCACAAGAGGTGGACGATGATGAGACACAATTACCAGAAAGTCAGGAGGAGGACCAGGGTGTGGAAGTGGAAGACGACGTGGTGGATGATATAGTAACTGCCCAACCTGGCAGGAGGACATGCAGAGTGAGGACAGCAGCACACAGGGGGAGGGAGGCAGAGCACCCCAACAGGCAGGAAGAAGCAGTGCGGTGGCCGCAGACAGAAGGCAGGCAACCGTTCCCCGTAACACCAACATGAAGGAAGTTGTCAGTACAACTGTTAGGTCTTCCCGAGTCTGGTTGTTTTTTAAAGACTCTGCCGATAACCCCAAAAAGGCCATTTGCACCACCTGCCAGGCCAGCATCAGCAGGGGTGGCAAAACGACCAGCCTGACCACCACCAGCATGATCAGGCACATGGCAGCAAAGCGCCTGACTTTGTGGGCCGAACCCCAGGGTCCAGGAACAGTGTCTGCGGGTGGCACCATTGCTTCTTCCACTGTTGTGCATGCAAGCCAATCCCCTGTCCATGGTGCATGCGAAGATGCCTCCTGCCCTGCACCTGTCGTTGCACACTCTCAAGTAGCAGCATCAGGAAGCACGTCCATGTCCTTGTCCCAGCGCAGTGTTCAGTTGTCCATAACCCGGTCCTTGGAACGCAAGCGCAAATATGCAGCCAACGCCCCACAGGCCACACTACTAAATTCTCACATTTCACGACTGCTTACGCTCGAAATGTTGACTTTTATGCTTGTGGAGACGGAAGCATTCCGCAACCTGATGGCGGCGGCCGTCCCTCAGTATTCGGTCCGCAGCCGCCACTATTTCTCCCAGAGTGCCGTCCCCGCAGTACACAAGCAAGTGTCCCAAACCATTAGCCGTGCCCTCAACAACACAGTTACCTGTAAAGTCCACCTAACCACGGACACGTGGAAAAGTGCTTGAGGGCAGGGACGGTACATCTCGCTGACAGCACACTGGGTTAACATAGTGGAAGCCAGGACCCAGTCAGACCTTGGGACGGAACACGTCCTCACGACGCCAAGGATTGCGGGCCCTAGGTCAATCAGGGTTGCCCCCACAGTCTACAGCTCCTGCACCTCATCCTCCTCAGCCTCCTCCTCCTCTTCAGCCTCCATCTCTGAAATGACCACATCTGTCACAAGCTAGAAGCACTGCAGCACTGCCACGGCCAAGCGGTAACAGGCTGTGCTGAAGCTAATATGCTTAGGTGAAAAAACGCACAATGCTGAAGAGTTGTGGACAGCTCTGAAAGAGCAGGCAGATCTGTGGCTCACACCGCTGAACCTACAGCTAGGCATGGTCGTGTGTGACAATGGCCAGAACCTGGTGGCGGCTCTGAGGCGAGGCGAGCTCACACACGTACCATGCCTGGCCCATGTGCTTAACCTCGTGGTTCAGCGGTTTCTCAAATCCTACCCGGAGCTGCCGGATCTGCTTGTTAAAGTATGCCGCCTGTGTGCCCATTTTAGAAAGTCAGCTACAGCTTCCGCCACCCTTGCAGTGTTTCAGCAGCGTTTACAGCTTCCGGCTCACAGACTGGTGTGTGATGTCCCCACGCGTTGGAACTCTACACTGCAGATGTTGGGAAGGATTTGTGAGCAGTTGTTGAGTACCAGCATCAACAAGGCCGTCGATATTCAGTTCAGACTCCACACATAAGACCTCAGGAGTGGACATGGATGTCAGACATATGTACCATCCTCCAAAACTTTGAGGACTCCACCAAGATGGTGAGCGGCGATGACGCCATAATTAGCATCACCATCCCGCTTCTCTGTCTTCTGAAACGCTCTCTGCTCACAATCAAAGAGGATGCATTGCAGGCAGAGCACGATGAGATGGAGCAAGGAACCATACAGGGTGATTACACACAGCCAAGCCTCATCTCATCCCTACATGGATTGGGTGATAATGAGGAAGAGGAGGAGGAGGAAGGACAGGAGCTAGTTTCATTCACTATAGATGGTACTACCTGCACAGCTGTCATACCGTCTGTTCAGCGTGGCTGGCCAGAGGACAGAGAGGAGGAGGAACATGTCGTACTCATTACTCTGTCCCTGCTCTGTGTGTCTTTAAATTCTTAGTGGGGTTTTTCCTAAAATTGGTCATCCGTTGGACTCACTGCATACCCTATAACTGTATAGCAGACTCTCTCCTTTCTTATGGGAATTTGGCGTTACTGTGGCCCTGCTCTTTGTGTCTTTAAATTCTTAGTGGGGTTTTTCCCAAATTTTGGCAGCCCTTGCAGTCACAGCATGGGCATTACCACTATAGGAGACCCGCTCCTTTATAATGGGAACATTTTTTTTACTGAGACCCTCCTCTATGTCTCTTCAAAGGGGTATTGGGTTGCGTCCAAATTTTTGGCAGCCCTTGCAGTCACTGGATACACAATAACAGTATAGGAGACCCACTTGTTAATAATGGGAACAACAAAGCATAGCCGGCTGATGGCTCTCTAACAATAGCGAGGGCCGACTGCTGGCCTTTTAAGAATAGTAAGGGCCGTCTGATGTCCCTATAAAAATAGGCTTTATGATTTTCAGAGTCCCTCCATCATAAATAAAACAGGATGTGTCTGATGATGTGTCACACACCACATTGCCAGATAAGGTTGTAAAATGTTAAAATGACATTTCCCGGTGAATGCATTTGTCTTAAAAAATAACGTTAAAAAAACAAAACAATAGGATCTTTCTATAGTATAAAAAACAGCGTCACCACTTTAACCTCAATGTAATCACATTATTCAGCTCATGCACCTCCTCCTCCATCTCCGAAATGACCACATCAGTCACAAGCTGACAGCACTGCAGCACTGCCTTGGCCAAGCGGCAACAGGCTGTGCTGAAGATAACATGCTTAATGCTTAATTGACAAACCACCCAGCGCTGCCGAGTTGTTGAAAGCTGTAACACAGCAGCCTGATCTGTGGCTCTCACTGCTGAACATACAGCCAGACATGGTCGTGTGTGACAATGGGCGGAACCTGGTGACGGAGAAATGACAGCCGGAGTAGATACGGTTTACCTATATGTCAGTCCTTTCTCCGAGCTAAATACAACTCTCAGCAAAAAGTGGACTCCGTACCGTCCCTCGCCACATTCACCTATCTATCATCATGGCCTCACCTCGGCACTATGAACTCTCCTGAAGGAGAAGCCAGGGCCCACTGGAGGAGTCTCCGGTTCTCTGGTGGGCCCGTCCAACCCTGCCGAGAAGCAGCCCTGGCTTAGAAAAGTGTGGCGGAAGGTTCCCGGACACTCTATGGCTGCTTTTTTAATGTGGATAGGCCATGCTTATGCATGTTATTTCTTAAATCGCATTAAAGGCCATTGTACAACTCTATATGCAAGAAATTAAATGCGCAAAGAAAGATGTGTGTGTGTCAAAGCACTACCGACAACAGCGAGTTGCTGTTGGACGGGCTGCCATTGCTTCTCCAACAAGGTGCATTAGAGGACTTCCTAGGAGAAATGACACGCAGGGTAGATACGGTTTCCCTCTATGCCAGTCCTTTCACCGAGCTAAATACAACTCTCAGCAAAAAAAGTTTTGGACTGGCTCCGTACCGTCCCTGGCCACATTCACCTGTCCACGTGTTTGTGGTTAGGTGGTCCTTCCTAGTAAGTGCACTGGGGAGGGCACAGGTAATGTTGTGGGACCCGTGCTTGTGGAAGGCGGAGGCGACACCGGGAGAAACAGTGGCGGCTGGGGACCGTCTATGGACACCCGGCCGCCGCCGGCATGAGGTTGTGAAAAGCTTCCGCCTCCACGAGCTTAAAAGGCCATATTTCAAGTGCAAGCAGCTGCCCAGAAATCTCGCAGTTTAGTGTTGTGGCCTGTAGGTGGGTGGGTGGCTGGCTGCATACTTGCACTTGCATTCCAAGTAACAGAAAACAAAGCAGATGGTGGCCTCTATCATCATCATGGCCTCACCTCGGCACTATGAACTCTCCTGAAGGAGAAGCCAGGACCCACCGGAGGAGTCTCCGGTTCTCTGGTGGGCCTGTCCAACCCTGCCGAGAAGCAGCCCTGGCTAAGAAAAGTGTGGGGGAAGGTTCCCGGACATTCTATGGCTGCTTTTTTAATGTGGATCGGCCATGCTTATACATGTTATTTCTTAAACTGCATTACAGATCAGGCCATTGTCCAACTCTGTATTCAAGAGATTAAATGCGCAAAGAAAGATGTGTGTGTGTAAAAGCACCACCGACAAGGGCGAGTTGATGTTGGATGGGCTGCCATTGCTTCTGCAACAAGCTGCATTAGAGGACTTCCTAGGAGAAATGACACGCAGGGTAGATAGGGTCTCCCTCTATGCCAGTCCTTTCACCGAGCTAAATACAACTGTCAGCAAAAACAGTTGTGGACTGGCTATGTACCGTCCCTGGCCACATTCACCTGTCCACGTGTTTGTTGTTAGGCGGTCCTTCCCAGTAAGTGCACAGGGGAGGGCACGGGTAATGTTGTGGGACCCGTGCTTGTGGAAGGCGAAGGCGACACCGGGAGAAACAGTGGCGGCTGGGGACCAAGTATGGACACCCGGCTGCACCGGCATGAGGTTATGAAAAGCATCCACCTCTACGAGCCTAAAAGGCCACATTTCAAGTGCAATGCAGCTGTCAAAAATTTGGCAGTATAGTATTGCAGCCTGTGGGTGAGTGGGTGACTGGCTACATACTTGCGCTTGCATTCCAAGGAATGGAATAGAGACAACTGAACGCTGCACTGGGACAAGGACGTGGACTGTGATTGTTGCAAGTCTGCAACGACAGGTGCATGGCGGGAGGCATCTTCGCATGCGCCAAGGATCACTTATGATGGGCACACTTTTAGGCAGTGACCTGGGAGTCAGAAATGCTTCCAGAGATCTTCCCCATGCTGTTCCCATGTCTTTTCAGCACTGTATGCATGTGTCTGATGATGTGTCACACACCACATGGCCAGATAAGGTTGTAAAATGTTAAAATGACATTTCCCAGTGAATGCATTTGTCTTTGTTGATAGCAATACAAAAGTGCAAAAACGCATCAAAAACGCTACGTGTGAACATAGCCCAACGTGTGGAGGAGTATTTTTGTTTTTGGTTATTTATTTTGCTTTATATACATTGTACATGTCATGGAAAGGATGTTCCTTAACATATTTCCCAGGAAAATCCATTTTGGCTTCGGTTTGGTATGTTTTATTGTGAGTCCGTAAAAGTGGTGTAATACCTCTGACAACGTTGTTGACAGCAGTGACCTGGGCATCCGAAATGCTTCAAGGTGTCTTCCCATGCTGTTCCCATGTCATTTGAGCACTGTTCCCATCGATTTGGGCAATTTTTAGGTCCTCTGCAGACCGCCGGGGGGAGCCGCCTGAAAAATGCTCGAGTTTCCCATAGGCTTACATTGGGCTCGTTGCTCAGGTCGAGCACTCGAGTATTCCAATTTGCTCGACCCGAGCAACGAGTACCCAAGCATTTTAGTGCTCGCCCATCACTAGTTGTTATTAATACCATCGTCACTGTTGTTTAAATGAGTATTTCTTACAATAACTTTTTTTAATGCTGAATCAATATGTTTTTTCTTATATCCCCTTTCATTAATCTAGATGTTGCTGCCTTTGCTTGTTCATTGAATAGTGTGATATCAGAGCTATTTCTATAAATTCTATTTAATTCACCATAGGGGATTGAATTCACAGTATGGGCGGGGTGGCAGCTGTCTGCTCTAAGTGTAGTGTTCCCACTAATAGGTTTTCTATAGTTGCGATATCTAACCTTTTGTTGTTTTACATCCCCCATGAGATACAAATCCAAAAAGCTGATTTTATCCTGCAGTTCAGTATAAGTAAATTTTAAATTTACATTATTAGCATTGATATAGGATATAAAATATGGGATTTTTTCCACTTCTCCTACCCATATTAGTAAAACATCGTCTAAATATCTAACATATAGTTCAATGTCATTTCTAAAAGGCATCCTATTCAGGAGCATTAAGCATTTTGTAGAGAGACATAAAGGGGAATTAAACAATTTTTCATTCTATGGGCTAGAAAATTGGATATTCCTATTAGAGGAGGGGATTGGAGGAAAAAACTCCTCCTAAGAGAATTATTTTGGATCATAAACTTGATACAAAATACCCCAACGGCATGAACCATAGGAATGATACTCTTTACCTATATTACATTTTAGGGATTTGAATGCAGGTGTTTTTAGTTTGTTTGTTTTTTTGTGTATTTTTTTTTTCTCTCCCTGTGGTTTTCCTTGTGATTTAGCCTTGTGATTATGCTAATTATTCTCTAATGTGATTGATTGTTAACACGTGTTTATCGATCAACGGTTGGTTACCATTTGTTTTTATACCATGTATCATAAGGAATTTGTATCTCAGTGAATAAGGGCTTTTTGCCAGAAACGCGTTGAGATGTATTCCCAACCTGTATGATCTTTTAAATTATTTTGTAATAAATTGAGGATTTTAATTATTTTTGGGACTCTCCAAAATTAATTTCTTATATGAAGCCGTAAGTCACGGCTACTGGTTGGAGACCTCCAACATTGTAAGACGGACTGAGTCATATAAATAGGACACGGTGAGGCTGCTTTTTTGTTTATCTACCTACAAAATGTTTAAATTGAAGATTGTGAAATTGTTCCAATTTAGGTAATACATGTGCAAATTGTCTGCAATTCATGATAGTGGGGATCCACCACACCCACCACATAGAAGAGACCTAATGAAGACCAAGTCTGCACCAGAGGGGAAGTTAGACTATGAGGAAATGAGGCATTAAGGAGAAAGTATTGGATAATTCTCCCCTAATTTCCTATCTTGAAATGTTTAAAGCATACTGTCCATATGTGGTTTGTGAATTCGACTGGATCTACAAGGGGTGGTAGAGGGAAGCATTAGGGAAACTTGCTAATAAAGTAAGGCATTAGAAAAATAGGGCCGGCCACCTTCCACTCTAAATCCATTCACTTGTTTTAAGCTTGGTACAAAGTCCTTTCGGAAATAAGTTGCAAATAGACGGCCTAATAATATATAATCAAATCAAGGACAATCATGTCTCCTTGGTGTTTGTTTGAAATCATCAGGATCCTGAGTTTTTTTAAAGCCCATATAAATGTAAGTATTAGCATCTGAAAAGATTTTAGTTTTGACTTAGTTCAAATTGGCATAGCAATTGTAGTAGGAGGTTCACCTTGACAGGAGAGATACATCCCAAGGCCATAGCCCCACTATCAGTATTTGGTCAGTATTCGGTCAGTATTTTTTCTCAGGAGTGGGAGCCAAAACCAGGAGTGGGTGATAAATGCAGAATTGGTGACTTGTTTCTATTATACCTTTTCTCTGACTGTTCCTCACCTGGTTTTGGCTCCAATTCCTGAGAAAAAATACTGACCGAATACTGATCAAATACTGATAGTGGGGCCGTAGCCAAATACTGATATCTGGAGAGGTTTTCAATCTTACAGAAGCAATTTCCTAAATAGCCGAAGAAAAATAACAGTAGAGCAAGGAATATGTAGAAGTAAGTTTCACTCCAAAGTAACTGAAGTAGAGTTCCAAAGTTAATGAAAGTTAGAACAGAGTAGATCCATTGCAAATGGGGAAATATTTAGAGGCATCACCTCGGTTTTAGAGGTATTGACCTTATAGCCTGATGAATTGACTTCATAGAACTACAGAAGCATGGTCAAACAAGAAATTGGTTTGCTTTTATTTTTTGCACTTTACAGTAGATGGAGAGTCAATGTATTCCCAAAGAGATGAGAGAAAAAAGTATAGGACCTTTTTTTAGGGTGGTTAATCCTCCATGAATTGTACAACCAGTATGAATGAACAGATAGGTGAAAATCAGAGCAAAGGAGAGATTAGATTTGGGATGGGAGCTTATCAGAGAAGGATAATCTGTCAAAGGTCTCTGACATGCTTTTGATGCATTTTTTGAAGCATTTTTGTACATCAATGAATGCTTTTTTGAAAAGGAACGTGGGACATTGCTTTAACCCTTGGATTACCATGATAACTGGGGTGAGTATATTGGTTAATTTAAGAATGTGTCTGCTGTATTTCAAATAAAGTGTTTGCTCTGTGTCTGTGTGTTTATTTAACTCTTTACTTTAGTTTAATTAGGTTTGGTAATGAGAGGGTCTGATTGACACCTTGTCATCACTAAACAAAAGAGCTAGGTGTCAGTTAAGCCCATATATACAATCTTCATTAGCATTCCCATTCATGTCTTTTCTATGGCAGTTGAGAGCTGCTATTTTTAGCCTGGGAAGGTGACATTAGTCAAACATGTTCCCTGGCTATTATTAATAGCTCACAGCTGTTTCGTCAGCCGCTACATCCCCATGAACAGCAACAAGCAGCGCTTTGGACGCAGCATATTTTTGCTGTGTCCAAAACGCAGTGTTCTAATGCTGCACTTTTGCTGTCGGTACATGTGGATCCACCGCATATATTGACATTTCAATTGGTTAAAATCTGCAGCGGTGACTAGCATGTCCGCTACAGAAATTGACATTCTGCGGGTGAGTTTGGGTACATGGCCACGTTTAGGAGCCGCTGCCGGATTGACGCTGCGTGTTTATACAGCATGAAACCCGCAGCGTCCAGATGTTACTGCACAGAGGATGGGATCTCTAGAAATCCCATGTCCACTATGCGTGCATCAGAGGCTGCGAATCACCCGCGGACACTGACATGCAGCGCATCTTTCAGGACCGCATGTCAAATTCTCTTGCAGAGTCACTAGTCTCCATAACAGAAATTTGACCACTAGAATGTATTGAATGTGGTAAATACGCATGGTTCAGTGAACACATGCGGATTTACCTGTGTTCAATACAATGCAACGATTTGGACGCAGCAAAAATATGCGTCCAAAGTGCTGCTAAGTCTGAATCATAGGCACATAGCCTAAAATGTAAAAAAAAATGGTGTGGGCTCCTGCGTCATTTTCATAACGAGCAGAGGGAAAGCCGACCACTGGGAGCTGACATTAGTAGCGGGGGAAGGGGCCATTAGCCAAAATGTTCCCTGGCTATTAATAACAGCCCACAGCTGTTTGCTTAGCCTTTACTAGCTAGATTACAGGGGGACCCCAGAAAAAATTTACTTAGGGTCCCCCTATAAAATCTAACCAGAAAAGGCTAAACAGACAGTTGCGGGTTGATATTAATAGCCAGGGAAGGGGACATGGATCTTGGTCCCCTCCGCAGCTAATAATATCACCCCTCCAGAGTCCCAGAACTGACACATAAATAAGATGTGCCAAATCTGGCACTTAGCCTCTGCTCTTCCCACTACCCTGTAGCAGTGGCGAGTGGGATAATGGGGTTGGGGTTCATGTCAGCCTTGTATTGGCGGCTGACATAAAGCCCAGGTTAGTGATGGAGCGGCGTCTATAGGACGCCCCCATTACTAACCGCGTACTAAAGTTTTCGCTGCTTTTTCAATAAAAGACACGGCCAGAAAAAAGTATTTTATTGAAATAAAATGACACACAGTTTTAATCATTTTTTAATTGCACGCCCAGTTCCCGAATCTCTCAATCTTCTGTAAAAAAAATAAAAATAAAAAACAACCATATCCCTCACCTGTCCGCCGTCACAACATAATCCAGATTGTCCCTCGGCGATCAGGGTCACTTCTGCAGCAGTGACATCAGCAATCACTGATGTCACTGCTGTAGAAGACAACAATGTACACTGACAGGAGTGTAAAATCACTCCTGTCAGTGTACATTGCCCTGCCCGAGCAGTGTACCTGTCGGCCACGGGGCTGAGCGCATCGCCGGGGACATCGTGAGGACTAGGAGGACACCGGAGGGCGCCGGACAGGTGAGGATAGGTGTTTTTTCATACTTTTTTTTTTTTTACACAGTGCGCAGCCTCAGCTCGGTTGAGGACACTACTACTCCCCTCAGCCGTGCCGCTCTCGCTGTTATCAGCGGGAGCGGTGGTCGGATGATGAGAGAAGTAGTCTTCCCCAGCCGACCCGGGTACCACGCTATGTGCGTTTCTGCACATAGAATTGAATTAATTGAACCGCAGCAAATTCGCAGGTATAAATATTATACCCGCAGATTTGCTGTGGTTCAATTAAATTCAATGGGCGGGAAACGCTGCAGAAACGCTACATAGAAAGGACATGCTGCATTTTTAAACACAATGACAAGTCTGAGCGGAAATTTCCGCATCATGTGCACAGCACATTAGGATTGCCATAGCATTAGCTGGCAGACCGATTACCAAGCATTTTTGACGCATTTCCGCACAGAAAAACCTCCGCGAAAATGCATCAAAATCGCTACGTTTGCACTTAAATGCATCCAAATAATCAGCTTTTCTGCAAAACAGATCATAAATAATTTTGCCATTGAAGAAAGTGCTTAATGCAATATAAACATCTACATTGTTGCTGAGATGTAAAATATGCTCTATAGAAGGAAAATAGACCTCTTGAGATAACACTATAATGATCAGCCTCACTGCAAAGTGCTATGGGATATGGGATATGGAAAGTGCATAGTGCAAAATAACTGCAATATGGTGGATATTCTACAGAGGGAAGTCCCATCAAAAATAGTTACTTGATTATTTGAGGACCTCCTTTTACCATGCAGCATGTCCACCATACGCACAGAGGATGTATGGTTCATCCTCAGTAGGGGTCTTGTTTCGCAATATGTATTTCTTTCCCCTAAATTTATAAATTTTTGTATTGATGTTTTGTATTGATATATATATATTATGAATTAAAATGAATCTGGCTCGGGCAGACATTTTCCTGTAGATCACGGCTTCAGAAAGATGGCCATGGCCACCAGAAAGTCGCGCATGCCGCTCTGCCTTGCTGCCGACAGCCGCAGCATCTCACCTTTTCTTCTGCTGTTGGCACCACTGGGTTCAAGAGGGAGGGAGGGAACAGAGGGCCCTGCGATCCCGCTCCACCATCACCAAAACTATCCGGTAAAGTAACGCTCGAACCATAAAACGCACCCCCCATTTTCCTCCCAAATTTGGGGGGAAAAAAGTGCATCTTATGGTCCGAAAAATATTGTAAATATAAATGCTATGATAATCCTATAGCTCAAAAATAAATTACTCCCAATATGATGCAATACCTATTCTTTAATGTGTATATATACAGATTGGAGCCCAGTTTAAAAGAATAAGTCTGCTCTGACAGTCTTTGCTAGTTAATTACTAATACAAAGAATGCCACCTTTCAGCATATAGCCGTCAATAGGTCAATACATTATATGATACATATGATGATACAAGTACATACTTGGCGAGCAATAGCAGAAAAGTATGAGTGAATGTAACAAGCTATTACTTACTGAGTAATTATGGGTTGTGCCCTGCTGACAGACTGAAATAGGTTTTGCTCAAGAATATCCCTGTATTTCGCACCATCTTCCCCTCGACTCGGACCATTTTCCCTGTCCCTGCTTCCGAAAAATATCCGCACAGCATGATGCTGCCACCACCATGTTTCACTGTGGGGATGATGTTCTTGCGGTGATGAGCTGTATTGGTTTAGCGCCAGATATAGTGTTTACCTTGGTAGCTTAAAAGCTAAATTTTGGTCTAATCTGACCACATCACCTTCCTCTATACATTTGGGGAGTCTCCTACATGTCTTTTGGAAAACTCAAAATGAGCCTTACAATTTTTGTTTGTAAGTAAAGGCTTTTTTCTGCTCACACTTCCATAAAGGCCACCTCTATGGAGTGTATGGCTTATTGTGGTCGTATGGACAGATACTCCAGTATCCGCTTGGGAACTCTGCAGCTCCGTCAGGATTACCTTTGGTTTCTGTGCTGCTTCTCTGATTAATGCCCTCCTTGCCTGTGCTGAGAGTTTTGGTGGCTGGCCCTCTCTTGGCAGGTTTGATGTGGAGCTTGTTCATTACATTGGATGACAATGGATTTGATGGTGCTTGGGGGATCATCAGAGATTGGGATATTTGTTAATAACCCAACCCTGACTTGTACTTCACAACAACTTTGTCTCTGACTTGTTTGGAGATTTCCTAGGTCTTCATTGTGTTGCATGGTCAGTGGTGCATCTTGCTTAATGGTGTTGCAACCTCGGTGGCCTTTCCAAAAAGATGTGTATATACTGACAGACCATGTGACACTTACATACAGGTGGACTTCAAAAAGATGTGTATATACTGACAGACCATGTGACACTTACATACAGGTGGACTTCAAAAAGATGTGTATATACTGACAGACCATGTGACACTTACATACAGGTGGACTTCCTTTCATTAAGCATGTGATTTATGAAGGTAACTGTTTGCACCAGAGATGTTTAGGGGCTTCATCGCAAAAGGGGTGAATGTATATGCACATGCCAATTTTTACTTATTTGATCCCATAAATTTATTTACGCCTATATTTTGGTCACTGTGTTTCACCAATTTAGTCTATTTAGTTTTGATGCATCACACAAATCTCATTACAAAAATATTTAAACACAGGTTGTAATGTAAAAAAATAGCTAAAAAGCCAAGGGGTCTGAATACTTTTGAAAACCACTGTACATGAATAGGGATTTACACTGTAAATGCTGTGATAATGTTCAGTACTATAAACATAGATAAGATTTTCAAAACTATATCGACACTTAGTAGAGAAAACCATTTGCATAGCAATATAAGCATTCTGCAGATTTTTAATATTCTCACCATGCTCAATACGTTAAGGAAATGTTGCAGGTTAAGGCTATTGATGCGTTTTCGCTGTTTTTTTCCGTGCGGAAAAGCACCGAAAACACTAGGTAATCCGTGTGCCAACTAATGCAATGACAAGCAAGATGTGCTGTGCACATGATCAGGAATTTTCCTGACATTTTTGTCATTGTGTTTAAATCTGCAGCATGTCCATTCTTTTTACTTAATTTTAGTAAGAACACAAAAAAAATTCTGCATTGTTTTTTTTTATTACATTTTTCATTTATGATGACCTAAAATATATTTATAGAATATGTATGCATGTAAATATATATTACATGTTGCATGTTTGGTATGCTTAGAGTTTGGCATACTAGATATTTGAACTTTATATTATCGTGTTTGATTTTTTACAATAGTTTTTTTTTACCTTTGTTCTCTCATAAGGAAACTTTTATTGAAAGTTCTATTTATTGTTACAAGAAACTCGAGTTTAGAGATCACAGATAAATGGCAACTTCCTTTTGTGCAGTGAAGTGATCAGAGTTTTTTCCAATCATAGCAGTTTAGTTGCTATTTGCAGTAAACCTTACACCTAGTGTTTTTATGGACAAAGAGGCCACATTATCCCCTTGGCACAGGGACCTACTATTCTGCGTGTACTATGGTTTTAGAGCATTACAATAAAAGTAAAATTTTATAGTTTCAAATGCTTTATTGTTTCATCTACTTATGGACTGTACCTTGGAGTAATAGCATAAGAAGGTGCAGCAACTGCACGTGCATCTCACTAAATTAGAATATCATAAAAAAGTTAATTTATTTCAGCTCTTCAATACAAAAAGTGAAACTCATATATTATCTAGAGTCATTACAAACAGAGTGATCTATTTCAAGTGTTTATTTCTGTTAATGTTGATGATTATGGCTTACAGCCAAGGAAAACACAAAAGTCATTATCGAAGTAAATCAAAGTAATTAAAAAAACACCTGCAAAGGCTTCCTAAGCATTTAAAAAGGTCCCTTAGTCTGTTTCAGTAGGCTCCACAATCATGGGGAAGACTGCTGACTTGACAGATGTCCAGTCAGTCATTGACACACTCCACAAGGTCCCAGAGTTCCAAATTTCATTTGAAAATCAAGGTCCCAAAGTCTGGAGGAAGAGTGCAGAGGCACACAATACAAGCTGCCTAGTCTAGTGTGAAGTTTCCACAATCAGTGATGGCTTGGGGAGCCATGTCATCTGCTGGTGTCGGTCCACTGTGTTTTATCAAGACCAAAGTCGACGCAGCCATCTACCAGGAAATTTTAGAGCACTTCATGCTTCCCTCTGCCGACAAGCTTTTTGGAGATGGAAATTTCATTCTCCTGCAGGACTTGTCACCTGTCCACACTGCCAAAAGTACCAATACCTGGTTTAAAAACAACAATATCACTGTGCTTGATTGGCCAGCAAACTCGCCTGACCTTAACCCCATAGAGAATCTATGGTGTATTGTCAAGAGGAAGATGAGAGACACCAGACCCAACAATGCAGATGAGCTGAAGGCTGCTATCAAAGCAACCTGGGCTTCCATAACACCTCAGCAGTGCCACAGGCTGATCGCCTCCATGCCACGCCGCATTGGTGCAGTAATTGATGCAAAAAGGAGCCCGACCAAGTATTGAGTGCATTTACTGAACATACATTTCAGTAGGCTAACATTTCGGATTTTAAAAACATTTTTTAAGCTATTGTTATAAAGTATTCTAATTTACTGAGATGATGACTTTTGTGTTTTCATTGGCTGTAAGCCATAATCATCAACATTAACAGAAATAAACACTTGAAATAGATCACTCTGTAATAACTCTATATAATATATGAATTTCACTTTTTGTATTGAAGAACTGAAATAAAATAACTTTTTGATGATATCTTAATCTAGTGAGATGCACCTGTACTTGAAGTACAGTACTTGGTGTTCAAATTCATCAAGGTGTTGAGGGCAATGTGTTATGAGAAAATTACTTTTGTTTAAATACTTTTTTTATGTTACATTTATTTATTTATATTTTTTATTATTTTTCATATGACTATATTAAAAAAAAATCTTGCCATTTTCACACTGGCCGCTAGGCCTAAGTTAAGAATCATATTTTCTGCTATGCACAAGGACATTAGCAGCAATAAATATTTATTTATAGATTCATAGAATGTTAGAGTTAGAAGGGACCTCCTGGGTCATCTGGTCCACCCCCCAGATGTCTGTCCAGCTTGTTTTAAGACGTCCATTGAAGGAGAACTCACCACCTCTCGTGGCAGCCTGTTCCACTCATTGATCACCCTCACTGTCAAAAAGTTGTTTCTAATATCTAATCTGTGTCTTCTCCCTTTCAGTTTTTTTTGCGCCTTAATTGTGCACTGAATAGTTAATACTTTATTTGTACAGCACATTACAAGTATAACAGTTAAAATGGCAAAAACAACTGCAGAATTGCTGTTTTTTATCTTTCTTATAAAGAGTTAATAAATGTTAGATAATATGTTATATGCAGCCTAAAGTGGTGTCATGGACAAATATAGTTCATACGGCAACAAAAACAATAAAAAAAGAGAAAATACTATAAATCCTAAAATACAACGAATTTAAAATAAAAAAAAAATGTTTGGTTTTTATAGCCAACTTGGACTATGTCCTCTTTTTCAAGGTAGCAGGATGTTTATTGTTCTGAACCCACTTTCTCTTCTAAACTAAACACTGACAAAATATTGATCAACCTGAAAACCAAGTTTGGTTTATTGTTCCTTAAACTGTACCATAAACTACCAGAACCGAACTGTCATATGCGCTCATAAAATTGATTATCTTTCCATAAATCAAGTGCGTACAAAGAGTGGCTACAATGGCTATTATGGCTATACTGTATGAGTGTTTGGTGTCTCATCTCAGGGATTGTGGAAGACATGCAGATTTACACTGGGCACTGTGCAAGATACAGTAACATTACTCACGAAGAGGCAGCGAGATTTAAGGCTAATGGCTTCCTAAGAGGCAGAATGCTTGGTGGTTACAAACATTTTATAAGAGGCAACAAATTTAACAAAAGTATGTATATTGGCATAAACCTCAATAGTTAGCTTAAACTTGCGATATTTTACTCAACTTGCTAGCAGACTCTTCAACAGTACCTTGTTACTTCAGCACCATCTCCATGTCACTCCTGTAACAGCACAGCACTGTCTCTTTAAGTCAGGGATGTCAAACTCAAACACAGAGGGCCAAAATGAAAAACTTGGACAAACGTGGGCCAACCAGTATACAGTGTAATGGGCCCCACATAGTCCTCCATACAGAATAATGGGCCCCACATAGTCCTCCGTACAGAATAATGGACCCCACATAGTCCTCCATACAGAATAATAGCCCCACATTGGGTGGCTGATTTTGTGTCGCAGGACAAATATAACCACCCTGCAGGCCAGATTTGGCTCACGGGCCAGAGTTTGGCATGTATGCTCTAAGTGCTTATTTCATCCCCTCTTTTAATCATGTCTCTTGACTGCAATACAATTAGCAATTAGCACATCTGGCAAATTAGGGCCCTCCTGTGGTCAACTTGCATATTACCACTTATTCTGTGGTGATAAAAGCACTCACTTACTGACTCACAAGCAGTAAACAGTAAACCTAACAGTACCTAATATAATGGCCCCCATATACATGACAAAAATTGGCCAAACCCGTCGTTATTGGATCAGCCAACAGTCTAATGTGTATCGGGGCCTCATAACTTTTCCCAGCCACCAGACATCATTTATCATAGTAGGATTGAGAGGTTTCTATACACTTTGGGGTCAGGCGGCTTGAAGTTTAACACCTAATCTTTTTGTTATACAGGAGAAAAGCCATAACATGTCTGGCAGTAGCATTCTCTAATCTCTAGGCAGAGCACACGTTCACTCTGTCAGCACCATTATAATCTATGGTCCTATCAGCACATATGTCCAAATCCAGTTTTGAGTTGAGTTCGGATGTAAGCCCCGACGTGAGCCACTGAACGGGTGCCTAAACGCAATGTGAAAGCACCCTAAGCCTCCTCGCCCTCCTCTGTGGTGGATTTCCTAGCCCTCTCTAAGCAATGGTGGTACTATCTTTAGCAGTTAACAAAAAAATAGTTCATTAGCTCACTGTAATTTGCATTGTTAGTGGACCTGGAGGAGTCTCAGGTGGGATAAACAGAAAGTTTAATCCTCACTGGTTTCCAGGTACATTTCATGCATTCAATGTTAGGAGCACACCATGATCACCCATGTAGTTACAACTCCAATTTATATTCATAAATGCAATAAAACAGCTAATAATGTGCAAAAAAGAAGAGGGGAGAGTGGGGATACTAGCTTGTTTTGAACCACTTACAGGTTTTTCGTCATAGTGAATTATACTTTTTGCAGGTCTTTTGGTAGGTCTTTCCTACCTGAGACAAAAAACAAGGTGGGCAGTTGAAGCTTGAGCTTCATGCTTTGTTCTTCTGCTGCCTTTACTCCATTACTATAGCCCTGAGGTCACCCACCATATATAGTGAGTGCTACTGACCCCTACTTCTATCTATCTATGATGCAGCGACTTTCTTCTGTGCTCCACAACTCTCCACCATTCTGCCAAACTGTTTTGCCGAGTCTTACCTATACTGCCAAGAAGCAGGACTTTTTAATGGACTCATTACTAGGACTATACATGTGCATTTAATGTCAAACCTATTACGCCCTCTGACCAAACCATGTCACCTGCACCCAGTACATTAACTATTGGAAGGACACAACACAACCCTTATTTTAACTAGCAGCAGTTCATATCTGTAAGCCGCTATCAGTGACAACCTGTGGGAAACAACTGATCTAGAATGTTTCTACCATAAATTGTCACTCACTCACATTACATTACTGTATGAGTGTCCCCCCCCTCAGGGATGGTGGAAGACATGCAAGTGTACACTGGGAACTGTGCAAGATACAGTATTAGAAGGATAAAAACTTGGATGAGAGTGCATCTTTAATGCGCAACTTTTTTTTTGAGTACGTGAACCTGTTGACTATTTGCAGCAAAACTTTTGATGGTTCTGTGATTATGCCCAATATCTTAGCAATTTCAAGAGTGCTGCATCTCTGTAAGACTTTTAAAAATATTTGACTTTTCAGGGTCAACTACATCTCTTTTTGGCCCATTTTAATAAATAAGCTGCCTAATATTTCTGTATATCTTGAGGAAGCAAATATGGCAAACTCTAACTTGCAGGGTGATTATATTTGGCCTGTGATGCCAGTGTGACGCTCATAGCCATCACCCTGGGAAGTGGGGTTACTCGGAGCCGGGTCAGATGTTGGGGGGGGTTGCAGTCGTGGCCCGGACCCGGTCCGTGCCCAGGGCGGTCACATAAAAATAATGGGCTGTCAGGGTTGAGTGGTAATTTTCCGACTACGCCACCTACGGTTTCCGGTGATGGACACCAGCGCTGTTTCAGTCCACTGAGGCCGATGTTACGGACAGCTAAGATGGGAAGGCTCCCCGCAGGCGGAGAAGGCCTCAGGGCAGTATGAGGAAGGATGGTGGGTGCAGTGCCGCGCAGTAAATAACAGGCTGAAGCGGGGTGTGAAGTCATCCAGGGTTTTTACTCACATTAAGATGAACTTTAGCCGCAAAGCTTCCCTCTGCTCCTCGCGTCGTGCTGCAGCTACCAGGACGGGGGTCCAGCACTTTCCAGATAGATCAGGAGCACCTGTCGAGACCCCTCTGGTGTGTGTTCCTCTCCTTGGTAAGTTCTCCCACTAAGTCTTCACTCGACTGTTTGTGTGGTTAGAACTAGGTGTAAGGCCGGGTCCCACTGGATGAACGGAGGTAGAGAGGTACGGGTGGCGTATGCCGCTCCGTCCGTATCCCTCCTGGGATCCACTAAGCCTCCGGGTTTTCTGACAGAGACGTGAAGTAACAAAGTCAGATATCGGGGGCCGGTCACCCTTCTTGCAGCAGGAGTCCCTCTGGCTAGGCCAGAGTAAGAAATACAGGTGGCGTACGCCGCTCCGTCCGTATCCCTCAGGGATCCTTTTCCCTGTGAAGCTTTTCTCCTCTACTCCCCTCCAGGCCTTCTTAGGTAGGGACCTTGACCGGGTAGAGGCAGTGGTTAACTCAGACCCGCTCCTCGTCTCAAGGCCAGAGAAAGAGGACCGTGTATCTTCGATAGGCTGCAGGTTCTATCAGAAAGCCACAATCAGCGATGAAGATCACAATGGGTGCAGCGATGATGTTATAACCCCCAACGGGAGGGGTATGGCCTCAGGGCAGCAGATGAAGATGATAGGGGTTGTGACGGTGCAGTAAGAAGAGTCAGAGTCAGGAGATGCAGTTTCAGGGGTTTTACTCACAAGTGTTCTCTCAGTCACTCTGGCCTTGAGTGACCACCCGAGCCGTGCTGCGTCCACCAGGTCCTGGACTCGGCTAACCCCCAGGCAGTTCCGGAGCGTGGTCCTGAGCTCCCTTCTCCCTCTCTGTCTCTGGCCATTCCCACCAGGGATCCACCTTTGGCCGGCTCCCTCGGGTCTCTTAGTGGTCAAACCTCCTCTGGGTTCCCTGACCCTATGCTTGGTGTGCCTTTCTGGTGGATTTGGTGAGGGTCGTGGCAAATCTTGACCACGACCTCCGGTTCCTGGCTGAGGATAAGTGGCCTCCACCAGTTCGGGTTCCGGTACCCATGTCCGCCAACCCTTCACCCTTTTTGGTCTGATTCTGGGTTCTTAGGGTTCCTTCTGACTCTGCTTCTCTGGGCCTTTCTTTCTCCTCTCTCCTCTGCAGGCTTGGCTCTGGAGCTGGGCCCAGCCGGAGCCACAGCTCCCTGTCAGCCCTCCTGGCTGAGCTCCCCTGCTAAAAAGACCCTGTCCTAAGATGGTGCCCACCATATATACTCCCTCTATGTGTGAGCCCAGGTGACTAGCACCCAATGAGCTCCTAGCTTTACCCAGAGTACTCCCCCTATCTGCCCCTACACTACTGGGATGTTCCACCCCCCTCCCACTCCAGCCAGGGACAGACGCTGTCGTACCTGCACATATACTTGGTGGGAGTACCGTAGTTCTGTCCCCCGGAAATGGGATGTATGTAGTGCATGCAGCCTACTGAGCTCAGTCCCACACTCCATCCTTACCCGGGAGTGGAATACCACACCTCTGGAGTGAGGTGCAATACCCCTGTAGCAGCCGAGTCCTCAGGGTGCTACAAGTGCATCCTAAAAGTGTGTCCTCCACCCTCACCCACTACATGGTTCCCCCTATCTTTGGTTCCCCCCATCTCCTCTATCCTGGGCCGGGGCAGCACCCTGGTGCATTTAGGCCCCCTACAGGACAGGAGTGGTGTAGTGTTGAATGATGAAGTAGGGTCCCGAGAAGTGCTCCATCCTTACCTGGAAGAGGAGATACCACACCTCTAGCTGAGGTGCAGTACCCCTGTGGCGACTGAACCCTCAGGGGCGCCACACCAGCATCAGTATTGCACTTCAACTATATTGGCATTGTAGTTTCATTTTCTACTTTCCAGGGTGCTTCATTTGATACACTGCCAGGCAGACAGGCGAGAGACAGGACTCTCCGGGTGGAGCTGGCGGAGGACAAGACTTCATTGATCTTCTGCCTGATTTCATTTAGTTAGAATTCAAAAATATGTTTAGTGGGTTAAGGGCTGTTCATTATCCATTCAGCAGTGTGTTTATGACTTAAATCTGGGATTCCATCTGAATCAACGAAAAAAGGATTCAGACTTCGGCTCTAATGGGCCCATAGAGTTGAGTGAGGCAAACGGAGTCCAAACTTTAAATTTTAGCTTCAGTCAAATTTCAACGGGTTGTGAAGTTGGAAACAAGGTTGAGTTGTGTTTTTGCCAAGCCTGAAGAGTGTGCTATGGAACATAAGATCATTTGAAATAGGCTGACACCAACTTCCTCAAGCATGCATATTTGTGAAAGAAATGTTGCACATTTAAATGTAGGAAGTGGGCCAGGCTCATGCATGGAGTGTGAGTTACTTTGCCCGACCATAAGGCAGACAGAATTGTCGCTCATGACAATTCCAAGTTGCAGTTCGCAGAGAAACAGCAACCTTGTGAATTGCGACTTCATGCACATGAGAAACTTGTCCACTGCATGACTTTTCTTACTCAGTATTTAAAACAGTAACATTGCTTGTCAGTCCTTCACTTTGCATGAGCAAAATAATGAGGTCAGAATGTGGAATCAATACTGTGCTCTATGCTTATTGGGGATGGTGCATTTTCTGTCCTAGCTGTGGTGGTACATAGCTGCTACAAAACCCATTCACTTAGTGAGTCATGAAACTCATGCATTGTCTCTCCTCATAATTGCTGATCCGGGTATCTACAATGCAGGGCACTTTAGAGCTCAAAGACAAGTAGTGATGTTGTCTTGTCTGTTGAGCAGGATCCAAAGGAAGTGTAGAAGGAGACATATAAACGCTATCTGGAGGTGGAAACAGACTTAGCTCCCAGTCGCGGAGGCTTCATCACCTGTCCCACTTTGGAGAAGACTAGTTGAGAAAACATCCCACATTTTCTTGTACACGACAACAGAGAATGGGCACCCCTTTCTGCAAAAAATATGGAGGCTGGATATCTTCTAGCAAGGCTGAGTGCCCACCATCATCTCTCATGAGGCAAAAGACTCTACAAAGTGGTACAGCAATAACCTCATCACCAGCAACTTAATAAGATGAGACTTTTATTGACAAATCAGCTTTAGGCTGCTACTTGTGGGTGCAACCTGGCAAAAAGAAAGACAAGTGTGGAAAGGTGGGGGAGAAGGAAAAATTGAGGCTAGCTCTGATTCTTGGTCACCTTGACTTTGCCAAATAAGCAGGAAATGTTGCTACACGATGAAGAGATTGTGGGTTGTGACACATCTGCCCAACCAAGGACATGATCCCAAGAGGGAGGTATTAAGGAAAAGACACTGTGACGATACAGCCTATAATCTTAATAAGCCAGATGTTTAGTTTGTTAATCCAAGAGAAATACATTATTTTCTTTGGGTTGACTTGTAAATATATGTGTATTTATGTGCCTGGTCAAGAAGAAAAGACCAGTATTTGTATAACCCTGATTGCTGTCTCCTATTTCATTCTGGACCAAAGAATGCTTGCTAATTATTTTGATTAACGATTGCGGACCCTGTGGCTTATTGACTCACAAGACAGGAGGACAAACTAAGCAAATTCATTAAATGCTCAAACAATGAGACATGAGGCTGCCCTCCCTGCCCCTTACTTGTGAATGTGTACTTGCAAGGACAACTGTAACTATTTTAAGAGGCATGTGCTTCTGTAGCAGTCAGACTTGAGACAGAGAGTCAGAAAGGTTTTTCAAGGAGAATGAGAGACATCCTTCAGGACAGTAGATGGATACGATGGCGGCTGCATCCAAAGAGACACAGATTTGGATCAGACTCGCAGACCATCAGCTTGGAAGGATGGCTTTACCCAAAGAGACAAAGAGACACAGATTTGGATTCTACATGATTACAGCCAAAGGGTATATAGCCCTGACTGGAACGATATGGATCCGCTTGACTGACCATCAGAGAACCCATGGATACATTTGGGGAGACTAGGTTAGGATGATGAAGTAACCTGGATTCATGGATATGATGTCTGGGGTTGGCAGGAGGGACCCACCAGTCGCCTGGAACCAATGGAGACATTAAGAGAAGCCAGATTGGGACCAGCCAGTCATCTGCCCCCATGAAAACTCTTGGAGGGGCCAGGGTGGGACCCTCAGGTCTACTGGCCTTGTACCTTGATGGACTGCTAGCTTCCTAAGTTTGCTGCTACTTTCTCTCTGTGGGGGCCAGCCAGAAGCGGGGGGCCACTGGTTGAGGTAGTTGGCCCAGAAAGTCTCAAAGTCACAGCTGTTCTATCCCAGGCGGGTGGAGCGGAAGGGTGAGACTGTGTAATGTTGTACCATCTTGGGTATTTGCTGGGACTGTTCTATGTGTTTATTGTCCGCTTTGTGGTTCAATAAAGTATTGCCACGCTGTTTTACCCACATCCTGTGTTGTCTGAGTAGTATTACGCCCACGGAAGACCCCGGGTCTTCACAGACACATGTTTGTGTATTAGGAAGTGGGTCTCCCATTGTGTTTGCCTATGCAGTGAATGCAAGGGTTGCCAAAAATTTGGAGGCATTCCAATGCCCCTTGAAAGAGACGTGGAGGTCAGAGGGCCTCCTGAAAATAATGTTCCCATTATTAGGAAGTGGGTCTGCCATTGTTTTTGCCTATGCAGTGAATGTGAGGGCTGCCAAAAATTGGGAGGACTCCAATGCTCCTTGGAAGAGACGTAGAGGGTCTCATGAAAAAATGTTCCAATTATTAGGAAGTGGGTCTCCCATTGTGTTGGACTATGCAATGAATGCAAGGGTTGCCAACAATTTGGAGGTACTCCAATGCCCCTTGGAAGACAGGTGAAGGTCAGAGGGCCTCCTGAAAACAATGTTCCCATTATTAGGAAGTGGGTCTCCCATTGTGTTTGCCTATGCAGTGAATGCAAGGGTAGTCAAAAATTAGGAGGCATTCCAATGTCCCTTGGAAGAGACATAGAGGGCCTCATGAAAAAAATGTTCCCATTATTAGGAAGTGGGTCTCCCATAGTGTTGGTCTATGCAGTGAATGCAAGGTGGCCAAAAATTTGGAGGCACTCCAATGCCCCTTGGAAGAGACATGGAGGTCAGAGGGCCTCCTGAAAACAATGTTCCCATTATTAGGAAGTGGGTCTCCCATAGTGTTGGCGTATGTAGTGAATGCAAGGGTTGCATAAAAATTGGGAGGCACTCCAATGCATCTTGGAAGAGATGTAGAGGGCCTCCTGAAAACAATGTTCCCATTATTAGGAAGTGGCTCTCCCATAGTGTTGGCCTATGCAGTGAATGCAAGGGCTGTGAGAAATTGGAAGGCACTCCAATGCCCCTTTGAAGAGATGTAGAGGGCCTCATGAAAAAATGTTCACATTATTAGGAAGTGGCTCTCCCATAGTGTTGGCCTATGCAGTGAATACAAGGGCTGCCAAAAAATGGAAGGCTCTCCAATGCACCTTGGAAGAGACGTAGAGGGCCTCATGAAAAAATGTTCCCATTATTAGGAAGTGGGTTTCCCACAGTGTTGGCCTATGCAGTGAATGCAAGGGCTGCCAAAAATTGGGAGGCACTCCAATGCCCCTTGGAAAAGACGTGGAGGGGGATCATAAAAAAATGTTCCCATTATGTTCCCAGGACGTTGGTACGGTCGGCAAGATACTCCCTCAGCATCTTCCCAAACTTTGCACTCCTTGTAAGAGTACCCGCTTCTCAGGGCCTGTGCAATGGGAGGGGCTGAGAAAACTCTCCCAAAACTTTGACATTGTTCCCCTGCCTCTCCTGGATTGGAGTTATGTCTCTCTCGCCTGTACTCATTGGTTGTCCAATGAACTGTGACCTCTACCGCCAGCGTTTTCATATGGGAATTTTTTTAATAGTTCCGCAACAAGGGCCTTCTTGTACTGCCCCATTTTTGTAGACCTGTCCGCCTCAGGAATAAGAGATATAAAGTTCTCCTTGTAGCGTGGGTCTAGAAGTGTCACCAACCAGTAATGACTGTCACCCAAAATTTTCAGAACGCGAGGGTCAGGGAAAGGCAGCTTAACATAAACTCAGCCATGCATGTCAGACTGCTAACAGGCAAGACTTCCGTGTCCTCACCAATAGGATGACTGACCATGCTCTCTTCCTCCTCCTCCTCCCTGTCCTCAGGCCATCCACGCTGAACAGACGGTATGACAGTTGTGCAGGTAGCACCCTCTATAGCGCATGAAACTAGCTCCTGTTCTTCCTCCTCCTCCTCTTCCTCATTGTCACCCAATCCACGTTGGGATGAGATGAGGCTGGGCTGTTTGTAATCACCCTGTATGGTTCCTTGTTCCATCTCATCGTGCTCTGCCTGCAATGCATTCTCTTTAATTGTGAGTAGAGAGAATTTCAGAAGACAGAGAAGTGGGATGGTGATGCTAATTATGGCATCATCGTCGCTCACCATCTTGGTGGAGTCCTCAAAGTTTTGGAGGATGGTACAGATGTCTGACATCCATGTCCACTCCTGAGGTCTTATGTGTGGAGTCTGAACTGAATACCGACGGCCTTGTTGATGCTGGTAGTCAACAACTGCCCTCTTCTGCTCACAAATCCTACCCAACATCTGCAGTGTAGAGTTCCAACAGGAGGGGACATCACACACCAGTCGGTGAGCGTGAAGCTGCAAACGCTGCTGAAGCACGGCAAGGGGATGTGGAAGCTGTAGCTGACTTTCTAAAATGGGCACACAGGCGGCGTACTTTGACAAGCAGATCCGGCAGCTCCGGGTAGGATTTGAGAAACCGCAGAACCACGAGGTTAAGCACATGGGCCAGGCATGGTACATGTGTGAGCTTACCTCGCCTCAGAGCCGCCAGTGGAATAATAATGCATACATGGATAAAAGAATAATCCGGTAGCACAATATCCTTTACCACACGATGGAAAATGGCCCTAGCAAAACCCCAAAGCTAACCTATGAACATGTCTGTGACGCGCCCCTGGGCCTGTGTCGCGCTGCATTGCGCACGCGGGAGCTTACCCGGAGCCGTATCTCTTGAGGGTTGTAGTCTCGTGGCGGTGATCCGGTCCGTGCCCAGGGAGTCAGACTAAGTGGCGCTGTATTAGCGGTAGATGTTGGATGACTACGCCACCCGTTGAGTACAGCTAAGGAGCTGCTGCTGCAGGGCAGACCGCTGAGGCCGGTGGTAGGATTGTGCAGCGTGATAGTATAACCCCCAACGGGAGGGGTATGGCCTCAGGGCAGCCGACGTGGATGATGGGGGTAGCAGGAACCACTCGGAGACGGTACGGTGTAGTTCAGGGTCTTTACTGGTGACAACGATAGACCCTCCCGGAGTACTGGCTAGCGATTGGGGCCTGGTCAGTCCTTGAGCAGATGGGATCTCCCCTGGCCAGGCGGAGTTGTAGGCCTCCCAAACTAACGATACTCTTCTGGCTACCTTGCTAGAAGCGGGTATAAGTAGCCCACGTCCCTGAGTGTACCGTGTGGTGCTCACCCGTATGGCCGGTGACTCGGGGCCTTCTAGTAGCTTCCGCTCCATGACGGCGGTGCTGGTCCCACGCGTGTGACCGTGCCTTCGGGTTTCTGGGCCAGAGGACCTGCAATCCCCTGCCGGTCGGTTTCTGCTGCTGGATAGGAGTTAGTCCCCACAGCCTCGGACTCCGGGTCCGGTGATAACTTCTCAGTCAGGGCGAGCTCTGCAGCTGCCAGCCCCTGACTCCTTGTAGCACTGCTCCCACAGAGCTCCTGATGTTCTTTTCCTATATCTGCTTCTCTTCTCTGTCTCTACTTCTTCTCTACTCACTAACCCTGCCTCAGCCCCAGGTTTATATAGGGGAAGTTCTTCCCCTCCCAGGACTGGGCAGGAGGTGTGGCATGCACAGGATCCCTGACCAAGAGACCTCCCACCTGCTCTCAGACATAACATTGCTGTTACTGTGGAAACCAGACCCCTGGGGTGCCACATTCCCCCCTAGTGAAATTTAGTACTCCGGGACTAAACATATTTTTAGAAAAACATAACAAGGTATAAACAATAATAATACAATAAGAAAAACACATAAAGATGGTTACGGCGTGTCCGCAACCGGGTGCAGTCTTTGAAGAAAACAAAGGTGTCCATTTCACCAAAACAGGGAGACGTAACCAGGTAGGGGTCTGTCCTGCCCCGAGTCCTTAACAGTCTTTAGTCCATTCCTGGGTTACGCTCCAACCATGTACAAGGATTCCCGGTAAATCCACCAAGGACTCCTATAAACAACTAGAAACACATAATTATACACAAGCAACAAGAAAAACAGGTAACCACAAATAAAACTATTTATACACTTCAAATCCTCCAACGTGCGGGTAACTGGCCTCTAGTGGCCCTAGTGGACCTACGAAGCTGACTGTCTAGCCCTGAACTACAGGGTGTAGGAGCTGTCAAGGGTAAACTGGGCAGCTGTCTACCGGCTCTTTGGCTCACTAGGGGTACGGCAGGCTCACTATAAGCAGAGGGTTGATCCTCCTGTTCTGCTTGTGTGGAGTCTTCTGCCTCCTGGACCGGCTGCTCTTCCAGCTCTACCTGTTGCTCCGTAGGCACTTGGGATGCTGGTTGGAGGAACGTGAGGACGGGTACCACAACTGCACCATTGACTTGAGTCCAGGACCGAGGGAAGTCTCCGAGCACAGTACTAACCATATCTTCCCTTTCCTCTACGGGTCGATGGTCTTCTTGTTCCTCTTCAGGGTTCCGTAGCTGTTCAGGACACTTCTTCAGGTGATCCCGGGATACAATGGCTATGGTCTCCCCTCCGTCTTTACTGATGGTACAGACTTTCGGGTTCTCGTGGCTTGAGGGCAGTACGGTGTACGGGTCCTTCTCCCACTGGTCGTCCAACTTGTGGAGCCGTCTTTTCCTCTTCAAGACCTGCTCTCCGGGTACCAGGGGAACAGCGGGAGCATACTGGTTGTAAGTTTTCTCTTGTCTTTCCCTAGCCTGACAGAGACTTCGCTCCACGCTCTCCTGTACTTTCCGGTACTGCTGCTGCCTCTCTGTGTCCCAGTCTGCTTCTGGTGAAGTGTCCTCGGGTGTCAGGACTCCCATTTCCAGGTCAACAGGTAACTTACCAGGTCTCGCCCTCATTAGGTAAGCCGGGGTACAGTTGGTGGAACCCACCGGGATGTGGTTGTATAGGTCCACCAGATCGGGCAGCTTCTCAGGCCACAGACTGCGTTCTTCCAGGGGCAACGTTTTCAGGAGATCCATTACCACCTGGTTCATTTTCTCACAAAGTCCATTAGTTTGCGGATGATAGGGTGTCGTCCTTATCTTCCGGCAGCCATACAGATTGCAGAATTCCTGGAAGACCTCCGCTTCAAAGGCAGGTCCCTGGTCCGTCAGCACCTGGTCCGGGTACCCGTGTGGACGGCAGAAGTGCTGCTGGAAGGCTCTAGCTGCTGTTTGAGCCGTTAAGTCCTTAACGGGGACGACAACCAAGAACCGGGAGTAATGATCCACAATGGTTAACGCGTAGACGTAGCCACTTCTGCTTGGGGTCAGTTTTACATGATCCAAGGCTACCAGTTCCAACGGCTGCCGGGTGACGATGGACTGCAGGGGAGTCTTCTGGCTGGCACGGTCCTTCCTTCTTAGGTTGCACGGGCCACAGTCTCTGCACCACCTCTCGATGGTTCCCCTCATGCCTACCCAGTGGAACCGCCCACGCAGCAGGAACTCCAGCTTCTTCCATCCGAAGTGTCCAGCCCCGTCGTGGTATGCTTCCATCACCATGGCTGCGTCTCTCCGTGGCACCACTACTTGCCAGATTAATTCATGCGTCCGGGAGTTAACCATTCTGCGGCACAACTTCCCCTTGTAAAGGAACAGTCGACTCTTCTCAGCCCACAGTTGTTTGGCTTCCTCCGCAGCATCTGGGTCAAGGCGAGCCTCTGGCCGAGTCAGCATCTCCTTCACCAGCCGGACGGCAGGGTCACTGTCTTGCGTTTCCTCCCAGTTGTAGTGAGGCAAGGGGTTAAACGTAGCGGCTTGCTTACTCCTTACCCGATGGGAATACTGGATAGTCCCATGACGGTGGAACGCGGGGAGTTCGACTTCTTCCAGTCCCTCTGGATCTTCTCCTACGTCCGGTAGGTTTGGCATCCTGGACAGGGCGTCCGCGTTGGTATTGGAGCGTCCTGCCCGGTATTTGATTGTGAACTCGTAGTTGGACAGACGGGCCATCCATCTCTGCTCTAGGGCACCGAGTCTTGCCGTGTCCAGGTGTGTCAACGGGTTGTTATCCGTGTACACGGTGAACCGGGAAGAAGCGAGGTAGTGCTTAAAGCGTTCGGTGACTGCCCACACCACTGCCAGGAACTCTAGCTTAAATGAGCTGTAATTCTCAGGGTTTCTTTCGGTGGGTCGCAGTTTTCGGCTGGCGTAAGCGATTACTCGTTCTTTCCCCTGCTGGATCTGGGACAGCATGGCTCCTAGCCCGATGTTACTTGCGTCGGTGTAGAGGATAAAGGGCTGGCTGTAATCAGGGTACGCCAGGATTTCATCCCCCGTGAGGGCCATCTTCAGCTGGCGGAAGGACTCTTCTTCTAACTTCTCCCATCTGAAGGGTGGCTTCTGGTTCTTGGCCTTCCGGGACTGGCCTATCAGGAGGTCCTGCATAGGAGCTGCCTTTTTGGTGAAACCGGGGATGAATCTGCGGTAATAGCCTACCAACCCGAGGAACTGCCGCACTTCCTTTACACTGGAGGGACTTGGCCATTCCTTAATTGCGGTGATCTTATCAGGGTCGGGAGCCACTCCATCAGCGCTCACCACGTGTCCCAGGTACTGCACCTTTGGTTTCAGGAGGTGACACTTGGAGGGTTTCACCTTTAGGCCGTAGCTTGCCAGAGCTTCGAACACTTCCGCCAGGTGTTTCAGGTGGTCCTCATACGTCTTGGAATATACGATGACATCGTCCAGGTACAACAGGACCGTCTCGAAGTTTCTGTGGCCCAGACAACACTCCATTAATCGTTGGAAGGTTCCTGGTGCATTGCAGAGTCCGAACGGCATGCAGGTAAACTCGCTAAGTCCCATCGGGGTGGTGAATGCGGTCTTCTCCCGGTCCGCCTCTGCTACAGGAACCTGCCAGTACCCACTAGTGAGATCCAAGGTAGAGAAGAAGTTAGCAGATCTTAAAGCAGCCAAAGACTCCTCTATCCTTGGTAAGGGGTACGCATCCTTGTGTGTGATACGGTTGATTTTCCGGTAATCTACACACATCCTCATGGTGTTGTCTTTCTTTTTGACTAAGACTAGTGGAGCTGCCCAGGGGCTACAGCTATCCCTGATCACCCCAGCCTCCTTCATGTCTCTAAGCATCCCCTTGGCGTGTTGGTAGTGTGCAGGGGGTACGGGTCGATACCTCTCTTTTATGGGAGGATGGTCTCCCGTGGGGATGTGGTGTTCTACCCCCTTGACTCGCCCGAAGTCTAACGGGTGTTTACTAAACACTCTCTCGTACTCTTGAACCACCCGATAGACTCCCTGTTTCTGGTGTGAGGGAGTGGAGTCAGTACCCAAATGTAGTTGCCGTTACCTTCCTCCAGGGAAGATGGAGGCAAGGGTTCTACGGACTGTATGGAATCTTGATTGATGGTATACAATTTGGCTAGCGTGGCATACCGGGGCAGGTACACTTCCCTCTTCCCGATATTTATTATGCGAACGGGCACCCTCCCATGGCGTACATTGACCACCCCCCGTGCTGTCAAAATGGTGGGCCTACTGTCTGAGTAAACTGGTTCTACCATTGCCTGGTAATCTCTACCTCTCAGACCAATAGCTGCCCGGCACCAAATCATCATTTCACTTTTCGGGGGCATGGCAATAGGGAAAGGGTCACACATTCGCACGCTACCAATCTCACCACCGGAGAGTTCTAGCTGTTGCCGTCGCATCAGTGCCCGGATCTCTTTCTGGAGCACTCGCTGCTGGCCGGAGCTGGCGTTCTTGGCAACCTGCTGTAAAAGGAAAATCACCTCTGCAAGACAATTTTCAATTACATTAGTTCCTAGAGTTATCTTTGGGTGACTCTCGTGTTTATCAATGTCTACAATGATCAGTCCCTGTGCTGCCAGTTCGACTCTACCGATTTTAATGGTCACCTCTTTAAATCCAATCTGTGGCACGGGCTGACCATTGCTGGCGATGATACTCAAGTCGTCGTCAGGGTAGCGGGTGATATCCGAGTCATTCCAGTACTGCTTGAAGAGCACGTACGGGATGGTGGTGACCTGTGACCCGGTGTCCAGTAGGGCACTCATAGGAATGCCATCCAGTACCACGGGTAAGACTGGACGTCCTCCCACATATTTGTCGTGCCAGTTCGATGGGCCTGGTGATCTTTTTCCTGGGGGTTGGCCCTCTACCCCAGGTTGTGCCAGTTTAAAGGACAGTACCTTGCCATATGTCCGGGTTGATTGCAGCGGCGGCAGATGGGTCGTCCGTCCTCGTTGTATCGGTCGCTGGGTCTTCCTCTGGCCGGTGGGGTCCTCCTTGGTCGACGCCACGGGATGTCCTCCGGTCCGGATGCCAGCTGGATCTTCCCTGGAGTGGAAACCTGTAAAGACTGCACAGTTCGGGTTAGCGCAGCAACGCTTTTAGCTAGCTCTTGGACCTGATGGTGCAAGTCTGGAGCCGGGTCATTGTTCAAAGCCTGCGCATCAGCTCCCACAGGCCCTGCCGACAAGGGCGCCGCCTCCTGGTGGTAAGTGGTAGTGGGGCGTCTGGGGGTCACAACGCCACCTGGTGCCGGTTCTCGAAGCACCCGGATGGCTCTGTCCTTGAACTGTGCAAATCCCAGATGAGGGTCCTGTAAGGCCATTGCCCGCAACTGGGTTCGGTGGGCATTGCAATATAAACCCTCTATAAATTGTTCAGTCAACAGCCTGTCCTCGTCTCCCACGCCGTCAGGGTCGGTCTGCTTAATGGCTCTCAGGGCCTCTTGTAGGTTCAGGGCATAGTCCCTTATACTCTCATGTGCCCGCTGTTTGCACCCGTAGAATCTAAGCTTGATCTCGGCTGAGGTGCGGGTATCAAAGGTGTCCCTCAGCCGGGTTAGTATCCCTGCGACAGTCCTCCCCCCAGGTGGCCAGGACTTTACCTCCCTTTGGGCTGCCCCGGTTAATTGGGCCACCAGGATGCTCACTTTTTGCTCCTCTGTGAGGGGGTACACCTGGAAGAGGCTATCCAGCTTTTCTCTAAAGTCATGCAGGGTATGTGACTCCCCTGATTACTGGGGTAGCCAGGCTGCCCCCGGGATATAGGGCATGGTGAAAGGCATGACCGCAACAGCGGTGGCGCTGGCGGGGGTTGAAGCGGTGAAGCTCTCCTCCATATCCGGCATCCTTCTCCCCCCTAGTGGACCGTGGCCTACCTTGCGATGATCCTCTTCCGTAGGCCGTGGCTCCGCAGTGGATCGTCAGGGTTGAGGACCTTCCGTCGCGCTCCTGTGACGTCGGCGTCTGCTGGGCTTCTTCCAGGACCTTACGCAACGTCCGGACGTGAGGCGGGG
The DNA here is from genome assembly GCF_046119375.1 of Phyllobates terribilis. Taxonomy (NCBI): domain Eukaryota; kingdom Metazoa; phylum Chordata; class Amphibia; order Anura; family Dendrobatidae; genus Phyllobates; species Phyllobates terribilis. The sequence goes on from NW_027362765.1 coordinate 230,930,754, forward strand.
CTTCAGTTCTCGCGCGCTTTCGGAGTCCACGCCCCTCTTCTTCCCGCGCGGCGTCCTCAAGATGGCGTCCAATGGCGGGAAAACTCCACGTATGGCGGGAAGAAGGCTGAAGATGGCGCCGGATGGCGGGAAAACTCCACCGATGGCGGGAAGGAAGCGGAAGATGGCGCCGGATGGCGGGAATCTTCACCACAGGTAAGTTTGAACAGTCTTTTTCAGGCACGCAGTACCCGGTGGTTGCGGGCACGAAATCCTGCCGACTACGCCAAAAGTTGACGCGCCCCTGGGCCTGTGTCGCGCTGCGTTGCGCACGCGGGAGCTTACCCGGAGCCGGATCTCTTGAGGGTTGTAGTCTCGTGGCTGTGATCCGGTCCGTGCCCAGGGAGTCAGACTAAGTGGCGCTGTATTAGCGGTAGATGTTGGACGACTACGCCACCCGTTGAGTACAGCTAAGGAGCTGCTGCAGGGCAGACCGCTGAGGCCGGTGGTAGGATTGTGCAGCGTGATAGTATAACCCCCAACGGGAGGGGTATGGCCTCAGGGCAGCCGACGTGGATGATGGGGGTAGCAGGAACCACTCGGAGACGGTACGGTGTAGTTCAGGGTCTTTACTGGTGACAACGATAGACCCTCCCGGAGTACTGGCTAGCGATTGGGGCCTGGTCAGTCCTTGAGCAGATGGGATCTCCCCTGGCCAGGCGGAGTTGTAGGCCTCCCAAACTAACGATACTCTTCTGGCTACCTTGCTAGAAGCGGGTATAAGTAGCCCACGTCCCTGAGTGTACCGTGTGGTGCTCACCCATATGGCCGGTGACTCGGGGCCTTCTAGTAGCTTCCGCTCCACGACGGCGGTGCTGGTCCCACGCGTGTGACCGTGCCTTCGGGTTTCTGGGCCAGAGGACCTGCAATCCCCTGCCGGTCGGTTTCTGCTGCTGGATAGGAGTTAGTCCCCACAGCCTCGGACTCCGGGTCCGGTGATAACTTCTCAGTCAGGGCGAGCTCTGCAGCTGCCAGCCCCTGACTCCTTGTAGCACTGCTCCCACAGAGCTCCTGATGTTCTTTTCCTATATCTGCTTCTCTTCTCTGTCTCTACTTCTTCTCTACTCACTAACCCTGCCTCAGCCCCAGGTTTATATAGGGGAAGTTCTTCCCCTCCCAGGACTGGGCAGGAGGTGTGGCATGCATAGGATCCCTGACCAAGAGACCTCCCACCTGCTCTCAGACATAACATTGCTGTTACTGTGGAAACCAGACCCCTGGGGTGCCACATCTACAGTAGGGCCTAAGACAAACAGAAGAGGATGATACCAAATGGTGGGGGCCATTCCACTGGCTTGCTTCCTTGTTATTGCACATGGTTACATTAGTCTGACTGTAGGCACCTCAAGCTATATTTTGCTGTTTCAGCTATTGTATTTTACACGCCTTCTGTTAGCTACTCTTGTCTCTGATACATGTTCTGCTGGGTCTTTGTAGTATTGACCATCACAGATATTGCATTGAGCCTGTGCGTTTGATTTTACGCAACTTTTTCCTTGCATTATTATATATTGCATTATCACTTATTATTTTCCATTTTCAGTGTATCAGCTGGCGTCTTAGACAGTGGTGTTCTCCCACTACTATTTTTAATGATGTTTCACTTGTTTGTCGGTCTGTCATTTCTGTGTATTTGTGTCAGGAATTTTTTGTACTTAATAAATTGATATATATTTTTATAGATCATTGTTGATATTGATTATTTGGGTGATCACTGCTATTTTGCACCTCTTCTTTTTGTTGTTTTCATCAAAATTTAAATGTAGGCCAGAAATGGCAATATTTTCAGGGCAATTATATATGATCCGTGTGACGGACAAACCACAGTTTTAAATAGCTGGCCTGTAGGTAACTATTTTTTAACAGCGCCGACCTCGTGTCAATAAGTTCACTGACATACTGCAACAAAATTTCAATGGAGGCCAGAAATGGCAATATTTTCAGCGAAATTATATGTGATCCGTGTGACGGACAAACCACAGTTTTAAATAGCTGGATTTTTAGCGCTGTAATATGGAAAGGACCTGGGTGTATTTTGAAGTGCCAACAAGCAAATGGCACAGAAAAAGGGTGTTCTCTGGATTGCTTTTTAAGCAAATAATCAGGATTAAGATAAAAAAAAATATTCCTGGCCCCTGATACCTGGGCCTATTTCTACAAATATCTGTAAAAGCACCAGCAGACAGAACTGGAACTCTTTTTATTAGAAAATTACAAAAACACAGATACACAACACAAATACAAACATTATACAATAAGAAACAAAAACCCCAGCAAAACACTGCCCCAAATCCCAAAATTATGTAGAGTCCAATAAATTAACGTACGACACAGAAATGTCCACACAAAAATGTCTCTGTAGGAGACCCCCCAGCAAGGGAAGACCCTAACACACCCTCTTCCTGCCTGAAGTATACTTGACCCCCAACACTCTTCCCACTCACACCTGCACATTTACACCTAACCCCCTAAAAAGGAAAACTAAAAACCTGGCCCATCGCCCAAAATCAAAATATAGGCCACCTGGCCAAAACTTAACCCACTCTATAACACAAATTTTTTTTTTTTTTTTTTCCCCACCACCATTTTTTTTTAACACCCAAGGTCCCACTAAAGTCTGTGGCCTTATCACAGCAAGGTAACCACGAAAGTTTGTGGCCTACACAAAAAGGTCCTTTTGCCTTTTCTGGCATCCCGCAGGACGTCCAAAATTCCTCACAAAAACACCACAACACCTACCCCCCACCCCTCTAAAGCCCCCCACCCAACCTAAACTAACCCCCCCACACGCACAATACACATACATAATTTATATACAGTACACAACACAACAGTAACAACAATACACAACATAATAACAATATAACAAAGACTAACCATATACCTACATGACATAACAACTTAACCATAAGACCACTAACCATGTACCAAAAGATCAGACCCAAGTTCAGTATTCCAAGCCCTATATTCACATTCTGATACTGTAAAACAAAAACCTACAATGTGAGGGGAGCAGCCCACCACCAGGAAACTGGAGACTACCGAGGCTCTCACCCTAATCTAACACACAAACAGCCTGTCCCTCCCTATTAAAGAAAAAGAAAAACCTGTCCCTACCGCCCTACCAATCTTTCCCTACCTGTCCCTCTCTGACCCTCACTACCAACCTAATGCTAACTACCTATCCCTAAAGACTGTCCCTGTCTGTCCCTCCCTGACCCTACACATCCATCTGACCCTACAAATAAATATAAAATATAGAAAGGGACTAAACTAACCCTATCACAGACACACATACCCTAACTCTCCCTAGGGCACATTAAATGAGAACCCCCTCCATAGAAGGGAAGCCCTCCCTGCACACAGCCTCTCATACTCCAGTGAGCGCACTTTTGCCAGGTCACCCAGGATGTTCCTAATCACCTCTTCCCGGGGGAGGACTTTCTGCTGGGTGGACACTAAACACCGTGCGTTCCACGTGTAAAACCTAGTCACTAAGCTAACTAAGAAAACAGTGCCCCGATCTCGGCCACCAAGGGATCTGAATGCCCCATAGGCCCACTCCGCATAGGAAAGGCCTGCCAGCCTGGGCCAGCCAATGGAAGCACCCACCCTCTTGTAGACCTCTGTATTAAAAGGACACCGAAGCAGGAAGTGCTCCATGCTTTCAAGCATGTCGCCACACTCCTCGCGGGGACAATCCCGGTCATCAGAGTTCCTGTACTTCAGGTTGTCCCTCACATACAGTCTCCCATGGAAGCAGCGCCAAGCCAAGTCCCAAAACTTCAAGGGGATCCGCTTAGAGTTTAATAACCCGAGCCCCACCTCCAGATCCCGGCTTGGGCAATCCTTGAGGGCCAGGGGCTTCTGGAAGTGGGTCAACAGAACCCTATTGTCAAGTAACCTCCTTGACAAGGTCCTGATCTCCCACACTCCCAGACCCCACCGGCGGATCACCTTCACAACCAGGGTAGCATAAGCCGGAAGATGCCCATGAGGCGTGCGAAGGTCCTTCACCCGCCCTCCTGTCTCCCATTGCTGGAAGAAAGGCCGAAACCACCCCCTACAGGAGAATACCCACGGAGGAGCCCTCTCTAACCAGAGGTTGGCGATGTTTGCCTTAAGAAAGGTGTTTACTAGAAACACCACCGGGTTGACCATACCCAACCCTCCTAGTCTCCTCGTGCGGTACGTGACCTCCCTCTTGATCAGGTTCAGCCTATTCCCCCATAATAGTTGGAAGAACAGGCTGTAGACCCGTGTCCAAAGAGGTTCTGGCAAGATGCAGACGCTGCCCAGGTATATTAATAAAGGGAGCAAATACCCCTTGGCCAGGTTAACCCTTTCCCTCAGGGTCAAGGACCAACCCTTCCACTGATCCACCTTCTGGGCGGCAATCTTAAGTCTGCCCTCCCAGTTTTGCTGGGGATAGTCCCCCGGGCCGAAACTGATGCCTAAAATTTTTGCTGTGGCCTGAGGCCCTGGAAGGATGTCCGGGAGATCAAAACTAGGATCTCCCCCTCCGAGCCAGAGACTCTCACACTTATCCCGGTTGATCATGGACCCAGATGCCACAGAGTAGTGCTCAACCTCAGACATGACCCAGTCTGCCTCCTCTCTTGAGGATACAAAAAGGGAAACGTCGTCGGCGTACGCCACTACCCTCAAGGTGGTCTCTGGCTCTGCCCGGTCCATCCCGACTCCCACCAACGGTCCGCGTTCCACTCTCCTTAAAAAGGGGTCGATCGCGAACACGTATAACAGTGGGCTCAGAGGACAGCCCTGGCGGACACCAGACTTCACCTCAAAAGGGGGTCCGACCCAACCGTTCACAAGCGGAAAAGTCTCTGCCCCATTGTATAATACTCTCAACCAATCAACAAACCTCCCGGGCAGACCGTACCTCAGAAGGACGGACCAGAGGTACTCATGGTTAACCCGGTCAAAGGCCTTCGCTTGGTCTAAGGACAGCAAGTACCCCTTCCAGTGACCTGCCCTGCCCTGCTCCACTGCCTCTCGGACACCGAGCACAGCACTAAAAGTACTGCGGCCTGGAACAGAGCAGTGCTGGGCCCCCGAAAGGAGCCGGGGTGCAAACTTCACCAACCGATTAAAAAGCACCTTTGCCAGAACCTTTCGGTCCGTATTGAGAAGCGCTATGGGACGCCAATTCTCAATACGGGACCAGTCTTTACCCTTCGACAGAATAATCAGGGCGGACTTCCTCATTGAACCGGGCAGAATGTCCGAGGAGAGACATTCATTAAAAACCTCAGTCATGAGGGGGACCAAAGAGTCCCTAAAAGTCCTGTAAAACTCGGATGTTAAGCCATCCGGACCGGGCGATTTTTTGGGCCGGAGCCCATCAATGGCCCGTCTCACTTCCTCTTCCCTGATTGCTTCTGCCAAAACATGAAGAGAGGGGTCATCCCCTGGCTCAGGGATGGTGTCAGCCAGGAAAGCCGACATCTCATCCCGATCTGGATCCCTCCTTCCCAAGAGGTGCGAGTAGAAGGATCTGACCACCTCCAGGATCCCTGATTTGGATCTGTTCAGGGAACCCGTACTGTCGATCAGTCCTGTTACCATCTTGCAACTCACTGACATCCTGCAGTTCCTGTAGGGGTCGGGCGAGCGGTACCTCCCGAAATCCCTCTCAAAAACTAAGGATGTGTGCCTATCATACTGGCACCCCTTCAGCAAGGCCTTCACCATGGAGATTTCCTCACGGTCCCAGTCGAGACGAGCTGCTCGAGTTTCCTCCCCAGCTCCCGATACAGGCGGTACCTGTTCAGGCCTCTGAGGCTCGAGAGCTGACGGAAGAACCCCGCAACCCTTGTTTTGAAGATCTCCCACCACTCAGACTTACTGCTACAGAGACCCAAGAGAGGTACCTGGCTCTGAAGAAATTCCTCAAAGGATTGTCTTACATCCGCCTCTTCCAACAGGGATGAATTCAGCTTCTATAGGCCTCTCCCTATCCGGGGAGTCTCTGTAACATTCAAGGAAAAGAAAATGAAACAGTGATCGGAGAATTCCACCTCAACAGCGGACACTGCAGAAGAGACGGCTTCCTCCTTTAAAAAAACCTATCTATCCTAGACCTACAACTACCCCTATGAAAGGTGAAACCCCCGTGACCTGGGGTGTGCCGGATGTGGACATCCACCAGGCGAGCTTCACTTGCTATGCTGTTAAGGGTATTACTATCAAAAGCCAGCCTTCGGTCTCCGGGGCCTCCCCTATCACGGGATCTGGTTATAGTATTAAAGTCCCCACCGAAGACCACCTGCCGGCTGGTAAAAAGATAGGGCTTGATCTTCAGGAAGAGACATTTACGGTCCCACTCTGACTGTGGACCATAGATGTTAATGAGCCGGAGCTCCTGTCCCCCCATGAAGACGTCAAGGACCAAGCACCTCCCCATTTCTACCTCGATCACCCGTCTGCATTCCACCGAAGCGGCCTTAAAAAGGACCGCTACCCCGCTATACGGCTCGGCCGCAAGAGACCAGTATGAGGGCCCGCACCTCCACTCCCTCCTTGCTTTGTAAATGGCCCCCATGTCCGTTAGTCTGGTCTCCTGCAAAAATAAAATGTCAGCCTCAACTCGGTTGAAAAAATCAAAGGCCTTAAATCTGGCCGTATCTGACTTTATACTGGCGACATTAATCGACGCCAGAGTCAACGGGGTAGGTTCCGCCATCATGGGTGATTGAGTTAGACGGCCTTCTTTTTGACCGTACCCCCAGATTTTTTGTGCTCACCTTCAGAGGAGGAGCCAGACTCTCCCCTCCTCTTTAGTGACACAGAGGTGTCCATGGTTGTTGTCACCTCCTTCCCAGTACTGGGTTCCTCACCTCTGGACCCCGGGGCAGTCCCCCCCCCCCCCCAGAGGAAAGTGAGCCCCCCAAAGGATGGACCCCGCCGCTCCCTGAAGGCACCTCAGATGTTACCGCCGGTCCCTCGCCCCCGACCTCCGACACAGCAGAGTCATCGAGGGCATGGAACCGGTTGGAGAGGGGGATCAGAGGGGAGCCGGTGAGCCCTTCCGTAGGCACCTTAGTGGCCAGGGGGGGGGGGCTTTAGATGTTTCTGCCCCTTTTCGGTTCCTCCTCCTCCGACTCTTACTGGCCTTACTGTCACCTGATTTTTTAGGCTGCTCCACCACCTCCTCGTCCAGACTTTCATACTGGGAGGAATCATCAGAAGCAGCCACCTCCTCCCTCTCCATCCTCCTGATCTCCTCGTTCACCGCCTCCTCCCCCAGGGCCTCAGGGGCTCCGGCTGCCGCTTTTGGGGTGGGGACAGACATCACTCCAGTTGCCTGAGGCTTATCCTGCCCCCTACCCCCACGGCGCCTCACCTGTTGCCACTGGTGGGCAGATGAACTGGCCTCGCCTTCCCTCACTGGCCCCTCAGCTCCTCTCCCGCCCCCATCTCCAGCTCCAGCAGAGGATGCACCACCGGGGACCCCCCCACGGCTCTCCCCTGCCTGAGCAGAGACGGTGTTAGAAACGGAGCGGGGGCAGCGGCTATACGGGTGACCTAGGTCACCACACAGGTGACACCTAATGTCACCACAGGCCGCGGCAAGATGACCTACCCCGCCACACAAGGCACATTTCTGCACCTTGCAGCCCGCGCTGAAGTGACGGGGATCACCGCACCTGTGGCAGACCTTCGGTTGCCCCTGGTAGAAGATCAGGATCCTGTCCCTCCCCAGAAATGCTGAGGAAGGGATGTGGGTGACAGTACCACCTGAGACCTTCAACCTCATCATGAAGGTCCAGCCCCCTGACCAAATACCAAACTCGTCCCTGTTTTTTTTTGGGACGTCCTTGACCTCCCCATAGCGAGAAAGCCACGTCACGATGTCAATACCAGAGAGTGACTCGTTATTGGTTAGAACGGTCACTCTCTTTACTCCGTTCTGGCGAGACACCGCCTGCACGGCAAAGTCTCGCCAGCCGGGCTCCCCCTTCACCAGTTCAAAATTCGACCAGAAAAGCTCTAGGCCCTCCGGTCGAACAAAGCTGATGTCGAAGATGGGGGTACCAAAAGGATGGATCAGGGCAAAGATGTCAGTTGCCCTGAAGTTCATCTTCAGGAGGAGCTCCACGACCCTCGCTCTTGGCGGGCACACTTCACTGCCCCTCCATCGAAGACGGACTACATTCCTCCTGGCCACCCCCTGCCCGGCTGTCGGGAGGGACCACGCTGTCTCCCCCTCCCTTTTATCTTGGAAGGCGGCCAGGCCGTGTCTATCCAGCCAAAAGGCCAGGTCCACCTCTCTTCCCTCTTCCTGGATCGTCCGTTCTCCCTTTTTGAGGGCCTCCAGGAAACGGCGCCGCAAGTCACCATCCCTGAGGTCCAGAGGTGAGGAAGCCCCCCTAGAAGACCCCGAGGCCCCGGCTACTACCCCCGCAAAACTCCGGGGACCAGCAGTCGGGGGGGCAGATGGACCAGCCCCGTCCCCACTCCCCCCACTACCCACAGACATACCATTCTTACCCCCTGCCACAGACACACCAGCACTCGTATCCTCAACCACAGCCACATTCATACCCACGCCATCCGCATCCATGTCAACAGTCACCCCACTCCCACTCACATGCACACTGGGGTCACAATTTTTCATTTTCTGCAAACGTTTTTTTCCTGCAGTTTTTTCACTGCTGCCACCTGCTGGCAGCACCTTCCCTGCCGGGGGGTTTTGGGAGCCAGTTGCTGCTGGCAGTTTTGCCGGCGCCCCTGCCCCAGATAAGCCCACGGGCACAGGGGACAGGCAGGCACCATCTCTGCTGTCTGTTGCAGCCGTAGCACTACTGCTCCCAGCAGCTTCCAGCGCTAAGCCCCGCCCCTTTTCGGGCGGAGCCACGCCCACTTTGGCGGGGTTTGCCTGCGAGGCCACGCCCCCCGCACCAGGCAGCACGGTGGGGGCCCCAGAGGCCACTCCCACCGGTGCCGTGGGTGACAGGGAGACCAAGCCCCCCGCACCAGGCAGCACAGTGGGGGCCTCAGAGGCCACTCCCACCGATGCCTTGGATGACAGGGAGGCTACGCCCCCCACACCAGGCAGCACAGTAGGGGCCCCAGAGGCCACTCCCACCGGTGCCGTGGGTGACAGGGAGACCAAGCCCCCCGCACCAGACAGCACAGTGGGGGCCTCAGAGGCCACTCCCACAGGTGCCTTGGATGACAGGGAGGCCACGCCCCCCACACCAGGCAGCACGGTGGGGGCCCCAGAGGCCACTCCCACTGGCACCGTGGACGGCTGGGAGGCCACACCCCCCGAAGCCGGCCGCGCCGGGACCCCCGAAGCTGACCCAGAACCGGGTCTACTCACAGGGGCCCCTGGACCAGCGGCACCAGCTCTCAGGGGCATAACACCCCCTACCGTCACACCTTTCACCACAAATAGCCTGGCCACCCCAGCTCCGGCGGCCGGCCCCAGGCTAGGCCACTCCCCATCGGCACCCAGCGGCGGTGGAGCCCCCCGCGCTGACCCATTACCGGGCCCCTGCGCAGGGGGCCCCGACCTCGCCGCGGATTTTGCCAGGGGAGCAAGCCCCATCTTACGCTTATGAGCCGGCTCTGCCGGAGCCGCAGGCCCCGCGCCCTTCACCTTAACAGGTCTCTGGGTCCCTAAAAGTGATCCAGATTTTTTAGTGGATCCGTGTGTGAGGGACCCAGACACCCCAGCACACGCCGCCGGAGATGCGGCCCCGGCTGTCGGTGCGCCGCCGGCAGCGCAGGAGGCAGCGGCAGATGTACACGCTGCCCCCTGCACGCCAGCAGGCGCACCAGGCGCCAGGCCAGACACCCCTCCTACAGGGGATCCAGCACGAGCACCACCACTGATAACACCCACCGCCGGGCCGCCCTCCGTGCCATGCTCCATATCAGACACCTCTGACCCACTGCCTCTATTACCACAAACAGAGGCAGCGCTCTGCGTGCCATGGCCTATATTCTCCCTGCTCCCTCGCTGTGGACCCACAACAGAGTCCAAGCCGGGGTGGGTGGCGGGTGCTGCACAACGGGACAGGGGGGCCCCAGAGAGGGGGACATACACAAATTTATGTGCAATAGATGTTTTCTTTTTTTTTTCTGCTTTTCTCTTCGTCCCCCTCCCGGGTGCCTCATCCTCGCAGATCTCATCCCCGAACATAAGTTGACCAAAACGTACCGGGGACTCGATCTGCTGGATCTGCTGCATGATAAGGCAGCCCCCCTCACTGCTGCTACTCCCATCCTCCTCATCCTCCCCCTCGCTCCCGCTGCCCTCTGAAGGGCTAGAATCAGACGGGAGAGCCATCTGCTCAGGGGCTATCCCGCTATGCGATGCCTGGAGATCATTTACCAGGCCATCAGGCGGTGGGTAGGGTGCAACCTCCTCCACGCATGCCTCTTCCTCCTCCACCGCCTGGCCGGGGACCTGCGACCCCTCCAGAGCCCGACCGGTCATGGCTCTGAACCGGTCATCGTTCATCAGCTTCTCCCGAAAGGGTCCACTGCCCGCCAATATGGTGGCTCTGCGGTCCTCTAGCTCTTCAATGGCCCGTTTGATTTTCCGGACCGCGGCGGATAGCTCAGGCTTCTTGCTGCCAGGGGCCCTCTCGGACCTCTCCTGAGCTACCCTCAACTCCCCCCAGAGGGAACTCAGCTTTTTAGAGGTGTCCTCATACTCGCAGAGGTGCGAATGGACACGGGAGGCATAGGTGACGGCTGCCTCCCTCGACACCTTGGTACCCCAATCAGGGGGCACCGCTGCAGCACCTCTGCTGGCACTCGACCTACCTCTGGAGGGAGGAGCCGCCGCGGTCGTAGCCTCGGGGGTCCTCCGGGTCTTCATGGTGGATCCCTTGCTGCCTTGGCCAGATCTTGCAGCCTTAGCCTGGTTGGTGTTGCTCCCACCCCCCGCCGGCTTAGACCGGGAGGTGGGAGCCGGGGGCCCAGCCCCGGAGGCCAGTCCCACTATTAGCTTCCTTTCCTGGGAAGGGGGCAGACAAAAAGTCCCAGATGGAAAAGATTACCTCCCTTCCCAGGAGCTCTCTCCAAACACAGCCAAACAGTACAGGAAGAACACTGCACACAGCACACGGCAGGCTCCGCCTCCACCACTTCCTGAATGAAGGTGCAACAGTCTGAACTGGAACTCTATTTTATTATAAAAGTACAAAAACACATATACAAAACACAAAAACCAAACCACAGATACAATTATACAACAAACAAACAACTAACAACCAACAAAACCCCAGCAAGACATAACCTAAAATCTGAAATTATAGAGAGTCCAACAAAGAAATATATGACGACACAAAGTTCAAGTCCTCCGGCAGACTCTCTAGGAGACCCCCCAGCAAGGGAAGACCCTACCATACCTCCAGGGTGCGCCCTAAAACGCACCCGACCCCCAGCATACACAACATCCATACCTGCACATTCATACCTAACCCCCTAACAAAAAAGGAAAACTAAATAACTGGCCCATCGCCAAAAATAAAGAAATAGGCCACCTGGCCAAAAATTTAATGCACAGCAACCCTATTTTTTTTTTTTATATATATATTTTTTTTTTCTCCCCATCACCATTTTTTAAAACACCCAAGGTCCCACGAAAGTTTGTGGCCTTATCACAGCAAGCCACGAAAGTTTGTGGCCATCATTTCCCGCATCCCGTAGGACGTCCATTTTCCCAAAACCCCTCCCCCCTCCCCCCCTGAAACCCCCCACCCATACAATACACAAAACTATACACGTATATACATTACACAACATAACCAAAGCAAACACAACATAACAATAGCACAATATAAACAACTGACCATAAACATGAACCAAAAGTCAGACCCAAGTTCAGTGCTTGCAAGCCCTATATTCGGGTTTCCAATGCCGTAAAACAAAAAACTATAATGTGAGGGGAGCAGCCCACCACCAGGAAACTGGAGGCTACCGAGGCTCTCACCCTAATCTAACACACAAACAGCCTGTCCCTCCCTATTAAAGAAAAAGAAAAACCTGTCCCTACCGCCCTACCAATCTTTCCCTACCTGTCCCTCTCTGACCCTCACTACCAACCTAATGCTAACTACCTATCCCTAAAGACTGCCCCTGTCTGTCCCTCCCTGACCCTACACATCCACCTGACCCTACAAATAAATATAAAATATAGAAAGGACTAAACTAACCCTATCACAGACACACATACCCTAACTCTCCCTAGGGCACATTAAATGAGAACCCCCTCCATAGAAGGGAAGCCCTCCCTGCACCCAGCCTCTCATACTCCAGCGAGCGCACTTTTGCCAGGTCACCCAGGATGTTCCTAATCACCTCTTCCCGGGGGAGGACTTTATGCTGGGTGGACACTAAACACCGTGCATTCCACGTGTAAAACCTAGTCACTAAACTAACTAAGAAGACAGTGCCCCGATCTCGGCCACCAAGGGACCTGAATGCCCCATAGGCCCACTCCGCATAGGAAAGGCCTGCCAGCCTAGGCCAGCCAATGGAAGCACCCACCCTACTGTAGACCTCTGTATTAAAGGGACATTGAAGCAGGAAGTGCTCCATGCTTTCAAGCATGCCGCCACACTCCTCGCGGGGACAATCCCGGTCATCAGAGTTCCTGTACTTCAGGTTGCCCCTCACATACAGTCTCCCATGGAAGCAGCGCCAAGTCAAGTCCCAAAACTTCAAGGGGATCCGCTTAGAGTTTAATAACCCGAGCCCCACCTCCAGATCCCGGCTTGGGCAATCCTTGAGGGCCAGGGGCTTCTGGAAGTGGGTCAACAGAACCCTATTGTCAAGTAACCTCCTTGACAAGGTCCTGATCTCCCACACTCCCAGACCCCACCGGCGGATCGCCTTCACAACCAGGGTAGCATAAGCCGGAAGATGCCCATGAGGCGTGCGAAGGTCCTTCACCCGCCCTCCTGTCTCCCATTCCTGGAAGAAAGGCCGAAACCACCCCCTACAGGAGAATACCCATGGAGGAGCCCTCTCTAACCAGAGGTTGGCGATGTTTGCCTTAAGAAAGGTGTTTACTAGAAACACCACCGGGTTGACCATACCCAACCCTCCTAGTCTCCTCGTGCGGTACGTGACCTCCATCTTGATCAGGTTCAGCCTATTCCCCCATAATAGTTGGAAGAACAGGCTGTAGACCCGTGTCCAAAGAGGTTCTGGCAAGATGCAGACGCTGCCCAGGTATATTAATAAAGGGAGCAAATACCCCTTGGCCAGGTTAACCCTTTCCCTCAGGGTCAAGGACCAACCCTTCCACTGATCCACCTTCTGGGCGGCAATCTTAAGTCTGCCCTCCCAGTTTTGCTGGGGATAGTCCCCCGGGCCGAAACTGATGCCTAAAATTTTTGCTGTGGCCTGAGGCCCTGGGAGGGTGTCCGGGAGATCGAAACTTGGATCTCCCCCTCCCAGCCAGAGACTCTCACACTTATCCCGGTTGATCATGGACCCAGAAGCCACCGAGTAGCACTCAACTTCAGACATGACCCAGTCCGCCTCCTCTCTCGAGGATACAAAGAGGGAAACGTCGTCGGCGTACGCCACTACCCTCAAGGTGGCATCTGGCTCCGCCCGGTCCATCCCGACTCCCACCAACGGTCCGCGTTCCACTCTCCTTAAAAAGGGGTCGATCGCGAACACGTATAACAGTGGGCTCAGAGGACAGCCCTGGCGGACACCAGACCTCACCTCAAAAGGGGGTCCGACCCAACCGTTCACAAGCGGAAAAGTCTCTGCCCCATTGTATAATACTCTCAACCAATCAACAAACCTCCCGGGCAGACCGTACCTCAGAAGGACGGACCAGAGGTACTCATGGTTTACCCGGTCAAAGGCCTTCGCCTGGTCTAAGGACAGCAAGTACCCCTTCCAGCGACCTGCCCTGCCCTGCTCCACTGCCTCTTGGACACCGAGCACAGCACTAAAAGTACTGCGGCCTGGAACAGAGCAGTGCTGGGCCCCCGAAAGGAGCCGGGGTGCAAACTTCACCAACCGATTGAAAAGCACCTTTGCCAGAACCTTTCGGTCCGTATTGAGAAGCGCTATGGGACGCCAATTCTCAATACGGGACGAGTCTTTACCCTTTGACAGGATAATCAGGGCGGACTTCCTCATTGAACCGGGAAGAATGTCCGAGGAGAGACATTCATTAAAAACCTCAGTCATGAGGGGGACCAAAGAGTCCCTAAAAGTCCTGTAAAACTCGGATGTTAAGCCATCCGGACCGGGTGATTTTTTGGGCCGGAGCCCATCAATGGCCCGTCTCACTTCCTCTTCCCTGATTGCTTCTGCCAAACCATGAAGAGAGGGGTCATCCCCTGGTTCAGGGATGGTTTCAGCCAGGAAAGCCGACATCTCATCCCGATCTGGATCCCTCCTTCCCAAGAGATGCTAGTAGAAGGATCTGACCACCTCCAGGATCCCTGATTTGGATCTGTTCAGGGAACCTGTACTGTCGATCAGTCCTGCTACCATCTTGCAACTCACTGACATCCTGCAGTTCCTGTAGGGGTCGGGCAAGCGGTACCTCCCGAAATCCCTCTCAAAAACTAAGGATGTGTGCCTATCATACTGGCACCCCTTGAGCAAGGCCTTCACCCTGGAGATTTCCTCACGGTCCCCTCCAGTCGAGACGAGCTGCTCGAGTTTCCTCCCCAGCTCCCGATACAGGCGGTACCTGTTCAGGCCTCTGAGGCTCGAAAGCTGACGGAAGAACCCCGCAACCCTTGTTTTGAAGATCTCCCACCACTCAGACTTACTGCTACAGAGACCCAAGAGAGGCACCTGGCTCTGAAGAAATTCCTCAAAGGATTGTCTCACATCCGCTTCTTCCAACAGGGACGAATTCAGCTTCCATAGGCCTCTCCCTATCCGGGGAGTCTCTGCAACATTCAAAGAAAAGGAAATGAAACAGTGATCGGAGAATTCCACCTCAACAGCGGACACTGCAGAAGAGACGGCTTCCTCCTTTAAAAAAAACCTATCTATCCTAGACCTACAACTACCCCTATGAAAGGTGAAACCCCCGTGACCTGGGGTGTGCCGGATGTGGACATCCACCAGGCGAGCTTCGCTTGCTATGCTGTTAAGGGTATTACTATCAAAAGCCAGCCTTCGGTCTCCGGGGCCTCCCCTATCACGGGATCTGGTTATAGTATTAAAGTCCCCACCGAAGACCACCTGCCGGCTGGTAAAAAGATAGGGCTTGATCTTCAGGAAGAGACATTTACGGTCCCACTTTGACTGTGGACCATAGATGTTAATGAGCCGGAGCTCCTGTCCCCCCATGAAGACGTCAAGGACCAAGCACCTCCCCATTTCTACCTCGATCACCCATCTGCATTCCACCGAAGCGGCCTTAAAAAGGACCGCTACCCCGCTATACGGCTCAGCCGCAAGAGACCAGTATGAGGGCCCGCACCTCCACTCCCTCCTTGCTTTGTAAATGGCCCCAATGTCCGTTAGTCTGGTCTCCTGCAAAAATAAAATGTCAGCCTCAACTCGGTTGAAAAAATCAAAGGCCATAAATCTGGCCGTATCTGACTTTATACTGGCGACATTAATCGACGCCAGAGTCAACGGGGTAGGTTCCGCCATCATGGGTGATTGAGTTAGACGGCCTTCTTTTTAACCGCACCCCTCAATTTACCTTTTTCACCCTCAGAGGAGGAGCCAGACTCTCCCCTCCTCTTTAGTGACACCGAGGTGTCCATAGCACCCGTCACCACCTTCCCAGTCTTACCGGGTTCCTCACCCCTGGACCCCAGGGCAGTCCCCCCCCCCAGAGGAAAGTGAGCCCTCCGGAGGACGGACCCCGCCGCTCCCTGAAGGCACCTCAGATGTTACCGCCGGTCCCTCACCCCCGACCTCCGACACAGCAGAGTCATCGAGGGCATGGAACCGGTTGGAGAGGGGGATCAGAGGGGAGCCGGTGAGCCCTTCCGTAGGCACCTTAGTGGCCAGGGGGGGGGCCTTAGATGTTTTTGCCCCTTTTCGGTTCCTCCTCCGACTCTTACTGGTCTTATTGTCACCTTTTGTTTTAGGCTGCTCCACCACCTCCTCGTCCAGACTTTCATACTGGGAGGAGTCATCAGAAGCAGCCACCTCCTCCCTCTCCATCCTCCTGATCTCCTTGCTCACCGCCTCCTCCCCCAGGGCCTCAGGGGCACCGGCTGCCGCTTCCGAGGAGGGTACAGACATCACCCCAGTCGCCTGGGGCTTATCCTGCCCCCTACCCCCACGGCGCCTCACCTGATGCCACTGGTGGGCAGATGTACTGGCCACGCCTTCCTTCACCGGCCCCTCAGCTCCTCTCCCGCCCCCACCTCCGGCTCCAGCAGAGGATGCACCGCTGGGGACCCCCCCATGGCTCTCCCCCGCCTGACCAGAGATGGTGTTAGAAAAGGAGCGGGGGCAGCGGCTGTACGGGTGACCTAGGTCACCACACAGGTGACACCTAATGTCACCACAGGCCGCGGCAAGATGACCTACCCCGCCACACAAGGCACATTTCTGCACCTTGCAGCCCGCGCTGAAGTGGCGGGGATCACCGCACCTGTGGCAGACCTTTGGTTGCCCCTGGTAGAAGATCAGGATCCTGTCCCTCCCCAGGAATGCTGAGGAGGGGATGTGGGTGACAGTACCGCCTGAGACCTTCAACCTCATCATGAAGTTCCAGCCCCCTGACCAGATGCCAAACTCGTCCCTGTTCTTTTTTGGGACGTCCGTGACCTCCCCATAGCGGGAAAGCCACGTCATAATATCGACCCCAGAGAGCGACTCGTTATTAGTTAGAACGGTCACTCTCTTTACTCCATTTTGGCGAGACACCGCCTGCACGGCAAAGTCTCGCCAGCCGGGCTCCCCCTTCACCAGTTCAAAATTCGACCAAAAAAGCTCTAGGCCCTCCGGCCGAACAAAACTGATGTCGAAGATGGGGGTACCAAAAGGATGGATCAGGGCAAAGATGTCAGTCGCCCTGAAGTTCATCTTCAGGAGGAGCTCCACGACCCTTGCTCTTGGCGGGCACGCTTCACTGCCCCTCCACCGAAGACGAACTACATTCCTCCTGGCCACCCCCTGCCCGGCTGTCGGGAGGGACCACGCTGTCTCCCCCTCCTTTTTATCTTGGAAGGCGGCCAGGCCATGTCTATCTAGCCAAAAGGCCAGGTCCACCTCTCTTCCCTCTACCTGGATCGTCCGTTCTCCCTTCTTGAGGGCCTCCAGGAAACGGCGTCGCAAGTCACCGTCCCTGAGGTCCAGAGGTGAGGAAGCCCCCCGAGAAGACCCCGAGGCCCCGGCTACTACCCCCGCAAAACTCCGGGGACCAGCAGCCGGGGGAGCAGATGGACCAGCCCCACCCCCACTCCCCCCACTAGCAACAGACACACCAGCACTCGCTTCCTCCACCACAGACACATCCATACCGACAGTCACCCCACTTGCCCCACTCCCACTCACATGCACACTGGGGTCACAGTTGTTTTTTTTCTCCACACACTTTCTGCCAGCAGGTTTTCCAACAGCATTACTACTACTGCCACCTGCTGGCAGCACCTTCCCTGCCGGGGGGTTTTGGGAGCCTGGTGCTGCAGCTATTTTTGCCGGCGCCCCTGCCCCAGATAAGCCCGTGGGCACAGAGGACACTGGCAGGCAGGCACCACCTCCATTTTTAGCCACAGCTGTGGCACTACTGCTCCCAGCAGCTGCCGGCGCTAAGCCCCGCCCCTTTTCGGGTGAAGCCACGCCCACTTGTGCGGGATTTACCCGCGAGGACACGCCCCCTGCACCAGGCAGCACAGTGGGGGCCCCAGAGGTCACTCCCACTGGTGCCGTGGGTGATAGGGAGGCCACGCCCCCCGCACCAGGCAGCACAGTGGGGGCCCCAGAGGCCACTCCCACCGGTGCCGTGGATGACAGGGAGGCCACGCCCCCCACACCAGGCAGCACGGTGGGGGCCCCGGAGGCCACTCCAACCGGTGCCGTGGGTGACAGGGAGGCCACGCCCCCCGCACCAGGCAGCACAGTGGGGGCCCCAGAGGCCACTCCCACCGGTGCCGTGGATGACAGGGAGGCCACGCCCCCCACACCAGGCAGCACGGCGGGGGCCCCAGAGGCCACTCCCACCGGTGCCTTTGGTGACAGGGAGGCCACGCCCCCCGCACCAGGCAGCACGGTGGGGGCCCCAGAGGCCACTCCCACTGGCGCCGTGGACGGCTGGGAGGCCACACCCCCCGAAGCCGGCCGCGCAGGGACCCCCAAAACTGACCCGGAGCCGGGTCTACTCACAGGGGCCCCTGGACCAGCGGCACCAGCTCTCAGGGGCATAGCACCCCCTACCGTCACACCAGTTGCCACAAAAAGCCTGGCCACCCCAGCTCCAGCGGCCGGCCCCAGGCTAGGCCACTCCCCCTCGGCACCCAGCGGCGGTGGATCCCCCCGCGCTGACCCATTACTGGGCCCCTGCGCAGGGGGCCCCGACCTCGCCACGGATTTTGCCAGGGGAGCAAGCCCCACCTTTCCTTTATGAGCCGGCTGTGCCGGAGCGGCAGGCCCCGCGCCCTTCACCTTACCAGGTCTCTGGGTCCCTGAAAGTGATCCAGATTTAGTGGATCCGCGCGTGAGGGACCCAGAAACCCCAGCACACGCCGCCGGAGATGCGGCCCCGGCTGTCGGTGCGCCGCCAGCAGAGCAGGAGGCAGCGGCAGATGTACAAGCCGCCCCCTGCACGCCAGCAGGCGCACCAGGTGCCAGGCCAGACCTCCCTTTTACAGGGGATCCAGCCTGAGCACCACCATAGATCACACCCACCGTCGGGCCGCCCTCCGTGCCATGCTCCATATCAGACACCTCCGCCCCACTGCCTCCATTACCACAAACAGAGACAGCGCTCCGCATGCCATGGCCTATATTCTCCCCGCTCCCTCGCTGTGGACCCACAACAGAGTCCAAGCCGGGGTGGGTAGCGGGTGCCGTACAACGGGACAGGGGGGCCCCAGAGAGGGGGACATACACAAATTTGTGCGCAACAGTTCTTTTTCTCTTTTTTTTTGCTTTTCTCTTCATCCCCCTCACGGGTGCCTCATCCTCGCAGATCTCATCCCCGAACGTAAGCTGACCAAAACGTACCGGGGACTCGATCTGCTGGATCTGCTGCATGATAAGGCAGCCCCCCTCACTGCTACTGCTCCCATCCTCCTCATCCTCCCCCTCGCTCCCGCTGCCCTCTGAAGGGCTAGAATCCGACGGGAGAGCCATCTGCTCAGGGGCTATCCCGCTATGCGATGCCTGGAGATCACTTACCAGGCCACCAGGCGGTGGGTAGGGTGCAGCCTCCTCCACGCATACCTCTTCCTCCTCCACCACCGCCTGGCTGGGGCCCTGCGACCCCTCCAGAGCCCCACCGGTCATGGCTGTGAACCGGCTATCATTCTGCAACTTTTCCTTAAAGGGTCCGCTGCCCGCCATGATGGTGCTCCTGCGGTCCTCCAGGTCTTGTATGGCCCGCTTGATCTTCCGGACCGCGGCGGATAGCTCAGGCTTCTTACTGCCAGAGGCCCTCTCGGACCTCTCCTGAGCCACCCTCAACTCCCCCCAGAGGGAACTTAGCTTTTTTGTAGCGTCCTCATATTCACAGAGGTGCGCATGTATACGGGAGGCATAGGTGACGGTTGCCTCCCTCGCCGCCTTGGTACCCCAATCAGGGGGCACCGCTGCAGCACCTCCGCTGGTACTCGACCTACCTCCGGAGGGAGGAGCCGCCGCGGTCGCAGCCTCGGGGGTCCTCCGGGTCCTCATGCTGGAACCCCTGCTGTCTTGGCCAGATCTTGTCGCCTTAGCCGGCTTTGTGTTCCTCCCACCCCCCGCCAGCTTGGACCGGGAGGTGGGAGCCGGGGGCCCAGCCCCGGAGGCCAGTCCCACTATGAGCCTTTTTTCCTGGGAAGGGGGCAGACAAAAAGTCCCAGATGACAAGAAAAAAACCTCCCTTCCCAGGAGCTCTCTCCACAGCAGCACACAGTCCAGACAGCACACTCAGCACAGCTCGCTGCAGGCTCCACCTCCACCACTTCCTGAAACAAGCTGCAACAGGCTGAACTGGAGCTCTTTTATTATAAAAGTACAAAAACACATATACAAAACACAAAAACCAAACCACAGATACAATTATACAACAAACAAACAACTAACAACTAACAAAACCCCAGCAAGACATAACCTAAAATCTGAAATTATACAAGTCGAACAACGAAATATGTGACGACACAAAGTCCAAGTCCTCCAGCAGACTCTCTAGGAGACCCCCCAGCAAGGGAAGACCCTATCATACCTCCAGGGTGCGCCCTAAAACGCACCCGACCCCCAGCATACACAACATCCATACCTGCACATTCATACCTAACCCCCTAAAAAAAAAAAGGAAAACTAAATAACTGGCCCATCGCCAAAAATAAAGAAATAGGCCACCTGGCCGAAAATTTAATGCACAGCAACCCTATTTTTATTTTATTTATTTTTTTTCCCACCACCATTTTTTAACACCCAAGGTCCCACGAAAGTCTGTGGCCTTATCACAGCATCTCTTTTTAGGTCCCACGAAAGTTTGTGGCCCACAAATAACGGGTCCTTTTTCCCGCATCCCGTAGGACGTCCATTCTCCCAAAAACCCCTCCCCCTCCCCCCCTGAAACCCCCCACCCAACCTACACTAAACCCCCCCGTGCGCAAATTACACATACATACAATACACAAAACTATACATGTATATACAGTACTCAACATAACCAAAGCAAACACAACATAACAATAGCACAATATAAACAAATGACCATAACCATGAACAAAAGTCAGACCCAAGTTCAGTACTTGCAAGCCCTATATTCGGGTTTCCAATACCGTAAAACAAAAAACTATAATGTGAGGGGAGCAGCCCACCACCAGGAAACTGGAGACTACCGAGGTTCTCACCCTAATCTAGCACACAAACACCCTGTCCCTCCCTATTAAAGAAAAAGAAAAACCTGTCCCTACCGCCCTACCAATCTATCCCTACCTGTCCCTCTCTGACCCTCACTACCAACCTAATGCTAACTACCTATCCCTAAAGACTGTCCCTACCTGTCCCTCCCTGACCCTACACATCCACCTGGCCCTACAAATAAATATAAAATATAGAAAGGACTAAACTAACCCTATCACAGACACATATACCCTAACTCTCCCTAGGGCACATTAAATGAGAACCCCCTCCATAGAAGGTAAGCCCTCCCTGCACCCAGCCTCTCATACTCCAGCGAGCGCACTTTTGCCAGGTCACCCAGGATGTTCCTAATCACCTCTTCCCGGGGGAGGACTTTATGCTGGGTGGACACTAAACACCGTGCATTCCACGTGTAAAACCTAGTCACTAAACTAACTAAGAAGACAGTGCCCCGATCTCGGCCACCAAGGGACCTGAATGCCCCATAGGCCCACTCCGCATAGGAAAGGCCTGCCAGCCTAGGCCAGCCAATGGAAGCACCCACCCTACTGTAGACCTCTGTATTAAAGGGACATTGAAGCAGGAAGTGCTCCATGCTTTCAAGCATGCCGCCACACTCCTCGCGGGGACAATCCCGGTCATCAGAGTTCCTGTACTTCAGGTTGCCCCTCACATACAGTCTCCCATGGAAGCAGCGCCAAGTCAAGTCCCAAAACTTCAAGGGGATCCGCTTAGAGTTTAATAACCCGAGCCCCACCTCCAGATCCCGGCTTGGGCAATCCTTGAGGGCCAGGGGCTTCTGGAAGTGGGTCAACAGAACCCTATTGTCAAGTAACCTCCTTGACAAGGTCCTGATCTCCCACACTCCCAGACCCCACCGGCGGATCGCCTTCACAACCAGGGTAGCATAAGCCGGAAGATGCCCATGAGGCGTGCGAAGGTCCTTCACCCGCCCTCCTGTCTCCCATTCCTGGAAGAAAGGCCGAAACCACCCCCTACAGGAGAATACCCACGGAGGAGCCCTCTCTAACCAGAGGTTGGCGATGTTTGCCTTAAGAAAGGTGTTTACTAGAAACACCACCGGGTTGACCATACCCAACCCTCCTAGTCTCCTCGTGCGGTACGTGACCTCCCTCTTGATCAGGTTCAGCCTATTCCCCCATAATAGTTGGAAGAACAGGCTGTAGACCCGTGTCCAAAGAGGTTCTGGCAAGATGCAGACGCTGCCGAGGTATATTAATAAAGGGAGCAAATACCCCTTGGCCAGGTGAACCCTTTCCCTCAGGGTCAAGGACCAACCCTTCCACTGATCCACCTTCTGGGCGGCAATCTTAAGTCTGCCCTCCCAGTTTTGCTGGGGATAGTCCCCCAGGCCGAAACTGATGCCTAAAATTTTTGCTGTGGCCTGAGGCCCTGGGAGGGTGTCCGGGAGATCGAAACTTGGATCTCCCCCTCCCAGCCAGAGACTCTCACACTTATCCCGGTTGATCATGGACCCAGAAGCCACCGAGTAGCGCTCAACTTCAGACATGACCCAGTCCGCCTCCTCTCTCGAGGATACAAAGAGGGAAACGTCGTCGGCGTACGCCACTACCCTCAAGGTGGCCTCTGGCTCCGCCCGGTCCATCCCGACTTCCACCAACGGTCCGCGTTCCACTCTCCTTAAAAAGGGGTCGATCGCGAACACATATAACAGTGGGCTCAGAGGACAGCCCTGGCGGACACCAGACCTCACCTCAAAAGGGGGTCCGACCCAACCGTTCACAAGCGGAAAAGTCTCTGCCCCATTGTATAATACTCTCAACCAATCAACAAACCTCCCGGGCAGACCGTACCTCAGAAGGACGGACCAGAGGTACTCATGGTTAACCCGGTCAAAGGCCTTCGCCTGGTCTAAGGACAGCAAGTACCCCTTCCAGAGACCTGCCCTGCCCTGCTCCACTGCCTCTCGGACACCGAGCACAGCACTAAAAGTACTGCGGCCTGGAACAGAGCAGTGCTGGGCCCCCGAAAGGAGCCGGGGTGCAAACTTCACCAACCGATTGAAAAGCACCTTTGCCAGAACCTTTCGGTCCGTATTGAGAAGCGCTATGGGACGCCAATTCTCAATACGGGACGAGTCTTTACCCTTTGACAGGATAATCAGGGCGGACTTCCTCATTGAACCGGGAAGAATGTCCGAGGAGAGACATTCATTAAAAATCTCAGTCATGAGGGGGACCAAAGAGTCCCTAAAAGTCCTGTAAAACTCGGATGTCAAGCCATCCGGACCGGGCGATTTTTTGGGCCGGAGCCCATCAATGGCCCCTCTCACTTCCTCTTCCCTGATTGCTTCTGCCAAACCATGAAGAGAGGGGTCATCCCCTGGTTCAGGGATGGTTTCAGCCAGGAAAGCCGACATCTCATCCCGATCTGGATCCCTCCTTCCCAAGAGATGCTAGTAGAAGGATCTGACCACCTCCAGGATCCCTGATTTGGATCTGTTCAGGGAACCCGTACTGTCGATCAGTCCTGCTACCATCTTGCAACTCACTGACATCCTGCAGTTCCTGTAGGGGTCGGGCGAGCGGTACCTCCCGAAATCCCTCTCAAAAACTAAGGATGTGTGCCTATCATACTGGCACCCCTTGAGCAAGGCCTTCACCCTGGAGATTTCCTCACGGTCCCCTCCAGTCGAGACGAGCTGCTCGAGTTTCCTCCCCAGCTCCCGATACAGGCGGTACCTGTTCAGGCCTCTGAGGCTCGAAAGCTGACGGAAGAACCCCGCAACCCTTGTTTTGAAGATCTCCCACCACTCAGACTTACTGCTACAGAGACCCAAGAGAGGCACCTGGCTCTGAAGAAATTCCTCAAAGGATTGTCTCACATCCGCTTCTTCCAACAGGGACGAATTCAGCTTCCATAGGCCTCTCCCTATCCGGGGAGTCTCTGCAACATTCAAAGAAAAGGAAATGAAACAGTGATCGGAGAATCCACCTCAACAGCGGACACTGCAGAAGAGACGGCTTCCTCCTTTAAAAAAAAACCTATCTATCCTAGACCTACAACTACCCCTATGAAAGGTGAAACCCCCGTGACCTGGGGTGTGCCGGATGTGGACATCCACCAGGCGAGCTTCGCTTGCTATGCTGTTAAGGGTATTACTATCAAAAGCCAGCCTTCGGTCTCCGGGGCCTCCCCTATCACGGGATCTGGTTATAGTATTAAAGTCCCCACCGAAGACCACCTGCCGGCTGGTAAAAAGATAGGGCTTGATCTTCAGGAAGAGACATTTACGGTCCCACTCTGACTGTGGACCATAGATGTTAATGAGCCGGAGCTCCTGTCCCCCCATGAAGACGTCAAGGACCAAGCACCTCCCCATTTCTACCTCGATCACCCGTCTGCATTCCACCGAAGCGGCCTTAAAAAGGACCGCTACCCCGCTATACGGCTCGGCCGCAAGAGACCAGTATGAGGGCCCGCACCTCCACTCCCTCCTTGCTTTGTAAATGGCCCCCATGTCCATTAGTCTGGTCTCCTCCAAAAATAAAATGTCAGCCTCAACTCGGTTGAAAAAATCAAAGGCCATAAATCTGGCCGCATCTGACTTTATACTGGCGACATTAATCGACGCCAGAGTCAACGGGGTAGGTTCCGCCATCATGGGTGATTGAGTTAGACGGCCTTCTTTTTAACCGCACCCCTCAATTTACCTTTTTCACCCTCAGAGGAGGAGCCAGACTCTCCCCTCCTCTTTAGTGACACCGAGGTGTCCATAGCACCCGTCACCACCTTCCCAGTCTTACCGGGTTCCTCACCCCTGGACCCCAGGGCAGTCCCCCCCCCAGAGGAAAGTGAGCCCTCCGGAGGACGGACCCCGCCGCTCCCTGAAGGCACCTCAGATGTTACCGCCGGTCCCTCACCCCCGACCTCCGACACAGCAGAGTCATCGAGGGCATGGAACCGGTTGGAGAGGGGGATCAGAGGGGAGCCGGTGAGCCCTTCCGTAGGCACCTTAGTGGCCAGGGGGGGGGCCTTAGATGTTTTTGCCCCTTTTCGGTTCCTCCTCCGACTCTTACTGGTCTTATTGTCACCTTTTGTTTTAGGCTGCTCCACCACCTCCTCGTCCAGACTTTCATACTGGGAGGAGTCATCAGAAGCAGCCACCTCCTCCCTCTCCATCCTCCTGATCTCCTCGCTCACCGCCTCCTCCCCCAGGGCCTCAGGGGCACCGACTGCCACTTCCGAGGAGGGTACAGACATCACCCCAGTCGCCTGGGGCTTATCCTGCCCCCTACCCCCACGGCGCCTCACCTGATGCCACTGGTGGGCAGATGTACTGGCCACGCCTTCCTTCACCGGCCCCTCAGCTCCTCTCCCGCCCCCACCTCCGGCTCCAGCAGAGGATGCACCGCTGGGGACCCCCCCATGGCTCTCCCCCGCCTGACCAGAGATGGTGTTAGAAAAGGAGCGGGGGCAGCGGCTGTACGGGTGACCTAGGTCACCACACAGGTGACACCTAATGTCACCACAGGCCGCGGCAAGATGACCTACCCCGCCACACAAGGCACATTTCTGCACCTTGCAGCCCGCGCTGAAGTGGCGGGGATCACCGCACCTGTGGCAGACCTTTGGTTGCCCCTGGTAGAAGATCAGGATCCTGTCCCTCCCCAGGAATGCTGAGGAGGGGATGTGGGTGACAGTACCGCCTGAGACCTTCAACCTCATCATGAAGGTCCAGCCCCCTGACCAGATGCCAAACTCGTCCCTGTTCTTTTTTGGGACGTCCGTGACCTCCCCATAGCGGGAAAGCCACGTCATAATATCGACCCCAGAGAGTGACTCGTTATTAGTTAGAACGGTCACTCTCTTTACTCCATTTTGGCGAGACACCGCCTGCACGGCAAAGTCTCGCCAGCCGGGCTCCCCCTTCACCAGTTCAAAATTCGACCAAAAAAGCTCTAGGCCCTCCGGCCGAACAAAACTGATGTCGAAGATGGGGGTACCAAAAGGATGGATCAGGGCAAAAATGTCAGTCGCCCTGAAGTTCATCTTCAGGAGGAGCTCCACGACCCTTGCTCTTGGCGGGCACGCTTCACTGTCCCTCCACCGAAGACGAACTACATTCCTCCTGGCCACCCCCTGCCCGGCTGTCGGGAGGGACCACGCTGTCTCCCCCTCCTTTTTATCTTGGAAGGCGGCCAGGCCATGTCTATCTAGCCGAAAGGCCAGGTCCACCTCTCTTCCCTCTACCTGGATCGTCCGTTCTCCCTTCTTGAGGGCCTCCAGGAAACGGCGTCGCAAGTCACCGTCCCTGAGGTCCAGAGGTGAGGAAGCCCCCCGAGAAGACCCCGAGGCCCCGGCTACTACCCCCGCAAAACTCCGGGGACCAGCAGCCGGGGGGGCAGATGGACCAGCCCCACCCCCACTCCCCCCACTAGCAACAGACACACCAGCACTCGCTTCCTCCACCACAGACACATCCATACCGACAGTCACCCCACTTGCCCCACTCCCACTCACATGCACACTGGGGTCACAGTTGTTTTTTTTCTCCACACACTTTCTGCCAGCAGGTTTTCCAACAGCATTACTACTGCTGCCACCTGCTGGCAGCACCTTCCCTGCCGGGGGGTTTTGGGAGCCTGGTGCTGCAGCTATTTTTGCCGGCGCCCCTGCCCCAGATAAGCCCGTGGGCACAGAGGACACCGGCAGGCAGGCACCACCTCCATTTTTAGCCACAGCTGTGGCACTACTGCTCCCAGCAGCTGCCGGCGCTAAGCCCCGCCCCTTTTCGGGTGAAGCCACGCCCACTTGTGCGGGATTTACCCGCGAGGACACGCCCCCTGCACCAGGCAGCACAGTGGGGGCCCCAGAGGCCACTCCCACTGGTGCCGTGGGTGACAGGGAGGCCACGCCCCCACACCAGGCAGCACAGTGGGGGCCCCAGAGGCCACTCCCACCGGTGCCGTGGATGACAGGGAGGCCACGCCCCCCACAGCAGGCAGCACGGTGGGGGCCCCGGAGGCCACTCCCACCGGTGCCGTGGGTGACAGGGAGGCCACGGCCCCCGCACCAGGCAGCACAGTGAAGGCCCCAGAGGCCACTCCCACCGGTGCCGTGGATGACAGGGAGGCCACGCCCCCCACACCAGGCAGCACGGCGGGGGCCCCAGAGGCCACTCCCACCGGTGCCTTTGGTGACAGGGAGGCCACGCCCCCCGCACCAGGCAGCACGGTGGGGGCCCCAGAGGCCACTCCCACTGGCGCCGTGGACGGCTGGGAGGCCACACCCCCCAAAGCCGGCCGCGCAGGGACCCCCAAAGCTGACCCGGAGCCGGGTCTACTCACAGGGGCCCCTGGACCAGCGGCACCAGCTCTCAGGGGCATAGCACCCCCTACCGTCACACCCGTTGCCACAAAAAGCCTGGCCACCCCAGCTCCGGCGGCCGGCCCCAGGCTAGGCCACTCCCCCTCGGCACCCAGCGGCGGTGGAGCCCCCCGCGCTGACCCATTACTGGGCCCCTGCGCAGGGGGCCCCGACCTCGCCACGGATTTTGCCAGGGGAGCAAGCCCCACCTTTCCTTTATGAGCCGGCTCTGCCGGAGCGGCAGGCCCCGCGCCCTTCACCTTACCAGGTCTCTGGGTCCCTGAAAGTGATCCAGATTTAGTGGATCCGTGCGTGAGGGACCCAGACACCCCAGCACACGCCGCCGGAGATGCGGCCCCGGCTGTCGGTGCGCCGATAGCAGAGCAGGAGGCAGCGGCAGATGTACAAGCCGCCCCCTGCACGCCAGCAGGCGCACCAGGTGCCAGGCCAGACCTCCCTTTTACAGGGGATCCAGCCTGAGCACCACCACAGATCACACCCACCGTCGGGCCGCCCTCCGCGCCATGCTCCATATCAGACACCTTGGACCCACTGCCTCCATTACCACAAACAGAGGCAGCGCTCTGCGTGCCATGGCCTATGTTCTCCCCGCTCCCTCGCTGTGGACTCACAACAGAGTCCAAGCTGGGGTGGGTGGCGGGTGCCGCACAACGGGACGGGGGGCCCCAGAGAGGGGGACATACACAAATTTGTGCGCAACAGTTGTTTTTCTCTTTTTTTTTGCTTTTCTCTTCATCCCCCTCACGGGTGCCTCATCCTCGCAGATCTCATCCCCGAACGTAAGCTGACCAAAACATACCGGGGACTCGATCTGCTGCATGATAAGGCAGCCCCCCTCACTGCTACTGCTCCCATCCTCCTCATCCTCCCCCTCGCTCCCGCTGCCCTCTGAAGGGCTAGAATCCGACGGGAGAGCCATCTGCTCAGGGGCTATCCCGCTATGCGATGCCTGGAGATCACTTACCAGGCCACCAGGCGGTGGGTAGGGTGCGACCTCCTCCACGCATACCTCTTCTTCCTCCTCCTCCACCGCCTGGCTGGGGCCCTGCGACCCCTCCAGAGCCCCACCGGTCATGGCTCTGAACCGGTCATCATTAAGCAGCTTCTCCATGAAGGGTCCACTGCCCGCCAAGATGGTGCTCCTGCGGTCTTCCAGGTCTTGAATGGCCCGCTTGATCTTCCGGACCGCGGCGGATAGCTCAGGCTTCTTACTGCCAGAGGCCCTCACGGACCTCTCCTGAGCCACCCTCAACTCCCCCCAGAGGGAACTTAGCTTCTTTGTGGCGTCCTCATACTCGCAGAGGTGCGCATGTATACGGGAGGCATAGGTGACGGTTGCCTCCCTCGACGCCTTGGTACCCCAATCAGGGGGCACCGCTGCAGCACCTCCGCTCGTACTCGACCTACCTCCGGAGGGAGGAGCCGCCGCGGTCGCAGCCTCGGGGGTCCTCCGGGTCCTCATGCTGGAACCCCTGCTGCCTTGGCCAGATCTTGTCGCCTTAGCCGGCTTGGTGTTTCTCCCACCCCCCGCCAGCTTGGACCGGGAGGTGGGAGCCGGGGGCCCAGCACCGGAGGCCAGTCCCACTATGAGCCTTTTTTCCTGGGAAGGGGGCAGACAAAAAGTCCCAGATGGAAGAAAAAAAACCTCCCTTCCCAGGAGCTCTCTCCACAGCAGCCAAACAGTCCAGGAAGCACACTCAGCACAGCTCGCTGCAGGCTCCACCTCCACCACTTCCTGAATGAAGCTGCAACAGGCTGAACTGGAGCTCTTTTATTATAAAAATATAAAACAAACCATAATTACACACTATATAAAATCCAAAACACAAAACCCCAACAAAACACATCCCAAAGGAAACCCCAAGTCCAAAATTATAATGTCCAGTTAAAATGTCCTCGAACATAAGCTGTTCATTTTCCCAAAATCCCCCCCAGCAAGGGAAGACCTTAACCTCTTTTTTTTTATTTTATACCAGAAAAAACCCCTACAACATTCACTCACATCCATACCCATACACTTATAACTAACCCTAAAGAAAAAACAACAAAACTGGCCCACTGCCAAAAATGTAAAGAAATAGGCCATCTGGCCGAAAGCACAATACACAGCAAACTCTCTTTTTTTTTTTTTTTTTTTATATATAATTTTTTTTTTTTTTTTTTCCCCACCACCATTTTTTAACACCCAAGGTCCCACGAGAGTCTGTGGCCTTATCACAACAAGGTCCCACTAAAGTTTGTGGCCATTTCACACACAAAAAGGTCCCTTTGCCTCTTCCGGCATCCCGCAGGACGTCCACATTTTTCACAAAACCACCGCAACCCCTCCCCCCTCCCCCCTAAAGCCCCCCACCCAACCTAAACTAACCCCCCCACACACACAATACACATACATTACATACATTATTTATATACAATACACAACATAACATAACAGTAACAACAATACACAACATAACGATGTAACAACAACTAACCAAATCATCATGACATAACAACTTAACCGTAAGACTACTAAACATGAACCAAAGGATCAGACCCAAGTTCAGTGCTTGCAAGCCCTATATACAGATTCTGAACCGTAAAACAAAAAACTACAAATGTGAGGGGAGCAGCCCACCACCAGGAAACTGGAGACTACAGAGGCTCTCACCCTAATCTAACACACAAACAGCCTGTCCCTCCCTATTAAAGAAAAAGAAAAACCTGTCCCTACCGCCCTACCAATCTTTCCCTACCTGTCCCTACCTGTCCCTCTCTGACCCTCACTACCAACCTAATGCTAACTACCTATCCCTAAAGACTGTCCCTACCTGTCCCTCCCTGACCCTACACATCCATCTGACCCTACAAATAAATATAAAATATAGAAAGGGACTAAACTAACCCTATCACAGACACACATACCCTAACTCTCCCTAGGGCACATTAAATGAGAACCCCCTCCATAGAAGGGAAGCCCTCCCTGCACCCAGCCTCTCATATTCCAGCGAGCGCACTTTTGCCAGGTCACCCAGGATGTTCCTAATCACCTCTTCCCGGGGGAGGACTTTATGCTGAGTGGACACTAAACACCGTGCGTTCCACGTGTAAAACCTAGTCACTAAACTAACTAAGAAGACAGTGCCCCGATCTCGGCCACCAAGGGACCTGAATGCCCCATAGGCCCACTCCGCATAGGAAAGGCCTGCCAGCCTAGGCCAGCCAATGGAAGCACCCACCCTACTGTAGACCTCTGTATTAAAGGGACATTGAAGCAGGAAGTGCTCCATGCTTTCAAGCATGCCGCCACACTCCTCGCGGGGACAATCCCGGTCATCAGAGTTCCTGTACTTCAGGTTGTCCCTCACATACAGTCTCCCATGGAAGCAGCGCCAAGCCAAGTCCCAAAACTTCAAGGGGATCCGCTTAGAGTTTAATAACCCGAGCCCCACCTCCAGATCCCGGCTTGGGCAATCCTTGAGGGCCAGGGGCTTCTGGAAGTGGGTCAACAGAACCCTATTGTCAAGTAACCTCCTTGACAAGGTCCTGATCTCCCACACTCCCAGACCCCACCGGCGGATCGCCTTCACAACCAAGGTAGCATAAGCCGGAAGATGCCCATGAGGCGTGCGAAGGTCCTTCACCCGCCCTCCTGTCTCCCATTCCTGGAAGAAAGGCCGAAACCACCCCCTACAGGAGAATACCCACGGAGGAGCCCTCTCTAACCAGAGGTTGGCGATGTTTGCCTTAAGAATGGTGTTTACTAGAAACACCACCGGGTTAACCATACCCAACCCTCCTAGTCTCCTCGTGCGGTACGTGACCTCCCTCTTGATCAGGTTCAGCCTATTCCCCCATAATAGTTGGAAGAACAGGCTGTAGACCCGTGTCCAAAGAGGTTCTGGCAAGATGCAGACGCTGCCCAGGTATATTAATAAAGGGAGCAAATACCCCTTGGCCAGGTTAACCCTTTCCCTCAGGGTCAAGGACCAACCCTTCCACTGATCCACCTTCTGGGCGGCAATCTTAAGTCTGCCCTCCCAGTTTTGCTGGGGATAGTCCCCCGGGCCGAAACTGATGCCTAAAATTTTTGCTGTGGCCTGAGGCCCTGGAAGGGTGTCCGGGAGATCGAAACTTGGATCTCCCCCTCCCAGCCAGAGACTCTCACACTTATCCCGGTTGATCATGGACCCAGAAGCCACCGAGTAGCGCTCAACTTCAGACATGACCCAGTCCGCCTCCTCTCTCGAGGATACAAAGAGGGAAACGTCGTCGGCGTACGCCACTACCCTCAAGGTGGCCTCTGGCTCCGCCCGGTCCATCCCGACTCCCACCAATGGTCCGCGTTCCACTCTCCTTAAAAAGGGGTCGATCGCGAACACGTATAACAGTGGGCTCAGAGGACAGCCCTGGCGGACACCAGACCTCACCTCAAAAGGGGGTCCGACCCAACCGTTCACAAGCGGAAAAGTCTCTGCCCCATTGTATAATACTCTCAACCAATCAACAAACCTCCCAGGCAGACCGTACCTCAGAAGGACGGACCAGAGGTACTCATGGTTAACCCGGTCAAAGGCCTTCGCCTGGTCTAAGGACAGCAAGTACCCCTTCCAGAGACCTGCCCTGCCCTGCTCCACTGCCTCTCGGACACCGAGCACAGCACTAAAAGTACTGCGGCCTGGAACAGAGCAGTGCTGGGCCCCCGAAAGGAGCCGGGGTGCAAACTTCACCAACCGATTGAAAAGCACCTTTGCCAGAACCTTTCGGTCCGTATTGAGAAGCGCTATGGGACGCCAATTCTCAATACGGGACGAGTCTTTACCCTTTGACAGGATAATCAGGGCGGACTTCCTCATTGAACCGGGAAGAAAGTCCGAGGAGAGACATTCATTAAAAACCTCAGTCATGAGGGGGACCAAA
Source organism: Phyllobates terribilis (assembly GCF_046119375.1). Classification (NCBI taxonomy): domain Eukaryota; kingdom Metazoa; phylum Chordata; class Amphibia; order Anura; family Dendrobatidae; genus Phyllobates; species Phyllobates terribilis. The sequence goes on from NW_027362765.1 coordinate 230,963,076, forward strand.
GAGTCCCTAAAAGTCCTGTAAAACTCGGATGTTAAGCCATCCGGACCGGGCGATTTTTTGGGCCGGAGCCCATCAATGGCCCGTCTCACTTCCTCTTCCCTGATTGCTTCTGCCAAACCATGAAGAGAGGGGTCATCCCCTGGTTCAGGGATGGTTTCAGCCAGGAAAGCCGACATCTCATCCCGATCTGGATCCCTCCTTCCCAAGAGATGCGAGTAGAAGGATCTGACCACCTCCAGGATCCCTGATTTGGATCTGTTCAGGGAACCCGTACTGTCGATCAGTCCTGCTACCATCTTGCAACTCACTGACATCCTGCAGTTCCTGTAGGGGTCGGGCGAGCGGTACCTCCCGAAATCCCTCTCAAAAACTAAGGATGTGTGCCTATCATACTGGCACCCCTTGAGCAAGGCCTTCACCCTGGAGATTTCCTCACGGTCCCCTCCAGTCGAGACGAGCTGCTCGAGTTTCCTCCCCAGCTCCCGATACAGGCGGTACCTGTTCAGGCCTCTGAGGCTCGAAAGCTGACGGAAGAACCCTGCAACCCTTGTTTTGAAGATCTCCCACCACTCAGACTTACTGCTACAGAGACCCAAGAGAGGCACCTGGCTCTGAAGAAATTCCTCAAAGGATTGTCTCACATCCGCTTCTTCCAACAGGGACGAATTCAGCTTCCATAGGCCTCTCCCTATCCGGGGAGTCTCTGCAACATTCAAAGAAAAGGAAATGAAACAGTGATCGGAGAATTCCACCTCAACAGCGGACACTGCAGAAGAGACGGCTTCCTCCTTTAAAAAAAACCTATCTATCCTAGACCTACAACTACCCCTATGAAAGGTGAAACCCCCGTGACCTGGGGTGTGCCGGATGTGGACATCCACCAGGCGAGCTTCGCTTGCTATGCTGTTAAGGGTATTACTATCAAAAGCCAGCCTTCGGTCTCCGGGGCCTCCCCTATCACGGGATCTGGTTATAGTATTAAAGTCCCCACCGAAGACCACCTGCCGGCTGGTAAAAAGATAGGGCTTGATCTTCAGGAAGAGACATTTACGGTCCCACTCTGACTGTGGACCATAGATGTTAATGAGCCGGAGCTCCTGTCCCCCCATGAAGACGTCAAGGACCAAGCACCTCCCCATTTCTACCTCGATCACCCGTCTGCATTCCACCAAAGCGGCCTTAAAAAGGACCGCTACCCCGCTATACGGCTCGGCCGCAAGAGACCAGTATGAGGGCCCGCACCTCCACTCCCTCCTTGCTTTGTAAATGGCCCCCATGTCCGTTAGTCTGGTCTCCTGCAAAAATAAAATGTCAGCCTCAACTCGGTTGAAAAAATCAAAGGCCATAAATCTGGCCGCATCTGACTTTATACTGGCGACATTAATCGACGCCAGAGTCAACGGGGTAGGTTCCGCCATCATGGGTGATTGAGTTAGACGGCCTTCTTTTTAACCGCACCCCTCAATTTACCTTTTTCACCCTCAGAGGAGGAGCCAGACTCTCCCCTCCTCTTTAGTGACACCGAGGTGTCCATAGCACCCGTCACCACCTTCCCAGTCTTACCGGGTTCCTCACCCCTGGACCCCAGGGCAGTCCCCCCCCAGAGGAAAGTGAGCCCTCCGGAGGACGGACCCCGCCGCTCCCTGAAGGCACCTCAGATGTTACCGCCGGTCCCCCACCCCCGACCTCCGACACAGCAGAGTCATCGAGGGCATGGAACCGGTTGGAGAGGGGGATCAGAGGGGAGCCGGTGAGCCCTTCCGTAGGCACCTTAGTGGCCAGGGGGGGGGCCTTAGATGTTTTTGCCCCTTTTCGGTTCCTCCTCCGACTCTTACTGGTCTTATTGTCACCTTTTGTTTTAGGCTGCTCCACCACCTCCTCGTCCAGACTTTCATACTGGGAGGAGTCATCAGAAGCAGCCACCTCCTCCCTCTCCATCCTCCTGATCTCCTCGCTCACCGCCTCCTCCCCCAGGGCCTCAGGGGCACCGGCTGCCGCTTCCGAGGAGGGTACAGACATCACCCCAGTCGCCTGGGGCTTATCCTGCCCCCTACCCCCACGGCGCCTCACCTGATGCCACTGGTGGGCAGATGTACTGGCCACGCCTTCCTTCACCGGCCCCTCAGCTCCTCTCCCGCCCCCACCTCCGGCTCCAGCAGAGGATGCACCACTGGGGACCCCCCCATGGCTCTCCCCCGCCTGACCAGAGATGGTGTTAGAAAAGGAGCGGGGGCAGCGGCTGTACGGGTGACCTAGGTCACCACACAGGTGACACCTAATGTCACCACAGGCCGCGGCAAGATGACCTACCCCGCCACACAAGGCACATTTCTGCACCTTGCAGCCCGCGCTGAAGTGGCGGGGATCACCGCACCTGTGGCAGACCCTTGGTTGCCCCTGGTAGAAGATCAGGATCCTGTCCCTCCCCAGGAATGCTGAGGAGGGGATGTGGGTGACAGTACCGCCTGAGACCTTCAACCTCATCATGAAGGTCCAGCCCCGTGACCAGATGCCAAACTCGTCCCTGTTCTTTTTTGGGACGTCCGTGACCTCCCCATAGCGGGAAAGCCACGTCATAATATCGACCCCAGAGAGCGACTCGTTATTAGTTAGAACGGTCACTCTCTTTACTCCATTTTGGCGAGACACCGCCTGCACGGCAAAGTCTCGCCAGCCGGGCTCCCCCTTCACCAGTTCAAAATTCGACCAAAAAAGCTCTAGGCCCTCCGGCCGAACAAAACTGATGTCGAAGAAGGGGGTACCAAAAGGATGGATCAGGGCAATGATGTCAGTCGCCCTGAAGTTCATCTTCAGGAGGAGCTCCACGACCCTTGCTCTTGTCGGGCACGCTTCACTGCCCCTCCACCGAAGACGAACTACATTCCTCCTGGCCACCCCCTGCCCGGCTGTCGGGAGGGACCACGCTGTCTCCCCCTCCTTTTTATCTTGGAAGGCGGCCAGGCCATGTCTATCTAGCCAAAAGGCCAGGTCCACCTCTCTTCCCTCTACCTGGATCGTCCGTTCTCCCTTCTTGAGGGCCTCCAGGAAACGGCGTCGCAAGTCACCATCCCTGAGGTCCAGAGGTGAGGAAGCCCCCCGAGAAGACCCCGAGGCCCCGGCTACTACCCCCGCAAAACTCCGGGGACCAGCAGCCGGGGGGGCAGATGGACCAGCCCCACCCCCACTCCCCCCACTAGCAACAGACACACCAGCACTTGCTTCCTCCACCACAGACACATCCATACCGACAGTCACCCCACTTGCCCCACTCCCACTCACATGCACACTGGGGTCACAGTTGTTTTTCTTCTCCACACACTTTCTGCCAGCAGGTTTTTCAACAGCATTACTACTGCTGCCACCTGCTGGCAGCACCTTCCCTGCCGGGGGGTTTTGGGAGCCTGGTGCTGCAGCTATTTTTGCCGGCGCCCCTGCCCCAGATAAGCCCGTGGGCACAGAGGACACTGGCAGGCAGGCACCACCTCCATTTTTAGCCACAGCTGTGGCACTACTGCTCCCAGCAGCTGCCGGCGCTAAGCCCCGCCCCTTTTCGGGTGAAGCCACGCCCACTTGTGCGGGATTTACCCGCGAGGACACGCCCCCTGCACCAGGCAGCACAGTGGGGGCCCCAGAGGCCACTCCCACTGGTGCCGTGGGTGACAGGGAGGCCACGCCCCCCGCACCAGGCAGCACAGTGGGGGCCCCAGAGGCCACTCCCACCGGTGCCGTGGATGACAGGGAGGCCACGCCCCCCACACCAGGCAGCACGGTGGGGGCCCCAGAGGCCACTCCCACCGGTGCCTTTGGTGACAGGGAGGCCATGGCCCCCGCACCAGGCAGCACAGTGGGGGCCCCAGAGGCCACTCCCACTGGTGCCGTGGACGGCTGGGAGGCCACGCCCCCCGAAGCTGGCCGCGCCGGGACCCCCGAAGCCGACCCGGAACTGGGTCTACTCACAGGGGCCCCTGGACCAGCGGCACCAGCTCTCAGGGGCATAGCACCCCCTACCGTCACACCCTTCACCACAAACAGCCTGGCCACCCCAGCTCCGGCGGCCGGCCCCAGGCTAGGCCACTCCCCCTCGGCACCCAGCGGCGGTGGAGCCCCCCGCGCTGACCCATTACTGGGCCCCTGCGCAGGGGGCCCCGACCTCGCCACGGATTTTGCCAGGGGAGCAAGCCCCACCTTTCCTTTATGAGCCGGCTCTGCCGGAGCCGCAGGCCCCGCGCCCTTCACCTTACCAGGTCTCTGGGTCCCTGAAAGTGATCCAGATTTAGTGGATCCGTGTGTGAGGGACCCAGACACCCCAGCACACGCCGCCGGAGATGCGGCCCCGGCTGTCGGTGCGCCGCCAGCAGAGCAGGAGGCAGCGGCAGATGTACAAGCCGCCCCCTGCACGCCAGCAGGCGCACCAGGTGCCAGGCCAGACCTCCCTTTTACAGGGGATCCAGCCTGAGCACCACCACAGATCACACCCACCGTCGGGCCGCCCTCCGCGCCATGCTCCATATCAGACACCTTGGACCCACTGCCTCCATTACCACAAACAGAGGCAGCGCTCTGCGTGCCATGGCCTATGTTCTCCCCGCTCCCTCGCTGTGGACCCACAACAGAGTCCAAGCCGGGGTGGGTGGCGGGTGCCGCACAACGGGACAGGGGGGCCCCAGAGAGGGGGACATACACAAATTTATGTGCAATAGATGTTTTCTTTTTTTTTTTTGCTTTTCTCTTCGTCCCCCTCCCGGGTGCCTCATCCTCGCAGATCTCATCCCCGAACGTAAGCTGACCAAAACGTACCGGGGACTCGATCTGCTGGATCTGCTGCATGATAAGGCAGCCCCCCTCACTGCTGCTACTTCCATCCTCCTCATCCTCCCCCTCGCTCCCGCTGACCTCTGAAGGGCTAGAATCAGACGGGAGAGCCATCTGCTCAGGGGCTATCCCGCTATGCGATGCCTGGAGATCACTTACCAGGCCACCAGGCGGTGGGTAGGGTGCGACCTCCTCCACGCATACCTCTTCTTCCTCCTCCTCCACCGCCTGGCTGGGGCCCTGCGACCCCTCCAGAGCCCCACCGGTCATGGCTCTGAACCGGTCATCATTAAGCAGCTTCTCCATGAATGGTCCACTGCCCGCCAGTATGGTGCTCCTGCGGTCTTCCAGGTCTTGAATGGCCCGCTTGATCTTCCGGACCGTGGCGGATAGCTCAGGCTTCTTACTGCCAGAGGCCCTCACGGACCTCTCCTGAGCCACCCTCAACTCCCCCCAGAGGGAACTTAGCTTCTTTGTGGCGTCCTCATACTCGCAGAGGTGCGCATGTATACGGGAGGCATAGGTGACGGTTGCCTCCCTCGACGCCTTGGTACCCCAATCAGGGGGCACCGCTGCAGCACCTCCGCTCGTACTCGACCTACCTCCGGAGGGAGGAGCCGCCGCGGTCATAGCCTCGGGGGTCCTCCGGGTCCTCATGGTGGAACCCCTGCTGTCTTGGCCAGATCTTGTAGCCTTAGCCGGCTTGGTGTTCCTCCCACCCCCCGCCAGCTTGGACCGGGAGGTGGGAGCCGGGGGCCCAGCCCCGGAGGCCAGTCCGACTCTGAGCCCTCTTTCCTGGGAAGGGGGCAGACAAAAAAGTCCCAGATAGAAAAAAAAAACCTCCCTTCCCAGGAGCTCTCTCCACAGCAGCACACAGTCCAGGAAGCACACGGCACACAGCTCACTGCAGGCTCCACCCCCACCACTTCCTGTAGGGAACTGCAACAGGCTGAACTGGAATGGAGCCTCTTGCTATGTGCACCCATATATACCCTGACTGCCTGCCTAGCACTGATATCTCTGCAGCTGGATTAGTCCTCAGAAGCACTGTTAGTTGAGATGGATATGTAGAGAATCTTGTAGAATACCTACACTAACTAATAAACAACCGAATCTCTCCCTAGCTCAGCAGTACATCTCCCTACATTATAGAAAACACTTTGGCCAGCATATTGAAAACAGCGGATAGGTGGTGTGGAGGGGATACCACTCACACCCCATAACCGCGAAGCAGCGTCTACTCAAAAAATCAATGGAAAAATGAAGAGGGCAAATGAGTAAACTGGCATAAATAAGCTTTATTGTTAAAATTTATTTTTTATATAAACAGTATCAAAAATATAAAGGCAATGTGTAGACATGCGGATCAAAAGTCCCACCATATCCTTAGCCCCATGGAAAAGTAAAGGACTAAGTATCTAGACAGTACATCACAAATTTGAGATGAAAAAATGAGCACAGAGAAAGATGACTATAAATAAGCGTGGGTCCCCTAGAGGATTGCGTCCTGGGGGGAACCACGAAGATACATGAACTTCACAAGATGGGCTCAGGTCAGTGACTAGGTTTGACGCTTAACCTAGAGGTATCATCCAAGAAAAATAAAGGTAGAGAGTGAGTAAAAGGAAGGAGATGGGAAAAAGAGAAGGCGGGAAAGGTGGTACAAGCAAACATAGAAAATACTAAACAGTGAAATGTGATCAAGCAATATGGCCGCCACCGGGGCGGCATCTACGGCGCATGCGCTGGAATCGTCATCGGGGCACTATGTACCGCTATCAAACCTAGTCACTGACCTGAGCCCATCTTGTGAAGTTCATGTATCTTCGTGGTTCCCCCCAGGACACAATCCTCTAGGGGACCCACGCTTATTTATAGTCATCTTTCTCTGTGCTCATTTTTTCATCTCAAATTTGTGATGTACTGTCTAGATATTTAGTCCTTTACTTTTCCATGTGGCTAAGGATATGGTGGGACTTTTGATCCGCATGTCTACACATTGCCTTTATATTTTTGATACTGTTTATATAAAAAATAATTTTTAACAATAAAGCTTATTTATGCCAGTTTACTCATTTGTCCTCTTCGTTTTTACATCTCCCTACATTGCCTGATTGCAGAGTAGACTGTGACGAGCATGGCAGCGCCAGGTCTGATGTAGACCTGATGACGCTGTGCGGCCAGCCAATCACTGTAATGCCAAAACCAACATGGCTTCGGCATTACAGTGTGTGGCAGACAATCCCTGCATGTTGATTGGCGCCAAATATGCAGGGAGGGGACCCGAACTCCCGCCGAGCAACCACGGAAATACTCGGCAGTGAGATGCTCGGGCGAGCACCGAGCAGTAGCGAGCATGCTCGCTCATCACTATTCTCATGTCGTCAGACAGTTCTCTTCTTTTTCTGTCCTCCATGCTTAGTGTGGAACACACAGGCACACAATGCAACGCTTGAATCCACTTCTCCCCTTTTTATCTGGTTTCAGGTGTGATTTTCATATTGCTCACCCCTGCTACTTGCCATAGGTGAGTTTGAATGAGCATCCCATGATTGAAACAAAGTTGTTTACTCATAATTTTAGAAAAATGCCAACAGTTTTGGGGGTTTTGTGTGAAATTATGTCCAATTTGCTTTTTTTTCTTTGCTTTTTAGTGATGTTCCAGTACACACAAAGGAAATAAACATGTGTATAACAAAACATGTGTAATTGCAATAATTTCCTGGGAGAAATATTTCATTTTCTGGAACAATTTCAAAGATGCCAACACTGCCATGACTATAAACCACATAAACTCAACGGTCTCATCCTCCAGGGGTGTATAGTGTCCATTACCGGAGATACACTGACCCCCAGAATACAGAGTCCCAGTTCTTTGGGCCCATGGGCCAACACACATCAGTTTGACCAATAGTCCATGGGCATGGCTTGTTACATTCTCCTCCTGCGCCTTACTTAAGTTTTACAGTTATTCACCAGTTAGAGCACTAAGTATCGAAGACCCAGACTCCATCTTCTGCACAACACTTAAGTTACTGAACGTCTCTTTCCACTCAATATTAGCCGATCCTCTTGGTTAGGACCAAGTAACCTGTGTCCATCCGAGTCCATGTTTCTTTTAAAACAATGGCCCTTAGCCCCACACAACAATGGCTCATCAGTCCATGAGCACAGTCCATTATCTTCAACTCGGTTGGGACATCGGGTCATCCATACCCCCTTCTCAAACATTTGTCCTTGTGGCAAGGACACAGTCCATAAAGTCCTCACCCGACTGGAACATCGAGTTATCCGTTTTCCTTCCCTCCCCCTTTTGTGAGCAACAGTCCCTTTAATTGCACAATGCCACCCGTGTGTCAGGCTCACAGCCCCTTGGGGTCAAAGTTCACGGAGGGTATGAGGTAGAGTTCAGGGGGGAGATGAGTCCATGGGGCTAAGTGCACAGTCCTCAGGGACAGAAAAAGGGATTGAGATCCTTCAGCCAATCACAGTCACTGAATCCAGCAGGGGAATGCGCAAACGTGCGCAAACAAAAGTGGGAGGGGGAAACACAAACTTCTCGGCCGTTCTGGCCAACACTGGGGATCCCGGTCACTATTGTGCCTTCCGCCCCGGAACGCGGAACAGATCAATTTTCACATGCAACTAGCATAGCTGTAACATCGTCAAGGCTGACCTTTCACCTACGACCGCTATATTGGATTCCTGCAGCCGTTCTCAAACCCAGGACTTTTTGGCACCAGATTTGCCAATGCAACCAGTCGAGTAGGGGCTCTGAGACACAATCACTGCGGCTAAAGCACTGGCTGCTTCAATTAGGCCCGAGGTCTGGGTGCTGCCCTTGGAAAATGCGGAGCTGATAACTGTTTCCCTGCTGCTTTTTCGGGTGCGTTCTGTTGGGCCTGAGAGTGCAGGGCTCGGAGGGGTGGGAGCCCTGGCTATGGGCTGCTCTTGCCGGAATTGAGCAGCCGCCTGGGGGTTCACCTCTTCTGGCTGGATGACTGCCACAGCCACCACATACCATCACTGCGGCCCATATTCTTTTATAAATTGGTACAGCCCCCTTGCTGCAGAGTGGGTATGTACCGCTGGAAACCATCATTCACATACACTCGATTGCCGGTTCCATCCTCCAGACAAAGCCGTACACCCACATAGGGTCAAAGTACCTGACGCACCCACTCGTCATTTGGTCGCCAACCTCGCCACCTCCAGGGCACTCTAGTTGGGCCCACACCCACTTCTCCCATTCCTTCTTCCTCTGGATGATCTTTGCCTCCCATCTGGCCTTAGCGGAGTACCGGGCTGAGGTCTCTTCTTCATTTACAATTGGCAGGTGAACGGGGGCTGCTTCCCGGGCGGGTATCTCTCTAGGGGGCCGTGGTTTACTCACCACAAACGCTGTCACCATGGCTTTCTGCCATCCCACCCATCAACAGGGAATCAGCCATCCTGACACGGCTGCCTTCATCTTGGGATCGTGGTCCGGATCTTGGGCCATTCGCTGGGGCCTTGGCTAGGACCTCCGCTAGGGCCTCCGCAGGGACTGCTGACGTGCCCCCTGGGCCGTGGGGTACCCGGTGCCGGGCCGGTAGATGCTGGGGATGTCACAGTGGCGGTGACCCGGTCCGTGACCCAGGGCGGTCATTCAATAGGGGTTTATTTACAGGGGATTTATGTACAAAGTTCGTGACGCCACCTGTGGTATGCGGCCAGGGGAGCCGCCGCTGCGGAGCAGGTCCTCTGGAGCTGTTGTTAATGCAGCAGAGTTGGTTTAGCTCTCCACAGGTAGAGCTTAGCTCCAGGGCAGTGTAGATGTTGCTGTTATGGTGTAGTTCAGAGGATGGCGCAGATAATGATCACAGAGACAGTAAGTTGCAGTCCTCAGGGTTTACTCACGGTTTCTTAGACTTCCAGTTACCAGTACTAGAGTAACTTCCCACGACGTCCTGTGCTTACTCAGGGAGGGGTTCAGTCCACCCTCAGATATCTCCGGAGTACTTAGCAGGACCCCCTTCTGTGTCCTCTCTCTGGCCGTCTTCCTGTACCTCACACCCAGTGTCACAATCCAGTGACCGCGGACCTTGTCGGGCGACGTCTTCTCTGTCTATGGCCACCTTTCTGGTGATCAGATGTGTTTTTTTGGCTGCAGTACCTGAAATACTGCAGCCTCCGGTTTTCTAGTTGAGGCTTAAAGAACTCTACTAGTTTAGGGACCGGTCCCCTTTGTGCGACCTGACCCCTCCACCTCCTGGTAGATTTGGGTAAACGGGTGGCCTCCAGCACTACCCGTACCCCACACCTCTGGGTGAGATGCAGTACCTCTGTGGCGACCGAACCCTCAGGGGCGCCACACTGCCATTGCTCACAATCCTCCCAGCCACATCTCTTCCTCCAGCTGGGCCATCCTCCGCTTCCACTTCAACCATCCAGAGCCTCCGTGGAGTGCGATGCTACAGAACTGGCTGTCCCTTTCTACAGGATACCAATAACACTCCATCATGACCTGATCGCTATTCTCCTTGTTCACCAACAATGGTGCTGGTCCACTCTGCTTTGGGTGTACTACTCATTTGCACATTTTCTGGGGTGGGGCTACTTTTGGCTCATCTGTCCTTTTCTTGGGAGTCTCCGCCCATTCTCCCTTGGCTTGTTATAATGGGCGTGGTTTCTTTTTCTTTCTCCGCACCCAGCAGGGATGGGCACCTCTCACTATGAGCCGACATCTCAAGACATGCCCCCTTCTGGGCCGGGTGGATTTTGCGCCTTTCTGATGGGCCTTTCCACTACGTGCGGAGTTTCCTCTGCCTCGTGCATCACCATATGCCATCCTAGGTCTGGCTGCGGCTGCCATCATTTTCACAAGTATCCTTTCCCCATTCTTCAAGTCTACTTGATGCATGAATCAACCCTGCTCGCAGCGCCAAATGTAAAGTGACCGAGAGTGGTAGCCATGACCGAGCTACAGCCTCATTACGCCCTAGCACTTTACAGTTAAATCATGTCCCAGTCACAATTTTCTGCCCAGTGTGGGGTGCATCACACTCACGTGAGGGCCACAGACCTCCACTGCTTCCAGGCCTCCATCTTCCAGAGCCGATGCAAATAACTCAGAGGACACGCAATTTGTATCAACCAACAAAAGTTTACTGGACAGTTCATGTTCACCAGATTGCAACATGCAGTATCGGCACCACACTTCTTGTTCCTCATTTCCTTAACACAGTCTGTTTCCAGCATTACTATCCGTTCCTTCTGTCTGCCCTAGGGATTTCCTGTCTAGTCCCACAATACACCCGGGATCTGTTGCTTTCCCTTCTTGTGGTTCCGCTTTCATAATAATCCCCTGTACGCCAGGGGATAAGGCACTCCTTCCAGTACCTATGCCAAGCCCTGAGCTCTGGACGTTGCAGAAATGTCGGCAATGGATATTAGAAAGGCCTGCCACTGCCATGAACGATAGATCCTCGCTGCTGCCAACAGCCCACTGCATTTGAACTTGACCTTGGTTAGTGTACTTCCCTATCTGACTAACTATCAGGACATAGTCTGCTTTATACTAGCACTAGATCCATTCCATTATGGGCTAGTCCCAAACATTAACTTTAACTTATCCTATGTCCCCAGCTAACTACAGTTGCTATCTTATACCAGTATGTACTAAGCCTATTGCCTTTATCTTATGTCCTAGATATTAATCTACATCTTAGCCTATGCTGTACAGTACCATATCACAGTCTATTCACATTATACATGGTATACTTATGTATTACCTCTACATTACTCATGCACTATACATTATCAAGATATACAAAAGACGTATAACACCATATACATGCAGCAAGAGCTGGCCCTACACTACCAGATATCTCCTTGCCATCCCCATCATATTCTACACTGTGTGGTTGTTTCCAGCTACCACTTCCATGGCTACTGTCATTAGATGCTCACCTCACACACATATCCTATACTTGTCTATCATGTTGTATAGCTAGTATACTTTATTGCTGCTGTGAAGCATATATTCTTCACAATACATAAACATAAATCTTCTCCCAGCAAAAGATACTTTTTTCACAGTTTAATTACAAGTCATAGATTTTTCGCTTTTAAAACTCCAAATATTTCGCTGTTCCATAAATGATGGGATAATTTTTGAATGACTTGATAAAGAGATTGTAACTTTTTTTTTTGCAAATTGCAAACCTATTGCGAGTCCTCAGAGATATTTTTTTTAACTCCAAGTTGAAAAGTCTTTACTTCTTAACTTGTTCTGGTCCCTAAATAGATACTTTTTTCACAGTTTGACAATACGCCATTCTTTTTTCATTTTGCAAGTAGCATTTCTCTGGCATATCCCAAAATAGGGATAATTTTTGAATGGCTCTATACGAACTTGCTTTAGCTTCTTTTCTATCTCAACAGTGAACAGGTTGTTGTCTGCTGTTTCCAAAACATAGATAATTTTTGGATGGCTTGTGAAATGATAAACCACTTGAGATTACCCAAACAGAGAAAACTTTTGCACCTTATTGTGAAAAAGCCACATCTTCTTCCATGTTCTCCACATGTATATAAACACCTGTATGGCAGACATCTGTCCCTAAAAAGGTATAATGACTGGGTCAATTTTGACAATTGAAAAGCTTAAAAAGTCTGTTAGTGCTGTCTGTTGTTAAAAAGGCTGTTGGTTACTAGCTGTTATCATCTATTTATATGATGAGGACACTTCTAAGAATGGTTTTAAATTAAAGATATTAAAAGGAACCTGTCACCAGAAAAAGAAGACTATTAACCTGCAGATATGGTGTTAATCTGCAGGTTAATAGTGTTATTAACCTGCCCAGCGGCCGCACTTGGCTGAATGCTGCCGAGAGAAAGCCTCTGGGACTGATTTACAGCCAGACCTAATGCAGAGCCAGTGTCCGTCGGGGCACGGTTACAGCTGCCCCTCTGTATACTCAGAGCGGTGACTGAACCCGCGCAGGCTCTGTGAATGAAACTGGAACGGTGACAGGGAGAATAAAGTTCATTTTCTCCCGACAGCGTTTGGCTAAGTGCACGTGCCGGGCAGGTTAATAATGCTATTAACCTGTAGATTAACCCCATACCTGCTGGTTAATAGCATTTTTTTCTGGTGACAGGTTCCCTAAGGGGTTCAATACATCCCTAAGAGACTTTAGTGTGCTACAAGTCTTTTTTTTCTGGAAATTAAAGGCTTAGCAGTACTGGTGATGTGCTGTAAATTGATTAACTGAAAATGTAATTTTTTTGAAAAATGAATCAAACTATGTACATTTGAATTTCAAAATCTTACTACATAAAGAGCTTAATGTTGAGGTGAGTCCGATTTACTATGGCTCTGTCATTATTACAATCAACAACATTAACTTACCAACACAGCTTCTACTGATCTGTTCTTTTCTAATTAACTCAAAGCTTAATGCTACAACACAGAATCAACCTGCTTATGAAATACGTATTTAAACGTGGGGAATCCAGGAATGTAATTAGTTTGTTTTTTTTATTGGAAGTGGTTACAAAAATATGAAGTTTCATTAAGGTATTTCCATCATACAATAATGCATGTGCTAGAAATCCAAGTGGCCGAATTAATTCTTTAGTATAAAACACATATCCAAATTGTTTTCATTCGCGTGTGGCCAGGATGCTTTGTATATTATACACTGCACCTATTTGCCCTTGCTCTTATTAAAGCCAGAGCAAATAAACACTTTAACTGTTTTTTTCAAAACAAATCTGCGGAAGTGCAAATAAGTCTCATGGGCAAACACTTAAACGAGTCCGAATTTATTTGCCTGAGCTCGTGTTTGGACATGGCCAATTATATGTGGCGTTTTCAACAGTTCGTAGGAGAGCAGATATAAGGGTGAAGGTATTGGATTGATTGAAAATTGTGAAAGAGTATTCACTCGGAACATTGTGTACCAAAAGGTACTTTAACGTAGAGATAGAGAATTTAGCCTGCGGTGGCTGAAAAAACTGCCAGTGTCTACTTCAGTAGGCCGAAGGGGCAGCATACAGGGAGATTTCCACGTCATCTGCCGTGGGCAATTCACTTTTTGAATTGGCGAACGACTCTGTAATCTTCTAAATTGTTTTTTTGTTTTCCGTAATGCCAATTACTAATTTATTAATTATGACAACTTTGTTGTTTATTGTGTAAAAAGGCTGAAAGTGAATAGACCTGTGTAATTTGAGTTAGTTTTTATTATGTAGAGCGCACTTTTCTAGCTTCCAAAAAGTATTTGTTTCGGAACTCGGGCTGTTAGTATTTGATAATCTCTTCTGATGACTATTCAGCTTCTGCTATGTTCTCTGTAATGAGGGTCAGTATTTATCTCACAATGAGAGGTGACCCTCTTTTCATAAAGCTAAGGTTATGGGAAGAGCTTAACAGTGAGCATGCTTAACTTTAATTTAAGTCAATTGCTTGTTTTCTAACTGCATGTCCTACAGTAGCCCTGTATAGAAAACATGACAAAAGTATATTAAAAACCGGAATATGATTTGATGTGTATTTTGAAATCGTAAATGTGATATATTCTGTTTAAGAGGTTATAACTTGAGAATAAAAAGCAGTTAAGTTATAATCATTACTAAGCTCACTTTACATTTCTACTTGCAGTGCCAACATCCACAATGTTTGCAACAAACAATGAAAATGTTCCTCATACATACGAGACCATACAGAACCAAGCTTCACCGGCTGTCCCTAACTGGAGAACATCAGTTCCAACATGTCAGCAAAATGTGTACCCTCCTATACCTGCATATACTACCTCCCCTTCAACACAGGTGTGGCCTGCTCCCGCTGTAGCACCACAAATGAATGCGACTGCTATACTGGCACCAAATACACTTCCTTCATCTACTTTTTACCAAACATTTTTGAAAAGCAAACCAAAAGCCTTGGGGGTAAGTAGCCATTAAACAGTAGGTACCTATTGTAGAATTATATTATTTTATTTTTAATTTTGTGATATTTAACTGAAAATGATTTTCTGAATTAATAAAAAATTAAGTATCTAGATGTTTTTGAATGCTCATCAGACGATGTAAGCGTAGTTCAGAAATGTTTTTTTTCTTCTTCATAATCTTGAACAGCAATGAGCAGCACTGTTGTTTTAATCCTGCCAGAGCTTGCTGCTGGGTTCAGGATTACCACTGTAAAGATCTTTCGTTCCCTTGATTTCTCTCAACAGACAGACAATGCCATTCTTTACAAACACCTCTATAGCCCTCAAGTGCAAGGCTCAAGGGGTTGCCTACCCACAGTGGTTATTAAAATAGAGCAAAACAGATATTCACCTACTGAACACCTGATGTTCCTCCTTACATCTGCCTATCTCTCCCTTGGTCCCTTCACTTCCTCCCTTTCCCTTCGACTCTTTCTTCCAGCTTGAATAGAATGTCAAAGCTGCAGCCAATCAGTGGCCGCAGGCCAAAAGAGAAAGTGAGATTGGTTGATTACAGAGGCAGCGCTATGGAAGAGAAAGGGAGGTTCAGTAGGTATCTGTTATTTTTGTCTTAATAGAGATGGGCCAAATTTTAGTATAAAATATGTAGTGGACAACCCCTTTATGGAAGTGCCGTAATTACCACTTGTCTTTGTAGACAACACAGTGAGACACTTCTCTGCTACTTAGCTCAGAAACAGATATCAAATTGAAAACTCCAAGAAAGTACAATATAATAATATTTAAAATACTAATAATATATTGAATTTTTGAAGCTCAAAATACTAATAGGAACACATAAGATGTGTTTACTTTGTACTGCAAAATGTAATTACTAGTGATGAGTGAGCATGCTCGCTACTTCTCTGTACTCACCCGATCATCTCACTGCTCAAGATGCTTGGCGCTTGGCAAGTATTTCCAGGATGCTCGGGCGGGAGCTCGAGTCCCCGGCCCGCATGTTTGGCGCTGCTTTAGCAGCGAATAAACATGCAGGATTGCCTGCCACTCACTGTAATGTCGCAGCCATATTGGTTGTGGCATTACAGTGATTGGTTGGCCACATAGCATCATCGGGTCTATATCAGACCACCGCCATGCTCATCACAGTCTACCCTTCAGACAGGCAGAGAAGGGAGAGGTGCTGCTGAGCCTAAACTAGGGAGACTATTGGCGGTTTATTAGTTAGGTATTCCACATCCACAGCAACATATATACTATTAGTTCAGATGTGTATATATATATACATATATATATATATACATATCTGAACTAACAGTCCTTCTAAGGACTAATCGAGCTGCATATATTATTACTGGTGACAGCAGGAGTTAGGCAGACAGAGTTTGTGGAAAGTGTATAGAGCAGAATAGGGTCCATTGCACATGCTGTCTGCTGCTGTTACTGATAACTAGAGATGAGCGGTGTTCGACTAGAACTGTTCGCCAATCTCAAATTCGAGCTGTTTTGGGCAGTGTTCGAGTTGTTCGACGAACCCGAACGATTTGCAAAAAATTCGGCTGTTCGAGGTTATGTTCGATAACTGTTCGTGCACCAAAAGCGTGTCCTGCATGTCTGGCGCTATTTAGAGCACCAATCATGCAGGGATTGTCTGCCACTCACTGTAATGCCACAGCCATGGTGGTTGTGGCATTACAGTGATTGCCCAAATCGATGGGAACAGTGCCAACAGTGAAACATGAAAAGCCGGCAATTCAGCAGCGGCATACACCGGTACCCGACAATTTAGAACCGAAAGAATAGAGCTTCACACATAGATTAGATAGATATAAACATGTCAGCCACATATATACGAAGTACAGTGAAAGTGCTGCTTACTGTACTTGTCATTTAGCGTAAAGGATTTATCAAAAAAAATAATAGTGTTTTCATGCACCGTCTCTTTAAAAAAGCCGGCCGGCAATTCAGCAGCGGTACCCGACAATTTACAACAGACAGAATAGAGCTTCACACATAGATTAGATAGATAGAAACATGTCAGTCACATATATATGAAGTACAGTGATAGTGTTGGTTACTGTACTTGTCATTTAGTATTAAAATAAAGGATTTATTATTAAAAAAATTGGCGTGGGGTTCCCCTTAATTTTAGGCTCTAGCGGAGGTTAAGCAGACGGCTGGGGCAGATGTTTGAAGCCTGGGAAGGGGGTAATACCCACGGAGCTTCCCAGGCTACTAATATCAGCCCCCAGCTGAATACATAGCCTTTACTAGCTATTAAAATGGGGGACCCCCCAAAAAAAATGACGTGGGGTCCCCCCTAATTTAATAGCTAGCAAAGGCTAGGCAGACAGCTGGGGGCTGATATTAATAGCCCAGGAAGGGAGCCATGAATATTGGCCCCCTCCCAGGCTAGAAACACCAGCCGTCAGCCGCCCCAGAAATGGCGCATTCATAGGATGCGCCAATTCTGGCACTTAGCCTCGCTCTTCCACGCTGCCCTGGTGCGGTGGCAGGGGGTAATAGGGTTGGGGTTGATGTCAGCTTATAATGCCAGCTGACATCAAGCCCAGGTTAGTAATGGAGAGGCGTCTATAAGACACCCCCATTACTGACCCCATAGTCAAAGTTAAAAAAAACACAAACACCCAGAATAAAGTCCTTTAATTGAAATAAAGACACAATCCTTTATTGTTCTAAATTAAACCATACTTACCGTCACGCCCATTCCAGCTGAAGCCAACGATCTCCTGCAATAAAAGAAAAATAACAAAGCAACCTCATCCTTACCTTTCCATGGTTCCCACGACAGCTTCAGCTCTGCTACATCGAGATGACAGGCTGGACCGCAGCAGAACGCTGCCATCCAGCCTCTCATCCCGCAGACACTGAGAAGCGCAGGCTTGCTTGCGCTGCTCAGCGTCTCTCTGTGACGACATCCAGATGAGCCGAGTTCATGTCCAATGAACTCGGCTCACCTCATGCACGTCACTGACAGCGTGGGAAAATTCTCACGCTGAAGCGGTGAGTGCAGGAGAATTCTCCCACGCTGTCAGTGACGTGCATAAGGTGAGCTCATGTCCAATGAACTCAGCTCACCTCCTGCACGTCACTGACAGCGTGGGAGAATTCTCCTGCACTCAGCGCTTCAGCGTGAGAATTCTCCCACGCTGAAGCGCTGAGTGCAGGAGAATTTTCCCACGCTGTCAGTGACGTGCATAAGGTGAGCTCATGTCCAATGAACTCAGCTCACCTCCTGCACGTCACTGACAGCGTGGGAGAATTCTCTTGCACTCAGCGCTTCAGTGTGAGAATTCTCCCACGCTGAAGCGCTGAGTGCAGGAGAATTTTCCCACGCTGTCAGTGACGTGCATGAGGTGAGCCGAGTTCATTGGACATTAACTCGGCTCATCTGGATGCCCTCACAGAGAGACACTGTGGAGCGCAAGCAAGCCTGCGCTTCTCAGTGTCTGCGGGATGACAGGCTGGATGGCAGCGTTCTGCTGCGGTCCAGCCTGTCATCTCGATGTAGCAGAGCTGAAGCTGTCATGGGAACCATGGAAAGGTAAGGATGATGTTGCTTTATTATTTTTCTTTTATTTCAGGAGATCGTTGGCTTCAGCTGGAATGGGCGTGATGGTAAGTATGGTTTAATTTAGAACAATAAAGAATTGTGTGTTTATTTCAATTAAAGGACTTTTTTCTGGGTGTTGTGTTTTTTTTAAATACTTTACTAGAAATTCATGGTGGTCATGTCTAATATTGGCGTGACCCCATGAATTTCGGGCTTAGGGCCAGCTGATAATGCCAAGCTGGCCCTAACCCCTTTATTACCCAGTGAGCCACCGCATCAGGGCCCTGGATGAGTTGGGTACAGCGCCAGAAGATGGCGCTTCTATGAACGCGCCATTTTCCGGGGTGGCTGCGGACTGCAATTTGCAGCGGGGGTGGCCCAGAAAGCTTGGGCCTCCCTGCGCTGCGGATTCCAGCCCCCAGCTGCCTAGTTGTACCTGGCTGGACACAAAAACAGGGCGAAGCCCCACGTCAATTTTCTTTAAATTATTTCATGAAATAATTAAGAAAAAAAGGGCTTCCCTATATTGTTGTGTCCGGCCAGGTACAAATAGGCAGCTGGTGGTTGGGGGCAGCCCGTTCCTGCTTGCTGTACCTGGCTGGACACAAATATAGTGCGAAGCCCCACGTCAATTTTTTTTAAATTATTTCATGAATTTCCTGAAATAATTTAAAAAAATTGAAGTGGGGCTTCGCACTATATTTGTGTCCAGCCAGGTACAGCAGGCAGGAACGGGCTGCCCCCATCCACCAGCTGCCTATTTGTACCTGGCCGGACACAACAATATAGGGAAGCCCTTTTTTTCTTAATTATTTCATGAATTTCATGAAATAATTAAAAAAAATTGAAGTGGGGCTTCGCACTATATTTGTGTCCAGCCAGGTACAGCAGGCAGGAACGGGCTGCCCCCAACCACCAGCTGCCTATTTGTACCTGGCCGGACACAACAATATAGGGAAGGCCTTTTTTTCTTAATTATTTCATGAATTTCATGAAATAATTAAAAAAAAAGTACGTGGGGCTTCGCCCTATTTTTGTGTCCAGCCAGGTACAACTAGGCAGCTGGGGGCTGGAATCTGCAGCGCAGGGAGGCCCAAGCTTTCTGGGCCCCCCCCCCGCTACAAATTGCAGTCCGCAGTCACCCCGGAAAATGGCGCGTTCATAGAAGCGCCATCTTCTGGCGCTGTACCCAACTCATCCAGGGCCCTGGTGCGGTGGCTCACTGGGTAATAAAGGGGTTAGGGCCAGCTTGGTATTATCAGCTGGCCCCAAGCCCAAAATTCATGGGGTCACGCCAGTATTAGACATGACCGCCATGAATTTCTAGTAAAGTATTTAAAAAAAACACAACACCCAGAATAAAGTCCTTTAATTGAAATAAAGACACAATTCTTTATTGTTCTAAATTAAACCATACTTACCATCACACCCATTCCAGCTGAAGCCAACGATCTCCTGCAATAAAAGAAAAATAATAAACCAACCTCATCCTTACCTTTCCATGGTTCCCACGACAGCTTCAGCTCTGCTACATCGAGATGACTGGCTGGACCGCAGCAGAACGCTGCCATCCAGTCTGTCATCCCGCAGACACTGAGAAGCGTAGGCATGCTTGCGCTCCTCACTGTCTCGCTGTGACGGCATCCAGATGAGCCGAGGTCATGTCCAATGAACTCGGCTCACCTCATGCACGTCACTGACAGCGTGGGAAAATTCTCACGCTGAAGTGCTGAGTGCAGGAGAATTCTCCCACGCTGTCAGTGATGTGCATGAGGTGAGCTCATGTCCAATGAACTCAGCTCACCTCCTGCACGTCACTGACAGCGTGGGAAAATTCTCCTGCAATCAGCGCTTCAGCGTGAGAATTTTCCCACGCTGTCAGTGACGTGCATGAGGTGAGCCGAGTTCATTGGACATGAACTCGGCTCATCTGGATGTCGTCACAGAGAGACGCTGAGCAGCGCAAGCAAGCCTGCACTTCTCAGTGTCTGCGGGATGACAGGCTGGATGGCAGCGTTCTGCTGCGGTCCAGCCTGTCATCTCGATGTAGCAGAGCTGAAGCTGTCGTGGGAACCATGGAAAGGTAAGGATGAGGTTGCTTTATTATTTTTCTTTTATTGCAGGAGATCGTTGGCTTCAGCTGGAATGGGCGTGATGGTAAGTATGGTTTAATTTAGAACAATAAAGGATTGTGTCTTTATTTCAATTAAAGGACTTTATTCTGGGTGTTTGTGTTTTTTTTAACTTTGACTATGGGGTTAGTAATGGGGGTGTCTTATAGACGCCTCTCCATTACTAACCTGGGCTTGATGTCAGCTGGCATTATAAGCTGACATCAACCCCAACCCTATTACCCCCTGCCACCGCACCAGGGCAGCGTGGAAGAGCGAGGCTAAGTGCCAGAATTGGCGCATCCTATGAATGCGCCATTTCTGGGGTGGCTGACGGCTGGTGTTTCTAGCCTGGGAGGGGGCCAATATTCATGGCTCCCTTCCTGGGCTATTAATATCAGCCCCCAGCTGTCTGCCTAGCCTTTGCTAGCTATTAAATTAGGGGGGACCCCACGTCATTTTTTTTGGGGGGTCCCCCATTTTAATAGCTAGTAAAGGCTATGTATTCAGCTGGGGGCTGATATTAGTAGCCTGGGAAGCTCCGTGGGTATTACCCCCTTCCCAGGCTTCAAACATCTGCCCCAGCCGTCTGCTTAACCTCCGCTAGAGCCTAAAATTAAGGGGAACCCCACGCCAATTTTTTTAATAATAAATCCTTTATTTTAATACTAAATGACAAGTACAGTAACCAACACTATCACTGTACTTCATATATATGTGACTGACATGTTTCTATCTATCTAATCTATGTGTGATGCTCTATCTTTCTGTTCTAAATTGTCGGGTACAGATGCTGAATTGCCGGCCGGCTTTTTTAAAGAGACAGTGCATGAAAACACTATTATTTTTTTAAATAAATCCTTTACACTAAATGACAAGTACAGTAAGCAACACTATCACAGTACTTCATATATATGTGACTGACATGTTTCTATCTATCTAATCTATGTGTGAAGCTCTATTCTTTCTGTTCTAAATTGTCGGGTACAGATGCTGAATTGCCGGCCGGCTTTTTTAAAGAGACGGTGCATGAAAACACTAATATTTTTTTTAATAAATCCTTTACACTAAATGACAAGTGCAGTAACCAACACTGTCACTGTGCTTCTTATATGTGTGACTGACATGTTTCTATCTATCTAATCTATGTGTGATGCTCTATTCCTTCTTGTCTAAATTGTCGGGTACCGGTGTATGCCGCTGCTGAATTTGCCGGCCGGCTTTTTTAAAGAGAGTGTCTTCTGAGCAGTTTGTCAGCTTTTGGACACCTTTGCAGGTGTTTTCTATGTGTTTCTATGTGTTTTTGTTTGCCTGCCATTGGTTTTAACGGTGTTCGACGGTGTTCTAAGGTGTTCGACGAACAGTTCGACGAACAGTTCCTCGAACATCCCGGTGTTCGACGAACCGAACCGAACCCGAACACTACGGGGATGGCTCAACACTACTGATAACCATAGATATCAGGGCTAATTTTTTTTTTGCTCTTAATCCTGATTATTTGCTTAAAAAGCAATATAGTACACCATTTTTACTGCTTGATTTGGTTGAATTTATTCGCATTGCTGTATTGTGAAAGCAGAGAAACTTGTCCATCATCAGAAGTGATCCGATATTACTGCCGTAATAATCGTGACATTTTTTGGAGCCTGCCAAATATTGCACTCCAGTTAAAGTCTGTCAGTTGTGTGTTGTTCAACCTATCCACACTTGGTCGCTGACCAATACTATATCTCTGACGCTACTGCCTAAAACTGTGGTCAACAGACGTGATCCAATATTACTGCGGTAATAATCGGCACATTTTTTGGAGCATGCCAAATATTATACTCCAGTTAAAGTCTGCCAGTTGTGTGTTGTTCAACCTATTCACACTTGGTCGTTGACCAATACCATATCTCTAACGCCACTGCCTAAAACCGTGGTCATCAGAAGTGATATTACTGCGGTAATAATCATCACAGGATAGTGAGCTGTGAGTCTGGACCACATATTCCTCACGCTGATCCTCCTTCCTCCCACCATGTTGAGTGCACGGAGAGAAGTGATCGCACACTTGGACACTCCGAAGAGCTGTTCACTTTTCCATTTACAGATTCAGGCCTCTTACCCGGCCCTCTTCAAGCGAGACAAGAGGAGATCACATGTAGCAATGCCCAAATACTTGAGCAGCCTCGGTCACACGAAGGTGACGGTGGGAAAGTGCAAGTACTGTCAGAAGAGGTGGATGATGATGATAAGACACAATTGCCAGCAAGTCAGGAGGAGGCTCAGGGTGCGTAAATGGAAGACGAGGTGATGGACGATGAAGTCACTGACCCAACCTGGCAAGGTGACATGCATACTGAAAACAGAAGCACAGAGGGCGAGGGAGGCGTAGCACCACAACAGGCAGGAATAAGCACTGGGCTGACCACTACCTGTCATTGCACACTTGCAACCACCACCATCAGCAACCACGTCCTTGTCCCAGCGCATTGTTTAGTTGGGTTATAGGAAGTTTCGCCCCCAGCAGTTCGCCCCCAGCAATTTGCCCCCAGCAGTTCACCCCCCGGTACATTTCGCCCCCGCACATTTCACCCCTATCATTTCGCCCCCAGGAAGATTCGTCCCCGCACATTTCGCCCCCGCACGTTTCGCCCCGGACGTTTCGAACTGGGGGCGATATCTGCGGGGGTGAGATGTGCGGGGGCAAAACATCCTGGGGGCCAAATGCTGGGGACGAAATGTGCGGGGGCGAAATGTACCCAGGGGAGAATTGCTGGGAGCGAACTGCTGGGGGCGAACTGCTGTGGTCGAAACATCCAATTCCAGTTTAGTTGATTCTACTCCAGTCCTTTGAACGCAATCGCAAATATGCAGCCAACCACCCACAGTCCACAGCGCTAAACTGACACATTTCTAGATTGCTTGCACTTGAAATGTTGCCTTTTAGGCTTGTGGAGACGGAATCTTTCCGCAACCTCATGGCGGCGGCCGTCCCTCAGTACTCATTACTCAGTCCCCAGCCACCACTATTTCTCCCGGTGTGCCATCCCCACCTTGCACAAGCACGTGTCCCAGAAAATTACCGGTGCCCTCAACAACACAGTTATTGGGAAGGTCCACCTAACCACGGACACATGGACAAGTGCTTGTGGCCATGGATGGTACATCTCGCTGACAGCACACTGGGTTAATATAGTGGAATCTGGGACCCAGTCGGTCCCTGGTACGGAACACGTCCTCCCGACGCCGAGGATTGCAGGCCCTGGGTCAATCGGGGTTTCCCCCACATTCTACAGCTTCTGCATCTCCTCCTCTTCTTCAGCCTCCATCTCCGAAATGACCACATCAGTTGGAAGCTGGAAGCACTGCAGCACTGACTCGGCCAAGTGGCAACAGGCAGTGCTGAAGCTAATATGCTTAGGGGACAAACTGCACACCGCTGCAGAGTTGTTGATAGCTGTAACAGAGCAGGCAGATCTGTGGCTATCACCGCTGAACCTACAGCCAGGCATTAGCCAGAACCTGGTGGCGGCTCTGAAGCTAGGCAAGCTCGCACCTGTACCATGCCTGGCCCATGTGCTCAACCTAGTGGTTCAGCGGTTTCTCAAAACTTACCCGGATCTGCCTTATCCGCTTGTGAAAGTACGCCGCGTGCGTGCCCATTTCCGAAAGTCACCTACAGTTTCCGCCACCCTCGACATGCTTCAGCAGCATTTGCAGCTTCCAGCTCACCGACTGGTGTGCAATGTTGTCACGCATTGGAACTCAACGTTGCATATGTTGGGAAGGATTTGTGAGCAGCAGAGGGCAGTTGTTGAGTACCAGCTTCAACACACCCGTCGGTATCCAGGTTAGCCTCTGCACATAAGAACTGATAAGTGGACATGGATGTCTGACATCTGTGCCGTCCTCCAAAACTTTGAGGACTCCACCAAGATGATGAGCGGTGATGACGCCATAATTAGCGTCACCATCCCACTTTTCTGTCTACTGAAACGCTCGCTGCTCACAATTAAAGAGGAAGCATTGCAGGCGGAACATGATGAGATGGAGCAAGGAACCATAAAGGGTGATGCCACACAGCCCAGCCTCATCTTATCTCAACGCAGATTGGATAATAATGAGGAGGGGAGGAGGAAGACGAGGAGGAGGAGGTACAGGAGCTGTTTTCCTGCGCTACAGATGATATTACCCACAAAACAGTCATACCGTCTCTTCAGCGTGAATGAACTGAGGAGAGGGAGAACGAGAAGAAGGACCAGGAGGAGGATGCGGAGGAAAAGAGCATGGACTGTCGTCCTCTTGGTCAGGATAGGGAAGACTTGGCTGTTGGCAGTCAGGCACACATGGTTGACTTTATGTTCCTCTGCCTTTCCCATGACCCTCGCGTTGTACATATTTTGGCAGACAGTAATTACTGGTTGGTTACACTTCTAGACCCACGCTACAAGAACTTTCTATCTTTCCTTCCCATGGTGGAGAGGTCTAATAAAATGTTGCAGTACCAGAAGGCCCTTTTTGAGGAATTATTAAAAAAAATTCCCATTGGAAAACGCTGGTGGCAGAGGTCACAGTTCGTTGGACAACCAAGGAGTACAGACAAGGGAGACACAAATATGATGCAGCAGAGGCAGGGGAATACTGTCAAAGGTGGGACAGTTTTCTCAGACCTTCCCAGCACCCAGGCTCTGATGCGTGGGGTACTCTGACAAGGAGAGAAAAGTTTTGGAAGATGCTGAAGGAGTACCTTGTCAACCAAACCAACGTCCTCCGTGGTTCCTCTGTGCCTTATAACTATTGGGTATCCAAGCTGGACACGTGGCATGAACTGGCTCTCTACACCTTGGAGGTCCTGGCCTGCCCTGCTGCTAGCGTTTTGGGGGACATACTACGACGGAAAATTTGAATTTCAAAAGATTCGCTCAGTTACAGCACCTTAATAACAGCCTATTTTTTTATTCTTCACACATTACAAAGAAGGAGGGCAGTATTAATCCCATTGCTGCAAATTTTGCTGCTAAACCAAAATCCTGATTCTAAAGCCTGTGTATCTCAGAAAGTGCGCTTTCTACATTGTATGGACAAGCCATATTTTTATTTTATTTTTGTACATGAGTAAGATAAATTTCCATAATTCAGAAAGTCTGTACGTTGTAAAAAATTATTTACTTTGCACATTTCGTTATTGTAATAGTCCAATATTAAACTCATACACACACCACCTGAATACAAAAAACTGTTTCAGGTCCTTGCTTTTGGGACATAAATCTATTAAGCTTTTTTATTCTTTCATATTTTTGAAAAACAAGCCTTTTTGGTCATCACGGGAATCCTGCACATTTCTGGTTGATTTAATATTCTTCTCACGTTGGTTAAATTTTTAAACAAATTAAACGCTATACTTGTGTCCTAAATGTATATTAAACCAAAATGTGGCACTGGCTGCGAACGTAGTAGTGTGATAGAAAAAAAAAACATGGGAGCCACAAGCAGCAGCACCACCATCGTCATTGCCACCAGCAACGGTCCTAACAGTAGTAGTACAAAACACATGGACTCATTTGCCTCTTGCAAGCAAATTAGTGAGGAGAAAGCATAGGGCGTAATAGAATATGTTACATCACTCATTTCAATCACACTTCTAAGAGTGATACCCAGTAGCGTAGCTGCCAGGAGGGCAGGGGTGGCGGAAGCCCTGGGACCCGTGCACAGAGGGGCTTTCCAAGAGCTACTATTGCCCTTAACTGTATCACTGTGCACAGCACTCCAATGTACCAATGTACTGTACATAAACTCTTCAGTAGATCAGGGAGATATGAACTCCCTGTATTATGGCTCTCCTTTCTGTAGACCGAAGGTCACTTTATGTATGTGGTCTACAAAACAGCAGGGTGATGCAGGGACATTAGTGCCAGCGCACTTACAGGACATCAGAATCCTGGCATCGTGATGTCATCACACCACGCCAGGACTTTGATGCCTAGTGCATGCGCCAGTGTTTTGCAAGTGGACTTATCATGGTCCTGGATTATCTGAGTATATTATGTTTTTTATTTTAAATAAAATGTGTGGTGTGACTGCGGAGGCATCATAAATTATGGAGGCCGCTTATACATTGTAGGGACTACTGTGGGGGTTCCTCATACAGTTTGGGGGCCCCTCATACAGCATGGGGGTACTGTGGGGAGACCTCATACAGTTGGGGATTACTGTGGGAAGCCTCTTATACATTGTAGGTACTACAGTGGGGGGCCCTCATACAGTGTGAGGCCTCCATAAGTTTGGGGGACATTATAGAGCATGGAAGCTAATGTGGGGGAACATTATACAGCATGGGAGCTAATTATAAAGTTTGGAACCTACCGTTGGGGCATTATATGGTTGGGGACTACTGTGGGGGCCTGTCACGATGCTGTTGTCTGACAACATGGGACTAGGGGCTCCTACCCTGTTCCTAATTCTAGGGGCGTCCTATCTATCCCTGTTCCCCAGGTTACTTCAGATGGCGAAGATGCTGGGGCCACGTACCTTGCTGTTCTCCTGAATCAGCTCTTATCTGTCCCTTCACCCACCCAGGGAAGTGGGGAGGAATAGTGTATGTATATACACCAATCAGGCATACAAGGAAGGACGTACAGGGATAAATGAAAATATCAAACATACAAATATGAACTCACAGACAACAGAGGGAAAATGCTAAAGGGATTAGGAAGGTAAACAAAAATAGAAGAGAATCGGGCCTATGCACACAGCTAAAACACCAAGCAACAGTATTTTGTCCCCATGGCTGTGCTGTAAATATAGGGCTCTGTGAGACAATGTTTCCAGACTGTCTCTTCACCTTACTTACAAGGGCAATGGTCGCAGATAGCTTTAACTCGGCTGCAGGCCGAAACGTGAAGATTTAGAAGAACTTTCTTCTTTTTTGAAGGAATCTTGTAGAAGTGCATACAACAGCAGCAGGTAAAAAGAACTTTCCTGAGAGACAGGCTGTGAGCACATGAGCTTCTAATGGTGGTTAGCATGAAGAATGAGGGGAAGCAGTAAGAAGAAGGGAGGAGTTAGTTAAATTACAGCCACATCAGAGGGAGACAGGGATAAGGAAGGGACAAACTTAAAGAAGGTAAACATTACAGCAATGCAATGAAACGGTATACATAGCAACTGTAAGAAGTCCCATATAGTCCATGAAATTCCCAATCATGGGACATAACACTCCCCGTCTGAAATCTTTAGATTTCATGATGATTTATTTGACGTGATGTCCTTTGATGATATCAACGTTGACCTAAAAGACAAAAAGAAAGAAACACACAGGTATACAACAATAACTATAACAGTTGTAGTCCAATTTTTAGTTGGAGGTCTGAAGTCCTCAACAGCCGGATAATCCGAGTCCTAATGAAACCCATCTTTGGATTGGGGAAGCCGCAATGTGCAAACACTTCCACCAACCCAACAATCCACTGGAGAAGTTCCATCGTCCTAACACAGCTGGAGACATATGGCGGTAGGCTTCCCGCCGTAAGCTGTGTCCAGTAACAATGTCCTTCATGTGATGCCTTCTCCCATGAAGCACTTGGCAGTATAAGTCGGATGAATACCAGCCTGCACAACTGGTGACCAGCTCGAGAAGCGTCCAGAGTGATGAGGCATCAGCTTCAACTTTGATGTCACAGGTATGCAGCATGTAGAGGTGGCTGGTCTGATGTCTCCATCAGCGACTGATTCCTCAAGTTTAAATGTGCTGCCATCATTAATAGAACAAGGGGCCTCAGGAACAAAACTTGGAGACGACAGCCAGGTATTGTCACAAAGGCTAGATGCAGCCATGAGTCCTGTTCCTGGGTAAGTTGGATGCAAGTCAGTGGAGATGAGGTGCCACTGTCCAGGGGCAACTTCAGCAATCTCCACCGCTAGTATAGCAGCACAAAGACCAAGTCTTGGTGCAGTGTGAGTAGGCCTTGAGGCTAGTTTGGCCCTGTCCAGGACAAATCTACCATGTACCTGGTTAACGGCTTCTGAGGTCTTCGCGTAGGCCACTGCAGCTGTGGCCTATGTTGGTGTGTCAGAGAAAATGTGGACTTCTCTTCTAGTGGCGGCTGAAAGAGACCTTAAGGTAGAACCAGATAGGAATGAGATGGGATGTTCTAACATCTTCAGAGACGTTTTCCATGTTCCCCACCTTTGTGGTTTCTGGGACGGTAGTGGAGTTTTCCAATCCGTATTCTCAGCGGTCAACTGTCTCAACAGTTGTAACATACCTGGCGGCGTCCTTGCATAGTGGTCCATCTCCCACTGTGCAAGAGCGCGCACTTGATCTCCAGTCCAGGGTGTCTCTCTGGCTTCCCTCCATGCGGTCTGTTTGCTTCTGTGTCTGCTGCTTAAGGGCGGCGCCCGATCACTTCCTGCTTTTTGTACCTGCTGCAGGCACACCCCTTGTGCGTCCTCAGCCTATTGCTGTCTGTCACCTGGTATTTAAACCAGCTGCCCCAATTAACCCATGCCTGAGCATCTTGCCCTGTCAGTTGGCTTTTGTCTCTGACATGCCAGGTCCTGTCTATGTTACCTGTCTTGCAGTATCTGTTCCCATGTCTGTACTGTGTCCTATCTGTGTACCTTAACCTGCAGTCTGTACTCGTTCCTTGCCTGTTCCTTCCTGGAGGCTGTATTTCCAGGCCAGTCTGAACACGCTCCTTGCCTGTTCGTCCTGCCTCTCTGGGGGCCGTCTTCCCAGACCCGCTCCTGTATCCCGCTGCAGTGTCGGTCTCCTCCGTACACTCAGTTCCAGTCTGAACTCTCTCCTATCTTTTACCTGTTTTTTCTCTATGTCCGTTCCATTCCTTTTTCTGCAGAGTCTGAACTCGTACCTAACTCCTGCTCGTTGTCACTGTTCTTCCGTTTGTGAGTTTGTGGTCCACTCGCTACTTCTCTGCAAGTACCCTGTGGGTATCTGGTTCTGCCTTTCCCTTCTAGTCTGTTCTGTGTGAACAGAGCCCTGTTCCCACCGTGTCTGCGGTTTTAGCTTTGCTCAGCTCTGTCCGCCGCGTCTGCGGTTTTAGCTTTGCTCAGCTCTGTCCGCCGCGTCTGCGGTTTTCGCCTTCCTCAGCTCTGTCCGCCGCGTCTGCGGTTTTCACTTTGCTCAGCTCTGTCCGCCGCGTCTGCGGTTTTCGCTTTGCTCAGCTCTGTCCGCCGTGTCTGCGGTTTTCGCTTTGCTCAGCTCTGTCCGCCGCGTCTGCGGTTTTCGCTTTGCTCAGCTCTGTCCGCCGCGTCTGCGGTTTTCGCTTTGCTCAGCTCTGTCCGCCGCGTCTGCGGTTTTCGCTTTGCTCAGCTCTGTCCGCCGCGTCTGCGGTTTTCGCTTTGCTCAGCTCTGTCCGCCGCGTCTGCGGTTTTCGCTTTGCTCAGCTCTGTCCGCCGCGTCTGCGGTTTTCGCTTTGCTCAGCTCTGTCCGCCGCGTCTGCGGTTTTCGCTTTGCTCAGCTCTGTCCGCCGCGTCTGCGGTTTTCGCCTTCCTCAGCTCTGTCCGCCGCGTCTGCGGTTTTCGCTTTGCTCAGCTCTGTCCACCGCGTCTGCGGTTTTCGCTTTGCTCAGCTCTGTCCGCCGCGTCTGCGGTTTTCGCTTTGCTCAGCTCTGTCCGCCGCAGACGGTTTTCGCTTTGCTCAGCTCTGTCCGCCGCGTCTGCGGTTTTCGCTTTGCTCAGCTCTGTCCGCCGCGTCTGCGGTTTTCGCTTTGCTCAGCTCTGTCCGCCGCGTCTGCGGTTTTCGCTTTGCTCAGCTCTGTCCGCCGCGTCTGCGGTTTTCGCTTTGCTCAGCTCTGTCCGCCGCGTCTGCGGTTTTCGCTTTGCTCAGCTCTGTCCGCCGCGTCTGCGGTTTTCGCTTTGCTCAGCTCTGTCCGCCGCGTCTGCGGTTTTCGCTTTGCTCGGCCCTGTCCACCGCGTCTGCGGTTTCGAATTTGTCTCCCAGTCTGTACTGGACCCTACCCAGCCTGCGCTCTAGTCTGCCTGTTCCAGTATTCCCCGGTGTGGGTCAACAGCCGTGTCCGGAGTCTGACCTGGAGTAGACCCTGGTTCCTCTGCTCGGTTCCTCCCTGGTGCACTGGCGTCGTATGCCGTCGTGCGACCTTGGTCGGATCGGGCAGATACTTAGTTACGCCCCTCCAGGCACTCTCCGGTTCATGGCACAGTGGAATCACTACATAAACACGCACACGCCAGTCAGTCCGGGCGTGTGCATTACAACAGTATCTTGCCTTGAATGGTGATGGGTGCGATGAACCCGAGAGGATCGTAGATGCTGTTCACAACAGGTAAGACTCCTCGTTTGGGAAAGGGTTTAATGCAGACTGACACCTGGAATGAAAACGTGTCCTGTTTAATGTCCCAGAGCAGACCAAGGTTACGTTGCATAGGAGAAAAGTCAAACCCCAGATCAAAATCCTCATCTCGTTGTACGGTCCTCAGATGGAAATGCCTTCATTACCTCCTGGATGATGGAGATGATCTTGTGAGGTCTGAGGTTTGCTGCTAACCGCATTTCCTGCGTTCTAGAGAGCAGATCAATTGTCTCTTCACTTGTGGGTAGAGATTTAAGCACATCATCTACATAGAACTTCTTCTCCACAGATAGACAAGTATCAGATCCATACTCTCTCTCACCTTCCTCGGCTGTCCATCTCGGTCCACAGATTGCTACAACAGGTGAGGGGCTGTTCCCGAAGACATGTACCTTCGTCCGGTAGTCTATGGCCTCATTGTGGACATCATTGTCCTTGTGCCATAAGAACCTGAGGTAGATCCCACTGTCTTCTCTTGCAGGTACCAGCCGGTTGTCTTCACTTGTAGAGTTGAACGCTGTTGACCCAAGGTTGTCATCACAGGACAGGAACATGTTCATGTTGTCAGGGGTTTCTTGCTGCCACTTACTGTCACTCAGCTTCTCTTTCACCCAGTAATGATGTGGGCATGGCTAAACGTAAGTGCTGCGACCATTTGGCAAGACATTAGTCTTAAATGAGAAGTTCTTCTCCACGGATAGATAAGCATCAGATCCATACTCTCTCTCACCTTCCTGGACTGTAAGTCTCAGTCCACAGATTGCTACAACAGGTGAGGGGCTGTTCCCGAAGACATGTACCTTCGTCCGGTAGTCTATGACCTCGTTGTGGACGTCATTGTTCTTGTGCCATAAAAACCTGAGGTAGATCCCACTGTCTTCTCTTGCAGGTACCAGACAGTTGTCTTCACTTGTAGAGTTGAACCCTGTTGACCCAAGGTTGTCATCACAGGATGGGAACATGTTCATGTTGTCAGCATACATATTTACTGTTTTCTCTGGTTGACCCTTAGGATGCACGTTCACCAGACATATCTTCTGCACTGACTTCTGTGCATGAAGAAGATATTGTGGTAGGACTTGCTGGTGGCTTTGCATTCTCCCCGCTATGCCTTGTGGTGGGGGGAAGGCGTAAGCGGTGCAGAGTCAGGTTGGGATGGATGGAGCGCTTGTACGTGGTCCTCACTGTCAGACCAGACTCAAAACACTTAATAGAGATTTTACAGATGTTGTCCCAAGGTTGTCATCACAGGACGGGAACATGTTCAAGTTATCAGGGGTTTCTTGTTGCCACTTACTGTCACTCAGTTTCTCTTTCACCCAGTAATAATGTGGACATGGCTGAAAGTAAGTGCTGCGACCATTTGGCATGACATTAGTCTTAAATGAGAAGATCCTTGTAGGTCTCTTCATTCTTTCCATGCAGACAACACCTCTGATAACCCAACCGAGATCAAAGCGTTGAGCAAATGGAGCATCATGTGGCCCGTTGATTTGCTGACGTACCTTGTGTAGCTGCAGAATGTCTCTGCCAAGCAGAATCAGGATATTCACGCTGTTGTCAAGAGCTGGAATCTTGTTGGCTATAACCTTTAGATGGGAGTGACGAAGAGCAGCCTCTGGAGTTGGGATCTCCTCTCTGTTGGATGGTATCTGGTTGCACTCGACCAAAGTGGGTAGGGGTAGCTTCACAATGTTCTCAAGAGAAGATACTATAAGACCATTGGCTCTTCTCCCAGACACCTCTGTAACACCACTACAGGTGCCCAGGGTGTAGGGGTGAGCGTTTCCCTTTACGTCATACAGATCAAAGAGTTCTGACCTTACAAGGGATCGGTTGCTCTGATCGTCCAGAACAGCATACATATTTACTGTTTTCTCTGGTTGACCCTTAAGATGCACTTTCACCAGACATATCTTCTGCACTGACTTCTGTGCATGAAGAAGATATTGTGGTAGGACTTGCTGGTGGCTTTGCATTCTCCCCGCTATGCCTTGTGGTGGGTGGAAGGCGTAAGCGGTGCAGAGTCAGGTTGGGATGGATGGAGCGCTTGTACGTGGTCCTCACTGTCAGACTCAAAACACTTAATAGAGATTTTACAGTCTTTGGCAAGGTGTTCAGCAGACACACAACATCTGTAACATACCCCAAACTTCTTTAGAAGCTCCTTATTTTTCTGTAGCGGTTTCTTTCTGAAGCCGATGCACTTCTTTAGGGGATGTGGCATCTTATGAATAAGACACATACGATTAGGATTTTCAACCTTTTCACATTCATCGCTCTTGTCTGGAGCTGGTGAAGGTGTGGGAAGAACATCAGTCTTCTTCACTGACACTGGACTGATGCAGTTTCTGTTGCTTGAACGTGGACTTTCATACTTGGGAGGGAATGAACCAGGGCCGCTGGGTTCTCCATGGAAAAAGCTTGGGTCAGTCTTACACTCTGCAATATTTTCGATAAACTCACAGAAGTAGGAAAATGGAGGAAAGGAGACTCGGTTTTCCCTTTTGTATTTTGATCCAAGTATGGATATTTGGATATTGAATGGTAGCTTATAAACTATTGGGATTACCCCACGAGCAGTGTCCAGGTAGCTGAGGCCAGGCAGGTGCGGGTCTTCTTTGGCTAGCTGAAGCTCTAACAGCAGGTCGCTGAGCTCTTGGAATTTTAGACTGTCCTTGTTGGATATTTTTGGAAAGTCCTCTAGACACTTGAACAGTGCATTTTCTATGGCCTCAGGACTACCATAGCTTCGTTCTTAGTCTCTCCCATGCAGCAGTGAGACCAGCCATTGGATTACTGATGTGGACAGATCTCAGTCTCTTGACCCCTTCTGTGGATTGCAGTCCAAGCCACCTGATGAGCAGGTCTAGCTCTTCAGCAGCGGTGATGCTGAGGTCGCTAATTGCAGTTCTAAAGGTACATTTCCAACTTTTGTAGTTTTCAAGAGGATCATCAAACTTTGTAAAACCGGTCTTAGTTAAATCACGGCAAATCATGTACCTTGCAAAGGCGGACATGTCACCATTCTCTGATTCTGGAAAGACAGTTGCCGGCTGGGTAGCATTGTTCATACAGTTTGTGGTGTTTTGACCTAGGAGTGCAGGAAAGTATGGTGCAGTGTAGGCATTCAGTCCTGTAACCGGCTTAATGTGCATAGATTCTGCCATACATGGAGCTGTAACTGTGTGGCTGACCGGAATGTGATGACTTGCCTGCATACAGGCCTGCTTCTGTGTATAGGGTTTGGTGAGGTGCAGGGGCCTGGTACAATCTGGTGCACAGAGGAGGATCAGGATGAAGGATTGGCAGCATGTTGTACTGACCTTGAATGCAGGATGCTAATAAACGCTCTGTGTCCTGCTGCCTTAGGGGAATGTCTGTGGCATCAGGAATGATTGCTGGAATCAGGGGTGCACTATTTTGGCTTTGTACAAAGTCGGGGTCTTCAGTATCAAAATCACTAAAACTGATGCTGTCTCTTTGGCTCCCACTGATAGCATGGCTGTGGCATGTTCACATTCCTTCTCTAGGACCTCTATTTCTGCCTTTTTGCGTGCTGCTTCGGCTGCTGCGCTGGCTTCCATTTCTGCTGTTTTGCGTTCTGCTCCGGCTGCTTCCACTTCCATTTCAGCCTTTTGGCGTACTGCGCTGGCTTCCATTTCTGCCTTTTGGCATGCTGCGTTGGCTTCCATTTCTGCCTTTGTTTCCGCCTTTCTGTGCACTGCTTCGTCTGCCTCTACTTCCATCTCAGTTTTTCTTTGTGCAAAGGCAGCTTGTACCTTAGTAGCCTCGGCTACAGCATGCGCTTTTATAAGCTGTTCGCTGTGGGTTGAAGATTTTGAAGCGAGTGACTTAGATGATAGCTTTGACTGCCTGGCTGAGCCAGAAATGCAAGATGACATCTCGGCCATTAGTGCAATTCTTGCCTCTGTCTTAGCTTTAATATCACGCACCATGCAATCTCTCTCAGAGCTAAGTTGTTGGAAAGCTTGCAGCTCTTTAGAGGAAACAGATGTGTTACGTTTTTGTAGAATTGTGACATATTCCTCCTTGTTCTGACATACAGTTGATAATCTGAAAACAGTTGTGCAAGGGCTCCCTCTGGTGGTAGTTTGAGAGAAGCAGGCTGAGAGAGGCTGTCAATGTGACTCCGCAGTTTTTGTATAAGTCTGCTAAAAGGCTGTGTGCCCACGATGCGTTTTTAAAGCTTTTCCGCAGCTGCAAAAATGCTGCAGAAACGCTTAAAAAACACATAGTAGAAGGTCTGCCATGTTCCCCAATGATAATCTGCATGTGCTGTGCACATGCTGCGGAAATTTCTGCTGCGGATTATCATTGCGGAAAAAAACGCAGCACTACCAATTATTTTGCGGAAGCGATGCTTTTTCGCCACCATTGACTTTCATTGGAACGCTTGGATTCCACATCACTGGATCTGTACATGCGGAATCCAAACGTATCAATGTGCGGATGGTACCTGGGTGTGGAGGACAGGAGACTCTCCTCCGGACCTGGGTACCATAGAAAACTGTAAAAAAAAAAGAATAAAATAAAAAATAAATATTATACTTACCTTCTGATGGCCCCCGGTCTCCTTCTCTTCGCTTGCCGGCAGCTCGCGGTGGATTGAAGGACCTGCGCTGACGTTATTTAGTCATGTGATGGCAGGTCCTTCGGTGTAGTACACCGCGAGCTGCTGGCAGCCAGGATGCAGCGAAGCAAGACTGCGGGGGCCATCGGAAGGTAAGTATAGATTTATTTTTTAATTTTTTACCATTCTTTAAGGTCACAGTATATAAATCCATGCCGTTTGCATGGATTTATATAGGGTGACCAAGTTGA
The DNA here is from genome assembly GCF_046119375.1 of Phyllobates terribilis. Taxonomy (NCBI): domain Eukaryota; kingdom Metazoa; phylum Chordata; class Amphibia; order Anura; family Dendrobatidae; genus Phyllobates; species Phyllobates terribilis. Next base: position 230,998,675 of record NW_027362765.1, read on the forward strand.
CAAGCACTTTCCAAGTGATGCTAAAATTGCTTGGAAAGCGCTTGACAACCCGCATGCGGAAATGCATGTGAAGAACGCTTCACTTCCGCATGTCCCTGGCAGGAAAACGCATGTACAATCCGCATGTACAATCCGCATGCGTTTTTTTCTGCCAGGGAGATGCAGAAACGCTGAGGAAAAAATCGGGAGCATTTCTGCATCGTGGGCACATAGCCTAACACAGGAAAGTTCATGTTTAATGGTTTCAAAGTTCTCTCTAACTTTCCATGTAGGTTTTGTAGGACGTTTAGACTTCTCACTAGACCGTGGATCAAGGTCTATGTAACATACCTGGCGGCGTCCTTGCATGGTGGTCCATCTCCCACTGTGCAAGAGGGCGCACTTGATCTCCTGTCCAGAATGTCTCTCTGGCTTCCCTCCATGCTGTCTGTTTGTGTCTGTTTCTGCTGCTTAAGGGCGGCGCCCGATCACTTCCTGCCTTTTGTACCTGCTGTGGGTCACACCCCTTGTGCGTCCTCAGCCTATTGCTGTCTGTCACTTGGTATATAGCTCAGCAGCTCCCTTCTATCCCTGCCTGAGCATAGTGTTTCCTTCAGTGTGTGCTTGCACTCTGAAGGTGCCAGGTCCCGTTCTTTGTTTCCTTCTCTGCCTTTCCTGGAGGCTGTATTTCCAGGCCTGTCTGAACTGAGTCCTGTATGTCTTCTGCTTTGCGGTATCAGCTCCCGTGTCTGTACTGAGTCCTGTATGTCTTCTGCTTTTCGGTATCAGCTCCCGCGTCTGAACTGAGTCCTGTATGTCTCCTGCTTTTCGGTATTTGTTCCCGTGTCTGAACTGAGTCCTTTCTGTGTTCTCTTGTCTGACCTGTCTGAACTCGCCCCTAGCCTGTTTCTCTCGCCTTCTAGTGGCCGATTTCCTAGACCCGCTCCTGTGTCTGGTCTGTCCTGTCTGAACACGCTCCTTGCCTGTTCGTTCCGCCTCTCTGGGGGCCGTATTCCCAGACCCGCTCCTGTATCCCTCTGCAGTGTCGGTCTCCTCCGTACACTCAGTTCCAGTCTGAACTCTCTCCTGTCCTTTACCTGTTTTGCCTCTATGTCCGTTCCCTTCCTTTTTCTGCAGAGTCTGAACTCGTACCTAACTCCTGCTTGTTGTCTCTGCAAGTACTGTGTGAGTATCTGGCTCTGTCTTTCCCTTCCTGTCTGTTCCGTGTGAACAGAGCCCTGTCCTCCCTGCTCAGCCTTGTCTGCACTCTAGCTGTGCTTGCCTGTAACCCTCTGCCTGTATTGTTCCTGAGTCCCGGTGTGTACTGGGTCCTATCCCGCCTGTGTTCCTACCTGCTAGTGCCTCCCTGTCTGCACTCTAGCTGTGCTTGCCTTTACCCCCCTGCCTGCATACCCGCCTGCCTGCATACCAGTCGTGCCTGCCTATACCCTCCAGTCTGTGTGCCAGCCTACCAGCCTGTTCCTGTATTTCCCTGTGTGGGTCAACAGCCGTGTCCGGGGTCTGTCCTGGAGTAGCACCTGGTCCCTCTGCTCGGTTCCTCCTTGGTGCACTGGCGTCGTATGCCGTCGTGCGACCCTGGTCGGATCGGGTGAATACTTAGTCACGCCCCTCCAGGCATTCACTCTCCGGCACGGTCCAGTGGAATCACTACCAATCACACGCACACGCCGCTTAGCCCGGGCGTGTGCATAACAGTCTATACAGTTTTCATCTAACAATGGGTCTGACAGAGACCACGGGTAGTTGTTCCCTCAGCCATATTAATTCACAAGAGAAGGAACACTGGATGATCTCTTATATGCTGAGAGCAGATGCTCTGCTGTATGTTCATCAATGTGAACAATGCTTTTTCGCTTTTTCCAGCATGGTGGAGCACAGAGTCACAAGGCAAAAAATATAACTAAGTGGCTCAGTGAACAAAACATTAACATTTTGGTTCCATGGCCAGGAAACACCCATGATCTCAATCTTATTGAAAACCTGTGGTCAATCCTCAAATGGGTGGACAAACAAAGACATGGAAATTGGGATAAACTCCAAGCGCTGATTAGGAAAGAGTGGGTCAGGATTTGGTCCAAAAGCTGATATCCAGCATGCCAGGGTGAATTGCAGAGACATTGCAAAATAAGGGTCAACTGTAAAAATTAGTCTTTTCATAAATTTGGAAGCCTCGGGGGATTTACGTAAGTACCACCACCATCGATCCGATGATGCGACGATGGCTGGATGGGTGGCTGCGAGTAGTGTAGGGACCGGAGAGGTGACTATAATTTTCTAATATTTTGATGGTCTTTTATGATTTTGTTGAATCTTTGCGGGAGTGAATTACAGAAAATTTACGTTTTGGGCAATGTAGATTTTTGTAAAATTTTAGCAGAATTTAGAGCTACTCTAATTATTTCGGTCATCGCTAGTGGCAAGCCCTCCTTACACGTGTTCCATATTCTAGTTTGACACGTGTTCCATATTCTAATTTGACAGTCCTAGTGGCAATGCAGTCAAGTGTATTTGTGTAAATTAAATTATTAAAATGTCCACTGCAACAAGGTTTATTGTAACATATCTCCAAACTACAGAGGAGCAAAAAATAAGAATTGACACTGGTTGAGCAACACTGATCTAAATGATTTCAAAAGGTGTCAGTGTTCAGTGGCATACATATAAATCACAGGGCCCCATAGCAAAAGTTTTAATTGGGCCACCCTCCTCCCCCCAAAAATAAAACTATACATCTCCCTATTGCAGCCCCTTAGTGTTCTAACCAGTGATACCCTCTATTGGCCATTTTAGAGTATGATGCTCCCAAAAAAAAGGGAGAGACCGGTGCCTTGCTGCCGCTATGGACGGTTCGCCCCTAGCAGTGGGGGTAATCTATAAACAGTGATTTCAATCCCTTACAAAAATATGTTTGGTTGCCCTAACATTTAATATGTTTTACATATTTGTGCCTACTTTTTTTCAGATTGTATTGATCATTTCGGCCATCTTGGAGATTGGTTTGGGAATTGGTCTGGTTTTCACCATATTGTCTTCAAGTTTAACAAGTGGTATTCATTTTTGGGGACCAATTTGTGTAAGTACCATGATTTTTCTGTACTATAATACACCTACATTTGATATCAAGCACCACTAGAAATTAACAGTTTAGCTCAGAGGCCTAGTCACACAAGATTCTACTTTTACCTATTACCGTATATGCCATGCAACTCTAGAGACTCTAGATTCTTTTGTGTACTAATCTGCAGCAATGATATACCCGTTTATGCAAGGGCTGATATTGACAGTGAAGTGCCCCTGTGCAGGCCTTGCATTCCACAGTCTGACTGCTATAATTGTTAAAAACTCTTTCCTATTTAGCTGCTGAAATTGTCATTCCTTTACATGTAATGAATGCCCCTTGGTCTTTTGGAAGAAATAAATCACGTGCCAGTCTTTTGTATTGACCACACATGTATTTATAGATATATAACAGAGTTCTCACAATAAAAGCTAATATGTCATCAGAAATTAGTCTACTGTTTAAGTAAGGTTTTTATGTATGCTGCAAAGCAAGAATGTTTTGATAAATAGAAGTGTTAATACTTTATTTATTAGCAAAAGGTTAAGTAAATCAACAAAAGAGAAATGTACACATATGCATGTTTTTCTCAATATCTGACATGAAATCAGAATAAACTTTTCCCATTTTAGATCAATTAGGATTACCATAATTTTTAATATTTGCCAAATGTCAGAATAATAAGAGAGAGAGAATGTCTTAAGGCATTTTTATTACTTGCTGCAAAGTCAAAACTTTACATAAACTAAGATTACTATGCCTTTAAACAATTCTGAACTGCCCATATGATGATGTCATGCAACATCTGAGTTAATTAGAGACACACCTGTGGATGTATTTTAATGCACACTTCAAACACATTGCTTCTTTGTGTAGCATCATGGGAAAGTCTAAAGAAATCAGCCAAGATATCAGGAAGAGAATTGTGGACTTGCAGAAATCTGGCTCTTCCTTGGGTACAATTTGAAGACACTTAAAGGTGCCTCGTTCATCTGTACAAACAGTTATATGCAAGTACAAACAGAATGGGAATGTCGAGCCATAATACCGCTCAGGAAGGAGATGGGTTCTGTGTCCCAGAGATGAACATGCTTTGGTCCGACATGTGCATATCAACCCAAGGACAAACGCAAAAGCCCTTGTGAAGATGATGGTGGAAGCTGGTAAGATTGTGTCAATAACCACAGTGAAACGAATACTGTATCAACATGGGCTGAAAGGCCCCTCTGCCAAGAAGAAGCCATTACTCCAAAAGAAACATAAAAAAGCCAGATTAATGTTTGCAAATGCACACAGGAACAAATACCTTAATTTTTAGAGACATGTCCTGTGTTCTGATGAAACTAAAATTTAACTTTTTGGGCATAATGACCATCGTTACGTTTTGAGTAAAAAGGAAGAAGCTTGGAAGCCTAAGAACACCATCCCAACTGTGAAACATCGGGGGGAGCATCATGTTGTGGGGTTGTTTTGCTTCAGGAGAGACTGGTGCACTTCACAAAATAGATGGCATCATGAGAAAAGAAGACTATGTGGCAATACTGAAGCAACATCTCAAGACATCAGCCTTCCTGGCGGATATGGGTCTTCCAAATGGACAATGACCCGAAGCATACTGCCAAAATGGTAACAAAGTGGCTTAAGGATAACAAAGTCAATGTTTTGGAGTGGCCATCACAAAGCCCTGATCTCAATGCCATTGAAAATTTATGGGCAAAGCTGGAAAGGCAGGTGTGAGCAAGGCGACCTACAAACTTGGATCAGTTACATCAGTTTTGTCAGGAGGAATGGGCCAAAATTCCGACAACTATTGTGAGAAGCTTGTGGAAGGATATTCCAAACGTTTGACCCAAGTCATTCAGTTTAAGGGTAATGATACCAAATACTAATGAAATGTATGTAAACTTTTGACTTTGCAGTAAGTAATAAAAATGTCTTAAAACATTCTCTCTCTCCCATTATTCTGACATTTGGCAAATATTAAAAATTATAGTAATCCTATTTGACCTAAAACGGGAAAGGTTTATTCTGATTTTATGTCAGATATTGGAAAAACATGCATATGTGTCTTTTTATATAGTGTGTGTAAACTTCTGGTTTTAACTGCAAATCAAATCAATATTTGCTGTGATCTTCAAAACAGCATCAATTCTTCTAGGTCCAGTTGCAAGTTTTTTAAAGGCCTCCTTGCTTCTTCTTTACGCTGGAGATTGTTCTTAATGACATTGTATTTTTGTGGTCTTTTTTCCTGTTGCACAATAAATTTGGATCTAATTAGATGCCTCCATGATAGTATTGTATGATGGATAAGTATCTGCCTGTTTTTCCCAGCATTGAGGATACCATTAAGCCGGAATAAATCCCCAACTCTATTTGCTGAAATGCAGCCGTGAACTCGCAAGGATCTTCCACCACGCTTCATCGTAGCCTGAAGACACTCATTATTGTACCGCTCTCCGGTCCTTTAGAAAACAAACTGCCGACTGTTGCAATCCAAATATTTTATATTTTGGCTTACCAATCCAGGGCACCTGCAGCCATTTTTCTGCACCCTGTTCCTGTGTTTTCCTGCATAGTTGAATCACTTGACCTTGTTTCCATGTTGAAGTTATGGCTTTTTCTTCCACAAAGAAAACTTCTGGCCAGACTTCTCTGAAAAGTATATGGGTGTAGCTGGGTCCCTCTGGTTGCTGCCAGTTCTGAGCTGATGGCACTGCTGGACATCTTCCTGTTTTACAGAGAAGTAAGCATGATGTATCTTTCATCTGCTGCACTAAGTTTTTTTGGCCGACCAATACATTTACGGTCCTCCACATTGCCCAAGGAACATTAAATATGTGTCTAAAACAGCCCCAGTGGCCAGTGTGAAAATTGCATTTTTTTTTAATACAGATCATGATATGCAAAATAATAAAAAAAAATATAGAATACATTTATCATAAAAACCAGATTTAACGCTGTTGGACAGCGAACAATTTTTTTTTGTTTTTTCTCTTTTGTTTTTTCTTCTTTTCTTCTAAATGTCTTATTTTTTTCATTTTTCTGTTCAAATAGTCAAATAAGGATTTGGATTTTAAGCTTTTAATGACACCATTCTCTTTCCATACAATGTACTAGAGAATGGCAAAAATATTGCAAGTTTTGTTTTTACAACAATCATTGTCCAGTAAAAATGACCTGGCAGCATGATTCTTTATAACTTAACTTAATGTATAACTTAATTTTCTTCCTGTAGCTGCCCTATCTGCTAGACAGACGATCTTGTTTAAAACAGTATATACCTGCAGACTCTCACTATGTCTGCAGGTAAATACTGTTTTATCTACACCTATATTGTATAAAAAGTATTTTTTATTTTTACAGTACATTATCGCAGGAGCTCTGACCATTGCTGCTCATCCAAAACCCAATGTCTGCTTGGTGAGTGACCTTATAAAAGTTCTGTATTGACAATGCACCCATATCCTGTGAGGGTATTATTTATTATTATTTTGGTTATTTTTTTTGTCAACTGATAATCATTTTATTGCTCGGTCAAAAGGTATCTAACATGTGTGGACACTTTTCATGGACTGGAGTACATCTCTTTTAAAATTAACACCACATTTGTGGTATAAATAATATTGGACTGCGTTAAATAATATCCCTTTCACTAAACTTCACAAACTTTTCAAAATGTTAGTGGAGCTGGTTTAAAAAAGGCAGCAGTCGCTACATACCCTTTATTCCTCCTTGACACAAACACCATAGTTACTCATTGCTCTTCTCACTACGTTACCATTACATCCCCCAGGCCCATCTCCCAGAAAAAAAACACAGATTCTAGTTGTGGTAAAAGGCCACAGTAGTGGCCACTTTTATTATACGCCAATTCTACTTGAACCAATGGCACCAAGCCTAAATCATGTGCACTATATTCACCAAAATTACTCAGGTCTGTAATCACCACTAGAAGATCCAACCAATCCAACTTTTCCAGCATCAGCTGTATTATCACTATTCCTTTTGAAAGCCTTATCCTTATGTTGTGCCTCCAAAGACCCTTCATTTGCACACATAATCATCCACCCTAACCTAAGTTCTTAAAGGAAAGGTGCCTCGATTTTTAATTTTGTATTAATAACTACACTGTGTTCCAAATTATTATGCAAAAAGTGTTTAGGAGTGATAAGGTAAGAATTTTTTTGTTTGTCAGTTAAACTCATTGATGGTGATGTTTGTCAGGGCTCTTTATATCACTGTAAGCAATTGTAGACACCTGTGCTAGATAGTTTGGCAGGTGTGTCCAATGAAAGGCAAGACTACTTAAGAAGGCTGTCCCGCATTATTAAGCAGCCTACATTTTCTGCCAAAATGGGAAAGAAAAAGAATGTGTCGGCTGCTGAGAAGCAACAAATTGTGGAGTGTTTAGGTCAAGGCATGACTACAATCAACATTGCCAAGACACTTCATCCTGATCATTGCACAATCAAGAAGTATGTAACTGATTCACAGTACACACGTGTGCGTGCTGATAAGGGAAAATTGAGGACTCTTTCCTACAGGCAATTACGTCAGGTTAAAAGAGCAGCGGCAAAAAAGCCTTGTCATAGCAGCAGACAAGTTTTTGAAGCTGCTGGTGCCTCCAACGTCCCCCGAACAACAAGATGCAGGGTCCTTCAGAGGTTTGCAGCTGTGCGTAAGCCATCCTGTCGACCTCCTCTATCCACTGCACACAAGCAGAAACGGCTCCAGTGGGCCAAACAATACATGAAGACTGACTTCAAAACTGTTTTGTTCACCGATGAGTGCCGTGCAACGCTCGATGGTCCAGATGGATTTAGTGGAGGATGGCTGGTTGATGGACACCCCATGCAAACACGGCTACGGCGCCAACAAGGAGGAGGTGGAGTAATGTTTTGGGCTGGAATCATGGGGAGAGAGATTGTCAGCCCCTTTAGGATCCCTGAAGGGGTAAAGATGAACTCTATAATGTATGTTGAGTTTCTCAAAGAGCACTTCCTGCCATGGTTCAAGAAGAAGAACCGTGCATTCCGCAGCAAGATCATTTTCTTGCATGATAATGCACCATCTCATGCTGCACATAACACATCTGCATCTCTGGCTGCTATGGGCATAAAAGGGGACAAACTTATGGTGTGGCCCCCATGCTCCCCTGACCTCAACCCCATTGATAACCTCTGGAGCATCATCAAAAGGAGTGTCTATGATGGCGGGAGGCAGTTCACATCTAAGCAACAGCTCTGGGAGGGTATTCTGTCCTCATGCAAAACAATTGAAGCAGAAACCATCCAAAACCTGACAAATTCAATGGACGAGAGAGTTCAGAAGCTCCTTTCGAACAAGCGGTCCTATATGCAAATGTAACATCACCTAGAATAAAGTTTTGAGTTGAAAACTGTTTGATTTCAGATTGTAATTGTTATGTTCTGCTACCAGAGCTAAGGAAAGATCTGTCCCTACGATAGAACTCAGCTGAATCCCTACGATGTAACAGGGAACCTGATCCTGCGATCAGACCTGCTAAAGTCCTAAGCTAGTCTGTACGGAGACCTATAGATGTGGGGAAGGAATCCCTACAAGTACTAAGGACTGGGAGGAAAATGGGACACCTCCTAACAGAAATAGTAGCAGACAGACGAACAAACAAAATATATAGAACATAGAGGTCCGTAGACCAAGCAAACTAACAGAGTTAGATACAGAGCACAGGCTAGCTAGAAAGTAGTTATACAATGAAGTCCAGCAAAGCCAGAAGGGCGGAGCAGGATTAAATAGGCCAACAAGGTCATGTGACCAGCAAAGGAAAAAACCTAAGAGCAAGGTTCTAACAGTACCCCCCCTTCTAAGAGGATCCTCTGGATCCCCTAGGACCAGGCTTATCAGGAAATCTCCTGTGAAACGCTCTGATAAGTCTGGACGCGGAAACATCATCTGACCTCACCCAAGAGTTATCCTCGGGTCCGAAACCTTTCCAGGCCACAAGATACTGCAAACTACCTCTATACCGTCTAGAGTTAAGGATGCGAGAAATTTCATATTCCCCGTCCTCCACCACCGGAGGAACAGAGGCAGAGGCGTCACAATCCGATACAACCGCTTTTTTCAACAGAGAGACATGAAATACCGGATTAATTCTCCAGGAGGTAGGAACCTCCAACCTAACAGCAGATTGGTTGACAACCTGAAGCACCTTAAAGGGCCCTACAAACTTGGGACCCAATTTCTTAGAAGGAATCCTCAACCGCAGATTCCTAGAGGACAACCAAACCATGTCACCAACAGCGAACAAAACCTCCTGTCGTTTCCTATCAAAGTAGTCTTTAGATTTTCTGTTGGCCTCCTGAAGATTACCACGCACATCCGTCCAAACTCTCTCCAAATCACCGGAAAAATTCTCCTCCTCAGGCACGGCAGATCCCAACTTGGAGAACGACCCAAACGACGGATGTCTCCCAGAACAACAAAAAAAAGGCGAACAACCAGCAGAAGAAGATGTATGATTGTTCAGAGCAAATTCAGCAAGTGGCAGAAACTCAGACCACCCCTCTTGATTGTCTGCCACAAAACAACGCAAGAACTGCTCAACATCCTGGTTTTTCCTTTCTGTCTGGCCATTAGATTCAGGATGATATCCGGACGAGAACGACAAATGAACTCCCAACCTGTCACAAAAGGCACGCCAAAAACGAGCCACGAACTGAGGACCCCTATCAGAAACAATGTCAGTAGGAACGCCATGAAGTCTGACAATTTCCTTGACAAAGGCCTTAGCGAGAGTTTTAGCGCAGGGCAGTTTGACGAAGGGAACCAAGTGACACATCTTGCTAAAACGGTCCACGACCACCCAGATGACAGTAAAACCCTCAGAGGGGGGAAGGTCAGTTATAAAGTCCATAGCCAAATGTGTCCAAGGAGCACTGGGAACCTCCAAAGGACAAAGCAACCCCGCAGCAGGAGTATGTGAGGACTTAGATCTAGCACATATAGTACATTGACGCACCCACTTAATGACTTCCTTCTGCCATCCAGGCCACCAAAAACTGCGACCCACCAGTCTCTTGGTCTCAGAGATTCCGGGATGACCTGCCAACCGAGATTCGTGACACTCAACAAACAAATCTCTCCTAAAGGTCCCAGGCACAAACAACCTCCCATGAGGAGTGTTAGATGGGGCATTCTCCTGTGCTTTAAGAATCTCATCTTCCAAAACGGAGTCCAAAGCAGCTATCACAACACCTTCTTGTAAAATGTTCTCCTCTTTCTCAGCACCGACTATGGGAGAAAAACTGCGAGACAAGGCATCCGCCTTAACATTCTTAGTACCAGGGATGTAAGTAACGGAGAAATTAAACCGCGAGAAAAACAGTGCCCACCGAGCCTGACGGGCATTCAGGCACTTGGCAGCATCAAGATATATCAGATTTTTATGATCCGTAAGAACCTGAACGGGAAATTTCGCACCTTCCAAGAAGTGGCGCCAGTGTTCAAATGCGAGTTTAATAGCCAATAATTCCCGATTACCAATATCGTAATTCAATTCAGTCTCCGAAAATTTTTTTGAAAAAAAGGCACAGGGATGTAATCCATCCCCGTTATCCTGAGACAATACTGCGCCAACCCCCACAGAGGAAGCATCAACCTCAACCAAAAACGGCCTAGTAACATCAGGCTGCATAAGGATGGGAGCAGAGGTGAACCTCTCCTTGAGATACACAAAAGCTTCAATGGCCTCAGAAGACCACTGAACCGCATCAGCACCTTTCCTGGTGAGATCGGTCAGAGGTTTGACAATACTAGAAAAATTTTTTATGAATTTTCTGTAATAATTGGCGAAACCCAAAAACCTCTGTATCGATTTCAAACCAATAGGCCTAGGCCATTCCTGTACAGCTTGAACTTTAACCGGGTCCATCTCAAAACCTTCGCTGGAGATAATGTAACCCAAAAAACTAATTCTCTGTACAGCGAACTCACATTTCTCCAGCTTAGCAAAAAGCGAATTGTCCATTAATAACTGTAATACCTCACGTACGCTCCGCCAATGAGACTCCAGATCCGGCGAATAAATCAAAATGTCATCCAAATACACAACCACATTTTTGCCGATCAAAGGTCTAAGGATGTCATTAATAAGATTCTGAAAAAATGCAGGAGCATTAGTAAGACCAAAAGGCATAACCAGATTCTCAAAATGACCCACAGGAGTGTTAAAAGCAGTCTTCCATTCATCACCCTCCTTCATGCGCAACAGATTGTATGCCCCCTTAAGGTCAATTTTAGAGAACCACTTGGCCCCCATTAACTGGTTAAACAGATCAGGAATCAATGGCAGTGGGTAAGGATTGCGTACAGTAATTTTGTTAATCTCACGAAAATCCAGACAAGGACGTAAACCGCCGTCCTTTTTTTTTACAAAAAAAAATCCAACCGCCACAGGAGACTTAGAGGGCCTAATGTGACCGGCGGCCAAACTTGTCTGTATGTATTCCTCCAAAGCCTTCCTCTCAGGAATAGTCAGATTAAATAAACGACTTTTAGGAAGAGTCGCTCCAGGGACAAATTCAATAGAACAATCATAGTCTCTATGGGGAGGCAAAACCTGCGATTCCTTCTCAGAAAAAACTCTCCAAAAATCCTGAATAGGAACAGGCAATTCTCCCCTATCCAAAGCTGCAATACGCCCGTTACAACACTTGTCATAACATTTATGGCTCCAGGATTTAATTTCACTGGTAGACCAATCCAGTACAGGATTGTGAAATTTTAACCAGGGCAATCCCAATATTACTGGAGAAGGCAAGTTATTCAAAACTACCAAATCCAATTTCTCATGGTGAACACCATTAATAGTGAGAGGAAATTCACAGACCTTGAGAGTAATATTCTTCAAAGGGGAACCATCCACAGAAACCACAGCAATAGGGGATGATAAAGGTTCGGGTTTTAAATTGAGTCTTTCCAAGAATCCCCCATCAATTACATTCAGAGTAGACCCACAATCAACAAACACCCGAAATTCCATTAATTTCTCCTGAGCAATCGTGGAAGCAGCTAAAAATACACCCTTGGAATTTAAACAGGCAATACGGGCATGACTGACCATTTTTTTTTTCTTTCTTCATACGAAGCTCACAGCCTTTAATCAAATGACCAGATTTTCCGCAATAGAAACACAAGCCTTCAGAAAATCGACGGTCTTTCTCTTGAGAGCGAGGTGCCACCGATCCAATCTCCATCGGTTCACCACTGTTAGTACACACATTCTCATAACCAGAAACTGACATAGCAGAGGATTTGCTCTCATTAACCCTTGCACGCAGTCTCCTATCCACCCGTATAGCTAATTGCATAGCCTGTTGCAAATCTTCAGGTGTAGGATAAGCAATTAGCAGGTCTTTAACCCTTTCATTGCGCCCAGCAAGAAATAGACTTTTCAGAGCAGAATCGTTCCACCCTGTTTGAGTAGACCATCGACGGAAATGAGTACAATATTTTTCCACATTACCTGATCCCTGTTTCAAACATCTCAACTCAGTCTCAGCTGATGCGACACGGTCAGGATCATCATATAATAGTCCCAAAGCAGAAAAAAAACTATCCACTGATCTGAAGCATGTATCACTAGGTTGCAAAGAAAAGGCCCACTCCTGAGGCTCTTTGTGCAAAAGTGACATTATGAACCCTATGCGCTGGGATTCATCCCCAGAGGACTTGGGTCTCAAACGAAAATACAATAAGCAAGCATTTTTAAATGAAAAAAATTCTCGGTGTTCACCAAAAAATATATCCGGCAAACATACCTTAGGCTCCAAGAAAAGTGCTCCAGGACAGTTACTCACGTGCTGACGGAGCTCGGCCACCTCCAGAGAGAGTCCCTGCAGGCGATGAGCCAAATCCTGAACCGACACCATGATGGAACAGAAAAATCTTTCCTTAGAGAATTTGCAGGCTGGACTTACTGTTATGTTCTGCTACCAGAGCTAAGGAAAGAGAGGAGATCTGTCCCTACGATAGAACTCAGCTGAATCCCTACGATGTAACAGGGAACCTGATCCTGCGATCAGACCTGCTAAAGTCCTAAGCTAGTCTGTACGGAGACCTATAGATGTGGGGAAGGAATCCCTACAAGTACTAAGGACTGGGAGGAAAATGGGACACCTCCTAACAGAAATAGTAGCAGACAGACGAACAAACAAAATATATAGAACATAGAGGTCCGTAGACCAAGCAAACTAACAGAGTTAGATACAGAGCACAGGCTAGCTAGAAAGTAGTTATACAATGAAGTCCAGCAAAGCCAGAAGGGCGGAGCAGGATTAAATAGGCCAACAAGGTCATGTGACCAGCAAAGGAAAAAACCTAAGAGCAAGGTTCTAACAGTAATAACCTGCTAATGCTTATAATTTCAAAAATGGACATTTTTTTGTTCTTTATTAAAATGAAAAGGTTGAAAACTCTGCTGTGCATAATAATTTGGAACATGCATTTTGAGTGCAGTTTGAGTTTTTTATTTTTTTAAAAATATACTGTTATCATAGGCAGTTTGTACAAAAACCTTTCAATTGTACTCTAATAGTTATTTGACTGGAAAATTACAATGACTGCAATTCATATAGGTAATTTGGGAAAATCTGAGAAAATATTATTTGCATAATAATTTGGAACACAGTGTATTGACTGTATAATCAATTATTTTAATACAAAATTAGATATGCCATGCCATACCATATATAGGTTTTTTTTATTAATTTTTATTTCAGCCACTGGGGGCTGCCATTTGCATTTGTCGTGCTCAGCTCAGACACTTATACACTTAAAATACGGCAGCCCCTGGGTATAAGAGACTGCGGTCGCTGTCCGACCGCATCTCTTGTACTGAGGCTGCTCCTCCTGCTTCTAGCTGTAAACTGCGAATGCCCCCTGGGCTGTCCAGCCCCCAGCTGTGGGAGGAGATCGTGGCCATCTTTTTGGAGTCTGCCATGTATGCTGCGGGCTCACTTTCCCCCTGTCATCATACACAGGGCCGGAGTTAGAGGCAGGCAGACTAGGCATCTGCCTAGGGCCCCCACTCTCCCAGGGGCCCCCAACCAGTGGCGCGCTGCCCGTGAGTCAGGGTGGCCCAACACCAGCGCTGGCCCCCCTCCTCTCTTTCCGCATCGCGCATTACACTGGATCGGCATGACATCTATGATGCCGTTACAGTTGAAAGCAATGATGGAGTCATGTGACACTCCCTCTTCCATCATTCCCCCTCTGCCTGCAGCGGGCGCGATGACACGCCACGATGTGTCGGCAGTGGAGCTGCTGAGACGCGCTGCGGACACCGGGGCAGCGAGGAAAACAAGAAGGAGAGGTAAGTATGTATTTTTTTTGTAAATCAGTGAGTACGCGGTCGCTATAATACTGCAGGACTGGGGGGCTGCATTGTACCATATGGGGGAGCTACATTATACCATATGGGGGCTTGCCGTCATTATACTCTATGGGGACCTGCCTGCATTATACTCTACGGGGGGCCTGCCTGCATTATACCCTATGGGCGGCCTGCCTGCATTATATCCTATGGGGGGGCCTGCCTGCATTATACCCTATGGGGGGGCCTGCCTGCATTATACCCTATGGGGGGCCTGCCTGCATTATACTCTATGGGGGGCTTGCCTGCATTATACTTTATGGGGGGGCCTGCCTGCATTATACTCTTTATGGAGGGCCCAGCCTGCATTATACTCTATAGGGGGGAGGCTGTCTGCATTATACTCTATGGGGGGGCTGCCTGCATTATACCCTATGGGGGGGCCTGCCTGCATTATACTCTTTATGGAGGGCCAGCCTGCATTATACTCTATAGAGGGGGAGGCTGCCTGCATTATACCATATGGGGGAGGCTGCCTGCATTATACTCTATGGGGGGGCCTGCCTGCATTATAGTTTATGGGGGGGGGGCTGCATTATACTATATGGGGAGGTTGCTGCATTATACTCCATCAAGGACTATGAGGTGCATTATACTATATGAAGGACTTTGGGGAGTGCATTATAGTATGTGGAGGACTATGGGATGTTCATTATACTATGTGGAGGACTATGGGGTGCATCATACAATATGGAGGACTATGGGGTGTGCATCATACAATATGGAGGACTATGGGTTGTGCATCATACAATATGGAGGACTATGGGGTGTGCATCATACAATATGGAGAACTATGGGGTGTGCATCATACAGTATGGAGGACTATGGGGTGTGCATCATTCAATATGGAGGACTATGGGGTGTGCATTATAAATACAACTGAAATGTTTCTGTGTGATGGTGTAATATGTGAGAATTTGGGGTCTCACTTTAAACTTTTGCCTAGTGCCCCACTTTGTCTAAAACCGACCGTGATCATGTTGATTCCTTGTGTTCTTTAGCCCAAACAAGTCTCTTCTGCTTGTTGCCTGTCCTTAGCAGTGGTTTCCTAGCAGCTATTTTACCATGAAGGCCTGCTGCACAAAGTCTCCTCTTAACAGTTGTTGAAAAGATGTGTCTGCTGCTAGAACTCTGTGTGGCATTGACCTGGTCTCTAATCTGAACTGCTGTTAACCTGCGATTTCTGAGGCTGGTGACTCGGATAAACTTATCCTCAGAAGCAGAGGTGACTCTTGATCTTCCTTTCCTGGGGCGATCCTCATGTGAGCCAGTTTCTTTTTAGCACTTGATGGTTTTTGCAACTGCACTTGGGGACACTTTCAAAGTTTGCCCAATTTTTTTCGGACTGACTGACCTACATTTCTTAAAGTAATGATGGCCACTCGTTTTTCTTTACTTATCTGCTTTTTTCTTGCAATAATACAAATTCTAACAGTCTATTCAGTAGGACTATCAGCTGTGTATCCACCTGACTTCTGCACAACACAACTGATGGTCCCAACCCCATTTATAAGGCAAGAAATCCCACTTATTAAACCTGACAGGGCACACCTGTGAAGTGAAAACCATTTCCAGTGACTACCTCTTGAAGCTCATCAAGAGAATGCCAAGAGTGTGCAAAGCAGTCATCAAAGCAAAAGGTGGCTACTTTGAAGAACCAAGAATATAAGACATATTTTCAGTTGTTTCACACTTTTTTGTTAAGTATATAATTCCACATGTGTTAATTCATAGTTTTGATGCCTTCAGTGTGAATGTACAATTTTCATAGCCATGAAAATACAGAAAAATCTTTAAATGAGAAGGTGTGTCCAAACTTTTGGTCTGTACTGTACCAGGATGGGGGACATATTCCGGGATGGGGCCATATGCCAGAATGGAGCCATATACCAGGATGGAGCCATATGCCAGGATGGGGACCATATACCAGGATGGGGGCCATATACCAGGATGAAGGCCATATACTAAGAAGCACTATATGGGGCACATTATACTGTGGGGTACTATATGGGGCCATTATACTGTGGAGCACTATGCGAGGCACATTATAGTATGGGGCACTATATGGGGCCTTTATTCTATGGGGTACTATATGGGGCTATTATACTGTGGAGTACTATGTGGGGCCACAATACACTGTTCAGAGCTGCCGGGTCTTGCAGAGCGCAGCGGGACCCAGAGTGGCTGCTGCTACAGCCTATGGAGCTTCGTTCTATGAACGAAGCTCCATAGCCTTTGGACGTCGGATACAGGGATCGTCGTGGAAACGCCATGGACTACGTCGGACATGCGTGTGAACTTTTTGTTTTCTAATAAATTGGTGAACAAGGGACAGGGTCTTGTCTTTATTTCTCTCTTTTTATGTTTTTCAGGTTTCCATTTGTGGACTACTGTGGATTCCCTGGACTACGTCGGACCAGCATGGATTTTTTTTTTCCAAAAATAAATTGGTGAACCATGGAAAGTGTGGGGGAGTGTTTTTTTTAAATAAAATATATTTTTCTGTCTTTGTGGTTTTAGTTTCATTACTGTGTGAATAATCAAGGTGTCAGACACCTCTCCATTACTAACCCCATGGCTTGATGCCAGCTGTGATTTTTGACAATTCACAGCTGTCATCAATCCAGCTGCCATTACCCCGATTGCCACCGCATCACGGCAATCGGGAAGAGCTGAGACAGGGCTAGAAGCCTCCACATTTAAGTGGGCAGGTAGAAAGCAACACTACTAAAATGTAAGAAGGGCATGTGTAGCACCCTGAGGATTCGGCTGCTACAGGGGTATTACACCTCAAGCCAGAGGTGTGGTATTCCACTCCCGGGTAAGGATGGAGTGTGGGACTGAGCTCAGTAGGCTGCATGCACTACATACATCCCATTTCCGGGGGACAGAACTACGGTACTCCCACCAAGTATATGTGCAGGTACGACAGCGTCTGTCCCTGGCTGGAGTGGGAGGGGGGTGGAACATCCCAGTAGTGTAGGGGCAGATAGGGGGAGTACTCTGGGTAAAGCTAGGAGCTCATTGGGTGCTAGTCACCTGGGCTCACACATAGAGGGAAGTATATAAGGTGGGCACCATCTTAGAACAGGGTTCAGTTCAGGCAGGAGGAGAAGAGGAGAAGAGTTCAGCCAGGAGGGCTGACAGGGAGCTGTGGCTCCGGCTGGGCCCAGCTCCAGGGCCAAGCCTGCAGAGGAGAAAGGAGTAAGAAGGACCCAGAGAGAAAGACAGAGGGAACCCCAAGAACCCAGAAACAGACCAGAAAGGGTGAAGGGTTGGCGGACACGGGTACCGGAACCCGAACTGGTGGAGGCCACTTATCCTCAGCCAGGAACCGGAGGTCGTGGTCAAGATTTGCCACGACCCTCACCAAATCCACCAGAAAGGCACACCAAGCATAGGGTCAGGGAACCCAGAGGAGGTTTGACCACTAAGAGACCCGAGGGAGCCGGCCAAAGGTGGATCCCTGGTGGGAACGGCCAGAGACAGAGAGAGAGAAGGGAGCTCAGGACCACGCTCCAGAACTGCCTGGGGGTTAGCCGAGTCCAGGACCTGGTGGACGCAGCACGGCTCGGGTGGTCACTCAAGGCCAGAGTGACTGAGAGAACAACCGTGAGTAAAAACCCTGAAACTGCACCTCAAGTCTCTGACTCTCCTTTCTACAACATAACTACACCCATCATCCACACCTGCTGCCCTGAAGCCATACCCCTCCCGATGGGGGTTATACCATCACTGCTGCACATATACCACCGGCCTCAGCGGACTGCTCTGCAGCGGCGGCTTCAAAGCCGCACTCAACGGGTGGCGTAGTCGATCAAATTAACATCTACTGCCATAGACTGCCACTTAGTTTGACACCCTGGGCACGGACCGGGTCACCGCCACAAGGACTACTACCCCCATCGAGATCCGGCTCCGGGTATCCCTTGCACATGGCCCAGGGGGCGCGTCAACTTTGGCGTAGTCGGCAGGATCACGTGCCCGCAACCACCGGGTACTGCGTGCCTGAAGAAAAGTTTATCTGTACCGTAAAAAGAAGTCTCCCGCCAATTCCGGAGGGTCCCCGCCATCGGACGCCATCACGGGTCGGTTCCCGCCGTTTGCCCGCCATCTGCAGCCTTTTCCCGCCATCCACAGAGTTTCCCGCCACTGGGAGACGATTCCCGCCATCTGAGAAGATTTCCCGCCCTGGCAGAGCGGACGCCATTATGGGCGTGCCAGAGGGTGGCAAGAGACGACCTTCCATCGTGGGCCAGGACCAAGAATGGCGCCAAAAATGAAGACCGCCCCCACCAGCAGAGGCTGCGATGCTAGCGATGTCCATCAGTGTGAGAGAACTGCCCCTGGAGCTGACAATCACCAAGTTGCCCCAGGACCGCCCTGAGTGTGGGCGGATACAGAACAAAAGAGCGAAGATGGGTGCAGCCTGGAGGAGTCTGGAGGAGCCGTACCCGGAGATGGAGGGAGAGGCAGGCAGCACCGACCCTGTGGTCAGGAGCCTGATGCAAGCCACCACCCCACAAGACCTAGTGGAGATCCTGGCCCAGCTCCCCCGAGACCGGGAGCGTGCACAGACCGCGCTGGAGGGCCTCGCACGGAGGATGGCCCAGGTGCAGCGAGAAACGCTGATGGAGTGGAGCAGGGAGATGGCCCAGCAGGCTGGAACCCGCCAGCGGAGCACACCACCCGCAACGAGGAGCACGCCTGCCCCTGAAGAGGATGCAGAAGGGACGGAGGCCGGAGACGACGCCGCAGAGGGAGCTGAAGAGACGGAGGCAAGTAAAGGGGACGTCACTACCCCAAGCCCAGCCACCGTAAGCCTACCCCCGCTCCCCGTCGCAGAGCCCGAAGTCCCACTGATCGTGCCCGTTGCCGCACCGCTACCGCTCCAGACTAGGCCCCAAGCAGGAGCCGCGACCACGCCCCCTGTGACGTCACGCGCCTCAACCCTGAGCGCGGCCAAGCAGGAGACGCCACCGGCCTGGTCGCAAGGCCGAGTGCCCCCGGGCGCCGCCGTCTTCACGGTGCCCTTTACCTTCAGGGTACCCCAAGCCTGGTCGCAAGGCCTAGTGATCCCGGGCGCCGCTGCCACCACTGCGCCCTCAACTTTCACTGTGCCGCACCTGGGTGAAGACTTGTTTGCCCAGCCCACTTGCCCGGATGGGCAGCCCTTTTCGTGGCCACCGGAGTACCACCATCCCCGACTCCGGAAAGAAAGACCCCTGGATGAGCCCCTAATCCCAGCTCCGGCGCCCGTCAAGATGACCCCGCTCTCGTTAGAGGAGGCGCAGTTTGAGTGGGACCCCGCAGGAGGAGACCTCATCGGGTTCACTCAGGAGACCCGGGCGGCCGCAACTGAGCGTGCGGAGTGTTGCCGCCAGCAGTTGGAAGTCTTTGAGCGAGAACGGAGAGAGAGACGGGTCCGCGAGGAGCGGCTGCAAGTAAAGAGTGCAGAACAAAAGAGCCGGACCCGAAGGAACCCCCGTGCAGCCCACGGTCCCCGTGCCACCGGGACTGTAATCAAATTCCAACTGCAGCACGGTTGGGGCTTCATCAGAGATCATCACACCCCCGGCGACGTCTTCGTGACCAGAAGAGATGTCGAGTCCCACCTACCGGAGGGACACAGAGGTCGTGATCTTTACCTGGGTGATGAGGTCACCTTCACCCGGCACCAATGTGTCAAAGGACCCTATGCCCTTCATGTACACCGACTGACAGAGAAAGAGCTGAGGTGTCAGGAGGAGCAAGAGGACCCGGACGGGTCTGAAGAATACAGGGAGGAAGCATCAGGAGGACGCCGCTACTAAAGTACGGTAAATGGAACTGTAAAATAGTTACCCGTTAGGGTACAGGAACTGTTACCATTATAGTCCCCGTTGGGACCAGTGAACTGTTCCAGTGTGTCCCATCTCCCCACAGGCTGAGGACTGTGAACAGCCATTCCTTTTCCCCACTGGCCGAGGACTGAGAGCGGCCATATCCCTTGTATATAGTTGCGCTTTCTAAGGCGCCCCCTACTGGTTTTATAGGAAACTGTTTTTTCTACCAGAGACTGTGGCACTTACCTGGTCACAATTTGCACAAGTGGCCAGAGGACAAGAATGTTTATTATGAAAGAGTTTTATATGAAAGAAAAAGTTTATCTTGTTTAAATCTGATAATGTTTAATGTTTGATATGTTCTTGTATGTTTTGAAAAAAAATTGTATGTTTTTGGATATTTTGCTCTTTTACAGCCCGAGGACGTGCTGTGGTTTACCAGGGGGGAATGTAGCACCCTGAGGATTCGGCTGCTACAGGGGTATTACACCTCAAGCCAGAGGTGTGGTATTCCACTCCCGGGTAAGGATGGAGTGTGGGACTGAGCTCAGTAGGCTGCATGCACTACATACATCCCATTTCCGGGGGACAGAACTACGGTACTCCCACCAAGTATATGTGCAGGTACGACAGCGTCTGTCCCTGGCTGGAGTGGGAGGGGGGTGGAACATCCCAGTAGTGTTGGGGCAGATAGGGGGAGTACTCTGGGTAAAGCTAGGAGCTCATTGGGTGCTAGTCACCTGGGCTCACACATAGAGGGAAGTATATAAGGTGGGCACCATCTTAGAACAGGGTTCAGTTCAGGCAGGAGGAGAAGAGGAGAAGAGTTCAGCCAGGAGGGCTGACAGGGAGCTGTGGCTCCGGCTGGGCCCAGCTCCAGGGCCAAGCCTGCAGAGGAGAAAGGAGTAAGAAGGACCCAGAGAGAAAGACAGAGGGAACCCCAAGAACCCAGAAACAGACCAGAAAGGGTGAAGGGTTGGCGGACACGGGTACCGGAACCTGAACTGGTGGAGGCCACTTATCCTCAGCCAGGAACCGGAGGTCGTGGTCAAGATTTGCCACGACCCTCACCAAATCCACCAGAAAGGCACACCAAGCATAGGGTCAGGGAACCCAGAGGAGGTTTGACCACTAAGAGACCCGAGGGAGCCGGCCAAAGGTGGATCCCTGGTGGGAACGGCCAGAGACAGAGAGAGAGAAGGGAGCTCAGGACCACGCTCCAGAACTGCCTGGGGGTTAGCCGAGTCCAGGACCTGGTGGACGCAGCACGGCTCGGGTGGTCACTCAAGGCCAGAGTGACTGAGAGAACAACCGTGAGTAAAAACCCTGAAACTGCACCTCAAGTCTCTGACTCTCCTTTCTACAACATAACTACACCCATCATCCACACCTGCTGCCCTGAAGCCATACCCCTCCCGTTGGGGGTTATACCATCACTGCTGCACATATACTACCGGCCTCAGCGGACTGCTCTGCAGCGGCGGCTTCAAAGCCGCACTCAACGGGTGGCGTAGTCGATCAAATTAACATCTACTGCCATAGACTGCCACTTAGTTTGACACCCTGGGCACGGACCAGGTCACCGCCACAAGGACTACTACCCCCATCGAGATCCGGCTCCGGGTATCCCTTGCACATGGCCCAGGGGGCGCGTCACATGGATGCCTTTCTTGAAAAGTATAATATTACAGGTTATAAATACTAGATTCCTTGATAGGGCGTTGATCCAGGGAACTAGTCTGATTGTCGTATAGAGTCAGGAAGGAATTTTTTTCCCCAATGTGGAGCTTAGTGTTTGCCACATGGTTTTTTGCCTTCCTCTGGATCAACATGTTAGGTTATGGGTTGAACTAGATGGACTTAGTCTTCCTTCAACCTTAAAAACTATGTTACTATGTTACTTTGCTTTTAATTAGTGTTGGTTTCTACCTGCCACTTAAATTTGTAGGCTTCTAGCCCAAGAGAGGCTTGTTTGCCCATTTATACTGTAGGCTTATAGCCCAAGAGAGGCATGTTTAGGAGGATAGATACCCATCATGCGGAGGCTACCTTGTTGTGGTTGATGGGCATACATGAATTGGCCAATTTATGAGCTTAGAGCCTTTATTTTTTTGCAAGAACAGTACATTTTATTTAGCAATAATGCAGTTTAGCTATTATATTCTCAGTGTTTGCATATGTCTTGGCCCTTACAGTGTGCTGCTGTGCTTTCTTATTGTATGTTATGTAGTCATTGCAGCGTGCACCTGTTCACACTATATGGAGGTTCTGGTCCGGTTTTTTGTTCTTTGCAGTGTCCTCTCTGACACTCTCTACTTGTCAGTATCACGTTGCAGTCACCAACAAAATAGCTCCACACTGTGATCCTAAACTTCATGCTCTCTTATCTTTTTAAAAACACCCAGAAGGGGAGGAGAGGAGCGACATCACACACGTGAGCAGATCCAGCCCACATTTACTGCAGTCGTAATGTGAGGTAGTTGTGCATGGCAAATTTCATCAGCTGCTCCCCCTAGTGTTTAAAAGTGGAAATACCATGCCTTTTTAAATTACTGTTCATATTTTACTTCATTAAAAACAAATTATAATATTTAAAAAATAAAATAAAAACATTAATATATTTTTTTCAATTGTTGAAAAAAATATTTTTTTTGATGGCACCTTCAGTTTAAAGCTTTGGTCCCCAAAGTACACTCTTTTGCCCCTTACATTTACTACTAGCAACATGAACATTATCATCCTCACTTTATTCACTGCTAAAAGGCTTGTCAAGCTGCCTACTTCTCATTGCATGGATCAGATCATGATTTATTAATTTGATTCCAACTTGGAGCACTACCAACTTTGATAAGTCATGGGCCTCCATATGCTAGAGGATGTGTGCATTTATTTGACATTTTATATACGTATACAAGGTTTCCTGTCCAATGTCTATGGTAGATTCGGAACCCCAATTCTTAGATTTTCTAAATGTCTGTGATGAAAAAAACACTTTTTACAATAAATATGAATATTTAAATAACCAAAACTATAAGACAAGAGTCCCATACCAAATTTTAAATACAAACTTCATGCTTACTGATATTTTACAATGTGTATAATAAATTGCATTTGTATTTTATTTCAACAGATCAGAGGATCCCTCTCCCTAAATATCATCACTTCCGTGTTTAGTACTATTGCTTTAATCATAAATATTGCTGATCTGGCAAACATGGCAACTTTTCATAGGTGCTATTACTACAGTGGCGACTATTATTATGATGATGACTACTATGAAAGATGCAAGAATTTGCTTGTAAGTTTTATTCATCTTTACACAGACAAAACCATTTAGAAAAATAATTGATAGTAAATAGTTCAATATGTCTTCTGAGAACCCTGACAACTGCTGGATTGTTAGGCATCCTGAAATTATTTTTAATGGAGGAAATCTTCTATTACAGGGGGTTTAAAACAATTAGGTTTTCTTTCAAAACTCCATGTACCCTCTTAAATATAGGAAGAAAACTGTAATTTGTTCTCAGGAACCTACTATTAGTTTTTCCTCTGTTGATTTAGGTTCTGTTTCATCATTTTTCATGTCGTGTTCCTAAAGTATATGGAATGGTCCTGCCGAGCTTCACAAGTAAATGATATTTCACTGTTCAAAACTACAGATCCCATAAGCTAAGATTGTATTATCCCCATATGGTGCCATATAGTGTTAGATGTCAATCCTGCAGACCATATAAGAGATTATAGTACCGATATAGGTGGTGACTTACAGCTGACGTTCTTTTTGATGGAGTCTTTCACTTTTCCCATCCTTTCCATTGGGCCCAAACTGACATGGCAACTTCTTCCATCCACGACTCATTTTAGGAGATTACAACAATGACACATTAGACTTTGTACATTTCCTGCACCGACCCCATCTATTCCCAACCTGAACAACCTCCTCATCCTGCTGTCACCTCAATA
This sequence comes from Phyllobates terribilis, assembly GCF_046119375.1. NCBI lineage: Eukaryota > Metazoa > Chordata > Amphibia > Anura > Dendrobatidae > Phyllobates > Phyllobates terribilis. The sequence continues at coordinate 231,022,937 of NW_027362765.1, forward strand.
CTGAGCAACTGCTGCTGCATGTGGCCATATGATTGCACCTGCTGTTCCGCACAAAAACAGTGTTCCTCTTAGCTCCCCACATAATAATCCCCACCACTGTGCCCCTTACACAATAATAATGCCTCATTTGTGCCCTCTAGATGGTAAAATGTCCCCTAGAAAATATTAAAGCCCTATACAAGTGACCTAGAAAAGTGTCCACATTTTTCTCCTAGAAAGTAATAATGTCCCCTGTGCACCTTTGATGGGTAGAGTACTCTGAGTGCCCCTATAACAATAATGCTTAAGTACCCGCTTAACATTTAATAATGTCCCCTGAGTCCCCCAATGTACAGTTCGTTTATTCACAATATGATGGGCCCACATCTCCCCTATACACAGAATGACGGGCCAACAACTCCCCTATACACAGTATAATGCTCCCACAGATCCCCTATACACAGTATGATGAGCTCAAAGCTCTGCTATTCAGAATATGATGTCCCCACAGCTCCTCAGCTCCCCTATACATAGTAAGATGGGCCCACAGCTCCCCATTTACACAGTATGATGGGTCCACAGCTCCCCTTTACCAATTATCATGGGCCACCACAGCTCCCCTATACACAGTATAATTCCCCCACAGCTTCCCTAAACACAGTATGATGGGCCCACGGCTTTACTATACACAGTATGATGTCTCCACAGCTTCCCTATACACAGTATGATGGGCCGACAGCGCCGCTATACATAGTATGATGTCCCAATATAATCGCATGATGGTCCCACAGCTCCCCTATACATAGTATGATTGACTCACAGCTTCCCTATATACAGTATAATGGGCCAACAGCTCTTGTGCATAGTATAATGCACCCACAGCTCCTGTATACACAGTAAGATGGACCCACAGTTCTGCTAAACACAGTATGATACCCCACATCTCCTCTGTATATAATATGATGGGCCCACAGCTTCCTTATACACAGTATGAGTGTCCCACAGCTCCCCTATACACTGTATAATGCAACCACAGCTCCCCTCTTCACAGTATGATGGGACCACAGCTCTCCTATACAAAGTATTATGCCCCCACAGCTCCCCTATGCATAGTATGATGTCTCTACTGCCCCCCCCCCCCCCAAAAAAACAAAACAAAACACAGTATGCTCATGTAAGGGGAGTGAGAAGAAAACGCAAAGTCAAGAAGAGTTAACAGTAATGATCATTAATCTTTTTATGGTTGTGTTTTATATAAAGATAAGTATATAGTTAAGAGTTTGGGAATAGCCCACATACTGGGAGGGATTAGATCAGATAAGAAGGGGGAGCACTTCCTAGTTAGCAGGGTAGTAGAGGAAATCTCAGACTGTGACAGTGAAGTAGAGGTTCAAGTGCAGCGGAGATAATAGTGGCAAGAAGTCCTGTCAGTTTCAAGTCTCCCGAACAGTATGAGAACACATCCGAAGTTTTGTGCAGATCCCGGGGTGGTCTCGGGTCTAGGGCCCAGAGGAGGCATCATATTCCATGGCTCTGTCACCCCTGAGGGGAAGAGGCCGGTCGGATCACAGCGAGAGGGAAAGATGGTAATCCTCAGAAAAACTGTTATGCCAGATAGGATCTTCCTGGTACTAACAGAAGCTGTTGAGGTGAGGGCAGGTCGGGCAGAATGGGGGCAAGAACTGATAGTGGACTGGGCAAAGGGAACATCACCTAAAAGGGACTCTGTCTCAATCTGTATGCTGCAGTCATATGTATCCGAAATGCACAGTAAAGCTGAACCTGTTGAACCGGACCAAATGTCTCCTGGTATGTGTGCAACTTTATCCGGTTCCATAGACGGAGAGCTAACAAGGAATCCCATATGACAAGTGAGTACAGAACGAATCACACAGCACATCACACATGTTAGATTCCTGTTTAGAAGAGGGGTTTCAGGGCAAAAAGAACTCAGTACCAGCCCACAGCACAGGCCCGGGCCCACCCCTTCAAGTGGCCCTGTGAGCAGGGTCCAGCCCTTGCAAATGAAAGAAACGGAGAACTTAGCACCTTAAAGGCGAACAAAATGGCAGACAGCGACGCAAGCTCCAAGGTGCCGGATGGCGCCATGATTCCCAAGATGGCGGACAGCAGAATGAGTCCCAAGATGGCAACTACTGGTGGTCCGAAGCGGGGAGATCATGTCCATCGTGGAAGTGGTCGATATCCGAAGGCGCGAAAACTGTGTGTCCAGCCCACCGAAGTGATGACCTCGAGGAGGAGGTGTGCGGGATCCAAGGTCCAAACCAGAAAATGTGGAGCTGCGCATAACGAGGCGCAACTCAGGAAGAGAGACGACAAGAGGGGAGGACGTGTTCAGAGGCGGAGTCACGGGGAGTGATAGCGGAGGTGCCGGTCAGTGGTGCGACTGCCGGAATGGCGGAGCCAGTTCAGCGGTAAGCGCATCGGAAGTCACTGGCAAGCGCCATTTTGCTTACAGCATCGGACCGGAGCAGACATATGCGACACCTCTCCCAATATGAGCTATGCACCCAGCGAGTTTCCTAGTGCAGGGATAATGGATGCATCATCCGATGAGGAGATCATTTACCTCACCACCCCGGGGGCCGCGGCTGGCAAAGATCCACCCGTGAAGAGCAGGAGACACCGCTGTCGATGGCGGTCCAGTGGCAGATGCCGTTGCAGGTGGGCCTCTATCAGCATGAGGTCAGACTGGTTTACTGGAGCCGGATATCTGCCAAGGATCAAGGATGTTCCTACTTCAGGTCTGTCAATCCCTGCTGGGCCGTTCTTCCTGCCCCTGGAGGAAGAAGCTGAGGGAGAAGAGGAGGAAGAGGAAGCCCCGCTACCTGCCCCCGTCCCCCCAAAATGGGTTCAGCCTGAAATATTTAATTGGGAACAAGGACAGTGGGAGTCCCCAATTCCTGTGAGGCTGTCATCTGCCGGGATCTGATGGCGGGCGATTCCCGATGTAGTGGAGAAGAGGATATGGGCCGAAACTCTGACCTGGGAGCCTTCTTCGATGAGCAGTGTACCGAGGGCCGGGTGGTAGACTTTCACTTCATCAAAGGATACGGCTTTATAAAAGAACAAGATTCAGACGATGAAGTCTACGTGAACTAGAACGATGGTCAAACGGGACACATTGCCATATCGCCTCCATAGTTTAAACATTGGTGAGAAGGTTCACTTTTGCAAAGTGTGGTGCAGAAAGGACTGGTATGCCACGGGGGTCACCCAACCTGCCTCCAGCAAAGAAGTAGTGAAGTAGGAGGAGGAGGCGGAATTTGAAAACAACATCACCATCAGCGCCATAACCCATCATCCCAGCCCATGTTCAGAGAGCAGAAGTTGGCCAGGCCACTACCACAGAAAAAAGAGAGTGCTGGTACCCAAACCCCCATTCAGGCCGATGAGAAACAAAGCCTTAGCGCCGAAGCTCCCCCAGTGGCCGGTACTGGCACTAGCATTTGCCTGATGGGCAATGCCTCGGCGCAGGTCTTTGTCTCAGGGACTGGACTGATGCAGGATGACTATGGAAGACACAGGTGTCATGATCAGCTGTAGAGGTGGGACCAGCCTCCATCCCCTGACTCCTGGGCAGCCTGGAAAAAGAAGAGCGTGTGTAGAGGACGTTTTTTTTTCTGTCACCACTGTGGATGTGATGTGAGGCACATGTGATGGCTCCGTTACCACAGCGGATGTGATGTGGAAACATGTGATTCTCTATCACCGCTGTGGATGTGATGTGGGGACATGTGAAGCTCTGTGAGAGTGTGAAATGTGATAACAGCTGGAGAGCTCTAGGACCCTGTGACTTTTGCATGGCTGGGCTCAGAGGAGGGGCAGGGCTAGAAACTGTGTGGGGCTAGAGCGTCTGATGTGTGAGTCTAGACAGGAAGTCTGAGAGAAGGAAGTCTGAGAGAAGGAAGTCTGAGAGAAGGAGCTCCAAGAAGACGCTGTCTTTACTCTCTTCTGTGTGGAGTTTGTTGACCCCTATCCCTGTTTAAGGACAAGTGCTGAGCTGGGGAAGCTGTGTGGCTCTGTGGAGTTTTTGTGAAAGTCCATGCTGAGTGGATTATAGACTTTGTGCTTGGGGAGTCACTGTCGGGTGATGAAGAGGCTGAGCAATCCATCTCTGTGACTGAACATGTGTATGGTGTACTGGATAACAGTGAGAGACTTCGGGAGGAAAGACGATTTCTGGTGCTATTTCCACTGAGAGGATATTGACAAGACTTTGTGAGGAGATCTTCCCAGACCTTAATCTGAGGCTACAGGACTTAAGTCCCCGGCGTGTGGGCTCGGCATCGGCCGACAAGACAAGGAATTTTTGCTGTTTTGTGAACTTTGTTTTTAGTTTGGCGCCAAAGTTTTCCGGGACTAGCTGCAGCCACCGCGATTCACAGGCCAGTGATAGACTGCATCCGAGGTTAACGGTACCATAACTTTAAGATATCCGGATATCCTAATAATAAGAGCAATTGATATAGTTTCATGCATTATTATTGTTTATAGTGGTAGGATTGTATGCAGTGTGCCATCTCAGGGGGTCCCCATATACCGCCCTCGCTAGTCTGACACTGTGTTTAGGTAAAATTGTTCCAGATCTTTAGAATAATTTACATGAGCTGGAAACCTTGAGATTGGCACATTGATTTCAGCTCTTGCTGATTGTGTGTATCTAGTAGAGGTAGTGTCCCAGGCAGAACCTGAGACTGATTCATCCAATACTGAATTTTAGTCTAATCTCTGTTTTAGTAAAGAAAGTGTTGTTTATTTCTGTCTCTGTATCAGTTTGTGACTCACTGGATCTCTCTCGGACCACCGGTCATTACAGCTCTTTCACCACTGTGGATGTGATGTGGGACATGTGATGCTCTATCACCGCTGTGGATGTGATGTGGGGGACCTGTGATGGCTCTGTCACCACTGTGGATGTGATGTGGGACATGTGAAGCTCTACCACCACTGTAGATGTGATGTGGGGCACAGGTGATGGCTCTGTCCCACTGTGGATGTGATGTGGAGTGCAGTGATTGTGCTGCTTTCCACAGATGAGGACACTGTTCTGTTATTTCCAATACTGGAGCGATGACAGAGGTCAGTGCCAGGGCAGATACTGACAGCAAATGAGTGTGCAATGGGTGGGCAGAGGGTGGTGCTGTATACTGAGGCCGGGTGGCGCCAGCTCTGGCCATGAGGTTACATAATACAGTACACGGAGCTGTCAAGTTTGGTAGAGCCACAGGTAAACAAAGTGGGTGCAGGGAATGAAGAGGTATAGTTTGTAAAATTGGGTCACTTATGAGGGATTCTGCTGTTTTGGCACCTCAGAAGCTCTCCCAGTGGGTCATGGCACCCACGAACCAGAACAGTAAAATCTGCACTAAATTATGGTGCTCCTTCTCTTCTGAGTTTTGCACTGTGCTTCAAAAGTATTTCCCGATTACATGTAGGGTATTGGCGTACTCAGGAGAAATTGCACAACAAACTGAGAGGTCCATTTTTTCCTATTAGCCCATATAAAAATTTGGGGCTAAAACAACATTTTAGCGGTAAAATGTAATTATTCTTTCTTCACCACCTAATGGTATAAATTTCTGCAAGGCACATGTGGTGTCAACATGCTCATTGCATCCCTAGATGAATTAATTCGGGATGTAGTTTGTAAAATTACATCACTTATGGGGGTTTCTGCAGTTCTGGCACCTCAGGGGCTCTGCCAATGTGGCATTGCACCCTCAAACCATTTCAGCAAAATCTGAATTCCAATATGGAGTTCCTTTCCTTCCTAGCCCTGCCGTGCGCCCAAACAGTAGTTTTCCCTTACATATGGGGTATCGGCGTGCTCAGGAGAAATTTCACAACAAATTTTGGCATCCATTTTCTTTACCCTTGTTAAAATTAAAAAATTGGGGTCTAAACTAAAATTTTTGTAAAAAAAAAGTGAAATATTAATTTTTTCCTTCCACATTGCTTCAGTTTCTGTGAAGCACCTGAAGGGTTAATAAGCTTCTTGAATGTTGTTTTGAGCACCTTGAGTGGTGTAGTTTTTAGATTGGTGTCAATTTGGGGTATTTTCTTTCATATAGGCTCCTCAAAGTCACTTCAAATGTGATGTTGTCCCTCAAAAAATGGTTTTGTAAATGTTGTTGGAAAAATGAGAAATTGCTGATCAACTTTTTACCCTTTCGAACTTCCTAACAAAAAAGTGATGTTTCAAAAATTGTGCTGACGTAAAGTAGACATGTGGGAAATGTTATTTATTAACTATTTTGTGTGACATAACTTTCTGGTTTAAGGGCATACAAATTAAAAGTTTGAAAATTGCAAAATGTTAAAATTTTTTGCCAAAGTTTTGAATTTTTCACAAATAAACGCAAGTCATATCGAACTAATTTTACCACTATCATGAAGTACCATATGTCTCAAGAAAACAGTCTCAGAATCAGTGGGATCCGTTGAAGTGTTTCAGAGTTATTACCACATAAAGTGACACTGGGCAGAATTGTAAACTTTGGCCTGGTCATGAAGGTGAAAACAGGCTGGGGGCAAGGCATTAAAATTAGTTGTTTTAATAGTTTGGTTGATCACCTCTGAACTCATTCAAGCTCTTCTATGACAATGTACATAGGGTACATACAGGGGTGGATTAAGAGTAGCAAGGGCCCCGGGCAGTTTAGAAGGCGCGGGCCCCCCCCCACACCTGTTTATCACGTGACATGTCACATGATCCCCTGTGATAGATCATGTGATAGTTCACGGGAAATTAATTTGGCACAATATTAATTGTGCTGCCTCATCTGAGAGCAGCACAATATAGGGGCAGATACCCTGATTCCAGCGATGTGTCACTTTTTCAGCTGCTTGTTGTCATTTTGAGAAAATCACCGTTTTATCTGCTGCAGATCTATCAGCTCTCTGAATGCTGTGCTCTGTATAGCCCCACCCACACCATGATTGGCAGCTTTCTGCCCATGCTCAGTGTACACGGAAATCTACTGATCAGTGATGGGGTGGGTACGGGGCCCCACCTCCCGCCACTGCTACCGGTATGTGCCGCGGCGGCCCGCACATATAATGAGGGAAATCCGGCATTAGACACCCCGCCCGAAGCCGCGGGCCCCCTGCAGGCTCGGGGCCCCGGGCGGTCGCCCGGATTGCCCTCATTATAATCCGCCTATGGGTACATAGGTACTAGTATGCTTGGTTAGTTGCTCTACTTGTACGCAGTAATAAAAACATGTGTAAATAAATAATGAAAAATGCTATTTTATAGAGGTTGATTAATCATATCTTGTAAAATTGTTTATAGACTTTTTTTGTTTTGTGTTTGCAGTATGGTGGATACGGAATAATAGCAGTCCTTCTAATCATAAATTTGTTGCTATTTTGCGTGTCCTTATCTCTCTCCATTTTTGGATGTCGTTCTCTGTCAAAGGTCTCTTCAAACAGTCCTCAGGTAAGATTACTATTACTAAGATATACTATGCACACTGGATACAATGTGTGAATATTTGCTATGCATTCCCCAAAACCACCAAACTAATAGACTGATCTTAGCAAAGAAGTAAACATAGGCACTAATAAAAAAAAAATGGCTCTTGATCTAGTTGACCTGGCTGTCCATCAGAGGTGTAACTAAAGTCCTATGGCCCAATGTTAAATTTGCATGTTGGTCAGATGTACAGGCTTCTGCAGCATTTTAGATCCTAAAAGGCTTATGTATTATATCCCCACCCTCCCCCTGACACCTGACATAATAAAAAGAAAATAATACAGATATAATGTATAAATCTCACAGAAAGGATGGCAATAAGATAATTTTCTAAGTAATACTTCTAAATAGTAGTCATACAGTTACGATATAACAACTATCATTATATTATTACTGAACAAGTCTGCTATACCGTAACTAATATACAGTGCCTTGAAAAAGTTTTCATAGCCCATGAACTTTTCCACATTTTTTTCAAGTTACACCCACAAACATAAATGTATTTCATTGGGATTTTATGTGATATACCAACATAAAGTAGCAAGTACTTGTGAAGTGTAAAGAAAATGATACCTGGTTTTCTAATTATTTTATATTGCATATGTGTTCAGCTCCCCTGAGTCAATACTTGGAAGGATCATCTTTCACTGCAAACACATGAATATCTAAACCATTCCATTGCAGCTTTGGCAGAATGTTTATAGTCGTTGTCCTGCTGGAAGGTGAACCTACTCCCCAGTCTCAAGTCTTTTGCAGCCTCCAACAGGTTTTCGTTCAGGATTGCCCTGAATTTAGCTCCATCCATCTTCCCATCAACTTTGACCAGCTTCCTTGTCCTGCATCCCACAGCATGATGCTGCCTCTACCATGTTTAATGGTGGGGATGGTGTTTTCAGGGTGATGTGCAGTGTTAGTTTTCTGCCACACATAGCGTTTTGCATTTAGTCCAAAAATTTCTACTTTGGTCTCATCTGACTAGTCTAACTTCTTACACATGCTAGCTGTGTCCCCTACATGGCTTTTTGCAAACTCTGAATGGGATTTCTTATTGCTTGCTTTCAAAAATTGCTTTCTTTTTGCCACTCTTCCATAAAGGCCAGATTTGTAGAGTATACAACTAATAGTTTTCCTTCAGACAGATTCCCCCACCTGACATATGGATCTCTGCAGCTTCTCCAGAGTGACCTTTGGCTTTTTGGCTGCTTCTCTAGCTAGTGCGTTCCTTGTTTGGGATGTCAGTTTCGATGGACAGCCATGTCTTGGTAGGTTTGTGTGACGAACGCCTCGAAAGCCCTACCCTGGGAGATGGGGGACTCGGAGTCGGGTCCTGATGTTGTCGATGGGGTGCAGCCGTGGCCCGGACCCGCTCCGTGCCCAGGGCCGTCACATTAAAAAGGATGGTATGGGCTTATCCGGGTTGAGTGGCTGATCTCGACTACGACACCTGGTGAAGGCCACCAGCGCTGCTGCAGTCCGCTGAGGCAGGGTGTTGTTGCAGCCATAGTTGTTACTACTCCCCACAGGCGGAGCAGGGCCTCAGGGCAGAGAGACAGGATGAAGGGCATAGTAGTCTAGGAGGTCTGGTGCTGCGTAGTGCGGTGTAGTGCAGAACAAAGAGTCCGGAGGCCATAGGGGTGAACTTCCAGGATTTTACTCACGAAAGAGATGGCAGTAGGAAGGCGACTCCCTGCTCCTCGCGGAGTTCTGCGGTCACCAGAGACGAGGGGGTCCGACAACCTCCGAGTAAGTCCAGTGTTAAATCAGGACCCCACACCAGAGTGTACCTAGACTTCGGACCGGGTCCTTTCCTGTCTGTGTGTGTGTAGATAGGCCGGGTCTCCCTCTGAACTTCACTCAGAAAAAGGGTACGGGTGGCAGCGCCATTCCTTCCGTTACCCGGTGGGATCCTCAGGGCCTACCGAACTTTCCTGACCGGGACGTAGAGTAGCGAGGTCAGGTGTCGGGGGCCAGTACCCCTCTTGCAGCCAGAATCCCTCTGAATAGATCAGGTTGGAGAGGACAGGTGGCGTATACCGCTCCGTCTGCATCCTCCCGGGATCCATTTGCGGTGGAGCTACACTCTTAAGCTTCGGGCCTTCTTGGTCATGGTCCTTGACCGGGTTGAGACATTCATTATCTGCAACCTGCTCCTCGACCCAAGGCCAGGGTACGAGGGCCGTGTCTCCATCCTCTGCAGGTCCACACAGGACCCACGCTCAGGGAGTGAGGTCACGATAAAGAACAGTCAAAGAACCAAGAACCAAAAATGGCTGTGTATTAAATATGAAATTTAAAGTGTCACTAGAATGTGAGTCCTCCACCCTCACCCACTAATTTGGTTCCCCTATCTCTTGGTTCCCCAGTCTCCCGAATGCCAGTAGGGGCAGCACCTAGTGCCTTCTAGCCCCCTCTGGTGGCAGAAGTGTGGTGTTGGATGTGGAGGTAGGGTCCTGACCATCACACTGTTCTTACCTCAGAGGAGGAACACCACACTCCATTAGAGAAGTGCAGCATCCCTGTGGCGGTCGAACCCTCAGGGGCGCCACATTTGCAGTTGTGCTATACTCCTTCTCTGTGAGATGTTCAAAGTGTGAGATATTTTTTTATAACCTAATCCTGCTTTGCTCTTCTCCATCACTTTATCCCTAACTTGTCTGATGCATTCCTTGGTTTTATTGAAGTTGTTTGCTCTATAATGTTCTCAAACAAACCTCTGAGGGCTTCACAGAACAGCTGTAGTTAAGCTGAGAATAAATTACACACAGGTAGACTCAATTTATTGCTTTTGGAGGCAATTTGTTACTTAGGATTTTATTTAGGGGTATCAGACTTCAGGGGGCTGAATACAAAAGCACGTCACAATTATCAGACTTATATTTTGAAAACCATGTATAATTTTCTTTACACTTCACAAATGCTTGCTACTTTGTGTGGGCGTATTGCACAATAATCCCTATAAGATACAGGTGCATCTCACTAAATTAGGATATCATCAAAAAGTTAATTTATCTCAGTTCTTCAATACAAAAAGTAAAACTCATTTATTATATAGAGTCATTACAAAGTGATCTATTTCAAGTGTTTATTTCTGTTAATGTTGATGATTATGGCTTACAGCCAATGAAAACACAAAAGTCATTATCTCAGTAAATTAGAATACTTTATAACAACAGCTTGAAAAATGATTTTAAAATCCGAAATGTTGGCCTACTGAAATGTATGTTCAGTAAATGCACTCAATACTTGGTCGGGGCTCCTTTTGCATCAATTACTGCATCAATGCGGCGTGGCATGGAGACGATCAGACTGTGGCACTGCTGAGATGTTATGGAAGCCCAGGTTGCTTTGATAGCAGCCTTCAGCTCGTCTGTATTGTTGGGTCTGGTGTCTCTCATCTTCCTCTTGACAATAGCCCATAGGTTCTCTATGGGGTTAAGGTCAGGCGAGTTTGCTGGCCAATAAAGCACAGTCATACTGTTGTTTTTAAACCAGGTATTGGTACTTTTGGCCGTGTGGACAGGTGCCAAGTCCTGCTGGAGAATGAAATTTCCATCTCCAAAAAGCTTGTTGGCAGAGGGAAGCATGAAGTGCTCTAAAATGTCCTGGTAGACGGCTGCGCTGACTTTGATCTTGATAAAACACAGTGGACCTACACCAGCAGATGACATGGGTCCTCAAACCATCACTGATTGTGGAAACTTCACACTAGACCTCAATCAGCTTGGATTGTGGCCTCCCCACTCTTCCTCCAGACTCTGGGACCTTGATTTCCAAATGAAAATTGGAACTCTGGGACCTTAGTGTGTCAATGACTGCCTTCAGGACATCTGTAAAGTCAGCAGTCTTCCCCATGATTGTGAAGCCTACTGAAACAGGCTAAGGGACCTTTTTAAATGCTTAGGAAGCCTTTGCAGGTGTTTTTTGTTAATTATTTTAGTTTACTGAGATAATGACTTTTGTGTTTTCATTGGCTGTAAGCCATAATCATCAACATTAGCAGAAATAAACACTTGAAATAGATCACTCTGTTAGTAATGACTATATATAATATTGAAGAACTGAAATAAATTAACTTTTTGATATTCTAATTTTGTGAGATGCACCAGTACATATGATCTAGTTGACCTGGCCTGTCTATCAGAGGTGTAACTAAAGTCCTATGGCCCAATGTGAAATTTGCATGTTGGTCAGATGTACAGGCCTCTGTAGCTTTTTAGATCCTAAAAGGCTTATGTATTTGACCCCCCCCCCCCCGACACCCGACATAACAAAAAAAGAAAATAATACAGATATAATGTATAAATCTCACAGAAAGGATGGCAATAAGATCATTTTCTAAGTAATACTTCTAAATAGTAGTCATACAGTTACAATATAACAACTGTCATTATATTATTACTGAACAAGTCTGCTATACCGTAACTAATATACAGTGCCTTGAAAAGGTAATCATAGCCCATGAACTTTTCCACATCATTTTTTTCAAGTTACACCCACAAACTTAAATGGTATATCACATAAAATCCCAATGAAAAACAACACAAAGTAGCAAGTATTTGTGAAGTGTAAAGGAAATGATACATGTTTTTCTAATTATTTTATATTGCATTTGTGTTCAGCACCTCTGAGTCAATACTTGGAAGGATCACCTTTCACTGCAAACACATGAATATCTAAACCATTCCATTGCTGCTTTGGCAGAATGTTTATAGTCGTTGTCCTGCTGAAAGGTGAACCTACTCGAAACCACCAACTGCTCTACCACTTCCCCTCCCGGTTTAGTGACCTGATAAAGGAGCTCCTCATTTACTGAAAATATGGGAACCTGGTGTCAGCCCTCGGATCTTGAGCAACCCCATTTATTACAGACACATTATCAAAGGCAGCTGTGAAGTTCCAAAATTCCCCCCATAAACCCCCGACTCAGGAATCTCGGCCTCTGGGGTCACCGTCTAGTCCTCGTCACTGGCAAGGACACACAGGGGGAATTCATTAGTCTTCAACTGCGTTGGGGATTCCACATGGTGGAATCGACTCCTTCCTGGGACGCGTGGAACACCTGCTTTCCGTCATAAGTCCCAGAACAGGCTAAAGTCTCGACCTATTATTACTGGGTGTAGCAGGTCCTTAACCACTTCGACCTCATGGGACTCAGCCTCACAGTTCATTTTTATGGTCACCCTGGCCACAGGGTAGTCCTTGGCGTCCCAGTGAATACAGCGTACACCCACGGTTTTTCAGGGAATCAACTGGTAGGGAAGTGTGGCCCTTACCAGAGTCACTAAACTCCCTGAGTCCAAGAGTCCTACCACCAGTACCCCATTTATGGTCACGGGACATGACTGTGGCCCCTCACCGGGCTGATAGTCCACACTGCAGGCAGGGTAGGTGTAGTAAGAACACCGGCGTCCCAGGCTACAATCCATTTGCTCGGGGGTCAGGAAGCAGCGGGCGGCTATATGGCCTGGGCCGTGACATCTCCAACATATAATATCTCCTGCAGGGACCTTGGGCATTACCTCCCCCACCCCTTTGGACCTTGGACGCCCTACCCCTTTTTGGGCCTCTGCCCCTGGTGAGTCCCCCAGTATGGAGTGGGCTGCTTTCCTCAGGAACCCTCGGCCCCCACTACCTCTCGAGCAGACCAACCAGTTCATCAGTGTTCTGGGGATCACCCTGGGCAACCCAAGTCTGTATTGGCCTTGGCAGGCAATGCACGAACCGCTCCATAACCACTTGCTCTACCATTTGCGCAAGGGTAGAGGACTTCGGCTGCAGCCATTTTTGGACCAGGTGCAGTAAGTCAAACATATGGGAGCAAAGGAGTTTGTCACGGTAATACACCCAGCGGTGGACCCGCTGTGCCCTGACTGTCATTGTCACCCCCAAGCGCGCCAGGATTTCTGTTTTTAATTTTCCATATTTCTTGGCGTCTTGCACAGCCAAGTCATAGTAAGACTTCTGGGGCTCCCCTGTCAAGTATGGCGCCAACACCTCTGCCCATTGCTCTGGCAGAAGCTTCTCCCTTTCAGCGACCCTCTCAAATACCATCAGAAAAGCTTCTACGTTGTCACCCAGGGTCATTTTCTGCAGGGCTCCCCTTACCGCCTTACGGATGGAAAAGTCATCCACTGACCTTAGCGTTGGAACTGTCGCTTTGCCACGAGTTGCCTCAGTGAGCAAATCAATCTGCTGCTGCTGTTGTCGGCGCTGGTCCTGTTGCTGCTGCTGGAGCTGTGCATAAGCAGCTTAGTGAATACAAAGCAACTCATATAGCACAAAATCATGATAATGGTAATGGACAAGAGTTTAATGTCCCACCATATAGTGAATTATTACCACCATATCAAAGTAGTGGAGTACTCCTGACATAATATTCAAACAAAGAGAATGGATTAACCATAAACCACCAGTAATTATAAAAACAAATATTTTATTGAAACACTTCATTAAAATTAGTAATCACCAGTAATATGAGCATGTCAAAATAAGGAGGAAAAAGACAAAGGAGGGCAACAACAAGATCCAATATAGAATCCTACAATACAGTATGCACTACGCCTATAAGAACAGCCTCCAACATGTGAAGGGCAGAAGTAGTCATACCAGGTGAAAAGAGGCTAAAAGAATAGGTCAAAGTAAATATGCCTTATCCATAATCAGGGAGGATCGGTGTTGGGCCCGCCAGCACTACCCGACGCGCGTTTTGCGTGGCTTTCTCAAAGGGAGGTTCTTATAGGCGTAGTGCATGCTGCATTGTAGGATTCTATATTGGATCTTGTTGTTGCCCTCCTTTGCCTTTTTCCTCCTTATTTTGACATGCTCATATTACTGGTGATTACTAATTTTAATGAAGTGTTTCAATAAAATATTTGTTTTTATAATTACTGGTGGTTTATGGTTACTCCATTTTTTTTTGAATAAGCAGCTTAGTGGTCTCCTGTTGCGCCATCTGTTTCTGTTGCTGCTCCTTGTGCTGCTGTAGCTGCTGCTGGTGCTGTGCCTGCTGTGTTTGCACCAGATGATGAATTATTTCCTCCATTTTGTCCTGGGTCACATGCTGGCTTATGGTAGACTTCACCCAGGACATGCAGCACCTCTTATAACAGTTACACATGTTCGCTGGGAATGCTGCCCGCAATTCTAACACCACCTGTGGTAAAGCGTCTTACTCAGCTGTACATGGAGGTAGACACGGAACACTGTCTCTTTAAGTTTCAGGTTGGTTTATTAAAAAAGTCATAAACCAACACCGAGTCCATAAAGTAAACACATCCCATTCAGCATAACAGCAAAGCAAAATAAAAAGATACATCACATTTCGTATATCGCCTGGGGTCTGGTCACTCAGGGTTAACTACATACGGTTCAGTTTTAGCACAACGCATGCAAGCTCCTCTCTGGAGCACGCCTCTCCAGATACTGAACAACACCTGAGTACCCAAGTCTGGCTATTTAAAGCCCAAACCACACTGGGGTGGAGATATGGTAAATGGCCTCTCACCCGCACTATAGCCATTCACAACAAAACATGCCCTTTTTAAATATGGCTGATTAACCCTCTCTGCACCTACCATGCAGGGAAGACTTCCACGTTTCACATCACTGAAGCTAATAATAATAATAATTTTTTATTTTTATAGCGCCAACATATTCCGCAGCACTTTACAAATTTTAGGGGGGACTTATACAGACAATACAGAATAAGCATATTTCATATCGAAAGGAGTGAGGGCCCTGCTCGCAAGCTTACAGTCTATGAGGAAATGGGGGAGACACGAAAGGTAGAATGAACATATATTGTATAATGCAGCCTTGATATACTAAATACGATAAATAATACATGGACTGGTTGCCTGCCAGTATGTGTGCAGTCCTGAACGAGGCTATTATGTGCATGGTTGGTATGAACCTGAAAATGAAGAAGATTTTAATATGGGGGAAAACTGGGACGGACAGATAGTGTGTGGAGGCGATACGCCAGTCTAAAGAAATGGGTTTTTAGGGTCCGCTTGAAACTGTGGGTATTGGGAATTAATCAAACTGTCCTAGGTAGTGCATTCCAAAGAATTGGCGCAGCACGCGAGAAATTTTGGAGACGGGAGTGGGAAGTTCGGATTATGGAGGATTTTAGTTTTAAGTCACTTTCAGAACGGAGGGCACGTGTAGGGTGGTAGACTGAGACAAGGGAGGAGATGTAGGGGGGTACTGAAGCATGGAGCGCTTTGTGGGTAAGCGTGATAAGTTTAAATTGAACTCTATATTGGATGGGTAACCAATGCAATGACTGGCACAGGGAAGAGGCATCGGTGTAGCGGTTGGGAAGGAATATGATCATGGCTGCTGCGTTAAGGACGGATTGGAGAGGGGAGAGTTTAGTAAGAGGGAGCCGATAAATAGAGATTTGCAGTAGTCCAGACGGGAATGAATAAGAGCTGCAATAGCTAATAGCCTCAGTGAAACATATCTCCCCTCCAGCATTCTGCTAGTGACTTTGTCACAATATATACTGTATATATATTTATTAGTGGCAAATTAATGCTTGCCATAGCGCGATACTGCATCGGGGTGCTTGGGCACGCTTGTTACTCGATCGAGTATTGCGGGTGCTCGAGCACCATGCTTGAATCACTGCCTGCTTATTTCTAGAGGGTCATCAGGCGGCCCTCACTCATAAGTTTTAAGGGGTAAAAAGGGGGCGGCCCTCGATCATAATTTTTAGAGGGTCATCATGTGGCCCTCGCTCATAAGTTTTAAAGGGTAAACAGGCGGCCCTCGCTCATAAGTTTTAAAGGGTAAACAGGCGGCCCACGCTCATAATCTTTAGAGGGTCATCAGGCAGCCCTCGCTCATAATTTTTCCATGCTGTGTATGATGCCCTCTTTCATAATTTTTACACGATGTGTACAAGGTCTACCTCTAGAATTCTCTCTCTCTCTCTTTATATATATATATATATATATATACACTACCGTTCAAAAGTTTGGGGTCATTTAGAAATGTCATTATTTTTGAAAGAAAAGCACATTTTTTTTCAATGAAGCTAACATTAAATGGACCAGAAATACACTCTATACATTGTTAATGTGGTAAATGACTATTCTAGCTGCAGACGTCTTGTTTTTATTGCAATATCTACACAGGTGTATAGAGGCCAATTTCCAACAACCACTATTCCAGTGTTTTAATGGTACATTGTGTTTGCTAACTGTGTAAGAAGGCTAATGGATGTTTAGAAAACCCTAGAAAACCCTTCTACAAGTATGTTAGCCCAGCTGAAAACGGTTTGGCTGATTTGAGAAGCTATAAAATTGACCTTCCTTTGAGTTAGTTGAGAATCTGGAGCATTACATTTGTTTGTTCTATGAAACTCTCAAAATGGCCAGAAAAAGAGAACTTTCATGTGAAACTCGACAGTCTATTCTTGTTCTTAGAAATGAAGGCTATTCCATGTGAGAGATTGCCAAGAAACTGAAGATTTCCTACAACAGTGTGTACTACTCCTTTCAGAGGAGAGCAAAAACAGGCTCTAACCAGAGTAGAAAGAGAAGTGGGAGGCCCCGCTGCACAACTGAGCAACAAGGCAAGTACATTAGAGTCTCTAGTTTGAGAAATCGACGCCTCACAGCTCCTCAACTGGCAGCTTCATTAAATAGTACATGCAAAACGCCAGTGTCAACGTCTACAGTGAAGAGGCGACTCCGGGATGCTGGCCTTCAGGGCAAAGTGGAAAAGAAAAAGCCATATCTGAGACTGGCTAATTAAAGGAAAATATTAATATGGGTAAAAGAACACAGATATTGGACAGAGGAAGATTGGAAAAAAGTTTTATGGACAGATAGAATCAAAGTTTGGATCACACAGAAGAACATTTGTGAGACGCAGAACAACTGAAAAGATGCTGGAAGAGTGCCTGACACCATCTGTCAAGCATGGTGGAGGTAATTTGATGGTCTAGGGTTGCTTTGGTGCTGGTAAAGTGGGAGATTTGTACAAGGCAAATGGGATTTTGAATAAGGAAGGCTATCACTCCATTTTGCAATGCCATGCCATACCCTGTGGACAGCGCTTGATTGGAGCCAATTTCATCCTACAACAACAGGACAATGACCCAAAGCACACCTCCAAATTATGCATGAGCTATTTTTAGGGAAGAAGCAGGCAGCTGGTATTCTATCTGTAATAGAGTGGCCAGTGCAGTTACCAGATGTCAACCCCATTGAGCTGTTGTGGGAGCAGCTTGACCGTATGGTACGCAAAAAGTGTCCATCAAGCCAATCCAACTTGTGGGAGGGGCTTCAGGAAGCATGGGGTGAAATTTCTCAAGATTACCTCACCAAATTAACAGCTAGAATGCCAAAGGTCTGCAATACTGTAATTGTTGCAAAGGGAGCATTCTTTGACGAAAGCAAAGTTTGAAGGAGAAAATTATTCTTTCAAATAAAAATAATTATTTCTAACCTTGTCAATGTCTGGACTATATTTTCTATTCATTTTGCAACTCATTTGATAAATAAAAGTAGGAGTTTTCATGGAAAACACAAAATTGTCTGGGTGACCCCAAACTTTTGAACGGTAGTCACCCCGATCGCGGCCGCGACCAATCAGTGAACCGTGTTAGTGAGGACCGGGGAGCGGCGCTGCCTGTGCGGGTACTTCTGCTGCGAGCAGCCGGGAGATGACCGGCTAGCGCCGGTCATCTCCCGGCTGCATCGCCGCTGACCTCCGTGCGGCAGATGAGCCGCTAACGGCCGCCATCTTGTTCTGAAATCCCGCGTCGCTGATTGGTCGCGGCTGGACCAATCAGCAACACGGGATTTCCTGGACGGACAGACAGACGGGATAAGCCGATTGTATAGTAGATATATATACACATACATACATACATACACTGTATGTACACACATACCCCCAGGGGTAAAAAAAAAAAAAAAATTCAGCCCTTGCATATGCTTTACCAGTCTAGGAGTCCCACTCCTTAATAATGGGAAAACATGTTTTCTGAGGTCCTCCTCCGTGTCTTCCAGAGCTATTGCAGTCCCTCCTTCTAATTTTTGGCAGCCCTTGCACGTACTGCATAGGCTTATGAGTCTAGAAGTCTCACCATCTAACAATTTTAACAGAATGTGTATGAGGCCATCCTTTATGTCTAAGTTCCTCTTCAGAAGTCCTGATATTTCCAGTGCTGAAAAAACTAGTACCGGTGCTATCCATGTCCATGTGTCCGTGTGCACGTCTGTGCCATTCGTGTGGCATCCGTGTGCTGTCCGTCTGATTAGATAATAGACAAGTCACAGCTGTCATCAACCCCAAGCCCCATTACCCGATTGCCACCGAACCAGGGCAATTGGGAAAAGCTGGGCAAAGTGCAGAATTGGCGCATCTAATAGATGTGCCAATTCTGGGGTGGCTGCAAGCTTGAAACTTTTTTTCATTTATAAGCTAAATACAAGTACAGTACACTACACATGCACAGCACTAATTATATATCTCACGGATATCTTTCAATCTACGCAATATCTATCTCTATCTTTGCACATCTAACACCTAAACATCTGTCATATCTATTCTGCATTCTATTCCAGTACGTGTCACATGGACGGCGCAGAGATGCCACACTTTATGTCATCGGTGTGCACGTGTGCGGGACATATTGACGTTTGTGCTGCGGGAAAAAAATTGACATGTCCACGTGTGGGTCACATGGACACACGGTCCTTGTGAACACACAGGCATGTGCGCAGTCCCATAAATTTAATGGGTGTGCATGTGTAAGTGTTCTCATTACGTGGGAAAACTGTCACCACACATACTGAAAACACTGACTTGTGAAGGGAGCCTAGTACAGGGTGTATCGGAGTCCCTCTTCCTTCTACTTTTTGGCAGTACTTGCATTGACCGCATAGAAACATAGAAAGTTGGAAGGGACCTTCAGTGATTCACTAAATCATCTCAGACAGATGTCAGTCTAGCCTCTGTTTGAAGACTTCCACTGAAGGAGAACTGTTCCACTCATTAATCACCCTCATAGTCAAAAGGGTTTTTTTCTGATATCTATTCTGTATCTTCTCCCATTCAGTTTCATTCCATTGCTTCTAGTCTTTCTTTGTGCAAATGAGAATAAAGCTGATCCCTCTACAAGTGAGACAGCCCTTGAGATATTTGCAGACAGCTATTAAGTCTCCTCTCAGTGTTCTCTTTTGCAAGCTAAACATTCCCAAATCCTCTAACCATTTCATATAGGACATTGTTTGCAGAACAGTCACCATTCTGGTCGCTCTTTTCTGAAACTTGCTCCAGTTTCTTCATGTCTTTTTTAAAATGTGGTGCCCAGAACTGGTCACAGTATTCCAGATAAGGTCTGACTCAGGGCCGACGTCAGCACCTGGCTAACCCGGGCAAGTGCCGGGGCCCTGAGCAGGCGGGGGGGGGGCCCACTCGCAGTCGGGCACCCCGCTGGGCTATGGGTGGAGGAGAGCGGTGCCAGCCCCCGCCCTTCTCCCCCGCTTGCTCAGGGCCCCGGCAGCCGGATACTTACCTATCCCCATGCCTCCGCAGATCCGCTGTCTTCCCGCTGTGCGCTCCCTGTGACGTCTCAGGTCAGAGGGTGCGGTGACGTCTTTCCACGGCGCCCTCCCCTGAGTCATCACAGGTAGCACAGAGCGGGAAGACGCTGGAGTCCGGACCTGAGCAGCAGCAGCAGGTGAGGAGGAGTGAGGTGAGTATTTGATTTTTTTTTTTTAATGTATGGAGGCATGGGGCATTATATGGGGGGGGGGGCTGACATCCTGCATGGGGGCACTATATTGGGGGGGTGAGATCCTGCATGGGGCATTATATGGGGGGCTGACATCCTGCATGGGGCATTATATGGGGGGCTGACATCCTGCATGGGGCATTATAAAAACAGGGGGTGACATCCTGCATGGGGCATTATAAAGGGGGCTGACATCCTGCATGGGGCATTATAAAGGGGGGGTGAAATCCTGCATGGGGCATTATAAAGGGAGGGGTGACATCCTGCATGGGGCATTATAAAGGGGGGGTGACATCCTGCATGGGGCAATATAAAGGGGGGGTGACATCCTGCATGGGGCATTATATGGGGGGCTGACATCCTGCATGGGGCATTATAAAGGGGGGATGACATCATGCATGGGGCATTATATGGGGCGTGACATCCTGCATGGGGCATTGCAAAGAGGAGGGATGACATCCTGCATGGGGCATTATATGGTGGGGGAAAGGGACATCCTGCATGGGGCATTATATGGTGGGGAAAATTGATATCCTGCATGGGGCATTATATGGGGGGGAAAGGGACATCCTGCATGGGGCATTATATGGGGGTGGGAGGGACATCCTGTATGGGGCATTATATGGGGGAAAAGGGACATCCTGTATGGGGCATTATATGGGGGGAAGGGACATCCTGCATGGGGCATGATATAGGGGGGAAGGGACATCCTGCATAGGGCATTATATGGGGGGAGAAGTGACATCCTGCATGGGGCATTATATGGGGGGTGACATCCTGCATGGGGCATTATATGAGGGGTGACATCCTGCATGGGGCATTATATGGGGGGTGACATCCGGCATGGGGCATTATATGGGGGGTGACATCCTGCATGGGGCATTATATGGGGGGGAGAAGTGATATCCTGCATGGGGCATTATAATGGGGGGGAACAGCCTGCATGGAGCGTTATATGGGGGCCAGTATTCTGTACGGAGCGTTATATGGGGGCCAGTATTCTGTATGGAGCATTATATGGGGGTCAGTATTCCGTATGGAGCATTATATGTGGGCCAGTATTCCGTATGGATCATTTTATGGAGGCCAGTATTCTGTATGGAGCATTTTACGGGGGGCAGTATACTGTGTGGAGCGATTCACCGGTTTCTGAGCTATTGTGGAATTTACAATAGATATCACTCATGTAATGTAAGAAGTGAACTCTTTGGCCTTGTACTATATACAGTTAGGTCCACATATATTTGGACAGAGACAACATTTTTCTAAATTTGGGTCTAGACATTACCACAATGAATTTTAAACAAAACAATTCAGATGCAGTTGAAGTTCAGACTTTCAGCTTTTATTTGAGGGTATCCACAGTAAAATTGGATGAAGGGTTTAGGAGTTTCAGCTCCTTGACATGTGCTACCCTGTTTTTAAAGGGACCAAAAGTAATTGGACAATTGACTCC
Organism: Phyllobates terribilis; assembly: GCF_046119375.1. NCBI lineage: Eukaryota > Metazoa > Chordata > Amphibia > Anura > Dendrobatidae > Phyllobates > Phyllobates terribilis. The sequence goes on from NW_027362765.1 coordinate 231,044,630, forward strand.
AAGGCTATTTCATGGACAGGTGTGGGCAATCCCTTCGTTATGTCATTCTCAATTAAGCAGATAAAAATTGATTTGAGGTGTGGTGCTTGCATTTGGAAGGTTTTGCTGTGAAGTAAACATGCGGTCAAAGGAGCTCTCCATGCAGGTGAAACAAGCCATCCTTAAGCAGCAAAAACAGAAAAAAACCATCCGAGAAATTGCTACAATATTAGGAGTGGCAAAATCTACAGTTTGGTACATCCTGAGAAAGAAAGAAAGCACTGGTGAACTCATCAATGCAAAAAGACCTGGGCGCCCACGGAAGGCAACAGTGGTGGATGATCGCAGAATAATCTCCATGGTGAAGAGAAACCCCTTCACAACAGCCAACCAAGTGAACAACACTCTCCAGGAGGTAGGCGCATCAATATCCAAATCTACCATAAAGAGATGACTGCATGAAAGTAAATACAGAGGGTTCACTGCATGGTGCAAATCACTCATAAGCAGCAAGAATAAAAAGGCTAGACTGGACTTTGCTAAAAAAAAAACATCTAGAAAAGCCAGCACAGTTCTGGAAGAACATTCTTTGGACCGATGAAACCAAGATCAACCTCTACCAGAATGATGGAAAGAGAAAAGTATGGCGAAGGCATGGTACAGCTCATGATCCAAAGCATACCACGTCATCTGTAAAACACGGCAGAGGCAGTGTGATGGCTTGGGCATGCATGGCTGCCAGTGGTATTGGGTCACTAGTGTTTATTGGTGATGTGACACAGGACAGAAGCAGCCAAATGAATTCTGATGTATTCAGAGCCATACTGTGTGCTCAGATCCAGCCAAATGCAGCCAAACTGATTGGTCGTCATTTCATACTACAGATGGACAATGACCCAAAACATAAAGCCAAAGCAACCGAGGAGTTTATTAAAGCAAAGAAGTGTAATATTCTTGAATGGCCAAGTCAGTCACCTGATCTCAACCCAATTGAGCATGCATTTCACTTGTTAAAGACTAAACTTCAGACAGAAAGGCCCACAAACAAACAGCAACTGAAAACCACCGCAGTAAAGGCCTGGCAGAGCATCAAAAAGGAGGAAACACAGCGTCTGGTGATGTCCATGAGTTCAAGACTTCAGGCAGTCATTGCCAACAAAGGGTTTTCAACCAAGTACTAGAAATGAACATTTTATTTACAATTATTTAATCTGTCCAATTACTTTTGGTCCCTTTAAAAACAGGGTGGCACATGTTAAGGAGATGAAACTCCTAAACCCTTCATCCAATTTTAATGTGGATACCCTCAAATGAAAGCTGAAAGTCTGAACTTCAACAGCATCTGAATTGTTTTGTTTAAAATTCTTTGTGGTAATGTCTAGAACCAAAATTAGAAAAATGTTGTCTCTGTCCAAATATATATGGACCTAACTGTATATATATATATATATATATATATATATATATATATATATATTTCTCTGCTGTATCTTTGCATCATGAATCGAGGTATATGTTATAGGGGCCCACTGAGACTCTTTCGCCCGGGGCCCAGAAAAAACTGGAGCCGGCCCTGGTCTGACTAAAGAGTAGAGGGGGATAATTACGTCACGTGATCTAGACTGTATGCTTCTGTTAATGCAACTCAGAATTGTGTTTGCCTTTTTTGCTGCTGCATCACACTGTTGACTCATGTTCAGTCTGTGATCTATTAGTATACCCAAGTATTTTTCACATGTACTGTTGCTTAGCCATATTCCTCCCATTCTGTATATGCTTTTTTCATTTTTCTTGCCCAGATGTAAGACTTTGTATTTCTCCCTGTTAAAAACCATTCTGTTTGTTGCTGCCCACAGTTCCAGTTTTAGATCTTTTTGAATCCTCGCTCTCTCTTCTCTAGTATTAGCTATCCCTCCTAGCATTGTGTAATCAGCAAATTTAATCAGTTTGCCTTGAATTCTTTCATCTAAATCATTGATAAAGGTGTTGAACAACACAGGCCCCAGGACAGAGCCTTCTGGTACCCCTCTTGAGACATTGTTCCAACTGGATGTGCAACCATTTATGACCACTCTTTGGGTCCGATAACTAAGCCAGTTATGAATCCACCTATCCGTTGCCTTGTCCATTCCATTGGTCATTTTATCAATAAGGATGGTATGAGATACTTTATCAAATGCTTTGCTGAAGTCAAGCTTTACTACATCTACTGCGTTTCCATGATCCACCCAGTCAGTGATTCTGTTACAGAAGGAAATTAAGTTAGTCTGACATGACTTATTAGTGACAAACCCATGCTGGCTCTGGTTCATCACTTCATTCTCATAAAGGTACTTGCACACATGTTGTTTAATAATTTGTTTAAAGATTTTCCCTGGTATAGAAGTAAGGCTCATAGACCCATAGTTCACTGGGTCCACCTTCTTCCCCTTTTTGAAGATAAGGACAACATTCGCTCTTCTCCCGTCTCCTGGGACTTCTCCTGTTCTCCAAGAATTTTCAAAGATTATGGAGAGTGGTTCAATAATTTCCTTTGCTATCTCCTTCAGTACAGTAGGATGAAATTCATCTGGAACTGGAGACTTGAATTCATTTATGTTAGCGAAGTGTTCCTAGCAATCTTTCTGTTTATAGATAGTGTGGATTCATATATTCCTTCAATAGTACAGTGAAGATCAGTTGATGTTACATTTGCTTTCTTAGAGAAAGAAGCAAAATAAGAATTTAAAAGTTCGGTCTTCTCAGCATCATTTTTTACCACTTTACCATTTTCATCCAGTAAAAATCTATAGCATCTTTGACTTTTCTTTTACTTTTGACAAACCCCCAAAATCCTCTTTTTACTTTTGACATCTCTTGCAAGACAATTCATTATCAGCTTTAGCTAATCTGATACGTGCCCTACAGGTTCTGCAAACAGCATTATATCCATTTAGATATGCCTCCCTCTTTCCATTTGATAAACATTTCTTTCTTCATTTGTAGCATGTGTTAAAGTTCTGTGTTCATCCATGCTGGTTTCCTTAAATGTTTCCTATTCTTCCCTCTTTTAGGGATTTTTAACGATTGTGCTGTGAGAATCTCATTTTTCAAAATTTCCCATCTTTCCTGGACATTTCTATTCTTAAAGGGGTTGTCAAGTCAAAAGCGGTAAGTCTGCATTCACTCTGTGTGACTGCAGACTTATGAATCCCTCCAGCGCACACAATGTGCACTGTGGGGATCCGCCGGTTTGAGACCCGAAACCTGAGTCTCAGTCGGACACGCCCACTGGCTGTCCATTTCATTAGACGGGGCGTGGCCTTTCTCAATACAGGTGTATAGAGCGAGGCCGCGCCCACTGGCTGGGGGTATGAATAACTCATACATACCCTCCATTCCCGGGTCTGACATCGGCGAATCCCCGCAGTGCACAGTGCGTGTGCTGGGGGGATTCATAAGTCTGCAGTCACACAGAGTGACTACAGACTTATCACTTTTGACCGGACAACCCCTTTTAGGACATAGGCTTTGGGAGTTTCAGAGTCGCTCCTTCATGAATTAAACACGATGTGTCTGACCATGTCACACACACCACATGCTCAGATAAGGTAGTAAAATGTTAAAATTACATTTACTGGGGGATGTAGTTTTAATTCCCCCTCTACTTTGTCATTTACTGTAGTTATAGGTGATAAGGAAATACAGCTATTAAGGGGTGGAGGAGGTTTTTTTTTATCTCTTTTTAATTTTGTCTTATACAAAAGTCATTATGCAGGAAAGACTATTTCTCAACATTTTTTCCTGTAAAATCCCTTTTATCTTCGGTTTTGTATGTTTTATTGTCAATCCGTAAAAATGGAGTAATACTCGGACAACATTGTTCCCAGAAGCAACCTGGGAGTCAGAGCTGAGTACAAGCGTCTTCCCCATTCCATTTGTGTGCTGTTTCCATCAATTTCAGCAATTTTTCTGCCCCCAGCCTTCCAGGTAGGGTATTCCAGAAAAATGCTTGAGTTTCCCATTGACTTCCATTATACTTGGTACTCGTGTCGAACCCATCCGAGTGCCCGACCTGCTCAATTTGAGTACTGAGAACTCAGGCATTTTAGTGCTCGATCATCACATATACACACGTGGTCAAAATTGTTGGTACCCCTCGTTTAATGAAAGAGCAACCCACAATGGTCACAGAAATAATTTGAATCTGACAAAAGTAATAATAAATTAAAAATCTATGAAAATGAACAAATGAAAGTCAGACATTGCTTTTCAACCCTGCTTCCACAGAATTTTTAAAAAAATTAAACTCATGAAATAGGCCTGGACAGAAATGATGGTACTCTTAACCTAATATTTTGCTGAACAACCTTTTGAGACAATCACTGCAATCAAACGATTCCTGTAACTGTCAATGAGACTTCTGCACCTCTCGACAGGTATTTTGGCCCACTCCTCATTAGCAAACTGCTCTAGTTGTCTCATGTTTGAATGTTGCCTTTTCCAGACGGCATGTTTCAGCTCTTTCCAAAGATGCTCAATAGGATTTAAGTCAGGGCTCATAGAAAGCCACTTCAGAATAGTCCAATGTTTTCATCTTAGCCATTCTTGGGTGTTTTTAGCTGTGTGTTTTGTGTCATTATCTTGTTGCAAGACCCATGACCTGCGACTGAGACCAAGCTTTCTGACACTGAGCAGCACATTTCTCTCTAGAATCCCTCGATAGTCTTGAGATTTCATTGTACCCTGCACAGATTCAAGACACCCTGTGCTAGATGCTGCAAAGCAGCCCCAGAACATAACAGAGCCTCCTCCATGTTTCACAGTAGGGACAGTGTTCTTTTCTTGATGAGCTTCATTTTTCCGTCTGTGAACATAGAGCTGATGTGCCTTGCCAAAAACTTCCATTTTTGTCTCATCTGTCCATAGGATATTCTCCCAGAAGCCTTGTGGCTTGTCAACATGTAGTTTGGCAAAGTCCAGTCTGGCTTTTTTATGATTTTTTTCAACAATGGTGTTCTCCTTGGTCGTCTCCCATGAAGTCCACTTTGGATCAAATAATGACGAATGGTGCGATCTGACACCGATGTTCCTTGAGCTTGAAGTTCACCTTTAATCTCTTTAGAAGTTTTCCTGGGCTCTTTTGTTACCATTCATATTATCTGTCTCTTTCATTTGTCATCAATTTTCATCCTGCGGCCACGTCCAGGGAGGTTGGCTACAGTCCCATGGATCTTAAATTTCTGAATAATATGTGCAACTGTAGTCACAGGAACATCAAGCTGCTTGGAGATGGTCTTATAACCTTTACCTTTAACATGTTTGTCTATAATTTTCTTTCTAATCTACTGAGACAACTCTTTCCATTGCTTCCTCTGGTCCATGTTGAGTGTGGTACATACCATGTCACCAAACAGCACAGTGAGTATCTGTAGCCCTATATACAGGCCCACTGACTGATTACAAGATTGTAGACACCTGTCATGCTATTTAGTGGACACATGTCCCTTTTTGTCACATTATTTTCAGGGGTACCATCATTTCTGTCCAGGCCTCTTTCATGAGTTTAATTTTTTTTTAAATTCTGTGGAAGCAGGATTGAAAAGCAATGTCTGACTTTAATTTCTTCATTTTCATAGATTTTTAATGTATTACTTTTGTCAGATTCAAGTTATTTCTGTGACCATTGTGGGTTTTTCTTTCATTAAACGAGGGGTACCAACAATTTCGACCACGTGTGTGTGTGTATATATATATATATATATATATATATATATATATATATATATATATATATATATATTCCAAAAGAAAACCAGGCAGCACTCCATTAGTACTAGCAAAAGTGAGGACTTTATTACCCATCAAAAAGTGTCAACGTTTTGGCTGAACACAGCCTTTTTCTTTTGGAATATGTGACTATCCGACAACAGAATCATTGTCTGGGAGGTCTTGCACCCACTTGTGGATTTCTGGTACTGTTCCATTCTCTTTTGATAGAGATATAGAGATATACATATATACAGTTATATGAAAAAGTTTGGGCACCCCTATTAATCTTAAGCTTAATATTTTATAAAAATTGGTGTTTTTGCAACAGCTATTTCAGTTTGATATATGTAATAACTGTTGGACACAGTAATGTTTCTGCCTTGAAATGAGGTTTATTGTACTAACAGAAAATGTGCAATCTGCATTCAAACTAAATTTGACAGGTGCATAAGTATGGGCACCCTTATCATTTTCTTGTTTTAAATACTCCTACCTACTTTTTACTGACTTACTAAAGCACTTTTTTTGGTTTTGTAACCTCATTGAGCTTTGAACTTCATAGCCAGGTGTATGCAATCATGAGAAAAGCTACTTAAAGTGGCCACTTGCAAGTTGTTCTCCTGTTTGAATCTCCTCTGAAGAGTGGCATCATGGGCTCCTCAAAACAACTGTCAAATGATCTGAAAACAAAGATTATTCAACATAGTTGTTCAGGGGAAGGATACAAAAAGCTGTCTCAGCGATTTAACCTGTCAGTTTCCACTGTGAGGAACATAGTAAGGAAATGGAAGAACACAGGGACAGTTCTTGTTAAGGCCAGAAGTGGCAGGCCAAGAAAAACATCAGAAAGGCAGAGAAGAAGAATGGTGAGATCAGTCAAGGACAATCCTCAGACCACCTCCAGAAAGCTGCAGCATCAACTTGCTGCAGATGGTGTCACTGACTGTGCATCGGTCAACTATACAACGCACTTTGCACAAGGAGAAGCTGTATGGGAGGGTGTTGCGAAAGAAGCCGTTTCTGCAAGCACGCCACAAACAGAGTCGGCTGAGGTATGCAAAAGCACATTTGGAGAAGCCAATTTCTTTTTTGGAAGAAGGTCCTGTGGACTGATGAAACCAAGATTGAGTTGTTTGGTCATACAAAAAGGCGTTATGCATGGCAGCAAAAAAACACAGCATTCCAAGAAAAACACTTGCTACCCACAGTAATATTTGGTGGAGGTTCCATCATGCTTTGGGGCTGTGTGGCCAATGCCGGCACCAGGAATCTTGTTAAAGTTGAGGGACGCATGGATTCCACTCAGTATCAGCAGATTCTTGACAATAATGTTCAAGAATCAGTGATGAAGTTGAAGTTACGCAGGGGATGGAATCTTTCAGCAAGACAATGATCCAAAACACCGCTCCAAATCTACTCAGGCATTCATGCAGAGGAACAATTACAATGTTCTGGAAAGGCCATCCCAGTCCCCAGATCTGAATATCATTGAACATATGTGGGATCATTTGAAGAGGGCTGTCCATGCTTGGCGACCATCAAACTTAACTGAACTGGAATTGTTTTGTAAAGAGGAATGGTCAAAAATACCTTCATCCAGGATCCACGAAATCATTAAAAGCTACAGGAAGCGACTAGAGGCTGTTATTTTTGCAAAAGGAGGATCTACTAAATATTAATGTCACTTTTCTGGTGAGGTGCCCATACTTATGCACCTGTCAAATTTTGTTTGAATGCAGATTGCACATTTTCTGTTAGTACAATAAACCTCATTTCAAGGCAGAAACATTACTGTGTCCAACAGTTATTACATATATCAAACTGAAATAGCTGTTGCAAAAACACCAATTTTTATAAAACATTAAGCTTAAGATTAATAGGGGTGCCCAAACTTTTTCATATAACTGTATATATATATATATATATATCTATCTATGTATTTATATACTGTATATATAGCAAAAGAATGCAGCAGCACTCCATATGGCCAAGATACGTCTTAACAATGAAAATAATGAAAATATTAAATCTAAACTGTTTTGCTTAGCAACAAGTACTTACAAACAATGAAGGTTTTTATCGCATAAATTGGCCAATTCATGTGTGCCCATCAACCACGGCAAGGTAACCTCCCCCTGATGGGTAACTACTCTGCCTAACATGCCACTTTTGGGCAACAAGCCTACAACTAAACGGACAAACATGTCTTCTTCTGGGCTAAAAACACCTACATTTAAAGGGCTAGCTGAGCTGTTTGTACAACACGTATCTTGACCATATGGAGTGCTGCTGCATTCTTTTGATATATTTCATAGTTACGGCAGCTGGCACCAGTTCACACTAGGAGGTGCTGGTTAGGTTTCTCTGGTTTGTATATATATATATACAGTACAGACCAAAAGTTTGGACACACCTCCTCATTTAAAGATTTTTCTGTATTTTCATGACTATGAAAATTGTACATTCACACTGAAGGCATCAAAACTATGAATTAACTCATGTGGAATTATATACTTAACAAAAAAGTGTGAAACAACTGAAAATATGTCTTATATTCTAGGTTCTTCAAAGTAGCCACCTTTTCCTTTGATGACTGCTTTGCACTCTCTTGGCATTCTCTTGATGAGCTTCAAGAGGTAGTCACCGGAAATGGTCTTCCTACAATTTTGAAGGAGTTCCCAGAGATGCTTAGCACTTGTTGGCCCTTTTGCCTTCACTCTGCGGTCCAGCTCACCCCAAACCATCTCAATTGGGTTCAGGTCTGGTGACTGTGGAGGCCAGGTCATCTAGCGTAGCACCCCATCACTCTCCGTCTTTGTCAAATAGCCCATACACAACCTGGAGGTGTGTTTGGGGTCATTGTCCTGTTGAAAAATAAATGATGGTCCAACTAATGGTCCAACTGATGTCACAGTCATGTGACCAGTCACCTGAGGGGGAGGTACATGGTCAGCCAAAACACATCCTGGACCATTACCGTAATGCCGCAAGTAGCTGCATTACACAGGCCAAAAAGGTTAAGAAACAGTTTTTCCTGCATAATCACTTGTATATAAGGCTAAATAAACCAGAGAAACTAAAAAATATCCCTTTTAGGTGTTTGTTCACACATACTGTTGTAGCTTTTTTTCGCCTTTTATAATTGTGAGGGCCCTGACTTATACATTTTGTAGGTCCCGCTGTCATACATCATTTTTAGTTCGCTATTCCCCAGCACTTTACAAGCACAGCTAGAACGTACTAGTAGATATGTTTATCTTTGACCTGAGAGGCCTCTGGTGGCTCTGTAACATGCGTTTTGGAGGGACAGCTGTTACTTAGACATTTGCGCGGTCCCTCCATCATTGACACTCAGATAGTGGAATACAAATTCAATAGCAGTTTACAATGTGCCCATTGTAGCGTTGGGCTTGACCCTCTTCCTCCTCCACAACCATGTGATACTGCGGCCCTAAATTCAAATGTTCAGAGGCCATGCAGTAGGCGGGAAAGCTGAGTTTTGTGAGAGCCCTCGTGTGGCCCTGTAATTTGAAGTGCCCTCCTCTAGAAATTTTGGAGGTGCCTCTTGTGTACATTTGGGAGTGCTCTCACTTATTCATATTGTAGGGCCCTCACTCTATTATTTAACTCATTAAAGGGCAGAGACTATAGAGAAAAAGGCCAAGGGACATGGAGTACTAGAAGGTAAAAGTGAGTGCGGCCTGCGATCCTCAGGTTTGGCTTAACTCTGTGAACCGGAAAAATAAAGCTGCACTAGTCAACTGGATGACGAGCTCAAATATATCACTTGTACAAGTCAATGGACAAAGGATATATGGTACCCCCCTCCAAGATGGGTTTGAGAAGCTTCTCCAAATGGCTCAGAGATTTTGGTTGTCAATATTCCCCAGATTATATAGGAAGAGAAGACTTCTTGATACTGTACTACTTGGTCCAGTGCAGAATGTGCATAGTATTTCCAAATATTACTTCTGGGGGCTGTATCATAGGTGTCATAGGTGCAGGAAGATTCCATGACAAGGGCCTCCCTTGACAAACATTATTTACGATGGAGTACTGTAGTAGTTGTGGCCCTCAATTCAAGTTTTCAGAGGGCCATCAGTCGGTCATCAACAGTCAGTGTAAATTTCTTTCGAATATGTATCCCCTATCTCAGTCACAATGTGGCACAAGACAGGCATGCTTTTTTGCCAAATAGGGTGACTGACTGTACATTTCTATTGAATATGTATCCCTATCTCAGTCACAATGTGGCACAACCTGGCCTCCAATGACAAATATTAGTTTGGTAGGACCACTGTACATTCCAGATTTGTTCACTGCACAATGTGCATAGGGTTTGTAAAAATTAGCCCTATGGGCTGAGTCATGGTTGACGCAGGAAGCCACCATCTCAAGGGCCTCCAATCACAAATAGTTAGGTTGGAGTAGGAATATTGTCCTGGTTTGTCCACTGCACAGTGTGCATACGGTTTGTAAAAATTAGCCCTATGGGCTGAGTCATGGTTGACGAAGGAAGGAAACGGATTTTTATGGGAAGGGGGTGACGTTAACAGCAGTAGCATGAATCTGCATTTTTGGTGAATTTAGGTTGGCTTGCTGTCATTTGGAGGGATTACAAACTGTGGAGATATCCAGTCCTTGTTGAATTTAATCAGAGTAAGTCTGTCTGCATTTTCCGTGGAGAGGCGTGTGCGCCTATCAGTGATGATTGCCCCAGCGGAACTGAAAACACTCTCTAACACTACTCTAGTAGCCGGGCAGGCCAGCACCTCCAAGGCATATAAGGAGAGGTTGTGCCAAGTGTTCAGCTCAGACACCCAATAATTAAAAGGAACTGAAGTGTCAGAAAGGACGCATGTATGGTCTCTTAAGTACCCCTTGACCATGTTCTGCAACTTATCCCTCCTTGGCATTGTTACAGGCACAAATAGCCCCTGCTGTTGTAGTTGTTTGTTGAAAATTGCCCAATTTGTGCACATTTTCCCCCACCTCTGTTGGAACTGGTGTTCGTGTCTCTCCCCATTATCCTTTGGTGTTGAAAAGAGACGGTACCTCTGCCACCAGCATTGTCTGAGGGTGATGTTTTCAGTAACTGATCTACAACAGCCCTCTTGAACGATTCCATTGTAAAACTGTTTGGTGACTCCAAAAGGAGTGAAGGAAATTTCTCCTTGTACCGTGGATCGAGAAAGGTGGCCAACCAGTATAGGTTGTTGGATAAAATGTGTATCATGCGAGGGTCTTGCCACAGACACTTACACATGAACTGTGCCATGTGGGCCAAGCTGCAAAAAGGCAAATGTTCTATGTCCCCAACATTAGAAGCAGTACCCATCCTCTCCTCACGCTGACTAGCCTCCTCCTCCTCCTCCACCTCCTCCTCTCCGCCCATCCAGGCTGGACAGACATAAAGCTTGGGTTGGGTGTCCCCTCTGTAGTATTATGAGTCCCCTCAGTAGCACAGAAAAACAAGTTGTCTCAGAATGTTGCCTCAGAATATTGGCTGGACTGGGTAGTATCACCCATTTGGAAATCTGCCTCCATACCAACATGCTGGGCACTCAAAGCTTCCTGATTGTTTCAAGAGACACAGCAGCGGGATGGTTATGCTGATAATAGCCTGATCACCACTCAGGAGATTAGTGCAGTACTTAAAGTTCTCAAGAACCTCACAAATGTCAGCGATCCACACCCAATCGACAGTTGTTATGTGTGGTGGCTGACTCTCAGTCTGACGTCCATTTTGAAGCTGGTATTCAGCTACTGCCCTCTGCTGTTCAATAATCCTCGCCAACATATGATAGGTTGAGTTCCACCTCGTGGGCAGGTTATAAATGAGTCGGTAACTTGGCAAATTCAAGCGCTTTTGCAGCGCTGTAAGAGCAGCAAAAGCGGTAGAGGAATGGCGGAAATGGGCGCTAATATGGTGCACCTTCTCAAGTAGGTACGGCAAGTCACGGTAAGTTTTCAGAAATTTCTGAACAACTAGGTTCAGCACGTGAGCCATGCACGGCACGTGTACCAGCTTGCCAACCTTTAAAGCCGCCACCAGGTTACGCCCATTATCGCAGACGACCAGACCAGGTAGGAGGTGCAGCAGGGAGAGCCACTGATCAGTCTGATGTTTTAAAGCTTGCCAAAGCTCTGCTGCAGTGTGTGCTTTCTGACCTGAACAGATCAGCTTCAGCAGAGCGTGTTGCCGCTTTGCCAATGCGCTGCTGCACAGGTCCCAGCTTGGCAATGATGGGGAGGGTAATTCAGCAGAGGATGAGGAGCAGGAGGAGGGGAGAGAGGGAGTGGAATATGAAGAGGCAGAAACCCTGACAGAAGTTGGGCCTGCATATCTTGGCGTGGGTAGGATGTGTGATGTTCCAGCTTGCACCTATGTCCCACCCTCCCACCAGGTTTCCCCAGTGTGCCGTGACAGAGATGTATCGTCCCTGTCCACAACAACTTGTCCAGGTGTCTATTGTTAGGTGGACCCTCCCAGTTACGGCGTTGGTGAGAGCACGGTCCAGATTGTTTAACACGTGCTTGTGTAACGCAGGGACAGCACACCAGGCAAAATAGTGGCGGCTGGGAACACTGTATCGTGGGGCAGCCACAGCCAAGAGATCACAGAAAGACTGTGTTCTCACAAGCCTAAACGGCAACATCTCCACAGCTAGCAATTTGGCAATGTGCGAGTTTAGTATATGGGCCTGTGGGTGCATGGTTGGGTATTTACACTTTCTTTCCAAGCTCTCAGGCACGGACAATTGGACGCTTCGCTGGGACATGGAAGTGGATGTGGCTGCTGTTTGTTGTGTGTGAGCAGCCACAGCTTGTGGGCAGGAGGTATGAGCGCCTGCTTCCTGAACAGCAGATTCTGAAGGACATAGCCCAGATGACATGGCATTGGTTTGACCCGCAGATGCAGATTTGGTACCCTGGTGTTCCGCCCACCTACTGGGGTGCTTGGCTGCCATGTGGTTTTGCATACTGGTGGTGCTCAGGTTGCCTTTGCCCTGGCCTCTGCTCAACTTGGTATGGCCGATGCTACAGACTACAATGTTTTTCTCTGAAGGACTTTCAGAAAATAAATTCCACACAGCAGCTGAACGCCCCCTTGCCCTGACTTGGCGCACAGCGGTGGTGCTCTTGGGAACAGTAGACCCAGTTCTCACAATGGGCAAACCACGACCCCTTGGTGCCTGTGTTGGTGCTACATATCAATCTTCCTCTGTGTTGTTGTCATGGTTATGCATGCCAATAGTCCAGGTCGGATCAGTGGACTCATCATCGACCACCTCGTCTTCCAGCTCATCCTCCTTCTCAGTTGACATTGTAGGCTGACCTGATGGCAACTGTGTCTCATCATCATCAGCCTCCACCTCTGGAGAAATGACATTCCTCCAAGTGGCTTTCTTCTGGCCGTAGGTCCTCAAATACTTAAGCATCAAAGCACACCACCTCCTCTTGTCCCTCTTCAATGCTGCACTGTGATAGGCCAGAGCCAACCAAAGGATACGTACCAAGCAGAGTGGCCAAGCTTGGGGGCATATGTCTCCTGTGACTGATGATGGCGGGAGGAAGGAGAACCAGCTTCAGGATTGGATGGGCCAGCGTTCTGTGTATCCACAGTAGACTGTGTGGTCGTGGAAGATTTGTTGCTGCTTGGCAAATGCGTAGAGGCCTTGTCTGCTATCCAAGACAAAATCTGCTCTCGCTCTTCTGGCTTTCACACACGTTTACGTTGCAGACCGGGAAATTTTTCCAGGAACATAGTGAATGCATCAAGCTTCTTCTGACCTGACACATACTGAGTGCCTTCTCACGCACACCACGTCCATGTCCCTTAACAACAGGCTTTTTTGGCATTTTGGGTTTTGTTGACAGATTTTCAGATGCTGATGGCACAAGCCAAGCTAGATGTCACACACAAAATAGTGGGTAAAATGGCCTGGTGCATGCTTGGTAGCAGGCAGTAGGAAATGTTTGGACTACTGCTTTGCATAGTGTACTAAACGCCTTTTTAAGTGGACTAATGTGGACAGAATGCAGGCTGTCACCCCAAAACAGTGAATATGGGCTGGTGCGTGCTTTGTAGCAGGCAGTAGGAAATGTTTGGACTACTACTTTGCATTAGGCACTAACCACCTTTTTTAAGTGGACTAATGTGGACAGCAGAAGCCAGGCTCTGACCCCTAAAACAGTGGGGAAATTAGACGGGTGCTTTTTAAAAAAAAAAAGGCAGCACAAAATGTTACTACTCTGTGTGTGTGGCGCCCTGCTGTGCATTGGTGCCACAGATCGCAGAGGGGTGCATGGACGGACTTCTCCACAAGAGGCCCTCATAGCATTCACACACCTCCACCTTCCACCTCAGACCAGCAGAGGGAGCCCGTTTGGGATACAAAAAGGGAAGGTGGAGCTAGGCAGTTCAGTCTGGAGTAGCAGTCTAGAGTCTACAGTCTGTGAGAAGGTCAGTCTGTTAGAAGGTCAGTCTGTTGAGAGGAGCTACTGCAGAAGCTAGCCTGCAGTGGAGCTCAGTCAGTTCAGTCCAGACTCAGAGAGCTCGAGTTAGTGAGCCTAGGGCGTGCCGATGCCAAAAGAGCGGTGAAGAGTAGCGAGGCCTACTGCCCGTGTGAAGCCTAGAGAGGGCCCCGAGCGTGGCTGAAGGCGAGTGGAGTAAGCAAGCAACATAGGGGGCAGAGGAGCTTAACCAGCTCACCCCGAAACCATTTACCGGACACCGGGTCCACGTCTGCAGGGATTCCTTACATCCAGCAGAAAAAACCGGAACCCCTGGCAAACTATATGCCCCAGGAACACCAAAAGCTGATTACGTACCAGGGTCAGGAGTCACGGAGGCCCAAGAGACCAGGGAGTGTGATCTCCAACAGAAGGCCCTACCACCAGGTCAGCAGGTGCAAGACAGAGACCAAGTTAGGCCTAGCTCCAGGCAGGTCAGAAACTTATCAAGGAAAGGCAAGGAACAGGAGGCCCCACACCCGCTCACTGGGGAGAGTCCTGATATGCGCCCTTCACCCTGAAGTACCCTGGACCGTGCCAGAAACACCACCAGTAAAGGTACTGAAGTGAACTGTTGTGTGTGTGCCTATTCTTCCTCTGACCCAGCTGGGTCCCCTCTGTCCTGCATCCCTACACTTACGCTGCCCTGAGGCCCCGCTCCACCTGTGGGGATCCGCACCAACTAAGCAGCTTGAACACCGGCCTCAGAGGACTGTCGCAGCGCTGGTGATCCTCACCAGACACCACAGGTGGCGTCACGACCATTCCCCTATCCCATATAACTTCCCCCTTCTTTTAAGAGCGACCCCAGGGTACGGGCCCAGGAGCCGACCACTGCGACATCCCCCAAGGTCAGGCAACAACAAGGCCCGGGCGCCGAGTCGTCCCCATCCCCTGGGCGCGTCATCTCCTGGAAAAATATTGCTTTGACTCTGACAAGAGCTGTTTTAAGATGGACACTGGAAGAACACTTTAACCTCTCCCTACCTAATACACAATCTCTCCCTCCCTGTACTCTGACTTTGTTGTGTGTCTTCAGCTCTGAAAAGAGCTATTTTTTGGTGGTATTATGGAGCTAGTGAGCGGCTCCTTTAAACACTGAACTAGTATACACTGCACGTAGCCCTTACAAGGGCTTTTGTTTGATCAAGAGGCCTAAACACTCTCCCTAGCAGCTCAGCGATCTCTCCCTATGCTTGTAGAACGCAGGCTCCGGACACAATGTGCACAAAATGGCGTCGGCAGGGCTTAAATAGACCCTATGATGCTGGGCAGCCAGCCAATCACAGTAATGCCACAACCAAGATGTCTGCGGCATTACTGTGATTGGTTAAGAAGCCCAGCATGTTTAGTGGCTGCAAAGGAGGCGCCAAAACTGCAAAGCGGGACATCCGAATATAGCGAGGCGAGTACACAAATACTCGCAATATAACGAGTAACCCGAATTCCGTACTATCCGTGCGAATAGTAACGAATACACTAGCTCATCACTAAAAAGCACTCCCAAAGTATGATGTTTGCCACACCATGCTTCATGGTTGGGACGGTGTTCTTTGGGTTGTACTCATCCTTCTTCCTCCAAACACGGCGTGTGGAGTTGATACCAAAAAGTTCTATTTTGGTCTCATCTGACCATATGATCTTCTCCCATGTCTCTTCTAAATCATCCAGATGGTCATTGGCAAACTTCAAATGGGCCTGGACATGTGCTGGCGTGAGCAGGGGGACCTTGTGTGCCCTGCAGGATTTTAATCCATGACGGCGTAGTGTGTTACTAACAGTAATGTTTGAGACTGTGGTCCCAGCTCTCTTCAGGTCATTAACCAGATCCTCCTGTGTAGTTCTGGACTGATTCCTGACCTTTCTCAGAATCCTTACCCCACGAGGCGAGATCTTGCATGGAACCCCAGATCAGGGAAGATTGACAGTCATCTTGTGTTTCTTCCATTTTCTAATAATTGTGCCAACAGTTATCGCCTTCTCATCAAGCTGCTTGCCTATTGTCTTGTAACCAATCCTAGGCTGGTGCAGGTCTACAATTTTGTCCCAGGTGTGAATAGATAGCTCTTTGGTCTTGGCAATGGTGGAGAGGTTGGAACGTGATTGATTGTGTGGACAGGTGTCTTTTATACAGGTAACAAGTTCAAACAGGTGCAATTAATACAGGTAATTAGTACAGAGTAGGAGGGCTTCTTAAGGAAAAACTAACAGGTCTGTGAGAGGCAGAATTCTTGCTAGTTGGTAGGTAATTAAATACTTATTTCATGCAACAAAATGCAATATAATTATGTAAAAATCATACAATGCGATTTTCTGTTTGTTTGTTTTTTTAGATTCTGTCTCTCACAGTTGAAGTGTACCTACAATAAAAATTACAGACCTCTCCATTCTTTGTAGGTTGCAAAATTGGCAGTGTATCAGATACTTGTTTTCCCCACTGTATATAAAATTCTATATATATATATATATACACACACGCACAAATATACAGTGGGCGAAATAATTATGGAGCAAGTCACCAATTTTCAAGTAAATATATTTCTAAAGGTGCTATTGACATGAAATTCTCACAGATGACGGTAACAACCCATCCAGTCCACACAGGCAAAGGATTCAAACCATAGATGTTCATAAATTAAGTTATGTGTAATAATGAGAAATGAAACAGGAAAAAAGTATTGAACACGCTTACTGAAATTTATTTAATACTTCATACAATAGCCTTTGTTGGTGATGACAGCTTAAAGACGCCTCCTGTATGGAGAAACTAGTCACATGCATTGCTCGGGTGTGATTTTGGCCCATTCTTCCATACAAACACTCTTCAAATCCTGAAGGATCGGTGGGCTCCTTCTATGAACTGAGATTTGCTTCCTTACACAAATTTTCTATTGGATTCAGGTCAGGTGATTGGCTGGGCCATTCTAGCAGCTTTATTGTCTTTCTCTGAAACTAATTGAGAGTTTCCTTGGCTGTGTGTTTGGGTCATTGTATTACTGAAATGTCCAACCTCGTTTCATCTTCATCATCCTGGTAAATGGAGCATATTTTTATCAAGAATGTCTCAGTACATTTGTCAATTCATCTTTCCATCAATTACATGAAGATTGCCAGTGCCATATGCAATCCCCCTCTTCACACTATGCCCTCCATGCTGCCCTCTCCTAACTGTGCCCACGTCTCACACTGTCCCCCTTCACAGTATGATGGCAGCTGCTCATACAGTATGATCACCACAGCCCCCCAAACACACTGTGATGTCCACCACAGCCTCCCACATAGCGTGATATCCACCACTGACCCCATACAGTATGGTTACCACAGCCTTCCATTTACTGTAGTTTGATGTCCCCCACAGCTGCCCATAAAGTATGATGTCCACCACAGCCGCCATATATAGTATAATGACCACCGACCACCAGACGACAGTTCCCACAACTGTAGCACGTTTATCCAGCCCAGTTGGCAACCGATCTCCACACTCCATAGGCCATTCATCCGGGGCTTCAGGACTGCAGCCTAGATCCTATCCCATTGACGTCATTCCACCAACTCTCTCACTAAACATGTGGCTTCTTTTCCTCCCTCCCTAGGATCAGCCCTCTGAGTGGGTAGAAGTGTTCACACCCTCCCCCTTAAACAATTGCTTTTACCTGAAAGAATGAAGAATATTCCAGCAGCTCTTTACCTAAATCTGCATTTGAGACCCATTGTGGTGATGGCTCTGCTGTGTCTACTGTCCCCGTCCACACAATGGGGCTAGTGGCTGGGAGACAATGGAATGATTGCTTTCATTAATTACCAATCTTGGGTCTGGCCTTATGCATGCTTACTGTAACTGAATGGAAGCATTGATTCCTGAGGCTGAACTGAGGAGCAAACAAATTACTATTAAAAGACAGTAAGCAAATCTCTAATAAAAAATAACAAGTAAATCACTAATAAAACACAATAATATGATCGACGGAACCGGTGATCCGTGTTGAAAAAAGTCTGCATCCCTTAGAGCCATGAACTCCACTCTACGTCCATTGGTCCAGTAGTCTCAGAACAAGACAAGCTCTTCACACTACCTATCTTATGTCCTAAGTCCTAACCTACAGTATGTCTATACTATCCTATACTGTGCACTACTAACATTATACATTACTACACATTACATAGGCAAACATCTCATGACACAATATATACAAAAGACGTAGAACGTAATTTACACTACAATACAATGCGATTGGTGTCTTCAGGGATAGGAACGTGACAGTCCAGTCCACAACCCCTTACAAATAGCACAGCCATCATCTGCTGGCAATAAAGCAACTTTTGAGCCTGCTTCAAAGACCGGAACCTGACATTGGACATATCAGTACATCCAAAGTCAGGAAGGGGTAAATACATTTTTTTTAAAAGACTTTATTTTTGTAAAATATTTATAAAAGCTGTACTCATTGCTCCAAACCCCATTGCTCCAGTACAGGGTTTCCATCAGGACAGAGAGCAATTATGTCACATTATTTTCCTGCCTGACGGCTGAGGCCTGTGGTTTGATCTTATTATGACATCTGGACCAATGAGGCTTCTGAATCTTGAGTGCTTGTCTAAGTTTTTAACAAATTAATCTATTGTGGACCATCTGCAAAATGTATTCGTTTTTCCTTATTGGTTCCATGCAAGTAGTACTTTGGTGTTAATTTCCTGTGTAGGTAATGCTAGTATTGTTGTAAATTTGATGAAAAGTATTTTGACAACAGAACTAACAGAGTAATCTCTAAATATATTGATCAAATATTTACACTAAGGAAAATAATATTAATTTTGCATATAATCCAGACAAAAATACACTGCTCAAAAAATTAAAGGGAACACTTACACAACACAATGTAACTCCAAGTCTGTGAAATCTACCTGTCCAGTTATGAAGCAACACTGATTGTGAATCACTTTCTCCTGCTGTTGTGCAAATGGAACAGACAACTGGTAGAAATGATAGGCAATTAGCAAGATACCCCCTACAAAGGAGTGGTTCTGCAGGTGGTGACCACAGACCATTTCTCTGTTCTCATCCTTTTTGCCTGTTGTTTTGGTCACTTTTTCATGTTGCCATTGCTCTCACCCCTAGAGATACAGTAGCATGAGGCGGTGTCTACAGTACAACCCACATAAGTTGCTCAGGTAGTGCAGTTCATCCAGGATGGCACATCAGTGCGAGCTGTGGCAAGAAGGGTAGCTGTGTCTGTCAGCACAGTGTCCAGAGCATGGAGCAGATACCAGGAGATGTGGAGGGGGCCATAGAAGGGCAACAACCCAGCAGCAGCACCGCTACCTCCTCCTTTGTGCAAGGAGGAAGAGGAGGAGCACTGCCAGAGCCCTGCAAAATGACCTCCATCAGGCCACAAATGTGCATGTGTCTGCACAAACGGTTAGAAGCCGACTCCATGAGGGTGGTATGAGGGCCCACCGTCCACAGATGGGGGTTGTGCTCACAGCCCAACACCGTGCAGGACGCTTGCCATTTGCCACAGAACACCAGGATTGGCAAAGTCGCCACTGGCGCCCTGTGCTCTTCACAGATGAAAGCAGGTTCACACTGAGCACATGTGACAGACGTGACAGAGTCTGGAGACGCCATGGAGAGCCATCTGCTGCCTGCAACATCCTTCAGTTTGGCAGTGGGTCAGCAATGGTATGGGGTGGCATTTCTTTGGAGGGCCGCACAGCCCTCCATGTGTTCGCCAAAGGTAGCCTGACTGCCATTAGGTACCGAGATGAGATCCTCAGACCCCTTGTGAGATCATATGCTGGTACGGTTGGCCCTGGGTTCCTCCTAATGCAGGACAATGCCAGACCTCATGTGGCTGGAGTGTGTCAGCAGTTCCTGCGAGATGAAGGCATTGAAGCTATGGACTGGCCCGCCCCTTCCCTAGACCTGAATCTGATTGAGCACATCTGGGACATCATGTCTCGCTCCATCCACCAACGTCACGTTGCACCACAGACTGTCCAGGAGTTGGCGGATGCTTTAGTACAGGTCTGGGAGGAGATCCCACAGGAGACCATCCGCAACCTCATCAGGAGCATGCCCAGGCATTGTAGGGAGATCATACAGGCACGTGGAGGTCACACACACACCTGAGCCTCATTTTGACTTGTTTTAAGGACAGTACATCAAAGTTGGATCAGCCTGTAGTGTGTTTTTCCACTTTAATCCAGGCCTCCATTGGTTAATAAATTTGATTTCCATTGATGATTTGTGTGTGATTTTGTTGTCAGCACATTCAACTTTGTACAGAACAAAGTATTCAATGAGAATATTTCATTCATTCAAATCTAGGATGTGTTATTTTAGTGTTCCCTTTATTTTTTTGTGCAGTGTAATTCTTAAAGCGTAACTGTCGTTTTAATTTTCATCCCATAAATCAATAGCATACATGAAAATAAGCAGTTTTGTAATATATCTTATCAGAGAAATTGGTTTCTTTCTCTGCCAGAATTGATCATTATCAAAATTCTCATTTCTGAGGTAAAATCTGTATTCAGTGAAGACAGACTTTCCCATTACTGAGATAGGAGATATCAGCTGGTACTGATACACTTCTATGTAGAGGAGAGGAGGGAGGAGCTAGAGGCAGAGCTCCTCCCCCTTCCTCCCCCTCCTATCTATATAGAATCTTATCAGTAGCAGCTGAGCTGCCATCTCCTATCTCAGTAATGGGAAAGTCTGTCTTCACTGTATACAGATTTTACCTCAGAATTGCGAATTTTGATAATGACTGATCAATTCTGGCAGAGAAAGAAGCAGATTTTTATTATCAGATATATTACAAAGTTGCATATTTTCATGTGTACTATTGATTTATGAAATAAAAATTAAAACGATGGTTACTCTTTAACCCCTTAATGAGAAATAAGAGTCAATGAGGTAATTCCAGGGGATGGGAGAAGCCATGACCAATACAGAGGTACTGAGAGACTACAGACATTACAGGCGGCATGTTTTTTAGAAACAGCATATCCTCTGAGAAACCATTTGAACTCAACAAAGATATACAGTGCCCACGTTGTGTATTGGCCACAGCATTAGCTTCCACGCTGTATAATGACTCTCACACTGTTTGAGGGTCCCCCATACTTCATGATGCACCCACAGTCCCACCACACATTTAAATAAAATAAAAAAACACCCTATACTCAACTAATCTAGGATCTTGACGACTCCACCCCACAAAGCACTGGCAGACCAAAGCGCTGTCATCGCAAGCAGAGGACATCAGAGTCCTGGAGTGGCGCGGTGAAGTCACCATGCCGAGATTCTGAAGTCCTGTGCTTACATCGGAGCATAATCTGCTGTTCTGTAGAGCCTATGCTTAAAGCGACCTGCTATCTACAGAACAGAGAGCAGTAGTGCAGAGAGATCATGTTTCCCTGCTCTACTGCAGACCTTAACTATATCTGTGTTGTGCACACTGATATGGTTAACAGTGTCAGTAGCTCCAGGTGGGCACCTGTGATCACGGGGCCCATGGCGACCATACCATCTGCCTTCCCTAAAGCTACAATAGTGGAAAGACGATATGACCAATACAGAGGTACTGATAGACAACATACATTACAGGGGGCACGTTTTTTAGAACCAGCATATCCGCTGAGAAAGCGTCTGAACTCAACAAAGATATAAAGTGCCATGATAGGTTCCTTTTAAGTAAAACATGTGTTACGACAGTCAGGGACAGGCATCTAAATACTATACTATACTTGCATAGTCAGGCACAGGTTTACATTTCCAGGTATCACACATAGACTCACATATTATAATTATCTGCTTTTGAGCATTGACATCAGATTCTGAAAAGCGAGCAGCATCTATAATATACTTACCTTGTAATGTCTTCACATCCTGTTCCTTCCAGATGTGTCTGGATCCCAGAATTCCAAGTGGCGGAAGTTTGTCGACCGCCATATTGGGACACCCAAGTGATGGGTGTCTCAATATGGAAACCGCTGGTGGTACCAGCCTCTTGCGCGGTACCACCAGAGGAACATTGTCGCGAACACGCTATACACGCCGCTGCCGGGATCAGCCGAATGATTCACTGACCGCCGCCATCTTTGTACAGGAGGAGCACATGCACAGTTTTAATGTGACCGCCGCTATCTGCCTGCACAAAGATGGCGGCGGTCTGATTTACTGCGCCTGCACGAATTCCGCGCATAACACAGGGGGAGGGGTGAGTGCAAATAGGAAAGAGAGGACACACAGGGCGGAGACAGCTCAAACGAGAGAACATATGAGGGAAGAAGACAGCACAGGGGTGAAGAGAGAGAGCAGACAAGGGGGAGAGCACATGGGGTACACAGGTCAAAGAAGAGATCACATGAGAGGAGAAGACAGCAAATGGAGGAGAGAGAAAGCGCACAGGGGGGAGAGAGACAGAGCACAGGGAGGAGACAGCTCAAATGGGACAGCACATGAGGGGAGAACACACCACAGGAAGGAGAGAGACAGCAGACAAGGGGGATAGCACATGAGGTAGACAGGTCAAAGAAGAGAGCACAGACGGGAGAAGTCAGCACATGGGGGGAAAGAGAGAGTGGATAGGTGGGTGAGCACATGGGGGGGGGGGATTCTCAACGCTGCAAAGCCTGCCCCCATCGTGACATTACCGTCCTCCCAATGAGATAGCATTGGGCCTCCATCTAGTCTTTAACCACTTCGCACCAGAGCCTGTTTTTGCCTTCATGACCGGGCCAATTTTTTCAATTCTGACCACTGTCACTTTATGAGGTAATTACTCTGGAACGCTTCAACGGATGCCGCTGATTCTGAGTTTGTTTTTTCGTGACATATTGTACTTCATGATAGTGGTAAAATTTCTTCGATATCACTTGCATTTATTTGTGAAAAAATTGGAAATTTGGCGAAAATTTTGCAATTTTCAAACTTTGAATTTTCATGCCCTTTAATCAGAGAGATATGTCACACAAAATAGTTAATAAATAATATTTCCCACATGTCTACTTTACATCAGCACAATTTTGGAACCAAAATTTTTTTTTGTTAGGAAGCTATAAGGGTTAAAAGTTGACCAGCGATTTCTCATTTTTACAACAAAATTTACAAAAACATTTTTTTAGGGACCACATCTTATTTGAAGCGACTTTGAGGAGCCTTTATGACAGAAAATACCCAAACGTGATACCATTCTAAAAACTGCACCCCTCAAGGTGCTCAAAACCACATTCAAGAAGTTTATTAACCCTTCAGGTGCTTCACAGGAATTTTTGGAATGTGGAAGAAAACAATGAACATTTAACTTTTTTTCACAAAACTTCTACTTTGACCTCAAATTTTTAATTTTCACAAGGGCAGCCAGAAAAAATGGACCCCAAAATGTGTTGTGCAATTTCTCCTGAGCACGCTGATACCCCATATGTGGTGCAAAGCCACTGTTTGGGCGCACGGCATGGCTTGGAAGGTAAGGAGCGCCATTTGACTTTTGTAATGGAAATTTGGCTGGAATCGATAGCGGACGCCATGTTGCATTTGGAGAGCCCCTGAGGTGCCTAAACAGAGGAAACCCCCAACAAGTGACCCCATTTTGGAAACTAGACCCCTCAAGGAACTTATCTAGATGTGTGGTGAGCACCTTGAACCCCCAGGGGCTTCACAGAATTTTATAATGTTGAAGTGTGAAAATAAAAAAACACATTTTAACACAAAACTGCTACTTTAGCCTCAAATTTTTAATTTTCACAAGGGCAGTCAGAAAAAATGGACCCCAAAATGTGTTGTGCAATTTCTCCTGAGCACGCTGATACCCCATATGTGGTGCAAAGCCACTGTTTGGGCGCACGGCATCGCTTGGAATGTAAGGAGCGCCATTTGACTTTTGGAATGAAAATTTGACTGGAATCGATAGCGGACACCATGTTGCATTTGGAGAGCCCCTGAGGTGCCTAAACAGAGGAAACCCCCAACAAGTGACCCCATTTTGGAAACTAGACCCCTCAAGGAACTTATCTAGATGTGTGGTGAGCACCTTGAACACCCAGGGGCTTCACAGAATTTTATAATGTTGAAGTGTGAAAATAAAAAACAAATTTTTAACACAAAACTGCTACTTTAGCCTCAAATTTTTAATTTTCACAAGGGCAGCCAGAAAAAATGGACCCCAAAATGTGTTGTGCAATTTCTCCTGAGCACGCTGATACCCCATATGTGGTGCAAAACCACTGTTTGGGCACACGGCATGGCTCGGAAGGTAAGGAGCGCCATTTGACTTTTGGAATGGAAATTTGACTGGAATGGATAGCGGACGCCATGTTGCATTTGGAGAGCCCCTGAGGTGCCTAAACAGAGGAAACCCACAACAAGTGACCGAATTTTACAATCTACTCCTCTGTATAAATTAATCTAGTGGTGGGAAAATAAGTAGATAGGTAAATGGTCACTAAACCCATAGATGAATTCCCACAGAGGTGTCATTTCTATAATGGGGTCACTTCAGGGGGGATTATGCTGATCTGGCACTTTTCAGAGTACCAGAGCTAAAGAATCCCCCCTGAAGTGACCCCATTTTGGAAATGACACCCCTCTGGGAATTCATCTATGGGTTTAGTGACCATTTTAACTCAATGGATGATTTCCAGAAACAAGCACGCAATGGAAGGTTTAGATTCTGGAGAACCCCCCCCTGGAAATTAAGTGAGCTCTACTCGAATGTGTCATTCACTAAATGAACCAAATGTTTGAATGACATATTGGGATACATTTTTACAGTTTAAAAACGTGGTTCTGTGTGGAAGATTTTAAAGCAGTCAGTGACGCATAAGGCTGGCAATGATGGGCATTGTGGGCAATAGTAGCGGGTATCACGCCTCATTCCTCTCTTAGTACATACACGACATCTTTTCTGGGGGTTCCTTCTTGTTTCCGTTGCTGGAATAAGTGCAATAAAATGTCACTCAGTGAGTCTTTTCACATCCTCAGATTCTAATGGATGAGCGGGGCTAACACTTTGAAAGACAAGATTTTCAATTACCTTTTCTTGATAATCAAGAAAAGGATCTGAATTTCCTGCTTTTTTGTACAACACAAAAGAATTGTATGTGGCCACCTGAAACAAATAAATAACCAACTTTTTATACCAGGTATAGGACTTTCTTGATACCTGGTATGGCTGTAGAACCTGGTCTGCAAGGTCCACACCCCCCATGTGTTTGTTGTAGTCAATGACTGACACAGGTTTTTGCTTCGGAGTGGTGGATCCTAGTTCTACAGTGGCCCTTGAGGCATCTGTGTGGATCGAGCTGAGGACAAAAATATCCCTCTTATCCCTATATTTCAGGGCAAGCAGCTCTCCGTTGCGTACAGCCCCTGACTGCCCCTTTTGAAACTTTTGGTTGACCAATGGTTGTGGAAACCCCTGACGGTTTTTACGGATGGTCCCACAAGCCCCGATGTTGTGTTCAACCAGACTTTTAAATAGGGGTATGCTGGTGTAATAATTGTCCACATATAGATTGTAGCCTTTTTGAAAAAATGGACTTATCAGCTCCCAAACAATTTTTCCAGATGTCCCCAGATAAGTAGGGCATCCTGGTGGGTTTAGTTGGCTATCTTTCCCCTCATACATGCGGAAAGTGGATGTATATCCGGTTGAACTTTCGCACATTTTATAGATCTTTATTCCAAACCTTGCCCTTTTAGATGGGATAAATTGCTTGAGGTGCAGTCTTCCTTTAAATTTTACAAGGGACTCATCTATAGAAATATTTTGTGTTGGGGTGTAGAGGCTTAAGAATTTTTCTGACAAATTTTCAATGATGGGTCTAATTTTATATAACCTGTCATGTTCTGGGGCATTTCTGGGCAGGCATTGACTATTGTCGTTAAAATGCCAAAACCGCATGAGCATTTCATAACGGGTCCTAGGCAGAACGACTGAAAACATAGGGGTGGCTTGAACAGGGTGGTTGGACCAGTAGGATCGAATGCTCGGTTTTTTAACAAGCCCCATGGCAAATGTAAGTCCTAAAAAAAATTTTATTTCCGGGACATTAGTTGGTGTCCATAAATTTGCCCTAGCATAGTAACATCGGGGATTCTGGCTTATGAATTGGGATGCATATAAATTTGTTTGCACGACAATATGCTCTAGCAAGCTGTCTGTAAAAAACAAATAAAAAAAATGAATTGGTCCAAAATCTTCCACCTCCACATTTATACCAGGAATGGCGTTGAAATCAGGGCTGAATGGAGCAGCCGAATCCGAAGCCTCCCATCTGGGAAATGCTAGATCATGTGGCAAAGCCCCTTGTACACTGGCGTGTGTCAATTCACTAGTAGCAGGGACAGCACTTGTACTGGGCAGTGTTCCCTGATTTGGAGACGTTTCTCCAGTAGCGCTACTTGCCCCTATTGCTGTACTGGTCCTTGGGCTTGAGGATGGAACAGAATCACTGCTCATTTCTGAGCTCTCAGTGTCGCCGCTACTAAAGCCCTCAAAATCCATATCTCCATCTGAGATTGCACTGTCATCAGTGTCAGAACATAGCAGGGCATACACCTCTTCTGCGGTATAAGTCTGACGGGCTATTTTATTTTTATATTTTTTGACTGGACTGAACGGACCGGACTGAACGGACCGGACTGAACGGACCGGACTGAAAGGATGGGACCGGACTGGACTGACCGGACTGGACTGACCGGACTGATCTGACAGGACTGACTGATCTGACAGGACTGACTGACTGACAGGACTGACTGATCTGACAGGACTGACTGACTGACGACTGACTGACTGACTGATCTGACAGGACTGACTGACTGATCTGACAGGACTGACTGACTGACAGATCTGCAGGACTGACAGATCTGACAGGACTGACTGATCTGACAGGACTGACTGATTTGACAGGACTGACTGACTGATCTGACAGGACTGACTGACTGATCTGACAGGACTGATTAACCCTAACTCTTACTTTCTTTTTTATTTTATTTTTTTCACTTTTACTGTGGCAAGGCTGACAGCTCTTGTCACAGTATTTCTCCTCTGCTCTCTCACTGAGATCGGAGGAGAAACAGTGTATTTATCAGGCAGATCGCCCGGGAAAGTTTGTTGCTAAAACAAACTTCCCTGGTGATCTCTCTGATTGGCTGGTGTGACGCTGACATCATCGAGACCTGAGCCAATCAGGTCTCGATGATGTCAGAGGTCACAGCACCGGGATCCCCGCCGCTGGCAGGTATGTGGGGGGTCCCGATCGCCGACCACCGGCTGTCACTATCTTTTAAATGCCGTGATCCCTATGGATCGCGGCATCTAGAAGATAGGAACAGGTTAAAATCATGGGGACCTGATCCAATCAGGTCCCCATGATGCCACATGTCAGAGCTATCGCTCTGAACCGGTACCACCCACCGTTTTTAAACGTCGGTCCCCATGATGCCACATGTCAGAGCTATCGCTCTGAACCGGGACCACCCACCGTTTTTAAACGTCGGCGCTGCACAGAGCCCAGGCAGCGCCGACGTTTATGTACAGTGGGCGGTCGGGAACCGGTTAATATATGTCTACGCATTTACACTTACTATGCCTACAAATATTGGAAACCTAGTCTGCTTAAATCACAAGTTGTAAATATGATTCCTTTATCACATCCCAAAATGTTTACCCCACAAAATTAGAAACCCAGAAAAGTTACTTGTTTACTTTACGTTCCTCATGTTTTACTGTCTTTTCTGTTTTCTCTGACTGTAGGTGTTTATGGTGCAAAATGATGTTCTGGTTTCCACAAATCCTTCTACAGTTCCAGCCCCATTTCCAGGATATGCTCAACCATTAGCACCTGAAAATGCTCCACCACGTTATGTGTTCCATGAAGTCAAAGCTAGACCAATGTAACAATTTCAGAAAATTCACTTTATCAAGACACTGCCAATCAGTTTAAATAATCTCTACGAATTAAACAAATTTATCCTATCTGTTAACTTGGAATTGGTATTTAATTAATATGGAGAGAGCTGAATTTGAAGTTTACACAACTTCTTAAAATTGGTTCAAAAGTTGTGATATTAGATAAGTGATATAATCCTAAAACCATTGAGTAATATCTATAATATACTAACCTTGTAATGTCTTCACATCCGATTCCGTCCAGATGTGTCCGGATCCCAGAATTCCAAGCGCCCGAAGTTTGTCGACCGCCATATATGGAAACCGCTGGTGGTACCAGCCTCTTGCACGGTACCACCAGTGGAACACCGTCGCGAACACGCTGCACGCGCCGCCGGGATCAGCCGAATGATTCACTGACCGCCGCCATCTCTGTAAAGGGGGAGCGCATGCGCAGTTTTAATGAGACCGCCGCTATCTGCCTGCACAAAGATGGCGGCTGTCTGATTTACTGCGCCTGCGCGGAAGAGGAAGCACAGGGGAGAGAGCAGACAAGGGGGATAGCACATGGGGTACACAGGTCAAAGAAGAGATCACATGAGAGGAGCGCACAGGGGTAGAGAGACAGAGCACATGGGGGAGACTGCTCAAATGGGACAGCACATGAGGGGAGAACACAGCACAGGAAGGAGAGAGACAGCAGACAAGGGGGATAGCACATGGGGTAGACAGGTCAAAGAAGAGAGCACAGACGGGAGAAGTCAGCAGATGGGGGAAAGAGAGAGTGGATAGGTGGGTGAGCACATGGGAGGGAGGGATTCTCAACGCTGAAAAGCCTGCCCCCATCGTGACATTACCGCCCTCCCGATGCGATAGCATCCGGCCTCCATCTTGTCTTATATATCCATTTTCAAGACTTATCAGAAATAAAGATAATTTGTCAATTTTTATGATCACATGAATTGTTTTAATTATCTTCTACATCTGCTACATTTTTATCACCATTTGTGGTTTTGTGATTTTTTTATACATTTATCTAAGTGGTTTTTCCATTATCTAATAAATTCCTAAAGTTGTAATAACCCGCAGAGCTGCGCACGTGTATGATTGCTGTACTTGATAGAAATGTAAAAGAATCATTTTTCCTTGGAGCTCATGTTATTACTATTATTATTCTGTTTCACTGTTTTTATTAAGTTTAAAAAAACATGGAAAACAACATAGGGACGCAAGAGTATAAAATAGTTGATAATACGCGTGACATAAAAACAGTGCACTCAAAGATAACAATCCTGACCAAAATAGTAGACACTAGACAATGTTCTAGAGTTGTATAAAATAAAAAATGTACTGGAGTAAGATTTCTCAAGCAAAGTACGCCACGGCTTGTCACGAATTAGATGAGCTGCGGCATGACGCCCTCATTCAACCCCCATCCTGTCCTAGCTCCACCTATTTTGACAGAGCTTGGCGAAACTGGTGTGAAAACAGAAAAAGTTGCAACATTTTTGCTCAACTTCGTGCTGCGCAAACATTTTAAAACTTATCAAAGAGTCAGATTTCTAGCATAAACACTTTGATGAATTGATGGCAGTTTTTATTTTTTAATTTCTCCTTTCTCATTGCGGAGATATTATTTTGTTAAAGAAGTTGGCCACAATTTTTTATTATGCCCCCAATGTATCCCCCCGGGGCCCTTAGGGTTTTTTGTAAATACCTTCTGTTGCAGTTACTGCCTGTGAGCGGCGCTATCGGTGGCCGCTCTCAGGCATCACGTGACCCGCCACTGATGTCACGTCAAGTGAGGAGTGACATCAGTGACGCGGTCCCTGCGGTGGATGCTGGGTTCTGGGCGGGGTTACCCCACGTCACACCCGGCATTCACAGCGCACTTTTCCAATGAATGAGGAGAGGGAAAGCGTTCGGTGGATGCCGTGTGTGACGCGTGAGGTAACCTCGCCCACAACCCAGCATCCACCGTTGACGCAGAAGACAGAGACCCCCGGCTGCATCCGTAACCATGATGTGACATCAGCGGATGTCAGAGCCGGCTGCAGCTGGGGTCACGTGACTGCGGTAACTGCAACAGAAGATATTTACAAAAACCCTTATGGGCCCCGGAGGGATACATTGGGGGCATAATAAAAAGTAGTGGACAACTCCTTTAAGTTTAAGTTATAATTTATGTTAAGTCTAAGGGGGCATAATAGCTTTTTCACTGAGGGCTTGTACTTGACACATCAAAGGGAGGCAGCAGCATACTGGGGAAAAAAATAACATTACGGCAATTTCTTGGAGCAGGTTTCTCAGTGTGAGACATGTAATGACAGTCTAATCTCATTGATATCACTACAGAACTATGAGTGTGATTATATATACATCCAGCTTTTATCTCACGCAGAGCTGAAGTTTGTCTTATTACAAACACGTCTGCAGCTGCAGCACCCCTCTCACAGTGCGGTCAGGTCAGCTGTACTATTCCTTTCCTCACAATAACTGCAGTGAGATGAAAGCTGAAGGTATTAATAATCTCTGCTTTGCTCTACTCCCAGCACTTTGTAATTACATACAGGCCTGCAGTGAGAGCAGTGAGGAGAGCAGACTATGACATTACATGTCTTACCCTTAGAAACCTGCTCTAAGATATTGTGGGGGCATTGTTTTTTTCAATTGTATATTGCTGCCTGTTTATAATTGGTCAACCTCATGCAGGGGAAGAAATACAATGTACACGCCCCCTTGAAAAATCTCTGGTAACGCCCACTTGGACTTATAAATTATAACCTAAACATTACAAGCTAATATCTCCGCAGCAGAGCAGATAAATTAAAAAAATATATATGTTTTCCTAAGCTTTTCAGCCATTACTTTATGATTAAGACAGGATATTTTAAGATTTTACAAGAATTTACACATGATTCAGTGACCTGTCTTCTATTTTAAATACTGTGCTTGCCAATAGATGCTACTGCGCATGCGCCGCCGGCATTTTGCAGGAGCCAATTTTTTTTTTTTGCTCCAACAAAATGGCACCAGCGCATGCGCAGTAGCATCTGTCTGCAAGCTATGCTCTTAGTCTGCATAAGCCTCGCCCACTGGTGGGCGGCATATTGAGAGCATCGCTTGTTGACATATGCTACTGCGCATGCACGGCCGCCATTTTGCTGGAGCCAATTTTTTTTTACTCCAACAAAATGGCACCGGCACATGCGCAGTGGCATCTATCTGCAAGCGATGCTCTTAATCTGTGCATGCCCCACCCACTGGTGGGCGGCGCTTGCGCAGATTGAGAACATCGCTTGCCGATAGATGCTACTGAACATGTGCTGCCGCCATTTTTTTTCTGGAGCCAAATTTTATTTTAGCTCCAACAAAATGGTGGCGGCACATGAGCAAAAGCATCTATCGGCAAGGGATACATGCTACTGCGCATGCGCCACCGACATTTTGCAGGAGTTAAAAAAATGTTTTTAAAGTCCACAATATTAACTGCGCAAGCGCAGTATTTAGGATAGGAGGCAGGTCACTGAAAGTTTAAGCCAGAATGATGATGATGAGGCCAGAGCACCAAATAAAAACCCAGCCACAAGCATCTCATTAATTCCAAACTGCAAACACAGTTTAAGCAACAACTACAAGATGGATTATTTCAACCCAGGTATCATTTTAATCAGTGTAACAGCGCTAACCTGACAATGCCTGTAGTTTACGTAGCAAAATCCTGATGACAGGGTTCCTTTAATTGAAAAAAAACACCCCCCACAATAACCCCCTTTTACCCTTTTATTAACCATAAAATTATTTATTAACCATAAAATAAAATTAAAAAATCAAACTCATTCTCACCTGTCTGCCGATAATCCATTAATGCTGATGTCCCACGACGATCCGGATGGTTTGGTGAGCGGTCACATCAGTGATGCGACCTCTCTGTGGCACCTCAAGGGTCTGGTTGCCACAGTGGTATTGCTTCCCTCAAAAGAAGTAATGCCATGTCTGGAGGCAAGCAGGGGTTTCCTGGTCAGGTACACTATACATCAGGGGTGGGCAATTAATTTTCCCGAGGGGCCACATGAGAGACCGTGACTGTTGGGGAGGGCCGAACCAAT
This sequence comes from Phyllobates terribilis, assembly GCF_046119375.1. Classification (NCBI taxonomy): domain Eukaryota; kingdom Metazoa; phylum Chordata; class Amphibia; order Anura; family Dendrobatidae; genus Phyllobates; species Phyllobates terribilis. The sequence continues at coordinate 231,076,881 of NW_027362765.1, forward strand.
AGGCTGAAATTAATTCTGCTCAATATTAATATTAACATGAGCATGAGCCCCACACAGCCTCCCCATGTCCAGCATGAGCCCCACAAAGCCCCCCATGTCCAGCATGAGCCCCACACAGCCCCCCCATGTCCAGCATGAGCCATACACAGCCCCCCATGTACAGCATGAGCCCCACACAGCCCTCCCAAGTCCAGCATGTGCACCACCCACCCCCCCATGTCCAGTATGAGAGCTCGAGAGCCTCCTCATGTCCAGCATGACAGCCCTTCCAAGTGTCCAGCATGACAGCCCCCCAGTGTCCAGCATTAAAGCCCCCCAGTGTCTAGCATTAAAGCCCCCCATGTCCAGCATGAGAGCCCCCCCTGTGTCCAGCCTGACAGCCCTCCCTAGTGTCCAGCATGAGAGCCCCCCCCTGTGTCCAGCATGAGAGCCCCTCTGTGTCCAGCATGACAACCCTCCCTAGTGTCCAGCATGAGAGCCCCCCTATGTCCAGCATGAGAGCCCCCATGTGTCCAGCATGACAGCCCTCCCTAGTGTCCAGCATGAGAGCCCCCCCTGTGTCCAGCATGAGAGCCCCCCTGCGTCCAGCATGAGAGCCCCCCTGTGTCCAGCATGAGACCCCCCCTGTGTCCAGCATGACAGCCCTCCCTGTGTCCAGCATGAGAGTCCCTCCTGTGTCCAGCATGAGACCCCCCTGTGTCCAGCATGAGACCCCCCTGTGTCCAGCATGAGAGCCCCCCCTGTGTCCAGCATGAGAGCCCCCTGTGTCCAGCATGAGAGCCCCCCCTGTGTCCAGCATGAGACCCCCCTGTGTCCAGCATGACAGCCCTCCCTGTGTCCAGCATGAGAGCCCCCCACTATGTCCAGCATGAGAGCCCCACTATGTACAGCATGAGAGCCCCCCTGTGTCCAGCATGAGAGCCCCCCCTGTGTCCAGCATTAAAGCATCTCTTGTGTCCAGCATTAAAGCCCCCCTGTGTCCAGCATCAAAGCAAAGCCGTCCCTGTGTCCAGCATTAAAGCCCCCCCTGTGTCCAGCATATACTTACTTCACTCCCCGTTTCCCTACGCTCCTGTCTCTGTTGCACTGACTCTCCACAGTGTGCAGGCTGATGCCATTGTGTCAGCTGTTTCTAACGCTGATTGGTGGAAGAGGGAAGTGGCGGCCCCTCCTCCACCAATGCATTCACCGCGGATTGAGACCACGGATTGAGACAGCGGTGACGGTGTGCAGGCGGGCAGTGACGGCGAGCGGTGACGGCGTGCGGTGCAGTGCGGCCCGTGGGCCACTGTTATCAGCCCTTCGGCTGTCTCGGTCCGCGGGCCGGACTGGAACAGCCAGAGGGCCAGATGTGGCCCGCGGGCCGCACGTTGCCCAGATCTGCTATACATGCAACACTTTCCTGGCTCCAGGCCAGCAAGGGGAGCTCCTCCCCTTGGCAACTGGATCTAGAGGCGGGGTTAGTTAGCTTAGTGCAGGAGTCGAGTTTAGGACACTGAAGAGAGAGGAGCTAGGGACTGGAGCTGGAGAAAGGTCGTCCTAGCTGGAGCTACACAGGAACCGGACACCGGAGTCCAAGGCTGTGGGATACTTCAGGCCCAGCAGCAGATACTGCAGGGCGGGAGATTGCAGGTCTCCAGGCCCCATCAGATGCCCGGAGGCTCAGCAGCCCCGAGGGACCAGTACCGTCAAGGAGGAGCGAGGCATCCACAAGGCCTGAGCTGCCAGCCATACGGATTAGCACAGCACGTTACACTCAGGGACGTGGGCTACAACACAGCTAAAAGCAGAATCGCCAAAGAGTATAGTTTGAACGGCAGGCCTACAACTCCCCCTGTCCAGGAGGACTCTATGCTTGCTCCCAGACTGACCAGACACTTATCTCTAGCCAGTACTCTAGTCCAGGCCTGTCTAATTGCCACCAGTAAAGACCCTGGGACTGCACTATATGGACTCTGTGGTTATCTCTGCACCGCGCCACCCTGCACAACCACCATCATCCACACACATTGCCCTGAAGCTACACTCTTCCTGTGGGGAGTTATACCACCCTTGCTTCCAACCCATCAGCTTCAGAGGACTGTTCCGCAGCGGCGGTCTCTATTAAGCGCACTCCACAGGTGGCATAGTCGGACATTATAAACCTATACGTAAACTACCCTCGGATTGACCACCTGGGTCACGGACGGGGTCACCGCCACGGTGACTACAACTCCCAGCATCTACAGGCCCGGCTCCGGGTACCCCACGGCCCAGGGGGCGCGTCAACTTTGGCGTAGTCGGCAGGATTACGTGCCCGTTACCACCGGGTACTGTGTGCCTTCACGAACTGTGTCACATACCGTGGTGAAGTTTTCCCGCCAAATACCGCTGTTTCCCGCCATTGTCCGTCATTTCCGGGTCGCCGCGCGGGAAGAAGAGGGGCGTTACCGCTGGAAGCACCCGAAACCCAAGCCCCGCCTCACGCACTGACGCAGCGCTAGGTCCTGGAAGGAGCCCCAACAAGCGCTCAAAGGAGACCATCGCCTGCGGAACTGCAGCCTATGGAAGCAAAGTGAAAGAAGGTAGGCCACGGTTCACTAGGGGGGAGGAAGACGCCCAATATGGAGGGAACTTCAGCCGCAAGCGCGACCGCTGCCACGGTAATGCCATTCTCCATGCCATATATACCGGGGCCGGCGTGGTTGCCCCAGTACTCAGGAGAGCAACACACCCTGAGTGATTTTAAAGAAAGATTGAGCAGCTTGTTTAAAGTGTACCCCCTGTCCGAGGAGCAGAAAGTGAGCATCCTCATAGGCCAGTTAATTGGAGCAGCCCAGAGAGAAGTGAAGTCCTGGTCAGCCAGAGACAAAGGGACTGTGAAAGAGATACCGGCCCGCCTAAAGGACACCTCTGACACCCGTACTACAGCTGAGATAAAAATGAAGTTTTATGGGTGCAAACAACGGGCGCAGGACAGTGTACGGGACTATGCTTTAAACCTGCAGGAGGCGCTGAGGGCCATCAAACAGGTAGACCCCGACAGTGTGCGAGATGAGAACAGACTGTTAACTGAGCAGTTTATTGAGGGTCTACTGTCCAGCGCTCACCGGACACAGCTGCGCATAATGGCTCTGATCTGGACTTTGCACAATTTAAAGACAGAGCCATCCGGGTGCTGCGTGAACCAACACCAGGTGGCGCTACGTCTCACCGGCGCCCAGCTATCACCTACCACCAGGAGGTGGCACCCTTTTCCCCAGAGCCTGTGGGAGCTGATGCACAGACTCTGGACAATGATCCGTCTACAGACCTGCACCTTCAGGTCCAAGAGCTGACTAAAAGTGTAGCAGCAATAACCAAAACTGTGCAGTCCTTGCAGGTGTCCCCCAAGGAAAAGATCCAGCTGGCTTCCAGTCCGGAGGACGTCCCGTGGCGACGACAGAGGAGGATTCCACCAACCAGAGGGAGGAACAGTGACCGCTATGACCAGGACGGGCAACCCATCTGCCGCCGCTGTCACAAGCCAGGACATTATGCAAGGTACTGTAATTTAAACGAGCAAAACCTGGGGCAGAGGGCCAACCCCCAGGAGTAAGACCACCAGGCCCACACAACTGGCGAGACAAGTATGTGGGGGGACAACCGGTCCTACCTGTCGTGCTTGACGGCATCCCAATGAGCGCGTTGCTGGACACTGGATCCCAGGTGACCACTATCCCCTACATTCCCTACAAGCGATACTGGACTGATTCGAACATTACCCGTCGTCCAGATGAACATTTAAGCATTTATGCCAGCAATGGTCAGCCTGTACCTCAAGTGGGGTATAAAGAAGTGACCATAAAGGTTGGCAAGGTGGAATTGCCAGCGCAAGGAATGATAATTGTTGACATTGATCGCCAAAAAAGTCATCCCATGATAACCTTAGGCACTAATGTCATTGAAAATTGTCTTTCAGAAATTATTGTCTTGTTACAGCAGGTTGCGGAGACCGCCAGTTCCAGTCAGCAGCGGGTTCTGCAGAGAGAGATCAGAGCCCTGATGAGAAGACAACAGGTAGAACTGTCTGGTGGTAAAATTGGCAGTGTCAGGATGAGTGACCCGTTCCCCATTGCCATGCCCCCTAGAAGTGAAATGTTGATATGGTGTTGGGCAGCAATCAGTCTCAGGGGTCGAGATTACCAGGCCCTGGTAGAGCCCGTATACTCTGACAGTAGGCCCACCATCTTGACAGCCAGGGGGGTGGTTGATGTCCGCCATGGGAGAGTGCCAGTCCACATCCTAAATATTGGGGAGAAAGAAGTCCATTTGCCCTGGTATGCTACCCTTGCCAAATTATTCACCGTCAGCAACAATTCTATAAAAACCGTGGAACCCTTACCTCCATCCAAACCGGCGGAGGATAATGGCTCCAAGGGACAGATGGAGGACTGGTGTCAGAAGCTACATGTGGGCACTGACTCCACCCCTCAGCACCAAAAACATGGAGTATACCGGGTGGTCCAGGAGTATGAAAGGGTCTTCAGCAAACACCCACTTGACTTCGGGCAGGTGAAAGGGGTTCAACACCATATCCCCACGGGAGACCATCCACCCATTAAAGAGCGGTACCGGCCTGTACCCCCTGCACACTACCAAAATGCCAAAGGGATGTTACGAGAGATGAAGGAGGCTGGGGTGATAAGAGACAGTTGTAGCCCCTGGGCAGCTCCTTTAGTTCTCGTAAGGAAAAAGGATGGCACCATGAGAATGTGTGTAGACTACAGGCAAATTAACCGCATTAAGCATAAAGATGCATACCCATTACCCAGGATTGAGGAGTCACTAGTAGAGATGAGCGGTGTTCGACTCGAACTGTTCGCCAATCTCAAATTCGAGCTGTTTTGGGCGGTGTTCGAGCCGTTCCGCGAACACGAACGATTTGAAAAAAATTCGGCTGTTCAAGGTTATGTTCGATAACTGTTCGTGCACCAAAATCATAACTGGATTTTTTCTCAGTAATGCTGAAAATTAATGTTAATGCGCAGTTTGAGTGTACAGCGGGGCGGGGGGAGGGGCAGGGGATGGATCTCTGCAGGAATAATGAAGATCTCCATTTTTTTTTCTCTTTCTCGCATTTACAGTGGGGAGGTGCAATCTGTCAGCCTATCAGCAGAGCACACACGGAGCGAAGTGCTTTTTTCACACAAGCAAGGGCATGTGTCATTGGCAGTGTATGTCACATGTCCTTGCTCTAGAAGACCCAGCCATTTTCCCCGTCGCCACCATTTTCTCACTGCTGCAGCTGCGTGTTAGACGGCACCGCTGTTGCTGTGTGCGCTATACCTTGTTAATTTCAAGCCATTTTTCGCACAAATCTACAGATAGCTTGGGAGTAGGGAAGAGTTGTGATTGCAGTCCTTTTAAGGACTAGGTTACATCATTTCCTACGACTTTTATCAGGTAGGTATGTGCTCTTAAATAGATAGGTTGGGAGTAAAGACTAATTGTAATTGCAGTCCTTTTCAGGACTAAGTTACATCAGTTCCTATCAGTTTTTGCCAGGCAGGTCTGTGCCAGTGCTGTGCAAGTTTTTTTCACAGCATTTGGCTAAATCTAGCAAAGCAAATCCTTTTTGGCCTATTGCAGAGTGTGTTAGTCAGTGGAGTAGCCTATCTGTGTTGCAAGCTACACCACCTGTGTATAGAATACCAATTTTTTTACTGCACCTAGTGAAGTAAAACCTTTTGGGCATAGCATCATTCTATTAGTCCATCTATACTAACCTCCACCAGGTTGCAAATTCAATCTAATATTTTTCTGCATCTAGCTCTGAAAAAATATTTCGGCTTCTAGCAGTGTGTGGGACTGGGTCTATTAGTCCATCTATACTGACCTCCATCAGGTTGCAAATTGAATATAATTTTTTTCTGCATCTAGCTCTGAAAAAATATTTGGGCTTCTAGCAGTGTGTGGGACTTGTTCTATTAGTCCATCTATACTGACCTCCATCAGGTTGCAAATTCAATATATTTTTTTTCTGCATCTAGCTCTGAAAATATATTTGGGCTTCTAGCAGTGTGTGGGACTTGTTCTATTAGTCCATCTATACTGACCTCCATCAGGTTGCAAATTCAATATAATTTTTTTCTGCATCTAGCTCTGAAAAAATATTTTGGCTTGTAGCAGTGTGTGGTACTCATTGTATTAGGCCATCTATACCAAGCTCCACCAGCTTTGAAATTAATAATAATTTTTAGCTGCATCTAGCCCTGAAAATTATTTTTCTTCCCAATAGTGGTAGCAATAGAAATATGGGGCGCGCGCCTGGCTAACAAAAATATACGCTTCATAACAAAAAACACCAGCCTAGTGCATTGCATTAATAAGATGGCATCATCGTCTCTCCCAGTGCTAGGCCTACTACGCCGGCTAGCATTCCTGTGCCTAAAACACAATGTATGGGTCCGCGCTAGCCACTATGCTGAGGGGTGTAAAGCTGCTGCTAACGCTTTATAACAATTCAATTGGCAGATTTTCACAGAGCTCTTCCCCAACGCCCACCCATCGGGCAGCAGTTGCCCACCTTCCCTATGGGATCTAGTGGCGAATAGTTGATGCCATTAATCAGAGCGTCAGTTGCCCCGTCGACATGGCAAGCATACGGTAAGGCATGGGAAGAGTGGACACGACTAGTAGCAGGCAGACGGGTTGACCAATGTGAACAAGCCAGATCACAAGTCACCATAGAATTTCTCCACCAGCTAATGATGAGGGGCATATCAGGGGCGTCAGCGCAGCGGTGTCTGACCGGAGTAGCATTTCACTTCCAACTATTGAATTGGGGAGATGTGACAAAGATTCATTATCAGACAATCCATAAAAGGGTGGAAAAGGGGTCATCCAAGTCAGGAGTGTAGACGTCCCGTCCCGTGTCACTAAAACTGATTTCTCACATCATATCCCTAACACCATTAACATGACACTCACAATTTGAAGCAACACTACTGTCTACTGCATTTGTGATCGCCTTCTTCGGGGCGCTATGCATAAGCGAATTAGTCCCTCAATCCAAAATTACCACCAGTGGAGGCTTATTACACCAGGACGTAGTCATAGCCAATAATGCAATACGTCTACGCATACGCTAATCGAAAACGGTTCCAGCGGGCAGGGGCACTTGGGTACTTCTACAACCCACAAACGGTACACTGAGTCGGGTAACAATAGTAAAAACATATATAACCATCAGATCACAAAGTAATTTCTTCCTATCACACATTGATGGAACGCCATTATCAAGATACCAGTTCCAAGCTATATTTCATAAATGCATAACATCGGCAGGGAACCACCCCAAAGATTACGGGACACACTCATTCCGCATAGGCGCGGCCACGGAAGCAGCAAGAGCAGGACTGTCAGAAAAGGAAGTTCAGAGGATAGGGAGATGGCGATCCACGTGTTTGGCGAGATACATAAGACCGGACTTGTTATCCTAACGTGGTTTGTTTCTTTTACAGGTGACGCTAAGCCAACAGTGTGGGTGATAGGCCACTCGTATATATATTGGGCAGAAAAAAGGGCGAAAGTCCGCCCAGGCGGGAGGAAATTAGAGTTTCATAACACATATTTCAACTGGAGAGGTATTAGAGGCCAGCTATGGCCACAGGTGCTAATGGAGGTAATCAAGGTAGGGAGAGAGGTAAGAGGTCTGGTCATCTTAGTTATATAGGCCGGGGGAAACGACCTAGGTCATCACAAGAGCGCATAACTAATGGCAATAATAAAACTAGACACTGAGCGTTTCAGAGAATTTTTCACAAAAGTAGCTATAGTATGGTCAGAGATTGTGCCGATAGCGGTATGGCAAGGTGCGCAAGACATCACGGCCATCGAACGGACAAGGCGGGTAATAAATATTCGGATGGCAAAATTTAGAAGAGACAGAGGCGGTGTAGTGATACGACACCGACAACTGGAAGGAGATAAAGCAGGCCTTATACGGCCCGACGGTGTTCATTTAATGGATATTGGACTGGACATATTCCTGTCAGGACCCCAGGACGGAGTGGAACAAGCGTTAAGAGTGATGGGTGGGGGTCAGAGTCCTGCATACGAGTACACAGGATCCTCCGTGGCCTGGAAATAGAAAGGACATGTTGGAGAGTTACCAACTTGCCGGAGTGGAGACCCAGGGCATGCTGCAACAAGCTGAATTATTTTAGAAATAAAATACCTTTCTAATGGAATGAGTATAAAGAGTTAATAAAGCTGTGACTGATCCTCACCGCTCCAGTTGTAAGAGTTACATTATTGTATTGTCAATGAAAGGGGGGCGGTAGGGGGGCTGAGCGTCTGGGTTTGGTTGGGGGTCCCCACAGTCTGCCTAGGCTAGATGCATTTAAAAATTCTTATTAGATACACAGGCGGTGCAGCTTGCTTCGCAGCTGGGCTACTATGCCCAAAGTATTGCCTAGGCTAGATGCAGTTAAAAATTCTACGCTGACTAGCAGACACTGAAGCTTTGGAGCAGACCTCTGAGTAAACAGCTCTTCACACTCAACCATCTGTGTTACCCCAAGCCATAGTGTATGTAGTTTCTTACAGTTAAAAGGGGGGGGGCGACCCAACCCACCTGGAATTGACGATGCCAACGTCACGTAAGACACAGCAAGGGGACTCCAAAAAGAGTCTCCATTTTTTTCGTAAAATTGTGGCACAGACACCACTTAACCCTAGAACGCATACCTGGGGCCTCGCAGGCCCGCCCTGTTAATTGTTTTCTATTTTCTGCAAGATTACTTTAGTTAGAATTTTGAAACTCTAGGTATTCTTCATGTATATAGTTGTTTGTCATTTGAGTTATTCCATGTTATTTGCACACGGGCCTAAAAGGTCCCAGGTATGTGAAAGTGTAGATTTTTATGGTCATGCGTTCTAGGGTTAAGTGGCATCAATTGCCCCAGAGTTACTTAAAATGGTTGGTGAGGTGATTTTACGAAATCCTCAAGCTTCTAGTCTCCCCAGGATGACATAGGGGTAGAAAAGTCCTTGCGAATCCATGATTTGTTCATCTTTATGAACGTGAGTCTGTCTACATTCTCAGTGGACAGCCGCGTGTGCTTATCTGTCAGCACACCACCAGCAGCGCTGAACACACATTCAGAGAGAACGCTGGCTGCAGGGCAAGACAAGATCTCCAAGGCGTGAGTGGCGAGCTTCGGCCATTTTTCCAGATTGGAATCCCAAAATGAGCAAGGGTCCAGTGACACAGTCATGGCTTCGATGTTCACTTGGAGATACTCCTGTACCATCCTCTCTAGGCGTTGACTATGTGTCAGACTTCTTGTCTCCTGTGGCCTTGCAAAGGATGGTCTAAAAAAGTGGTGAAACTATTCCACAAAATTGCTGTTACCAGAAGATACTGTGTTACTGTTACGGTTTGAGTGATGAAGACTTGACAGTCCCACGGTTGGCAAGTTAGAACTGTGAGATTCACTACGTGCGCCACTGGTGTTTTGTGAAAAAGCACATGTAAGATTCTGCAACAGCATCTGCAGATACTCCTGCATGCGTAAATCCCTTTTTATGACAGGAATTATTTCGGCAAATTTACTTTTGTACTGGGGATCTAAGAGTGTAGCAACCCAGTAGTCGGGATTACTTCGAATTCTGACAATCCGAGGGTCATGTTGCAGGTAGTGCAGCAAGAAGGCACTCATGTGTCTTGCGCATCCAGGAGGACCAAGTCCTTGTTGTGTTGGTAGCGAGGTAAGAATCATGCTTCCTACCTCTGCCCTCTCCCCCCAACCTCGCACAACAAAAATGTGATCAAGGTCTCCCTCATCTGATGAGTCTTCCATACCCATCGCCAGTTCATCCTCCACTTCTTCCTCGGCTCCTGCACCTTCCTCAACAGTTTGGCTGCTACCATGCACCCTGGTTAATTCCTCTCCCCCACCCTCCCATGCCTGCCGCCTTGGTGCTGCCGACCGTGTGGACCTTGGAGATGTTATCCCTTCCGCATACGACTCCTCCTCTACTTCCTCCACCTCCTCTTGTCCCACCACCTGACTCTGAATTCTGTTTAATGTGTGCTCCAGCATGTAAATCACCGGAATAGTCATGCTGATAATGGCATCATCGTCAGCACTAAACATCTTCGTCACCATTTCAAAACTGTAAATAAATCCAAGAAAACAGAATAATGGGTGACCAGATATCCCTTATTAAATAAAGAACCTATAAATGTGACTCATGGTCAATATAAAATAAGCATTTATTGAAGAATTCATAAAAACACATAAAGACCAATAGTACAAACGAGGAAAAAAGAAAACAGAAAAATGGGCATCTGAGGGAAGGTAGAAGCATAAATCAATAAATAAATCATGTCACACAGTGACCCAAGTCAGCCTGAGGTAAAAATACATATGGAGACCATCATTCAAGTAAAGTGCAAAAGTGCAAAAAATGTCCCAAGTGGGTAAATACACAGACCATATAGAAAAGGGATCAATAAGTTAATAGGTAAGACAGCTGGTACAGGGGTCAAAGGTACTAGAAAAGAGACATAAGTATATCGAATGAGCTACCTGAAAGTCCCTCAGAGTCCACACAGGTCCGACGCGCGTTTCGCCGTAGGCTTTTACCAGGATACAGGAAGAGGGATGAGGAGGGGGTATAAATAGGGCAATTGGCCAATGAGGAGAAGGTCATAAGGACGGAAGCATAGCTCTATGCAAAAAAGCGCCAAGCAGCGATCTGTCAGGAGACCGCGTCTCATCAGAGCGCCGTCCACCTGCAGCATCGGTGCTGGCGTGCGTGTCACGTTGGAGCGCAGCAGCGCCCGGAAGTGACACAATCAGAACATCCGGGATGCATGTGGAACGCAAACCGGAAGTGAGGTAATGAAAAAAACTCAGAGAAAGTAATAGCGGAGAGGGGAGAAAGATATCTGCAGAAGATTGGTGCGTGTCAACATTGAACGCAAAGAGACAGTGGTATAGGTAAGTGTGGAAGAAAAGACAGAAGAATGTAGAAAAAAGAGTGTGAGCGTGTCTGGAGGAGCAAAAAAAGAATGGGGGACACAAAAAGAGAAGGAAAATGACAAAAAAAGGGGGGTGAGAAAAAATAATAATAATACAATGGAAAAATAAATAAAAATAAATAATAAATATAGAAAATGTGAATGAGGATATAGGTGAAAGTAAAACACAAGACAATATGATATGTAGGTAAATAAATAAGACAGGTGAAACGCTGTACACCTGATGGATATTATGTCCACGCCCACAGAAATGAGAACGTGGAGTGATCGTGATAAGTGAAACAATACAAAAAAGAGCATGAAACGTACATATAAAAAACATGAAAAAAAGTAAAAAAGTCATAATAAAATGTGTGTGTTCATATTGTGGCACGCTTGCAGTCCATCCCAGTGAATAATTTGAGATAAAGCATAATGGTATATTTCTTCACTTCAACTCATGGCAAAATGGAAATCCTCAGGGAATACGTCAGGTAGGCGAAAGAACTAATGAACAAAAGAAAGATGAATAAGTAACAAATAATAAAAACAGCATGAAAAAACAACAACAATAAAAAATAATAAAAATAAAAGATATATATAGTGAACCGATAAAAATAATAAAAAACAGAAAAGTTACCACCAGCCTTGATAGAAAAAGAAGAAGAAGAAGAAGAAAAAGAAAAGGAAAAGAAAAAGAAGAAAAGGAGGCCGCAAGGGAAAGGAAAAGAGCTGAGAAAGCAGAGTACAAAAGGGAGAGAGAGTATATTTAGAGGAAAGGAACAAAGCTATTGGATTCATTAAGACCATGAGGTACCATGGTATTAAGAGTAAAAATCCATTTCACTTCTTTTTGAGCAAGGACCTTTTTCCAATTTCCGCCTCTAATCCCCACATAGACCCGGTCTATTCCACTAACCTTGAGGAGAGAGGCATCACACTCATGGTATTTTTTAAAATGGCGGGGTAAGGTCTTCAGTTCGTCCAAATTGGTTGATTCTTTGGCTGCTATAATGTCCAAAACATGTTCCCTTGTTCGTCTACGAAGCTCCCTAGTAGTCATGCCGATATATATCTTATCACAGGGGCATCTAGCACTATAGATAACCCCTGTTGTTGTACACGTAATGGCGTGAGTTATAGTGTACTCCCTAGATTTATCCGCATTAGTAAATGCCTTCTCAGAACAAATGTTTGGACAGGCCACACATGACCCACAGGGTCTACATCCCCATAAGGGGCCTTTTGATCCAAATATATAAGTTTTTTTCTTATTAAAAAGATGACTATGAACAAGTCTATCGCGTAAATTCTGAGCCCGTCTATAAGTGATCATCGGGTTACGGGGAATATAGGAGGAGAGGGTATGGTCCAGGAGAAGAACCTGCCAGTGTTTGTTCAAGGCATTCCATATCTCATTACTTCTGGAGTTGAATGTCGAGATAAATCTCACAATATCTTTTCCTCCAGTTCTTTGTGGTTGGTAGAGTAGGTTCTTCCTATCTGAGAATTTAGCTCTCCGGTAGCTTCTCTGAATGACTTTCTCACTGTAGCCCCTCTTTCTGAACCTATCTTTGAGGTCCAGTGCTTGTTTTTCAAAACTCTCATTGTTGGAACAAATTCGGCGAATTCTCAAAAATTGGCCTGTGGGGATACCATGAATCAGTTTCCTAGGATGAGAGGAATTTGCATGCAGAAGGGCGTTAGTCGCCGTAGGCTTCCGAAAAACATCCGTTTGGATGAGTCCATCACTGTCAATATTCAGTATAACGTCCAAAAACTCCATATTGTGTCTCCCAGTCTTGAAAGTTAGATTGATGTTGAGGCTATTGAGATTTAGAGTGGAGATGAGATGCGCAACCTCTGTGTAAGAGCCCTGCCATAAAAAGAAAATATCATCAATATATCGACCCCAGTACAGGATCTTATGAATACCCTGCACTGGATCGGTCATGAAGATCTCCCTCTCCCACAGCCCCAGGAACAAATTAGCATAGGAAGGGGCACAAGCCGCTCCCATTGCTGTCCCCTGGAGCTGTAGGTAGAAGGACTCTCCATGCAGAAAAAAATTGTGACTCAAGGAAAACTGTAAGAGCTCGACCACAAGGTCGCGCATCCCAATCTCCATGTCCGACATCTCCAGAAAAACTTTGGTAGCCCTAACTCCGTCCTCATGGCGGATGGACGTATAAAGAGATTCAACGTCACACACCACCATGAGGACATCCTCATCCACATGTACCCCATCCATTTGTTTTAGAAAATTGGTGGTGTCCCTAAGATGGGACGGTAATTTCTCTACCAAGGGATGGAGGGTATGGTCGATAAACCGGCAAATTGGTTCGCAGAAATTTTGTACACCAGACACTATAGGTCTACCTGGGGGGGCAATCATATTCTTGTGAATCTTCGGAAGAAGATAAAAAGTGGCAATACGTGGGCTCTTATCAAAAAGGCAATCAAATTCCTGTTTCGATAATGTCCCTGATGATACTGCCTCAAGCAGAATGGACCTAAGAAGATCCTGAAATTTTGAAAGGGGGTTAAAGGTGAGTTTTTTATAAGTGGTCAAATCCCCCAGATGTTTTTTAATCTCATTTTCGTATTTTGAAATAGGCCAAAGAACAATATTGCCACCTTTATCTGAAGGTTTTATCACTATATCACGAAGTTCACTAAGTTCGTCAATAGCCCGCCTCTCTTCCCTACTGCAGTTATCATATGGGCGTCTGGTGGATATATTCTTAAATTCCTCAGTGACCAATTGAACAAACAGGTCAATGTGAGGGTACAGTGAAAGGGGAGGAAATTTTTGGGATTTGGGTTTGATAGAATCGGGCAACTTACATATATTTGGTGTTGTTTGTTCATCCATAAGGTCCTGTAAAGTCTCTACGGCTTCCTGTTCTTCTAGAGTGGGAAACATATAAGGATCAATAGGTTTGTGAAACATCTTTTTGAAAACCAATTTGCGGGCAAACAGGTGAAGGTCTTTTATTGCCACGAAGGGGTCAAAATTACCCGAAGGTGAAAAGGAAAGACCTTTACCCAAGATGTCAATCTGAGCTTGGCTCAAGACATGCTCAGAGAGGTTAATTACCTTAAGATTAGTATCGGATGATTCTTTGTCATTAACAGGTCCACCGCGAGGATTATTTCTCCGTGGATCTCGTTTATTATGTCCCCATCTAGTGTTGTAGTTATATTTAGAAGACGAAGATTCATTGGATTCATTATCGGTGGATAGGGCGGAAGATACTGATGATTTTCTATCATTCTGGGTTGCTCTGGATTTCCATTTGTAAATCTTCTCATTCTCTTTATCAGATAGATCACGTTGGTATTTAGTGGCTTTAGTAGTCTTAATTTGTTTTTCCCAGGTTGTAAACAGACCATCAATTTCACCATTAAATTTATCAAATTCATTCTGGGAAACCAATGTTTTAAGCTGGTCCTGGAGAGAATCAATTTCTTTGTCCGTCTCAGTCATTGTCATCCCATTTTTCTCAATAATTAATTGTAAGAGCTTCCCTGAGCAATCATTACAAATCGCTTCCCATTGCGAAGTAAATTCAGTGTCCTCTTTTCCGTAAGATGGAAATACTTGGACTCTAAGTCCTCTAGGAATTAAGCTCTCCTCTACGTACCTCTCTAGAGTAAATTTGTTCCACCAGATCTTGATCCGGCGGTGGTATAAAAGTTTAAGTTTCTGCTTAAGATCACGAATATTTTTATGGTCACTAATATCAGTCTGAGAACTTTTTCCTCTAAAAACAGACAGGGCTAAATCATGCCATGTCGCCTCTTTGGCACGAAAATCCATATTAGGCAAACCTCTGTAAAAATACAGGAAAGTAAATAAATCCAAGAAAACAGAATAATGGGTCACCAGATATCCCTTATTAAATAAAGAACCTATAAATGTGACTCATGGTCAATATAAAATAAGCATTTATTGAAGAATTCATAAAAACACATAAAGACCAATAGTACAAACGAGGAAAAAAGAAAACAGAAAAATGGGCATCTGAGGGAAGGTAGAAGCATAAATCAATAAATAAATCATGTCACACAGTGACCCAAGTCAGCCTGAGGTAAAAATACATATGGAGACCATCATTCAAGTAAAGTGCAAAAGTGCAAAAAATGTCCCAAGTGGGTAAATACACAGACCATATAGAAAAGGGGTCAATAAGTTAATAGGTAAGACAGCTGGTACAGGGGTCAAAGGTACTAGAAAAGAGACATAAGTATATCGAATGAGCTACCTGAAAGTCCCTCAGAGTCCACACAGGTCCGACGCGCGTTTCGCCGTAGGCTTTTACCAGGATACAGGAAGAGGGATGAGGAGGGGGTATAAATAGGGCAATTGGCCAATGAGGAGAAGGTCATAAGGACGGAAGCATAGCGCTATGCAAAAAAGCGCCAAGCAGCGATCTGTCAGGAGACCGCGTCTCATCAGAGCGCCGTCCACCTGCAGCATCGGTGCTGGCGTGCGTGTCACGTTGGAGCGCAGCGGCGCCCGGAAGTGACACAATCAGAACATCCGGGATGCATGTGGAACGCAAACCGGAAGTGAGGTAATGAAAAAAACTCAGAGAAAGTAATAGCGGAGAGGGGAGAAAGATATCTGCAGAAGATTGGTGCGTGTCAACATGGAACGCAAAGAGACAGTGGTATAGGTAAGTGTGGAAGAAAAGACAGAAGAATGTAGAAAAAAGAGTGTGAGCGTGTCTGGAGGAGCAAAAAAAGAATGGGAGACACAAAAAGAGAAGGAAAATGACAAAAAAAAGGGGGGTGAGAAAAAATAATAATAATACAATGGAAAAATAAATAAAAATAAATAATAAATATAGAAAATGTGAATGAGGATATAGGTGAAAGTAAAACACAAGACAATATGATATGTAGGTAAATAAATAAGACAGGTGAAACGCTGTACACCTGATGGATATTATGTCCACGCCCACAGAAATGAGAACGTGGAGTGATCGTGATAAGTGAAACAATACAAAAAAGAGCAAGAAACGTACATATAAAAAACATGAAAAAAAGTAAAAAAGTCATAATAAAATGTGTGTGTCCATATTGTGGCACGCTTGCAGTCCATCCCAGTGAATAATTTGAGATACAGCATAATGGTATATTTCTTCACTTCAACTCATGGCAAAATGGAAATCCTCAGGGAATACGTCAGGTAGGCGAAAGAACTAATGAACAAAAGAAAGATGAATAAGTAACAAATAATAAAAACAGCATGAAAAAACAACAACAATAAAAAATAATAAAAATAAAAGATATATATAGTGAACCGATAAAAATAATAAAAAACAGAAAAGTTACCACCAGCCTTGATAGAAAAAGAAGAAGAAGAAGAAGAAGAAAAAGAAAAGGAAAAGAAAAAGAAGAAAAGGAGGCCGCAAGGGAAAGGAAAAGAGCTGAGAAAGCAGAGTACAAAAGGGAGAGAGAGTATATTTAGAGGAAAGGAACAAAGCTATTGGATTCATTAAGACCATGAGGTACCATGGTATTAAGAGTAAAAATCCATTTCACTTCTTTTTGAGCCAGGACCTTTTTCCAATTTCTGCCTCTAATCCCCACATAGACCCGGTCTATTCCACTAACCTTGAGGAGAGACGCATCACACTCATGGTATTTTTTAAAATGGCGGGGTAAGGTCTTCAGTTCGTCCAAATTGGTTGATTCTTTGGCTGCTATAATGTCCAAAACATGTTCCCTTGTTCGTCTACGAAGCTCCCTAGTAGTCATGCCGATATATATCTTATCACAGGGGCATCTAGCACTATAGATAACCCCTGTTGTTGTACACGTAATGGCGTGAGTTATAGTGTACTCCCTAGATTTATCCGCATTAGTAAATGCCTTCTCAGAACAAATGTTTGGACAGGCCACACATGACCCACAGGGTCTACATCCCCATAAGGGGCCTTTTGATCCAAATATATAAGTTTTTTTCTTATTAAAAAGATGACTATGAACAAGTCTATCGCGTAAATTCTGAGCCCGTCTATAAGTGATCATCGGGTTACGGGGAATATAGGAGGAGAGGGTATGGTCCAGGAGAAGAACCTGCCAGTGTTTGTTCAAGGCATTCCATATCTCATTACTTCTGGAGTTGAATGTCGAGATAAATCTCACAATATCTTTTCCTCCAGTTCTTTGTGGTTGGTAGAGTAGGTTCTTCCTATCTGAGAATTTAGCTCTCCGGTAGCTTCTCTGAATGACTTTCTCACTGTAGCCCCTCTTTCTGAACCTATCTTTGAGGTCCAGTGCTTGTTTTTCAAAACTCTCATCGTTGGAACAAATTCGGCGAATTCTCAAAAATTGGCCTGTGTGGATACCATGAATCAGTTTCCTAGGATGAGAGGAATTCGCATGCAGAAGGGCGTTAGTCGCCGTAGGCTTCCGAAAAACATCCGTTTGGATGAGTCCATCACTGTCAATATTCAGTATAACGTCCAAAAACTCCATATTGTGTCTCCCAGTCTTGAAAGTTAGATTGATGTTGAGGCTATTGAGATTTAGAGTGGAGATGAGATGCGCAACCTCTGTGTCAGAGCCCTGCCATAAAAAGAAAATATCATCAATATATCGACCCCAGTACAGGATCTTATGAATACCCTGCACTGGATCGGTCATGAAGTTCTCCCTCTCCCACAGCCCCAGGAACAAATTAGCATAGGAAGGGGCACAAGCCGCTCCCATTGCTGTCCCCTGGAGCTGTAGGTAGAAGGACTCTCCATGCAGAAAAAAATTGTGACTCAAGGAAAACTGTAAGAGCTCGACCACAAGGTCGCGCATCCCAATCTCCATGTCCGACATCTCCAGAAAAACTTTGGTAGCCCTAACTCCATCCTCATGGCGGATGGACGTATAAAGAGATTCAACGTCACACACCACCATGAGGACATCCTCATCCACATGTACCCCATCCATTTGTTTTAGAAAATCGGTGGTGTCCCTAAGATGGGATGGTAATGTCTCTACCAAAGGATGGAGGGTATGGTCGATAAACCGGCAAATTGGTTTGCAGAAATTTTGTACACCAGACACTATAGGTCTACTTTTATACCACCGCCGGATCAAGATCTGGTGGAACAAATTTACTCTAGAGAGGTACGTAGAGGAGAGCTTAATTCCTAGAGGACTTAGAGTCCAAGTATTTCCATCTTACGGAAAAGAGGACACTGAATTTACTTCGCAATGGGAAGCGATTTGTAATGATTGCTCAGGGAAGTTCTTACAATTAATTATTGAGAAAAATGGGATGACAATGACTGAGACGGACAAAGAAATTGATTCTCTCCAGGACCAGCTTAAAACATTGGTTTCCCAGAATGAATTTGATAAATTTAATGGTGAAATTGATGGTCTGTTTACAACCTGGGAAAAACAAATTAAGACTACTAAAGCCACTAAATACCAACGTGATCTATCTGATAAAGAGAATGAGAAGATTTACAAATGGAAATCCAGAGCAACCCAGAATGATAGAAAATCATCAGTATCTTCCGCCCTATCCACCGATAATGAATCCAATGAATCTTCGTCTTCTAAATATAACTACAACACTAGATGGGGACATAATAAACGAGATCCACGGAGAAATAATCCTCGCGGTGGACCTGTTAATGACAAAGAATCATCCGATACTAATCTTAAGGTAATTAACCTCTCTGAGCATGTCTTGAGCCAAGCCCAGATTGACATCTTGGGTAAAGGTCTTTCCTTTTCACCTTCGGGTAATTTTGACCCCTTCGTGGCAATAAAAGACCTTCACCTGTTCGCCCGCAAATTGGTTTTCAAAAAGATGTTTCACAAACCTATTGATCCTTATATGTTTCCCACTCTAGAAGAACAGGAAGCCGTAGAGACTTTACAGGACCTTATGGATGAACAAACAACACCAAATATATGTAAGTTGCCCGATTCTATCAAACCCAAATCCCAAAAATTTCCTCCCCTTTCACTGTACCCTCACATTGACCTGTTTGTTCAATTGGTCACTGAGGAATTTAAGAATATATCCACCAGACGCCCATATGATAACTGCAGTAGGGAAGAGAGGCGGGCTATTGACGAACTTAGTGACCTTCGTGATATAGTGATAAAACCTTGAGATAAAGGTGGCAATATTGTTCTTTGGCCTATTTCAAAATACGAAAATGAGATTAAAAAACATCTGGGGGATTTGACCACTTATAAAAAACTCACCTTTAACCCCCTTTCAAAATTTCAGGATCTTCTTAGGTCCATTCTGCTTGAGGCAGTATCATCAGGGACATTATCGAAACAGGAATTTGATTGCCTTTTTGATAAGAGCCCACGTATTGCCACTTTTTATCTTCTTCCGAAGATTCACAAGAATATGATTGCCCCCCCAGGTAGACCTATAGTGTCTGGTGTACAAAATTTCTGCGAACCAATTTGCCGGTTTATCGACCATACCCTCCATCCTTTGGTAGAGACATTACCGTCCCATCTTAGGGACACCACCGATTTTCTAAAACAAATGGATGGGGTACATGTGGATGAGGATGTCCTCATGGTGGTGTGTGACGTTGAATCTCTTTATACGTCCATCCGCCATGAGGACGGAGTTAGGGCTACCAAAGTTTTTCTGGAGATGTTGGACATGGAGATTGGGATGCGCGACCTTGTGGTCGAGCTCTTACAGTTTTCCTTGAGTCACAATTTTTTTCTGCATGGAGAGTCCTTCTAACTACAGCTCCAGGGGACAGCAATGGGAGCGGCTTGTGCCCCTTCCTATGCTAATTTGTTCCTGGGGCTGTGGGAGAGGGAGATCTTCATGACCGATCCAGTGCAGGGTATTCATAAGATCCTGTACTGGGGTCGATATATTGATGATATTTTCTTTTTATGGCAGGGCTCTGACACAGAGGTTGCGCATCTCATCTCCACTCTAAATCTCAATAGCCTCAACATCAATCTAACTTTCAAGACTGGGAGACACAATATGGAGTTTTTGGACGTTATACTGAATATTGACAGTGATGGACTCATCCAAACGGATGTTTTTCGGAAGCCTACGGCGACTAACGCCCTTCTGCATGCGAATTCCTCTCATCCTAGGAAACTGATTCATGGTATCCCCACAGGCCAATTTTTGAGAATTCGCCGAATTTGTTCCAACGATGAGAGTTTTGAAAAACAAGCACTGGACCTCAAAGATAGGTTCAGAAAGAGGGGCTACAGTGAGAAAGTCATTCAGAGAAGCTACCGGAGAGCTAAATTCTCAGATAGGAAGAACCTACTCTACCAACCACAAAGAACTGGAGGAAAAGATATTGTGAGATTTATCTCGACATTCAACTCCAGAAGTAATGAGATATGGAATGCCTTGAACAAACACTGGCAGGTTCTTCTCCTGGACCATACCCTCTCCTCCTATATTCCCCGTAACCCGATGATCACTTATAGACGGGCTCAGAATTTACGCGATAGACTTGTTCATAGTCATCTTTTTAATAAGAAAAAAACTTATATATTTGGATCAAAAGGCCCCTTATGGGGATGTAGACCCTGTGGGTCATGTGTGGCCTGTCCAAACATTTGTTCTGAGAAGGCATTTACTAATGCGGATAAATCTAGGGAGTACACTATAACTCACGCCATTACGTGTACAACAACAGGGGTTATCTATAGTGCTAGATGCCCCTGTGATAAGATATATATCGGCATGACTACTAGGGAGCTTCGTAGACGAACAAGGGAACATGTTTTGGACATTATAGCAGCCAAAGAATCAACCAATTTGGACGAACTGAAGACCTTACCCCGCCATTTTAAAAAATACCATGAGTGTGATGCCTCTCTCCTCAAGGTTAGTGGAATAGACCGGGTCTATGTGGGGATTAGAGGCGGAAATTGGAAAAAGGTCCTGGCTCAAAAAGAAGTGAAATGGATTTTTACTCTTAATACCATGGTACCTCATGGTCTTAATGAATCCAATAGCTTTGTTCCTTTCCTCTAAATATACTCTCTCTCCCTTTTGTACTCTGCTTTCTCAGCTCTTTTCCTTTCCCTTGCGGCCTCCTTTTCTTCTTTTTCTTTTTCTTTTTCTTTTTCTTCTTCTTCTTCTTCTTCTTCTTCTTCTTCTTCTTCTTCTTCTTCTTCTTTTTCTATCAAGGCTGGTGGTAACTTTTCTGTTTTTTATTATTTTTATCGGTTCACTATATATATCTTTTATTTTTATTATTTTTTATTGTTGTTGTTTTTTCATGCTGTTTTTATTATTTGTTACTTATTCATCTTTCTTTTGTTCATTAGTTCTTTCGCCTACCTGACGTATTCCCTGAGGATTTCCATTTTGCCATGAGTTGAAGTGAAGAAATATACCATTATGCTGTATCTCAAATTATTCACTGGGATGGACTGCAAGCGTGCCACAATATGGACACACACATTTTATTATGACTTTTTTACTTTTTTTCATGTTTTTTATATGTACGTTTCATGCTCTTTTTTGTATTGTTTCACTTATCACGATCACTCCACGTTCTCATTTCTGTGGGCGTGGACATAATATCCATCAGGTGTACAGCGTTTCACCTGTCTTATTTATTTACCTACATATCATATTGTCTTGTGTTTTACTTTCACCTATATCCTCATTCACATTTTCTATATTTATTATTTATTTTTATTTATTTTTCCATTGTATTATTATTATTTTTTCTCACCCCCCTTTTTTTTGTCATTTTCCTTCTCTTTTTGTGTCTCCCATTCTTTTTTTGCTCCTCCAGACACGCTCACACTCTTTTTTCTACATTCTTCTGTCTTTTCTTCCACACTTACCTATACCACTGTCTCTTTGCGTTCCATGTTGACACGCACCAATCTTCTGCAGATATCTTTCTCCCCTCTCCGCTATTACTTTCTCGGAGTTTTTTTCATTACCTCACTTCCGGTTTGCGTTCCACATGCATCCCGGATGTTCTGATTGTGTCACTTCCGGGCGCCGCTGCGCTCCAACGTGACACGCACGCCAGCACCGATGCTGCAGGTGGACGGCGCTCTGATGAGACGCGGTCTCCTGACAGATCGCTGCTTGGCGCTTTTTTGCATAGCGCTATGCTTCCGTCCTTATGACCTTCTCCTCATTGGCCAATTGCCCTATTTATACCCCCTCCTCATCCCTCTTCCTGTATCCTGGTAAAAGCCTACGGCGAAACGCGCGTCGGACCTGTGTGGACTCTGAGGGACTTTCAGGTAGCTCATTCGATATACTTATGTCTCTTTTCTAGTACCTTTGACCCCTGTACCAGCTGTCTTACCTATTAACTTATTGACCCCTTTTCTATATGGTCTGTGTATTTACCCACTTGGGACATTTTTTGCACTTTTGCACTTTACTTGAATGATGGTCTCCATATGTATTTTTACCTCAGGCTGACTTGGGTCACTGTGTGACATGATTTATTTATTGATTTATGCTTCTACCTTCCCTCAGATGCCCATTTTTCTGTTTTCTTTTTTCCTCGTTTGTACTATTGGTCTTTATGTGTTTTTATGAATTCTTCAATAAATGCTTATTTTATATTGACCATGAGTCACATTTATAGGTTCTTCATTTCAAACTGTGCAGAAGGGTGTGTGGCGCCCCTGAGGGTTCAGTCGCCACAGAGTTACTGCATCTCACCCAGAGGTGTGGTATCTCACCCTCAGGTAAGCAAGGCGTATGGCTCGGGACCCTAACACCTTCATCCAACACATACCCGCAGTGGGGGTAGGGCGAGATTACTCCTAAGGGAGAGCACAGTCCCAGGTCCCTAGCTGGCGGGAGGGTCCTATGTAGTGGGTGCTTAGGGGAGCAGCTTAGGGGAGCACATGACAGGGAGACTATAAATAGGAAGCCATCTTAGAAAGAGCAAGCCAGTCAGAGGAGGAAAAGTGACAGGAGCAGAGGCTCTGCATGAGCTCTGCTCCGGAGGCGGGCCTAGTCTGGGAGGCCCAGGACTGAAGGAGAGAAGAGAGGAGTGGGAGCAGGAAGGCTCCAGGAACCGAAGTGACCCTAGGGGTACGGGCCGTGCAGAAGGCCACCCGTACTCCCGCTGCTACCAGGAGGTAGAGGGGTCAGGCCAGATAAGGGGAACCGGTCCCTCAACTAGCGGAGAAACAGCAAGGCTCAACTAGAAACCGGAGGCTGCAGCATTTCATGTACTGCAGGCCAAAGTCCACACCAGTCTCACTAAGAAGGTAGCCACATAGGACCCAGGGGACGGAACACACGTCGCCCACCAAGGCCCGAGGATACCGGATAGAAGTGTCACTGGGTGTGAGGTGCAGGGAGAAGGCCAGAGAAAGGACACACAGAAGGGGGTCCTGCTAAGTACTCCAGAGCTATCTGGGGGTGGACTGAGCCCCTCACTGAGTACGCACAGCACGACGGGGGAGATTGCTCTGGTACCTGTAATCTGGACTGCAACAACTGTGAGTAAAGATCTTGGGACTGCATCACACGGACTCTGTGTTCATTACTGACTCCCTGCACTACAACCACCATCATCCACCCACACTGCCCTGAAGCTACACTCTTCCTGTGGGGAGTAATAATACCATTGCTGCAAAACCACCAGCTTCAGAGGACTGTTCCGCAGCGGCGGCCCCTTTTGCCGCACTCCAGAGGTGGAAAAGTCGGACATTATAAAACCCATATATACAAATTACCCTTGGATTGACCGCCCTGGGTCACGGACCGGGTCACCGCCACAGTGACTACAACCCCCAGCGTCTACCGGCCCGGCTCCGGGTACCCCACGGCCCAGGGGGCGCGTCATCTTCATAGGTCCCTGATCTGAGACCACTCCTGCAGCGTGATTTGCCCCACCTCTGGATCTCGTTGGCCCAGGCTATACGTCAGAACGTATTGCACCAGGGCTTGTCGGTGCTGCCACAGTCGCTGCAACATGTGCAGAGTTGAATTCCACCGTGTCGGCACATCGCATTTCAGCCGGTGAACTGGCAGGCCCAACGACTTCTGTAGAGATGTAAGTCGTTGAGCTGCGGGATGCGAACGGCGGAAGTGAGCACACAGCGACCGTGCCGTCTGCAGAAGGCCATCTAGTCCGGGATAGTGGGCTAAAAATTGATGGACAACCAGGTTCAACACGTGAGCCATACAAGGCACGTGTGTGACATTGCCCCGGCGAAGGGCCGCACCCAGGTTTGCAGCATTGTCGCACACGGCCTTCCCTGGTTGCAGGTCCAGTGGAGACAACCATTCATGAAACTGGGTCTCCAGAGCTGACCACAACTCCTCAACTGTGTGACTCACATTTCTCAGACATTTCAAAGTAAACACTGATGCCATTGAGCCCTGCTGCCAGCATAGTAAGGAGGTGTGCAATATTCTTTCTGCGCAGTTAGAAAGCAGGTGGCATTACCAGACAGGCTTTGGGTGCAGGTGGAGGATCGAGAGGAGGTTGAGGAGGCACAAGCAGTGAAGGAACTTCGAGATAAAGAGGATTGACGCACAACTCGTGGGGACGGTAAGACTTGGACAGCAGCCCCTTGTCCTGCTGTCACCATAGTTACCCAGTGCCCAGTCAGCAACATGTAACGCCCCTGTCCATGCCTACTCGTCCAAGTGTCTGTGGTGAAATGCACCCTGTCACACAGAGAGTTTCTCAAAGAAGCGGTGACGTTGTGTGCGACATGCTGGTGGAGAGCAGGCACACCTTTCTTTGAGAAGTAGTGCCGACTGGGCATCTGCTACTGGGGCACTGCGATGGACATAAGGTCTCGAAATCCTCTGTGTCCTCCAGGCGGAAAGGCAGCATTTCTGTAGCCAACAGCTTGCAGATGGTGAAATTCAACCTCTTAGCTTTGTCATGGCTAGGAGGAAATGGTCTTTTACTTTTCCACATCTGAGGGACCGAGGGCTGGCTGTTGTGCTTAGACGGGGTTGAGTAGGGTGTCCCCGGCAAACTGCCGGTCTGTGAGGAAGATGCAGGCGGACATGTTAGGTTGCCTTGATCCAAAGGTGGTGCTCTCGATGTAAAAGAGCGCTCAACACCAGCAGGTGTTTCCACTTCCCAATGAACTGACGACCTGCCAATCACACTGGCTGTTGCGGGTAAAGAGGTGGCAGGTCTGCGTCCAAAAACATGTGTGACTGCTGTCCCCCCAGTCACAGAGGATGAAGAGGCTGCGGATGCACAAGATGGGGCAGACAGTGGTTGGCCCGGCCCGCTAGGCCGCATTGTAGCACAGTGAGCTTCCCACTGCAACTTATGCTTCATATCCATGTGACGGTACATGCATGAAGTACTCAAACTATGGATTTTTTGGCCTCTACTTAGCTTTTGGTGACAAATATTACAGATAACACGAGTTGGGTCATCCTTATCGATCTGAAAAAATGCCCAGGCTATGCAAGGCTTAGAGCCCATGCGACCTGAAGAGCCACTACGACTTGTGGTCAGAGGCAGAGTTGTGGTTGAGGATGCAGTTGTTGATGTGCTTCCAGTACTCCGTCTCTGTCCAGGAAGGCGCAACCTAACCTCATCGTCAAAAGCATCTGTGACGCCCCGCTGCGCTTGGTATCACAGATCCTAGAAGAGTGCATTGATGGAACCCTCCACAAGAGGCCCCCATAAACATTCACACATCTCCACCTTCCACCTCAGACCACCAGAGGGAGCCCGTTAGGGATATAAATAGGGAAGGTGGAGCTAGGCAGTTCAGTTCCTCTGAAGAGTTCCTGCAGTAGAGAAGCCTAAGAGAGGTCAGTCTGCAGGGAGCTCAGTCTAGTCTAGAGAACTCAGTTAATAGTTCAGCAGTGGAGCACGAGGTTCCTGCTAGCTAGATTCAGGGAGCCCAGTTAGAGCTTAAGGTGTGCCGGCGCCATAAGATCGGTGAAGCGCGGCAAGCTGCCGTTAGTGTGTATAGCCTAGTGAGGGCCCGAGTAGGCCGAAGGCGAGTGGCGAGTTAGTACATAAGGGGCAGAGGAGCTTAACCAGCTCACCCTGAAGCATTTACCGGACACCGGATCCGAGCTTACCGGGATCTCTATGACCCAGTAAGGCATAACCGGAATCCCTGGAGAACTACAGGTCCCAGGATCGCTAAGGTGCTGATATGTAACAGAGCCAGGAGACGCTTAGGCCCCGCATACTGGGAGCGTGAACTCCAAGAGAAGGCCCTACCACAAGGTCAGCCAGCGCAGGACAGAGACAAAGTTAGGCCTAGCTCCAGGCAGGTCAGAAACTTACTACGCAGAGGCAAGAAACAGGAGGCCCTACACCCGCTCATTGGGGAGGATCCTGATATGCACCCTTCACCCTACAGTGCTCCGGGATGTGCCTGAATTTCCACCAGTAAAAGGTACTGAAGTGACTACCATGTCCGTTCCCGTTCTTGCTCTGACCCAGCTGGGTCTTGCCTGTCCTGCATTCCCCCTGCATACGCTGCCCTGAGACCTAGCTCCACCTGTGGGGAGCTATACCATCGAGCTGCCTTATCACGGGCCTCAGTGGACTGCTGAAGCGCTGGTGCTTCTCACCAGATACCACAGGTGGCGTCACGAACTCTTATAAAATTAACAATTATCCACCCTTTTAAAGAGTGACCCCAGGGTACGGGCCAGGGAGCCGACCACCGCGACATCCCCAAGGCCAGGCAAAGGCCCGGGTACCGAGTCATCCCCATCCCCTGGGCTAGTCACATCCTCCTCCACCTCCTCTGCTGACCTCATCGACTAGCTGACTGTGGGTTGACAGTAAGTGGGATCTCCAACCTCGTCATCATCACCCTGTGTGTTCTCACACCCGTCGTCCTCAGAGCCAACCTCTTCCTGCCCTGACCGAAAAGTCAAGTTGTCGCTCCAATCAGGTATTTGAGTCTCATCATCGTCTTCATCATTGTCTCCACCAACAGGAGTTACAGTTTGGGAACGAGGGTCTACATTATGCTCAGAACCTTCTTCATCTGGTCCTGGATCCGACTTATAAAGATTCTGGGCACCAGTGCAGATCATTTCCTCGTCTGGATTAACAGAAGTTCTGGAGCAGACCTCCGTTTCCCAGGCTATAGTATGAGTAAACAGCTGTGCAGACTAAACCATCTGTGTTACCCCATACTCAGACGGGCAGCTGGAGACTTGGGAGCTGTGAGGAAGCAAGTGCGATTGCGGTGACACCTCTGAGGACTGGAGTATTTGTGATGTTGAAGTTGAGGTGGAGGAGAGCCCACTTGAAGGAGCACTTGATATCCGTTGAAGCACCTGCTGTTTTTGTGCCTCATCTGGAATTTGTAGCGATGGGCGTGTCCGTAAGAAAGGGATCGTATCACATTGTCCACGAAAAGAAGTCGACATCTTAGTTTGGCTGGAAGATGGTCTTTCTTCTGCAGATGTTGGCTTGACCCACCAACGGACAGGCACCAGTATTGGGAGAGGGGGGCTGGCCATCAGGGTCCACCGCGGCTCTGGCACAAACCCGGCGATACGGAGGTGGCACGGGCAGGAACGGACTGGCCGTGTCGGCTTCGCACTTTTTTGGTTTTAGAAGGGCATGACATGCCTATATCTGTGTCTCCCCCTCCTTTTACTCCTCCACCTCTTTTCTTTTCGCATGACTATATGTACTTGTCACTTTTCCATGTGTTAGTTATGTCTTCTGAGCAGTTTGTCAGCTTTTGGACACCTTTAAAGGTGTTTCTATGTGTTTCTATGTGTTTTTGTTTGCCTGCCATTGGTTTTAACGGTGTTCGAAGGTGTTCGACGAACAGTTTGACGATCAGTTCGGCGAACATACGGGTGTTCGACGAACAGAACTCGAACACTACGGGGGTGGCTCAACACTAGTCACTAGCTGCATTAAGATCTGCTAATTATTTCTCTACTTTGGATCTCACTAGTGGGTATTGGTAGGTTCCTGTAGCAGAGGCGGATAAAGAAAAGACCGCATTCACAACGCCGATGGGCCTCAGCAAGTTCAACTGCATGCCATTCGGGCTCTGCAACGCCCCAGGAACCTTCCAGCGGTTGATGGAGTGCTGTCTAGGACATAAGAACTTCGAGACAGTCCAGCTGTACCTGGATGACGTCATAGTATACTCCAAGTCCTATGAAGATCACCTGAAGCACCTGGCAGAGGTATTTGAAGCCCTAGCTGGTTTTGGCCTGAAGGTGAAGAAGTCAAAATGCCACCTGTTGAAGCCCAAGGTGCAGGACCTAGGTCATGTGGTAAGCGCTGAAGGTGTAGCACCAGACCCTGACAAGGTCACAGTAATCAAGGACTGGCCAAGACCCTCCACTATCAAGGAAGTGCGGCAGTTCCTCGGGTTGGTGGGCTACTACCGAAGATTTATCCAAGGCTTCACCAAGCTGGCGGCACCCATGCAGGACCTCCTAGTAGGCCAGTCCAGGAAGGCCAAAAACCCGAAGCCTCCATTCAAATGGGATAAGCTGGAAGACGAATCCTTCAGCAGGCTGAAGATGGCTCTCACAGGAGACGACATCCTGGCCTACCCTGACTATGGCCAACCCTTCATACGCCATACAGACGCAAGTAACGTGGGGCTAGGAGCGGTGCTGTCTCAGATACAGCAAGGCAGAGAAAGAGTGATTGCCTATGCCAGCAGGAAGCTCCGGCCCACAGAAAGGAAGCCCGAAAACTACAGTTCCTTCAAGTTGGAGTTCCTCGCCGTAGCCTGGGCTGTGACAGAACGCTTTAAGCATTATCTCGCCTCCTCCAAATTCACCGTCTTCACGGATAATAACCCGCTGACGCACCTGGACACTGCGAAACTTGGTGCCCTGGAACAAAGATGGATGGCCCGACTGTCTAAATATGAGTTCACCATCAAGTACCGGGCTGGGCGCAAGAATGCAAATGCTGATGCGCTGTCCAGGATGCCTAACTTGCCAGATGGGGGAGAAGACCCGGAAGAGCTGGAGGAGATAGAGATCCCCGCTTTCCCCCGTCATGGAGTAACCCAGTGCTCCCATTATGTGAAGAACAGGTGCTACGCCAACAGAGAGGCCACGTTCAATCCACTGCCCCACCATGGATGGGCAGAGACACAAGATAGTGACCCGGCTGTCCGCCTAGTCAAGGAGTTGCTGACACGAGCTGACTCATACCCTGATCCAGATGCTCCAGAGGAGACCAAACAGCTGTGGAAGGAGAAGGGCAAGCTATTCATCTATGAAGGGAAGCTGTGTCGAAGAGCCATCAACTCCCGGACACATGAATTGGTCTGGCAGGTGGTAGTCCCGAGGCGGGATGCATCAATGATCTTGAAAGCGTACCACGATGGGGCGGGACACTTTGGCTGGAAGAAGTTGGAAGTCCTGCTACATGAACAGTTCTACTGGGCTGGCATGAGGAAAGCAATCGAGAGGTGGTGTCGAGAATGCAGACCATGCAACCTGAGAAGAAAAGACCGTGACAGCCAGAGGGCTCCCCTACAGCCCATCATCACCAAACAGCCACTTGAACTGGTAGCCTTGGACCACGTGAAGCTAGCCCCAAGCAGGTCAGGCTATGTCTACGCTCTCACCATCGTAGACCACTACTCCTGGTTCCTGGTAGTAGTGTCAGTAAAGGACCAGATGGCTCAGACAGCAGCCAAAGCATTCCAACAGCACTTCTGTCGCCCGCACGGTTACCCAGAACGTGTACTTACTGACCAAGGTCCAGCATTCAAAGCGGAGGTGTTCCAGGAATTCTGCAACCTGTACGGCTGCAAGAAAATCAGGACAACGCCGTATCACCCCCAAACCAACAGGTTGTGTGAGAAGATGAACCAGGTGGTGATAGACCTGCTGAAGATGTTGCCCCTTGAGTAACGCAGGCTGTGGCCAGAAAAGCTACCAGATCTGGTGGACCTCTATAACCATATCCCAGTAAACTCTACCAACTGCACACCAGCTTACCTGATGAGAGCAAGACCTGGTAAGCTGCCCATCAACCTGGGCATGGGAGTCCTAACACCAGAGACAGCCTCACCGGATGCAGATTGTGACACTGAGCGGCAACAACAATACCGCAAAGTGCAAGAGAGTGTTGAAAGAAGTCTGTCCCAAGCAAGACAGAAACAAGAGAAGACCTACAATCAACACGCACCTGCTGTTCCATTGTCACCTGGAGAACAGGTCCTTAAGAGAAAGAGGCGACTCCACAAATTGGATGACCAGTGGGAGGTAGAGCCATACACCATCCTACCCTCGAGTCATGAGAACACCAAGGTGTGCCTCATTAGTAAAGATGGAGGGGAAATATCAGCAACAGTTTCAAGAGACCACTTGAAGAAATGTCCCGAGCAACTGCAATACCCTAAAGAAGACCAAGATAGCCCTCAACCCACAGAGGAAGGGGAAGAAATGGTCAAAACAGTACTCGGAGAATTACCCCGGTCGTGGACACAAGTGAACAATGCAACTGTTGTGCCAGTCCTTACCTTTCTCCAACCAGCCCCTCAGGAAGCTGCAGAAGTCCCAGAAGAGTTGGAAGAACAGTTGGCCCCGGAGGCAGAAGTTTCATCAACAGCAGACCAGGAGAATCAACCCTCTGCTAATAGTGAACCTGTCGTGCCCACGGTGAGCCAAAGAATCCGTAGGAAGTTGCCCAACCTACCAGTGTCACCTCAAAATACTAGTGATGCAGTTTACACTGAACCCACCACACCAGGGGTAGACACAAGGGACCAGGGTAGAGCATTGACAGATAGTGTACTCCGTAGATCTACAAGAGCTACAAAAGGTCAGCCCCCTGCCCGTTGGAGAATTTAAAATGCAGAAATTTAAAGTATAAACGTATTTAAATGTTTTATATGTGTGCATTTAACCTGTTTATCCAGTTACCCGAAAGGGATTCCGAGACTTTTAGGTTATGGACAGTGAATAACCAAGAACTTTCCCTTATAAATAGTTGCACTTGTAAAAGTGCCCCTTTGTGACAGACCACTGAACAAAAACCCGTTGGAGGTGGCCGAAGACGTGGTCCAACACCTGGATCAACTATGCCCTGCAGCCACCCCAGGGCCTTCGTTGAGGGTTTGGGATGGGTCCCTCAAACTACATCTTCTTCAGTGGAATGGACACCTGGTTGCGGGTTATACTGTAACCTGTTAAAGACTATAATGCTTGTAAATATTCTAATGTACTTTATTATTGCTATTGTTATTGTTACCTGTTATTTTGCAAAAATATGTTCAGTCCCGGAGTACTGAAATTAACTAGGGGGAATGTGGCACCCCAAGGGTCCGGTTGCCACAGTGGTATTGCTTCCCTCAAAAGAAGTAATGCCATGTCTGGAGGCAAGCAGGGGTTTCCTGGTCAGGTACACTATACATGCAACACTTTCCTGGCTCCAGGCCAGCAAGGGGAGCTCCTCCCCTTGGCAACTGGATCTGGAGGCGGGGTTAGTGAGCTTAGTGCAGGAGTCGAGTTTAGGACACTGAAGAGAGAGGAGCTAGGGACTGGAGCTGGAGAAAGCTTGTCCTAGCTGGAGCTACACAGGAACTGGACACCGGAGTCCGAGGCTGCGGGATACTTCAGGCCCAGCAGCAGATACCGCAGGGCAGGAGATTGCAGGTCTCCTGGCCCCATCAGATGCCCGGAGGCTCAGCTGCACCGAGTGACCAGTACCGCCAAGGAGGAGCGAGGCATCCACAAGGCCCGAGCTGCCAGCCATACGGGTGAGCACAGCATGTTACACTCAGGGACGTGGGCTACAACACAGCTAAAAGCAGAATAGCCAAAGAGTATAGTGAGAACGGCAGGCCTACAACTCCACCTGTCCAGGAGAACTCTATGCTTGCTCCCAGACTGACCAGACTCTTATCTCTAGCCAGTACTCCAGTCCAGGCCTGTCTAATTGGCACCAGTAAAGACCCTGGGACTGCACTATACGGACTCTGTGGTTATTTCTGCACCGCGACACCCTGCACAACCACCATCATCCACACACATTGCCCTGAAGCTACACTCTTCCTGTGGGGAGTTATACCACCCTTGCTGCCAACCCATCAGCTTCAGAGGACTGTTCCGCAGCGGCGGTCTCTATTAACCGGACTCCACAGGTGGCGTAGTCGGACATTATAAACCTATACATAAACTACCCTCAGATTGACCACCTGGGTCACGGACCGGGTCACCGCCACGGTGACTACAACCCCCAGCATCTACAGGCCCGGCTCCGGGTACCCCACGGCCCAGGGGGCGCGTCATCTCCCCACGCCAGCTGGCTAACACTGAGCTGAGCGTGAGAACTGCGGCCTGTGACCGGTGGTAATCTTTTTGATGTCATCACTCATCACTGCAGCAGTTGTTCTCAAGCTTAGCTCAGTGTAAGCCGGCTGGCGTGGTGAGAGGTCGCATCACTGATGTGACCGCTCACCAAACCATCCGGATCATTGTGGGACATCAGCATTAATGGATTATCGGTGGACAGGTGAGGATGAGTTTACATTTTAATTTTTATTTTAAGGTTAATAAATTATTTTATGGTTAATAAATGTGTAAAAGAGGGTTATTGTGGGGAGCATTTTTTTTAATTAGGGACTTTCTCACTTTTGATTATGGGGTTAATAATGGGGGTGTCTGATAGACACCTTTCCATTACTAACCCCTAGGCTTGGTGTCAGAGAACATAAAACAGCTGACATCAACCCCCAAACTATTACCCCACTTGCCACCGCACAAGGGAAAGTGGGAAGAGCTGGGCAAATTGGCATATCTAATGGATGGGCCTTTTCTAGGGCAGCTGCGGGCTGCTATTTTTAGGCTGGGGAGGGCCAATATCCATGACCCCTTCCCAGTCTGAGAATACCAGCACCTAGCTGTTTGCATTAGCTTGGCTGCTTATCAAAAATGGAAGGGAGGACCCACGCTGTTTTTTCTAATTATTCAAATAATTAACAAAAACGGTGTGGGGACCCCACTATTTTTTTCTGCACTGGTTATCAAGAATAGGGGAGAGCCCTTTTCATTGGCCACAAGCGCGCGGTGGATGCTGGGCTGTGACGTGCGCTGAAACCCCGTTCAGAGCCCATCAATCAGGGGGGTGCCGGTGATTGGGTCATGCCTCCATGAATCTAGAACTTGATGTGACATCAGCGGATGTCAGAGGAGCCTGCAGCCGGGGTCATGTGATGCCTACTGAGCGGTTAGCGATAGCGCCACTCACAGGAACAATTGGCATCCGTATGTATTTGCAAAAACACTTGTGTACCAGGTTTAAATAGTATAGTATAGTGGACAACTTCTTTAAGATGGAATCTCCTATGTAAGTGCTCAGTGTAGAGCACAGGATAAATGTGAACCAAGCCTTAAAAGTGATCCAAAATGTTATGTACCCCAAAATATTACCAATAAAAGCTTCAACTTAAGCATAACAAACAAGTCCCCACTCTGGTCCGTCATCTGTTAACAAAAATATAGGGTGCGTTTCCTCGTTACTGGTACCAAATTGGCTTTGGAAATGTGACATGGCTCCTCCCCAAAAGAAATCTGCACTCTTGAATGGTAGTATACTTCTTGGACTTCTTGTTAGCCTCTTGAAGGTTGCAACGTATATTAGTCCAAACTCTCTCCAAATCACCGGAAAAATTCTCCTCCTCCGGCACCGCCGACCCCAATTTGGAGAACGAAAAAACAAACAGTACAACAAAAAAAAGAACACCCAGCTTAGGAGGATGTATGATTGTTAAGAGCAAATTCTGCGAGAGGCAGAAACTCAGACCACCCCTCTTGATTGTCCACCACAAAACATCGCAAAAACTGTTCTACATCCTGGTTCTTTCTTTAAGTCTGTCCATTAGACTCAGGATGATACCCAGACGAAAATGACAAATGGACTCCCAACCTGTCACAAAAAGCATGCCAAAAGCGAGCCACAAGCTGAGTTCCTCTATCAGAAACAATATCCGTGGGAATGCCATGAAGCTTGACAATCTCCTTAACAAACGCCTTAGCAAGTGTCTTCGCGCAGGGCAACTTAATGAATGGAACCAAATGACACATCTTACAAAAGCGGTCCACGACCACTCAGATGACAGTAAAACTCTCGGACACGGGCATATCAGTAATAAAATCCATTGTGAGATGCGTCCAAGGCGCACTAGGAACCTCCAGAAGGCAAAGCAACCCCGCAGCAGGAGAATGTGAAGCCTTCGACCTAGCACACACAGTACATTGATGCACCCACTTGATGACTTCTTTCTGCCATCCAGGCCACCAAAAACTGCGACTGATAACTCTCTTAGTCTCAGAAATTCCTGGATGACCTGCCAACCGAGACTCATAACACTCCACAAACAAGTCTATCCTAAAGGTTCTAGGCACGAACAACCTCCCATGGGGAGTGTTAGATGGAGCATCATCTTGAGCTTTTAGAATCCCATTCTCCAAAACAGAGTCCACTGCCGCCATCACAACTCCTTTCTGTAAAATGCTCTCCTCCTCCTCGGCACCGACCGCAGGAGAGAAGCTGTGAGATAAAGCATCGGCTTTAACATTCTTACTACCAGGGATATAGGTAACAGAAAAATGAAACCAAGAAAAAAAAAGTGCCCACCTAGCTTGACGGGTATTCAAGCGCTTGGCAGCATCCAGATAGATCAAATTCTTATGATCTGTGAAAACCTGAATAGGAAATCTAGCGCCTTCCAAAAAATGACGCCAATGTTCAAACGCAAGTTTAATAGCCAGCAACTCCCGATTTCCAATATCATAATTCAATTCGGTTTCCAAAAAATTTTTCAAAAAGAAGGCACAAGGATGTACTCCATCCCTATTCTCCTGAGACAAAACTGCTCCGACCCCCACCGATGAAGCATCGACCTCGACCAAAAAAGGCTTGGTCTCATCAGGCTGCATAAAGATAGGGGCTGAACTGAACCTCTCTTTGAGATATTTAAACACTTCAATGGCCTCAGTAGTCCATTGGACCGTATTCGCACCTTTCCTGGTGAGATCGGTTAGAGGCTTAACAATTACAGAAAAATTCTTAATGAATTTCCTGTAATAATTGGCAAAACCCCAAAATCTCTGTATAGATTTCAAACCAATAGGCCTAGGCCATTCCTGCACAGCCTGAACCTTCACCAGGTCCATCTCAAAGCCCTCGCTGGAGACAATGTTGCCCAAAAAACTAATTTTCTGCACAGCAAACTCACATTTCTCCAGCTTAGCAAAGAGTGAATTATCACTCAATAACTGCAAAACTTCACGTACATTCTGCCAATGTCATCCAAATACACAACCACATTCTTACCAATCAAAGGTCTCAGTATGTCAATAATAAGGTTCTGAAAAAATGCAGGTGCATTGGTAAGACAAAAAGGCATCACCAGATTCTCAAAATGACCTAGCGGAGTGTTAAAAGCAGTTTTCCATTCATCACCCTCCTTCACCCATAACAAATTGTATACCCCCCGGAGATCAATTTTGGAGAACCACTTGGCCCCCACTAACTGGTTAAACAAGTCAGGAATTAACGGCACTGGGTAGGAATTGCGTACGGTAATCTTATTGATTTCACGAAAATACAGACATGGACTTAAACCCCCGTCCTTTTTTTTAACAAAGAAAAATCCAACTGCCACAGGCGACTTAGAAGGTCTAATGTGACCAGCAGCCAAGCTAGTCTGTATGTACTCCTCCAAGGCCTTTCTTTCAGGAATAGTTAGATTAAACAAGCGACTCTTGGGAAGAGTAGCTCCCAGAATAAACTCAATGGTGCAATCATAATCCCTATGAGGAGGTAAAACTTGCGACTCCTCCTCCAAAAAAACACTCCAAAAATCTTGAATAGGTACGGGTAATTCCCCATTTCCCACAACCGCAATGCGATCATTACAACATTTATCATAGCATTTCGGACTCCGTGACTTTATCATATTAGTAGACCAGTCCAGCAAAGGATTGTGCAGTTTTAACCAAGGCAATCCTAGAACGACCAGAGAGGGTAAATTATCTAATACAACCAAGTCCAAAATTTCTTGGTGAAGTCCATTGATAGTGAGGGGAAATGCAGCAACCTTGTGAGTAATACATTTCAAGGGAGTGTTTTTAATTGCAATCACAGAAATAGGTGATGACAAAGGTTTGGATTTCAATTTAAGTTTTTCCAAAAACTCTTTATCAATCACATTAAGTGTTGAACCACAATCCACAAATACCTGAAATTCAATCAAATTTTCTTGCAAAGTAGTACCCCCTGAAAGAAATACTCCTGCAGTGCGTAAACAATATATACGGGTGTACCTGACCTTTTTTTTTCTTTACTTAAACGAAGCTCACAATACTTAATCAAATGGTCAGCTTAACCACAATAAAGACACAATCCCTCGGCGAACCTCCGGTCTCTTTCCTGAGAGCGGAGAGACATCGCCCCAACCTCCATCGGTTCTCCGCCGTTTGAGCAGATTTTCTGCGGACTAGGACCTGACATTACAGGAGTCTTTACCTCATTCTGCCTAGATCTCAGCCTCCTATCCACACAAACAACTAATTGCATGGCATCCTGCAGAGTCTCAGGTGCGGGGAATGCAATTAGCAAATCCTTAACCCTTTCACTCAGACCAGCAAGAAATAGACATTTCAGAGCAGGATCATTCCATCTGACTTCAGAAGCCCACCTTCTAAAGTGTGTGCAATAAATCTCAGCATCATCTGACCCCTGAATCAAACGTCTGAGTTCTGCCTCAGCAGATGAGATTCGATCAGTATCGTCATATAATAGACCCATAGCAGAAAAAAACTCTTCTACCGACCTCAAGCATGGATCAGTAAGTTGAAGAGAAAAGGCCCACCCTTGTGGTTCGTTGCGCAAAAGTGACATAATAAAACCAATGCACTGTGATTCATTCCCAGAGGACCTTGGTCTCAAACAAAAATATAACAAACAAGCATTTTTAAAGGAAAAAAAAATCTTGCTGTTTACCATAAAAAACATCCAGCAGTCCTACCTTGGGTTCCACAAAATGCGCTCCGGAACAGCTACTCACGTGTTGCTGGAGCTCGGCCACCTCCAGAGTCAACCCCTGCAAGCGTCGAGCCAAATCTTGGACGGAAGCCATACTGTTCCCCGTATTAATATTTCTTCCTTTTTTTTTTGGGGGGGGGCTGGACTTACTGTTATGATCTGCAACAAGTACTAAGGAAAGAAGGGGAAAGCTTTCCCTACAGTAAGACTAAGCTGAATCTCTACGATGTAGTGGGCTGCCTGTTCCTAGCGAACGGACCCACCTTAGTCCTAGGCTAGTCTGAACGAAGACCTATAGAATAAAGGGAAGGGGTCCCTAAAAGAACTAAGGACTGGAACAAAAAATGGGACACCTCCTGAACCAAGAAAGTTGTTGCAGAACACAAAAAGATAAACTGACAAAAAGGTACTAGAGGTCCCAAAAGGACCAAGCGAACTGACAGAGATAGGCACAGAAGCACCTGGCTAGCAAAACAGTCAAGCAACACTGAAGTCCAGCACAGCCAAAAAGGTGGAGCTGGAATATAAAGGCAGAGGGTCACGTGATTGCAAAACACAAGATGGAAAAAACAAATAGGAGGGTTCTAACACTCTCCTTCACAATCAGCATCACCTTTGTGATCTGGTCCTGCATCTGGGCCACAAGTTCGATGACGCTCCGGTGGGGTGTTACCTCGGCTTCCCACGTCTCCTTTGCAATGTCCAGAAGACTCCGAGGGTGCCGTTTATATAACAGTTCGAAAGGCGAGAATCCAGCAGAGGCCTGTGGGACTTCCCTAATAAAGAACAGAAGGTAGGGGGGTAGGCAATCCCAGTCTCGGCCATCCTTCTCCACGACCTTATTGATGGACTTTAGGGTCTTATTGAACCTCTCCACCAGGCCGTCTATCTGCGGATGGTACACTGATGTCCTGAGTTATGTAATCTGGAGAGCCTTATACAACTCCCTTATCACTTTAGACATAAAAGGAGTTCCTTGGTCCATCAGGATCTCCTTCATAAGGCGATGTCCGGGAGAAAATATGCAGCAGCTCTCGAGCTATACTCCTGGCAGAGGAGTGTCTCATTCGTAACGCCTCCGGGTATTGTGTTGCGTAGTCCATCACCACTAGAATGTATTGGTGCCTCCTGGCTGACTTAACAAGGGGCCCGACAAGATCCATGGCAATCCGGTCAAAAGGGACCTCTATAATGGGCAATGGCACTAGGGGACTGCGAGGTGGGATACTGGAGCAGTTAGCTGACAGGTAGGGCAAGACTGGCAGAAATTAACAATGTCTTGGTGACATCCAGGCCAGTAGAACTTCTGCAGAACCCACTCTTGGGTTTTATCAACTTCTATATGCCCACCCAAGACATGAGAAGGTGCCAAATCTAACACCCTATACCTATAGGGAGCCGGCACCAACAACTGCTCTGTCACTTCCTCTCTTGGTTTAGTGACCCGATAAAACAGCTCCTCATTTAATGTGAAATATGGGAATCTGCTGTCAGCCCCCGGCTGCAACCCCATTGATCACAGTCACATTATCATATGCACCTTTCAATGTAAGATCCTGCATTTGAGTGGTACCAAAATCCCCCCTCCCCCAGAAATCCCCAACTCAGGAATGTCGGCATCCTGGGTCACCGTCTCGTCCTCATCACCAGCAAGGACACAAAGGGGGAACTCATCCGCCTCCGACTGTGATGAGGATTCTTCATGGTGGCACCGGTTCCTGATTGAGTCACCTGGTACCCCCTCTTTCTGCCATAAGTCCAAGAACAGGCTAAAGTCCCACCCTCTAATCACCACATGTAGGAGGTTCTTAACCACTCCGATCTCATGGGACTCATCCTCTCAGTTCATTTCTATAGTCACTCTGGCAACAGGGTAGTCCTTGGCTTCCCCGTGAATACAGCAGACGCCCATGCTTTTCCCGGGGATTAACTGGTGGGAGAGTGTGGTCCTTATCAGAGTCACCAAACTCCCCGAGTCCAAAAGTCTCGACAACAGTAACCCATTTATGGTCACGGGACATGACTGTGGGCCCTAACTGGGCTGATAGTCCACACTGCAGGCAGGGTAGGCATCATATGAACAGCGACTCCTTAGGCTGCAGTCCATCTGCTCGAAGGGCAAAGGACAGTGGGCGGCTATGTGTTCAGGACCGTGACATCTCCAGCAGATCATGTCTTTCCCAGCGGCCTTTGGCAACCCCTCAGCAACCCCTTGGGACCTTGGACTTCTCCCATTTATGGCTCTACTACCCCTCTGTAAAGGTCCGGGCTCCTTCTGGGTACCCCAGTATGGGGATGCAGCATTGCTCTGCTTCCTTAGGGACCTCTCAACCACCTGCTACCTTTTACTAGGTCAACTAGGTCGTCCGCGTTTCATGGGTCCACCTGGGCAACCCAGATCTGCACTGGCCTGGGGAGGGAGTGGATAAGCCTGTCCAACACCACCTGTTGTACCATCTGGGTTGGGGTGGAGGACTCTGGCTGCAATCACTTCTGCACCAGATGCAGGAGATCAAGAGTTTGGGAGTGTGGGGAGGGAGTGGATAAACCTGTCCATCACGATCCGTTCTACCATCTGGATTAGGGTGGAGGACTCCGGCTGCAACCACTTCTGTACCAGATGCAGATTGAACGCTTGGGACCGAGTGGGGTTTATCAATGCAATATACCCAGTGGTGGACACTCTGAGCTCGGACAGACATAGTCACTAGTGTTAAGCTAGTATGTTCTGTCCGAGTACGCTCGGGCCGAGCTCCGAGTATTTGTAGCTGCTCGGTGATATGCTTGAATCCCTCCCATGTGCATGATTTGCAACTGTTTGGCAGCTTTATTACTTGTGAGGAATGTGTAAGAAATAGACATTCCTCCCATGTAATAAAACTGTCAAACAGTTGCAAATCATGCACACGGGAGTGATTCAAGCATATCACCGAGCAGCTATAAATACTCGGTGCTCGGCCGGAGCGTACTCGGCAAAAGGGTTAACAGAACATACTCGCTCAACACTAATAGTCACACATGAGCATGCCAGTATCTCAGCTTTTAACTTTGAATATTCCTGGGCATCCTGTAAGGCTAAATCATAATAAGCCTTTTGGGGCTCAAAAGTCAGATAGGGGGCCAGCACCTCCACCCACTGCTCCAGCGGCACCTTTTCCTGCTCTGCTATCCTCTTGAACACAGTCAAAAACTCCTCATCATCATCACATCATCACCTGGGGTAATCTTCTGCATGACTCGTCTTCCAGACGTAGGAGTCATCACCTGGAGTGGGGGATGTGGCTGCCGGCCTCCCACGAACCGCCTATGCGAGCAATTTCATCTGCGGCTGCTGTTGTCGGTGCTGCTGTTGTTGCTGCTGCTGATGTTGGTGGATGTTACATAAGCAGCTTTCTTGTCTCCTGCTGGGCTAGTATAAGGTGCTATTTCAGGTCCTCCATGATTTCTGTCGTAGTTTCCTTGCTTATGGCCACCTTTACCCAGGACATTTGGTTTGTCCACAGCTGCTGTACGTATTCCTGGAATGTTGGCCGCATGTGAAACACCACCTCTCCAGACATACTGAACACTGAATGTCTCAGCAGGTCGTCTATTTAAACCCCAGACCACACCCTGGGGTGGAGATATGGAGAACAACCCCCCACCCGCTCTATGATTGTTCTCAGAAACCCAGCCCTTAACATGGCTGCTTAATCCCTAACAACACTTAGTGTGTTGGAGTAAAACTTCTGGGTTTCAAATCACTGAAGCTAATAGCCTCAGTGAAACATACCTTCCCTCCAGCACTTTGCCAGTGACTTTGTCACAGTGTATAGGAAAAAAAAAAGAAAGTGGCCAGCACACCTGTTGGTGTAAGTGCAATGTATATGTGCACATTCATACTGTAGGCATTAACAGACAAAACGAAGGATGAAAACAATGAATAAATACCCTGCAATAAGTAAGTAAATATTAATAGTACATGTAAAAAACATAGGATACTTTGTTGACAATATTTTGATCAAAAAATGCGAAAAAGCCATTTCACTACAACAATGTGTATCCAATCAGGATGGTCCTATCTTTGCACCTGCACGTGGAAAGCTAGATAGACAAGATGCACAGTTCAAAAAGGGGGGCCACGGACCTACTGTATTTTAAGGAACTAAAGCAAAACTGAAGAAATGGGCCGGCACACTGTGGCGCCCCTGAGGGTTCAGTCGCCACAGGGGTACTGCACCTCAGATAGAGGTGTGGTATCTCCTCTTCCAGGTAAGGATGGAGCATCACACAGGACCCCACTTCACACTCAACACTACACCACTCCTGTCCTGTAGGGGGCCTAAATGCACCATGGTGCTGCCCCGGTCCGGGATAGAGGAGATGGGGGGAACCAAGTAGTGGGTAAGGGTGGAGGAAACACTGACAGGAAGCACTTATAGAATCATGTATATTTGGCCATCTTAGGTTCAAGGTCTTTGATTGTGGGTCTTCTGTCGGGGTCCAGCAAGAGTCTGTAGCTGGCTGAAGATTCGCGGTCCTCGCTGTCTGGCCTTGAGATGAGGAGCGGGTCAGAGTTAACAAGTGTCTCTGCCCGGTCAGGGTCCTGTTCTAAGAAGGCCTTGGAGGGGAGCAGAGGAGATAGGCTCCACAGGCAAAAGGATCCCAGGAGGGTATGGACGGAGCGGAGTAGCCACC
Organism: Phyllobates terribilis; assembly: GCF_046119375.1. Lineage (NCBI taxonomy): Eukaryota > Metazoa > Chordata > Amphibia > Anura > Dendrobatidae > Phyllobates > Phyllobates terribilis. The sequence continues at coordinate 231,118,530 of NW_027362765.1, forward strand.
TGTATTCTTCACTCTGGCCTAGCCAGAGGGACTTCTGCTACAAAAGGGGTAACCGACCCCCGATATCTGACTTTGTTACTTCACGTCTCAGTCAGAAAAGCCCGGAGGCTTAGTGGATTCCAGGGGGATAAGGACGGAGCGCAGTCGCCACCTGTATCTCTCAACCTGCGTTTACCCAGTGGGACCCAGCATTACACCACGTTCATACCACACACAGTCAGGAGTGGACTCAGTGGGAGAACTTACTAAGGAGAGGAACACACCAGCGGGGTCTTGTCAGGTGCTCCTGGTCTACCTGGGGAGTGCTGAATCCCTTCCTGGTGGCCGCAGCGCGCCACGAGAAGCAGAGAGAAGCTTTGCAGCTGCTACTTCACCAAAGTGAGTAAAGCTTGGATGACTTCACCTACTGCCTCCGTTTGTTCATTCCTGCGCAGCACTGCACCCACCACAACTCTCCAGATCTTACTCACTGCCCTGAGGCCTACTCCGCCTGTGGGGAGTAGTACCAACCAAGCTGCCAGAACATCAGCCTCAGAGGACTGTTGCAGCGCTGGTGGCCTTCATCAGAAACCACAGGTGGCGTAGTCGAACAACCACTCATCCAAAAGCCCATTTTTCATGTGACAGCCCTGGGCACGGACCGGGTCACGGCCACGACGACATCCCACACCACCACCATACATTGACCCGGCACCGAGTTACCCCACCGCTCAGGGAGGGCGAGTCAACACCTACGGTATAAGTGCTATACAGGGGCGGACATACCGCTGGTGCAACTGCTTCGGGACCTGGAGGTGGAGAGGGGCCCTTGCAAGCAGGAGCGTACAGCCCATATCAGCATCCCACACAACAGCTATGGAGACACTCAGTAAAGATTACGGACAGAAGTGAAAGGGGCCCGGTGTCAAGCAGCATGGGGCCCCTCTCACTACCACCCGTAATTATTCTGATACCCATTACCCAGAGCCGGGTCGAGAGCGGTGCGCAGAGTGCAGGACTGGGGACTTCAAAAATGGAGCGTGTCATGCAGGAAGAGAGACGCTGGCCAGTGAGCGTGCTCACTGGCTGCTGTCTCTGTCCTCCTGCATGGAGACACCCAGTGGTGAGTGTTCACCTGTAGTCAGGGGCCCGGGCCGCACAGAACACTGGGGGCAATAGTGGAGGAGGAGCAGGACTTACAGTGTGTCTTCTGCTCCCTCCACTGTTCCATTCATAGCAGCATCTCATCAAGAAGAGGTCAGGGGAGGAGGCTCACTGCACGAAACAGCATGGCAGCAGCAGGGGCCTGTGCATCCTCTCTGCTGGGTCCCCACCCCCCACAGTGGTTTCTGCAGCCCTCTCCAGCTGATCTCTGCACTATGTGGCCGACCACCTCCCCAGCTCATCTGAACACCTGATATAGAAGAGTAGTATTTGCGTGTGTACATACAGTGGGTACGGAAAGTATTCAGACCCCTTTAAATGTTTCACTCTTTGTTTCATTGCAGCCATTTGGTAAATTCTAAAAAGTTGATTTTTTTTCTCATTAAAGTAGACTCTGCACCCCATCTTGACTGAAAAAAACAGAAATGTAGAATTTTTTGCAAATTTATTAAAAAAGAAAAACTGAAATATCACATGGTCATAAGAATTCAGGCCCTTTGCTCAGACATTCATATTGTAGCACCGGCGTCCCTGCCCTCTGCTAGGCAGGAACGCTGTTCCCCTCACCCCTCTGCTCCGAGCCCGGCGTCCTCCTCCCGCTCTGCTGGCAGCGCGCGCTCCTTCCCGGCCACTGTGCTTAGGGCGCGCGCGCGCTCCCTCCCTCTTAAAGGGGCCGCGCGCGCCGTCCTAAGGAGTCCCCGGCCAATGGCCGAAGGACTTCACCATATATAAGGCACCTCCTCCAAAATGGAGGTGCCCGAGCAATGTTGTTGCACTGTTCACTACTCTGCTTCAGCCCTCAGGTCCCGTTGCCAGTTGCCTGCCAGATTCCTGCCAGCTTACTGTCTGATTCCTGCCTGATATTCCGCTTACCTGCCTGCTAGCCTGAGGTCCGACGGTCTGCCTACCGACTCCTGTCAGTCTGTCTAAGGACCAGCTTGCCCGCTCACCTGGGAGCGCTCTTCTGCTACCTGCCTGCTAGCCTGAGGTCCGACGGTCTGCCCTCCAACTCCTGTCAGTCTGTCTATGGACCAGCTTGCCCGCTCACCTGGGAGCGCACATCTGCTACCTGCCTGCTAGCCTACCTGGAGGCTCCGCCGTCACGTGCTGTGACCACCTGCCATTCCAGAGACTCCTGCCCGCTCACCTGGGAGCGCACACCTGCTACCTGCCTGCTAGCCTACCTGGAGGCTCCGCCGTCACGTGCTGTGACCACCTGCCATTCCAGAGACTCTCGCTTGCTCACCTGGGAGCACACATCTACCATCTGCCTGCTAGCCTACCTGGAGGCTCTGCCATCACAGGTCGTACCTACCCTTTACCCAGAGACTGCCCCGGTCACTTGCCGTGACCTCCTGCCCGTTCATCCAGAGACTGCCCCGGTCACTTGCCGTGACCTCCTGCCCGTTCATCCAGAGACTGCCCCGGTCACTTGCCGTGACCTCCTGCCCGTTCATCCAGAGACTGCCCCGGTCACTTGCCGTGACCTCCAGCCCGTTCACTCGGAGACTGTCCCGGTCACCTGCTGTGACCGCCTGCCCGTCTTCCCTGGTCGCCACCCGCTCCCTTACAAGGACCGCCCCCTTGTATAGTAGCTCAGAGGTTCCGCCTCCCAGACCCGTTACAGTTTGCTCGGGCCATGGAACCCGGTGGCACCCAAGCTCCCTTACTCTTGGACCTGTGTCATGAACTGTCCCGTCAGAGGTCCCAACAGGAGTCCATCCTGGGTCACCTGCGGAATGTCAATTCTCGCCTGGACACTCTGACTGCTCCACCAGCAACCACCGCCAGTGCCATGACTCGTAATCTGGCAGCTCCGCTGCCCACCAATACTATGGTATCCTACCCCGGAACCCGGCTTTCTGCACCTCCTCGCTTCGGAGGCGACTCCGCTCAGGCTCGGGGCTTTATAAATCAGTGCACCCTGCACTTTGAACTCCTGTCCCACCAGTTTAACTCCGACCGGGCCAAAATTGCCTTCATCATGTCCCATCTCACCGGGGAGGCCCTGGCCTGGCTAAATCCTCTATGGGAGAGAGGAGACCCCCTGGTGTCCGACTTGCCTGCCTTTCTCACGGCTTTCCGGAAAGTCTTCGACGAACCTGGACGGAAGACCTCATCCGCATCATCTCTGCTACGCCTCCGTCAGGGAAGTCTCACCGTGGGCCAATATGCCATACGGTTCCGTACCCTTGCCTCGGAGCTGGCCTGGGATAACGACGCTCTGGTATCTGTCCTCTGGGAGGGTCTGTCCGGCCGTATTAAAGATGAACTTGCTGGTCGAGACATTCCTACCACTCTCGATGACCTAATAACTCTTGCCACCCGGATTGACCTACGGTTCCAGGAGCGTGCCAAAGAAGTCACCCGTGAGAGGAAGTTCCCACGTCTAGCTCCTACTTTTCAGAAATCCGTCACTCCCTCCGTTTCTCCACAGGTACACTCTCCTGAGCCTATGCAGGTCGACCAGACCAAGATGGTCAAAACCCGTCAAGACTTACGCCGTGCCGAGGGGAGCTGCTTCTACTGTGGCAGTAAGGAGCACCGGATCCGTACCTGCCCGGAGAGGTCGGGAAACGCCTGTGTCTAGGTTCGCTCAGAGAGGTCGACCTAGACAAGAATAAATCCTCTCCATCTCTGCTGCTGTCAGTCTCAATTATCTGCGGGGAGATTCGTTTTTTTGAACTAGCCCAACTCGACTCTGGAGCGGCCGGGAATCTTATTTCACAGGCCCTGGTAGAAAAATACCGCATTCCCACCAAACCTCTGGCTATACCATTATCTGTCGCTGCTGTGGATGGGGGCCTCTTACCACGTCCCATCCAACTCATCACCGAATCCGTAACTCTGCAGGTGGGAATGCTGCATTCTGAGAGCATCTCTTTTCATGTTCTGCCTGGACTCTCTCACGCCCTCTTACTAGGTCTACCTTGGCTCCAGAGACATGCACCCGTGCTTGACTGGCAGACCGGAGAAGTCCTTCGCTGGGGACAGGACTGTCATAAGACTTGTTTGGTTCCTGTTCATCCCGCCCGTCCTTCTCCTACCCCAACTAATCTACCTGGACTTCCGATTCCCTATTGGTCATTTGCTGATGTCTTTAATAAAAAGGAAGCATAGACATTACCCCCTCATAGACCATACGACTGTCCTATCGACCTGTTACCCGGTGCTACGCCTCCCCGTGGGCGTATTTACCCATTGTCCGCTGCTGAGACCCGGTCGATGTCCGAATATATTGAGGAGAATTTGGCCAGGGGATTCATCCGGAAATCTACCTCCCCGGCGGGAGCAGGCTTCTTTTTCGTAAAAAAGAAGGACGGCTCTCTCCGTCCCTGTATAGACTATAGAGGCCTTAACCAGATCACGGTGAAGAATAAGTACCCCCTTCCGCTCATTCCAGAATTATTTGATCGTCTGAGGGGGGCTAGAATCTTCACCAAACTGGACCTCAGTGGGGCGTACAACCTGGTCCGTATCCGTCAAGGGGATGAATGGAAGACTGCATTCAACACCCGGGACGGCCACTATGAATATCTGGTAATGCCCTTTGGTCTCTGTAACGCTCCTGCCGTCTTTCAAGAGTTGGTCAATGACATCTTCCGGGACCTTCTCTACTCCTGCGTAGTGGTGTACCTGGACGACATCTTGGTCTTCTCTCCGGATCTCCAGACTCACCGGAGAGACGTTCGTCAGGTCCTGCTCAGGCTCAGGCAGAATGACCTCTTCGCTAAATATGAGAAGTGCCTCTTTGAGCAGACCCCGTTTCCGTTTTTGGGCTACATTATTTCTCAGACCGGCCTACGAATGGATCCAGAGAAACTGTCTGCCATCGAGAAATGGCCCCGACCGGAGGGGTTGAAGGCAATTCAGCGGTTCCTGGGCTTCGCCAACTACTACCGCCTCTTCATACCGCACTTCTCTTCCCAGACTGCCCCAATTTCCGCGCTCACCCGTAAGGGCACTAATCCCAGAGAGTGGCCGCCCGAAGCAGAGGAGGCCTTTCTTTCCTTAAAACAGGCCTTCTCTTCCGCCCCGGTGCTGCATCGCCCAGATGGCAACAAGCAGTTCTTCCTGGAGGTTGATGCCTCCTCCTCTGGAGCCGGAGCGGTACTTACTCAAAAATCATCTTCCGGGAGAATGGTAACTTGTGGCTTCTTCTCCAAACTCTTCTCCTCTTCTGAGCGCAACTATTCCATTGGAGATCGAGAGTTATTGGCCATCAAGCTGGCATTGGAGGAGTGGCGTTACCTGCTCGAAGGGGCTCTTCACCTGGTAATAATTTACACTGACCACAAGAACTTGGCTTACCTCCAGCATGCCCAGAGACTTAACCCGCGCCAAGCTCGGTGGTCCTTGTTTTTTGCTCGCTTTGATTTTATTCTTCATTTTCGCCCGGCTGACAAAAACATCAAGGCGGACGCCTTATCCCGATCCTTTCTGGTGTCTGATCTCGAGGAAGAACCGAAACACATCATCGATCCCGCCAGAGTAATGCAGGTGGCTCCCGTGAGTCTAAATCGTCTCCCTCCCGGTAAGACGTTCGTATCAGTACCTGATCGGGAGAAGATCCTACACTGGGGTCACTCGTCTAAACTAGCTGGCCACGCCGGTCAGAAAAAGACCCTCCAGCTTATTACCCGGCACTACTGGTGGCCTACCCTGCACAATAACGTAATAGAGTTTGTTTCTGCCTGTGTGTCCTGCGCCCGCAACAAGGTTCCGAGACATCTGCCAGCCGGTCGCCTCCTTCCGCTCCCAGTACCTGCTGCCCCCTGGCAGCATATAGCAATGGACTTTATAACTGATCTCCCCGTCTCTGCCGGTTGTACGGTCATTTGTGTGGTCGCTGACCGCTTTTCCAAGATGGCTCATTTCGTTCCCCTGCCAGGCCTCCCGTCTGCACCCGAGCTGGCTAAAGTCTTTATCCGCCACATCTTCCGTCTTCATGGCCTGCCCCTCCACATCGTGTCGGATCGTGGGGTACAGTTCACCTCACGCTTCTGGAGAGCCACTTGTAAACTGCTAGACGTCACCCTGGACTTCTCCTCCGCTTACCACCCACAGTCTAATGGTCAAGTGGAGCGGATCAATCAGAACCTGACCAGTTACCTCCGGCACTTCGTTAATGCCCACCATTCAGACTGGGTGGATCTCCTGCCATGGGCCAAATTTTCTTACAACAATCACGAGAGCGAATCTTCCTCCAAATCCCCGTTTTTTGTAGTCTTCGGTCAGCATCCTCGGATCCCATTTCTCGTCTCCACCTCGGTGGACAATCCGGCTGCGGAATCTCTTGTTAACAAATTTTCCTCCATATGGGAGAGTACCCGATCCGCACTCCTTCTGTCATCCGAGCGTATGAAAACACATGCTGACAAAAAACGTCTGGATCCTCCTCAATTCCGTCCAGGGGATAAGGTCTGGCTCTCGTCCAAGTATGTCCGGCTCAAGATTCCTTCCTATAAGTTAGGGCCTCGGTTCATCGGTCCTCTGGAGGTCATCAGTCAGATCAACCCGGTGGCCTATAAATTGAAACTCCCGGCCAACTTGCGGATCCCTAACTCCTTCCATGTATCTCTCCTCAAACCTGTGGTACTTAACTCTTTTTCCAAGTCTACAGGTACGCCTCCTGCTCCGGTTTCCGCTGAAAACGAATTTGAGGTAGAGAACATTCTGGCCACCAAAAGGGTAAGAGGGAAGACCTTTTTTCTAGTAGATTGGAAGGGGTTTGGTCCTGAAGAGAGAACGTGGGAGCCCCGGGAGAACATCCATGCCCCTCTCATCCTAGCTAAATTTCTCTCTGGCCTAAAAAAGGGGGGGCCTAAAGGGGGGGGGGTACTGTAGCGCCGGCGTCCCTGCCCTCTGCTAGGCAGGGACGCTGTTCCCCTCACCCCTCTGCTCCGAGCCCGGCGTCCTCCTCCCGCTCTGCTGGCAGCGTGCGCTCCTTCCCGGCCACTGTGCTTAGGGTGCGCGCGCGCGCGCTCCCTCCCTCTTAAAGGGGCCGCGCGCGCCGTCCTAAGGAGTCCCCGGCCAATGGCCGGAGGACTTCACCATATATGAGGCACCTCCTCCAAAATGGAGGTGCCCGAGCAATGTTGTTGCACTGTTCACTACTCTGCTTCAGCCCTCAGGTCCCGTTGCCAGTTACCTGCCAGATTCCTGCCAGCTTACTGTCTGATTCCTGCCTGATATTCCGCTTACCTGCCTGCTAGCCTGAGGTCCGACGGTCTGCCTACCGACTCCTGTCAGTCTGTCTAAGGACCAGCTTGCCCGCTCACCTGGGAGCGCTCTTCTGCTACCTGCCTGCTAGCCTGAGGTCCGACGGTCTGCCCTCCAACTCCTGTCAGTCTGTCTATGGACCAGCTTGCCCGCTCACCTGGGAGCGCACATCTGCTACCTGCCTGCTAGCCTACCTGGAGGCTCCGCCGTCACAAGCTGTGACCACCTGCCATTCCAGAGACTCCTGCCCGCTCACCTGGGAGCGCACACCTGCTACCTGCCTGCTAGCCTACCTGGAGGCTCCGCCGTCACGTGCTGTGACCACCTGCCATTCCAGAGACTCTCGCTTGCTCACCTGGGAGCACACATCTACCATCTGCCTGCTAGCCTACCTGGAGGCTCTGCCATCACAGGTCGTACCTACCCTTTACCCAGAGACTGCCCCGGTCACTTGCCGTGACCTCCTGCCCGTTCATCCAGAGACTGCCCCGGTCACTTGCCGTGACCTCCTGCCCGTTCATCCAGAGACTGCCCCGGTCACTTGCCGTGACCTCCTGCCCGTTCATCCAGAGACTGCCCCGGTCACTTGCCGTGACCTCCTGCCCGTTCGTCCAGAGACTGCCCCGGTCACTTGCCGTGACTTCCAGCCCGTTCACTCAGAGACTGTCCCGGTCACCTGCTGTGACCGCCTGCCCGTCTTCCCTGGTCGCCACCCGCTCCCTTACAAGGACCGCCCCCTTGTATAGTAGCTCAGAGGTTCCGCCTCCCAGACCCGTTACACATATTTAAGTCACATGCTGTCCATTTCCTTGTGATCCTCCTTGAGATGGTTCTACTCCTTCATTGGAGTCCAGCTGTGTTTAATTAAACTGATAGAACTTGATTTGGAAAGGCACACACCTGTCTATATAAGACCTCACAGCTCACAGTGCATTTCAGACCAAATGAGAATCATGAGCTCAAAGGTACTGACCAAGGAGCTCAGAGACAGAATTGTGGCAAGGCACAGATCTGGCCAAGGTTACAAAAGAATTTCTGCATTACTCAAGGTTCTTAAGTGGCCTCCATAATCCTTAAATGGAAGAAGTTTGGGACCAACAGAAGTCTTCCTAGACCTGACCGTCCAGCCAAACTGAGCAATTGTGGGAGAAGAGCCTTGGTGAGAGAGGTAAAGAAGAACCCCAAGATCACTGTGGCTGAGCTCCAGAGATGCAGTAGGGAGATAGGAGAAAGTTCCACAAAGTCAACTATCACTGCAGCCCTCCACCAGTCGGGCCTTTATGGGAGAGTGGTCCAACGGAAGCCTCTCCTCAGTGCAAGACATGCGAAAGCTCGCACAGAGTTTGTTCAAAAACACATGAAGGACTCCAAGACTATGAGAAATAAGATTCTCTGGTCTGATGAGATGAAGATAGAACTTTTTCGTGATAATTCTAAGCGGTATGTGTGGAGAAAACCAGGCACTGCTCATCACCTGCCCAATACAATCCCAACAGTGAAACATGGTGGTGGCATCATCATGCTATGGGGGTGTTTTTCAGCTGCAGGGACAGGACGACTGGTTGCAATTGAAGGAAACATGAATGTGGCCAAGTACAGAGTTATCCTGGATGAAAACCTCCTCCAGAGTGCTCTGGACCTCAGACTTGGCCGAAGGTTCACCTTCCAACAAGACAATGACCCTAAGCACACAGCTAAAATAACAAAGGAGTGGCTTCAGAACAACTCTGTGACCATTCTTGACTGGCCCAGCCAGAGTCCTGACCTAAACCCAATTGAACATCTCTGGAGAGACCTGAAAGTGGCAGTCCACCAACATTCACCATCCAACCTGACGGAACTGGAGAGGATCTGCAAGGAAGAATGGCAGAGGATCCCCAAATCCAGGTGTGAAAAACTTGTTGCATCATTCCCAAGAAGACTCATGGCTGTACTAGCTCAAAATGGTGCTTCTACTCAATACTTCAATACTGAGCAAAGGGTCTGAATACTTATGACCATGTGATATTTCAGTTTTTCTTTTTTAATAAATTTGCAAAAATGTCTACATTTCTATTTTTTTTCAGTCAAGATGGGGTGCAGAGTGTACTTTAATGAGAAAAAAAAATTAACATTTTAGATTTTACCAAATTGCAGCAATGAAACAAAGAGTGAAAAATTTAAAGGGGTCTGAATACTTTCCGTACCCACAGTAAGCCCTACACTATAACCTTGAATAAATAATTACCCCTCACTGTGCTCCCTGCACAAAAAATGACTCCAACACTATCCATCTTATGGTATATTGCCTCCACACTGTCCGCACTGTACTATAACTGCCACACTGTCCGCCTTTGTGAACTACAACTCCAACACTGTTCCTCCTTATGAATTATACCCACCACATTTTCCTTCATGTACTATCCAGTTTCCACGTCTTCTCCATGATGCCTTCTCTCCATAACAAGCCTGCTCTTCACTGTCCTCCGATCTTGCCCTCTCCCCATGCATAGCCCCTCATCACAGTTCCCCCAATAATGCCCTTTCCACACTGTTCCCCCTCCCCCATGCTGCACCTGACTCTTTATGACCTGTTTCTAGTAAAAGCCCCCCGTATTTCCAGCTCTACAAAGCGCTTTCTCTCAGCTGCCGCTAAAAGGTCTCCTCCTATGTGGTGCTGTAGTGACATCTGCAGCGTGATGAGGTGACCCCATTTTGCTGACGTCGGCAGATCATGCCACGGATCATTCTGCCGCATGTCGGGCAGGGAGCTGATCAGTGCTCTTCTGATCCAGTATGCCAGGGCAAATTGCTGAAGTCTTGAAAAAAAGGGTCAACACTGTAAATATTGAGGCTTTGCATCTTCAAGTATATGTCAGCATAAAGTGTAAAAACCATAACCATAGAAACATCTAAAAGATGGAAAACCACTGAAGCAGCAAACTTTATGAAAACCAAAACTTGTGTCAGTCGCAAAACTTTTGGCCAGGATTGTACACTTGGGGACTTATTACTGTATGTGGTGTTACATAGGACTGCAGGGAAGGTATATTACATTATCGTGACTCAGAGCAGTCTCTATATGTTATTTGTAGTGTTACATAGGACTGCACATGGCAGCAGAATGAGAATTTTATTTTGCTTACCATTGTTTTGCGTGAAAAAGGGGCAAATAAATGAGTGTCTTCAGTAAAAGAAAAGAACAGCACAGTGTGGTTTGTGCCAAATCTTTTGCCATGGAGGGGCCTTACTGAGCCTCCTTGAAGGCTATGAAGGATTTATTTACTGCAGCAGCCAATCAGATTCTAGCTCTATTTTTCTGCCGCCAATAAAGCAATGAAAGCAGCGACCTGATTGGTCGTTATGTGTAACATCCCCTGCACTTATGTCAATTAGTGATGGGTAAAATGCGATTTTTTGGTGAGCCGGCTCTTTTGGCTCCGAAAATGGCTCTTCATTTCCTATTACCTTTGGCTTTAAATTTGAAGCCAAATTCTGGTATGTTTTAACCCATGATTGTATACCTTTTAGTAAAAATCTACACATGTGCCAATTTATGACATAAAACAGAATAGTTTCCAGAATAACCAGATTTTATATTATTTGCTGTAAAAACTTTAACAAACACAAAATGAAGATGCAAAATACCAACAAGATCCTAATTATCAGTGCCACATTTTAAAGCTACCTTCACACTTGGCAAGTTCGCTGTGGGCTGTCTGCTGCAAACAGTCTGCAGCAAAACTGCAGTGTCAAATGTCGCATCTGCATCCAGGCGGATTTAGATAAGGAATTTGCTGCGGAATTCACCCGTCCATTGACTGCAATGAATTTCGCATATCGGATGTTCTGCACATACTGACATGCTGCTGCTGAAGCCAATTTCACACCTCATGTCAGATTCTGAATTTTTCCACGAAGTGAGAATGTGTTTTGGATAAAAACCATTGCCACTGTTGGCTTCTGTAAATGCCATGGAATTTCCACGCTGATGATCTGCATGGAAACTCCGCTGCAAATCCACAAAGTGTGAAGGCAGCCTAAAATTGTCTTTAGGGCCCATTGGATAGATAAACTAAGTGCCATAGCTTGGATGGACTGATTCAGTTTATTTCTTCTGTTATTATCTGTTTTGGAAAAGACTGTTTTTTTGGTGTCCCATCAAGGACCAATGTCTTTTGCCATCACTAATATAATGTCATTAAAGGGGTTGGATCACATGGGCATTAGTGCCATTAATTGAAGAGAACTTTTTAAAATAGGTATATTCTCCATATACTTATTTTAAAAATTCTGCTTCAATCCTGCTGGTATTCCATAAAAACCTATGTAACTGTTTACATGGGTTTCCATGGAAGTTGTCCTGTGCCGGAGCCCTATTCAGCAAAAGACACACAGGATGCGACCATGTTGTCGGCCAGCGCTCGCTGACTGACCGCATGGACCATGCAGCACCCGAGCCTGCGATCCAGTGATGCTCCATCCAGTGATGGTATGTCTGCAGAGGAGATCCTTATCTGCCCTGCCCATATGCATCGCTGGATCATTTGTTCTCTTCCATTCAAGTGAATGGGAGAGAACAAGGGACGCACATTTACATCCGCTGTTTCTCCCTCGCTCAGCGAGGATTTACAAGCTGGCGGTAAATAACTATAATCAGGCTAAATCCAGATGTCAGTGTTCCTTTAATAAAGTGCCTGACTGCCTGACTGCTGCTTGTCACAGATTGGAGGGGTCAGGGCTGTGAGTCAGTGCTATGTGCGGCAGCAGGAGGAGCAGGCATTCTCAGTCTCCTGGATAAGATCAGTGACTACTGCCGGGAGGGAGGGGCCGGGAGGGGCGGGGCCAGAGGGGAATGAGGGGCGGGGTCAGAGGGGAGGGGAGGGGCCAGAGGGGCGGGGTGGGGCCAGAGGGGAGGGAGGGGTGGGGTGGGGCCAGAGGGGAGGGGCGGGGCCAGAGAGGAGGGAGGGGTGGGGCCAGAGGGGAGGGAGGGGCGGGGTGGGGCCAGAGGGGAGGGTGGGGCCAGAGGGGAGGGGCGGGGCCAGAGGGAAGGGAGGGGTGGGGTGGGGCCAGAGGGGAGGGAGGGGCGGGGTGGGGCCAGAGGGGAGGGTGGGGCCAGAGGGGAGGGAGGGGAGGGGCCAGAGTGGAGGAAGGGAGGGGAGGGGCCAGAGGGGAGGGAGGGGAGGGGCCAGAGGGGAGGGAAGGGAGGGAGGGGCGGGGCCAGAGAGGAGGGAGGGGCGGGGCCAGAGAGGATGGAGGGAGGGGCGGGGCCAGAGGAGGGAGGGGCGGGGCCAGAGAGGAGGGAGGGAGGGGCGGGGCCAGAGAGGAGGGAGGGAGGGGCGGGGCCAGAGAGGAGGGAGGGCGGGGCCAGAGAGGAGGGAGGGAGGGGCGGGGCCAGAGAGGAGGGAGGGAGGGGCGGGGCCAGAGAGGAGGGAGGGGCGGGGCCGGAGGGGACTGACTGTGGAACGTGAACTGGCAAAGAGCCGTTTAAATTTCAATTGGCTCCCTGCCAGGAGCCAACTCATGATTCACTATAAAGAGCCGGCTCTTAAAGCCGGCTCGTTCAGGAGCTACCCATCACTAATGTCAATGAACCTCCAAGTGGATGGACTGTCTCTCACCCTGTCCCGGGAGCACAGAGACTGCTGAGGGCCATACATTAGCACATGGCTACCTGTGACACTAGCACACTACTACATGTGTACACCGTACAGTGAGAGAGTCCGGGGATAGACCGCAAGAGCGAGCTGGCTGCCGTAACTGTGGTTACAGGAGGAGGGCGCGTCTGGATGACGTCATCGCGCCGATGTTTATGTGATGTCCGGGATTGCTACTGAAATCAATGATGGGGACTAGTAACGATTCGGAAGTGAAAGGCCAGAGCTGTGGAGAGGAGGATGGAGACCCCGGGGACCGAGCATCACCGGTTAGTGTTACTGCAGCGGACGGGGCTGGCAGGACTGAATGCACAACCTGGCTGTATGGGCGATAGTGACACTACTGTATGTATGTACCTGGCTGATGGTGGCCACTGTATGTGAGAGTCATAAAAACCTCCATGTAAGAGATCAGTGTATGTGACATACGTGATCACCTCCATGTAAGGGATCAGTGTATGTGACATACGTGATCACCTCCATGTAAGGGATCAGTGTATGTGACAGACGTGATCACCTCCATGTAAGGGATCAGTGTATGTGACAGATGTGATCACCTCCATGTAAGGGATCAGTGTATGTGACAGACGTGATCACCTCCATGTAAGGGATCAGTGTATGTGACAGACGTGATCACCTCCATGTAAGGGATCAGTGTATGTGACAGACGTGATCACCTCCATGTAAGGGATCAGTGTATGTGACAGACGTGATCACCTCCATGTAAGTGATCAGTGTATGTGACAGACGTGATCACCTCCATGTAAGGGATCAGTGTATGTGACAGACGTGATCACCTCCATGTAAGAGATCAGTGTATGTGACAGATGTGATCACCTCCATGTAAGGGATCAGTGTATGTGACATACGTGATCACCTCCATGTAAGGGATCAGTGTATGTGACAGATGTGATCACCTCCATGTAAGGGATCAGTGTATGTGACAGATGTGATCACCTCCATGTAAGGGATCAGTGTATGTGACAGATGTGATCACCTCCATGTAAGGGATCAGTGTATGTGACAGACGTGATCACCTCCATGTAAGGGATTAGTGTATGTGACATACGTGATCACCTCCATGTAAGAGATCAGTGTATGTGACAGACGTGATCACCTCCATGTAAGGGATCAGTGTATGTGACAGACGTGATCACCTCCATGTAAGGGATCAGTGTATGTGACAGATGTGATCACCTCCATGTAAGGGATCAGTGTATGTGACAGATGTGATCACCTCCATGTAAGGGATCAGTGTATGTGACAGATGTGATCACCTCCATGTAAGGGATCAGTGTATGTGACAGACGTGATCACCTCCATGTAAGGGATTAGTGTATGTGACATACGTGATCACCTCCATGTAAGAGATCAGTGTATGTGACAGATGTGATCACCTCCATGTAAGGGATCAGTGTATGTGACAGATGTGATCACCTCCATGTAAGGGATTAGTGTATGTGACAGATGTGATCACCTCCATGTAAGGGATCAGTGTATGTGACAGACGTGATCACCTCCATTTAAGAGATCGGTGTATGTGACAGATGTGATCACCTACACTGATCCCTTACATGGAGGTGATCAAGTCTGTCACATACACTGATCCCTTACATGGAGGTGATCACGTCTGTCACATACACTGATCCCTTACATGGATGTGACAGACTTGATCACCTCCATGTAAGGGATCAGTGTATGTGACAGACTTGATCACCTCCATGTAAGGGATCGGTGTATGTGACAGACATGATCTGACTAAGGGGTTTTAAAGGGTATTCAGTCTGGTAATGTGACCCTAAGTCATTAGCATTTGCTGTAGCACTATTCTCTCTGGGAATCTGTGCACCCTGCATTGTTACAGGTCTATGAGAACTTTTTAACCCCTTCCAAACGTGGCCAATTGTCATTTTTGTGCTTTTAATTTTTCCTCCCACTTTTTCAAGAGTGCTATATATTTTTTTTACATTTCTCCGTCGACATTTCCTTATGAGGGCTTATTTTTTCCAGGATGAATTGTAGTTTTGAACTACACCATTCAATGTACAGCAGGGGAGGGCGGTGTGAGGAATAAAAAATTCAAGTTGGGTGAGGTGAAAAGAATGCAGTTCTGCCATTATTTTTTGAGTTTCATTTTTTTGCGTGGTAAATGTTACCTAGTGACTTGATTTTCAGGTCAGTATAATTCCAATAATACCAAACTCTTCTTTATTAGTTTATTGGTGGGAAAAAATTTTGTTTGTAAAAATAAAAAAATTTTGCTTGTGTCACTATTTTCCAAGACCCATCATTTTTTTTCTGTGGTTGGTGCTTTGAAAAGGCATATTTTTTGCAGGGTAGCTGTAGTTTTTAACATACCATTTTAAGGTACATGGAATATTTTGATTGCTTTCTATTGCCAAAAAACATTGGCACTTACCTTATGGGTTAAATTATTTTGATAGATCAGATTTTTACGGAGTTGGCAATAATGAATATGCTTTTGGTTTTTTTACTTAAACATAGACTCCAACAGACATTACTCCTCCTGGTCTCTATCTCGTGCCACTCAAATTGTGGATTTAAAGTCAAGGGATTCTTTGTTAAATAAAAACTCTAAAAAAATAATTATAAGAACAAAGCTTTTAAAAATAATTCCCATCTTAGCACTAATTTATAGTGCATTTTTTTTACAGCTATATCTAATATAGTAAAATGTAACCTTCACATCTTAAGGGAAGATAACATACAAAATGCACCTGTCAGCAGGATTGTGCTCAGTAAACTACATACACTGTCAGGTGGGCGCCAATACACTGGTTAGAATGATACCTTGGTTGATGAAATCCGTCCTGTGGTTCTTGTGTAATCTTTACTTTCAGTTTGGAGATAATGATATGCTCGTGCTCCGGGGCGACCTGTGGGGGCGCTCTATCTGGTGCTCTGCTTACATATTCATTTGTATGCTCTTATGACAGCTCACTGTGCCTTCACTGACCTGTCTCCTATTTTACATAATGCATCTAGTAGTGCAGGGCTAGGTAAAATAGGAGGCCGGTCAGTGAACGATCAGTGAGCTGTCATAAGAGCATACAGATGAATATGTAAGCAGAGCACCATATAGAGCTCCATATATATTGATTCTTTGATTGACAGCTCCAGCTTCATAGAGCCAGAGAAGAGCTGAGATAGATGGAAAACAAGCAGGTGGGAAGGTGCACTGTAGTGTTTGGCCACACCAAGGGTGCACCAAGCGGCTGTACTTGGTTTGAACAATCAATCTGTGCTGATAGACTTCATTCAAAGGCAATTGTGGACCGTATAACACCTCTGACCTGGATCTGTTTCATGCACTTTCGGAAGCACCATAATATAATACTACGTCATGGAGTGGGAGGTGATAAATCTAATAATTTCTATTAGTATAGCCCCTACTTACTACTGTGAGCGTTGTCACCCAAGCTGATCGGAGGCAAGCCCTTCACAGATAGGACCGTTGTGCTACTCCACTTAATAATTGGGATCGGTATGTCTGAGGGCTGCTTATGTGGTTCTCCTAGTATCTACTGGTTTAAAATGGATCACTCACTTTAGACAGAGCGTTCCCTTCATTCTGGACCCTCCTCTTTTAGGCAGACCACTTATTGGCTTCAAAGTTTCTGGACGATAAGGACGATAATCCTTTAGACTTTTAACGGATATCTTGTGTAAGTGCCCCTACCTAAAGTGCACCCATATTTACACACCATCTTACATTGATGCCATCAGCAGGGAGATCTTAAAGCTTTAGGCTCCAGTAACATATATGAGCATTGGCTTCTGGGAGTCCTTAATCTTGTCCTTTGGTCTCTTTGTTTTACTTGCAGAACCCATGGAATATCATGATTAAGCACAGGCAAGTGCAGCGTAGGGGGCGCCGTGCTCATGTTGCAGTCAGGTAAGACTCTAGGAGCCTTGCTATTTAGTCTGCACCTTTCTATTTTTTTCCTGCTATTAATCTGTATAGTTTGTTTTTTTACTGACTTACAGTTTTACTGACCCAGCCGTCTCCATGGATCTGCTGCGTGCAGTTCTGCAGCCGAGCATCAATGAGGAAATTCAAGGCGTTTTTGATAAATACATGAAGGTAAAGATTTTGTCATCCTACACTGCCCATTACTTGTTTATGGTGCATAAGGATCTGTCATGTTCTCTGTTGAATACCAGCTCTGAAGCCATCATCAGATCTTTTACCAGAAATGTGCATATGACCAACCTCTAGATCAGTCTTTTATCAGACTTCTTCATACTTGGTGTAACTAAAGGCAGACATCCTACTACGTAAGGTTACGTTCAGAGGAACATATTTTCGGCCATTGTGTAGGCCTTGTAGTTTGCACATGGACCGCACTCAGCTCAATGCAAGACACATAAGTGATTTTGTGTATGGAAAAGATAGTTTGTGCACCCATCTGTGTTGCAGCCAAGTACTCATCAAGAGCTGCGCTGGCATAGATTACATCATTGCAATGTAAAAGTTTAAACTGAATCATCCACCCAGCCTGATAGCTCCTCAGTGTCCCTCCTCCCGGTTGCTGCTGAGATCTCACCCTGCTCAGTACAAGCTGCAGCTGTCACTCAGACTAGGTGGGTGGAGAATGAATAAACTAGGAGTAATCAGCTCTCATTCTATGGCTGGATTCTACAACATGATAGGTAGCTAATATGAAGTCACTTTGCAGTCTCTGTATGTGAGTGGTCTGCTTGTGTTGTGCAGCACAATGGCTGTAATATTCTAGTTTAATATGCCATGTCTGTTCTAATTGTCTTTAACTCCTAGTTCTTCCAGAAAGCTGCGACAAATGTGAGGGAGAATGTCGGAGATCAGGTGGACCCAGAACAGCTGATTCGGGAGACTTGCCGTAGTTGCCTGGAGCAGGTAATACGTAAAGTTAGGTTGGCAGACCTGGGTAGACCGGTGTATTTACTTCTAAGTATTGTCCTGTTCCCTAATACAGGCCAAGGTGCTGTTTACAGATCGAGACAAGGCCGTAGTAAAACCTGTTTTAGAGGGCAGCTTTGTGAAGGTAAGATGAAAGCTTTAGTTATTGCAGGTGTTTTCATGTGGAGGTGTAATGCCAGCCTTCATTTATATATTGGAGAACTTCATTTACATAGATTCCCCAGAATATCATCTTTAAAGGGGTTGTCCAGAATTAAACCTGGATTGTCCCTGGTATTTCTATGGCTTCTAAGATGCATTATATATTAATGAATTGAGGTCACAGGGAAGTGTGCCCCCTGCCAAATAGTACGGGCCCTGTGTGTGTCTCCTTATAAATGCGGAGGGAACTCACAGCAGCCTCTGTCCATTGGCAGATATTGGGCACTGTAAACTGCACCTGGATCCTGAGAGCAGCTGTGGGTATATGGCTCCCAAACACCAGCTGTCCCCCTATTACTCACATCTGTGCATGGAGTCCCTCAACTAATACATCTACAGTACAGACCAAAAGTTTGGACACACCTTCTTATTTAAAGATTTTTCTTAATTTTCATGACTATGAAAATTGTACAATCACACTGAAGACATCAAAACTATGAATTAACACATGTGGAATTATATACTTAACAAAAAAGTGTGAAACAACTGAAAATATGTCTTATATTCTAGGTTCTTCAAAGTAGCCACCTTTAGCTTTGATGACTGCTTTGCACACTCTTGGCATTCTCTTGATGAGCTTCAAGAGGTAGTCACCGGAAATGGTCTTCCAACAATCTTGAAGGAGTTCCCAGAGATGCTTAGCACTTGTTGGCCCTTTTGCCTTCACCCTGCGGTCCAGCTCACCCCAAACCATCTCGATTGGGTTCAGGTCTGGTGACTGTGGAGGCCAGGTCATCTGGCGTAGCACCCCATCACTCTCATTCTTGGTCAAATAGCCCTTACACAGCCTGGAGGTGTGTTTGGGGTCATTGTCCTGTTGAAAAATAAATGATGGTCCAACTAAACGCAACCCGGATGGAATAGCATGCCGATGCAAGATGCTGTGGTAGCCATGCTGGTTCAGTATGCCTTCAATTTTTAATAAATCCCCAACAGTGTCACCAGCAAAGCACCCCCACACCATCACACCTCCTCCTCCATGCTTCACGGTGGGAACCAGGCATGTAGAGTCCATCTGTTCACCTTTTCTGCGTCGCACAAAGACACGGTGGTTGGAACCAAAGATCTCAAATTTGGACTCATCAGACCAAAGCACAGATTTCCACTGGTCTAATGTCCATTCCTTGTGTTCTTTAGCCCAAACAAGTCTCTTCTGCTTGTTGCCTGTCCTTAGCAGTGGTTTCCTAGCAGCTATTTTACTATGAAGGCCTGCTGCACAAAGTCTCCTCTTAACAGTTGTTGTAGAGATGTGTCTGCTGCTAGAACTCAGTGTGGCATTTTCCTGGTCTCTAATCTGAGCTGCTGTTAACCTGCGATTTCTGAGGCTGGTGACTCGGATAAACTTATCCTCAGAAGCAGAGGTGACTCTTGGTCTTCCTTTCCTGGGGCTGTCCTCATGTGAGCCAGTTTCTTTGTAGCGCTTGATGGTTTTTGCAACTGCACTTGGGGACACTTTCAAAGTTTGCCTAATTTTTCGCACTGACTGACCTTCATTTCTAAAAGTAATGATGGCCACTCGTTTTTCTTTACTTAGCTGCTTTTTTCTTGCCATAATACAAATTCTAACAGTCTATTCAGTAGGACTATCAGCTGTGTATCCACCTGACTTCTGCACAACACAACTGATGGTCCCAACCCCATTTATAAGGCAAGAAATCCCACTTCTTGAACCTGACAGGGCACACTTGTGAAGTGAAAACCATTTCCGGTGACTACCTCTTGAAGCTCATCAAGAGAATGCCAAGAGTGTGCAAAGCAGTCATCAAAGCAAAAGGTGGCTACTTTGAAAAACCTAGAATATAAGACATATTTTCAGTTGTTTCACACTTTTTTGTTAAGTATATAATTCCACATGTGTTAATTCATAGTTTTGATGCCTTCAGTGTGAATGTACAATTTTCATAGTCATGAAAATACAGAAAAATCTTTAAATGAGAAGGTGTGTCCAAACTTTTGGTCTGTACTGTATATTATGTATTGTCTATAAATCCCCTAACTTACTGTTGTATGTCCATTTTTTTTTTAGAGGAAAAACAAAATTTTCTATTTGCAATCCATTACTATTTTTTACCACATTGTTCCTCCTGGAAATGCATAAGGCCTCCTTCACATGTCCGTGTTTCCAGTACGTGTGGTATCTGTTTTTTTAACAGATACCACACGTACCCATTATAACCTATGGGGCTGTGCATATGTCAGTGTTTTTAGACAGACCGTGTGTCCGTGCAAAACCCACGGAGACGAGTCCGTTTTTTAACAGCAGCACGGATGAACAGGGCCAATACAAGTCTATGGGTCCATGGAAAACACGTACTGCACATGGATGGCATTCACACTGCGAAGTATAGGAGAAGCTTTGTCATTTATTTCTTTATCCATACCGGAAAAACACTGATCCAAAACACTGGTGACACCAGTACTGTTTTTTCCGGTACCAGTTTTATATGGACATTTGAAGGACTATATAAACTGGCACATTGGAGTTACCTTTTTTTTTGCCAGAGTAGAAGTGTCAAATCAGAGCTGAGAATGTCAGACACTGTCTCAGGACAGTCAGACGATCATGGGACATTTGTTATGTAACTATAGCTTTACAGCTTAGCATCGGCCGCTGATTGGCTGCAGCGGTGACATGACATAATAAATGTCACGCGACGTGAGCCCCGGGAGACCCAGCGCTGATATTGCTTCCCCAGGAGGCAACTTTTTTTTTTTATTATTTTATCTTGGGCACCTGAGGTTGTCATGTAGTGGACAAACCCCTTTAACAAATCAAGCAAGATATGTCAAGAGATTTTTACAATATGTTTTAAAAGGAGTTGTCACCACATTTGACCTATCTAAACTATTAATATGGGCATAGAGGTTATAGATAGCTGAGGAGAGTGATACCTATATGCCTCATATCAGATGCCCTGTTGTTGAGAAATCATCTTTTATCACTTTATATTAATGACCTCTTCCAGGCTATGGGGAGGATGTTTTTTAATCTTACAAGGAGTCATATTCGCCAATTATAAAACTACAAATTTTATTTCTAAAAAAAAAAGTACAATAACAAAAATATACATACATAAAATCCAGATCAAAGGTGGGAACTCAAGCTGGCAATATCGTGGTTAATGACAGGAAGTACAGGGGGCACATTATTAGCAGCAATTCAAATAATATATCTATATAAATATCAAGTACATCATACTAAGTGAGGTCGAGCAGTATAATATAGTGCTAAAACCTAAACACTAGATTACTATTAGTATGGTGAAAAAAAAAAATGGCGCTTACCCATTACTCCCTGTGTAAATACCGTGATTATGCAATCCCGACGCGCGTTTTGCGTGGACTTCTTCCATCAGACCAGTGGCATGGTCGCGATGTGCTCTCCCCATGCTGCTAGTAGCAGCCTTGCCTCAGCTGGCAGGGATTTGTCCAGCTTCTCAGCAGCGCAAGCAGGCTTGTAAAGCATAGAGCATGCTCACATCGTGTGCTCCTTGATTAGGTAACCAGCCATTCTTGGGACTCCAAAGCTGGACGGTAACCTAGGCTACAAGCTGTATACTACAAAATTGAAACTCCCTCCGGAGAAGATTTTTAATAAGTGGTAACGTGTAAAGTTTCTTGTTTTTACAAGAACTTTGCAATGTCACCCATTTATGAACTTGAGACAAGCCCATTAATCGTTTATTGTTCTTCTCTCTCTCTTCAGAGAACAAGAATAGCAGAAGATGACTCATTTCTGCGGAGGAGTCCAGTTCCCAAAAAGGTAGTAAACAACCTGAAGGGTTGCTAATTATGTCTTCATTAAAAGGGGATCTGAAAATTGTGTTTATATTACAGAGAAAGGGGCGCCCCCCGGGACCAAGCTCATTAAATGAGCGGAATTCCTTAGGCCTTACATCGTGAGTATAAATAGTCATTTCATCGGCAGCGGTCTAGATTACATCTGTGGGACCCAAGTGGTTCGCTGCTCGACATGCTCTGCGGCAAAAGGCATTATTTTATTGTTTTCAAGCTTTCATTTTTTTCTCCCTTTTTTCCCAAGAGCAATGACTTTTTTATTTCTTGCGAACGAGTTGTAGTTTTGAATGACTTCATTCATTTTACCATGCAACGTACTTGAACCCAGGAAAAAAAAAATTAAAAGTGCATTAAAATCGGGGGGGAGGGGGGGCGTGGTGGAAGAAATAAATACCGCTATTATTTAAGTTTTGTTTTTATCGTGTTCCTTGTGCAGTAAAAATGACCTGGCAGCATGATTCTCCAGGCCATTACAATTACCATGATCCCAAACATGTTGAGATGCGGATCAGAGGCCGTTCAAAAACGTCCACAAATTGAATGAAGTAAGTTAGGGGTTAATTATTGCACTCAAACAGTTGCAGACAGGCATCAACTGTATAGGATATTAGGCTCCCGCCATGTGTAGCTGCAGCTCAGCTAGGCTCCCAAACACTGTCTGACATGTGACATACATGTAAATCACACATCAGGAAGGGGTTAAGCAAGACGACCCCTTTGGAAGCTAGATGTGCATGTAATACGTCAATGTTAACTCTATAGGTAATAGCTTTTCTGAAGCGGAGGTTTTCTGAATAGTTGGAGGCCCCAGTTAGACATGCAGGGTATGCTTAGTGGGGAGAAGAAGCGACGGGGATAGTCTAATAACATGTTGGTATGCTGGGGATACTGCAGAAATGGTTAACTAGAATCCATGTCAGACATAATCTAAAAATTCTACTCCGCAGTGGTAGATCTGGGGAAAAAAAGCTGTCACCTCTCAAAAACGGCCAATAAAAAGAGATCAGAAAGTTGTATAGACCCCATAATGTTACCAATAAAATCTACAGCTCACGCCACTAACAAGCTTATGGTTTTCGAGTTTGACGACTGAAACCAATTTTTTTTTTTGCAAGTTTTATTTATTTTTTCTAAGAAGGGGAGGAATAATAGCATAAGCAAAATAATAAATAGTACCGTATTTTGCGGATTATAAGAAGCACCCCAAATTTTGGGCTGCAAAATAGGAACAAATGTTTTTTTGTAAATAAAATGGTGCGCCTTATAATCCTTCCATTTACCTGGGGAAGGGGGCGGTGGTGGAGCGGGGGTCACAGGAGCCAGGGTCACAGATAAAGGAGATTGGCGGCAGAGGCAGGAGTCGGGCGATGCTGCATGCCCTGTCTTCAGAAGAAGGGTCGCTGATTCTGGATCACGTGGTGGTGGTGGCGGCGCGAGTGGGGCAATGCTGCGGCCCCATCCTCAGAAGAAGTCGGCGTTGAGTGGAGGTTCCCTATCCCATACATAGCCCTGCAGTCGGCTTCAGCAAAATGGCCGCCGAAGCATGCGCAGATTGAGATCTTGGGAGATGAGATCTCGGGAGACGAGATCTCGTCTCTTGAGATTTCAATCTGCGTATGCTCCAGCGGCCATTTTCCCACCACCACTGCCCAGGTGATCCTGAATCAGCAACCCTTCTTCTGAGGACGGGGCCCGCAGCATCGCCCGGCTCCTGCCAGCGCCGCCAACCTCCTGTATCTGTGACCCACTCCACCGACACCGCCCCCCAGGTAAAATACTGTAGCTTCGCATTATAATATGCACCCATTTTTTCCTCCGAAATTCGGGGGGGGAAAGTGTGTTTTATAATCCGAAAAATACGGTAGTTAGTCATGGAGGCAATAATGGCTGTATGTGGACTGATTTGTATTTGCTTTGTTCATTTTGCAGTTTAAAACCCAAAGTTGGTGATCCTATCAGACGTGAAGGGCCAAAGGTACAGTTCGAAGTATCCTTTGTATGGAGGAACCGAGATACATGTTTTGCAGCTGGTGTACAATAAAAAAAATTATTATATTGTGGTATCATGTTAGGCTCAAAATTCTATGTAAATAAATGCCCAAAATGACAAAAGTATTCTAAGAGTGATACCTTTACTAGATAATCATAAAAATGATATTTACAAGCTTCCGGAGCACAGAGGCTCCTTCATCAGGCGGGTTTACAAATGAATCATTGAGACAAGAGCTCAACATTTTAGAGATATTACAACAGGACATTTGTGCATGGGCTTCATGGGGTAATACCTCCTAGAGATAAGCCTTGGATATAAAATTAAGGAATTTGTTACAAATAGAGAGGTGGTGGGAATGATGGCTTAGGAGTTTGATGATTTGAAATCCAACTCATTATATCTATAATAATCATTTTTCATTGAAAAACTCCTGTTGTCAAAGACGTGAACATCTTTATCAGCTTGAATTCCCCGATTTTTCTCTCTATCGTCTTTAAAATGACCTTTCAGTATTAAGACTTTTAAATTTGTCATACTGGGTCCAGGTCCAGGGAATTTTTTCCCCACAGGCGTTTCCAGCTCATTCTTTATAGTATGTCTGTGTAGTTTTTGCTTAGTTTCCTCAACATAGGTTGCTCCAGGACACCTTCTACACAGTATCATGTATGTGAAAATAAGTCCATGATCTTATAGTCCTGGTTTGTGTTGGGTAAACGGACTGTGCTTGTGGGTACAAGTCTTGCATTTTTTGCTGTTTAAAGGGAATGTGCCCATCTCTGATAATGATGAGAGGACATTTCTGACAAGGAGATTTCTTAAGTTAGGGGTGTGTTTGTAGGAGAGGAATGGTAGATATGGGAATATTTTTTTTCAGTCTATGGTCTCTGTGCAATATGGGATGAAGATCAGCACCCGTTTTCTTTAGGATGTTCATGTGGGGGTTGTATGTGACCACAAGAGGTACTCTGTTGTTGTCCTCCCTCTGTAATCCAGGAGGCTGCTTCTTGGGATCCTTGTAGCTCTGTGGATCTGTTCATCTATTACCAGTGGATGGTATCCTTGTTGTAGGAATGTATTCCTCAGTGATAGCAGGTGTAGTTTTCCATCCTCACTGACTGAACAGTGTATCTCAGAGCTTGACTGTAGATTCTAGATTTTTCATGTCTTGGATGAAAGCTGATATATCTAAAATAGGCCGGATGGCCTGTGAATTTATGGTGAACTGATGTTTGTATGGTGTTCTCTTTGATGTATATGGTTGTGTCCAGAAAATGTACTTGAGATTTTGAGAAGTTGAGGGTGAGCTTGATGGTTGGGTGGAACTTGTTGAAGTTATCGTGGAAGGTCAGCAGATCATCTTTTGAGCCTGTCCAGATTATTAGCAGATCATCAATGTAGCAGAAGTATGCTAGAGGTTTAATAGAGCAAGATGACAAAAACTCCTCCTCTAGTTTAGTCATAAACAGGTTGGCATATTGTGGTGACATTTTTCTTCCCATGGCGCTGCCCATACACTGTTGGCATAAATTGTTTCAAAGGAAAAGTAATTGCAATGGAGCACAAACATGAGCTGGTTCTGTGGTCAGATTGGTTTTTTTTTTTTTCATTAAGTAATCCCATCCTCATGAGGAATATTGAAGTAAAGAGACTCTACATCCATGGTGGCTAATATTGTGTCCTCTGGAAGTGGACCAGGGCTGAGAGTTTGGAGAAAATGTCCATATTGTCCTGGATATAACTATGCTCCTCACCAACGGTTTCCGAATGTTCTCCACCCATCCTGAGATATTCTCAGTTAGTGTCCCAATACCAGTAATGATTGGTCTCCATGGGTTGTCTTCTATGTGTATTTTAGGTAACAAGTAGAAGGTATTTTTTTGGGATTGTCTGGTAATAGGTCCAATAGAGAGGATGATGTAGAGTCAAACCCATTTATGACATTTTTACGTTCCTCTGTGTACTTTTTGGTGGGATCTTCCTTAAGCAGGGTATAGTATTTTCTGTCCAAAAGTTATCTGGATATAATCTGACATGTTCATAATAACCTCAGCTACTCCCAATCCACCCTTATGCACAAATGTCCTGTTGTAACATCTCTTAAATGTTGTGCTCTTGTCTCAGATTCATTTGTAAACCTGCCTGATGGTTAGCCAATAGGTATCACTCCTAGAATAATTTTGTCTTTTTGGGCATAAAAGTATTTACGCAGCTGGTGTAGAAAGACTTGAACACCATTTTCTGGCAAAGAAGGCTGTATAAATTATGCGGGAGTCCTTTGTAATTGTATAAACAGTTTAAGGATCAAGAATAGTGGCATAACTAGTGTCATAAGAGCCCCAAGGCAAAACTTAGACGTGGGCATCACCAGCTGGTTGCCCAGATGCATGTGCCTAAGTAGTGTTGTTATAGCCTATAAAGACATATACACCCCCCCCCCTATAAAAATATAAAAATCATACTGAAATAAGCTAATTTTCTAAATAATACAATCATGCAGTTACCAAATAACAAATATTATCATCATCCTATTATTGAACGAAGTCCACTACACTAAGACCAATTATACCATATAAAAGGGATAAATCCCGCCACTCCATGACCATATATTATCACCACTTAGTGTTACTGAGCAAAGCCCACTATATCTAGATCAAAATACCACATATAAGGGACAGATCCCACCACACCATGACCAGACCGCGTATTACCACCACATACTGTGATGACTGAATAATATCACCATATTGATTTTTATCAAAAGCCATTGTAATTATTGCTAATATTACCACTAGTGACCTTTTATACACAGGAGCTCTGTAGATAGTATATAGTGTGTACTGTACAGATAAATCTAAGTCCTTCATTTTCGCTTTTTTTCTTCAACCAGTACAGTAATGTTTTGTATTTTATAGTTTATTTATTTCTTTATTACCTATATTTATTTAAAGGGCTGTCTGGTCTATGATCTTAATGACCTATCCTTACGATACGTCATCAATATCCGATCGATAAGAGTCCAAAACCTGACACCCCCACTGATCAGCTGCCAGTAGCTCCGGTGGCCATCTGGGTTTTAAACATTGAATGTTGCTGAACAGTAAAGCTTTGTTCAATGTGTTTCACATAGGTTGACCTTAACCTGGGCAGGTGGCCTCTTCTGTTCTTTTTGATGTGATTGCCTAATTCTGGTTGAACAGGTGGACCATACCACTCTAACTGTGGCAGGGTCACCTGTGTGTAGACAGAATGGACTGCAGCTTGTATTTTATCTTATGTTTAGTAAAAGTTATGTTTTAAATGATCCTTCTCACAATCTGCTATTAATAATACCAGTATCACTTCCTGTGACAGCTCCTATTTAAGAGAATAATAATATTTATTATTGTTAGGTGATCTGTTTTTGTTGGCTTACTTCTTTTTTAATGTGGTCATTTACTTGTTTTGGAATGCCTAAGGTAAACCCTATTATAGTGGCGGTGCCCTCCCTATTATAGTGGCAGTGCCCTCTATTTTTTTTTTTCTAAAGTATATAGCAGCTCTGCAGACTGGCACACTGCTACCCGCCATATATTTACATAAAGCCGTCAGGCAAAGGTTCATTTGTTGATTTAGCAAACATTCATATATAAGTATAAATTCTTAGAAAGTTTTTTTTTTTTTTTTTGTTAAAGTCCATAGTATTCATAGTGAAAGCAAAAATAGAAAGTTTTCATAGAAACATCAAGTCAGTGGTCACCCTGCAACTGGGAACATGGTCTATCATTTGTAATGAGAAAACACTTAATCCACTCTTTAAACTGATTTTTTTTTTATTCTATTATAGTGGGATCCAGCAAGACTGAATGAGACAACTAACTTTGTACTGGGATCACGTGCTAATAAGTAAGAAGAATGGGCTTTTTGATCTTTTTATTTAACCATCTACAGTATAATACTGTGCAAAAGTCTTAGGCAGGTGTGGAAAAATGCTGCAAAGTAAGAAGTTTTCAAAAATAGAGGTGTTAATAGGTTATTTTTATCAATTAACAATGCAATGTTGTCTTCAAAATAGCAACTATTTTTCTGGATACACTTGCACACAGTATTTCAAGGCATTTGGCAGGGAGGTTGTTCCAAACATCTTGGAGAACTACCACAGATCTGTGTTTGTAGGCTTGTGCAAATCCTTCTGACTCTTTATGTGATCCCAGACAGACTCAATGTTGATATCAGGGCTCTGTGGGGGGCAATATCATCACTTCCAGTACTCATTGTTCTTGTTTACCCTGATGATAGTACTTAATGGCATTGGTTGTATATTTGGACAAATGTCCTGCTGCAGAATAAATTTGAAGCCAATCAGACGCCTCCAAGATGGTACTGCATTATGGATAAGTATCAGTCTGTATTTCTCAGCATGGAGAGACAGAAGAATTTTCACAAGCCTACATCCACAGAAGATCTGTGGTTAGTTCTCCAAGATGTTTAGAACAACTTCCCTGCCAAGTGCCTTAAAAAACAGTGCACAAGTGTACCTAGAATGATTAATGCTGTTTTGAAGGCAAAAGGAGGTCACACCAAATATTGATTTGATGTAGATTTCTCTTTAGTTCATTCACTTTACATTTTGGAAATTCATAAAAATAAACGAACACTTCTATTTTTGAGAGCATACTTACTCTGCCAGTTTTAGGCAAGTGTGGAAAAAATGCTGCACACTGCTTGTGTGTATAATGTTTATCAGTGTTTTTTTCATTTCTCTTTTAGGGCTTTAGGAATGGGAGGGACCAGGGGACGTATTTATCTAAAACACCCACAGCTTTTTAAGGTATGTAAAGCATAGAATAAGGAAAGAGTGTCTGAAATAAAGCCACATGCAGCCATATCTAGCTGCATTCAAACCTCGGAATATATTACTTTTAGATAGATAGCTGTGCCAGGTAAATAAGGGATCTGGAGCTTGGTAATAAGAAATAAAGCTTAACATATATGCAACAAACTATGCTAAAACAATAGTAATAAAACTTTTAAATAAGTGTTCAGTGAAATAGTTTTTTTACTTCACTTATTAGCCACTTTTTATCCCTTTTGCCTCCTGAACCCATCACTTTAAAAAACTACTATAGTGTATTTTAGTAAAAAAAAAAAGGCTGACTTCCAGCTTACTAAGGTATCAAAATATATCTGCCTATTGAAGTGTATAGAGAGGGGCGTAGAAGCAGAGTGAGAGAGGAAAAGGAACAGACACATGTTAATGGTTCTGTTCCTTTCTACAAAGTATTTTATCGCCACATAGTGCTGAGTTCACAGCTACACTGCTCACTACTTCTTTATAATGGCCTCTATGCTGTTACTGATGCTACAGAGAGACAAGAGAATAGGAACCCTTCATATCTATGTGTACTGTGTATGGTAGACATAAAGGTAGCTACTCTCCTTCTACTTAACTTAACTTAAAGAGAACTGAAAATTATAATTAGAGCTGTTGGGGATGGAGGATACAACTGTTGAATAATGAATAATACAAGACACATTGAAATTGCACCACCAAGAAGGAAAAGCCGTGGAATTATGGAAATCACAGGATGGATAGGAATGTTAATGATATGAAAATGCTGAAAAAATGGAAACAAAGTTTTCAAAACATCTTGATTCATTCAGTATTATGTATCAACGCCACGCACAGAAATCCCTGCACTTATACATCTTGGTATGTTATTAATGAGGACATGAATTTCCATTTTTTCATCATTTGTATATGATTGACATGTTTATTGATCCTGTGTTTTCCATAATCTCGTGACTTTTCCTTCTTGGTGTTGCATTTTCAATGTTGAAGAGTGCATAATGGCCAGAAATTGTGTTATTCACACACCACACAACAGCTTACTCAAGAAAGTCAGATATAAAATGACAGGTATGTTTTAAAGGGAACCTGCGACATTTACATGTAGTCTGATCTGTGAACGGCATGGTATAGAGAAGGAGAAGCTGAACAGATGGGAAAGATTCAGTCCCTGGTGTTTGCATACATATGAGTCCAGTGGGCGGTCCTACTCCAGTGATTGACAGCTATCTGTGCATGCATGCATGGCCATACAGGGGAAGACTGTCAGTCGCTGAATAGCACCGCCTACTGGACTCATACATGCAAACACCAGGGATTTCAGTAAATAAAATGCCTGTTTAATTGCTCTCTAATATCCTGCCTGCAGATCTGATGCCATTTTCAACATGACAGGTTCTGTTTAACAAATGTGTTGGGGACACAATTTTTGGTAGTCAATATTTGTTAGTAAGTGACACATACTTTCATACTCAACTCATTCATTAAAGGGGTTGTTCCATTTCTATTAAGTTTGTGCCCCGGCAGCAGTTTGCTATATGCGCTGTACCCTGTATTCCCCTTGGTCCACCGGCATTAGTACACATGTGGATTTTTGTTCATCGAGTAGTCTTTATAGCCAAGTACAACCAAACAAGAGGGAGGAATGACCAAAATGAGACTGATTAGGAAGAAGTAGGTAAAGTAGTAAGGCCTAGGGATGCATGCTATGGAAGAAGACCAGAAATATCAATAAAATCAACCCAGGTTTACCAAGTTTTCAGACAGGGCTCCATCAAGTCTGTCCGGATGGCATTTATTTTTTTTATAGGATCTTTGTATGGGTTACTGTGGACTTAAGCACATTCACGCTGAGGTGTGAAGATTTCTACTGGGAAGCGACTTGGATACGTTCTGTCATACAGATGTAATTGTTTATGAACTTGGTTAGAAAACCATGGAAGTTTTCATGGCTAGTAGACAGTCCTATTTGGGGAAAGGTGCTAAGACCAGAGATATTAACTGACACACGTGGGATGAAAAGTTAGACATTTTGGACAATACCACCTTTCCTTGTATTTGCTGTGGAGCAAGTATTTAAGCTTTTCCTGAAACCGAGAGGAGATGATTTGGGGAAAAAGTAGTGGACCCTGGTGAGAATCAAGTAGGTCCTATGTAGAATCTCAATGAAAGACTTAGCCAAGCTGACATGATGACTGCCTTTGGTAGCTGAGGTCTAGCAATGCTACCAACTCTTAAGTGACATTTTGGGGCCCAGATCCTGCTCCCATCACATCATGAATAGTGTGTCTTAAGCAAAATGGCGCCGGATAGCGCTGTATGGGCACACGCATACTCCGGCGCCGCACTCATCCCCTGGCAGAACAGGACACAGCAGCGCTGGAGCACAGGGAAGAAAGGTGAGTATAAGTGTTTATTTTTTTGTATGTGTGCACCGTGAAAGGGATGAGGGGGAACCATGCATACCAGGATTGGGGGGTGAGGGAGCCACACATACCAGGATTGGGGGGTGAGGGGTACCATGCATACCAGGATTGGGGGGTGAGGGGTACCATGCATACCAGGATTGGGGGATGAGGGGTGCCATGCATACCAGGATTGGGGGGTGAGGGGTAACATGCATACCAGGATTGGGGGATGAGGGGTGCCATGCATACCAGGATTGGGGGATGAGGAGTACCATGCATACCAGGATTGGGGGATGAGGAGTGCCATGCATACCAGGATAGGGATGAAGGGGCCATACATACCAGGATTTGGGATGAAAAAGCCATGCATACCAGGATGAGGGATTGGGTGCCATGCATACCAGGATGAGGGATTGGGTACCATACATACCAGGATTGAGGGATGAGGGGTGCCATACATACCAGGATTGGGATGAGAGGTACCATGTATATCAAATTTGGGATGAGGGGTGCCATGCATACCAGGATGAGAGATGGGGTGCCATGCATACCAGGATTGGGGATGAGGGGTGCCATGCATACGAGGATTGGGAATGAGGGGTGCCATGCATACCAGGATTGGGGAGATGAGGGGTGCCATGCATACCAGGATTGGGATCTGGGGGGGGGGGCATGTATACCAGGATAGGGATGAGGGGTACCGTGCATACCGTACCATACATACCAGGATAGGGATGAGGGAGCCATGCATACCAGGATTGGGGGATGAGGGGTACCATGCTACCAGGATAGGAATCTGGGGGGGGCCATACATACCAGGATTCAGATGAGGGGCCATGCATACCAGGATGAGGGTTGGAGTACCATGCATACCAGGATTGGTATGAGGGAGCCATGCTTACCAGGATGAGGGGCGCCATGCATGCCAGGATTGGGGATGAGGGGTGCCATGCATACCAGGATTGGGGATGAGGGGTGCCATGCATACCAGCATAGGGATGAGGAGTACCATGCATACCAGGATGAGGGGTACCATACATACCAGGATTGGGGATAAGGGGTGCCATGTATACCAGCATAGGGATGAGGGGTAGCATGTATACCAGGATAGGGATAAGGGGTACCATGCATACCAGAATGAGGGATGAGGTGCCATGCATACCAGGATAGGGATGAGGGAGCCATGCATACCGGGATGAGGGGTGCCATGCATGTCAGGATTGGGGATGAGGGGTGCCATTCATGCCAGGATTGGGGATGAGGGGTGTCATGCATACCAGGATTGGGGGATGAGGGGTACCATGCATACCAGGATAGGGATGAGGGGTACCATGTATACCAGTATAGGGATAAGGGGCACCATGCGTACCAGGATGAGGGATGAGATGCCATGCATACCAGGATAGGGATGAGGGAGCCATGCATACCCTGATGAGGGGTGCCATGCATACCAGGATTGGGGGTGAGGGGTGCCATGCATACAGGATTGGGGGTGAGGGATGCCATGCATACAGGCTTGGGGGTGAGGGGTGCCATGCATACCAGAATTGGGGGTGAGGGGTGCCATGCATACCAGAATTGGGGATGAGGGGCGCCATGCATTCCAGGATAGGGATGAGGGGTACCATGCATACCAGGATGAGGGATGAGATGCCATGCATACCAGGATAGGGATGAGGGAGCCATGCATACCCTGATGAGGGGTGCCATGCATACCAGGATTGGGGGTGAGGGGTGCCATGCATACAGGATTGGGGGTGAGGGGTGCCATGCATACAGGATTGGGGGTGAGGGATGCCATGCATACAGGATTGGGGGTGAGGGGTGCCATGCATAACAGGATTGGGGGTGAGGGGTGCCATGCATAACAGGATTGGGGGTGAGGGGTGCCATGCATACCAGGATAGGGATGAGGCGTGCCATGCATACCAGGGTAGGGATGAGGGCAGCACATAACAGGATGAAGGACCAGGATGGGGGCAGCACAAATACCAGCATGGGAGACCATATACCAATAAAAAATGCTTGCCACCCGAGCGTAGAACGGGCTCAATAGCTAGTTTTTATATATTGGACAAATGGGGGTTTTCTCAATGGGGGTTGCGCTAGTAAGCGTTTTGCACTGGCAACCTTTTTTATTTGTATTTTTTTCTGTGTTTTATTTATTCATTTATTTCACACATTGTGCCTTGTATATTAGTTAAAGGGCAAATTCACCCTCCTGCCTGCATAACACAGCTGATCAGAGTCTATTAGGAATCAGCAGCTCCTGCTTCCTCCTTGAACCCAATAATCACATGACTTCTGCGTCTGGAAGAGGAAGCACTGTTAGTGCTTCCTATACTGTATACACAGCACTCTTTCAGCGCTGTGTATAATGCAATCAGAAAGACAGAGCTGGTAATAAATTGGGAAAAAATGGGAGAGTGAGAGCTCACCATTCTGTCGGCCATTCATCCATAATCCAGGAACCAGTAATAAACCCTCCCTGCCTTCTGTATGGAGAGTCTGGCTGTGTCTCACAGCTGGCTCCCCACTCCTGCAGCTGGCTCCCCACTCCTGCAGCTGGATGTCCTCCGGCAGTTGCTATTCTACGCAGTGATGTTTTAGATCACTACTGCAGAGAGCCCAGATGTTTAAAGTCGAAGGGTGGTCTGGAAGTAGTTGAACTTTTCCATGCAATAATGTAACATATACAGTAGTAGATAAATAATAAAATATTCCTACTTTTATTATTACTAGACAGGTTATTATTTCGGACACTATGAATGCTGGATGACAGCAACTCTTTTTTTTATAATGTTGCGGAAAACTTTCTAGAAGCATGTTCAGTGTCTCCTAAGCTGTATTTATAATAAATACAGATTTCCAATGTAATTAATTTTGCATATACCATTTTGAAAAGTAAACCCACATAAAAGGGTTTCACCAAATTTATAGTTGTTTTGTTTCTCTCGCAGTATACAGTTGACCCTCAGGACAAACAGTGGTTGACAGAAAAGCAGTACATGAGAGCTACCGGTGGTAAAATGGTACATTTCTGAGCTATCTACATATACCATACTGCATATGCCCTCAGTGCCGTTTATTACTATGAGATCTGACTGTTCATACTTTTTATATTGCAGGTGTATATACTTTTGGAAGCAGATATCCTTGATTTGTCAAATACAGATGAATACAGGTACTGTATATGAATGCAAGTGGTATAAGACTATGCAGAACATGCAAAATGTCAGCCTTCTACTTTTATATTCTGTTTTGTTTTTCTTTTACATCTCCATTGACTTGTTCCCCGATTCTTATTGATATCTTACAGAGACAGCAGGGAGCTGCGGCTAGATGAGCTGAAGCCATTTACTGCTCCTCCATGGATGATTGAGAAGATGAGAAAGTACATGGAGCACATGAGAACAGAGCAGGAATAAATGTCTTATTAACCGTTTCTCCACAAGTCTATAGGTGCTTATGACGTAGTCAAGTTGGATTTATATGACATGTGAAATGTAAAATAAAAGAAGGCTGACCACTGAGAATCCAGTCTTGGTTTTTCTGTATGGTAAGGTAGATGTGATAAACACCATGCTTAGATGTCAATTATCCCCATAAATGATCAAGCCATAGTGACCATACAGTAGAAGGCTACCTTCAAATGGCGGTTCTAAAACCTGCACCATACATGTACATGAATTGTGGACATGACTGGCCCTTCTGCAAATCAAACAAGTGCAAGAGCTGCCTACTAGTTATAAGCACTAAAACCCAAGATAAAAATATAATAAGCAAATACCCTGCTGTAAATAAATGAACACCAGTAGTGCATGAAAAAATATAGGGTGCTTAGTTAACATAATTTTGTTAAAATGCAAAAGCCATCCCACCACGTCACAGTGACCCTATTTGGGACAGTCCTAACCTTTAATATTAAAGCCTTACCATTTGTCAAGTGATGTGCATGTGAATAAGGGCTGAGAAGGGCAGACCCAGCTAGTGACAGCCATGGGGAACTACATGAATGTAATGTCCAGCTCAAAAAGAAAAGGCAGGCCACTCCTTTTATAGGCACTGACTGCAAACAAACTGAAACAGAAAACCTAAAGAGATGAACTGGGATGTAAGTTCATCATCTCTTTATGATCATTGTGGTTTGGTCCTGATGAAGAGGTGTGAAAACCTTGAAATGCGTTGACACAATAAACTTTTGCTTCACCTCAGTGTGTGATTGTATCTCGGGCTGCGTGGATTTTGAACCACCGTATTCCTCATTTAATGCATCGTATTCCTTTGGTGGTCCTGCAGCTGCCCTTACATGCTTCTCTAGCAGTTGTGACTTTCACTACCCTATCAGGTGAGTGTACCTATAATATTTTACATAACTTTAGTACCAGTTAAGACCCTATTTGCGCTTTTTATCTCTCCATTTTTATCCTTTGCTTCACTACATGTACCTGAGCTCTTTAACTTCAGGCTGATTTGCATTGTTAGACAAGGGACAGAAATTATTTTAAAAATGCTCATTTCAAAGAGATGTCCTCATTTTTTTCCTCTACTTGATTTGTAAAAAAACAAAATGTGTTTTATTTTCAGTTATTTGAGGTAGCTGGGTAAACATTCTCTGGTCATAATTACATAATTTTTGCCATGAATTAAAAGAGGCAGAGGAACATAAAGTATGCAAAATTTCCCAGATGATGATTAGTCCTTGTTGAGCATTAAAGGAAATCTATCACCAGGTTTTTGTTACTCCGAGAGCAGCATGATGTAGGGGCAGAAACCCTCTGTCCAGTAATGTATCACTTACTGGGCTGCTTGATGCAGTTTTGATAAAATCCCTGTTTTCTCTGCTGCAGATCAAGCAGTTCTCTGAATGCTGAGCTCTGTATAACGCCGCCCACACCACTGATTGTCCTGCTTTCTGTGTACATATGCAGAAAACAGCCAATCAGTGGTGTGGGCGGGGTTATACAGAGCCCTTGAATATAGAGTACTTCATGACAGCCGATTTACTAGTCCTGTAGTGATAATCTCCTGCTGATAAAACTGTGATTTTATAAGAACTATAGCAAGCAGCCCAGTGACACATCACTGGAATCAGCGTCTCTGTCTACATACAATGCTACTCTCGAATTAGGTGGAAAAAAACATTTGCTGCCAGAGGAAGATCAGGAAATCAGTGGCACTGTTCAGTTGTCCTTTAGCTCCACCACAGAATGGAATTATTATACTGCGCTCATCCGTGGATTGTTTGTTACTGCAGGGCACAACAGCCGTCTGGAGGCAAGAGCAAGACGTGTTCTTTTTAACCACACTGACCACGGACAAAGAGCACCCCTATATTCCCTAGTATTCTTCAAGAGACTATATCGAAATTTTTTGGGGTTTTTTTAGCTGTAGAACCCCCCCCATAATTCAGACCACAAATTCTCTCCCATTGGTAACAGACTTGTCTCTAATCACCCGTCTCACAATCAGCAGAATTATCCTCTAGGGCTATGTGCACACAGTGATTATTTGGTGAGTTTTTGACGCTGCAGATTTTCTGCAGCATTTGATGTTTCAATTAGCTACATTAGGTTACTTGTGGGGTTTTTTTTGTTGCATTTTTGAGTGTTTATTTTATGTGTTTGAATCACTTTTTTTTTCATTTTCTCTTTTGTTTCTTTTTGATTGTGTTTTAAAAAAACTACTTTATTTTGTAAACTTCCTTTCTGCTGAGCTTTGAAAGCTTTATTGATAATGTCGTGTGGATTACATCAATTTTTGCTGCAGAAACGCAATAGAAACATATATGTATTTTTTATATGCTGATTTTCTGCATCTCATTTAAGTCTATGGGGAAAACCCGCAAATAAAACGCATAATAACGACAAGAGTGACATGCTGGAAATCTCAAAAACTCAACGCATTTCAAACTCTTTAGTGTTAAAAAAAAAAAAAAAGGCCCAGGGGCGTGAGATTTGCATACATGTCAGAAGCAAAAACCTGCAATGATTAAAACAGTCTGAAATGCGTTTGCAGAGTTTTTTAATGATTTTTAGAGATGAAGTTGTGACTTCCTTTCTCTATTTATGCGCAATAAAGTATGGTTTTTAATAGAGGACTCTGATGCTGGTTCACTGTTTTTTTTTTGCTTCTTCCTACCTCTCGCCTCATTACAAGTCTCCGTGCAGTGGATCTTCTTATGAGCGAGCTGACTTTTTGATTATATACATGTCATCCATTTTGCTGGAACTGTAATATCCTGTAATGTTTTTTATTTGCATGAAAATCTACAGCAGAACTGAATTGTAAAGCGCTGCAGAACATGTTGGCGCTATATAAATAAAGATTATTATTATAAATGAGTGCGTCTCATACTCAGATGCAGCAGCTGGTTGTAAGTGAGGTGAGGATAGGGCGGCGGTTATCATAGAAGTGATCATATGCTGCAAAGTCTATCCTGGGGAGGGTGAGGAAAGTACAAATAAAACGTTAACCATGGGACAGGGGTTTTTGAAACTGGAAAACTCCTTTAACCCTTGCAAACTCTGCTGCTTCACTGCAACTTAAACTGTCAGATCAGTCAGTAAGGATTTAGGACACTTTTACATGGTGATATTTTGCATCAGTATTTGTTAATAGACGCCAGGAGTGGATCCAAAACACAGAAGAGGTGAAAGTGATTCTGTTATTATTGTTATTATTTTTCTCTGTGTTAGTTTCCCTCTATTTTTTAGCTTACAAATGCTGATGTAAATTACTGTCCAAAATACTCACTGTGTGAATGAGGCGAGGAAGCTGCTTGTAATACTGTAATATAAGTCCTTATTTTCCGAGGATAAGTGTTCAGTTGCAGGTGCTGTGCTGTAATGCTTGTCTTCTCTGCTCCATCATACTGCCCAGAGCAGGAACAACCCAGTGGTAAAACTGGCTTCAGATGTCCAGATGTATGACTCAGTGATATGTGATGGACCCTAACTCCCAAGTAAAATGAATCAGACAGAAGCACACAAAATAAATACACGAAGCATTGCAATTAGGTGTCAAACGTTCTCTCCTTTATTTAAATTTACATGACACTGAAAGTAGCACAACCTCCGACTCACGAAGAGTCACCCTCCAGCACTCAGGAGAGGAAAACCCCCTGTGGCGGAAACCTCTAGGGAACCATGGCTGGAGGGCTGCCCTTCCCTTGGGCTTAGAGAGTTAATGCCGATATGTAACTGCAGAATTTTCCAATTTGGACATTTTACCAGATTTACAGAGAACGACATAACAAATATAGACTATAAATGTGATAAACTGGATGTGGGAGAGATCTGGCTGCGATATCTGTCACTACATTGATTGCTAGAACGAATTTGGTTGATCTGATTGCCCAGAAGGATGTATCATTTCTCCCTTACAGATTCAGGTCCAAGTGTCAAGAAGTTGGACACTTGGTTTAAAGGATTGTTCATCATGGATAAGCCCTAATAGGATAAATATCACCTCCTCTCCCTCACAATTTATCACCCATTAAAGTCATAGATCCGTCCATGAACTCCCAAAAGAGAGCAGCTCTTTGTAGAAGGTAACAGAAGGGGATCCTGTGCTGTCGACCCCCCTCCGTTACCTTCCCATGCACTGGGGGTGTCTAAAGCAGACAACCTCTTTCCCTGCTAGAACCTCCAAATTACACCAAGGTCGGCACATTACGTGGGGTGGTCAAGCTCAAGGTCCTCAGGCGCATCAATAATGGCGCTGATCGTGGCAGCGTGCCATTCTTTTATGCAATCTTCTTTATGACCCTCGTTTATAACCTCATAACAGTTGTCATGGTTACTACAGGGGCTATTACTGATGCAGAGCCCAAGTATTAACCCTTTCATCATTGGTAATTCACTTTCATTATAAAAGCAAATAACTGCACTTGTTACCAAGCAGGCGCCTAATCATTATGGCTTCCCTTAGACACCATAAGAAATACAGATTAAACGTGCAAGTGTTTCAGGAGTGTTTTGCACTTTTTAGATGCAGAGATTGGGCTTATAACAAGCATTTTCCAAAGAAAAAATGTAAGAGGAAATTAGTTGTATAATAATATTATAGGGAATTGCATTTCAAGCATTTTCCTAATGTACATTCTACACAGTTATATAGGTTGAAAAAAAGACCTAGGACCATAAAGTTCAAACTATTCTCAAACTTATACATTTTCTATTAGATTATTTATAACTCACAATGTCATGTCTTGCTAAAGTATCCAGACCTTTTTTAAATGCTGCTATAGTGTCTGCCATTACTACCTCTTGTGGTAGGACATTGCACAGTCTGACTGCTCTAACTGTAAAGAACCCTTTCCTATTTAGCTGTCAGAATTGACTTTCCTCTGCATGTAACAAATGTTCAATTACCCTTTGTAAGGTCCTGGAACGTGAGAAGTCATGTACCAGTACTATGCATTGACCACATATTTATTTATACATATAAATGAGATCTTGTAATAATCTAGTTTCCGCCTTTGAACTGAATCTAAATTCCAAACATCTTTTTTTTTAAATAGAGCCCAAATTGGATCCCATATTCAAGATGTGGCCTTACAAGTGATTTATAGAGGTGTAATAATACATTTTGATCACAGGATTTTATCTCTTTTCATGCACCCTAAAATCTTGTTTGCTTTTGCAGCTGCTGCCTGACATTGAGTACTGCTGCTCAGCTCACTTGTAATCAGAATACCCAAGCCCTTCTCCTGTTCTGTAATCTCTAATATATTTATATTTAATCTATATGCAGCAGTATGATTACTCCCGTTGGGGTACATTACTCTACATTTATTAACACTGTCGAGGTAACCCCTTCCAAGAAGAGCTAATTTGGGTTGAGATACAAACTATCTCCAATCTGCTATTATTGGTTCTAATTAAATAAATATGATGCATCGGCGATAAGAAAGTAATACACAGCCAGTGTCTGAGTGTACAATTCTTGTCTGCCCTCAGATCCCAAGCAACAAGTATTTTATTACACGGCAGAAGAAAGGGGAATGGCTAAGTACATTACCTAAGAAAGAAAATATTTTAATTTGCAATAACAAAATCGTAAATTATGGATTCTGCATAAGTCCTTGAAACTGGCTCTGCCCAATTAACTAGACTTTTAAAAATAAAGACGGAAAGCTTTAACACAAAGTCACCTCTATATAAGATACAATGCTCTTTGTTATTGCTTTTATGAATAACACTTATAAAGCTAATACTAAAATACACAATTATCAAAGATGTATAGGTATATTTAATTGTCTAAATAATAATCAAAGCAAAGTATAAATATTTACCATAACAACATTAAACTTCATCTGCAATGTGTTTTCCCTTGCCGCAATCTTTTCCAGATCCTTTTGTAATATCATAATGTCAGAAGCAAGGGCGTACATACAGTAGAAGTCATGGGGCCCCCATAACAGAAGCTCTATTGGGCCCCCCCCCAAAAAAAATATATATATATTTGTCTGTGTCACAGAAGAGCAGATCTCATAACTTTCCAGCCTTTACATAGAAATTTTCCTCCTTCTGAAGTCGTAGATTCCTCTTTCATTGCCCCATAAAGTATGATGCCAACAAAAGTGCCCCCCAAACAGTATGATACCCCTATGGTGCATTCCTCCACATGCACAGTATAATGACCCTATTGTACCCCACTTCAACTCCCATGGCAAAGTATGGTGACCATAACGCAGTATAATCCCCCAACTGAGAACCCCACAGAGCCCTCCATACACTCTCATGGCCCCCACACAGCCCTCCAAACAGTATAATGGCCCCCACACAGCCCTCCAAACAGTATAATGGACCCCACACAAACCTTCACACTGTATAATTGCTTTCATACAGTATAATGGCCCCCCACATAGCCCTCAAATATAATGGCCCAACATAGCCTTCCATATAGTATAATACACCACCGATAATCTTCCATATAGTATAATGCGCCCCCGTAATCCTACATATAGTATAATGCTCCCCCCATAATCCTCCATATAGTATAATGCGCCCCCATAATCCTCCATATAGTATAATGAACTTCCCATGGTCCTCCATAGAATATAATGCACTCCCCATAGTCCTCCATACAGTATATTACACACCCCATAGGGTAAAATGCAGCCCCCATATAGTATAATGCACGCCACAGTCCTGCAGTATTATGGGCACCACGTACTCACTGATTTTAAAATACCGTATATTTTAAATAAACTGACCCGAATATAAACCGAGGCCCCTAAT
Source organism: Phyllobates terribilis (assembly GCF_046119375.1). Classification (NCBI taxonomy): domain Eukaryota; kingdom Metazoa; phylum Chordata; class Amphibia; order Anura; family Dendrobatidae; genus Phyllobates; species Phyllobates terribilis. The sequence continues at coordinate 231,159,924 of NW_027362765.1, forward strand.
TTTACCACATAAAAATGGGAAAACCTATTGACTTGAGTATAAGCCTAGGGTGGGAAATGCAGCAGCAGCTAAATTTCCCATCCTGGTATGTGTGGCCCCCTCAATCCCACAATCCCTGGTATCTGTGGCCCCCACAATCCCTGGTATGTGTAGCCTCCTCAATCCCCCAATCCCTAGTATGTGTGGCCCCCTCAATCCCACAATCCCTGGTATGTGTAGCCTCCTCAATCCCTCAATGCTGGTATGTGTGGCCTCCTCAATCCCCCAATCCTGGTATGTGTGGCCTCCTCAATCCCCCAATCCTGGTGTGGCCTCCTCAATCCCCAAATCCTGGTATGTGTGGCCTCCTCAATCCCCCAATCCTGGTAAGTGTGGCCTCCTCAATCCCCCAATCCTGGTAAGTGTGGCCTCCTCAATCCCCCAATCCTGGTAAGTGTGGCCTCCTCAATCCCCCAATCCTGGTAAGTGTGGCCTCCTCAATCCCCCAATCCTGGTAAGTGTGGCCTCCTCAATCCCCAAATCCTGGTATGTGTGGCCTCCTCAATCCCCCATTCCTGGTATGTGTGGCCCCCTCATCCCCCAATCACTGCACACAAAACAATAAACACTAATACTCACCTTCCTTCCTCACCTCTGCTCCAGCGCTGAGTCCTGTCTGTTGCAGCTCATGTCGGCATCTGAGCTGCGCGCGCCCTCAGAAGCCGAGGTGAGCTGCTGCTGCTGCCGGCACATTCACTCCTCTCCACGCCGAGACTATGGGCGTGAAGAAGCGTGAATATGCTTTCTCTTTAGCAGCGGGCACTGACCGGAGCAGCGGCTCAGTGCTCCTCCGTGCCCACTGCTGAAGAGAATGAATATTCCCTCTTCTCCACGCCCATGGGAGTAGAGAAGAGGGAATATTTATGTCCCTTTAGCAGCGGGCACACGTAGTAGCTGCGGCAGGGGCTACTGCCCCGTTCCTCCACTGCCGCAACCCGCTCCTCTGCCGCCGCTACCTCCTACTCACCTATCCTCCTCGTTCCCACGCTGCTTGGGGCCCTCCCGGCTCACGGGCCCCCTCCGGCCACGGGCCCCATAGCAGTGGCGTGGTCTGCCACCATTGGCGGTACGCCACTGGTCAGAGGTTATTAATCAACATATGCAGTTTGGAGGGTGTCTTGATCCATTCTAAAAGGTAGGGATAACCAGATGTTTTTTGGATAAAAAAACGTTAAAAAATGTTTTTACTAGTAGAATTGAATAAAACAGAACATTTTGGAAAAGGTCTCACATTTTTTTTCTATAGTACTAGAAATGTCCTGTTTTTTTAATTCTACTAATAATATAGTTTTTACATTTTTAAACCAAAAAACAGCTGGATATCCCTATCTTTTCCTATTGCTACCACCAAGCAGGAGTTGTTTTTCATTCGAGCTGAGGATTCGCTAGTTCAGTGTGGATGAGCTGAATCACTTTCTTATTTATTGCCTTGATCCATTACTTTTAGATTCAGAATAGCTGCAGAGTTAAAATAATTTTTACTCAAAGGGAATCTGTCTGCAGTTTTTTTTATTTCATCTGAGAACAGTATAATGTAGGAAAAGAGATCCTGAATCCAAAGATGTAGTGTGTACAAGAGAAGGGCACCATCTAATCAAACGGGATCCACATGCTGCATGCCACAAAGTGACCAAAAATGAACAAGAAGAAGCATGGTATTATGCAGTGATCAACATATGCAACAGATATATGAAAAATGTATAAAGTGCATGTCACAGAACAAAACCAAAAAATGTTAAAACACAAGTAAAAACCCTGTAAACACCACACTGGGTGGTAACCCATCCAACATCAGACTATACAAGCAACATACAGTGCATTGTGAAAGTATTTGGCCCCCTTGAACTTTTCTACCTTTTGCCACATTTTGGCTTCAAACATAAAGATATAAAATTCTAATTTTTTTGGGAAGAATCAACAACAAGTGGGACACAATCATGAAGTGGAACGAAATTTATTGGATATTTTAAACTTTTTTAACAAATTAAAATCTGAAAAGTGGGGCGTGCAATATTATTCAGGCCCTTGAGTTAATGTTACGGATCCGGGTGGTGGAACCTCTGTGCTGCGGTGCAAGGAGGGACCAGAGGGGCGTAACTAGGTATCAACTCGGACCGACCAAGGTCGTACGGCGGCTCAATCGACTCCGTGACCAGGGAAGGACCGAGCAGAGGGACCAGGTGCTACTCTGGGGACCAACCTTGTATGAGAGCAGGTGACTCCCACGGGTCAGAAGGCAGGGACTGACCGGTACACCAGATGAGCACGTCAGGCAGGCTGGCTGACGGGTGATCTGGGCAGACGGACTGGCAGACACGGCAGGTAACAAGCAGAAGCCTACAGGTAGGCTGGCTGGTAGGCACGGCAGGTAACAGGCAGGTACTTCTAGGTAGGCGGGCTGGCAGGCACGGCAGGTAACAGGCAGGTGTTTCCAGGTAAGCGGGCTGGCAGGCACTTAAGGTAATGGGCCGGTGCTTCCAGGTAAGCAGGCGGGCAGAGCCCATAGACAGACTGGCGGACTGGACTGTAGACAGACTGTCGGGCTGGAGAGTAGACAAGCTGGCGGACTGGACTTGTAGTCAGGCCGGCGGGCTGGACTTGTAGTCAGGCCGGCGGGCTGGACTTGTAGTCAGGCCGGCGGGCTGGACTTGTAGTCAGGCCGGCGGGCTGGACTTGTAGTCAGGCTGGCGGGCTGGACTTGAAGTAAGGCTGGCAGGCTGGACTGGTAGTCAGACTAGCAGCGGGACCTGAGGGCTGAAGCAGAGTATAACACACAAAGCTACAACCTTGCACGGGCACCTCCATTTTGGAGGCGGTGCCTTTTATATGAAAGGACTCCTTAGGACGGTGCGCGCAGCCCCCTGTAAGAGGGAGGGAGCGCGCGCACACGCCCTAAGCACAGTGCCGGGGAAGCTGTGCGTGCCGGCAGCAACAGAGGCAGGAGCGCCGGAGGACGCCGGGCAGGGAACGCGGCGGTAAGTGGGACGGCGATACTACAGTTAATACTTTGTAGCGCCACCTTTTGCTGCAATTACAGCTGCAAGTCGCTTGGGGTATGTCTCTATCAGTCTTGCACATCCAGAGGCTGAAATTCTTGCCCATTCTTCCTTGCAAAACAGATTAAGCTCAGTGAGGTTGGATGGAGAGCGTTTGTGAACAGCAGTTTTCAGCTCTTTCCACAGATTCTCGATTGGATTCAGGTCTGGACTTTGACTTGGCCATTCTAACACCTGGATACGTTTATTTTTGAACCATTCCATTGTAAATTTTTCTTTATGTTTGGGATCATTGTCTTGTTGGAAGATAAATCTCCGTCCCAGTCTCAGGTCTTTTGCAGACTCCAATGGGTTTTCTTCCAGAATGGTCCTGTATTTGGCTCTGTCCATCTTCCCATCAATTTTAACCATCTTCCCTGTCCCTGCTAAAGAAAAGCAGGCCCAAACCATGATGCTGCCACCACCATGTTTGACAGTGGGCAGTGGGAATGGTGTTTTGAGGGTGATGAGCTGTGTTGCCTTTATGCCAAACATATCGTTTTGCATTGTGGCCAAAAAATTCAAATTTGTGTTTCATCTGACCAGAGCACCTTATTCCACATGTTTGGTGTGTCTCCCAGGTGGCTTGTGGCAAACTTCAAACGAGACTTTTTATGGATATCTTTGAGAAATGTCTTTCTTCTTGCCACTCTTCCATAAAGGCCAGATTTGTGCAGTATACGACTGATTGTTGTCCTATGGACAGACTCTCCCACCTCAGCTTTAGATCTCTGCAGTTCATCCAGAGTGATCATGGGCCTTTTGGCTGCATCTCTGATCAGTCTTCTTGTTCGAGATGAAAGTTTAGAGGGACGGTCAGGTCATGGTAGATTTGCAGTGGTCTGATACTCCTTCCATTTCAATATGATCGCTTGCACAGTGCTCCTTGAGATGTTTAAAACTTGGGAAATCTTTTTGTATCCAAATCCGGCTTTAAACTTTGCCACAACAGTATCTCGGACCTGCCTGGTGTGTTCCTTGGTCTTCATGATGCTCTCTGCACTTGAAACAGAACCCTGAGACTATCACAGAGCAGGTGCATTTATACGGAGACTTGATTACACACAGGTGGATTCTATTTATCATTACCAGTCATTTAGGAAAATACTGGATCTTTCAGAGATCCTCACTGAACTTCTGGAGTGAGTTTGCTGCACTGAAAGTAAAGGGGCCGAATAATATTGCACGCCCCACTTTTCAGTTTTTAACTTGTTAAAAAAGTTTAAAATATCCAATAAATTTCATTCCACTTCACGATTGTGTCCCACTTGTTGTTGATTCTTCCCAAAAAAATATAATTTTATATCTTTATGTTTGAAGCCAGAAAAGTTCAAGGGGGCCAAATACTTTCACAATGCACTGTAGATGTGAATGATACAGATAGAATATACATATGCTGTTTCTGATGATCAAAGATCCTTATGATACTAAACTCCCCACATTAAATAAAAAGACCAATCACTGCTGTTGTTATGGGGCAACAGAGGTAACTTAGTACCAGATGGATGAGCACAGACCTGCAAAACTAATGTAAACGTAGATGCATGTCTATGCACAACAAGGCCTGTTCAGCAATACATACCCAGTAGAGACCCACCAAATGCAGGTATATCTTGTAAACCAGAGCCCTGTTCAGAATTCCTGGTCAGCCCATGAAAGACTGTCTCAGCTGGGCAGGCAGTTGCACTGACCAAAATGCCCCATAAAATCATAAAGACATAATCAAGTGAGGAGGAAAAAAATTCACAAGTGAATGTGGATGGGCAAACAAACGCGTGTCGCCACATTAGTGGCTTCATCAGGGGCCTCACTTGATTATGTCTTACCATCTGTATGCCGTCCGATTTTTACGGATACATTACCATTCTATAGCATAGAACACTGTAAATGGTGCTGTAAATAATTGTAGAATAATAGTTGCAGAGATAAAAAAAGCATTGCATATGGATGCTAGGTGTGAAAAATCGAATTGTCCTCTCATGAAAATTGCATGACACTCGTCCAATTTTTTGCTCCAGATCTCGTAACTTTATTTTCACACATATGGGTATAAGCCCTTACTCAGAGGAACATTGAGAGAACATGATGAGAATCTATTCAGCACCTAACTGCAACTGTGGAAATCCCATACTTATAGTTACATGACAAAGGGGTGGAAAGCCGTTTCAATGGCTGCAGTCAGCTGATGTAAATGCACCTTTACCCTATCCAAGATAATTGTTAGTCAGTATCTAGTAAAGATAACAGCCCATAGACTGCAATGTTTATTAGTAATGAAATGGCGCGGGTATGTGCACACAATAAGTATTTGCTGCACAAAAAACGTGTCTCTTGGCAGGAAAATCGCCTTAATATTGCTGCAGTTTTTTATGAGATTTTTTCCCGTTCTTTAGAATGGGTGAAAAACGCTGCAAAAAATGCTGAAAGAATAGACGCTGCAGACATGAAGCTGCTTCAAATCTGCACCGAAAAAATAAGCTGCTTTTCCATGAGATTTCAGACATCTCATTCACTTTTCTGGTACTATCAAACAAAGCGTTTTTGGGATCACGGAGCTCTATGTTACAAATATGTCCGTTTCTCCAGTTGAAAGAAATTAACATTTTCCTGGAGAGAAATTTATATTATTATTATTTATCATTATTATAGCACCATTTTTTCCATGGCACTTTAAATGTGAAAAGGGGTATACACAGCAAAAACAATTACAGTAATCTTGAACAAAAACGAGTCAGCGACTGGTACAGGAGGAGAGAGGACCCTGCCCACGAGGGCTCACAGTCTACAAGGGATGGGTGAGGATACAGTAGGTGAGGGTAGAGCTGGTCATGCAGCGGTATGGTGGATTCATTCATTGACAGATTCAGGCTTTTTACGGTCATCTGTAGACAGAAATTCACAAAGCAAGCAAAATTAACTGATTTAATGACCATTCGCAGTTTCATTGTACCATCCGTTTGTACGTGGTAGTCGTGGGAGACTTTAGTGTACGCTACTGGAGCTGGAATTACCGCGGCTGCAGGCACCAGACTTGCCCTCCAATAGATCCTCATTAAAGGATTTAAAGTACTCATTCCAATTACAGAGCTTCCTGTATTGTTATTATGCTTCACTCCATTACCCATTCGGGAGTGGGTAATTTTGCAAGACTGCTGCCTTCCTTGGATATGGTAGCCGTTTGTCAGGCTCCCTCTGTGGAGTCGAACCTTGATTCTCCATTACCCGTGGTCACTATTGAAGAGAGCCTGTAAGGTATGGGGTGTGGTCAGAAGGGAGAGCGACTCGCTGTGCGGGCAGGTCCCAAAGCGGCAAGCATCTGGAAAACACCCCAAAGCAGGGAGGATGAGGTGCATAACCTCTAGAAGACACCACGGCTGCCCTGCCTCGTCACACAATGCACCCAAGGCGACGCACAAGGTCGCTCGTGAGAGGGGCAAAGGCATAAGGGCCTATGCGGCACTTCCGTCAGGCTTAGACCTGCCTCCGGCACAAACTGGATGAATCGTAGCTGGGCCTGAGGCAGAAAGCGTTTTGGCGCATGTCCTACCACCACCGACGTGTGTGCCATGTTGCTCTGCTTCGAATAATCCACGAACATAGCAAGTGCTGGTGACGCCATCATCAGCATTACTAGATATAAAGACACTAATGTACAAGAATATGCAAAATTTTATTAGTCTCAAAACACACTACATAGGACATTATTAAAAAACATGATAAAAAACATACACAGGACAAAGGACAAAAAAGGAAAAAAATTCACCCAAACAAAAAAAAAATAATCAATAGATATGTCAAAGATGTATTACACAACTGTGCAAGATAAATGTACTTCAATAACAATGGTACATAATTCCAAATATCGCTAAAATATATATGCACAGAGAAAAGGATCACACCCCTGATGAAGCCATAAGCATTTGGCGTAACGCGTAGGTTATTTATACTTTTTCCTTTTCTCTGTGCATTTTTATTTTCTGGTACTCTCCTTATTCCTACATTGCTTTATGCTTAATTTATTTGTGGGCTTGATAGTGGAGCATAGATATTTTCTACTATGCTCTCTTACCAATTGATTTACCTATACCATGCCATATATATTTTAGCGATATTTGGAATTATGTACCATTGTTAGTGAAGTACATTTATCTTGCACAGTTGTGTAATACATCTTTGACATATCTATTGATTATTTTTTTTTGTTTGGGTGAATTTTTTTCCTTTTTTGTCCTTTGTCCTGTGTATGTTTTTTATCATGTTTTTTAATAATGTCCTATGTAGTGTGTTTTGAGACTAATAAAATTTTGCATATTCTTGTACATTAGTGTCTTTATATCTATTTATCAATTGTATTTGGTGCCCTGGATTTGTCCCAATCCCCCTTGTCTTTTTCTTATGCTTGTTTGCATTCATGGGGACATTGGCACAAATACATAATTAATATTTAGTGTGGTGCTAGGTCTGCCCCTTACTTCTTACAAATCATCAGCATTACTATACCACTTCTATGCTTCCTTGAAAAAAAAGCTTCATACGATGATGAATGAGGTTGTTGTACAGGAGGAAGAGAAGGAGGAACAGGGACTATTCACACCATTATCAGGCCAGTCGTCCACACATGGCTCATCGGGTTGATTCCTGTACCAACAGCCAGGGTACTGTTTTTATAAGGAGGAACCGTGTTCACAGCAAGGTGGCACTCAAAGCAGCTCATGGACATCACTGGAGCATGGCTGGGGGGATACAGAGGACTCAGACGATACACCTCTCAACGAGGACAGCTTGTCATTGCCTCTGAACAACCTGGCATACATTAACCAATACAAGCTGCTGTGCCTAAGCAATGACCGCCGAATTACCCGGATTGTTACCAGTGCTGATTACTGGGGGGCCACCCTGCTTGATCCAGCTACAAGGACAACTTACCATCCTTCTGTCACTGGAGTGGGATCGGAAAACGCACTACTGACGGCTTTCCCAGCTGACAGCAGGGAAGCGCAAGGCAGAGGCGGAAGTCGCCAACACAGCTGGGGCACCAGCACCACCTCGGAAGGGAGGGTTAGCGAGTCCGAAATGTGGAAAACCTTCCCCAGCATGCCATAACATCCAGCACCACCATCTAATACGGTCCTTATTAGCAGGAGGCAGCGTTTCAACAATATGGTGGAAGAGTATCCGTCCACACATCTCCACGTACTAACTGATGGGCCTGCTCCATTTAACTTCTGGGTCTCCAAATTGGACACCTGGCCTAATCTTGCCCTTTATGTCTTTGGAGGTGCTGGCCTGCCCTGCAGCAAGTGTCGGAACGTGTTTTTAGCACGGCAGGGGCTGTCATTACAGACCGGCGCATCCGCCTGTCCACAGCCAACTGTCCTGCTCTTACCCCCTTTTAGCTTCCTTTCGCAGCCTGTGACAAAGTTACTGGTAGTGAGTCGGAAGGGAGATATGTGCAACTGAGACTATTAGCCTCAGTGATGTGAAAACATGGACGTTTCTCCTGCACATTAAGTGCAGAGAGGGTTTACGGCCCAGGCTTACAAAGGAACGTTTTTAATGGATGACGAAGTGCAGGGCAGGACGTCATCCACCCTATCTCCAATCCAGGGAGAGCTCTGGGCTTTAAATAGCCAGCCCTGACACTCAGGTGTGTTCAGTACCTGGAGAAACCTGCTCCAGAATGGAGCTAGCACGTGCAGTGCTGAACCAGTGTGTGCCTAATCCTGAGTGGCCAGACCTTGGCTGAGATACGGACTGTGCAGTTTTTTGTATTTTGTTTTGTCTCCTTAGCCAAATGGGCTGTGTTTTTGTTTATGGACTCCAGGGTAGTTTATGCCTGCTGAATAAACTAACCCAAAATTTAAAGAGACAGTATCCTGTGTCTATCTCCGCATACAGCCGAGCCTGTCGCTTTACCACAAGCCCCATAGCCTTTACTATGACCATTTTACAGCCATTTTAAATCACCGAAGTTCGGGTCCCCATTGACTTCTATTGGGTTGAGGGTCAAGTTGTGGTGCTCGAACCGAACCCAAACATCCACGGGTCCGCTCATCCCTAAACATGGCCTAAAATTGCAGCTAAGTGGTTCAGAGTCTGAGCTCCACCTGGAGCATCCTGACAGTGGCTGAGCCACATACAGTACAGACCAAAAGTTTGGACACACCTCATTTAAAATTTTTTCTGTGTTTTCATGACTATGAAAATTGTACATTCACACTGAAGGCATCAAAACTATGAATTAACATATGTGGAATTATATACTTAACAAAAAAGTGTGAAACAACTGAAAATATGTCTTATATTCTAGATTCTTCAAAGTAGCCACCTTTTGCTTTGATGACTGCTTTTCACACTCTTGGTATTCTCTTGATGAGCTTCAAGAGGTACTCACCGGAAATGGTCTTCCAACAATCTTGAAGGAGTTCCCAGAGATGCTTAGCACTTGTTGGCCCTTTTGCCTTCACTCTGCGGTCCGGCTCACCCCAAACCAACTCGATTGGGTTCAGGTCTGGTGACTGTGGAGGCCAGGTCATCTGGCATAGCACCCCATCACTCTCCTTCTTGGTCAAATAGCCCTTACACAGCCTGGAGGTGTGTTTGGGGTCATTGTCCTGTTGAAAAATAAATGATGGTCCAACTAAACGCAAACCGGATGGAATAGCATGCCGCTGGAAGATGCTGTGGTAGCCATGCTGGTTCAGTATGAATTCAATTTTGAATAAATCCCCAACAGTGTCACCAGCAAAGCACCCCCACACCATCACACCTCCTCCTCCATGCTTCACGGTGGGAACCAGGCATGTAGAGTCCATCCGTTCACCTTTTCTGCATCGCACAAAGACACGGTGGTTGGAACCAAAGATCTCAAATTTGGACTCATCAGACCAAAGCACAGATTTCCACTGTTCTAATGTCCATTCCTTGTGTTCTTTAGCCCAAACAAGTCTCTTCTGCTTGTTGCCTGTCCTTAGCAGTGGTTTCCTAGCAGCTATTTTACCATGAAGGCCTGCTGCACAAAGTCTCCTCTTAACAGTTATTGAAGAGATGTATCTGCTGCTAGAACTCTGTGTGGCATTGACCTGGTCTCTAATCTGAGCTGCTGTTAACCTGCGATTTCTGAGGCTGGTGACTCGGATAAACTTATCCTCAGAAGCAGAGGTGACTCTTGGTCTTCCTTTCCTGGGGCGGTCCTCATGTGAGCCAGTTTCTTTGTAGCACTTGATGGTTTTTGCAACTGCACTTGGGGACACTTTCAAAGTTTTCCCAATTTTTCGGACTGACTGACCTTCATTTCTTAAAGTAATGATGGCCACTCGTTTTTCTTTACTTAGCTGCTTTTTTCTTGCCATATTACTAATTCTAAGAGTCTATTCAGTAGGACTATCAGCTGTGTATCCACCTGACCTCTGCACAACACAACGGATGGTCCCAACCCCATTTATAAGGCAAGAAATCCCACTTATTAAACCTGACAGGGCACACCTGTGAAGTGAAAACCATTTCCGGTGACTACCTCTTGAAGCTCATCAAGAGAATGCCAAGAGTGTGCAAAGCAGTCATCCAAGCAAAAGGTGGCTACTCTGAAGAACCTAGAATAAAAGACATATTTTCAGTTGTTTCACACTTTTTTGTTAACTATATAATTCCACATGTGTTAATTCATAGTTTTGATGCCTTCAGTGTGAATGTATAATTTTCATAGTCATGAAAATACAGAAAAATCTTTAAATGAGAAGGCGTGTCCAAACTTATGGTCTGTACTGTACATCAGAGTGCACCATGTTAGAGGACCTGTCACCAGGTTGAGGACAGGGTCACACAGCCCTCTATTCTCTCATGCGAGATAACCGGGTCGCTTATGCTAATGACACGGCTCAAACTCTGACAGAGTTTGAGCCGAGTGCATATGAATGTGATCTGATTCTATCGCATGAGAGAATCGCAGCACATGTGCGGAGAAAATGGAGAACTCAATTTCTCTATTGTCTCTGTGCGTGTATATTATATTGGACTGCACTCGGACGACATCAGAGTGCTGTCCAATGTGCCAAACGCACCCATGGACTTGTATGGGTGAGTGCCATCTGATTCTCTGATGTACTCATAGCATGCTGCTATAGTTTTCTCCGGCTGAATCGGCAGGAGAAAATAATCGCAGATCTGCACAGCCCTATAACATTGGGCCGAGTGCTATCCGATAACACATCAGAGAGCACTCAGTTGTGTTATACGCTCGTGTGAGCGATCCCTTAAGGTGAGCAGTTTTTGCTCTTATTCTATTACCACTGCACCTCGACTATTCATTTTTGTGTAAATCCGCCATACGGTGCCAGAGATATAGGCCTTTTTATTTAGTTCTAATTCTTATAATCTTTACCAAGGCATCGTGGCTCACAGGGTAATAATGCATAGCCGCCTATAGACACGCCCCCAGAGAATCCCGCAAGCCACGCCTCCTTGTAAGGATCATAAGAATTAACCCTAAATAACAAGGTACCATATCACTGAAACCATATGGTGGATTTACACAAAGCTGAACACTGAGCAGGAATGAAATAGGAGCAAAATCTAAACACTTGGCCTGGTGACATCTGTCACCTACCTACAAGCTAGATGGTATATGTATGCCTCCTGGAAGGGCGGGTGCTCAGACCCCACCCATCTCAAGACCTGAGGCTCAAAGTCCCCTATGTGGATGGGGGCGGTGGTGAGCATGTGCACACAGCATGCCTACTGCCAGTGACCCCGGGCACTGCGCTCTGAGGGGCCCACCTGGAGCTATGCTACTTTTAACTGTATCAGCGTGTGTCAATACAGTTAGGCTATGTGCGAACGTTCACTATTTGATTGCAAAATTTTTTACAAGGTTCCTGCATCTCTTGGCAGCCAAAACGCTGCGCCAAAAACGCGCATTTTGCCACAATTTTTGTGCTTTTTTTTTTATGCATTTTTGTACAGCAATGAATACTTTTGGTGCTAAATAAAGATATTTGAAAAAAGAAAAGTGGGACATAGCTTCAACCCTTGGACTACTAAGAAAAAACCTGGGAGTCTGAACTGAAACGTAAATTGATGTGCATGCAAAATGTAAATGCATGTTCACATAAAGCCATGGACTACTGTCAGACCTGGAGTGCGTATATTGGTTAATTTAAATGATTAAAGAATGTGTCTGTTTTATTTCAAATAGGCTATGTGCCCACGATGCAGAAATGAAGCAGAAAATTTCTGCAGCATTTCTGCATCTCCCTGGCACAAAAAATGCACGCAGATTGTGCATGCGTTTTTCCTGCAGAATACATGCGGATTCACATGCGTTTCCGCATGCAGATTGACAAGCGCTTTCCAGGCGATAGCATCACTTGGAAAGTGCTTGACAACTAGGTCACACTGTATAAATCCATGCAAACAGCATGGATTTATACAGTGTGAACCGTAAAAATTAAAACAAATAAAGCTATACTCACCCCCGAGGCCCCGGCGTGGCTGCAGCGCTGCTTCCTGGCTGGTTCCCGGCTGCCGGCATATCGCGAGACAGAGCGGTGAAGGGCCTGCGGTCACATGACTGTGACGTCACCGAAGGTCCTCAAGCGATGCCGGCATTCAGAGAGAAGACGCCGGACAGGTGAGTATAAACTTTATTTGTTATTTTATTCTTTTTTTACAGGTACAATGGTGCCCAGGTCTGGATGAGAGTCTCCTCTCCTCCAGAACTGGGTACCATCCGCACATAGAGACGCATAGAAGCCGCTTGTAAAAATGTACAGTCGCGGTTTCTATGCGTCTCAATGCAAGTCAATGGCGGGAGTTCCGCTGCGCTTCCGCAAAATTAAATGACATGCTGCGGATTTTTGTACGCAGCATAAACGCTGCGGAAAAATCCGCAGCATGTGCATAGAACATGCGGAATCCCCTTGGGGACCATGGGGTGCGGATTACCTAGCGTTTCACAAGCGTTTCCGCTGCGGAAATTCCGCAGCATAAACGCTTGAAAAACGCTACGTGGGCACTCAGCCATAAAGTGTTTTATTCTCTGTGTGTGTGTTTATTTAACTCTTTACTTAGTAATAAGGGTGTCTGGCTGACACCTCTTCATTACTAAAGCTAGGGTTAGGTGTCAGCGACACCTAATCCCATTAACCCTAATCCCATTACTCCTAATGTCGCACTTGTGTTGTCAGTACCTGCAGATCCACAACATGTAATGACATTTAAATCGGTCAAAATCGGCAGCGGAGACTAGCGTCTTCACTACAGAAATTGACATGCTGCAGTTGAGTTTGGGTATGTGCCCATGATCAGGAAATGCTGCCGGTTTGACGCTGCGTATTTTTGCCGTGTATAACCCGCAGCAGTCAGATGTTACAGCCTAGTGGATGGGATTTCTAGAAATCCCATGTCCACTATGCATGCATCTGAGGCTGCGGATCATCCACGGACACTGACATGCGACGCGTCTTTCAGGACCGCAGCATGTCAAATTCTCTTGCAGAGTTTCTAGTCTCCGCAACAGAAATTTGACCACTAGAATGTATTGAATGCGATTTACCGCATTCAATAGAACGCAGCGTTTTGGACAAAGCAAAAATATGCTGCGTCCAAAGCACTGCTAGGTCCAGATTGTGGGCACATACCCTTAAATTAAAAAAAATGGTGTAGGCTTCTGCGTCATTTTCATAATCAGCAGAAAGAAAGCTAACCACTGGGGGCTGATATTACTAGCCGGGGAAGGGGCCATTAGCCAAAAATGTTCCCTAGCTATTCATAACAGCCCACAGCTGTTTGCTTAGCGTTTACTAACTAGATTACAGGAGGACCCCAGAAACAAATTCACTTAGGGTCCCCCTATAAAATCTAACCAGCAATGGCTAGGCAGACAGCTGCGGGCTGATATTACTAGCCAGGAAAAGGGCCATGGATCCTGCCTCCCCCCCCCAAGGCTAATAATATCAGCTCTCAGTGGCCCCAGAAATGGTACATCAATAAGATGCGCCAAATCTGGCACTTAGCCTCCGCTCCTACCACTTGCCCTGGTGCAGTGGCAAGTGGGGTAATAGGGTTGGGGTTCATGTCAGCCTTGTATTGGCAGCTGACATGAAGCCCAGGTTAGTAATGGAGGGCGTCTATAAGACTCCCCCATTACTAACCCCTTAGTAAAGTTTTTGTAATGAAGACACGGCAAGAATAAAGTCTTTTATTTAAAATAAAATTCTACAAGCTTTTAATCATCGATTTAAAAATAAAGAACACCGTATACTCACCTAAAACCCATTCTGCTAAAGTCATTATCACTTGTAAACAAAACGAAGATAAAAAAAAAAACATTTCCCTTACCTGTCCGCCATGATGACATAATCCAGGTCCTACAACGATCTGGGTCCCTTTTAGAGCAGGCACACCAGCAATCACATGTGCGACTGTTCTAGAGGACAGCACTCTATACACTGACACTATAATCTCTCCTGTCAGTGTATAGTGCTGAGCTGCCAGGACTGAGGTCACTGGAGTTCAATCAGCTGATGATCAGCTGACGAGCTCCGGTGACCTCACTTACTGCACCGCCTGGTGAGAAAATTCCAGTGACCTCCATCCCGGCAGCGAGCGATCGCGCTCCTGTCAGTGTATAGAGTGCTGTCGGGTGATCCATATGCCGTGGGACACTCGTGATGATGGTAGGTGAGTATAAAGTGTTTTTTATTTTAATAGCAATTTATTGTAACTTTTTTTTCTTTTTACAAGGAGCACAGACGCCGACTGAGGAGACTACTTCTCCCCTCAGCAGCGCTTGCTACCGCTGTTATCAGTGGAGCAGCCATAGGATGATGGGAGGAGTAGTCTCCCGTGGGCATTTCTGCTGTGTTTTTGACTCATTGTCTTGAATTGAGTCAGTTAAATCCGCAGCAAAAATCCACAGCAAATATTTTTATACCTGCGTTTTTGCTGCGGACTTGACTGACTCAATTGAAGTCAATGGGTGAAAAACGCTGCAAAAATTAACAAAGAATTGACATGCTGCAGATTTAAACACAATGACAATCCTGACAGGAAAATTCCTGATCATGTGCACAGCACTTCAGGATTGTCATTGCATCAGCTGGCACAAGGATTCCCTAGCGTTTTTGGCCCATTTCAGCGTGGAAAAAACACAGCAAAAATGCACCAAAAACGAGCAGTGTGCACATTGTGTCTCCCTGCTCTGCCGCAGAGTTTGAGACTATCTCCCTGCACTGCTACTATGGGGCCCGTGAGTCAGGGGGGCCTGATGCCAGCTCCGACACTGGGCCCCCATCCCCCGCAAGTTCAAATGTATCGGCATTTTCAGATACAGTTGAAAGCAATAATGGAGGAGGGAGCATCAGCTGACGCTTCCTTCCCCATCATTCTTCCTCGGCGTCTGACGTCTTAGCACGATGACATCACAACATGGCGTCCCCTATGCTGAGATGTGCGACGCTTCAGAAGACAAGCTGTGGAGACCGGTGTAGCAGGGAACAAGGGGGAGAGGTGAGTATTGTATATTATTATTTTTTTAGAACATTGTGGTGGCCATAAAACTGTATTGAGGACTATGAGGTGCATTATACTGTATGGACCATGGGGTGCACTATACAGTATGTGCTATGGGAGTGCATTATAATGTATGGGCTATGGGGTGCATTATAATGTATGGGCAATGGGGTGCATTATACTGTATGGGCTATGAAGTGCATTATACTGTATGGACCATGGGGTGCATTATACTGTATGGGCTATGGGGTGCATTATACTGTATGGGGTGTATTATACTGTATGGGCTACGGAGTGCAATATACTGTATAACTATGGGGTGCATTATACTGTACGGAGGGGGTGGTGCATTATACTATATGAACTATGGGGTGCATTATACTGTATGGACTATGGGGTGCATTATACTGCACGGACAATAGGGTGTATTATACTATACGGTCTATGGGGTGCATTATGCTGTATGGAGGACTATGTGGGGCTATTATAATATTTGGAGGGCTATGTGGGAGTCTTTAAACTGTATGCAAGCAACTATACAGTGTGAAGGTTTGCATGGGGTCCATCATACTGTGTGGAGGGCTGTATGGGGGCCATTATACAGTGTGGAGAGGTGTGAGGCCATTATATTGTATGTAGGCCCATTATTCTGCATGGAGGGCTGTGTGGGGGTCACAGTTGGGGGATCATACAGTGTTGGGGTCACCATACTTTTCCGGTACAGTTGAGGGATGGGGTACAGTAGGGTCATCATACTGTGCATGTGGAGGGTACTGTGGAGGAATTCACTGTACGGGTATCTTAGTGTTTGTGGAGCACTTTTGTCGACATCATACTTTCTGAGTGCAATGAAAGGGGAATCTAGGGCTCAAGTAGTAGGAAAATTAGAGGGCACACATTACCACACAGCAGGTGCAGGAATAGGGACACATACCTCCAGCAGCAGCTCAGCATTGGGGTATCAGTAGGATAAGGAGTTTATGCAGGTTGGGGATAGATGGAGATGGTGCCTGAAATGTGAGAAGTCAAATGTGTCTTTGTTGTAATCTCTGCAGCCGAGTCCTGGCTGGAAGAAGTTGTCGTGTCGGTCTGGGCCAGATGGAAAAGTGAACGACTCCATCCGAACGAACATCAGCTGTAAGTCACCATCAATAACTGTACTGTAATCTCTTATATGTTCTGCAGGACTGGTATCTATGACTACATGTCACTATGTGGCAGCAATATCAGTGCTGGTCTTTGTATGGAGATTTTTTTTTTTAGTAACAGCCCGGTCATCTGCTAAGGTTCTCCTACATCCACTACTGGGCCTCCTTCACACGTCCTGGTGATTCCTGTACAGGAAAAATCAGCACTGGTGAGATCCGTGGTCCGTACGTATGTGAAATAAGTGTGACATCCATGTACAGTACAGACCAAAAGTTTGGACACACCTTCTCATTTAAAGATTTTTCTGTATTTTCATGACTTTGTAAATTGTACATTCACACCGAAGGCATCAAAACTATGAATTAACACATGTGGAATTATATACTTAACAAAAAAGTGTGAAACAACTGAAAATATGTCTTATATTCTAGGTTCTTCAAAGTAGCCACCTTTTGCTTTGATGACTGCCTTGCACACTCTTGATGAGCTTCAAGAGGTAGTCACCGGAAATGGTCTTCCAACAATCTTGAAGGAGTTCCCAGATATGCTTAGCACTTGATGGCCCTTTTGCCTTCACTCTGCGGTCCAGCTCACCCCAAACCATCTCGATTGGGTTCAGGTCTGGTGACTGTGGAGGGCAGGTCATCTGGCGTAGCACCCCATCACTCTCCTTCTTGTTCAAATAGCCCTTACACAGCCTGGAGGTGTGTTTGGGGTCATTGTCCTGTTGAAAAAATAAATGATGGTCCAACTAAACGCAAACCGGATGGAATAGCATGCCGCTGCAAGATGCTGTGGTAGCCATGCTGGTTCAGTATGCCTTCAATTTTGAATAAATCCCCAACAGTGTCACCAGCAAAGCACCCCCACACCATCACACCTCCTCCTCCATGCTTCACGATGGGAACCAGGCATGTAGAGTCCATCCGTTCACCTTTTCTGCGTCGCACAAAGACACGGTGGTTGGAACCAAAGATCTCAAATTTGGACTCATCAGACCAAAGCACAGATTTCCACTAGTCTAATATCCATTCCTTGTGTTCTTTAGCCCAAACAAGTCTCTTCTGCTTGTTGCCTGTCCTTAGCAGTGGTTTCCTAGCAGCTATTTTACCATGAAGGCCTGCTGCACAAAGTCTCCTCTGAACAGTTGTTGAAGAGATGTGTCTGCTGCTAGAACTCTGTGTCGCATTAACCTGGTCTCTAATCTGAGCTGCTGTTAACCTGCGATTTCTGAGGCTGGTGACTCAGATAAACTTATTCTCAGAAGCAGAGGTGACTCTTGGTCTTCCTTTCCTGGGGCGGTCCTCATGTGAGCCAGTTTCTTTGTAGAGCTTGATGGATTTTGCAACTGCACTTGGGGACACTTTCAAAGTTTTCCCAATTTTTCACACTGACTGACCTTCATTTGTTAAAGTAATGATGGCCACTCATTTTTCTTTACTTAGCTGCTTTTTTCTTGCCATAATACAAATTCTAACAGTCTATTCAGTAGGACTATCAGCTGTGTATCCACCAGACTTCTGCACAACACAACTGATGGTCCCAACCCCATTTATAAGGCAAGAAATCCCACTTATTAAACCTGACAGGGCACACCTTTGAAGAGAAAACCATTTCCGCTGACTACCTCTTGAAGCTCATCAAGAGAATGCCAAGAGTGTGCAAAGCAGTCATCAAAGCAAAAGGTGGCTACTTTGAAGAACCTAGAATATAAGACATATTTTCAGTAGTTTCACACTTTTTTGTTAAGTATATCATTCCACATGTGTTACTTCATAGTTTTGATGCCTTCAGTGTGAATGTACAATTTTCATAGTCATGAAAATACAGAAAGATAATTAAATGAGGTGTGTGCAAACTTTTGGTCTGTACTGTATCAGTGTGTCACATCCATGCGATACGTTTTGGCACCTGAGAAAAGCAGTACAGTTCGCGCTGATCCCAGGAATCGGCTGCTGGAGGAAACTATCATTGCCCCCTGCTCGTGCTAAGTTCAGCGCGACAGGAAACAATGATGGGAGTTGTATTCAGCACCTGCTGTGTACATGCTGTGTAAAAATAAGAATTAAATAAAATAAATGGCGTGAGCTCCTGCCAATTATTCATAACCAGCAGAGTGAAAGCCGCCCGCTGGGGGCTGATATTACTAGCCAGGGAAAGGATCCATTAGCCAAAAATGTCCCGGCTATTAATAACAGCTCACAGCTGTTTGATTAGCGTTTACTGGCTAGATTACAGGGGGACCCCATAAAAAAGTGATGTAGGGTCCCCCTACAAATTCTAACCAGCAAAGGTTAAACAACCAGCTGTGGGCTGATATTAATAGCCAGGCTATGGATATCAGGCCCACTCCGAGGCTAATAACATCAGCCCTCAGCATGGCGCATCAATAAAATGCACCAAATCGGGAGCTTAGCCTTGGCTCTTCTTACTTGTCCTGGTGCGGAGGCAAGTGGGGTGGGGTTGATGTCAGCCTTGTATTGTCAACTGACATCAAGCCCAGGTTAGTAATGGAGAGGCGTCTATAAGACACCCCCATTACTAACCCCATAGTAAGCTTTGAAATAAACACACAAGAAGTCCTTTATTTGAAAGAAAAGTCAACGCCATGTTTTACACATTCATTAAAAATTAAAAAAAACACATTTATACTCACCTTTTTGCCTAATCCGTTGAAGCCAATGTCCCCTGTAAAAAAAACAAAAATAATAAACAACCATATCCCCCACCTGTCCAACGTGAAAATAACCCATACTGTCCCACGCCGTAATCCATCTGTGCGACATGTGGTTTTCAAACTGAATGATGGCATGATGCTACCGTTCATGTTCCAAACCAGGGGAGAATGAGATGCTGCAAGCGGGCCGATGAACTGGGGTGCCCTCAGTGAGATCTCTGCTAGCACCGTGAGAATTTGCTATTTCTTTCCAACCACTACACCGATGTCTCTACCCTGTGCCAGTCGTTGCACTGGTTGCCCATCCGATACAGAGTTCCATATAATCTTATCACTCTCACCCACAAAGCACTCCACGGTCCAGCACCCCCCTACATCTCCTCCCTCGGCTCAGTCTATCACCCTACCTGTGCCCTCCGTTCTACTAATGACTTAAAACTAAAATTCTCAATAATACAAACCTCCCATTCCCGTCTCCAAGACTTCTAGCACGCTGCACCAATTCTTTTGAACACACTATCCTGGACAATTCAATTCCCAATACCCCCAGTTTTAAGCATAGCCTAAAAATGCATTTCTTTAGACTAGCCCCACCTCACTTACCTAACTATTCCCGTTTGGCCCATACAAAATTTTCTTCAAAATCAGGACCCTCGTAGCATCTGTTCACACACCCTCTATGCACTTACTAGCCCTCTGTGTCTGTACTTGTACACATACTAGCTAGTGACCGCTTCATGCAGTGTTATGTGCATACCCTATTTAGTATATTATGGCTGTATTGTACAATACAAGCACATTTTACCATTTACCTTTTGTGTCTCCCCTATTTCCTCATAGACTGTAAGCCTGTGAGCAGGGGCCTCTCTCCTTTTGATATCTGAGTTATGTGTTATTCTGTAATGTCTTTGTTGTTTGTACAAGTCCCTTCTAAAATTGTAAAGTGCTGCGGAATATGTTGGCACTATATAAATAAAAAAATATTATTATTAAATGTGTAAGAGGGTGTTGACTTTTCTTTCAAATAAAGGATTTTATTCTTGATGTGTGTTTATTTCAAAACTTACTGTGGGGTTAGTAATGGGGGTGTTTTATAGACGCCTCTCCATTACTAACCCCTGGACATCATGTCAGCTGACAATACAAAGCTGACATCAACCCCAACCCTATTACCATCGCACCAGGGCAAGTGGGAAGAGCTGAGGCTAAGTGCCAGATTTGGCACATCTTATTGATGCGCCATTTCTGAGGCCGATGAGGGCTGATCTTATTTGCCTCGGCGGGGGCCAGGATCCATGACCCCTTCTCTGGCTATTAATATCAGCCCACAGCTTTTTACCTTTGCTGGGTAGAATTTATAGGGGGACCCTACGTCAATGTTTTTCTGGGGTCCCCCGGTAATCAACCAGTAAAGGCTAAGCAAACAGCTGTGGGCTGATCTTATTAGCCTCGGAGGGGTCCAGGATCCATGACCCCTTCTCTGGCTATTAATATCAGCTCTCAGCTGTCTGTTTACCTTTGCTGGGTAGAATTTATAGAGGGACCCTATGTCAATATTTTTCTGATGTCCCCCTGTAATCTAGCCAGTAAATGCTAATCAAACAGCTGAGGGCTGTTATTAATAACCAGGGAACATTTTTGGCTAATGGCCCCTTTCCCTGGCTAGTAATATCAGCCCCCAGCGGTCGGCTTTCCCTCTGCTGGTTATGAATAATCGGCGGGAGCCCACGCCATTTTTTTCATTTAATTCTTATTTTTACACAGGATGTACACAGCGGGGCTGAATACAACTCCCATCATTGTCACCTGGTGGTGCTGATCTCAGCACGAGCAGGGGAGAATGATGATAGTTTCCTCCAGCAGCGGGTTCCTGGGATTTGTGCGAACTGAACTGCTGATTCCCAGGCGCTGGTACGTGGCACGTATGTATACACAGATGGCATCTGTGTGGTACCAGTGTGCACATGTGTGGCATGCATCTTATCTGTGCTGTGCAAAAAAACCTGACATGTCTGCGAGTTTTTCACGGTCTGTGTGAAAAATCTGACAAGTGCACCCCCATTCAATACAATGGGTGTGTGTATAGACTTAAAAAACGGACCGCATACGAACATAGAAAACAGAGGCGTGAAGAGGACCTTAGGGTGCGCCACCACAGCTGTAATCAGGGGTACATGGTTAGGGGCCCACTCAGAAGTTTCACCCCCTGAATCACACCCCTAGCTAAGCCTGTGGCCCCAGGTCCTGTGTGTGGTGGGGTCCCAGCGGCCGGACCCTCAGCATATAGGCGATAGGTATGTTGTATATAGGAGGAGCTATATACTGGTACGTCTCACAGCAGCTGGCTGCCCATCTATTTCTGTACAGCAGGCTCCACATTACAGGCTGCACCCCAGTATCAGTGCTAGGCTTCTTCCGCATGTGTCAGTGCCCTGCGGCGGCAGCGACCAGGAAGCAGTGACGTGCAATAAAGCCTCGCTTATTTACGGCACCCAACGGGTTAGTGACGCTGGGGGTGATGGACGTTCAGCTCCACGTATCAGAGAGAACGGGGGGGTATGTTAGCAGCCAATCCTTGTTGTCCTTTTTAAACGTTCCCTATGAGGCCAAGCCACTTATCACCTTGGTGACTGCCGAAACAACGCGCACTGATTGGTGGAGTCAAAGCCTTTCACACAGCCGATTGGTTGACGAGATTGAAGTTTAAAGCATTCAAACTGAGAGCGGTAGGTTCAGTGGTGAAGCGTCCGGAGAGGAGAGCAGAGCTCGCGGCAGCCCACACCTCGTACACTAATGGCCTCACAGAATGTAGATCCAGCGGCGGCTCCTTCAGCCACTGCCAGGAAAGGGATGGAGGCCGGAGCGCAGGCAGCCCGGGGCTCTGTCGGGAAGAGGTAGGAGCGATGTTGTGGCCGTGGAGTGTGCGCTGTGGTGCGGTGATAACGCTGTTGTATTGTGTTGCAGGCTGCAGCAGGAGCTGATGACGCTGATGGTGAGTACACACTGTGCGGCACTGCCCGGGGCCTGCGGCATTGGAGGCTCATTGTCCTGTCTTGTCCGTAGATGTCTGGAGATAAAGGGATCTCCGCCTTCCCCGAGTCTGATAATCTCTTCAAGTGGATCGGGACCATAGATGGAGCAGCGGGGACGGTGAGGAGGAGGGCGCTACCGTGTGTGTGGGCGCTGCTGCGCGCGGGTGCCGCTCCAGGGGGCTCTGATAACTCTCCACCTCAAAGGGACCCAGTCCCCTTGTACTGTGGTCTGATCTGTGGGTAGAGAAGCTGAGAATGATGTATATTTATTCAGATCCCTGGTGTTTGTACATATGAGTCCAGTGGGCGGTCCTACTGCTGATTGACAGCTTCCTGTATGTATACTCCTATAGAGGACTGCCAATCACTTGTAGGACCGCCCATTGGACTCCTGTACAAACACCAGGGATTTCTATGGATCAAACTCATCTTTTTCTCACAATCACATGGACGTGTGAATGTAGCCTTAGTCTTCTCTGGCTGACAAGACAGACAGTCATTATCAATGTGTAATAAACATTAAAATGTGAAAAATTCTAATTATTTTTGGAAGTTCTGTGCCATTTCTTTTACCTGTAATGGCACAACCCTAGATTGCATATACAGCCTGCCTCCTGTCATCTGGGCCTCTGCTCATATTATGGCCACATGACGAAATGTCCCTCTGTATCCTCTGATGAACCCTATTTCGCATGTTCTAGTTCTGACTGTCCCATCACATGTCCTGCCATTTGTGGCCATGTTATGGATGAGCGACACACTGTAAGGAGGAGAAAGATATGCAAACCAGAGGCTGTGGCTGCAATGTTAAAGGGACTCTGTCAGCACAGAATGACTGTTCAAACCAAGTACAAGCGCTCAGTGCTTCACTGCCGCACCAATCAATTATATACACCTTCCCACCTGCTAGTTTTCCTTCTATCTCCAACCCACTCTTTGACAGCTCTGGCTTCATAGAGCCAAAGAAGGGTGCAGATGGAGGGAAGGTGTAGTTAAAGCGCACCTGTCAGCAGGATTGTGCTCAGTAAACTACATACACTGTCAGGTGGGCGACATTACACTGATTAATATGATACCTTGGTTGATGAAATCCATCCTGTAGTTCTTGTGTAATCTTTACTTTCAGTTTGGAGATAATGATATGCTCGTGCTGTGGGGGGGCGCTCCATCTGGTGCTCTGCTTGCATATTCATCTGTATGCTCTTATGACAGATCACCGTGCCTTCACTGACCTGCCTCCTATTTTACCTAGACCCGCACTACTAGATGCATTATGTAAAATAGGAGGCAGTGAAGGCACAGTGAGCTGTCATAGGAGCATAGGGTGCACTGAGCGCCTGTTCTTGGTTTGAACAGTCATTCTGTTCTGAATCCCTTTTAAAGTGGTTGTCTGAAACTTTGATATAGATAGGTTGTTAATATCTCATCAATGTGGGTGTGACATGTGGTACCTTCGTTGATCATCTGTTCCCAGTGTCAGCCGAATGTGTAGAGTTGCGGCGCTCCACAGCTCCATCAACTGAATAGTGGCCGCAATTAGTTACTGCACATCGCCCCCTATTTGAATCAGTAAGGGGCAGACGTGCAGTACACGGCGGCAGCCACTATCCTGGAACTGTGCAACTCCGCCATCTAGCCATCATCAGGATAAGTTGATCAGCGAGGGGTGTCGGGTGTTGCATTTCCCACCAGGCCATTAATATAAAAGTCCCAGACAGCCCCTTTACGACTGCGCAGAACTTCTAAAGATAAATTATTAGTCAGTTGCCTGTTTGTAGGGTTAACATACTTTTGCAAATATTACCTAAATTGCCAATGAACTGTTTCCCTAACTGCTTGCTGATTTTGATGGTCAAGCTGTTGCCTGTAACTTGTATATTAAACCAGTGCTCCTCTACCATGGGGTGCTTTTTACATGGGCTGATTATTGAGAACGAGCATTAGGAACACTTATTTCCCAATAATTGAGTTGCTTAAAGGGAATGTCACCTCCTGGGAGATATCGGACCTCTAATATGGGCATACAGGTGATGGAAAAGTAAATCTATACATACCTGTATGGCCCATAGTAGAGGTTAGATTGCAGAGAAATGTGTTTATCACCTCTGTTTTGCACATGCTTGGCGTTCGGGGATGCAAAGAAATCCCCACCTATCTTCTTATTATTCCCCGAAATCCCTGCCTATATGCTTAGTTACCATATCCCCCTCCCCTGCACGTCCAGGGCCCTGTGATGTGCATTGTGCTCCCTCACTTCCCGGGCATGCGCACAGTGCCGCTCACATAGAGCGTGCTTTGCTTCCTCCCGGCCCCGTCTCTCTGTGCACTGCGCCGCAGGGTTCTATTGCGCAGGCGCCGGGGAGTCACTATTTCTCCGTGCTCTGCGGCGCAGGGTTCTATTTCGCCGGGGAGTCACTGTTACTTCCTGGCACCTGCGCAATAGAACCCTGCGGCGCAGTGCACAGAGATTCAGGGCCTGGAGGAAGCAAACTGCGCTCTATGTGAGCGACGCTTTGCGCATGCCGGGGAAGTCAGGGAGCACAGTGCACATCACAGGGCCCTGGACGTGCAGGGGAATATGGGAACTAGGCATATAGGTGGGGATTTGGGGGAATAATAAGCAGATAGGCGGGGATTTCTTGGTGTCCCCAAAAGCCAAGCCTGTGCAAAACAGAGGTGATAAACACTTTTCTCTGCAATCTCACCTCTACTATGGACCATGCAGGTATGTATAGATTTACTTTTCTATAACCTGTATGCCCATATTAGAGGTCTGATATCTCCCAGGGGGTGACAGATTCCCTTTAAAGAGGCTACTGATCACCTGACGAACGAGAAAATTGATTGTTAAACCAAATTCTTTTTAAGCTTCTATTAAAAAAAAAAAAAAAACATTACATCTTATTTAAACAGGATATTTGATGGCGAGAACAATAACGGCCAATGTGCATAGAACAATCATATTAACGATCGTTCTGCACACTTGGCAGTGCGGTCAGTCTCTCTAAACAGGCTGGTAAACGACTACCGTATTGCTTCTATGTATGTATGGGGGTTTCCGAGCATAGGGATTTGATGACCCATCTCCAGATCGGTGAGGTGGTCCCTATCACTTAGCTGCTTCTTACTACTCTGACTGCTGTACACAGTATAGTGGCCGCTGCAGTACATCTATGCAAAATAGGAACTGTAACACAGCACCTGCCAGCGGCCGCTACTCTGAGCTGAGTGCAGATTTATTCAAAGTGTTTACATTCAACCACCGGTGAAGAAGGAAGGAAAACAGATTGATGGGGGCGCCTTGCTGATCTGGAGCTAGGCCAACAAATCCCCTATGCCCAAGCAACCCCTTCAATGGCCACAGGTCAGCCAGTTTAAATGCCGATAAGCTGTATGTGCACAGCCAATTTGCACAGAAATAGATAAGCTGAAGTAAAAGATTTCTACTAGCCTTTTATAAAGTTGTCCTCTCACGAGATCATGATCTATCCCTTGAGCTATAGGTGGCAGTCATTGGGGCTTCTGCTGTAGAAGTCCAAGGGATGTTCTACTTGCCATAATCTCACCCAACGCACTGCTGCTTCTAGAATTGTACCAGTCTTTTACCCATTACCTTAAGCCAGTGTGCCAGCATGGTTTAAGACAAAGGGTATATTTTAATGGGATTTTCCATTGATCTTTGAGAAGTGCCTGTAAAAATGAACTCTTGTAAAATAAAATATTACTTGCCTCTGATCCACTTCTAGTCCAATGGTGTCCAACAGAGCCAGAACTTTTGCGATCCTATTAGTCGCCTGACTGGCACAAGGACAGGATGGCATTACTGTTCACCCGGTAATGACTACTGAAGCAGTGCAGCTGAGATATAAGTAATGCCATCTCTATTTTACAACCATTCCTCTACTTTGGTCTCTTTTGAAAGAAGGCAGCAGGATCGGATCTTTAGTTTGTTACTGGCCAATAAGAGGAAATGTGGGAATCCGGGCGCCGGTGTTCATTGTGTTTATTTTTAGGTTTATGAGAGCTTAAGATACAAGCTGTCTCTGGAGTTTCCGAATGGCTACCCCTACAATGCTCCCACTGTGAAATTTATCACCCCGTGCTTTCACCCGAATGTGGACAGTCATGGGAACATCTGCTTGGACATCCTAAAGGACAAATGGTCGGCATTATATGATGTCAGGACCATCCTGCTTTCTCTACAAAGCCTTCTAGGAGGTGAGATCTGCGCCATCAATTCCTGATTCTGTGTAGAGGTTGATATAAGTAGTCTTTTGATAGAAATGACTTTGATGTGCACTGACTATAGAAAAGGTTGCCCCTAATAACTATAATTTACCCAAAGTGCAGGAAATATAAGAACATTTCTTTAAAAAAAAAAAAAAAGCCTCTCCCAGTAAATATCCCATTGCTGCTGCTCCTGGACATCCTGTGCATGCACGCGACCATTGAGGCCAGTGTAGGGATCACATACAGTAAATGATGTATGGGACCACTGAATTGGCTGTATGGGATTTAATGGGAGATTGAAGGTTGCAAAATGCAGCAGAAAAAAATTGTCATAACAGTCCCCCAATGTTATGTGCTAGCCTGACACATTATTTGCAATACCAAATTCTGCACTGGAGCATGGGCCGTAATCTTGTGTTCTCATGGTTCTCTGCACACATCCAGTGGCTCTCAGATAAATTATTTACTCATTTATGAAATATAAATGTCTATGTGCAGATGCATTGACCTAGACCAGTGAGCAGGGTGCTGGTGCTGTGGGGTCTGGCCTGGGCTTCTGCACTACATGGCTATGGCACTAGGGTGGCAGACTGCCCTTATCAAAGTAGGCAACTCTCCATCTGAATAGTATAACCTTGCCTGCCACTCATATCTGCCTTTAGATTATGCTGTCTAATTTAACAAGATATTCAGTGATGTTACCATTTGAAACAAGTATGATTTGTTCTGCAAGAAAAGCCTGTGTCCTAAAACTGTGACCATCTTGGAAGCTGACACTGCAGGCAGATCCGTGAGGGCACAATTCAGTGCCAGTATTCAATATTGCAGTCTTTCCAAGGCCGGGTTTACACCTTTGTTCTTTCTGTATCGGATGCACAGACAGACTGGGGGTCTCCTGACCCAAACTGGACATCCCCTTATAATCTTATGAGGTGGTTGAGTTCAGGTCAGGAGACCGGCGGCCTATCTGCGTGGCTCAAGGGCATCCAGAGAAACACAGATGTGATCTTGGGCTAAGAAATGCTGTAAGAAACTAGTGTTATTTCGCTTTCAGAACTGTTCAGTTGTGACGTGCTCAGACTGTATTATCTGAGCAGAGGGTTAATCTTCTGAGCGTTATGTGATGTGTGCTACCTGTTTTTCCAGAGCCCAATAATGAGAGCCCCTTGAATCCCCACGCTGCAGAACTCTGGCAGAATCAGATAGGTAAGCTCTCAGCTCCATATACATTGCCATTACAGCATTCTTCATAGGGATCAGATTGGATTTCATCTCTATCTGTAGTTTTCAGGCCACACAGGTATTGTATGTATTTCTAGATTACCTAAATATTAGATGATCTAAGACTGGGTTCACAAGTAGCATAAATATTACTGTCAATAAACCAGGTAAGATTCAATATTCTATGGCGATTTAGCTGTGACCTTTTATAGCACCACTTTTTTTTTTTTTTTTGCAGTACTGGAGTGGCGCTTCTAATGTAAGTTTCCTGCCCCCAGCCATCTTCATCTTCTATCACAGCCGCTTCTGTCGGTCTCCGGCAGTTTGTGACCTGCTGGATCATTCCAGTGTTTCCTGGAGCGAGACGGGGGGTCACTTTTTCAATGCAAGTCTGAGACTCCTTCTGGTTCTCATAGACTTGCATTGAGAGCTTGTGACGTTGCCTTTAACTTCCAGCCAGTCTCAAGATAGCGCCACGTGACTGGAGCGGCTCCGATAGAAGGTGTAGACGGCGGCGGATAAGTATCAGACTAGGGTCAGGGACCTTACATTAGAAGCACCACTCCACGCTGTAGTGGTATCTTATGCATTGCAGTGAATAAAAATTGTGGCATTTCAGCAACATGTAGGACTTTCAGCAGCAGGTTATAGCTATGCACAGAGATGCATTGTAAGGTTAAATTCCCCCACTCTTCTTGTACTGTAATTTTTTCCCCTCTTTTTGTTGGTAGAATAGAGTTTCCTGGTCGTGGGGTCTGATATATAACGCATAAGGGCTTGACTGCAGAATCCTTTGCTTGGCCAGCTTACCTTAATTTACAAAATGTGAAAACGGTATTGGGTAAGCTTTCATCTGCAGCCATTAGTTATGTTTAAAGCGGGGACACCAGTGGTAACTTATTGATGATAGGAGTCTGGCCATTGGGACCTGCCCTGAAAGGCAGAACTCTTACCCCCCCCCCCCCCTCTCCACCCTTAAGAACTAAGCGGCAGTGCGCATGGTCGTCCACATTGCCACTCATTCTCTATGGGGCTTCCAAGTGCAACGCTTGTTTTTTCTCCAGCAGCCTCATAGAGCATAAACTGAGTTGGGGTCTCACGTTCCCGTTCTGCCGATCAGTGCGGCTACTAGCGGTCGGACCACCACAATCAACACGTTCTCCCCCATCCTATGGCTAGGTGGACTTGTTTTCACCATACAACCCCTCCTCTCTGTAATATGGCATTACCCTTCTATATTATTGCACTGTGCTGACCAGCTGCTATGTAACATTGTTGCAAGGGATTTGAGGAAATGTCACCTATGTAACCCCCAGTCTCAATCCTGCAGTATTTCCAGCCAATTTAACCCATGTGAATGCTACCCTCAAGACTTCTGTAGCTTATAATGAGACGTTTCTGTCCTTGCAGCATACAAGAAGCACCTACACGAGCAATACAAGAAACAGGTGAAGGAGAAGGACATCTGATGTGCCGGCTGTGTTTTGCACTGTACATGACTGCTGTAATATATGCCTAAGTTAATACTGGTTTTCTGTGTTTGTACAATTTAAGTGGTTTTATGATTGTTTTTCGGAGGTGCGCTCTGTTTACGTGTGTCTTGTTGGAAGCTGAGTTAAATAAAAAGTGAGTATTTTTACATCTTTAATGCAAGCTTTGGTCCTTTGTCTTTGTGCACTCCTGCCTAATTATGGTGCATGTTATCAATGTAAAACCTGGATACCTACTTTGCTTTTATGGAAGTTTCCTTATGTATTGTTCTCGTGCTGATTAGTCTTCTCTAGATTTTCTAGATCAGACGGCCCCATGACTTGCTCTAGTGTTTTGTCTGACCTGTTACTTGCATGATCTGCTTATCTGACACACACTTGGGAGATTTCCACTTGCGCAGAATATCGATCCCTACATCTGTATTAGTAGAACAGAGGCTTTTTGGACTCTGATTAGGTTAGTAATGGTCTCTCCCCTGTGTACACAGCCAGAATATCCCAATTAGCGTAATGCTTGGCTTGAAGATGGAATCTCCTGGGATGCGTTTAATGACAGTCTTTGAAATTAAAGTGTCTGCTTTCAGCTTCTGAACATTGCAAATGGATTTAATCTCCCAAATAAAAGATCGCATTACTTCATTATTAGCAA
The DNA here is from genome assembly GCF_046119375.1 of Phyllobates terribilis. NCBI lineage: Eukaryota > Metazoa > Chordata > Amphibia > Anura > Dendrobatidae > Phyllobates > Phyllobates terribilis. The sequence goes on from NW_027362765.1 coordinate 231,189,956, forward strand.
AAGCCAAGAGCTGCACTTACTGAGGCTCTGTAATGTTCATCTAATAGAACAGATGCCCATGAATGTCAGTACTGGCCTGTAATACAAGCTATGGTCCCTGCATTTCTTAAAGGGGTTGTCCACTACTCAGACTACCCTTTCCTCAATCCCAATGTTCCCACCCACCCCTCCTTCTAAAATAATAACACCTGTACCCAGTGCTGGCGGCATTCCAGCAGTGTCTGTACGGACTCTCCTGGGGATCACGTGACATTATGACACTCAATCACTCCGGTCAGTCATCGCTGGCTTCACACTCCCTGCATTCAGGTGTATTGCATACATCCGAAGGATGTGATTTTCCAGAAGGTAGGGTATGTGAAGCCAGCACTGATTGCCCGCATTATGTCACGCAATCCCTGGGAGAGCCAGTGTCAACACTTCTGGAACATTGGAGGGGAGTATACAGTGGCATGTAAAAGTTTGGGCACCCCTGGTCAAAATTACTTTTGTGAACGCTTAAATTATGCGATCGCCCGGCACTTTAACCAGCATTCAGCGTGAAAAAGTAAATGTTTTATTTTTTTTTTTTTTCCTTTCACGTTCCATTAATTGCTGTGAAGCACCTAAAGGGTTAATAAGCATCTTGAATGTGGTTTTGAGCACCTTGAGGGGTGCAGTTTTTAGAATGGTGTCACTATTGGGTATTTTCTGTCATCTAGACCCCCTCAAAGTCACTTCAAATGTGATGTCCCAAAAAAAAAATAAAAAATGGTTTTGTAAATTTTGTTGGAAAAATGAGAAATGGCTGGTCAACTTTTAACCCTTAACTTCCTAACAAAACAAAAAAAATTGTTTCTAAAAATTGTGCTTATGTAAATTAGACATGTGGGAAATGTTGTTTTTTTTGTTAGGCACCACAATGCAGTAGATGCGGTCGGATGGCGACCAAAGTCTTTTGTGCCCTGGGGCTACCGTATTTGCGGTGTCTAACTGATGTTACACACCAGCAAATGCATATATATATTTAAAAGAAATTTAAAACAGTGAATTTAATAAAAACAATTGTTTCTATAACCGATAATTAATACAAAAATAAAATTGCTGCACCTTCCCTTTATACTCGCGGACATCCGAGTCATTTATCACAAGAGGTTTTTATTTTCAGTAGGATGTCATTAGACAGAAAGCTAGTGCTTGACAATCTATACAGCTAGACCTTGCTTGTGGAGCAGAGAAGTACAAGGCAGCATCGGGCGTTTCTACTACCTATCTCTGCTTACTTAACCAGCGTTAGGTCTGGTATTGCAGCTCAGGCCCATTTAGTTGGATGGCACAGCTGCACTACAAAATAAAGGCCCTGATTCATTGTTCTTTTTATGTCTTTTAGGAGTGACCGTTTCACCTTTTTTAAGCATTTTTATTTTTGTACCAGATTCATTTTTGACACTTTTTTTATGGAATTTTTTTTTTGTTTGTTTAACAATGTAGGCATGGTTTTCATTTTCATCAAAAGCTGATGTATGTTGGACCAAAGTCCACCGGGAAAAAGACTAGACAAACATTAGTTAAAAAACTTAACGAATCAGAGCCATTGTCGCTGGACAGGAGTGCTGTGGTTTCTGGAGGAATTCTAAACACAGAGCTAAAAGGCTGATTTTATTTGCCGTTTTAGTTAGTTTTTATATCTACAGGGTGGGTCATTTATATGGATACACCTAAATTAAATGGGAATGGTTGGTGATATCAACTTCCTGTTTGTGGCACATCAGTATATGGGAGGGGGGAAACTTTTCCAGATGGGTGGTGACCATGGTGGCCATTTTGAAGTCAGCCATTTCTCTTTCCCCATGACTGCACCACGGAGAGAGGGGATCCGCCCTTCAAGGACAGGAAACCTACAGATAAAAAGGGCGGCACCTCTCTCCTGCATCAGTTGGCTTCCTGTCCTTGACGGGACCTACGGATGAAAAATCCTGAAAAACGAAGAAAGAAGATTTTACTTACCAGGCCCGACCAGTCCGGCTCAGGCAGCGGGGGTTCCCTGCCTCGGCTGGTGCGGTGTCCTGAAGCGCCACAGCTGGGGTCAGCGGGCCTCTAGGGTGGCAGGGAGATGCGAAGCAAGCCGTGGCGTCGTGCCCGGGGCTCGGGTTGGGAGTAGGCCTGAGCCCTGGGTCAGGGTCCTGGGCCTTGTGCAGCGCGCACCCCGCATGCTTGCTGGATAGTGGTTCGGCGTCTGGGCGGGTGCGCGTGCGCTGACGCCCCCCCACGCGCACGCCGGAAGTGACGCGGGAGGGGGGTTGGAGCTGGGCACCCGGAAGTGACGCGGCCGCAGGTCCCTATGGGAGCGGCGAGTTCAAACGCGCGTGCGGGAAAGGTAATATGTAGGACACAGCGGTGCCCTAGCCCCCCCGCATCGGTGTTGGAGGGGGCCGTCCCCTGCATAGCTTAAATAGCCAGTGAAGCAATGGGAAAATGCTTTCTGGCATACGTTGAAATCAGCAGTATGGGTGACCAGGAGGTGCAGTCCCTGCACCCCCACTCTCCATCACCATCGCCTCAGAGGAAACACACGAAAGGACCCTCCAGCGGCCCTCCGCGTCAACATACTCAAGGTGACGGAGGAAACAGTCGGTCCGTCAGGTCGTCACAGCGTGGCAAAGATTCCGGCATGGCATCATCCTCGGCGAAAGACCCAGCTACCAGAGCAGGTTCCTCTTCGAATGCGGTATTCCTCTCTCTTTCGTCTGGGCGGTAAGTGATCTTCGTGAAAGTTCACTTGTAACTTGGGCCCTCCCCCCTCTCTTTTTTTCTTCTTAGGGAAGGAAGAGCATGGGGAAGTTTAAACACAGGGCCTGCGCACTTTGCGCAGCGGATCTACCTACCACATGGCTAAAGAGACTATGTAGCTCATGCATCGAGCAAACCATCTGTGAGGAGAACCCTAAGTTTGCTACCGAGCTCAGATCCCTGATAAAATCGCAAGTCGAAGATACCTTTTTAAATCCCTCCAAAAGGGGGGGAAGAAGCATAAAAAAACTACTTTCCCTGGAGTCAGAGTCTAGTAAATCAGATGAGGAAGTTGCGGTATCTGAATCATCCTGTTCATCATCTGCTTCCTCATCTTCAGAGGACGGTGGTCGTAACGGTTTCCCTATAGACGGAACAGATAGCTTAATCAAAGCAGTTAGGTCCACCATGGGGTTTGTAGACCCTCATCCCAAAAAGTCCATCCAAGAGATAATGTTCAGTGGCTTAGGTCAGAGAAGAAAGAGATCCTTCCCTCTTAATGATCAGGTACACGATCTGATTAAGAGAGAATGGAAGAAACCAGAGCGGAAAGGGTTGTTGGCCCCAAAAAGGAAATACCACTTTGAGGACCCTGTATGCTCTTTCTGGACTCCAGTTCGTCTCCACTCCCCGAGGAAATTTCACAGTAACCCCCGTAAGGTCCTCAGTGGTAGAGCAGTTGGCTCTAGAACAGGAAGTCCTAGACCTAGTGGACAGAGCGGTCCTGCAGGAGGTCCCAGCTCAGGAGGCAGGCGAGGGTTTTTATTCCCCCCTATTCCTCAGGAGAAAACCGGACGGTACACTCAGGACTATCGTGAACCTGAAGAAATTAAACAAGTTCTTGAATATACAACCTTTCAAGATGGAGTCAATAAAAACTTGTGTGAAATTACTGTTTCATGACGGTCTTAGACCTAAAAGACGCCTACTATCATGTCCCCATTCACAGGGACTACCAGAAATTCCTGAGGGTAGCTATACCAATAAGGGGCACAATCAGACACTTCCAGTATGCGGCTCTTCCCTTCGGGTTAGCAATAGCCCCCAGAGTCTTCACGAAAGTGGTGTCGGAAGTCATGATGGTCCCATACCTGGACGATCTACTGGTTATAGGCAACTCGTTCAGCCACTGCAAAGACCAGCTAGCAGTAGTCATGGATTCTTTGACGAGTTTGGGATGGCTTCTAAATCTAAAAAAATCCAGATTGGAGCCAGTTCAGCTACAGGAATACTTAGGTATCCTGTTAGATTCAAGGAGTCAGGAATGCCGTCTTCCGGAAGAGAAAGGACACACGGGCTATCATATTTTAGACTATGTGGGAAAGCATCCGGTTATGACACTAAGGAGAGCAATGTCCCTCCTAGGTTCTATGACTGCCTGCATCCCGGGTGTCCGCTGGGCTCAGTTGCACACCAGGGTCTTACAATGGGAGATTTTGGGGGCGGAAAAATCTCTAAGAGGGCACTTAGAAGGTCGTCTGACCTGATCCTCAAAAACTTTACTTTCCCTAACATGGTGGACAAAGGAAGAAAATCTAGGCAGGGGCGTCCCATGGACAATACCGACACCCCAGATTCTGACGACAGATGCAAGCCCCAGGGGATGGGGGGCTCATCTAGATGACCGAGTGGCTCAGGGGGTCTGGGCAAAGGGGGTGGAAGGTTCTTCCTCCAACATGAAAGAACTTCTGGCGGGTGAAGTATGGCCTCTTGGAATTTCTAAACGTGCTAAAAGGTCACCACGTGAGTGTTCTCGGACAACCGAGTAGTAGTGGCATATGTAAATCACCAGGGGGGTACCTGGTCCATCTCCCTTCAGGCGTCAAGCTCCATCCTCCACGTAGTAGAGAAGAATCTAGAGTCCTTATCAGCTCGGCACATAAAAGGGTCAATGAACGTCACGGCGGCCTTCCTAAGCCGGACCCAGTTGAGACAGGGCGAATGGGAGCTGAACCAGCTAGTGTTCAAAAAGATCACGAGGGCTTGGGGAATCCCATGTATAGACCTATTCGCCAACTGGAAAAACAAAAAGGTGGACACATTTTGCTCGATTGACCCCAGGGGGAACCCAGTAGCACTAGACGCTTTTTTGATTCCATGGGACCACCAGCTAGTATATGCCTTTCCTCCGATTGCTCTCATTCCGGCAGTTCTGAGGAAGATCAGGGAAGACGAGGCGAATGCGATCCTGATCGCCCCCTTCTGGCCAAGAAGGCCCTGGTTTTCTTGGCTGAGGATCATGTCCGTCTTCGACCCCTGGGTCCTTCCGGAAGTTCCGGACCTGCTGTCTCAGGGTCCAGTACTCCACCCTCAGGTAACAAACCTGCACTTGACAGCTTGGAATTTGAGAGGTCACTCTTGAGGGATAAAGGGTTTTCCCCCAATCTAATCTCTACCTTGCTGCAGAGTAGAAAACCTGTAACTACTAGGCTTTACGGGAAAACTTGGAAGAAATTCCTTTCCTTTGCAGGTACGGATATAGTAGGGGAGGCCCCCGTGTTTACCATCCTGGAGTTCCTTCAGAGGGGGTTGGCCACGAGCACGCTGAAGGTTCAGGTGGCAGCTCTGGGAGCCCTGTATAACTGCAACCTGGCAAGGGATAGATGGATCTCCAGGTTCATCAGGGCATCTCATAGATCCAGGCCCATCCCCTCCCGGAAGGCTCCTCCGTGGGATTTAAATCTTGTTCTTTCAGCCCTGACCAGAGGCCCCTTTGAACCACTAGGGGAAGCATCCCTTAAAATCTTGTCCCTTCTGGTAGCCCTCACCTCGGCTCGCCGCATTAGTGACATCCAAGCACTATCCACAGGACCCCCCTTTACGCAGATTCTAGACAACAAAGTGACACTTAGGACCGACCCTGCGTACCTTCCTAAGGTGGGATCCCTTTTTCATAGGTCACAGGAGGTCACCCTCCCTTCCTTCTGCGCAGCCCCAAAAAACAAGGGGGAAGAGGCCCTTCACACCTTGGACGTCAGGAGGTGCATGATGCAATATTTAGAGGCCACACGGGAGTGTAGGAAGGACAGGGCTCTTTTTGTGTGCTTCCAGGGATCTCGGAAGGGACAGAAAGCTTCCAAAGGAACCCTGGCAAGGTGGATAAGGGAAGCCATTTCCCTGGCTTATTCCTCAAGCGGGGAAACAGCGCCAGTGGGCCTATGGGCTCACTCGACGAGAGCAGTGGCAGCCTCCTGGGCGGAGAAGGCCGGAGCTTCAATCGAACAGCGACCTGGTCTTCTCCCTCCACGTTCTTTAAACACTACCGGCTGGATCTAGCATGGTCTTCAGATCTTACCTTTGACAGAAGGGTTCTGGAAGCGGTGGTCCCTCCCTAATCTTCACTGCTCTGCAATCTCTCCGTGGTGCCGTCATGGGGAAAGAGAGTAGTTACTTACCGGTAACGAAATTTCTCGGAACCCATGATGGCACCCGTACATTCCCTCCCCTTTTTTCTTACACATGGGTGTGCACAATCGTTACTACCTGTTTGTTTAGTCACAGGGTGTGTCTGGAAAAAAAAAATATAACTATATATATAATGCCATATTTGGTGTTACTAACCTGGCGGTCCTCTCGATGCTCTGTAAACCAACTGATGCGGGAGAGAGGTGCCGCCCTTTTTATCTGTAGGTTTCCTGTCCTTGAAGAGCGGATCCCCTCTCTCCGTGGTGCCGTCATGGGTTCTGAGAAATTTCGTTACCGGTAAGTAACTACTCTTTTGGATCCAACTTTATTTTTTTTCAATGGGAAGAGGGTCATGTGACACATCAAACTTATTGAGAATTTCATAATAAAAACAATGGTGTGCTTGGTTTTAACGTTACTTCATTCTTTCATGAGTTTTTTACAAGTTTATGACCACTTTGAACACATTTTATAAGTTTGTTTCCGTCCTGCAATGGACAATCGCGTGAGTGCAGGCACGGGATTCCGGCGCCACACCTGCACTTCACAGAGCACTGTGACGTGCAGGATAGGGGGGGGTGGTACACAAATTAACACAGGAGGAAGAGATTTCTTCCAGGTGCCACACGCTCCAGAGCCTTGAAGAATTAATTAAATGATTAAAAGTCTATTTCTCAACATTAAGACAGAAGCTATGAGGCATACAGGTAGGACTATTTTAACAATGCTATTACCTGTATGACCATAGTAAAAGCATCCCAGAGGTTGACAGATTTCCTTTAATTGATGATGGATTAACAAGGGAATAGCCCACACAGCCCATTAAAGAGCTTTTGAGATAACTGTCCAATTTCTTTTGGTCCCTTTAAAAAGGCAGGTACATAGGTCCAGAAATATTTAATAACGGTACATTACAGGAGACGCTGGTGCATATATATCACAAGAGACACTGGGGTTGGAGCATATAAATCATAGGAGACGCTGGGGCACATACATCACAAGAGACGCTAGGGCTGGAGCATATACATCGCTGGAGACGCTGGGGCTTATACATCACAGCAGGAGATGCTGGAGCATCACAAAAGAGGCTGGGGCATCACAGGAGATGCTGGGGCATATACATCGCAGGAGACGCTATGGCATGTACATCACAGCAGGGAGATCCTGGGACAAATACGTTACAGCAGGGAGACGCTGGGGCTGCTGTCTTCAATGGGACTGGAGCACAGAGCATGCCAATTTCTCCCACAAAGTACATCCTCACGCTGGCACTGGTCATAGTCCATTGTATGGGCTGCAGTGTTCAGCAGACATTTTGCCGGCTGCTGGCCTGAGCACTGCGGTCCTTGGGAATCTGCCTAGGGGCAGGAGAAAAGTGGATTCCCCATCCCTGCTTTAAAGCATGTCATTTCCTTTAATTGATGATGGATTAACAAGGGAATAGCCCACACAGCCCATTAAAGAGCTTTTGAGATAACTGTCCAATTTCTTTTGGTCCCTTTAAAAAGGCAGGTACATAGGTCCAGAAATATTTAATAACGGTACATTACAGGAGACGCTGGTGCATATATATCACAAGAGACACTGGGGTTGGAGCATATAAATCATAGGAGACGCTGGGGCACATACATCACAAGAGACGCTAGGGCTGGAGCATATACATCGCTGGAGACGCTGGGGCTTATACATCACAGCAGGAGATGCTGGGGCATCACAGGAGATGCTGGGGCATATACATCGCAGGAGACGCTATGGCATGTACATCACAGCAGGGAGATCCTGGGACAAATACGTTACAGCAGGGAGACGCTGGGGCTGCTGTCTTCAATGGGACTGGAGCACAGAGCATGCCAATTTCTCCCACAAAGTACATCCTCACGCTGGCACTGGTCATAGTCCATTGTATGGGCTGCAGTGTTCAGCAGACATTTTGCCGGCTGCTGGCCTGAGCACTGCGGTCCTTGGGAATCTGCCTAGGGGCAGGAGAAAAGTGGATTCCTCATCCCTGCTTTAAAGCATGTCACCTGCTTGTGGCGAGAGCTCCTTACCTATTTAACCGGCCACATTGTAAAATTACAAAAGTTTGGCTGGACAAACATCTGTCTGAGATGATCTAGTGAATCCTGCTTTGAGCAGGGGGTTGGACCAGATGACCCAGGAGGTCCCTTCCAACTCTACCATTCTATGAGAATGAAGAGGATTTTCAATAAATAAATTGCACTTTGAAATTTTACTGACATAAGAGCTTGAAACAACCCCTTTAAGGCTGTCTAAAAATGGCTTTACAAAAATAATCACTTTTCGGTCCAGAATATTGTGATCACTAACCAGTTGTACAATTTAGTAACCGAGCCATGTTAGTAAATTTTGGGAAATGCAGTCTATTGTAAATACACACAGAAGTATCAGCGTTTGAGTCTTCTCTTATGTTGCTATCAATCAATCACATAAATGATGGTGTCACAAATATTTTCTGGATATTTATATGGTTTAAAAAGTTTTTATTTCAGATTTGTTCGACAAACAATTGCACATGTATAAGAACACATATAGAGAGGGCACGTCCTCCGGAAATGGTAAAGTGCAGAAAAGTACAATTACATAGCGCAAAACAGACAAAGTATTATAGTGTCTAGAATAGAACGTATGACAAAATGAAATATGCAGGATCAGGGGTGAAGGGTGTGGACATTGAATAAAGGGTTTTAGGAAGGTGAAATGCACTCGACAATCAGGTGGAAAGAGAGACTGAGACCATGGGAACCAATTAGGATAGAACGCGGAAGCGGTCTTGTCTTCTGCCTTAATCTCATCCGTGCACATAAAAAACCTTAGCACATGTCACCCTTATTTGGGATGTGGCCAATTCCACTATCTAGGTATCATTTGCCCCACACCAAGTAACTAACAAAACTTTTTCTGAATTCTCAGGCCTGGAAATAGTGAAAATGTGCCCTTATTTTTTCAACGCTTGGCCGCCAATGTATTTATAAGATACAGGCTCCTTCACCGGACAGTTACAGATTTCTTCCGCTGCACAATAAGGGTGGATACAGGTTGTATGTTTATGTCACTGATGAATCCAACTAAAAATCTGCATGTCTTATGTGCAAATTTGCTTCGGATATTACCCGAAGAGAAGCCAACATAAAGGAGCTAATTGGATCCCTTTAAAACTTTGCATGGCACTGTAAAATAAAGCCTAAAATTCACCCACCTATCGCTGCAAGATACAGAATGGATTAGTAATGGGCCTGGGAAAGTTTCAATTGTGGTACATTGCACTCTAATTAAATGGAAAGATAAATTATTTATAATATTATTTATTATAATTACCTCACCTCTACATATTTCACAATAGAATGGAAAAAATCAATTGAAGAAATTTCACCATTTAAACGACGCATCCCAAAAATAAACTGTAGTGCTTAAATGTGCCAGTCACAAAGGAGTAAAATACAACCTTCTTCATTGCCATGTTTTATGAAGACAGCTTTATCGGTTAGGCCTTTGCTATCTTTATACAGAGAGAGATTTGTATAGGCTGAAGTATCACCTTGTATTGCCCATATGTAACACCAGCAATGCCTCCTCCCAGTGTAATACATAATGCAGACATTAGCCCGTCCATGGCCCTAAGCTACCAGGGATGTAGGGTAATTAGCCCTTTCACTGCCACTGTCCTAGGTCTCCTGGGATATAGACTTCTCCTATTCACTGCTGTAGGCCACCAGGGATGCAGACAGTTACCCATCTAATTGACCTATGCCACTAGGGATATAGACTTATCCCCTTCACTGCCCTAAGCCAGCAGGGATGCAGGTAGTAGCCCATTCACTACCTTGGGCCACCACAGATGCAAACATTAGTCAATTAACTACCCTAGGCCATCAAAAATGCAGGTAGTAACCCATTTCACTGCTTTGAGCCACCAGGAATGCAAGCATTAATCCAGTTCACTGCTCTAGGTCACTGGGATGCAGCCATTAACCTATATCACTGCCTTTGGCTACCAAGGATGCAAACATTAGTCCATTCACTAGCAATGGACACCACAGATGCGAACATTAACCCCCTTCAGATTTTGCCAAGTTTCCTCCCAAGAACACAAGGGATGCAGACACTAACCCAATCACTGCCCTAAGCCACCTGGGATGCAAACATTACCTCCTTCAGTGAATAAAAGCACCAAAGATGTAGAATTAGACCATTCATTGCCCTAGGCCAGCAGGGCCTCAAATATTACCTCCTGCAGCGAGTAAAAGCACCAGGGATGCATGCATTAGCTCATTTATGGGCCTAGACTATCGGGGGTGCAAACATTGGTCCATATTCTTCCCTACCCCAGCCCACGACGCATTTCATCTCGTAGGGGAGACCCCAAATTGCATGGGCTGCCCCAATTTATAAGGCCTTTGTATGCAATAGTTCACTAGAGGTTGTAGAAATCCTGCACTCTGTATAAAACTAATTATCAAGACGCTTTGTGGCACTGTGACTGGCAGGCATATGGCTAATTATTAAAGCGCTCTAGGTGTAAAAGGAACATTGCACATACCAGTTAAATGAATAGGAGCTCCCATACATCCCAGCAGATTATTCTCTCAATGCTCTCGTCTACAGGGAACCAGATAATGACACATATAAAAGGAATTGACGCAATTCCTTGATATATTATTCATAATGAACCTTTTTACTATAATCGGAGGATGTTTCCTATTAGCACAGACAAATGTAGGTGTGACACAGACTGACAGCCATGAATCAGTTCAGCCTTCTTCGACGTAGAAGTGGTTAACGAGGACCATTAAAGAGATAGACTGAGAAAATCCGTTCCTTCCAGTAAGTGCTTAATTACTTATGGACGTCCCTGAGGAAGACTGCATGCATGAATATATTGTTCACTCCAATTGAAAAAACAAAAGGTCCAAGGTGGTGAATATATACGGATGTATACACCATTGCTATTAATTTACTATGATTATTGATTATCCTCACAATGTAGAATACGCTCTCTGCCCCAAATGTCACATGAAAGCCGACTTCTTCACTCATATCATTTCTGGAAATTATCCACAGGATGAGCAGATATCATGATATCGGCACTGTCCAGAGTCCTAACCAGCAAGATGGGCTGCCAACATCTTGGGAGTCCAGCCCACATCACAAGGTAGTTATATGAGTAGACGAGAACCCCAACATCTGCCAAACTGATTTGATGACACCCGAGAACAAAAATGTCCATCACGTAGCCTCTTTAACTTCCTATTGTAGTCACATATCTTTGGGCGCCATGTCCAGCTGTTTTTAAGAACTTAAAAATAGATGTTCGTTACGAAACCATACATAAAGGACGAGTCAGTGATTGCCTTTGAGCACAACAGCCCCTGCTAGAAATATCCTCCCCAGCCAGTATTTCATTGTCTGAGCCTTCATCTAGGTCACAGGTTGAGCTCATCTCTGCCCAAGCCTCTTCGGTGGCCTCTACCGTCCATATAGGAATGCTGACCTTCATCTGCATGTCATGAAGCATCCTTTCCACATGCTCAATCTGACCGGCCAGATCCGGGGAGCAGGGTCTGTCGGCTCTTTGTGCGTTCTCTCGTACCCTGCTGCTACTGGGAGACTTTATGTTCCTGGCTCTATATGCAACTTCTGATGTTTTACCGATAACCCCTGTGTTGACCAGTCTTTTTCGTCTACCATGCAAAGGAAAGAGTTGGCAAAGGTGGTGTGCTTTACACAGATCCTGCTGGAAGAGCTCTAGGGTGGAGAGGAACAGTACCCAGGTCCGCTCTAGCTCCACTCTGTCCTCCTGGGTCACTTCTTGCTCCATCAACAGGTCCATCAATGTGTTCATCAGATCTATTGGTAAATATATAAAGAGGTCAGATTAGGTCTAGAACAATATATCTTACAATATGACCACTGCAGAGAAGTTGTCATTCTGCCATTCATATTGCTCTAATTTTCTCACAAAAGCACACATGACTGTAAGATACGAGAATAAGACAAAAGCTAACACATATGTTACGTGCACACTGCATTCACACACTCAGCTGGAAGTATATGCCGGGAGCTTTTTCTAACATATAATTATATGTTACCAAAGGCCCCCATTAACCAGACGGAGGCTAAAAGTGTGTTCTTTTGGCCTCAGTCTGGCCAGTATGTGTCGATATGGTACTTAATAAAATGCATAGGAGAGCACAGCAATCTGCGCTGTCCTACACAGAGAGTCATAAAAAAAAAACATGTCTCAGCAATGGCTCTCTCACTTCATCCAGATGTATCTGATTCGTCCGAAGGTTGGGAAAAATAAGCCAATGCAGATTGGCCGCAGGGATCGCATGACATAACAATATCACACAATCCCCGGGAGAGCCATTGATAACACCGCTGGAACAACAACGACACAAGAGTATAAGTGTTATTATTTTCAAGGGGAAACAGGGATTGAGAAGGGGTTGTCTGAGTAGCAAACAACCTTGTAAAAAATTACCTTAGCTCCCCTGATTCTGCCACTCTTTTCCATCTTGTGCTGCGTCACTATTTTTGGAGCACAGTATGTGAAATCTGTACTTGCAGACCAAGACTTTTTTTTAAAGTTCTCTTTGGGGGTATGCACACCCTCCCTTCCACAATATTACAGCTCGTCAGAGTCTGAGACTGCAAGATCAGCTTCTGAGTTGTGATTAGCAGAATCTGAGAGGGGGTGAAAGTGCACGCCCCCAGAGAAAACTTTAAGAAACCCACAGTTGATCTGTAAGAAGAGATTTCACATACTGCGCTCCAAAAGCAGCACATGTGAATATCTCTGCAATGGAGCAACCAAACACAAAAACGTAAAAAAAAGTGTCAGAATCCGGAGCTCAGGGATTTTTACAAGGTGTTTCACACAATTTTTTTGAGCAAGTGAAAGGTCTTCTTTAATCAAATGTAAAATAAGTATGGATTTACATAGTGTTGCTTGTGTTAGATGTCTACAACCTGTCATATTCTAATTTACATACAGAGGATGACTTGTGGACTGTCACCGCCATGTTATCCATGTAGACAATAGAGGCTATGATTGATGGAGCTTAGGTAGCACCTACATGTTCTACAGCTTCTGATTTACTACTACTTTCTAACTTTGCTTGCAGGCTCCATTACTTTATCTATGTACCTAGCCATTTTCTGTCTACAAAGTATCTGTCCACCCACACCCTCTGAATGATGCTTTGTTGCACAGGATTCATGTACAATTATTCTAAGACCTATCTACATACATTTAATCTACATACATAAGCCTGTGCACATACTGCCAGACAACGTTTGTGGCATCCAATGCAGCTTCAATCCGTGGTCCTGATAGTTGTTGTGTCTATGGTCAAGATATGATCAGTTCTGGACAATGAAGGGTAAGGTTAAGGTCTAGTTTGATAATACAGACCATTTAATGCCAGTCATTAGTGTCATTAAGGTTAGAAACTAAGGGCAAAAGAGTAAGGAGAATGGGGAAAATGAATAGCTGACCTCTAGTGATCTACATGCATTGTGGAAATAGCAGGCAGAAGCTATAAACAAAAGCCAATCTGGAGAAATCTTATAACGGCCTCTAGACATAATGGGTTACAGATTTTGTATGTATTTTATCTCTCGTTTTGTGCCAAAATATACGATCTGTTTGCTATTGTTTTTCATTACCAGAATATGAGAACATTGTCTTTTGCTGCCCCCAAAAATTCATAGCAGTGTCTTGTCTTTACCCCCAGTAATCACAACAGTATCATGGTCTTCCTTCTTTATATTAATTACAGTACTGCCTCAGCCCCTGTTCCCACATGCTAGTCTCTGAATCAGGCCATGTTCACATGTTCAGTATTTGGTCAGTATTTTACATCAGTATGTGTAAGCCAAAACCAGGAGTGGGACAGTCAGAGAAAAAGTATAATAGAAACACTTCTGGTTTTGGCTTAAAAATACGGATGTAAAATACTGACCAAATACTAAAGGTGTGAACGTGGCCTAACACTAAAGCTCTCTGCCCACCCATGTACACAGCAGCGTTATTAGATGTTTGCTGCTAGATCTAGGCCCGGAAGCTCCAGAACAGTCTCTACATGTGCGGTATAGGTGAATGCTGTCAGTGACATTTTATCACTATACGGCCCCACTATAAGTATTTGGTCAGTATTTTTTCTCAGGAGTGGGAGAAAACACCAGGAGTGGGTGATAAATGCAGAATTGGTGACTTGTTTCTATTATACCTTTTCTCTGATTGTTCTTCACCTGGTTTTGGCTCCCACTCCTGAGACCAAATACTGAGCGAATACTGACCAAATACTGATAGTGGGGCCATGGCCTTACAGTTGATAAATGCCCAAAGGGATGGGAAGAAAGCCCAGTCAGCAGGTTAAATTTTTATAGATTTGACTGTATAGCCTGGTGGGCCACAGGGCATTCATTACACAGGGCCGACATACTGATCTTGTCCAAATAAAAGGGGCAGTACAGTGTAGATAAATAAATGGGCTTGATTCATCATTTGTGATTTTCCGTTTTACTCTTGTGATATCCGCTGACATTTTTTACGCCAAATTCATAAAAATACTCTTTATTTCAGTCACTAAGCTGGAGTACATTTGCAGCAAATTTTGTGACTTTTAGAAAAGTCACAAATGATGAATCACGCAAAAATATTGGTAAACCCTAAACTCGGTTCACAATGATGTACATAAAAAACCCCATAAAAAAGTGACTTTAAAATAGGTGCAAATGGAAAGATGAACATGCTGCAAACAAAAATAAAATGTGCAAAACAATAAAAACGCAATAAAAACTGTTGAAAATGTAACAATATGATTCGGGCCCCATATGATAGCAGCTGTCCTATTAGCACTGCTGGTCAGGAAATAGCTGCTCGTGGACAAGACTGACCCAAAACTGCCGCATGGTCTCCATCTGGATGTAAGTGCAGTATACAAACCCCCAAACTCTGGTCAGGGGGCCATGTAACCAGTGCTTTCTGCATTCTGTATGAGACAAAGCTGTTTGTGCAATTTCCTAATCCGTCATCTAAATTTCCTGGTGTCTCTCTGAGTCTGAAAAGGATTTCGATAAATCTGAAATAACTACTAACATGTTTGCTTTAGGAATATAGATATCCGATAATGACAACGCCTCCATTAGTAATAACAAGCTGGAAGATCCTGCCCGGAGCCATCATTATACTGACATTTCTGGATGGAATGAATGAAATCATTGTAATAGAGGGATAAGCATCCCCAGTGTAAAGGTGGGCATTCACTAAAGACGTATTATTCCCTGGAGCTTCAGGAATGAATTGATTCCCTCTTTAGATGTTCTTGTTGGTACCGAGCTTGATACATTAGGGGTGCAAGCAAATCGATGTATTGGTCAAAAAAATTATATATACATATACATTGCAATTAGGTCCCTGATCTGAGAATGTAAACAGAAGAGTTATATATATGTAGGGATGTATGCGTGCAAATGAGTATTTCCCATACATATGACTTGGTGGTGTCTCACCACAATACAGGCTTTAGATGAAGCTTAAAGGTCTATTCTAGTAAGTAAATTATCACCTTTCCACTGTATAGGGAATAACTGTTAAATCAGTGTGGATCCCACTGAGACCCCCACGGATTAGTCCTGTTCTTGCCTCCGCCTGCACGACCCAGGGGTGCATATGACCTTTGGGAAGTACTATACTTTAAATTAATTGGTGGGGCACATTCATGACTTGTTGCTCAATTAAACCCCTCTACTGGAACCCCCACCCATCACCAGAACTGGGGGCTTCTGTCCCCCATTCTCCTTTGGCCACAAGATTGCAGTCAGAAGTTAAATTAAGTGTTAAGTTGCAAATGCAACCTGCCACTCCATTTAAAGGGTTATTCCTAAAATAATAAGTTATCCCCAATGCATAATTTTATATTTTGGGAATAATACTTTGAGCGATAAGATAAGAAAATAACTGCTCTCAACTTTGCACCATAGACTTACATGGAGTGGCAGGGCACAAGTGCCCACTAATCTTCTGGCCAGGAGAACATCAGAGGAGAATGAGGAACACAAGTCTCAGCAGTGGAAACCAGGGCATGAGGGGTAGTGCACAATACAAGGCGTAAGAGAACATAAAGGAGTATATCTGTGTGTCGGACCCTCGGCTAGGCATGACCCACTCTATTAGCTTTGCCCAATTGTGTTTCTCAAGCAAAACCGAAAATTCACCTTTTCTCTGCAGTTATGTCACTAGGTGTTTCCAAAGTTTCATCTGCCTCTTGTTACCTTCCTCTAAAACTTGCGACTCCTCCAGATGCATGCATGCTCAGCTCACCTGAGAGTACATTTATTCCCCAAGAATACAGGTTATGGGGCATGTCAGTAATGTGGCCGTATGCCAGAGCGGAGAGAGCTGCCACTTGTAAGGGGAGTGATTCAGGAAATATAAGTGGCAGGTGCTTACCATGCCCTAACCTAATGTGGTGGCTCCATAGGTGAGCACTACATGCTAGGTATGTGCCACCGTCCTCGGGTACCCACTACCACACTCACCTGTGCTTAGTTCAAAGGCTTTCTTCCTGCTCTCCTCCAGCTCCTCCCGTAGCCGAGGACAGTCCGATGTCCCCCCGACACACATCACCAGCTGCCGGTAACAGGCTGTCACCTTATTTAAGGAGTTATGAACCTTCTTGCAATCTGCAACCGTGCCATGCCCGCTGGTCTCTGTTGTGTGCCCACGTATTCCCCGCAGTGTTAATGTTCTGCTGATAGGGTGCAAGTGAGATGGTGCCGGGCTGGCACCATCCTGGACTGACATGCTTAATTTGTATCTTTCCTGGCATAGGGGGCACCTGGCGAACAAAACAAGAAAGAAATAACATCATTATGCCATTAAAATAGACGATCAGCAAATCTCTCTGGCACTTTCTAGAATTCCTGACATTTACAGAAGCCATTGGCGTGGACGAGAACGATGCAGCTATAGTCAGGAGCTGCCTTTCACACAAGCCATCACTCCACAGGAATCAATAAAGCGCTAACAATGTGCCAGCACATAATGAGGATGACGATCGGGGGCGACTTGCAGGCAGCTTGTTGACATCTCACATTGATGGGTTTACTATATTTACAGGGCAGTGACATACACGCTGCTAATCTGCCCACTGACCTCGTCCTTACCTCCTGCCATACACTCCGCAGAAAACACCACGCTTCATTTCATGCATAATAACAGATGGCACTCGCTGCACCTTGCATTTGTGCCATGCTATGTTGTGGAATTGCACTATGAGCAGTTTCCTAAATGAATAACATTGTCAGGACTAATCACTTTACAAACGGAAGAGATCCAGTGCTAAAGTCTGCAAGAGCCGTTCACTGAATGGCTGTCACAATGCCCGTCTGCATTCCATGTCTGCCCATAAGAGGACTCCATTCATAGAATCCTGGCTGCATACAGAGGATGATGCTTAAAGGGTTTTTCCATAAACGACACTTACAGGATAGGTGATAAATGTATGATCGCTGGCGTCAGAGACCATAGAAGTGAATGAAGCAGTGGTCATGCATTGACTATTGATCCAGTCACGCAGACCCCTCTTCTAATGACAAACCCTTTAATTAATCAGTTTCCACAGTTAGGGGAAACTCACAAGTGGTAGAATGGGGTCACATCAGCAGCAGGAGCACAGATTTCTGCAAAACCATCAGATGAATGACGCAATGACAAAAATAACACTACATTAGGGAATTGCCCATTACCTCAGTGGTGGGGGTCCTGAGAAGGGGGTACCAGGAGGAGAAGTGGAAGCTCCTTCCCGGTCACTCCCCAGTGTTAAATAGCCATGAAGGAAGAAGCTGAGTGACCACACTAACGTGGACGAAGGACGTCCAGAAAAGAGGACCCGACGCCACAATTTCTGGACCAGTTGGATCTTAGTGGTCAGACCAGCACTATTCATGGAAAATATAGTGATGCTATAGCCAATGCTAGCTGGCACAAGCCCAAATAACATCGGGCACTGACCACCTCAATGTCACCCATTCGAGCACTGGCACTGGTCACCTCCATGTCACCCATCCGAGCACTGGCACTGGCCACCTCCAGATCACCCATCCAAGCACTGGCACTGGCCACCTCCATGTAACCCATCCAAGCACTGGCACTAGTCACCTCCATGTCACCCATCCAAGCACTGGCACTAGTCACCTCCATGTCACCCATCCAAGCACTGGCACTAGTCACCTCCATGTCACCCATTCGAGCTCGGGCACTGGTCATCTCCATGTCACCCATCCGAGCATTGGCACTGGCCACCTCCATGTAACCCATCCAAGCACTGGCATTGGCCACCTCCATGTCACCCATCCAAGCACTGGCCACCTCCATGTCACCCATCCGAGCACTGGTACTAGTCACTTCCATGTCACCCATCTGAGCACTGGCCACCTCCATGTCACCCATCCAAGCACGGGCCACCTTGATGACACCCATCCAAGCACTGGCCACCTCCATGTCACCCATCCGAGCGCTGGTACTAGTCACCTCCAGATCACCCATCTGAGCACGGGTACTAGTCACCTCCATCTCACTCATCCACGCACTTGTACTAGTCACCTCCATTTCACCCATCCGAGCACTGGTACTAGTCAGCTCCATGTCACCCATCCAAGCACTGGTACTAGTCACCTCCATGACACCCATCCGAGCACTGGTACTAGTCACCACCAGATCACCCATCCGAGCACTGGTCACCTCCAGATCACCCATCCGAGCACTGGCACTGGCCACCTCCATGTCACCCATCCGAGCACTGGTACTAGTCACCTCCATGTCACCCATCCGAGCACTGGTACTAGTCACCACCAGATCACCCATCCGAGCACTGGTCACCTCCAGATCACCCATCCGAGCACTGGCACTGGCCACCTCCATGTCACCCATCCGAGCACTGGTACTAGTCACCACCAGATCACCCATGAGAGCACTGGTCACCTCCAGATCACCCACCCGAGCACTGGCACTGGCCACCTCCATGTCACCCATCCGAGCACTGGCACTGTCCACCACTGGACTACTAGAGCCATGACTGGCAGACTTGGGAGGTTCCTGTCCCCCATCTCCGCAGCATGTCCCTGACTATAATGTGCCAGGCAGGGGACAGTGAACACAGGGTGACATTTAACCCTGTCCTGCCCACTTCACAGTCTCTACCCTGTGCCTGCTGCTTCCTAGCACCAGAGCCCTGGCACTTACCTGCCCCCGAGGGCACCTCAGCGGGCAGCGTCTCCGGTCACATCTCTCCCTGGGCCGAGGCTTAGCTGGAGTGTGAGGCTCAGGCTGTGTAATAGGATAATGGCAGCAAGCTGCTGCTCTGCTGACTAAAGCCTCATGGAGCCGGATTCCCCGGGAGAGCCCGTCCGTCCCTCAGTGTGGGAAATGCACAGCACCGAGCACAGGGTCCGCCTCCGGAGCCGCAGCGCCCGCTCCCCACAGCCGCCTATGGGAGGAGGCATCTTTCTCCACACTGCTCCATGCTGACACCTAGAAGCTGCACTGCTCACACAACACGCATGCCAGCTGCTGGAGGACCACAACTCCCAGCATGGGATAGAACATGTAGTACATATATACCCTGCCGAAACTTGTGGCCACCAAACCCACATACTACATCAAATCCTGGAGCAAGTCTCACCACCTCAGTTAGCTCTATAAGAAGCCATAGAAGCTGAGACAGACCCTAGTGCAGGGATGTCAAACACACAGAGGGCCAACGTGAGCAACTTGGACAAAGTCGCGGGCCAACCATTATACAGTATAATGGGCCCTCCGTAGTCCTCCATACAGTATTATGGTTCACCACATAGTCCTCCATATAGAATAATGGCCCCACATAGTCCTCCATACAGAATAATGGGCCCCTCATAGTCCTCCATACAGTATAATGGGCCCCACATAGTCCTCCATGCAGTATAATGGGCCCCACATAGTCCTCCATACAGAATAATGGGCCCCACATAGTCCTCCATACAGTATAATGGGCCCCACATAGTCCTCCATACAGAATAATGGACCCCGCATAGTCCTCCATACAGAATAATGGACCCCGCATAGTCCTCCATACTGAATAATGGGCCCCGCATAGTCCTCCATACAGAATAATGCGCCCCACATAGTCCTCCATACATAATAATGGGCCTACATAGTCCTCAATACAGTATAATGGGCCCCACATAGTCCTCCATACAGTATAATGAGCCCCTCATAGTCCTCCATACATTATTATGGTTCACCACATAGTCCTCCATATAGAATAATGGCCCCACATAGTCCTCCATACAGAATAATGGGCCCCACATAGTCCTCCATACAGAATAATGGGCCCTGCGTAGTCCTCCATACAGTATTATGATTCACCACATAGTCCTCCATATAGAATAATGGCCCCACATAGTCCTCCATACAGAATAATGGGCCCCTCATAGTCCTCCATACAGTATTATGGTTCACCACATAGTCCTCCATATAGAATAATGGCCCCACATAGTCCTCCATACAGAATAATGGGCCCCACATAGTCCTCCATACAAAATAATGGGCCCCGCATAGTCTTCCATACAGTATTATGGTTCACCACATAGTCCTCCATATAGAATAATGGCCCCACATAGTCCTCCATACAGAATAATGGGCCAAACATAGTCCTCCATGCAGAATAATGGGCTCCACATAGTCCTCCATGCAGAATAATGGGCTCCACATAGTCCTCCATACAGTATAATGGGCCTCACATAGTCCTCCATACAGAATGATGGGCCCACACAGTCCTCCTTACAGAATAATTGGCCCACATAGGTGGTGGTTCTGGTGTCGTGGGCCAAATATAATCACCCTGGGGGCCAGATTTGGCACACTGGCCAGAGTTTGACATTTGCGCCCTAGGGTCTCCAATGGGGGTAACAGTGGAGTGGGCATGGACTGGCAGTCTGCAGGGAAACAAAATCTCAGTATGCGCCAGTTCCATTGTTTTGTTTTTTTCGTATGATTCTCGCCCATAGATTTTAATAGGTATCCATTTTTAACGGATCAATATGAAAATATTACATGGGAAATTGTATAACGGCTTGTTCACAGTGGTGCATTTTATGGGCAGCCATGCACTGGGTAATCCAGATGATAGTAAATCGCAGCATGCACTAGTTTCTTCTGTGTTTCGGATCAGACTCGTTTATTGAAGGCTATGGGTGTGCAAAAAAGCCCAAATCATCTGCTTTTTACATATACATTGCAATTATTAACATGGGATTCTATTTGGTCACATGGAAAACAATTGCCCATTTTTTCTGGATGAAAATGGGACAATTTTTCATACACTCATCTTACCCCAGCTTTAGGCCTCCTTAAGGATGAAAAAAACATCTTTTTTTTTTCTGGACACAATATAGATGATTTTACATAATGCCGTGTGAAATTATCCTCTAAGGTACATTCTCATGTTTTTAAGACCGGCAGTATTCTGACCTGACTGAATAAAGTTTACTTGAACTATTCACACAGGGGCGGACATTGGTGCTGCTGTACAGGGGCCGAAGAGGTAAGGGCCCCGTTATCACTTCCAAATCCGCCAGCAGCTTCTGTCATAGACACAACTACTGCATTACAAATAGCCGATATACTGTTCTGACTATAGGGTTGAATGACCAAATCTGACCTGCAAAAACAGAGTAGGACATGCTCGGAGTCTAAAGGCTCGTTCAGATTATCATATTATTTGGATGTGTGCTGTCTAATTTTAACAAGACAGCACACATCTGTATAATCCGTTCATTTGAACGAACCTTTAGACTCGGAGCATGTCTTACTCAGGTCAGATTCGGTCATTGATCCCTATAGACAGGGGCGAACACAAACAGAAGAGGGGCCCTGTGCAAGAACGGTATACGGGGCCCTTTTCAGTCCAATAGTTCATCGTAATGCCAACCTTTTTGTGCTTGTGACAGAAGCTACTTGGTGCTCTGGAGGTAGAAGCGGGCCCCTTCACCTCTTGGGCCCCCAGTGACACTGCACAGGTTGCACAAATTGTACTGTATGTCTGTCCTTGCCTACTAAAATCCATTATAACCAGATGTTAAACTGAATATGTGGTTTCCATCAGTTTTTTATCCATTTTTAATTGATCCACTGCTATCTGTCAGTGTATGAAAAAGGCCAGACAGGCTACCTCTTTTGGTTTGTAAAAACAGATGAGAAAAAAAATGATGACACAGTTAAGAAAAACGGTCCATTTTTAACGGTTGTAAAAAAGGAAACGGATGTATGAGTGTAGCATTGAGAGTGCGCTGAATCTGATTTTCAGCCATTTTTGATCCATGTCCATTTTTACAATCACAATGTAGCATACCTTTTTCTCGTATGCAAATAAAAAAAAAATATTCCAATCTTCTCCCACCCATTAAACAGTACAAAACAGACAGCACTCGGGTGAGACACAGATGGAATCAGTGTGCCACCTGTTTTTTTTCATATACTTATTGAGTTGCATGGGCGAGTTTGATCTGTGACTCGGATCAAGAAATGGACATCTCTGGGGGGTTTTATCTGCAAAACAACATGAACATGTGAACAGATCCATAGACATTTAATGCCTATAATATACAGTATATTGGGTACATGTTCTATCCATGAACGACCTACGTGGTAAACACGATACAGTGTCTTGGCTTGGAAACATTGAGAAACTGGACTATATTCCAGGACATTGGAGGTCATGAGCTCCTTACCAGGTCATGATGTACTTTGGTCAAACTTTCCAACTCTCCCCGAACATCTTGCAGACTCCCGAAAGAGTTAGCTAATCCCCCGGGCACTACCGGTGTTCCTGGTATACAATAATTCCAGGAGATTTTATGTGCGTGATGCTGAGATGATTCATAACCTGTCAGAGGCCTTGTGTCCAATCATACATTCAGGCAGTGTTAAATTGGGCATAGCCAGTAAAAAGTGGCGTGATTTGTGGGGGAAGGATATCTTTGGCGATGTGTGCTCTTAACTCCTACAGGGAAGGCAAGTTGGCGATTATCACTGTAGATTAATAAATTGCTCTTTAATTTTTTACAGGCCCTGGAGTAATTTAATAAAAAGAACTCAGGCCAAATTGGTTTGTCTACCTCTGCTGAGCTGAAGACAGCACAGGTTATCTTACCAACTTAAGGGCTCGTGCAGACAACCGTATTTTCGGTCCGAGTTTGATCCAACAAAACATTGGATCACACTTGGACCAGTGTTATGCTATGGGGTCGTGCACATGTCCAATTTTTTCCTCTGACAGAGTCTGGTTGAGGACAAAATTGCAGCATGCACAATTTGCATCCGTAAATCGGATTACACTAGGCCATGCAAGTCAATGGGCCTGTCAAAAAAATCGGACCACACTCAGATGACATCAGAGTGTGGTCTGACTTTCACAAAATGACCGAATGGAGAAGATGGATAATTTTTTTTACTATCTTCTCCACACGCTGATCATACTCTGATCAGAGTGTGATTAGCATACTCGGATTTTCTCAGATGTGAGAAAATACAGTCGTGTGATTCTAACCTAACTGGAAGATCATGGGACGATATTATGGGTTCTTCTCTTGATGGACATAGCTATAGGTAGAGGAAAGTATCGGTGTAGACATACAGGTGCTTCTCACAAAATTAGAATATCATCAAAAATTTAATTTATTTCAGTTCTTCAATACAAAAAGTGAAACTCATATACCGTAGCAGTTGAGTCTGAAAGGACCCAAAGTAATTTGATATATAGAAGACACCAGTTTTGTAAATGACACATAGTAGGTGGAGGGCAGGAGCTTCATGTTACACCTCTTCTTCTCTTTGCAGCTTATCACAAAATCCTTTACAGTAAATTATATTGGTAATAATGGGCACGCAACAAATGCTGCCTGGGTGCTGCAGTAGTGTCCACTTTTTGCTCTCTTGTTATTCCTTCTGCATATGCCTTTTTATTTAAAGCCACCATATTGTCCAAGAAATATAGACCTTTTTATTTAGTGCTAATTTTTATGGTCTTCTTTACAATGGTGTGTTGCTCACTGGGTTCCCTGGGGGCATGTCTTTAAGCTTCTCTAAAGGAAGAAAAATTGATTCCAGCTCCTGGTAAAATGCAAAACTTTAATGGAAAGTTGAAAATAGGAATCCATGAGACTCATGAAGAAATCAGCTACGCGTTTCAGACGCACCCCAGTGTCCTTTTTCTGAGCTTAGACAATGGACGCCGTCTCAGGCAAAGGATGCCGAAGTGCGTCTGAAACGCCTAGCTGATTTCTTCATGAGTCTCATGGATTCCTATTTTTAACTTTGCATTAAAGTTTTGCATTTTACCAGGAGCTGGAATCAATTTTTCTTCCTTTAGGTATTTTACTTTAGGTCAGAATGGATTTCCGTGCCCCTGCATCTTATGAACCGTATTGGGTGAGCTGGCTGCAATTTTCTCTTTTTCATTTGACCTGCTCTGCATTATTATCCCCTTGGTAAAGATCATAACAATTAGCACCAAATAAAAGGGTCCATATCTCTGGAACCGTATGGTGGACTTAAAAATTGCCCAAACAACAGGGAGCAACTTGAATAAAATAAGAGTTCATGATACTATACAGGAGCTACAACCCCAAACATCTATATTTCAATTTGGTAATGAAATATTAAGGATTTATCAAGAAAGCGTATATATTCCGTACAGGTTGTGTTGCATATTCCTTACAGGTTGTGTGCACAGCAGCACGTGTTACATAACATGAAGATGGCGGTGTCACATTGCAATGATGCAGTAAGGGACAGGTCTGCAGTTCTGCTGTTTGTTCGCACAACAGCAAGTCACAGAAAAAGTCACACAACTGTTTTTGGTCGTGGGAGCTGTCGGTGAAACTACCTTTAGGCCATGTGCACATAATGGTCATTTGGTGAATTTTTTACCTCAGTATTTGTAAGCCAAAACCAGGAGAGGAACAATCAGAGGGAAAGTATAATAGAAACACGTCACCACTTCAGTATTCATCACCCACTCCTGGTTTTGTCTTACAAATACTGAGGTAAAAACTCACCAAATACTCAATGTGTGAACGTGGCTTTCGTCTGATTCCTGTTTCTACTAAACTGTCCACCATGATGTTTTCTTAAATGTCATCTGGTATCAAAATTCTACAGTGTAAAATATCATTGCCGTACAGGAAAGAGTCTCCCATGTGCAATTATTTCTTTTTCCCTCATGGCTAAGCCCCTTTGGCTATTTCCATGCAGCATTTTCATGTATACGGACTGTTATATCTCGGTGATAATACCTCAGGCTTATTTTAGTATACATGTTCGGGCCTGCACATTGTAAATATCAGTCCCCGAACACTACAAATGGATATCCTTAGGGGTTCTCCTGCTTTTTCCGTAAAGCCTGGGAGCCTCCCTCCTTCCCCCTTTTCCACTGAAGTGTACTTGTCAGCTTTGGAAAAAGCTGCAGCTTGTAGGAGACCAAGTATACAGCTCCGCAGCACATGAGCTGGGTAGAGAACTGCTGCTACTCGCACCACCGTTACCTGGCAACGAGGCAGCTTTTAACCCCTTCTTCAATTCAATAACTGCGCCAATATAAAGCAACAGGGAAACGGTTTCCATCATTCATGTCGTACACCATCCTTTCGCACGTAAACAGAATAAATAGGAATTATGAGCATAGAGATATGGTAAATAACAATTGAGATCTTTTTTCCTATGCATTGCACGTCTGACAGCTCGCTGAAACACATTGCAGACATTACAAATTGCACAGCTGTCAGATTGCCAGTCTAGATCTGACTGATGCCAGCCATAATGGATATTATAGTCATCGTGTCGCTGCAGCAGTAGATTAGTCATAGTGTGACTGACTATCTGCTTATTCACAGGTTATTCGCTATCTGTAATAATGTAGGCACATTGGTCTGCACATGAGCTGTATACACAAATTTGCAACACTCAAATAAAGACTAATTGCAAAGTTGCTTAATTGTCTATTTTAGATACAGGAGCGGACACAGACAGAAGAGGACTCCTTTGCAAGAACAGCTTATGGGACCCTTGCAGTCCAATAGCTCATTATAATGCACAATCCCACCTGCTTTGGAGGTAGAGGTGACCCCTTTACTTCTTGGGCCCCTGTGCGGCTGCACAGATTGCACCAATAGTATGTCTGCTCCTGTTTAGAAGCATTGGAGCATTAAAAATGGATTACAAAAATGCATATTTAATAGATCTGTCACAAAATGTCATAATACAAGCTGCAAATAATATTAAAGAGTTAGTCCAAAATAGTAAGTTATCCACTTATTAACTGATTGCTGAGGAGACCAGCAGTTGAATTCCTAATGATCTTGAGAACTGGGCTCTAGAGCCGTACTCTACAGATCCCCATCTTGCATGGATTTCCATCTCGCCCTTCACTCTGCTCATTGTCTATGGAACTACTAGAAATAGCTTTGTGTTGTTCCAGAGCTCCATTCTAGGAGTCCCAGCAGTCAGACCCCCAGTGATCAATACGTTATCTCCTATCCTCTCAATAAGGAATAATGTATGATTTGGGAAAAACCCTTTCATAGATGTCTTTGACTTGATGATGCTGGTGTACTAACTTTGATAAAGTCAGAATGGCTGTATAATCCTTTTTGGAATGGAATCTGTCACCACATTTGGCCTATCTAAACTATTAATATGGGCATAGAGGTTATAGATAGCTGAGGAGAGTGATACCTATATGCCTCATATCAGATACCTTGTTGGTGAGAAATCATCTTTTATCACTTTATATAAATGACCTCTTCCAGGCTATGGGGAGGACGCTGCCTGGAAGATAACTATGCCTCCAGAGCTTGCTTTCCATGAAGGGGGGAGTTACCAGTGTGATGTGTAATGGCCGCTCTCTGCTCTCCTGATCTCCCTGCAGAGCTGTGTGTGATTATACCAGACACATCTGCAGGTTCCTCTCAGCTTCAGCTTCCATCTCACAGGCTGACAGGGTTGTAATAGTGTTGCAATACAGCAGAGCTCAGAGAGCTGCAAAAAATTAAATGTGCTTGCAAGAAGACAAAGTTTATTTCCCTGTTCTGTGTTAGTTACTTGTCTCACACTGGTAACTCCCCCTTTTATTTAAAATTAGCTCTTCCAGTTATCTTCCAGGCAACATCCTCCCCAGAGCCTGGAAGAGGTCATTTACATATAAGAAAAACATGAATTTCTCCAGAATTAGACATTGGATCGCAGGTAACAAAGTATCATTTTATTCAGCTTCCTATAGACGATTTAGGAGGGTTCACGCTACTGACAGGTTCCCTTTAAACTCAATCAGCAGCCACAACAAGCTGCAAATGTCAGTCTTGCTGGGTGAGTGGGGCCTTATGACACTTGGATCAATTCTTACAATGTCTAGTAAATGCACCAACATTATCAGCAATGAGAGATCCAAGTTGTAATATTCATAGTTTTGTTTCGTGGAATTTGGTGTCAGATTCACTGTAACATTTTATTTAGGCTGTGTGCCCACGATGCGTTTTTTAAGCATTTCCGCAGCGACAATTCCGCTGCAGAAACGCTTAAACGCTTGGTAGAAGGTCTGCCATGTTACCCAATGATAATCTGCATGTGCTGTGCACATGCTGCGGAAATTTCCACTGCAGATTATCATTGCGGAAAAATCCGCAGCACTACCAATTATGTTGCGGAATCGCGGCGTTTTCGCCGCCATTGACCTGCATTGGACTGCTTGACATCCGCATCACTACATGTGCACATGCGGATATCATGCGGATATCATGTGGTTCAATGTGCGGATGGTACCCGGGTTTGGAGAAGAGGAGACCATAGTACCTGTAAAAAAAAGAATAAAATAAAAAATAAATATTATACTTACCTTCTGATGGCCCCCGGTGTCCTTATCCGATCCGTCCTGGCTTGCTGGCAGCTCGCGATGGTCTAAAAGGACCTGCCATGACGTAATTTAGTCATGTGACGGGTCACGCGACTGCCGACGTCAGCGGTCGTGTGACTCGTCATAGCACTGTGTACTTACAATTGCTCATTTTACCTTTCTACCCAGATAATTCTTCTCTTTTATCTGCTCTATGCAGAAACAGGAAGTCTCTTGTCCCTGCATTGATTATTCCCCTCTTCAACTCCTGACCCAGCCGCTCCCTCCTCCTCCCTGCCAGGGACTTTTGCAGTGACTCATGAGTCATTCAGGGAAAGGAAAGGAGACTTCCTATTTCTACATAGAGCTTAAAAGGATACAGCTAGTCAGTTTTAATCATGTGATGTTATAGAGCTAATGGAAAACAGAATAATTAGCTGGGTAGAAAGGCAAAATGAGCAATTGTAAGTACACAGTGCTATATAATATGATGACTGCAATATATTGAGGCTAAACATTTTCATGGGAGTGTGTCTTTTAAGGATTATTGCCACCAGTTATCTTTTACTCTTAAAAGAAGCAGTGTTTCTGAGAAAACATAATATGACTAGTCCTAGGCAGGTCCTCGGTCGCTTCTCCCTGCCTTACTTACAGGTCTCTCCTTATACACAAGGATAGGGAAAGACCTATCAGTCTAGGGGGGGGAGGGGAGAAGTGTGGGCAGCATGGACCAGCTATCAGGTTTCCTTTAAAATGTAACTCCAATTATATAAAACAAATGATTATAGTACAGAAAATTGCAAAAAATAATACATTCTAGAAATCACACTATCAATTCCCCTTGTAAATAACCTGTCTATGTTGCCAACTGCTTTTAAGGCCGGCTTCACATGCCTGAGTTTCATGGTCCTTGTATGGACCACAATTTGCACATCCACTGCGGTCTCCTCGACCAAACTCAACAGCCTCATAAGTCTTTAGGAGACTACCCTAGGAGACTTCCTATGTTCCCTTACCCAGTATGGCAGGATCACATTACAACACCCAAATATTATATTTTAGTTAGATAAAAAAGGGTAGAAAATAACTTTTGGGATGAAGGACCTTTTAGTGCAATTTTCTTGCTTGTTAGCCCCCACCAGTATAAGGAATGGAAATTATGATTATATGAAGACAACACAGAGATAGACACAGAGAAATGAAACGATTTCCACCTTTTTTGCAGACCCCTTGTTACCAGCGTGGGTGATATCATGCAAATACATCAAGATATATTATAATGTAACCTATGGACCTATAAAGCACTGACCTTTGCCTCGCCCCCACGTGTAGACTCCTACCTATCATATTTTCCCTTGCGGCCATATATCAGTTACTGTTGGAGAGGATGGTAACTTTTCTTAGTTCAGGGATGTTTATGTTCCTTCTCCCTTATTCTGTAAATCCCTCCCTCTGTTCTCAAACCCTGCTTCTCTCCCCACATGGAATGTATCTATTTTGGGAAGACACTACAGATCCCCCTCCTCCGTCCCTATGGGCTGACTCTCCCTAATTATAAACAAGCTGAAGAGGGACATGCAGGCCTGTAGGCTCAGAATAGTTCACATTCCTCTGAGAAAAGATCTCCAAACGCTGCACCTGCCTCCAACCATCCCACACATGTTGAGCAGATCATCTACTGTTCTCTTACAGCCGGGGGGCGCTGTACATCTGTCACATAATGTGTGTACAGCGTCTTTCTGTTTGGGGATCACTGAACTGCTTACTTATTCTGCTGCCAATTAATTAATGAATAAAACACTGCCCAAGATGTAGTCGTCAAAGAATGATTGACTTGATCCCGTGGAAAGTTACTCAGATATCAGCAATTAATGAAATTTCTACTGCCCCCTTTATCCACAAAGAATTTTTTAGGTCAACTCAGTTCAATTACTACGAAGAAATTGTAAACACTGCAGTAAAAATCAGTCTAGTTGTTTTTGAGTCCGAAACAAACAGATTGGCACCCTAGGGCCAGACATTATAGATGAGACTGCTGAATTAAATTAGGATCAAGCACAAATATGTCTGCATTCCTTGTCCGCACTAAAGAGTAACTTCAATTTTATGAAGCTTTCTCATCAGAACAGTCCTGCTCATAAACCGTAGGGCAATGCCATAGAGTGGGGTCCTCCACTTGAGATTCACTATGATCAGCCAAAGCAGAGTTGCTGCAAACAGAAATGTTATGAGTGACTAAACACGACAATGTATTATATGGTTGACATTTCATTTAAAGGGGTTGTCCAGTACTTTAGATTACCCCCCCCCCCCCCAATGTATCCCCCTGGGGCCCCTAAGGATTTTTGTAATTAGCTTACGTTGCAGATACTCCCTGTGAGCGGCGCTATCACTGGCCGCTCACAGGCATCACGTGACTCCCGGCTGCAGCCGGCTCTGACATTCACTGATGTCACGACAAGTGCTGGCAGCAGCCGGGGGTCTCTGTCTTCTGCGTTCCACGGTGGATGCCAGGCTGTGGAGCGGGGTTACGCCCCCGCATCACACCCGGCATCCACCGCGCGCTCTGCCTCTCCCCATTCATTGGGAAAGCCCACAGTGTATGCAGGGTGTGACGTGGAGGGTAACCCCACTATAAAAATAAATTATTATTATTATTATTATTATTATTATAACCCCACCCAGAACCCAGCAGCCACCACGGGGACCCCAGCGCTGAGTCATGTCTCACTTGTCGTGATGTCAGCGCGGGGTCACGTGATGCCTGTGAGCGGCCCCAATAGCAGTATCTGCAACGTAAGCTAATTACAAAAATCCTTAGGGGCCCCGGGGGGATACATTAGGGGGGTAATCTAAAGTACTGGACAACTTCTTTAAATGACCATCATCTAATGCTATCACCGCAATTCTAAAAAAGTTGGGACGTTGTGCAAGATATAAAGAAAAGAAAAATGCAATGATTTGGAAATCTTTTATAGCCATATTTTGTTTACAACAGAATGTAGAACAAAGATCAGAAGGTGAAAGTTAGATATATTTCCTTTTAATTTAAAAACAAACAAAAACAAAGTCATTTAGAAATTGATTACAGCAACACAACTCAAAAAAGATGGGACCGGGCCATGTCTACTATTAGGTAGCATCCCCACTTTATACAGTAGTCTGTAAACATCTGGGAAGTGAGGAGACCAATTGCTGGAGATTTTGGAGAGGAATGTTGTCCCATTGTTGTTTTAGCTGCTCAACAGTCCTGGGTCTTCTTTGCCAGATTTTTGTTTCATAATACGCCAAATGTTTTCTGTTGGTGAAAGGTCTGGACTGCAGACGGTCAGGTCAGCACCCAAACTCTTCTTCTGTGAAACCTTGTTGTGATGGATTCACTTTGTAGTTTAGCATTGTCTTACTGAAATATGCAAGGCCTTTCCTGAAATAGACATTGTCAGGATGCTAGCATATGTTGTTCTATAACCGCCATATAATGTTCAACATCAATCGTGTCTTTCAGGATGTATAAGTTGGCCATTCCAAAGGCACTAATGCAGTCTATGCTATCAGAGATGCAGAACTGTGTGCTGATAACAAGCTGGATGGTCCCTCTCCTCTTGAGTCAACAGGAAACTTTTGTAGTTTCCAAAAAGAATTTCAAAATTTGATTCTTCTGACCACAGAACAGTTTTACATTTTGCCTCAGTCCATTTTAAACGAGTTTCGGCTCAGAGAAGAAGGCAGCGTTTCTGGATTGTTTTGATATATGGCTTCTCCTTTGCATGATAGAGCTTTAACTTGCATTTGTGCATGGCGAACTGTGGTCACAGACAACCCTTTCTGGCAGCCCATGCAGTGATTTGCACAACCGAATCTATAGATCAGAAATATCAAATATTGATTGTCGGCCTTGTCCTTTGTGCACATGGATTTCTCCAGAATCTCTGAATCTTTTGATATTATGTACTGTAGATAGCGAGATATTCAAAGTCTTTGCAATTTTACATTGAGGAACATTTTTATCAAATTGTTCCAGAATTTAGATGTAGATGTTCACAGATTGGTGATCCTCTGACCATCTTTGCTTCTGATAAGCTCTGCCTCTCTAACATGCTCTTTTTATACAGTAATATGACTTAATTGGAAATTGACTGTTGAGATGTTTTTAATTATTACCACTTACTTGACCAGAATTTTGTTAACCCTGTCCCAATTGTTTGAGGTGTGTTGCTGCCATCAATTTCTAAATTAGTTAATTTTTTCTATGTTCTATTAGGAGTAATCTCTAAGAGATTTCCAAATCATTGCATTCTTGATTTATTTACACTTTACCGAGCGTCCCAACATTTTTGGAATTGGGATTTTACATCTCTAGCTTAGTAATGAGCGAGTATGTTTTGTTAACCCTTTCGCCGAGTATGCAGCTGCTCGGTGATATGGTTGAATCGCTCCCGTATGCATGATTTGCGACTGTTTGACAGCTTTAATACATGTGAGGAATGTCTATTTCTTAAGCATTCCTCACATGTAATAAAGCTGTCAAACAGTTGCAAATCATGCACACGCGAGCGATTCAAACATAACACTGAGCAGCTGTAAATACTCGGTGCTCGCCCGAGCATACTCGGCGAAAGGGTTAACAAAACATTCTCGCTCATCAGTAATCTAGCTCAGTGACCACTACAGAAGAAGTATGCAGCCACTTACAGCTTCTCCCTTGCATTAATAGCATGGAGTTTCAGTTGCTAGACTTAAGACCATTATCTGTTTAACTGCAGGTCTTCCACTGGCAAAAAGAGACTTATAAGCTAGGAAATGCATCTTGGGAAAAAGGTATGCAAATTAGCTCTGATCCAGAAGGGAGAAAGCTGGGTGTCTAGTGCAAAATAAGAGGCTGCTATCCTATAAGCCAATGTCAAGCACTTCAGCAACCCTTACAACATCACTAAGAATACTTAGCTAAACCAGTAAAGAAAAGAAAAAGACGCCCATCTGCAGACAGCCGTTTGGGGGTTCTTGCCTCTTGCTCAGGTCTTTTCCTGGCGTATAACTCTCCCTACGCCAGCTGGCAGTCTTTGTAAGGAGGATTGGTACCCACTAAACCTCCATCAAGGGCCTCTCATCCAACCAACCAGTACCCTGCTCTGCATTTATAAGGTACTAGAACGTCAAAAGACCTATTGACAGATGGGTATCTTTTCCTTTTAGTGGAGAGTCTGGTTTGGATAAATATCATTACTCATGTTGCAAGGCTTGTTAAAGACCTGTTAGCTATGACTGGGCGGTAAATTTATTAGATTATAGTTTATTTAGAAGGGACCGGAAACAGGGGAAAGGCGGAGGAGTCTGCTTATATGTAAAGTCATGTCTAAAACCCAGACTAAGGGAAGATATAGGAGAGGGAGAAGAGGGGGTCGAGTCCATGTGGGTAGAGATAGAGGGAACTAAAAATAATAATAAAATATTACTGGGGGTCTGCTATAAGCCACCAAATATAACAGAGGAGAATGAGAATCTGCTATTAGGACAAATAGACAAAGTAGCAAAACATAATGAAGTGATTGTAATGGGGGATTTCAACTACCCGGATATTGACTGGGAAACAGAAACCTGTAGATCTCAGAAAGGAAAAAGGTTCTTGACAAATATTAAGGATAATTATCTCTCCCAACTAGTGCAGGAACCAACGAGAGGGAAGGCCGTGTTGGACTTAATATTGACTAATAGGCCTGATAGAATAACTGAGGTACAGATAGGGGGGCACCTAGGTAATAGCGACCATAATATTATCGACTTCAAAATGCCCTTCAGTAGGGTTATCAATAAGGGAACAACAAAAACATTAAACTTTAGGAGGGCGAAGTTTGATCAGCTGAAAGAAAGCCTTCAACTTATTGACTGGGAAAAAGTTCTCAATCAAAGGAATACGAATAGTAAATGGGAAACCTTCAAAAGAATTCTGAATACTCAGTGCGAGAGATATATACCGTATGGGAATAAAAGGGCCAGAAATAAGAGGAAACCAATATGGTTGAACAAGAACGTAAAAGGGGCGTTAAATAGCAAAAAAGAGGCATTCAAGAGATTAAAACAGGAAAACAGTAAGGAAGCACTAATGTGTTACAAGGAAAAAACGAGAACCTGTAAAAAACAAATAAAAATAGCGAAGGAGGAAACAGAGAGACGTATTGCTAGGGAAAGTAGATCAAATCCCAAACTGTTCTTTACGTATATAAATAGTAAAAGGATTAAATCGGATAATATTGGACCGATAAAAAGTGAGGAAGGCAAAATCATAGAGAAAGATGAGGATAAAGCTAATCTATTAAATCATTTTTTTTAGACAACTTTCACAAAGGAAATCGAAATAACAGGAGAAATGAGAAGTGACAAACTTAATCCTCCACTAAGTATGACTAATCTAACCCAAGCTGGAGTACAGAAACGCCTCAGTAACATTAAAATAAACAAATCACCAGGACCTGATGGCATACACCCACGGGTACTAAGGGAACTAAGTAATGTGATAGACAGACCGTTATATCTTATATTCAAGGACTCTGTTGAGACTGGGTCTGTGCCACTTGATTGGCGACAGGCGAATGTAGTGCCAATATTCAAAAAGGGAGCGAAAAGTGACGCCGGAAACTATCGGCCGGTGAGTCTGACGTCCGTTGTGGGCAAAATTTTTGAAAGCTTCATTAAAGAGGCAATTACGGAGCATCTTGATGCTAATAATCTTTTAATCCCGAACCAACATGGATTCATGAGGAATCGCTCCTGCCAAACAAACCTGATT
This sequence comes from Phyllobates terribilis, assembly GCF_046119375.1. Classification (NCBI taxonomy): domain Eukaryota; kingdom Metazoa; phylum Chordata; class Amphibia; order Anura; family Dendrobatidae; genus Phyllobates; species Phyllobates terribilis. The sequence continues at coordinate 231,224,864 of NW_027362765.1, forward strand.
GACTTCTACGAGGAGGTTAGCTCTCGAGTAGATCAGGGGGAACCAGTGGATGTCGTGTATCTCGACTTCTCAAAAGCGTTCGATAGCGTGCCACATAATAGGTTGGTATACAAAATGAGAATGATGGGGCTGGGGGAAAATGTCTGCAAGTGGGTAGCTAACTGGCTAAAGGATAGAAGGCAGAGGGTGGTTATAAATGGAATATACTCAGATTGGGTAAGCGTCACTAGTGGGGTACCACAGGGGTCTGTACTAGGCCCAATGTTATTTAATATCTTTATTAACGACATAGTCAACGGGATAAATAGTAAAATATCAATATTTGCAGATGACACAAAGTTATGTAAAACAATTAATACAAAAGAGGACAGTGCAGACCTACAGAGGGATTTGGATAAGCTGGGTAGGTGGAGCATTAAATGGCAAATGAGGTTTAACGAGGAGAAATGTAAGGTCATACATATGGGAAGGAAAAATGGAAGTCACCAGTACTCACTGAATGGGAAATCATTGGGGAATTCAGAGATGGAGAAGGACTTGGGCATCTTGATTGATAGCAAACTAAATTGGAGTGCCCAAAGTCAGGCCGCTGCTGTAAGGGCAAACAGGGTAATGGGATGTATCAGAAGAGGTATAGCTGCAAAGGATGAGAACATTGTTCTTCCACTGTACAAAGCACTGGTCAGACCACACTTGGAATACTGTGCTCTGTTATGGGCCCCAATATATAGAAAGGATATAAATGAGCTTGAAAAGGTACAAAGGAGGGCAACAAAATTAATAAAGGGAATGGAGGGACTGCAATACCCAGAGAGGTTGGCAAAACTAGGACTATTCAGCCTGGAAAAGAGAAGGTTGAGGGGGGACATAATAAATGTGTACAAATATGTTAGGGGACAGTATAGAGATCTTGCCCGGGATTTGTTCAAAAGGAGGGATATTACGGTAACAAGAGGGCACTCACTAAGACTGGAAGAGAAAAGGTTTCAGCACCAGCATAGGAAGGGGTTCTTTACAGTAAGAGCAGTGAGAATATGGAATTCACTGAGTGAGGAGACGGTAATGTCGGATTCACTACACCAGTTCAAGCGGGGACTGGATGCATTTCTAGATACCAGGCAGATTTCAGCATATACTTAAAAATAAAATAAAATAGTAGGTTGATACAGGGATTTATTCTGACTGCTGGTTTCAGAGTCGGGAGGGAATTTTTCCTCAGGTGAAGATTGGCCAAATCATTTGGGGTTTTTGCCCTCCTCTGGATCAACTTTAGCAATTACAGAACTAACAGGTCGAACTTGATGGATGCAAGTCTTTATTCGGCTTTACAAACTATGTTACTATGTTACTATGTTACTATGTTCAATAGGTGGCACTAGAAAACCATCTCTATTCCTCCTGGAAAAGAGCTAATTTGCAAGCAGCTGGAATCACTTTTAGGGCATTCAGGATGGGCTCATAAATAAGTAAAGAAAAATTCTGTCAGCTAATGCTGTGTCTAGAATATGTCGTGTTTTGGGGAAATACATTTTAGGTCGTATTCAGTTCCTCTATTTCACAGGGATGTTATTGTAGATTTAAATATCACTGCATGACTTTTCAAATGCATATATACTGGATACCAATAAGCTGCCATTGTACACTTTTATGAGCTGTGCGAAAAGCTACCTTTATTGCTTTTTAAAGCTTTCATTTCAAATACGTCAGGGTTTATTAAGAGCAGCTAGGTCACTTTTTGTAAGTGTCCATTTAAAGTGAACCTGATGGCTGATACATGCTCCTCAATCCACGAGAAGCATGTATCAGACACTGGCTACACGATCTCTGCCAGGTATGTTTGACTCTGAAACACTGCGGCATTGCAGAGAAAAACATACTTTAAAAGCCGCTGGGGACAGAGCAGTGCTGGATACTAGTCAGACAGACGGGTCACCGGCAACTTTTCCCCGCCTGCTATCCTGGAGTGACAGGTCTCTCCCTATACACCCACGTAGAGAGAGACCTGTCAATCCAGGGTAGAAGGCGTTGAGAAGCCGATGGGGACCCGCCAGTCTGACTAGTCTCCAGCGCTGATTGTTTACAGATGACTTTTAGGCTATTTGCCCACGATGCAGAAATGAAGCAGAAAATTTCTGAATCATTTCTGCATCTCCCTGGCAGAAAAAACGCATGCGGATTGTACATGCGTTTTTCCTGCGTAATACATGCGGATTCACATGCGTTTCCGCATGCTGATTGAGAAGCGCTTTCCAGGCGATTTTAGCATCACCTGGAAAGTGCTTGACAACTAGGTCACACTATATAAATCCATGCAACCGGCATGGATTTATATAGTGTGACCGTAAAAAATAAAAAAATAAAGCTATACTTACGTCCGATGGCCCGGCGTGTGCTGCCGCGTTCGTTCCTGGCTCGTTCCTGGCTGCCGGGATATCGCGAGACACTGTGCTGAAGGGCCTGCGGTCACATGACTGTGACGTCACCGAAGGTCCTTCAGTCTTGCACGCAAGCAGAGGGAAGGAGACCGGGGGCCGTCGGAAGGTGAATATAATCTTTATTTTTTATTTTATTCTTGTTTTTACAGCTTTTTATGGTACCTGGGTGTGGAGGAGAGTCTCATCTTCTCCACACTCGGGTACCATCCGCACATTAGAACGCGCCAATAACGCAAGTACAAATGCAGTCTTGCGGAATTGGCGCGTTCTAATGCAAGTCAGTGGCGGCGAAAACGCAGCGCTTGCGCTAAATTAATGGACATGCTGCGGATTTTTGAACGCAGCATAAACGCTGCTGAAAAATCCGCAGCATGGGCATTGAAAGTGCGGAATTGCATATGGGACCATGGCAGAAGGCTTACCATGCGTTTATCATGCGTTTACGATGCGGAAATTTCCGCACCAAAAACGCATGAAACACGCATCGTGGGCACACAGCCTAAAAGTATGTTTTTGGATCAGGCAGCATGTATCAGTTCTCAGGTTCACTGAGATCACTGAGATCATTTTCGGTAAGAAATATGCTCCTGGTTACATAAAACAGTAACTGATAAGATTTGAACAACGTGACCTCACACTAGCAATTCGATTCTGGTAAAGTCCAAAAGCCTTTAATGATGACTCCAAGATCCTGTGGGAGATACTGACTTTTACAGTAAATGGGAGCATTTTTTTTTTTCCTACAAGGGTCAACTTCAGTTTTGGGTAATTTACTCAGGGTTGTGGGACAAACTACTATAGTCAATCAGTTTATTTCACTCTGATGGTTCCAATTTTGTTAATAAGCGCCCATAATATGGAAAATATAATTACTGTGCATCTGATTAGGAATAATCAAAAGATAGAACTTATGGGAGCCAAATACCAAGAATAAAAGTGGGGCATCCTTCAAGTGCCGGTCAACCCACTGCCTGGAATAGAAGGACTTGGTACTTCTTTCTCTTATATCCATGATCCTTGGGCTGATTCTACAAAAACTTGATTTCTTAAGTTGTAGGGCTCATGAAGAATGATTGCATAACAATAAAGGATGTGGCTAGCCTGGACTCTTCTCTGAGGCTCTTTAGCAGTGCATGGGCCCCTTCTATGATATGTGTTACCGATCCGGGTGGTGGAACCTCTGTGCTGCGGTGTAAGAAGGGGCCAGAGGGGCGTGACTAAGTATCAACTCGATCCGACCAAGGTCGCACGGCGTGAACCAGGGAGGCACCGAGCAGAGGGACCAGGTGCCACTCTGGGACCGACCTTGTATGAGAGCAGGTGACTCCCACGGGTCAGAAGGCTGGAACTGCCTGGTACAGCGGATGAGCTTTGACTGGCAGGCTGACGGGTGGTCCAGGTAGACAAGCAGGCTGATTAGGCAGGTGGTCAGGCGAGTGTTCCGGGTAGGCAAGCTGGCGGCACAACAGGTAGCTGGCTGGTGCTTCCAGGTAAGCGGGCAGGCGGGCACGGCAGGTAACAGGCAGGTGCTTCCAGGTAAGCGGGCTGGCAGGCATGGCAGGTAACAGGCAGGTGCTTCCAGGTAAGCAGGCTGGCAGGCACGACAGGTAACAGGCAGGTGCTTCCAGGTAAGCAGGCGGGCAGAGCCCATAGACAGACTGGCGGACTGGACTGTAGACAGACTGTCGGGCTGAAGAGAAGTCAGGCAGGCGGACTGAACAGAAGATCAGACTGGCGGACAGGACTGACTTGCAGAGGACCTGGGAGCTGAAGCAAAGTAAGGATCACAAAGCAACAACCTTGCACGGGCACCTCCATATTGGAGGAGGTGCCTTTTATGGGGGAAGTCCTCCGACCATTGTCCGGGGACTTTTTAGGATGGCGCGCGGCTCCTTTAAGAGGGAGGAAGCGCGCGCGCCCTAAGCACAGAGCCAGAGAAGCTGCATGCACCAGCAGCAGCTGCAGGGAGGCCGGAAGATGCCGGGGCAGGACCGCGGCGGTAAGGGGGACGGCGTCTCTGCCGGGTAGGAGGCAGAGATGACGATGCTACAGTACCCCCCCTTTACGCCCCCTCTTTTTCAGGCCAGCAAGAAATTCTTTAAGGAGAAGAGGGGCATGAATGTTCTCCCTGGGTTCCCAAGACTTCTCCTCTGGGCCAAACCCCTTCCAATCCACCAGAAAAAAGGTTTTTCCTCTTACCCTTTTGGTGGCCAAAATGTTCTCTACCTCATAGACTTCCTCAGTGGAGACTGGAGCTGGAGTGGTACCTGGATCGTCAGAAAAAGAGTTAAGAACAACTGGTTTGAGGAAAGATACGTGGAAGGAGTTGGGAATCCATAAGGTGGTTGGGAGTTTTAGCTTGTAAGCCATGGGATTGATTGCTTGAGAACCTCAAACGGGCCGATGAACCGTGGACCTAACTTATACGATGGTATTTTGAGCCGAACATGTTTGGAGGAGAGCCAGACCCTTTCTCCCGGACGGAATAGAGGCGGATCCAGACGTCTCTTATCGGCATGTTTCTTCATCCGCTCAGAGGACTGAAGAAGTGCGGATCTACACTGTGTTCCAAATTATTATGCAAATAATATTTTCTCAGATTTTCCCAAATTACCTATATGAATTGCAGTCATTGTAATTTTCCAGTCAAATAACTATTAGAGTACAATTGAAAGGTTTTTGTACAAACTGCCTATGATAACAGTATATTTTTTAAAAAAATAAAACACTCAAACTGCACTCAAAATGCATGTTCCAAATTATTATGCACAGCAGAGTTTTCAACCTTTTCATTTTAATAAATAACAAACAAAATGGTCATTTTTGAAATTATAAGCATTAGCAGGTTATTACAAACTGAAATCAAACAGTTTTCAACTCAAAACTTTATTCTAGGTGATGTTACATTTGCACATAGGACCGCTTGTTCGAAAGGAGCTTCTTAACTCTCTCGTCCATTGAATTTGACAGGTTTTGGATGGTTTCTGCTTCAATTGTTTTGCATGAGGACAGAATACCCTCCCAGAGCTGTTGCTTAGATGTGATCTGCCTCCCGCCATCATAGACACTCCTTTTGATGATGCTCCAGAGGTTCCCAATGGGGTTGAGGTCAGGGGAGCATGGGTGCCACACCATAAGTTTGTCCCCTTTTATGCCCATAGCAGCCAGAGATGCAGATGTGTTATGTGCAGCATGAGACAGGGCTGTAGAGAAAAGCAGAATCGGGCAAAGAACAGAGACCACCGGGCCTGACGCGGATTGAGTCTTTGGGCGTTTTGTAGATAGGCCAGGTTTTTGTGATCTGTGTAGATGATCACTGGGTGCAGAGCCCCTTCCAGCAGGTAGCGCCACTCCTCCAGCGCCAATTTGATGGCAAGCGGCTCACGATCTCCTATGGAGCAGTTGCACTCGGATGAGGAAAAGAGCTTAGAGAAGAAGCCACAGGTTACCATTCTCCCGGACGGGGATTTCTGGGTGAGCACCGCTCCGGCTCCGGAGGAGGATGCATCAACCTCCAGGAAGAACTGCTTGTTGCAATCTGAACGTGCAGCACTGGGGCGGAGGAGAAGGCTTGTTTTAGGGAGACGAAGACCTCCTCCGCTTCGGAAGTCCATTCCTTGGGATTTGCTCCCTTACGGGTGAGCACGGAGATGGGAGCAGTCCGGGAGGAGAAGTGAGGAATGAAGAGGCGGTAATAATTTGCGAAGCCCAGGAATCGCTGAATCGCCTTCAACCCCTCCGGTCAGGGCCATTTTAAGACAGCAGAAACCTTCTTGGGATCCATCCGAAGACCAGTCTCGGAGATAATATATCCCAGGAACAGAAGGGAAGTCTGCTCGAAGAGACATTTTTCAAATTTTGCATAGAGACGATTCTGCCGGAGACTTAGCAGAACCTGACGAACATTCCTCCGGTGTGAGGGCAGATCCGGAGAGAAGACCAAGATATCATCCAGGTATACCACTACGCAAGAATACAAGAGGTCACGGAAAGTGTCATTAAATAGCTCCTGGAAGACGGCTGGAGCATTACAGAGACCACAGGGCATGACGCTGTATTCATAGTGACCGTCCCGGGTGTTGAATGCTGTCTTCCACTCGTCTCCCTGTGGAAGCACGTAGATCGAGCTTGGTGAAAACCCTCGCGCCGTTAAGGCGGTCGAACAGCTCCGAGATGAGAGGCAGGGGGTACTTATTCTTGATGGTAATTTGGTTAAGCCCCCTGTATTCGATACATGGCCGAAGCGAGCCGTCTTTCTTTTTAACAAAGAAGAATCCTGCTCCAGCCGGGGAAGTGGATTTCTGAATGAATCCCCTAGCAAGATTCTGCTCGGGTCTCAGCCAGCGACAAGGGGTAGATACGCCCGCGGGGAGGAGAAGCACCAGGTACCCGGTCGATGGGGCAATCATACTGCCTATGAGGTGGTAGTGTCTCAGCCTCCTTCTTGTCGAAGACGTCCGCATAGGACCAGTAGGGTGCCGGCAGACCAGGTAGATTAGCCGGAGTAGACGGAGGTCGAGCCTGGCGAACCGGAACCAGGCAGGTCCCATGGCAATCCAGCCCCCAACGGAGCACCTCACCAGATTGCCAATTCAGGACGGGTTCATGCTTCTGTAGCCAGGGCAGACCTAGCAAAAAGGAATGAGAGAGTCCAGATAGCACATGGAAGGAGATCCTCTCCGAGTGCAGCATTCCCACCTGAAGGGTTACAGGCTCAGTGATGAGCAAGATGGTCACCGGAAGGAGTCTTCCATACATGGAAGCGACTGCCAATGGTTCGGCCAGACGTTTGGTGGGAATCTGATACTTCTCCACAAGGGACTGAGAAATGAGATTCCCAGCGGCTCCGGAATCCAGGTGGGTGGTTTCAAAGAAGCGGGTCTCTCCACAGGAGATAGAAACGGATAGAGACAAAGACGGAGAGGATTTACTCTTGCCTTGGACGACCTCTCCGAGCGGTCCTAGACACTGGAGTTTCCCGGCTTCACCGGACAGGAACAGATCAGGTGCTCCTTACTACCACAGTAGAAACAGCTCCCCTCGGCTCGGCGTGTCTCTTGGCGAGATTTGACCATCTTGGTCTGGTCAATCTGCATGGGTTCGGGCGAGCGTGCCCGGGGAGTTGCAGGTTGGGAGGCAGGTTTCTGGAAAACAGGAGCGAGACGAGGAAATCTTCTCTCCCGGGTAGTCTCCTTAACTCGTTCCAAGAAACGGATGTCAATCCGGGTAGCTAGTGACACCAGGTCATCCAGGGTGGTAGGAATGTCCTGGCCGGCTAGCTCGTCCTTGATCCATCCGGAAAGACCCTCCCAGAAGGTGGACACCAGGGCCTCGCTATTCCAGGCAAGCTCAGATGCGAGGGTACGGAACTGTATGGCATACTGGCCCACGGTGAGACTCCCTTGGCGGAGACGGAGAAGAGAGGAGGCAGTAGAAGTCTTTTGTCCGGGCTCATCGAAGACCTTCTGGAAGGCGAAAAGCAGGAAGATCGGAAGATCAGACACCATGGGATCCCCCCTCTCCCATAGAGGGTTTAGCCATGCCAATGCTTCCCCAGTGAGGTGAGACATGATGAATGCCACCATGGCCCAGTCGGAGAGAAACTGATGTGCCAGAAGTTCAAAGTGCAGCGTGCACTGGTTTAGAAAACCCCGACATAAGACGGGGTTACCGCCAAAACATGGGGCGCAGAGAGCCGGGGACCAGGGCCGGATGCCATGGCACTGGTAGGCTGAGGCCCCGCCGGAGCGGGTGCCGCTCGTCTCGAGACGGACACAGGTGGGATGGACTACGTGTCCAGACGGGAGTTGACAGACCGCAGGTAGGTTAGGATGGTTTCCTGTTGGGATCTCTGACGAGAAACCTCCTGCTACAGGTCAGCAATCGAAGGAGCTTTGGGGCCACCGGGTTCCATGGCCCGTGCAAACTATTACGGATCCGGGTGGTGGAACCTCTGTGCTGTTGTGCAAGGAGGGGCCAGAGGGGCGTGACTAAGTATCAACTCGGTCCGACCAAGGTCGCACGGCGGGTCAGTCGATTCCGTGAACCAGGGAGGAACCGAGCAGATGGACCAGGTGCCACTCTGGGACCGACCTTGTATGAGAGCAGGTGACTCCCACGGGTCAGAAGACTGGAACTGACCGGTACAGCGGATGAGCTTCAGCTGGCAGGCTGACGGGTGGTCTGGGTAGACAAGCAGGCTGATTAGGCAGGTGGTCAGGCGAGTGTTCCAGGTAGGCAAACTGGCGGCACAACAGGTAGCTGGCTGGTGCTTCCAGGTAAGCGGGCAGGCAGGCACGGCAGGTAACAGGCAGGTGCTTCCAGGTAAGCGGGCTGGCAGGCACGGCAGGTAACAGGCAGATACTTCAGGTAAGCGGGCTGGCAGGCACCGCAGGTAACAGGCAGGAGCTTCCAGGTAAGCAGGCTGGCAGGCACGACAGGTAACAGGCAGGTGCTTCTGTGTCACCCAGGGGGAATATAGGGGTCTCGGTACCCGGGCCTTTTACCTTGTTTAGGAGGTCACGGCAGTCGGCTCCCGGGCCCGTACTCTGGGTCTCTCTTTAAAAAGGGGTTTTAGTGTACAGCTTGTCTCGTGACGCCACCTGTGGTTTCCCGTAATGGTTACTGGCGCTGCTGCAGACCTCCGGGGGTGATGGGATGGCAGCTGGGATGTTTCTGCTCCCCACAGGCGGAGCGGGCCCCCGGGGCAGTGTAGGTGCAAATGGTGGTGATGCTGGGGCTTCCAGTGCAGGAGAGATGGCGCAGCAGGAGTAACTGACAGAGATAGGGGATTCACTTCAGTACCTTTACTGGTGCAGATGTTAGGTACGGTCCAGTGTACTCAGTAGGAAGGGTGCACTTCAAGACTTCTCCCCAGTGAGCGGGTATAAGGCTTCCTGGTCCATGTCTCCCTCTCTCTAAGCTCCTGGCCAGCCTGCAACTGGGCCTAGCTTCTGTGTCGTGCTGTTCCTTCACCTGTCGCTTGGTAGTAGGACCTTTTTCTGGCAACCACTATCCCTGGACGCCGGGGCCTTCATGGTTTCTAGTCCTGTCAAGGGTTTAGCTTCAGGTCGACCAGGGACTTGTAGTCCTCCTGGTATGCCGGTGATCCCTACTGGGTATAAAGGACCCTGTAGGCGCGGACCTTGTGTCCGGTTTGTGTCTTGGGGTGAGCCTATGATGCTCCTCTGCCCCCTCAACTCCTCTCACCTCTCCTCCTTGCCTCCGGCCACACTCGGGGCCCTCAATACTGCAGCAGACGTGCTGAGTCTTCACTGCTGCATTTTGTAACAGGTTACAACAATAATTATAATAATAATAATAATAATTAAGTTACAGTAAGTCCCGTAACCAGGTGTCCATTTCACCGAAGAAAGTGCAAAATGAGTAACATGAGGGACCCGCCTGAAAACCCTCAACATAGGCCCTGGGCGTGGCTACAGGGCATAAGTGATCCAGGTGTTGGACCACGTCTTCGGCCACGCCAAATGGGTTTTTGTTCAGTGGTCAAATAAAGGGGGGCACTTTTGATGAGTGCAACTATTTACAGGGACAGTTTTTGGCTGCTCACAGTCCTCAACCTACAAGTCTCTGTACCCTGACGGGTAACTACAGGCACACATTAATTTCAGTTTACACAATAAACAATAGGCAACATCCAACTGGGTAACTATGTATACTTTAGGCATTTTGTATTTTAATCCCTAAACCTGGCAGGGATTTGTCCTTGTGTGCTGCGTGTGGACCTTCGTAGCACTGGGGTGTTACTAGTGTCTGTGCATGCACTCTCTGTTAATCTAGCAGGTGTACGTGCTGGTAGATTATAAAACTGCCTTAATCTCTCTATGGGACTGGCAAGTGCACTGTCCACTGGGCCTGCAGGCTCAGCTTCAACGGGCGATCCTCCTCTGACTGGGGACTCTTCTTGTTCCTGAGCAGGTTCCTCTAGGGCGCTCACAGGTTCTTCTTGTGGCTGATAGAAGTGTATTACGGGTATAATAACTGCTCCATCAAGTTGAGGCCAGTCTGCATGGAAATCTCCTAGAACTGTGTGAAGCACTTCTTCCTTGGGTTCTTCCGGTGCTATAGGAGGTACTCCTTCCTCCGTTGTCTTCAGTAGACCTGGGCACACTTTCAAATGGTCTCTTGAGACTCTTGCGGTTGTCTTACCTTCATCCTTACTAATCAGGCAGGTTTTATTGTTGTCAAATCTGGAGTTTAGCACAGTGTAGGGCTCTCTTTCCCACTGGTCATCGAGCTTGTGACCTCTTCTTTTCCGCTTCAGCACTATCTCTCCAGGTGCCAAGGGTTCTGCTGGCGCATGTTTATTGTACTGCTCTTCCTGTCTTTCCCTTACTCTGTTTAGACTGTCTTCGACACAGGCCTGTAACTTCCTGTACTGCTCTTGCCGACTTGTGTCCCAATCTTCAGTGGACGTTTCTGCAGCAGGTTCTACCACTCCGAATTCCAGGTCAATGGGCAATTTTCCAGGTCTTGCTCGCATGAGGTACGCTGGGGTACAATTTGTAGAACTCACGGGTATGTGGTTATACAGGTCCACTAGGTCAGGTAGCTTTTCTGGTCACTGGTTCCTTTCCTCCAAGGGTAGGGTTTTCAACAGGTGTATAACGATGTTGTTCATTTTCTTGCACATACCGTTGGTCTGCAGATAATATGGCGTAGTCCGGATTTTCTTGCATCCATACAGGTGGCAGAATTCCTTGAATAGCTCAGCTTCGAAAGCAGGGCCTTGATCTGTGAGCACGTTTTCCGGATATCCATGGGGTCTGCAGAAGTAGGCTTGGAACGTTCTTGCTGCAGTTTCTGCTGTCAGGTCCTTGACAGGGGCTACCACCAGGAACTGGGAATAGTGATCCACCATGGTCAGGGCATAGGAGTAGCCTGATCTGCTGGGTGACAGTTTGACATGATCCGGAGCGACAATCTCCAGGGGTTGGGTTGTTTTGATGGACTGCAAGGGTGCTTTCTGGCTGCCGTAGTCTTTTCTTCTAAGGCTACAGGGTCCACAATTCAGGCACCACCTTTCTATGGAACTCCACATTCCAACCCAATAGAATCGGTCCTTCAGCAGGGTTTCCAGCTTCTTCCAGCCAAAGTGACCTGCTTGACCGTGGTAGGCCTCCAACACCATCTGGATATCCGTCTTGGGTACAACAATCTGCCACACCATTTCATGGGTCTTGGGGTTGACATATCTTCTGCACAGCTTCTCTCTGTAGATGAACAGCCGGCTTCTCTCATTCCACAGGTGTTTGGCTTGTGGAGGAGCATCCTTCTCCAGGTGAGAACCTTCTTGGGTTATCAGTCTTTTGATGAGGCTGACAACCGGGTAACTGTCCTGGGTCTCCTTCCAGCTGTGATGAGGTAGAGGGTTTGGAGTCCTACCATGGCATCTTCTGGAGGTGTGCTGCTCGTGGACCATTCCATTTCTGTGGAAAGCAGGTAGTTCAATTTCTTCGAGATCATCCACTTCATCCTCGGTGTCTGACTGGTGGGGCATCCTTGACAGGGCATCGGCATTGGTGTTCTTGTGACCTGCCCGGTACTTGATTGTAAACTGATAATTCAACAGTCTGGCCACCCAACGCTGTTCCATGGCTCCCAACCTGGCTGTCTCCAGGTGTGTCAAGGGATTATTGTCGGTAAAGGCTGTGAATTTAGTCGAGGCTAGGTAATGCTTGAATCTTTCAGTGATAGCCCAGACCAAGGCCAGGAACTCCAGCTTGAAGGAACTGTAATTCTCTGGGTTCCTCTCTGTAGGGCGAAGCTTCCTACTGGCATACGCAATTACCTTTTCTCTCCCATTTTGCTTCTGGGACAACACAGCTCCCAGTCCCTCGTTGCTGGCGTCGGTGTACAACAGGAAAGGCTGGATGTAGTCAGGGTAAGTCAGGATTTCTTCACCGGTTAGGACTTCCTTCATTGATGCAAAGGACTTATCCTCTCTTGCTGACAACTTTATCTTCCAAAAGGTAGGGGAGAAAACAAGGGGATCTGCTACTTTGGATCTAATCCTTATAAACAGGGAGGAAATGGTTGAGGAGGTAAAGGTGGCTGGGACCCTAGGAGGCAGCGATCATGCTATTATAGAATTTTGGATAACTAGAGGAGGAAGACATGTGAAGACTCAAACTTCAAGGTTAGATTTTAGAAAGGCAGATTTTAAGAGACTCAGAAAGAGAATAGGAGGGATCCAATGGCTGGATGTCCTTAAGGACAAAAATGTCCAGGAAGGATGGGAAATTTTTAAAAATGAGATTCTCAAAGCACAATCGTTAACAATCCCGAAAAGTAGGAAGAATGGGAAGCATTTAAGGAAACCAGGATGGATGAACACAGAACTTAAACACATGCTAAAAAGAAAGAAAGAAATGTTTATTAAATGGAAAGAGGGAGGCATATCTAAAGAAGATTATAATGCAGTCTGCAGATCCTGCAGGGCACGTATCAGGTTAGCTAAAGCTGACAATGAATTAAGGCTTGCAAGAGATGTCAAAAGCAATAAAAAAGGATTTTGGGGGTATGTCAAAAGTAAAAGAAAAGTCAAAGATGCTATAGGATTTTTACAGGATGAAAATGGAGAAATGGTAAGAGAGGATGTTGAGAAGGCCGAACTTTTTAATTCCTATTTTGCATCTGTTTTCTCTCAGAAAGAAAATGTAACATCAACTGATCTTCACTGTCCTTTTAAAGGAATAGAGGAATCCAAGTTATCTGTAAACAGAAAGATTGTGAGGGAATATTTAGCTAACATAAATGAGTTCAAGTCTCCAGGTCCAGATGAATTACACCCCAGAGTACTGAAGGAGATCGTAGAAGAAATTTTAGAGCCACTCTCCATAATCTTTGAAAATTCTTAGAGAACAGGAGAAGTCCCAGAAGACTGGAGAAGAGCAAATGTTGTTCCTATCTTCAAAAAGGGGAAGAAGGTGGACCCAGGGAACTATAGGCCGGTGAGTCTGACTTCTATACCAGGAAAGATCTTTGAACAAATTATTAAACAACATGTATGTAAGTACATGGATAAGAATGAAGTGATTAACCAGAGTCAGCATGGGTTTGTAACTAACAAGTCATGTCAGACTAACTTAATTTCCTTCTATGACAGAATTACTGACTGGGTGGATCAGGGAAATGCTGTAGATATAGTATATCTTGACTTCAGCAAAGCATTTGACAAAGTATCTCACACCATCCTTATTGAAAAAATGACCAAGTATGCAATGGACCAGGCAACTGTTAGGTGGATTCATAACTGGCTTAGTGATCGGACTCAAAGGGTGGTTGTAAATGGCTTCACATCCAGCTGGATGAATGTCTCAAGTGGGGTACCACAGGGCTCCGTCCTGGGACCTGTATTGTTCAACATCTTTATCAATGATTTAGATGAAGGAATTGAGGGTAAACTGATTAAATTTGCTGATGACACAAAGCTAGGAGGTATAGCTAATACTAGAGAAGAGAGAGAGAGGATTCAAAAAGACCTAAATAAACTGGAGCAGTGGGCAGCAACCAACAGAATGGTTTTTAACAGGGAAAAATGCAAAGTACTACATCTGGGCAATAAAAATGAAAAAAGCATATACAGAATGGGAGGAATAGGACTAAGCAACAGTACATGTGAAAAAGACTTAGGTATACTAATAGATCATAGACCGAACATGAGTCAACAGTGTGATGCAGCAGCAAAAAAGGCAAATACAATTCTGGGATGCATTAACAGAAGCATACAGTCTAGATCACGTGAAGTCATTATCGGTCTTTACTCCTCTTTGGTCAGACCTCATCTGGAATACTGTGTACAGTTTTGGGCACCACATTTTAAAAAAGACATAGACAAACTGGAGCAAGTTCAGAGAAGAGCGACCAGAATGGTGACTGGTCTGCAAACCCTGTCCTATGAGGAACGGTTACAGGATTTGGGAATGTTTAGCTTGCAAAAAAGAAGACTGAGAGGAGACTTAATAGCTGTCTACAAATATGTCAAGGGCTGTCACATTGTAGAAGGATCATCTTTATTCTCATTTGCACAAGGAAAGACTAGAAGCAATGGGATGAAACTAAATGGGAGGAGACACAGATTAGATATTAGAAAAAACTTTTTGACAGTTAGGGTGATTAATGAGTGGAACAGGCTGCCACGAGAGGTGGTGAGTTCCCCTTCAATGGACGTCTTCAAACAGAGGCTGGACAGACATCTGTCTGAGATGATCTAGTGAATCCTGCTTTGAGCAGGGGGTTGGACCAGATGACCCAGGAGGTCCCTTCCAACTCTACCATTCTATGATTCTATGATTCTATGACTCAGTCTGCTCTTTGCCCCACTGGAACCGGGGACTTTTTCCTCTTTTGGACTGTCCTACCAGGAGATCTTATAGAGGTGCTAACTTTTTGGTATAGTCCTTTATGAACATCCTGTAGTACCCGACCAGTCCCAGGAATTGCCATACTTCTTTGATGTTTTTTGGTTCAGGCCACTTCTGGATGGCAGTGACCTTCTCCGGGTCTGGTGCTACTCCTTTGTGAGCTGACTACGTGTCCCAGGTACTGAACCTTCTGCTTGAGCAGGTGGCACTTAGAAGGTTTTAGTTTCATCCCATACCGGGACAATGCTTCAAATACCTCCGCCAGGTGCTTCTGATGGTCTTCATACGTCCTCGAGTACACGATAACGTCATCCAGGTACAGCAGCACTGGAGCGTTGCAGAGCCCAAACGGCAAACTGTTGAACTCGCATAATCCCATCGGGGTGGTGAAGGCTGTCTTCTCCCAGTCTTCCTCAGCAACAGAGACTTGCCAGTACCCGCTAGTGAGATCCAATGTAGAGAAGTAATTGGCAGATTTTAGTGCAGCCAGGGATTCCTCTATATGGGGCAAAGGGTATGCATCTTTATGTGTTATTCGATTAATTTGCCTATAATCTACACACATCCTCATGCTACCGTCCTACTTTCTGACCAGGACCAGGGGAGCTGCTCAGGGGCTACAGCTATCCCTTACTACCCCTGCCTTTTTCATGTCATGCAACATTTTCCTTTTTGGTAATGTGCTGGTGGTGCGGGTCTGTAACGCTCCTTAATGGGTGAATGGTTACCGGCGGGTATGTGGTGTTGTACCCCTTTAACCCTTCCAAAATCAAGTGGGTGTTTACTAAACACCTGTTCATATTCCTAAACCACTCTGTGGACACCGTGTTTTTGATGAACAGGAGTGGCGTCAGTCCCAACATGGAGCTGTTGACACCAATCCTCCAGCTGAGCTTCGGAGTCATTGTCCTTCACTGTATCTGGTGGGGTCAAGGATTCCACAGTGTGTATGGCATCATTACTCACTGTATACAGTCTGGCAACAGTGGGGTATCTTGGCAATTTGACTTCCTGCTCCCCACAATTTAGGAGACGTACAGGTACCCTCCCATTGCGTACATCAACTACACCTCTAGCAGTTAGGAGTGTAGGTCTGTGCTCTGAGCTAGTGGGTCCACTACCGCCTGGTAGTTCTGTCCCTTGAGACCTTTTACTGCTCTGCACCAAATCAGCATCTCACTCATTGGGGGAATCACAATGGGTATCGGGTCTGTCACCCGTACATTACCAATCTCACCACCTGTTAGCTTTACCTGTTGCTGGTACAGGAGGGCTCGAATTTCTTTCTGGAGCACCTTCCTCTGCCCTGGTTTGGCAGTGTCAGCAATCTGTTGGAGTAAAAACAACACTTCTCACAAACAGTTACCAACAATATTTGTACCAAGTATCATATACGGATTGGTATCACCAGGATTAGATTCTATGACAATTAGTCCTTGGGCCTTTAGTTCCCCTGTCCCCACCTTCACTGTCACGTCCTTAACCCCTACTAGGTTAAGAGGAAGGCCGTTAGAGGCATACACAGAGAGGTTCGGGGCTGGCGGGTGGAGTTCATCTATGGACCAGTACCTTTTGTAGAGGACATCAGGTATGATGGTTAACTGTGAGCCGGTGTCCAGTAATGCAGGTGTTGCTATGCCGTCCAGCACGATGGACAGGAAAGGCCTTCCTCCTACAAACCGGTCATACAAGCTTGATAGGCCTGGTTGATTTACTCCTGGGTGTCGGCCCTTGGCCCCAGGGTTTGCCCGTTTAAAGGACAGTCCCGCGCGGTGTGGCCTGCCTTGTGGCAACGGTAGCAGATGAAGTCTCCTGGAGGGCGACGTTGGTCGTTGGTCCTCCCACGGGGTGGCGTTGTCCTCCTACGGGGTGGCATTGTCCTCCTCCTTCTACTCATCCAGGGGACATCCTCAGGACTGTCGGTGAGTAGGATCCTTCCTTCCGGCTCGGGCTCCATCTGTAGCTGCAGGGTGCTCAGGACAGTGGTCAGGGTTTTACTTAGCTGACGCACTTCAGAGCGCAGGCTGTCCAGCTCGCTAGGAGGCACTGTTTGCCTCTTTGTTTCAGCCGTTAATGAAGGATCAGTGGGTGCTGCAGGCACTGGGGTGGCCCCACCCTGGTAACGCTGGATAGCAGTATCTGTTGGTTCCAGGGGCTGCAGACCCTTAATAGCCATGTCCTTCAGGGCGTCAAAGGTGGCATTTGGATGATCAAAGGCCCACCACCGTACGGTTCTGCTCTCCTCCTGGGACCTCAACCCCCGGATGAACTGTTCTGTCAGCATTTTGTCCTCACCATGTATGCTGGCTGGACTAACCTGTTTCAGGGCCCACAAGGCTTCCTGTAAGCGCCAGGTGTAGTCCCGGATACTGTCCTCAGGTTTCTGGGTACAGTGGTAGAACCTCATCCGGAGATCTGTCTCAATGCGGTTTTCAAACACAGTTTGCAGTCTCTTAAAGATAATGGATACTGATTCCTGGTCTGCGGCTGGCCAGGTTTCAACTTCCTGCGGCACCAGTCAATTGTCCCAGCACAACAGCGGCTCTCTGTTTACCAGTCATTGAGTACATATCCAGTACACTGCATATTTTCCTTTTGAATCCAGACAGGGTGTCTGGTTTGCCGTCATACTGGGGAAGCCATTTTGCTCCAGGGATATATGGCAGGGCCATGGGTATCAACGGAGTCACGACCCCTGCTGGTCGGGCGGCCGCTCCGGCCTGAGCAGCGCCGGGCGCGAGTTGAACATCAGGAGCGTTAACCAGTGCTCCGGCGTTTTGCTGGTCGTCGGCCATGGTTGCGCCCCCCCTAGTAAACCGTAGCCTACCTCCTGTTCCTTTAATCGGGTAGGCCGCAGCTCCGCAGACGACGGTCTCCTTCCAGGACCTGACGCTTCCTGGTGCTGAGAGGAGGGGCTTGAGCTTTGCGCGCTTACAGCAGTCACACCTCTCTGGTTCCCGTGGTTACGCCCCTCTTCTTCCCGCGCGGCGGCGCGGTAATGGCGGCGATGTTCACCACAGTACAAACACAGTCCAATTACGGCACACAGTACCCGGTAGCAACGGGCACGAAATCCTTTTCGTGATGCCAGGAAAGAGAGATGTGTTATCCAGGGGGAATATAGGGGACTCGGTACCCGGGCCTTTTACCTTGTTTAGGAGGTCACGGCAGTCGGCTCCCGGGCCCGTACTCTGGGTCTCTCTTTAAAAAGGGGTTTTAGTGTACAGTTTGTCTCGTGACGCCACCTGTGGTTTCCCGTAATGGTTACCGGCGCTGCTGCAGACATCCGGGGGGTGATGGGATGGCAGCTGGGATGTTTCTGCTCCCCACAGGCGGTGCGGGCCCCCGGGGCAGTGTAGGTGCAAATGGTGGTGATGCTGGGGCTTGCAGTGCAGGAGAGATGGCGCAGCAGGAGTAACTGACAGAGACAGGGGATTCACTTCAGTACCTTTACTGGTGCGGATGTCAGGTACGGTCCAGGGTACTGGGTAGGAAGGGTGCACTTCAGGTCTTCTCCCCAATGAGCTGGTATAAGGCCTCCTGGTCCGTGTCTCCCTCTCTCTAAGCTCCTGGCCAGCCTGCAACTGGGCCTAGCTTCTGTGTCGTGCTGTTCCTTCACCTGTCGTAGGATCTTTTTCTGGCAACCACTATCCCTGGACGCCGGGGCCTTTGTGGTTCCTAGTCCTGTCAAGGGTTTAGCTTCAGGTTGACCAGGGACTTGTAGTCCTCCTGGTATGCCGGTGATCCCTACTGGGCATAAAGGACCCTGTAGGCGCGGACCCGGTGTCCGGTTTGTGTCTTGGGGTTGAGCCTATGATGCTCCTCTGCCCCCTCAACTCCTCTCTCCTCTCCTCCTTGCCTCCGGCCACACGCGGGGCCCTCAATACAGCAGCAGACGTGCAGCGTCTTCACTGCTCTCAGTGGCAGCACACTCTCTGACTAAACTACTCACTGAACTGCCTGGCTCCACCCTCCATATATATATCCCTATCCGGGCTCCCTCTGGTGGTATGAGGTGGAAGGGTGGAGGTGTCAGTTTGTAGTGAGGGCCTCTTGTGGAGAAGTCCATCCTTGCACCCTTTTGGGTCCTGTGGTACCTGTGAACAGCAGGGTGCCACACTTCCAGGTAAGCAGGCGGGCAGAGCCCATAGACAGACTGGTGGACTGGACTGTAGACAGACTGTCGGGCTGAAGAGAAGTCAGGCAGGCAGACTGAACAGAAGATCAGACTGGCGGACAGGACTGACTTGCAGAGGACCTGGGAGCTGAAGCAAAGTAAGGATCACAAAGCAACAACCTTGCACGGGCACCTCCATATTGGAGGAGGTGCCTTTTATGGGGGAATTTCTCCGGCCATCGGCCGGGGACTTTTTAGGACGGCGCGCGCGGCCCCTTTAAGAGGGAGGAAGCGCACGCGCCCTAAGCACAGGGCCAGAGAAGCTGCGTACACCAGCAGCAGCTGCAGGGAGGCCGGAAGACGCCGGGGCAGGACCGCAGCGGTAAGGGGGACGGCGTCTCTGCTGGGCAGGAGGCAGAGACGCCGATGCTACAATATGTAAGCCTGTGGTCATCCATAAATTAGCCCATACCTCACAGCACTTTATGTCTATCCATCAACATAAGGTTTTGTTCAGCACTACTGAAACACGTACGAAGTACATCAGAGAAGCATTTATACTCCGAGCTGTGCTATTAGAGATTTGTGGTGAGACCTCAGCGAGTCAGGCTCCATGTTTACATCCCCATTAGTCTGCCTAATTAGCTTCTTATGTAACCAGTTCTGTAATGCGGCCAGTCATTATACATAACAGCTCTCTTTCTATAGAGTGCACATTTTTCCGTAACATTTTGGAGGTAAGATGTCAAGGTGACATGATATGATAAAACATTGCTGAAATCCTTCCAACTGCATGACTTAACTCTTCATTGCTGGAGGCCTGCGGCACATCTGTTTGATGGTTATCTGTTGAAACATTTACTGTGTGTTTGGGAAATTTAACTATTCTAAGCGAAGATAATGCATCCGGGAGGAAATGAATTCCAAAAATATAATTAGTAGCAGAGAAAAAAATTATTGTGATATTAACCACTTGCTGACCAGTAATGTACTTTGAAGATCCTGGGTCAATGCAAAATCTGTAACAGAACATCCCACCTATCATGTCCCATTTATAACACTGTGACAGAGGTGCCTTTGGGCCCTTTGAGTTGCCACAGTCCAAAATTGCCTCCTGCACCAGTCTATTTTTCCATTTGATATGATGGCACATTGTTTATAATGACATCACAACACATGTCAGTATGGATAAATTAGCATGTATATTAAAAAGATTATTTTAAATGAATAAAAATCCAATTGTAAAGTGGTTTTTATATACACTAGAAAAATTGCAAGTACTTGTGTAAAATCACTTCAAGCACTACAATATAAAGTTATTGCAGACTCGCCAACTCTCCTGGAGTGTCCATGTAGTTTCCAAGATAACGAGACATCTCCCACACTCCAAGAAGAGTTGGCAAATCTCACAGGTATCTCCAAAACCTCCAGAAAAGCAGAACTTCCAGGTGTCTTCCATTGAGAGTGAGTGGAAAAGTTGTGGAGCTGTCATAAAAAGTTGTGTTTGGGGCTATAGAGTGGTAGATGTGCAATGGAAGGTGTATGCAGTGCAATGGCCTCAAAATAAGAGCCATGTGTCATGTAGTCTCCTTCTGAAGTGTTTTACCAACTATGACTTATTGTTGGCCGGATAGACCATGTCCTATTAAAAATTTAGACACATGCAACTTACAGTAGAACAGAAAATGATGAGACAAGAATAGAAAAGGAGCAATCTTAGTAAAATGATCTTGCCTCTGACAGGTTCAAATAGCTGTAGCTGGGGGTTAGGTTCATATAGTATTCACGTACTATGCAAAATGCATATGCCGTAGAGACTTAAAAGCCCTCAGAGCTCAGTGGCTAAATACAGAATGAGGATGTCATTTATTACTTATTTCTAAAAGCTGCGAGTGCTGGACTCTATCTCAAAGGAGTTTTAAGGACAGATTATCATTAGCTTCAAAGGAGTTTCTTCTTCCTTCAGGATCAACAGAAGAGGGGATATAACCAAGGGGACACATATGATGGAATTCTTTACCCTACATAAGTATGTAAATGGTGTAAATGAATCAGAGTGGTGACTCTCTTGGGGTCTTAACGAGAAAGGCACCTGCCTAACCCTTCATATGCCACCAACTTCAAGCATGAGCTGTATTTAGCCCGGATGAAGACAGATTGTCATTCTCAGGCACAAGAATGTTAATCACAATGACATATGCCATGCAGACCACAATTATATGCACATTCAAGCCCCTTGTTACAGTCATTCGGTACATGTGATACATGTTTATTTGTGTTCTTCTTTAACTACTATTAGCTCAATCACTATTTCAATGACCCTCACCAGTCTAAGAAATGTGCACCTTGGTATCTTAAATTGAGATCTGTCTTAGACCCCCTTCACACGTCCTGATATTTCCGGTACTGGAAAAACCAGTACCGGTGCTATCCGTATCCGTGTGTGTCATCAGTGTGTACCATCTGTGTGACACGTACTGGAATAGAATGCAGAATAAAAATGGCAGATGTTTAGGTGTTGAAGATAGATAAATATGGGGTAGATAGATAGATATCTGTGAGATAAATAATTAGTGGCGTGCGTTTACTGTACTTGTATTAAGCTAATAAATAAATAAAAGAATGAAAAACGACACGGGGTCACCCCTATTTTTGATACCTAGCAAAGGTAAAGCAGACAGCCGCGGGTTAATATTATCAGGTTGGTTATTGACCTATCCCAGCCTAAAAATACCAGCCCACAGCCACCCCACACTTGGCATATCCACTACATGCAGCAATTCAGGCGATTTGCCCAGCTCTTCCCGATTGCCATGTTGCGGTGGCAATCGGGGTAATGGTATTGGCTTTGATGTCAGCTGTGATTTGTCAAAAATCACAGCTGACATCAAGCCCTGGGGTTAGTAATGGAGAGGTGTCAACCAGACAACCCCCATTACTAACCCAGTAATAAAAAAAAAAAAACGCACAGACACACGAAAAAAACTTTATTTGAATAAAGACTCCCCCACAATATCCCTGGTTCACCAATTTATTGGGAAAAAAACCCATGCAGATCCGAAGTAATCCACTGAATCTCATGTAGTCCAGAAATTGATACCTGAAAAACATAAAAAGAGAGAAATAAACATAAGAGACTGTCCCTCGTTCACCAATTCATTAGCAAAAATGTTCCCATGCAGCTCCGATGTAGTCCATGTTCCCCAAATTCGCCTCCAGTGACTGTGAATAGCAGTAAAGTTCCTCCTATTCACAGGTGCCAGGTACTGACGACAACTCTCATCAGAGCCACCGACTTTCGCTGAGTGCGGCGTGTCGTCAGTACCTGTACCAGCGACTGTACCAGTAACTTTACTGCTATTCACAGATGCCGGAGTAGTATTGCTAGATTTAATGCAAATCCTTTGTGGACCATAGAGAATTCTAGGGTCTTGAAGGCTATAGAGGATTTTGCGCCTATATAGGTTGCCAACCTCTACAGCCAGGCAGGGCCAGGTCATGTTAGGGGTTAGTAGGGCCAGCTAGGCACACTGCTGTGAGTAAACTAACCCCAAGTTTAAATATGGATAGTTTTCAGATCCCTGATATAGCAACTGTTAGTATACTTGTGGTCATCTTACTTTTTGTGTTTTGGGGTCATTTTATACTAATTGAAATAAAAACTGTAATTTTGGGGTATCAATTGTTTTATGTAAATTAGCCGTATATAAATAAACTATATTGTTGGTGAGAAATTATATAATATGTTTCACCCCTGAATCTCTAAAATTATCTACATCTCAAATGCAAATAACATGTCAAGCATCTCAACTCAAGATCTGGCAAGGCATGGAATATTTAGAATATATGTGCCAATATAACAAGAGGCTTTTCTTGTATTTTAGGATTAGCAGACCATTAAGGGTGAACTTTACAGGAATGTATTTCCTGATTATCTGAATCTATATTTTTGCACATATGAATCATTCATGATCGTACAAGATATTGCAGGCTTTATTCGGATACGTGGGAATTTTGTTCTTAGAACGTTCATTTTACCTTCTCCTGTTTGGGACACTTTTCCAAATTTCGACAGTTGTGGCAAATCTTTCACATTCAAGAAATGCTCTAAATATAATTCTGTGATGGGTTACTTAATGAGAGCTTGTAATCAGAGTATCGTGCCTATGCCTATGAATATGATAGAACTGTCTCATTTGTTTCTACAAGAATCACCAAAATTTGTTCATTATGTATCATTGCAAACACTTCCAGATCTCATCTCACAGTGCTGTCAGTTCTCATCCTCCCCACACACTGACTGTCGTAATATGAGATCTGGAAGTGTTTAGTATGGTATGGTTATATTTGGTAAAGCTGTTCATTACATGGTATACTACACCGACTATGTATTTTTGTCTTAGTCCATTATATAGTAAAGGGTAACCTGAAGATGAAAAAGGATATGTTGATGCATACAACCCTGAAGGATGCTAAAACTCTTAGCTATGCGAAATATAGAAACCAGATGCAGCCTACAAGTCTTCCAAAGGCGAAACCACCCTGGACCATGGACTGCTGACTCTCTAGATGGGTCTACATAATGCCTGACAAAGGATATGACACCCAAAATATTGCTATTTAAATTACCATTCACTGTGCAGTGTGCACTTTCGGAAGGGATTTCTTTTACCAATTAAATATTTTGAAGCATAACTGCTGCCTATGGTGTACTGTTCCTTCATGATATTCTACATTGCTCTATTAGTAGACATGGTATATAATGTTAGTTGTTTTCTGAAAATAAATATATTTTCAAGACCACAGAATATGAAACAACTATAGACCTACCTAAAGCAAGTGTTCTTATCTCAAGTTCTTTAAGCTGCTAATGTAAAATTTTATTTTTTCCTGACACAGTCTTATCCAGTAAAAGGGAAGCTATAATTCTTTGTGTCCTAGAAAATGTAGTTCTGCAGAAGCAAGAAAACCAACCTGCATTAAGAAGAGACATATAGGACAAGATTTGATGTGGTTAATCAGTTCATCCATGCTCTTCCTGATGCTGGCGATCTGGTTATGTCAGATAATGGACTTAGTCTAAGGCATGATTAAAGTAGTTTTTACAAAAAATTTTTTTTTTTGCTAAAATATGAAAACGGTAAGCTCCTTTTCAGCTCCTGTTTAAAAATGCCAGAGCATATCTCAAAGGTATTAATTAGATACCATAGTATATGAGCTCTTGGCTGGCAGTGAAACTGTGAGTTCAACATTTTATTATATGGAGGTAACCAATTCTGGTTTTCCAAAGTTAGAAAAAGTTGTTACAGGGGACAGTTCATGGAGTTTTTGCAACTTTAAAAAGGGCTTTCACAAACACTCTTGGTACTAGCCACTTAGCTTAGCTTCGATGAACCGGGTCCACAGACTCTTCAGCTGTACATTATCACCAGCCCCAGCCTCACTAATATGCTTGCATGCATGTGTAGCGCCCCGAGGGCTCGGCCGCTACAGGGGTATTGCACCTCAACCAGAGGTGTGGTATTCCACTCCCGGGTAAGGATGGAGTGTGGACCAGGGCTCGGTTAGCTGCATGCATCACACACACCCCATTTCCGGGGGACAGCTCAACGGTGCTCCCATTAGACAGTAATGCAGGCACGACAGATCATGTCCCTGGCTGGAGTGGGGAGGGGGGAGGAAAACCCAGTGATGTAGGAGCAGGAGGGGACGGTTTCTGGGCATAGGTAGGAGCCCATTGGTTGCAAGTCACCTGGGCTCTTGCACAGAGGGGGAGGTATATAAGGTGGCACCATCTTAAGACAGACAGACAGTGAGTAGGGTGGGTTGAGAAGAAGAGGAGTTCAGCCAGAGAGGGCTGACAGGGAGCTGTGGGTCAGTCTGGGCCCAGCTCCACGAGGCAGGCCTAGAGTGAAGGCCAGGGCCAGAAGGAACAGAAACAGAAAGGAACAGAAACAGAAAGGAACAGAAACAGAAAGAGAAGTACCCAAAGTGTAGAAAGGCCCAGAGACACGAAGGCAGAAGGAACCCTAAGGACCCAGGAGATTGCGGGTGACGGGTTGGCAGAAAAGGGTACCGGATCCCAAGTTGGTAGAGGCGACTAATCCTTAACCAAGAACCGGAGGTCGTGATCATCTCTTGGTGCGACCCCTTGCTACACCTACTAGAAAGGCACACCACATAGGGTCAGGGAGGTGAGCACGAAGCCCTCCCAAGAGAAGGCCCGCGGGAGCTGGACAGACGTAGTGTCACTGGTGGGGCACGGCCAGAGAAAGGAATAGAAGGGAGTCCTGTGCCACACTCTGGAATTGCCTGGGGGTTGACCGAGCCCCCGCATCTGGTGGACGCAGCATGGCTTGGGCAGTCATTGTCGGCGGAGTGACTTGGAATATAAAGAACTGTGAGTAAAGAACTTGAACTGCAACCCCACGTCTCTGTGCTTCATCGCCACGCCAGCACTACTAGTGCTGGGACGCCCGTGCACCATCACCCCCACCGTCTACTACACTGCCCTGGGGCTGTACTCTTCCCGTGGGGAATCACACAACCTCAGCTGCATACACCATCAGCCCCAGCGGTCTACCTTGCAGCGGCGGTCCACACTGACCGCAATCCACGGGTGGCGTAGTTGGACAATTAACCATAAAAACCCCATAAATTGACTGCCACTGGTTTGACCACCCTGGGCCACGGGATCGGGTCGCCGCCACGGAGACTACAATCCCCAGAGACCTGGCTCCGGGTATCCCACACACGTCCACACTCGGCCCAGGGGGGCGCGTCACATGCACCACACTTGCATCAACAGTGCCATCCACAGTGTAAGAGTGGTGACGCCTTATGAAAGAGGTTGCAGTTGGGGCAGTTTCAGACCAGAATGTAACATTTTATATCAGTGACCTTTGCAGCATTTTGGTTCTCTACTAGTGAAATTACCCATGCCATACATATGGCACCTTTAAAAACACAATCCAGGGCAATATACAGAATGGACTGACCCAGGCTTTTTAGTATGAAATAGTTACTGCTGTTCTCCTTCACCAGATTCAAGAGGCAGCAGACCTAGGTGATCACAATTATTTGACACATTGAAAGTGTAAACTGTTATACACACCTTCTAAATAAGAACACCATCCCAACTGTGAAACATCAGGGTGGCAGCATCATGCTGTAGGGTTGTTTTGCTGCAGGAGGGACTGGTGCACTTCACAAAATAAATGGCATCATGAGAAAAGAAGACACAGGCGTGTCTCTGATTAACTCAGATGTTGCCAAAAAAATCAGAACCTTCCAAACACATGACATCATCATATGGGCAGTCCAGAATTGTTTAAAGGCATTGTAATCTTAGTGTATGTAAACTTTTGACTTTGTAGTAAGTAATAAAAATGCCTTAAAACATTCTCTCTCATTATTCTGACATTTGGCAAATATTAAAAATTTTGGAAATCCTAATTGATCTAAAACAGGAAATGTTTATTCTGATTTCATGTCAGATATTGAGAAAAACCTGCATATGTGTCTTTTTATATAGTGTACTGTATGGAAACTTCTGGTTTCAACTGTATCTGCAAAGCCAAGTTGTCAATTTAATAGGTCTCTAAGAGACACCCATATCTAGGGACAGTCTCCTTCTACTAAGAAAACACTGATTTGGGCGGTCATATCATTCCACATTGATCATTAGCCAGAGGCACCACAGTCGCCACAGTCTTGGTTAAGCAATCTCATCCATTCATAGAAATCACTGATGCGAATGACAAATATATTCTAATTTGCCTGATCTGACACAAAGTTTTTTTATAGGGGTTTACATCCCAAACCACACTCCTCCACTGCAATTAATGACATAATAAATGTGTTGATGTGTTGCCAATTACCAACTAGTTCCTTTCTACCGACTAGTATCATCTAATGATTATCTTCTTTTTAAATGAGATGAACACAACCTGTGACCTGGAGAACCAAATGCACCCCACAATGCTATTCTGTGTGTCACCCAAAACATCTGGTCACCGATATACAGTGCCTTGAAAAAGTATTCATACCCAGTGAGCCTTTCCACAATTTTTCATATTTCAACCACAAACTTAAATGTATTTGATTGGGATTATATGTGATATACCAACATAAAATAGCAAGTATTTATGAAGTGTAAAGGAAATGACACATGGTTTTCTAATTATTTTAAAAATATAAATCTGAAAATTGTGATGAGCCTTTGTATTCAGCCCCCTGTAGTCTACGACCCCTAAATAAAATCCTGAGTGACCAATGAAGTCACATAATGAGTATACTGAGTCCACCTGCATACAATTTATTGTCAGTATAACTACAGCTCTTCTGTGAAGGCCTCAGAGGTTTATTTGAGAACATTAGGAATCAAACAGCATCATGAAAGCCAAGGAATACACAGGGCAGCTCAGGGATAAAGTTATGGAGAAGAGTAAAGCAGGGTTAGGTTATAAAAAAAAATAGCCCAAGCTCTGAACAACTCACGGAGCACAGTTCAATCGATAATAAAAAAAATGTAAGTAGTATGGTACAACTGCAAACCTACCAAGACATGGCCGTCCACCTAAACTGACAGCCTTGTATGGAGAGCACTAATTAGAGAAGCAGCCAAGAGGCCCATGGTCACTCTGGAGGAGCTGCAAATCCACAGCTCAGGTGGGAGAATCTGTCCACAGGACAACTACTACTCCAGAAAAATGGTCTTTATGGAAGAGTGGCAAAAATAAAGCGTTTTTTGAAAACAAGCCATAAAAATTCTGTATGGAGGAATATGTGGTGCCCATAATAATGTATGGAGGACTATGTGGGGCCCATTATTCTGCATGGAAGACTATATGGGGTCCATTATTCTGTATGGAGGACTATGTGGCACCCATTATACTGTATACCGGTTGACCCGCGATTTGGTCCAAGTTTTTCATTTTGGCCCTCTGAGTTTGAGTTTGACATCCCTGGTTTAAGTCAAAGGATATCAGAAGGGTTCGCACTGTTTAAAAAAAAAAAAATTGTGCTCAGGAGGAAAATAGTCCATTAATATCTTAACTAAACCTCCGGCACTAATAAGTGAAAAAACAACTGTATATCATTTCAAGAAAAAAATGTTTCATTCCAAAGATTGACTGTAACAAGATAATAACCACCGGAACGTTTTGTTTCGGCTCATTGCCTTTATCAAGGTTATGTGTGTCAATGAAAAATATGAATACTACATTTAATATGGTCACACAAATAATAGAGCCATACATATTACATACATATATTTTTTTTCCAAACATACATAAAGCTCATATGCAAGGTTGCCAAGTAGTGGGTCACTTATTTTAAGCATAGGTGGTCAAATTGTACCTATAATATAAAAATAATCAGTAAGAAATCATCCAATGCCATATAATCAACAAAAGGGGAACTGGCAAACTTAGAAGTCCAAAGGTATTCATTTCAGAACAAACCAGGAGGTAGAATACTTGGAGAAATAGTGAAATATATGAAAAGTCATAAATATGCCCCAAAGGTAAAAAGAAACTGGAGTCCTCAGAGTGCGTATCAGAGAGTCTCAAACTGAGTATATAGGTGTGCAACTTATTTGAATCCAGGAGTCCCACCAGGGTGCGTCCATGGGGCATAACTAACAGTCATTGTGCCAGTGTATGCACATGGGAAATGTGTCCCATTTATATGCATCAGAACAGAAAGAGGTAAGTATGAATGGTGATGGCTGATAGATGTTACCTGGACCACTGCGGCCGA
The DNA here is from genome assembly GCF_046119375.1 of Phyllobates terribilis. Taxonomy (NCBI): domain Eukaryota; kingdom Metazoa; phylum Chordata; class Amphibia; order Anura; family Dendrobatidae; genus Phyllobates; species Phyllobates terribilis. The sequence continues at coordinate 231,253,564 of NW_027362765.1, forward strand.
AAGATGCAGTGCAGTCTGCGTTCCACCGTCGGCCGGATGTGACGCGCCGGTATCATACTGGAAGAGAGGGGTGAGTTGCTTTCCACTGTGCGCATGCGCAGTGAACCCAAAGCGCGCTATGTGAAAATAAGACTTGGAACAGGGGAGACTGCATAAATGGATATATGAGAGAGATGAGAAAGGTGAGAAGTCAAAGGATATTCATGTGTTTGAATGACCATGTCAAAGTCCAGATCTAAATCCCATTGAGAATCTGTGGCAAGACTTGCTGTTCACAAACCATCCGCATCCAATCTCACTGAGCTAGAGCTAAGTTGCAAAGAAGAATTGGCAAAAATTTTCAGCCTCCAGATGTGCAAAGCTGGTAGAGACATGCCCCAAAAGACTTGCATCAGTAATTGCAGTGAAAGATGGTTCTACAATGTATTGACTCAGGGGGGCAGATGACAATTTCCAGATTCATATTTTTTAATTTTTTAGAAAACCATGTATCATTTCCTTTACACATCACCAATATTGCTACTTTGTGTTAGTATATCATATAAAATACCAATTATATATATTTAAGTTTGTGGGTGTAACGTGAACAAAATATGGAAAAGTTCACGGGGAAGGAATACTTTTTCAAGGCACTGTACTTGTCTGTGTCTGGTAGTTCTCACATGAATTCACCATTTCAGAAAAAAGAATAGAGTAAATAAGTTGGTGAAAGAACGAGTAAGTACCAGCAGTGCACTGTTTCCATCTCTGGGATCCCATATATTTGCACAATTGGTGGACTCCTTTACTCTAACTAGCACTCCAAAAATATAGATGAGGTGGAGAAGTGGTCATACATGCATATGGATATCTCCACAGAGTTTTGTAAGAAGTAGTGAAAAACTTGGCTGAAAATTTCCCCTCTCCAATCCGTCCTGAACGTAGCAGCCAGGATCATATTCCTCACCAACAGATACTCTGATGCCTCTTCCCTGTGCCAGTCGTTGCACTGGTTGCCCATTCAATATAAACCTATCACTCTTACCCACAAAGCTATCCACGATTCAGCACCGCCCTACATCTCCTCCCTCGTCTCAGTCTACCACCCTATACATGCCCTCTGTTCCGCTAGTGACTTAAAACTAAAATCCTCCATAATCCGAACCTCTCACTCCCGTCTCCAAAATTTCTCACGTGCTGCGCCAATTCTTTGGAATGCACTACCCAGGACAATTCGATTAATTCCCAATACCCACAGTTTTAAGCATGCCCTACAAACCCATTTCTTTAGACTGGCTTATCGCCTCAACACACTTATCTACTGTAACTGTCCCAGTTGGCCCATATCAAAATTTTCTTCAAAATCATGCGCATACCATCCATGTACTGATTAGCCTCTGTCTGTACTGTACACATACTGGCTGGCGACCAGTTCATGTAGTGTTATGTACTTACCCTATTTAGCATATTATGGCTGTATTATACAATATTTGAACAAACGGTGGCCCACCATAAAGAACCAAACGGACCTCGGCATCTAGACATAGTTGTCGAGCCCCAGGCCGATACTTGCCTACTCACATATTGGATATATTAAAACAGGAGAACAAATGAGTAATATGGCATAAAAAGCATAATTTTATTAGGTAGAAAAATACATAGTAACAAATATGGGATATCACACAGGAAGGGATATAAAGTGCATGGTGCCAGAAGCTAGGGGGTCACAGGGATAACAGGACAACCACAATATGTCAAGATGTAAGTAAATGAGGGCGGTTGCATACATAAACAGAGGGGGTGGATATACAGTACAGACCAAAAGTTGGGACACACCTTCTCATTTAAAGATTTTTCTGTGTTTTCATGACTTTAAAAATTGTACATTCACACTGAAGGCATCAAAACTATGAATTAACACATGTGGTATTATATACTTAACAAAAAAGTGTGAAACAACTGAAAATATGTCTTATATTCTAGGTTCTTCAAAGTAGCCACCTTTTGCTTTGATGACTGCTTTGCACACTCTTGGCATTCTCTTGATGAGCTTCAAGAGGTAGTCACCGGAAATGGTTTTCACTTCACAGGTGTGCCCTGTCAGGTTTAATAAGTGGGATTTCTTGCCTTATAAATGGGGTTGGGACCATCAGTTGTGTTGTGCAGAAGTTAGGTGGATACACAGCTAATAGTCCTACTGAATAGACTGTTAGAATTTGTATTATGGCAAGAAAAAAGCAGCTAAGTAAAGAAAAACGAGTGGCCATCATTACTTTAAGAAATGAAGGTCAGTCAGTGCGAAAAATTGGGAAAACATTGAAAGTGTCCCCAAGTGCAGTTGCAAAAACCATCAAGCGCTACAAAGAAACTGGCTCACATGAGGACCGCCCCAGGAAAGGAATACCAAGAGTCACCTCTGCTTCTGAGGATAAGTTTATCCGAGTCACCAGCCTCAGAAATCGCAGGTTAACAGCAGCTCAGATTAGAGACCAGGTCAATGCCACACAGAGTTCTAGCAGCAGACACATTTCTACAACAACTGTTAAGATGAGACTTTGTGCAGCAGGCCTTCATGGTAAAATAGCTGCTAGGAAACCACTGCTAAGGACAGGCAACAAGCAGAAGAGACTTGTTTGGGCTAAAGAACACAAACAATGAACATTAGACCAGTGGAAATCTGTGCTTTTGTCTGATGAGTCCAAATTTGAGATCTTTGGTTCCAACCACCATGTCTTTGTGCGACGCAGAGAAGGTGAACGGATGGACTCTACATGCCTGGTTCCCACCGTGAAGCATGGAGGAGGAGGTGTGATGGTGTGGGGGTGCTTTGCTAGTGACATTGTTGGGGATTTATTCAAAATTGAAGGCATACTGAACCAGCATGGCTACCACAGCATCTTGCAGCGGCATGCTATTCCCTCCAGTTTGCGTTTAGTTGGACCATCATTTATTTTTCAACAGGACAATGACCCCAAACACACCTCCAGGCTGTGTAAGGGCTATTTGACCAAGCATGAGAGTGATGAGGTGCTGCGCCAGATGACCTGGCCTCCACAGTCACCAGACCTGAACCCAATCGAGATGGTTTGGGGTGAGCTGGACCGCACAGTGAAGGCAAAAGGGCCAACAAGTGCTAAGCATCTCTGGGAACTCCTTCGAGATTGTTGGAAGACCATTTCCGGTGACTACCTCTTGAAGCTCATCAAGAAAATGCCAAGAGTGTGCAAAGCAGTCATCAAAGCAAAATGTGGCTACTTTGAAGAACCTAGAATATAAGACATATTTTCAGTTGTTTCACACTTTTTTGTTAAGTATATAATTCCACATGTGTTAATTCATAGTTTTGATGCCTTCAGTGTGAATGTACAATTTTCATAGTCATGAAAATACAGAAAAATCTTTAAATGAGAAGGTGTGTTCAAACTTTTGGTCTGTACTGTATATATATATATATATATATATATATATATATATATATATGTATATATACATATACAGTTGAAACCAGAAGTTTACATACATTATATAAAAAGACACATATGCATGTTTTTCTTAATATCTGACATGAAATCAGAATAAACAATTCCCATTTTAGGTCAATTAGGATTAGCATAATGTTTAATATTTGCAAAATGCCAGAATAATGAAAGAGAATGTTTTAAGGCATTTTTATTACTTTATTACTCAAACTGCGCCTCCTCTAACGAGAGCGGGGTCATCTTGACGGGCGCCGGAGCCGGGATCAGGGGTTCGCACAGGGGTATTTCTTTCCGGAGTCGGGGATGGTGGTACTCCGGTGGCCACACAAAGGGCTGCCCATCCGGGCAAGTGTGCTGGGCAAACAAGTCCTCACCCAGGTGCGGCACAGTGGAAGTTGAGGGCGCGGTGGTGGTAGCGGCGCCCAGGTTTACCAGGCCTTGCGACCAGGCTTGGGGCACCCTGAACGTAAAGGGCACCGTGAAGACGGCGGCGCCCGGGGTTACTTGACCTTGCGACCAGGCCGGTGGCTCAGTGGAGGTAGAGGGCGCTGTTGGTACTGCGGCGCCCGGGGGCACTCGGCCTTGCGACCAGGCCGGTGGCGTCTCCTGCTTGGCCGCGCTCAGGGTTGAGGCCCGTGACGTCACAGGGGGCGTGGCCGCGGCTTCTGTTTGAGGCCTAGTCGGGAGCGGTGACGGTGCAACGACGGGCACGGCAGGGGAAATTTCGGGCTCTGCGACGGGGAGCTGGGGCAGGCTCACGGCTTCTCGGCTCGGGGTAGTGACGTCCCCTTTACCTGCCTCCGTTTCTTTAGCTCCTTCCTCGGCGTCGTCTCCGGCCTTGATTCCTCCTGCACCATCCTCAGAGGCGGTCTGACTCCTCGTCTCGGGTGGCGTGCTCCGTTGGCGGATTCCAGCCTGCAGGGCCATCTCTCTGCTCCACTCTGTCAGCGTTTCTCGCTGCACCTGAGCCATCCTCCGTGCGAGGCGCTCCAGCTCGGTCTGCGCACACTCCCGGTCTCGGGGGAGCTGTGCCAGGATCTCCACCAGGCCTAGTGGGGTGGTTGCTTGCAGCAGGCTCCTGACCACAGGGTCGGTGCTGCCTGCCTCTCCCTCCATCTCCGGGTGCGACTTCTCCGGACTCCTCTCCAGACTCCTCCAGGCTGCACCCATCTTCTCTCTTTTGTTCTTGGTCCGCCCACACTGAGGGTGGTCCCGGGGCAACTTGGTGATTGTCAGTTCCAGGGGCAGTCCCCTCACGCTGATGGACATCTCAAGCATCACAGTCTCTGCTGGTGGGGGCGGTTTCCGCTTTTGGCGCCATTCTTGGACCTGGCCCACGATGGGAGGTGGCCTCTTGCCACCCTCTGGCACGCCCATAATGGCGTCCGCTCTGCCAGGGCGGGAAATCTTCTCAAATGGCGGGAATCGTCTCCCAGTGGCGGGAAACTCCGTGGATGGCGGGAATCTTCACCGATTGCGGGAAGAAGGCTGAAGATGGCGCCGGATGGCGGGAATCTTCACCGATGGCGGGAAAACCTCACGGATGGTAAGTTTTAAAAGTCTCTTTTTCAGGCACGCAGTACCCGGTGGTTGCGGGCACGAAATCCTGCCGACTACGCCAAAAGTTGACGCGCCCCCTGGGCCATGTTCAGGGGATACCCGGAGCCGGATCTCGATGGGGGTAGTAGTCCTTGTGGCGGTGACCCGGTCCGTGCCCAGGGTGTCAAACTAAGTGGCAGTCTGTGGCAGTAGATGTTAATTTGATCGACTACGCCACCCGTTGAGTGCGGCTTTGAAGCCGCCGCTGCAGAGCAGTCCGCTGAGGCCGGTGGTATATGTGCAGCAGTGATGGTATAACCCCCAACGGGAGGGGTATGGCCTCAGGGCAGCAGGTGTAGATGATGGGTGTAGTTATGTTATAGAAAGGAGAGTCAGAGACTTGAGGTGCAGTTTCAGGGTTTTTACTCACAGGTGTCCTCTCAGTCACTCTGGCCTTGAGTGACCACCCGAGCCGTGCTGCGTCCACCAGGTCCTGGACTCGGCCAACCCCCAGGCAGTCCGGAGCGTGGTCCTGAGCTTCCCTGTCTCTCTCTCTTCCTCCTGGCCGTTCCCACCAGGGATCCACCTTTGGCCGGCTCCCTCGGGTCTCTTGGTGGTCAAACCTCCTCTGGGTTCCCTGACCCTATGCTTGGTGTGCCTTTCTGGTGGATTTGGTGAGGGTCGTGGCAAATCTTGACCACGACCTCCGGTTTCTGGCTGAGGATTAGTGGCCTCCACCAGTTCGGGTTCCGGTACCCGTGTCCGCCAACCCTTCACCCTTTCTGGTCTGATTCTGGGTTCTTGGGGTTCCTTCTGTCTTTCTCTCTGGGTCCTTCTTACTCCTCTCTCTCTCTCTCTGCAGGCCTTGCTCTGGAGCTGGGCCCAGCCGGAGCCACAGCTCCCTGTCAGCCCTCCTGGCTGAGCTCCTCTGCACTCCACTCCCCTACTACAAGACAAGACAAGACCCTGTCCTAAGATGGTGCCCACCTTATATACTCCCTCTATGTGTGAACCCAGGTGACCAGCACCCAATCGGCTCCTAGCTTTACCCAGACTGCTCCCCCTATCTGCCCCTACACTACTGGGATGTTCCACTCCCCTCCCACTCCAGCCAGGGACAGACGCTGTCGTACCTGCACATATACTGGTGGGAGTACCGTAGTTCTGTCCCCCGGAAATGGGATGTATGTAGTGCATGCAGCCTACTAAGCTCAGTTCCACACTCCATCCTTACCCGGGAGTGGAATACCACACCTCTGGCTTGAGGTGTAATACCCCTGTAGCAGCCGAATCCTCAGGGTGCTACATATATATATCTCATATATCTATATTAACAAACATCAGTCAAATTGGGCACTTGGTGCAGATTTACTAATATTAGTAACAGTTGCACCTTGTATTCCACAGATCACCTGGCATAATTTTAAACACCCATGTATTAAATCTCAGTGAAAGGCTATGCATCTTATAAATGTCACTGGTCCGTTGCTGATCACATGACCAGTGGATTGCTGTGCGCTAGCTGAGATGCTTACATTTGATCGGCAGTGAGTGACAGTTGGAGGTGACTGGCTACAGTTGAGGAGATGTCTGCTGAGCAGAGCGACAAAATGGAAGCGAAATTTAGGAGAGAAGGAGGGAAGAGACAAAGACCTACCTATGACACATCTGATGATGCGAGGGAGTCTTCAGTCAAGAGGACAAAACAACCTGCCCAGAAGAAAGATGGAGAGGAAGAGATGAAGGCACATCTGAAGATGGGAGCCAAGAAGCGAGGAGCCATCTTCAGCTCATTGGAAGATGAAGAGACATCTTCAAAGGAGATCCAGGGTATAAAACGACGAAGGATTTCATCAGGACAGAAAGCCATGGATCTGAAGAAAGAAGAGGATAGCAGTGAAGCCACAGTCTCTGATAATTTCAAAAGGAGATTACTGTTCCATCATGTGCTCGGTCGGGGATCTTTTGGCATGGTCGTGCTGGCGGAGGATACATCTACCCGCAAATATTTTGCTACTAAGATCATCAGCAAAAGAGCCCTGCTTGCTTCCGGTGATGCTTCTGGGATGGTGGAGCGACGAGTTTTACAGCTGGCATCTGGGAGCCCCTTCCTTGTCCGCGCAGACTTTGCATTTCAGACCAAGGTAAGATATCCATTACTTAAGCCCCTTCCCAACACTGACAATTTTCATCTTTACACTTTACTTTTTTCCGTCCCCTTCTTCCAAGAGCCATATCTTTTTTTCTTTTCCATCAACATAGCGTATGAGGGATTGCGTTTTGCGGGATGAGTTGTAATTTCAAATTCCAAATTCATTGAAATGGTGAAAAAAAGAAAGAAGAAAAAAAGTAATTCCACCATTGATTTTTTTTCTTTTGTTCATGTGGTATTCATTGTGCAATAAAAATGACTGGGTAAAATGAATCTCCAGGTTTGAACATTTACTAAGACCCCAAACTTGTCTCATTTTTTTTTTAATTTAAATGATGAAAAAAAATGTGAACATTTGTAAATAAAAAAACATTGGGTTTGTGTGTCCATTTTCTAAGACCTGTAAATGTGTTATTATTTCTTTTTGTGAGGTGGGGAGATGTTTTGATCACATTTTATTGCATTTTGTTAGGAAAGTGTTTCGGCCAAAAACACACTTAATTGAATATTTTGATAATAATATAATTTTTTTTATACTTAATAAAGGAAAAGGGTTGATTCAAATTATTATAATTTTTTATTTTGTTTATATTTTTAACACGTTTTTATGTATGTTTACTTTATTTTTTCAGTCCTCTTATGGAATTTAAAGGGGTTTTCCCACAAATAAAGTACAATTTAACTAATAGATCTTGGAGTAAAAATAAGTTCCACAATTGGATGTGTTGAAAAAATGTCCCGGTGCTGAGATAATCTTATAAAGGTGCCCCTGGTTTGTACTGTGTAATGGCTGTGTCTGACTGTGCAGGAACATGGTCTGATCATACCACAGCTCCTGGGCAGGGGAGGACACAAAAGAGTATACAGACATTACAACACGGGATCACAGCTGATTCATTTTGTGAGGCAAAACATTGCTGTCTGTTTTTAAGCAATATTTTTCCTGAAAGAAATAATCCTTTGTGATCCTGTCTGTATACTCTTTTCCTTCCTCCCCTGCCCAGGAGCTGTGGTATGATCAGACCATGTTCCTGTACAGTCAGACACAGCCATTACACAGTACACAGCAGGAGCACATTTATAAGATTATCTCAGCACAGGAACACTTTATTTTTAAACTCATCCAATTGTGTAGCTTACTATTATTCAAAGATCTATTGATTAAAATGTTGATTAAAATTATCTTTTAAACCTGTGATTACTTGATTTCTTGTTCTATATAGTGCAATGCTACAGTATTGCAGTACTACTGTATTGAAGTATACAGACAAAATGACATTCTCCTTTGAAAGCTCAGTAATAGGCTTGGCTTCACAGGAAGAAAGAAGTTGGCAGTCATGGGTGACTTCTGCTGCCATGATAACCCATCCGCACCCAGTGATCAGTGTAACAGCAGCGATCAGAACAATCTCTGATGGCTGCGGTTACAGATGCCGGCTATGTACAGGCATCTCCCTGTAGAACCGTGAGCAAAACGCCTGTGGGTGGAGGTCACACAGCCCTAACCTGCTCATGCCATACTGCCTCTGGATTTGGCTAATCCCATGGTTATTTTTTCATTATATCCTGATATTTATTCTTATGTTGGCCAATGACTTTTGCACTATGTACATTATTACGGCCATATATTCAAGTTATGTGTCACATGAATTATATGAGATTTTTCCTATTTATTATATTAGATGTACTGTTATTCTGGTATATGCATATATATCTGCACATGCATTTTATGTATTTAATATATTGATGGTGTTAGTTTACTTGTATTCATGTATTTACTGCATTTCGTGTCTGATCACTGATTTATCCAAATAAAGAATTTACTCCACTTATGTCTGCTGTATTATTTAATCCTTACTGGATTGTTGTAGGTCGTTTCATACTTGAATTGTGGTCCAGTGGACCTTAATGATTATACACATCTATTTTTTTTTCCTGAATGTGTAGCTATACCCCATTCATTGTCAGTGTTATGTGTACAGGCATCTGCCAAGTATGATGCGGGCTCAGCTCCTGAACCTGCTCCATACATAGAGACCTGACATTGGATGAGCTATTACATCATATGTCGGCAAACGCTTTTCTGCGTCCTTTAAAAGTTAGCAGTGGGAGAGCATGATAAAAAGGCTTACCTACCCCCTGAGACTGACTTCAGCCCTTAGGACACGGCCCCACTATCAGTATTTGGTCAGTATTCAGTCAGTATTTTTTCTCAGGAGCGGGAGCCAAAACCAGGAGTGGGTGATAAATGCAGAATTGGTGACTTGTTTCTATTATACCTTTTTTCTGATTGTTCCTCACCTGGTTTTGGCTTTGGGGTGACAGCTAATATTTTAACAATAGTAGGGGTAACATTAGACCTTATTCAGAAAAACTGTCTAATATTAAAATTGGCTTTGTTATCAATGGTAATAAAACCTAAATTTTTTTTATTTTTTTTTTAAAAAGCAGATTTATCAGCCATCACCCCAAGATTGCCATGATTCTTTAGGTCATGGTACTCTTTGGATGACAGCTAATATGTCTAGAGTTTACAGTAGGATGCACTGGTCCATGTTTATAAGCGTCACAATGATTTAGTAACGTGCGGAATTGTACTCATTACACTGAGCTCTGCCTTCTTGGGATGGGTAACAAGGCCATTTTTGTGGTAAATGAGGCCCAATATACCCCTTACTATAGATTATTACATTTTTCACAGGTCCTGATGTTCCTAGGGAAACCACTAATATTAGTATAATTTGGAAAAATATGACAAAATCTTTATTAAATACACATGTATACATAATAGCAAATAGACAATAAAGATAAAAACAGTGTGCATAGGGGTAAATGTAAGGAACCCCCCCCCAGGGGAAAACCAGTCAGAGATTATATATAGCTCTATGCAAGGTATAGGCTGGGAAAAGCGGGGTGTTTTAGGCTAGTGGTAACAGGTTGACCAAGGTAATCTATATAGGGCAAGTGGTGAGAGTATAAGCACTAAGTGTGCCACTAAAATACCAACTCCCAGGGCCACCATCAACAAATGTATAAGTATCAGAATAATGGACCAAAGGGCCTATGACCGCTTACCCTAAATTGTAGTATCCCAAGGACCCTCAGACCGGTGGCTAGGGTGGTTTAGCTTCTTCCCAGGGAAACCACTAATATTAGTATAATTTACAGTATGGGGTAAATTATCAGATGAATGTAAGCATCAAATCCATTTAGTAGCCCTTGGACATTGAAGACCATCTCTGAGACCAGCACAGTTGTAATATGTGATATGTCTGTTTACATGTATTTTTCTGTATGTCTTCAAATATGTTTATGTCTGTATGTGTCTTTGTATATGTCTGTATATGTTTGTGTGCGCACATTTCTGCGACCCGTATATGTGCAAGTCTGCATGTGTATACGTGACTCCGTGTGCGTATATGCGTGACTGCATGTGCATGACCGTGTGTGTTTGACCATGTGTGCGCATGCCTGCTGGTGTCTGACTGTGTGCATGACCGCGTGTGTGTATGTGACTGCGTGTGTGTGACTGCTTGTGTAAAAGACGGCATGTGTGTACAAGACTACGTGTGTGCGTGACTGTGTTGACTGCATGTTTGTGTATGTGCATGACTGCATGTGTATGTGTGTGACTGCGTGTGTGTATGTGTGTGACTGCGTGTGTGTGTATATGTGTGACTGCATGTGTGTTTATGTGTGTGACTGCATGTGTGTGTATGTGCATGACTGTGCATGCGTCTATGTGTGTGACTGTGTGTGTGTATGTGTGTGACTGCATGTGTGTGTATGTGCATGACTGCGTGTGTGTATGTGTGTAACTGCGTGTGTGTATGTGTGTGACTGCATGTGTGTGTATGTGCATGACTGTGTATGTGTGTGACTGTGTGTGTGTGTGTGTATGTGTGTGACTGCATGTGTGTGTATGTGCATGACTGCGTGTGTGTATGTGTGTGACTGCGTGTGTGTTTGTGCATGACTGCGCTTGTGTGTATGTGTGTGACTGCGTGTGTGTGTATATGTGTGACTGCATGTGTGTGTATGTGCATGACTGCATGTGTATCTGTGTGACTGCGTGTGTGTGTATGTGTGTGACTGCGTGTGTGTGTATGTGTGTGACTGCGTGTGTGTTTGTGTATGACTGCCTGTGTTTGTGAGTGAGTGTGTGTCTACATGTGCGTGACTGCGTATGTGTGTGTATGTGCGTGACTGCATGTGTATGTGTGTGACTGCGTATATGTGTATGTGTGTGACTGCGCGTGTGTGTATGTGTGAGACTGCGTGTGTGTGTGACTGCGTGTGTGTGTATGTGCATGACTGCACGTGTGTGTATGTGTGTGACTGCGAGTGTGTGTATGTGTGAGACTGTGTGTGTGTGTATGTGCGTGACTGCATGTGTATGTGCGTGACTGCGTATATGTGTATGTGTGTGACTGCGCGTGTGTGTATGTGTGTGACTGTGTGTGTGTGTATGTGTGTGACTGCATGTGTGTGTATGTGCATGACTGCGTGTGTGTATGTGTGTGACTGCGTGTGTGTTTGTGCATGACTGCGCTTGTGTGTATGTGTGTGACTGCGTGTGTGTGTATGTGTGTGACTGCGTGTGTGTGTATGTGTGTGACTGCATGTGTGTGTATGTGCATGACTGCATGTGTATGTGTGTGACTGCGTGTGTGTATGTGTGTGACTGCACGTGTGTGTATGTGACTGCGTGTGTGTGTATGTGTGTGACTGCGTGTGTGTGTATGTGTGTGACTGCGTGTGTGTGTATGTGTGTGACTGCGTGTGTGTGTATATGTGTGACTGCATGTGTGTGTATGTGCATGACTGCATGTGTATCTGTGTGACTGCGTGTGTGTGTATGTGTGTGACTGCACGTGTGTGTATGTGTGTGACTGCGTGTGTGTGTATATGTGTGACTGCGTGTGTGTTTGTGTATGACTGCCTGTGTTTGTGAGTGAGTGTGTGTCTACATGTGCGTGACTGCGTATGTGTGTGTATGTGCGTGACTGCATGTGTATGTGCGTGACTGCGTATATGTGTATGTGTGTGACTTCGCGTGTGTGTAACTGCGTGTGTGTGTATGTGCATGACTGCACGTGTGTGTATGTGTGTGACTGCGAGTGTGTGTGTGTGAGGCTGCGTGTGTGTGTGTATGTGCGTGACTGCATGTGTATGTGCATGACTGCGTATATGTGTATGTGTGTGACTGCGCGTGTGTGTATGTGTGACTGCGCGTGTGTGTATGTGTGAGACTGCGTGTGTGTGTATGTGTGACTGCACGTGTGTGTATGTGTGTGACTGCACGTGTGTGTATGTGCGTGACTGCGTATATGTGTATGTGTGTGACTGCGCGCGTGTGTATGTGTGAGACTGCGTGTGTGTGTATGTGTGTGACTGCGTGTGTGTGTATGTGCATGACTGCGAGTGTGTGTATGTGTGTGACTGCGAGTGTGTGTATGTGTGTGACTGCGAGTGTGTGTATGTGTGAGACTGCGTGTGTGTGTGTATGTGTGTGACTGCATGTGTGTGTATGTGCATGACTGCGCGTGTGTGTATGTGTGTGACTGCGAGTGTGTGTATGTGTGTGACTGCATGTGTCTGTATGTGTGAGACTGCGTGTGTGTGTGTATGTGTGTGACTGCGTGTGTGTGTATGTGCATGACTGCCTGTGTTTGTGAGTGAGTGTGTGTGTGTCTACATGTGCGTGTGGACCAGTGTACAAAAAACAGATGTATATTTGAGGATTAGTAATAACTAGCTAACAAATTTATCCATTTAAAAATTAAAAATGTATTCAATTTAGATTAATAGTAAAGAGCTATGCAGGGGCTCATACTGTATCTAGGAGGCTATGTGGGGTCTCATACTGTATCTAGTAGGCTATGCAGGGTCTCATACAGTATCTAGGAGGCTATGTGGGGTCTCATACTGTATCTATGGAGCCATGCACGGGGCTCATACTGTATCTAGGAGGCTATGCGAAGTCTCATACTGTATCTAGGAGTCTATGCGGGGTCTCATACTGTTTCTAGGAGGCTATGCGGGGTCTCATACTGTATCTAGGAGGCTATGTGGGGTCTCATACTGTATCTTGGGAGCTATGCACGGGGCTCATACTGTATCTAAGAGGCTATGCAAGGTCTCATACTGTATCTAGGAGTTTATGCGGGGGTCTCATACTGTATCTTGGGAGCTATGCACGGGGCTCATACTGTATCTAAGAGGCTATGCAAGGTCTCATACTGTATCTAGGAGTTTATGCGGGGTCTCATTCTGTATCTTGGGAGCTATGCACGGGGCTCATACTGTATCTATGGAGCTATGCGGGGGCTCATACTGTATCTACTGTATCTAGGGAGCTATGCGAAGGTTCATACTGTATCTACTCTATCTAGGGAGCTATGCGAGGGTTCATACTGTATCTAGGAGGCTATGCGGGGTCTCATACTGTATCTAGGAGGCTATGTGGGGTCTCATACTGTATCTATGGAGCCATGCACGGGGCTCATACTGTATCTAGGAGGCTATGCGAAGTCTCATACTGTATCTAGGAGTCTATGCGGGGCCTCATACTGTTTCTAGGAGGCTATGCGGGGTCTCATACTGTATCTAGGAGGCTATGTGGGGTCTCATACTGTATCTAGGAGGCTACGTGGGGTCTCATACTGTATCTTGGGAGCTATGCACGGGGCTCATACTGTATCTAAGAGGCTATGCAAGGTCTCATACTGTATCTAGGAGTTTATGCGGGGGTCTCATACTGTATCTTGGGAGCTATGCACGGGGCTCATACTGTATCTATGGAACTATTCGGGGGCTCACACTGTATCTACTGTATCTAGGGAGCTATGCGAGGGTTCATACTGTATCTACTCTATCTAGGGAGCTATGCGAGGGTTCATACTGTATCTAGAGAGCTATATGGGGGCTCATACTGTATCTAAGGAGCTATTCGCAGGCTCATACTGTATATGGGAGGCTATATGGAGGCTCATACTGTATATAGGAGGCTATATGGAGGTTCATACTGTATCTAAGGCGCTATCTGGGGGCTCACACTGTATATAAGGAGCTATGTGGGGGCTCTTACTGTATGTAGGGGGCTATGTGGTGGCTCATACTGTATGTAGGGAGTGATGTGGGGGGGCTCATACTATATATAGGGGGATGTCAGCATACTTAATTGTGCTCAATATTAAGTTATTATTATTTATTATTAAATATTATATTATAAAAAAGTAATTATAATTAATATGTTAATATTAATATTGAGCATAATTAATTTCAGCCTTTTTTATATGGTCTCCACAGCAATCATGGTCTCTCATGTGGCCCCTTGGGAAAATTAATCTCCCACCCCTGCTCTATTTTATATAGTGCCATTTTATGTACGGTGCTGTACATAAGGGTAAACTTTGCGCTGCGCGCTGTGTGCACCGCTGTCTTTGTCCATCTACAGATGTGTACAAGCGCACCTATGTGTTACTTTTCTTGGTCATGCCCCTCAGCACTCTCTTAAAGGAGTTATTTGAAGAGCCACACGTGAATGGCGCAGCAGTGCGCATGATCAACCACAGCTCCATTTATCTTTTCACAGTTCCCTTTCTCGGGATCATGGTGGTCCCAGTGGTTAGGTCCGCAGTGATCAGAAAGTCATCCCCTATCCATAAGAAAGGGGATAACTTCCAAACTTGGGATAACCCATTTAGGCTGCGTGCCCACGTTGCGGATTACAAGCGTTTTTGATGCGGATTTTCCGCAGCGTAAACGCTTATAAAACGCTTGTTAATCCGCTCCCCATGGTCCCCAATGAGAATCCGCAAGTTCTATGCCCATGCTGTGGATTTTTCCGCAGCGTTTATGCCTTATTCAATGCATGAAAAAACGCAAGGCAATTCCGCATGTCGAAAACGCATGAAAAACGCGCGATAAACGCGTGCGGAATTCCGGAATTTTCTGCTTCATTTACGCAACGTGGGCACATAGCCTTAAACAGGATTTCAAAATGTATTTTTATTTGCCCATAGCAATGTAGAAAATTATAAACCAATAATGACTCTACCTAACTGTAATACAGTCTCTCCAACAATAGGACAGAGGAAATGGCACTGTGCAGTCTATATGTATACAGAATAATACAGATACTGAAAATTACACTCCGTATACAGGACAGGAGAAGTGGTACTGTGCAGTCTATATACAGTATATACACAGAATAATACAGATACTGAGAATTACACTCCGTATACAGGACAGGAGAAGTGGTACTGTGCAGTCTATATATAGTATATACACCGAATAATACAGATACTGAAAATTACACTCCGTATACAGGACAGGAGAAGTGGTACTGTGCAGTGTATATACAGTATATACACAGAATAATACAGATACTGAGAATTACACTCCGTATACAGGACAGGAGAAGTGATAGTGTGCAGTTTATATACAGTATATACACAGAATAATACAGATACTGAGAATTACACTCCGTATACAGGACAGGAGAAGTGGTACTGTGCAGTCTATATACAGTATATACACAGAATAATACAGATACTGAAAATTACACTCCGTATACAGGACAGGAGAAGTGGTACTGTGCAGTCTATATACAGTATATACACAGAATAATACAGATACTGAGAATTACACTCCGTATACAGGACAGGAGAAGTGGTACTGTGCAGTCTATATACAGTATATACACAGAATAATACAGATACTGAAAATTACACTCCGTATACAGGACAGGAGAAGTGGTACTGTGCAGTCTATATACAGTATATACACAGAATAATACAGATACTGAGAATTACACTCCGTATACAGGACAGGAGAAGTGGTACTGTGCAGTCTATATACAGTATATACACCGAATAATACAGATACTGAGAATTACACTCCGTATACAGGACAGGAGAAGTGGTACTGTGCAGTCTATATACAGTATATACACAGAATAATACAGATACTGAAAATTACACTCCGTATACAGGACAGGAGAAGTGGTACTGTGCAGTCTATATACAGTATATACACAGAATAATACAGATACTGAGAATTACACTCCGTATACAGGACAGGAGAAGTGGTACTGTGCAGTCTATATACAGTATATACACAGAATAATACAAATACTGAAAATTACACTCCGTATACAGGACAGGAGAAGTGGTACTGTGCAGTCTATACACAGTCTATATACAGTATATACACAGAATAATACAAATACTGAAAATTACACTCCGTATACAGGACAGGAGAAGTGGTACTGTGCAGTCTATATACAGTATATACACAGAATAATACAGATACTGAGAATTACACTCCGTATACAGGACAGGAGAAGTGGTACTGTGCAGTCTATATACAGTATATACACAGAATAATACAAATACTGAGAATTACACTCCGTATACAGGACAGGAGAAGTGGTACTGTGCAGTCTATATACAGTATATACACAGAATAATACAGATACTGAAAATTACACTCCGTATACAGGACAGGAGAAGTGGTACTGTGCAGTCTATATACAGTATATACACAGAATAATACAGATACTGAGAATTACACTCCGTATACAGGACAGGAGAAGTGGTACTGTGCAGTCTATATACAGTATATACACAGAATAATACAGATACTGAGAATTACACTCCGTATACAGGACAGGAGAAGTGGCACTGTGCAGTCTATATGACTCGCCCCCTGGGCCCTGGGGCACGCGGAACCGGGCAATAGGGAGACGCTGGGAGTAGTAGTGGCAGCCCGGTCCCGCAGCTCAGGGTGGTCAGACCAATGGTAGTCTGCTACGTGCTTCAGATAATGTCCGACTACGCCACCCGTGGATTGCGGTTATTAGGAACCGCCGCTGAAAGGCAGTCCGCTGGGGCTGATGATGAATGCAGCTGGGATGGTGTGACTCCCCACGGGAAGAGTGCGGCCCCAGGGCAGTGTAGTGGATGGTGGGAGTGATGGTAGTGAGAGTCCCGGTACTGATAGTGCTGGAGGAGCGAAAGAGCACACAGACAACGTACTGCAGTCCAATGTTGTTTACTCACAGTTCAGGTACTCCAGGTCACTTCTGTACAGGTAGTGACCACCCGAGCCGTGCTGCGTCCACCAGGTGTGGGGCTCGGTCAACTCCCAGGCAGTTCAGGAGCATGGCACAGGACCCCCTTTAATCCTTTCTCTGGCCTGCCTCACCAGTGACCTACTTTTGTCCAGCTGTCGCGGACTTGTGCGGTTAAACGTGGGCCCCGTCCTCCGCTGTCCTATATGGTGCCTTCCTAGCAGGTTTGATGAGGTGTCGCACCAATAAATGATCACGACGACCGGTCTTTGGCTGAGGGTAGTTTCTCCTCCACCAACTTGGGATCCGGTACCCTTAATCTGCCCGACCCTTCACCCTGGATTTTCGTGGGTTCTTAGGGTCCCTTCCACCTTCTTGTTCCTGAGCCCTTCTGTTTCTCTGTCTCTCCTTCTCTTTCTCTGTTCCTTTCTCGTGGAGCTGGGATGAGACTTAATCACAGCTCCCTTTCACCTCCTCTCTCTCTCTTCTCCGGCCTCTCTCTAGGCCCGCTCCTGAGTGGAGCTCCTACAGAGCCTCCACTCCCGGTCTTCCCCTCTCACTGAACGAACCTAGATCTAAGATGGTGCCCACCTTTTATACCTCCCTCTGACCATGAGCCCAGGTGACCAGCAACCAATGGGCTCCTTCCTACGCTCAGGAACCAACCCCTATCTGCCCCTACAGCACTGGGTGTTCCACCCCCCTCCCCACTCCAGGCAGGGACATAGTCGGTCGTGCCTGCACTTCTGTCTAGTGGGAGCACCGTTGAGCTGTCCCTCGGAAATGGGGTGTGTGTGCTGTATGCAGCTAACTGAGCCCTGGTCCATACTCCATCCTTACCCGGGAGTGGAATATCACACCTCTGGTCTGAGGTGCAATACCCCTGTAGCGGCCGAACCCTCGGGGCGCTACATTCCCCCCTGGTAAAGCACAGCACGTCCTCAGGCTGGAAAAGAGCAAAAACAGTTAATTACGGGACATGCAAACTTTTTAAAACTTTTCACATCAGAAAACAGGCAACATGGTTCAATTCCCTTTATGGGAAACGCTTTTCTTTTCTTGTCACACTATTATAAAACACATACTAATACTTCTGGAACTCTTTTGACATATAAATAGAGATGAGCGTTGTTCTACTCGAACTGTTCGCCAATCTCAAATTCGAGCTGTTTTGGGCGGTGTTCGAGCCGTTCGGCGAACACGAACAATTTGAGAAAAATTCGGCTGTTCGAGGTTATGTTTGATAACTGTTCGTGCACCAAAATCATAACTGGATTTTTTCTCAGTAATGATGAAAATTAATGTTAATACGCAGTTTGAGTGTACAGCGGGGTGGGGGGAGGGGCAGGGGATGGATCTCTGCAGGAACAATGAAGATCTCCATTTTTTTTTCTCTTTCCCGCATTTGCAGTGGGGAGGTGCAATCTGTCAGCCTATCAGCAGCGCACACACGGAGCGAAGTGCTTTTTTTCACACAAGCAAGGGCATGTGTCATTGGCAGTGTATGTCACATGTCCTTGCCCTATAAGACCAAGCCATTTTCCCCGTCGCCACCATTTTCTCACTGCTGCAGCTGCGTGTTAGACGGCACCGCTGTTGCTGTGTGCGCTATACCTTGTTAATTTCAAGCCAATTTTCGCACAAATCTACAGATAGCTTGGGAGTAGGGAATAGTTGTGATTGCAGTCCTTTTAAGGACTAGGTTACAGCATTTCCTACGACTTTTATCAGGCAGGTCTGTGCTCTTAAATAGATAGATTGTGGGAGTAAAGACTAATTGTAATTGGAGTCCTTTTCAGGACTAGGTTACATCAGTTCCTATCAGTTTTTGCCAGGCAGGTCTGTGCCAGTGCTGTGCAAGTTTTTTTCACAGCATTTGGCTGAATCTAGCAAAGCTAATCCTTTTTGGCCTATTGCAGAGTGTGTTAGTCAGTGGAGTAGCCTATCTGTGTTGCAAGATATACCACCTGTGTATAGAATACCAATTTTTTTACTGCACCTAGTGAAGTAAAATCTTTTGGGCATAGCATCATTCTATTAGTCCATCTATACTGACCTCCATCAGGTTGCAAATTGAATATAATTTTTTTCTGCATCTACCTCTGAAAAAATATTGGGCTTCTAGCTGTGTGTGGGACTTGTTCTATTAATCCGTCTATACAGACCTCCATCAGGTTGCAAACTGAATATATTTTTTTCTGCATCTACCTCTGAAAAAATATTGGGCTTCTAGCTGTGTGTGGGACTTGTTCTATTAATCCATCTATACAGACCTCCATCAGGTTGCAAACTGAATATATTTTTTTCTGCATCTACCTCTGAAAAAATATTGGGCTTCTAGCTGTGTGTGGGACTTGTTGTATTAGTCCATCTATACTGACCTCCATCAGGTTGCAAACTGAATATATTTTTTTCTGCATCTACCTCTGAAAAAATATTGGGCTTCTAGCTGTGTGTGGGACTTGTTCTATTAATCCATCTATACAGACCTCCATCAGGTTGCAAACTGAATATATTTTTTTCTGCATCTACCTCTGAAAAAATATTGGGCTTCTAGCTGTGTGTGGGACTTGTTCTATTAATCCATCTATACAGACCTCCATCAGGTTGCAAACGGAATATATTTTTTTCTGCATCTACCTCTGAAAAAATATTGGGCTTCTAGCTGTGTGTGGGACTTGTTCTATTAATCCATCTATACAGACCTCCATCAGGTTGCAAACTGAATATAATTTTTTTCTGCATCTACCTCTGAAAAAATATTTGGCCTTCTAGCAGTGTGTGGGACTTGTTCTATTAGTCCATCTATACTGACCTCCATCAGGTTGCAAACTGAATATAATTTTTTTCTGCATCTAACTCTGAAAAAATATTTGGCCTTCTAGCAGTGTGTGGGTCTCATTGTATTAGGCCATCTATACCAAGCTCCACCAGCTTTTCAATTAATAATAATTTTTCGCTGCATCTAGCCCTGAAAATAATTTTTCTTCCCAATAGTGGTAGCAATAGAAATATGGGGCGCGCTCCTGGCTTACAAAAATATACGCTTCATAACAAAAAACACCAGCTTAGCGCACTGCATTAATAAGATGGCATCATCGTCTCTCCCAGTGCTAGGCCTACTACCCAGGCTAGCATTCCTGTGCCTAAAACACAATGTATGGGTCCGCGCTAGCCACTATGCTGAGGGGTCTAAAGCTGCTGCTAACGCTTTATAACAATTCAATTGGCAGATTTTCACAGAGCTCTTCCACAATGCCCACCCATCGGGACAACAGTTGCCCACCTTCCCTATGGGATCTAGTGGCGAATAGCTGATGCCATTAATCAGAGCTTCAGTTGCCCCGTCGATGTGGCAAGCATACGGTAAGGCATGGGAAGAGTGGACACGACTAGTAGCAGGCAGACGGGTTGACCAATGTGAACAAGCCAGATCACAAGTCACCATAGAATTTCTCCACCAGCTAATGATGAGGGGCATATCAGGGGCGTCAGCGCAGCGGTGTCTGACCGGAGTAGCATTTCACTTCCAACTACTGAATTGGGGAGATGTGACAAAGATTCATCAGACAATCCATAAAAGGGTGGAAAAGGGGTCAGCCAAGTCAGGAGTGTAGACGTCCCATCCCGTGTCACTAAAACTGATTTCTCACATCATATCCCTAACACCATTAACATGACACTCACAATTTGAAGCAACACTACTGTCTACTGCATTTGTGATCGCCTTCTTCGGGGCGCTATGCATAAGCGAATTAGTCCCTCAATCCAAAATTAGCACCAGTGGAGGCTTATTACACCAGGACGTAGTCATAGGCAATAATGCAATACGTCTACGCATATGTAGCACCCTGAGGACTCGGCTGCTACAGGGGTATTACACCTCAAGCCAGAGGTGTGGTATTCCACTCCCGGGTAAGGATGGAGTGTGGGACTGAGCTCAGATAGCTGCATACACTACATACATCCCATTTCCGGGGGACAGACCGACGGTACTCCCACCAGTATATGTGCAGGTACGACAGTGTCTGTCCCTGGCTGGAGTGGGAGGGGGGTGGAACATCCCAGTAGTGTAGGGGCAGATAGGGGGAGCAGTCTGGGTAAGGCTAGGAGCTCATTGGGTGCTGGTCACCTGAGCTCACACATAGATGGAGTATATAAGGTGGGCACCATCTTAGATCAGGGTCAGTCTGTCAGAGTTTAGCCTGAGGAGCAGAGCAGAGAAGCTCAGCCAGAAGGGCTGACAGGGAGTTGTGGTTCCGGCTGGGCCCAGCTCCAAGGCCAAGTCTGAGAGAGAGAGAGGAGTCAGAAGGACCCAGAGAGAAGAAGAAGGAACCCCAAGACCCCAGAATACAAACAGCAGGGTGAAGGGTTGGCACCCAGGGTACCAGATCCCAAGCTGGCAGAGAGAAAAGCACACCTTAGCCAGGAACCGGAGGTCGTGGGCAGGATCTGCCACGACCCTCACCAAATCCACTAGAAAGGCATACCAAGCATAGGGTCAGGGAGCCCAGAGGAGGCTTGACCAACAAGAGACCCGAGGGAGCCGGACATAAGTGGATCCCTGGTGGGAACGGCCAGTAGAAAGGACAGTCAGAAAGGAGTTCAGGACCACGCTCCAGAATTGCTTGGGGGTTGGCCGAGTCCAGGACCTGGTGGACGCAGCACGGCTCGGGTGGTCGCTTCAGGCCAGAGTGACCATAAGAACACCCGTAAGTAAAAACCCCTGAACTGCACAGCCCGACTCTGAGTCTTCTTGCTTGATCATCCTGCACCTTCACAACCACCATCCTCTACATCTGACCCCCTGAGGCTATACCCCTCCCGTTGGGTGTTATACTACCACAGCTGCACACATACCACCAGCCTCAGCGGACCCTTCTGCAGCGGCGGCCTTTTGACCGCAAATCAACGGGTGGCGTAGTCGACACTAAGAACATCAATAACATCTATCAAGACTGCCACACACTGAGTTTGACACCCTGGGCACGGACCGGGTCGCCGCCACTCGGAGACTACAACCCCCATCTGATCCGGCTCCGGGTATCCCCCAAACAGCACTGGCCCAGGGGGCGCGTCAACTTTGGCGTAGTCAGCAGGATTTCGTGCCCGCAACCACCGGGTACTGCGTGCCTGAAGAAAAGTTCAAATTTACCTCAAGAAGAAGTCTCCCGCCGGTTCCAGAGGGTCCCCGCCATGGGACGCCATCACGGATCGTTTCCCGCCGGTTGCCCGCCATCTGCAGCTTTTTCCCGCCATCCACGGAGTTTCCCGCCACTGGGAGACGATTCCCGCCATTTCCAGAAGATTTCCCGCCTTGGAAGAGCGGAGGCCATTATGGGCGTGCCAGAGGATGGCAAGAGGCCACCTCCCATCGTGGGCCAGGATCGGAAATGGCGCCAAAAGTGGAAACCGCCCCCACCAGCAGAGACTGTGATGATTGATATGTCCATCAGCGTGAGAGAACTGCCCCTGGAACTGGCAATCACAAAGTTGCCCCAGGACCACCCCCAATGTGGGCGGAGACAGAACAAAACAGAGAAGATGGGAGCAGCTTGGAGGAGTCTGGAGAGGAGTCCAGAGAGAACGCACCCGGAGATGGAGGGAGAGGCAGGCAGCACCGACCCAGTGGTCAGGAGCCTGTTGCAAGCGACAACCCCAGAAGGCTTAGTGGAGATCCTGGCACAGCTCCCCCGAGACCGGGAGCGTGCACAGACCGCACTGGAGGGCTTGGCTCAGAGGATGGCCCGAGTGCAGCGGGACGTACTGGCCGCATGGAGCAGAGAGATGGCCCAGCAGGCTGGAACCCGCCAGCGAAGCACGCCACCCGAGACGAGGAGACAGACCGCCTCTGAGGATGGTGCAGGAGGAGTGAAGGCCGGAGACGGCGCCGAAGGGGGAGCTGAACAGATGGAGGCAGGTAAAGGGGACGTCACTACCCCGAGCCGAGAAACCGCGTGCCTGCCCCAGCTCCCCGTCGCAGAGCCCGAAATTCCCCCTGCCGTGCCCGTCGCTGCATCGTCACCGCTCCAGACAAGGCCTCAAGCAGAAGCCGCGGCCGCGACCCCTGTGACGTCACGCGCCTCAACCCTGAGCGCGGCAAAGCAGGAAACACCACCGGCCTGGTCGCAAGGTCTAGTACCCCCGGGCGCCGCAGTACCAACAGCGCCCTCTACCTCCACTGAGCCACCGGCCTGGTCGCTGGGCCAAGTAACCCCGGGCGCCGCCGTATTCACGGTGCCCTTTACGTTCAGGGTACCCCAGGCCTGGTCGCAAGGCCTGGCGAACCCGGGCGCCGCTTCCACCACCGCGCCCTCAACATCTAGAGTGCCGCACCTGGGTGAAGACTTGTTTGCCCAGCACACTTGCCCGGATGGGCAGCCCTTTATATGGCCACCGGAGTACTACCAACTGGAACTCCAAAAAGCAAGGCCCCTGTGCGAGCCCCTGATTCCGGCTCCGAAGCCCGTTAAGAGGACCCCGCTCCCTCTGGAAGAAGCGCAGTTCGAGTGGGACCCCACCGGAGGAGACCTCATGGGGTTCACTCAGGAAACTCGGGCAGCCGCAGCGGAGCGTGTGGAGTGCTGCCGCCAGCAGTTGGCAGTCTTCGAGCAAGAACGGAGAGAGAGGCGGGTCCGTGAGCAGCGGCTGCAGGAACAGAGCGCAGGGCAGAAGAGCAGGACCAGGAGAGACCCCCGTGCAGCTCATGGTCCCCGTACCACCGGGACTGTGATTAAGTTTCAATTGCAGCACGGGTGGGGCTTCATCAGGGATCACCACACCCCCGGCGACGTCTTTGTGACCAGAAGAGACGTGGAGTCCCATCTGCCGGAGGGACACAGAGGTCGTGACCTATATGTAGGGGACGAGGTCACGTTCACCCGACACAAGTGTGCCAAAGGACCCTACGCCCTCCATGTACACCGGCTGACGGAGGAGGAGCTACGGTGTGAAGAGGAGCAAGAGGATCCGGACGGGTCTGAAGGAGGAGCAGGAGTACGCCGTCATTAAAGTACGGTAAAGAGACTGTACATAGTTACCCGTCAGGGTATAAGAACTGTTACTGCTGCTAGTTAAAATATAGTCCCCGTTGGGACCAGCAAATTGAACTGAAACCCGTGTGTCCCTATTCCCACTGACCGAGGACTGAGAGCGGTCATTCCTTTCCTAATACCTGGCCGAGGACTGAGAGCGGCCATATTCCCCTTTGTACATAGTTGCGCTTCTTAAGGCACCCCCTACCGGTTTTATAGGAAAGCTATGTTATTCTACAAGAGACTGTCGCACTTTACCCGGTCACAAGTTACACCGTGGCCGGAGGAACAAGAAAGTTTACAAGAATGTTTATTATGAAAAAGTTTTATGCTGATAATATATATATGTTTTCTATGTTTATGTTGTTATGAAAAAAAAAAAATTGTATGTTTATGGATGTTTTATTCTCTTACAGCCCGAGGACGTGCTGTGATTTACCAGGGGGGAATGTAGCACCCTGAGGACTCGGCTGCTACAGGGGTATTACACCTCAAGCCAGAGGTGTGGTATTCCACTCCCGGGTAAGGATGGAGTGTGGGACTGAGCTCAGATAGCTGCATACACTACATACATCCCATTTCCGGGGGACAGACCGACGGTACTCCCACCAGTATATGTGCAGGTACGACAGTGTCTGTCCCTGGCTGGAGTGGGAGGGGGGTGGAACATCCCAGTAGTGTAGGGGCAGATAGGGGGAGCAGTCTGGGTAAGGCTAGGAGCTCATTGGGTGCTGGTCACCTGAGCTCACACATAGAGGGAGTATATAAGGTGGGCACCATCTTAGATCAGGGTCAGTCTGTCAGAGTTTAGCCTGAGGAGCAGAGCAGAGAAGCTCAGCCAGAAGGGCTGACAGGGAGTTGTGGTTCCGGCTGGGCCCAGCTCCAAGGCCAAGTCTGAGAGAGAGAGAGGAGTCAGAAGGACCCAGAGAGAAGAAGAAGGAACCCCAAGACCCCAGAATACAAACAGCAGGGTGAAGGGTTGGCACCCAGGGTACCAGATCCCAAGCTGGCAGAGAGAAAAGCACACCTTAGCCAGGAACCGGAGGTCGTGGGCAGGATCTGCCACGACCCTCACCAAATCCACTAGAAAGGCATACCAAGCATAGGGTCAGGGAGCCCAGAGGAGGCTTGACCAACAAGAGACCCGAGGGAGCCGGACATAAGTGGATCCCTGGTGGGAACGGCCAGTAGAAAGGACAGTCAGAAAGGAGCTCAGGACCACGCTCCAGAATTGCTTGGGGGTTGGCCGAGTCCAGGACCTGGTGGACGCAGCACGGCTCGGGTGGTCGCTTCAGGCCAGAGTGACCATAAGAACACCCGTAAGTAAAAACCCCTGAACTGCACAGCCCGACTCTGAGTCTTCTTGCTTGATCATCCTGCACCTTCACAACCACCATCCTCTACATCTGACCCCCTGAGGCTATACCCCTCCCGTTGGGGGTTATACTACCACAGCTGCACACATACCACCAGCCTCAGCGGACCCTTCTGCAGCGGCGGCCTTTTGACCGCAAATCAACGGGTGGCGTAGTCGACACTAAGAACATCAATAACATCTATCAAGACTGCCACACACTGAGTTTGACACCCTGGGCACGGACCGGGTCGCCGCCACTCGGAGACTACAACCCCCATCTGATCCGGCTCCGGCTATCCCCCAAACAGCACTGGCCCAGGGGGCGCGTCACATACACAAATCGAAAATGGTTCCAGCGGGCAGGGGCACTTGGGTACTTCTACAACCCACAAACGGTACACTGAGTCGGGTAACAATAGTAAAACCATATCTAACCATCAGATCACAAAGTAATTTGTTCCTATCACACATTGATGGGACGCCATTATCAAGATACCAGTTCCAAGCTATATTTAATAAATGCATAACATCGGCAGGGAACCACCCCAAAGATTACGGGACACACTCATTCCGCATAGGCGCGGCCACAGAAGCAGCAAGAGCAGGACTGTCAGAAACGGAAGTTCAGAGGATAGAGAGATGGTGATCCACGTGTTTGGCAAGATACATAAGACCGGACTTGTTATCCTAACGTGGTTTGTTTCTTTTACAGGTGACGCTAAGCCAACAGTGTGGGTGATAGGCCACTCGTATATATATTGGGCAGATTAAAGGGCGAAAGTCCGCCCAGGCGGGAGGAAATTAGAGTTTCATAACACATATTTCAACTGGAGAGGTATTAGAGGCCTGCTATGGCCACAGGTACTAATGGAGGTAATCAAGGTAGGGAGAGAGGCAAGATGTCTGGTCATCTTAGTTATACAGGCCGGGGGAAACAACCTAGGTCATCACAAGAGCGCATAACTAATGGCAATAATGAAACTAGACACTGAGCGCTTCAGAGAATTTTTCACAAAACTAGCTATAGTATGGTCAGAGATTGTGCCGATAGCGGTATGGCAAGGTGCGCGAGACATCACGGCCATCGAACGGACAAGGCGGGTAATAAATATTCGGATGGCAAAATTTAGAAGAGACAGAGGCGGTGTAGTGGTACGACACCGACAACTGGAAGGAGATAAAGCAGGCCTCATACGGCCTGACGGTGTTCACTTAATGGATATTGGACTGGACATATTCCTGTCAGGACTCCAGGACGGAGTGGAACAAGCGTTAAGAGTGATGGGTGGGGGTCAGAGTCCTGCATACGAGTACGCAGGATCCTCCGTGGCCTGGAAATAGAAAGGACATGTTGGAGAGTTACACTTGTTGGCCAAGTTGCCGGAGTGGAGACCCAGGGCATGCTGCAACAAGCTGAATTATTTTAGAAATAAAATGTCTTTCTAATGGAATGAGTATAAAGAGTTAATAAAGCTGTGACCGATCCTCACCCATCCAGTTGTAAGAGTTACATTATTGTATTGTCAAGGAAAGGGGGGCGGTAGGGGGGCTGAGCGTCTGGGTTTGGTTGGGGGTCCCCACAGTCTGCCTAGGCTAGATGCATTTAAAAATTCTTATTAGATACACAGGTGGTGCAGCTTGCTTCGCAGCTGGGCTACTACGCCCAAAGTATTGCCTAGGCTAGATGCAGTTAAAAATTCTACGCTGACTAGCAGACACTGAAGATTTGGAGCAGACCTCTGAGTAAACAGCTCTTCAGACTCAATCATCTGTGTTACCCCAAGCCATAGTGTATGTAGTTTCTTACAGTTAAAAGGGGGGGGGGGGGAGCGACCCAACCCACCTGGAATTGACGATGCCAACGTCACGTAAGACACAGCAAGGGGACTCCAAAAAGAGTTTCCATTTTTTCCCAAAATTGTGGCACAGACACCACTTAACCCTAGAACGCATACCTGGGGCCTCGCAGTCCCGCCCTGTTAATTGTTTTCTATTTTCTGCAAGATTACTTTAGTTAGAATTTTGAAACTCTAGGTATTCTTCATGTATATAGTTGTTTGTCATTTGAGTTTGAGTTATTCAATGTTATTTGCACACGGGCCTAAAAGGCCCCAGGTATATGAAAGTGTAGATTTTTATGGTCATGCGTTCTAGGGTTAAGTGGCATCAATTGCCCCACAGTTGCTTAAAACGGTTGGTGAGGTGATATTACCAAATCCTCAAGCTTTTAGCCTCCCAAGGATAACACAGGATTAGAAAAGTCCTTGCGAATCCATGATTTGTTCATCTTTATGAACGTGAGTCTGTCTACATTCTCAGTGGACAGCCGCGTGCGCTTATCTGTCAGCACACCATCAGCAGCGCTGAACACACGTTCAGAGAGAACACTGGCTGCAGGGCATGACAAGATCTCCAAGGCGTGAGTGGCGAGCTCCGGCCATTTTTCCAGATTGGAATACCAAAATGAACAAGGGTTCAGTGACACAGTCATGGCTTCGATGTTCACTTGGAGATACTCCTGCACCATCCTCTCTAGGCATTGACTATGTGTCAGACTTCTTGTCTCCTGTGGCCTTGCAAAGGATGGTCTAAAAAAGTGGTGAAACGATTTCACAAAATTGCTGTTACCAGCAGATACTGTGTTACTGTTACGGTTTGAGTGATGAAGACTCGACAGTCCCGCGGTTGGCAAGTTAGAACTGTGAGATTCACTTCGTGCACCACTGGTGTTTTGTGGAAAAGCACATGTAAGATTCTGCAACAGCGTCTGCAGATACTCCTGCATGCGTCAATCCCTTTTTATGGCAGGAATTATTTCGGCAAATTTACTTTTGTACCGGGGATCTAAGAGTGTGGCAACCCAGTAGTCGAGATTACTTCGAATTCTGCAATCTGAGGGTCATGTTGCAGGTAGTGCAGCAAGAAGGCACTCATGTGTCTTGCGCATCCAGGAGGACCAAGTCCTTGTTGTGTTGGTAGCGAGGTAAGAATCATGCTTCTTTCCTCTGCCCTTTCCCCCCAACCTCGCACAACAGAAATGTGATCAAGGTCTCCCTCATCTGATGAGTCTTCCATGCCCATCGCCAGTTCATCCTCCACTTCTTCCTCGGCTCCTGCACCTTCCTCAACAGTTTGGCTGCTACCATGCGCCCTGTTTAATCCCTCTCCCCCACCCTCCCATGCCTGCCTCCTTGGTGCTGCCAACCGTCTGGGCCTTGGAGATGTTATCCCTTCCGCATACGACTCCTCCTCTACTTCCTCCACCTCCTCTTGTCTGACCACCTGACTCTGAATTCTGTTTAATGTGTGCTCCAGCATGTAAATCACCGGAATAGTTATGCTGATAATGGCATCGTCGTCAGCACTAAACATCTTCGTCGCCATTTCAAAACTGTGCAGAAAGGTGTGTGGCGCCCCTGAGGGTGCAGTCACCACAGAGTTACTGCATCTCACCCAGAGGTGTGGTATCTCACCCTCAGGTAAGGAAGGCGTATGGCTCGGGACCCTAACACCTGCATCCAACACATACCCGCAGTGGGGTTAGGGCGAGATTGCTCCTAAAGGAGAGCACAGTCCCAGGTCCCTAGCTGGTGGGAGGATCCTATGTAGTGGGTGCTTAGGGGAGCAGCTTAGGGGAGCACATGACAGGGAGAGTATAAATAGGAAGCCATCTTAGAAAGAGCAAGCCAGTCAGAGGAGGAAAAGTGACAGGAGCAGAGGCTCGGCATGAGCTCTGCTCCGGAGGCGGGCCTAGCCTGGGAGGCCCAGGACTGAAGGAGAGAAGAGAGGAGTGGGAGCAGGAAGGCTCCAGGAACCGAAGGGACCCTAGGGCTACGGGCCGTGCAGAAGGCCACCTGTACTCCCGCTGCTACCAGGAGGTAGAGGGGTCAGGCCAGATAAGGGGAACCGGTCCCTCAACTAGAGGAGAAACAGCAAGGCTCAACTAGAAACCGGAGGCTGCAGCATTTCATGTACTGCAGGCAAAAGTCCACACCAGTCTCACTAAGAAGGTAGCCACATAGGACCCAGGGGACGGAACACAAGTCGCCCGCCAAGGCCCGAGGATACCGGATAGAAGTGTCACTGGGTGTGAGGTGCAGGGAGAAGGCCAGAGAAAGGACACACAGAAGGGGGTCCTGCTAAGTACTCCGGAGCTATCTGGGGGTGGACTGAGCCCCTCACTGAGTACGCACAGCACGACGGGTGAGATAGCTCTGGTACCTGTAATCTGGACTGCAACAACTGTGAGTAAAGATCTTGGGACTGCATCACACGAACTCTGTGTTCATTACTGACTCCCTGCACTACAACCACCATCATCCACCCACACTGCCCTGAAGCTACACTCTTCCTGTGGTGAGTAATAATACCATTGCAGCAAAACCACCAGCTTCAGAGGACTGTTCCGCAGCGGCGGCCCCTTTGGCCGCACTCCACAGGTGGCGTAGTCGGACATTATAAAATCCATATATACAAATTACCGTTGGATTGACCGCCCTGGGTCACGGACCGGGTCACCGTCACAGTGACTACAACCCCCAGCGTCTACCGGCCCGGCTCCGGGTACCCCACGGCCCAGGGGGCGCGTCAACTTCATAGGTCCCTGATCTGAGACCACTCCTGCTGTGTGATTTGCCCCACCTCTGGATCTCGTTGGCCCAGGCTATACGTCAGAAACTATTGCACCAGGGCTTGTCGGTGCTGCCACAGTCGCTGCAACATGTGCAGAGTTGAATTCCACCGTGTCGGCACATCGCATTTCAGCCGGTGAACTGGCAGGCCCAACGACTTCTGTAGAGATGTAAGTCGTTGAGCTGCGGGATGCGAACGGCGGAAGTGAGCACACAGCGACCGTGCCCTCTGCAGAAGGCCATCTAGTCCGGGATAGTGGGCTAAAAATTTATGGACAACCAGGTTCAACACGTGAGCCATACAAGGCACGTGTGTAACATTGCCCCGGCGAAGGGCCGCACCCAGGTTTGCAGCATTGTCGCACACGGCCTTCCCTGGTTGCAGGTCCAGTGGAGACAACCATTCATGAAACTGGGTCTCCAGAGCTGACCACAAATCCTCAGCTGTGTGACTCACATTTCCCAGACATTTCAAAGTAAACACTGATGCCGTTGAGCCCTGCTGCCAGCATAGTAAGGAGGTGCGCAGTTAGAAAGCAGGTGGCATTACCAGACAGGCTTTGGGTGCAGGTGGAGGACCGAGAGGAGGTTGAGGAGGCAGAAGCAGTGGAGGAACTTCTAGATAAAGAGGATTGACGTACAACTCGCGGGGACGGCAAGACTTGGACAGCAGCCCCTTGTCCTGCTGTCACCATAGTTACCCAGTGCCCTGTCAGCGACATGTAACGCCCCTGTCCATGCCTACTCGTCCAAGTGTCTGTGGTGAAATGCACCCTGTCACACACAGAGTTTCTCAAAGAAGCGGTGATGTTGTGTGCGACATGCTGGTGGAGCGCAGGCACACCTTTCTTTGAGAAGTAGTGCCGACTGGGCATCTGGTACTGGGGCACTGCGAAGGACATAAGGTCTCAAAAATCCACTGTGTCCTCCAGGCGGAAAGGCAGCATTTCTGTAGCCAACAGCTTGCAGATGGTGAAATTCAACCTCTTAGCTTTCTCATGGCTAGGAGGAAATGGTCTTTTACTTGTCCACATCTGAGGGACCGAGGGCTGGCTGTTGTGCTTTGACGGGGTTGAGTAGGGTGTCCCTGGCAAACTGCCGGTCTGTGAGGAAGATGCAGGCGGACATGTTAGGTTGCCTTGATCCAAAGGTGGTGCTCTCGATGTCAGAGAGCTCTCAACACCAGCAGGTGTTTCCACTTCCCAATGAACTGACGACCTGCCAATCACACTGGCTGTTGCAGGTAAAGAGGTGGCAGGTCTGCGTCCAAAAACATGTGTGACTGCTGTCCCCCCAGTCACAGAGGATGAAGAGGCCGCGGATGCACAAGATGGGGCAGACGGTGGTTGGCCCAGCCTGCTAGGCCGCATTGTAGCACAGTGAGCTTCCCACTGCAACTTATGCTTCATATCCATGTGACGGTACATGCATGAAGTACTCAAACTATGGATTTTTTGGCCTCTACTTAGCTTTTGGTGACAAATATTACAGATAACACGAGTTGGGTCATCCTTATCGATCTGAATAAATGCCCAGGATATGCAAGGCTTAGAGCCCATGCGACCTGAAGAGCCACTACGACTTGTGGTCAGAGGCGGAGTTGTGGTTGAGGATGCAGTTGTTGACGTGCTTCCAGTACTCCGTCTCTGTCCAGGAAGGCGCAACCTAACCTCGTCGTCAATAGCATCTGTGACGCCCCGCTGCGCTTGGTATCACAGATCCTAGAAGAGTGTATTGATGGAATCCTCCACAAGAGGCCCCCATAAACATTCACACATCTCCACCTTCCACCTCAGACCATCAGAGGGAGCCCGTTAGGGATATAAATAGGGAAGGTGGAGCTAGGCAGTTCAGTTCCTCTGAAGAGTTCCTGCAGTAGAGAAGCCTAAGAGAGGTCAGTCTGCAGTGGAGCTCAGTCTAGTCTAGAGAACTCAGTTAATAGTTCAGCAGTGGAGCACGAGGCTCCTGCTAGCTAGATTCAGGGAGCCCAGATAGAGCTTAAGGTGTGCCGGCGTCATAAGATCGGTGAAGCGCGGCAAGCTGCCGTTAGTGTGTATAGCCTATTGAGGGCCCGAGTAGGCCGAAGGCGAGTGGCGAGTTAGTACATAAGGGGCAGAGGAGCTTAACCAGCTCACCCCGAAGCATTTACCGGACACCGGATCCGAGCTTACCGGGATCTCTATGACCCAGTAAGGCATAACCGGAATCCCTGGAGAACTACAAGTCCCAGGATCGCTAAGGTGCTGATACGTAACAGAGCCAGGAGACACTTAGGCCCCGCATACTGGGAGCGTGAACTTCAAGAGAAGGCCCTACCACAAGGTCAGCCAGCGCAGGACAGAGACAAAGTTAGGCCTAGCTCCAGGCAGGTCAGAAACTTACTGCGCAGAGGCAAGAAACAGGAGGCCCTACACCCGCTCATTGGGGAGGATCCTGATATGCACCCTTCACCCTACAGTGCTCCAGGATGTGCCTGAATTTCCTCCAGTAAAAGGTACTGAAGTGACTACCGTGTCCGTTTCCGTTCTTGCTCTGACCCAGCTGGGTCTCGCCTGTCCTGCATTCCCCCTGCATACGCTGCCCTGAGACCTAGCTCCACCTGTGGGGAGCTATACCATCGAGCTGCCTTATCACGGGCCTCAGTGGACTGCTGCAGCGCTGGTGCTTCTCACCAGATACCACAGGTGGTGTCACAAACTCTTATAAAATTAACAATTATCCACCCTTTTAAAGAGTGACCCCAGGGTACGGGCCAGGGAGCCGACCACCGCGACATCCCAAAGGCCAGGCAAAGGCCCGGGTGACCTCATCGACTGGCTGACTGTGGGTTGACAGTAAGTGGGATCTCCAACCTTGTCATCATCACCCTGTGTGTTATCACACCCGTCGTCCTCAAAGCCAACCTCTTCCTGCCCTGACCGAAAAGTCAAGTTGTCGCTCCAATCAGGTATTTGAGTCTCATCATCGTCTTCATCATTGTATCCACCAACAGGAGTTACAGTTTGGGAACGAGGGTCTACATTATGCTCAGAACCTTCTTCATCTGGTCCTGGATCCGACTTATAAAGATTCTGGGCATCAGTGCAGATCATTTCCTCGTCTGGATTAACAGAAGCTCTGGAGCAGACCTCCGTTTCCCAGGCTATAGTATGAGTAAACAGCTGTGCAGACTCAACCATCTGTGTTACCCCATACTCAGACAGGCAGCTGGAGACTTGGGAGCTGTGAGGAAGCAAGTGCGATTGGGGTGACACCTCTGAGGACTGGAGTATTTGTGATGTTGAAGTTGAGGTGGAGGAGAGCCCACTTGAAGGAGCACTTGATATCCGCTGAAGCACCTGCTGTTTTTGTGCCTCATCTGGAATTTGTAGCGATGGGCGTGTCCGTAACAAAGGGATCGTATCACATTGTCCACGAAAAGAAGTCGACATGTTAGTTTGGCTGGAAGATGGTCTTTCTTCTGCAGATGTTACTCCCCCCCCACCGCGGGGGGCTCGACCCACCAGCGGACAGGCACCAGTATTAGGAGAGGGGGGCTGGCCGTCAGGGTCCACCGCGGCTCTGGCACAAACCCGGCGACACGGAGGTGGCACGGGCAGGAACGGACTGGCCGTGTCGGCTTCTCACTTTTTGGATTTTAGAAGGGCATGACATGCCTATATCTGTGTCTCCCCCTCCTTTTACTCCTCCACCTCTTTTATTTTCGCATGACTATATGTACTTGTCACTTTTCCATGTGTTAGTTATGTCTTCTGAGCAGTTTGTCAGCTTTTGGACACCTTTGAAGGTGTTTTCTATGTGTTTCTATGTGTTTTTGTTTGCCTGCCATTGGTTTTAACGGTGTTCGAAGGTGTTCGACGAACAGTTCGACGAACAGTTCGGCGAACACACGGGTGTTCGACGAACCGAACCGAACTCGAACACTACGGGGGTGGCTCAACACTACATATAAACACTATTAGAAAACATTCACATTACTATCTAGCAGCATATAAAAACTTTTCATATAAAACATTTGCAGGAAAACATTTTTACAACACATTCTTGGATCCTGGCGGCGGTGCAACTTGCGACCAGGTGTGCACTCTTCTTGTAAGTGCAGGAACTTTGGCAAACTTGTAAACACGAGGGACTTGCTGTCCCGAGGTAGACGTGGTAGTCTTTTTATAAAACCAGTAGGGGGCGCTTTAGGAAGCGCAACTATATACAAGGGATTGACCGCTCTCAGTCCTCGGCCAGTTTTGGGAAGGGAAATGGCTGCTCACAGTCCTCAGCCTGTTAAGGGGAAGAGGGATGGCTGCTCTCAGTCCTCAGCCAGGTTACTTAGGGGATAGGGCAACAATCACACAGTCCTATATCAGTCCCAACGGGGACCACACTCATTTTGTGAAACAGTCCCAAACAGTTCTCTGTACCCTGACGGGTAACTATTTACATTGGCGCTTCTTCTTACTCTCGATCGTCGTTCTCCATATGCGCCTTGCTCCTCCTCGTCATCTTCAGGCCCATCCGGGTCCTCTTGGTACTCAACGTCCGAGTAGTGCTGTTCCTCCTCCTCTACTACTCTGTGGACGTGGAGGGCGTACCATCCCTTCACGCCTTGGTGTCGGGTGTAAGACACCACATCACCTGAAAATAGATCCCGCCCTCGATGGCTTTCCGGCAGGTGGCTCTCCACATCTCTCCTCGTCACGAATACATCGCTGATGGTCTCAGGGTCTCGGATGAAACCCCAGCCGCGCTTCATCTGGAACTTCACAACAGTTCCGGTGACTCGGAGACTGCGGGCAGTTCGGGGATCTCGCCTGGCCTTCATTTTCTGCTCCGCGCTCTGGACCTGCAGCTTCTCTTGTTTCACCCGCCGCTCTTGCTGCGCCCTCTTAAACATTTCCAGCTGTTGGCGGCAGGCCTCCCGCCGTTCGGCTGCGCCCGCTCGTGTTTCCCTTGTGAACCCCATTAGGTCCTCTCCGGTGGGGTCCCATTCGAACTGGGCGTCCTCCAATGGCAGCTGGGGGATTTCCTGAGGCGCCGGAGCAGGTATGAGGGGCTCAGATGGTACTTCAACCTCCGCGGGCAGGCTCCTCCGGAAGCGGGGGTTAACATACTCGGGGGGCCAGATAAAAGGAAGCCCATCTGGACTGGTATGTTGGGCGAAGAGATCTGCGCCCAGCGGTAGTACTGCAGAGGCAGGGGGCGCGAGTGGGTTGGCGGCGCCCGGGGGCACGTGGCCTTGCGACCAGGCCCATGCTGGTCGTTTCCTAGTTGCTCCCAGGGGTGGTACAGCGGGTGCAGGGGGTTCCGTTGGGGCAGCGGCGCCCGGGGGCGCTAGGCCTTGCGGCCGGGCCTGCGATGGCGGTTGGCTGAGCACGCCCGGGGTCAGAGGGCACGGCGTGGGGCGGGGCTCACTGGCAGCATCGACGGCCTGGGGGCCGGTTGATGGCGATGGAGGCACAGTGTCGACGGCGGGTCCAGGTGCGTTGGGCTCCGCAACGGGGTGCAGGGGCAGGTCAGCGGCCCCAGGGTTCGGGGTAGGGGCGTCTCCATTACCGGCCTCTGCTGTCGCGGCCTCCTCCGCGGCGTTGTCTTCAGCCTCCGCTCTCTCTTCACTGCCCTCGGTGGCTGGTGTGCCGCTGGATGTCGTTGGCGCCTCCTGCTGCAGGGTCACAGCCCGCCGGGCCACTTCTTCTTTCCACCCGGCGATCACGTCCTGCTGCGCCCGGACCATCCTCCGGTCCAGCTCCTCCAGCGCCGCCCGCGTATACTCGGGGTCCTCCTTGGGGAGATGGGCTAGCAGCTCGGTGAGGCTGCATGGAGGTGTAGCTTGCAGCAGGCCCCTTGCCAAAGTACTGGAGCTGATTTCTTTCTCCATCTCCGGGTGCGGCCTGGCCAAACTGATCCAGACCACCCCCTGCCCCGCAGTTTTCTTCTCTTTCCGCCCCCATGGGGGGCAGTCCTGGGGCATTCTGCCGACAATCACTCTCAGGGGCAGCCCCCCCCACGTTGACGGACATTTCTACAGCCGTGCTCATGGTTGTTGGGGGCGGGCTTCCTCTTTGGCGCCATTCTAGGACCCGGCCCACGATGGGAGGCGGCCTCCTCTGGTCTTTTGGCGCGCACATTATGGCGCTCGTTCTTCTTGGGTGGGCGCCATCTTTAGTACAATGAAACAGTCTCTTTTCAGGCGCGCAGTACCCGTTGTTAGCGGGCACGAAATCCTGCCGACTACGCCAAAGCTGACTCGCCCCCTGGGCCGTGGGGCACGCGGATCCAGGCAATAGGGAGACGCTGGGAGTAGTAGTGGCGGCCCGGTCCCGCAGCTCAGGGTGGTCAGACCAATGGTAGTCTGCTACGTGCTTCAGATAATGTCCGACTACGCCACCCGTGGATTGCGGTTATTAGGAACCGCCGCTGCAAGGCAGTCCGCTGGGGCTGATGATGAATGCAGCTGGGATGGTGTGACTCCCCACGGGAAGAGTGCGGCCCCAGGGCAGTGTAGTGGATGGTGGGAGTGATGGTAGTGAGAGTCCCGGTACTGATAGTGCTGGAGGAGCGAAAGAGCACACAGACAACGTACTGCAGTCCAATGTTGTTTACTCACAGTTCAGGTACTCCAGGTCACTTCTGTACAGGTAGTGACCGCCCGAGCCGTGCTGCGTCCACCAGGTGTGGGGCTCGGTCAACTCCCAGGCAGTTCAGGAGCATGGCACAGGACCCCCTTTAATCCTTTCTCTGGCCTGCCTCACCAGTGACCCACTTTTGTCCAGCTGCCGCGGACTTGTGCGGTTAAACGTGGGCCCCGTCCTCCGCTGTCCTATATGGTGCCTTCCTAGCAGGTTTGATGAGGTGTCGCACCAATAAATGATCACGACGACCGGTCTTTGGCTGAGGGTAGTTTCTCCTCCACCAACTTGGGATCCGGTACCCTTAATCTGCCCGACCCTTCACCCTGGATTCTCGTGGGTTCTTAGGGTCCCTTCCACCTTCTTGTTCCTGAGCCCTTCTGTTTCTCTGTCTCTCCTTCTCTTTCTCTGTTCCTTTCTCGTGGAGCTGGGATGAGACTTTATCACAGCTCCCTTTCACCTCCTCTCACTCTCTTCTCCGGCCTCTCTCTAGGCCCGCTCCTGAGTGGAGCTCCTACAGAGCCTCCACTCCCGGTCTTCCCCTCTCACTGAACGAACCTAGATCTAAGATGGTGCCCACCTTTTATACCTCCCTCTGACCATGAGCCCAGGTGACCAGCAACCAATGGGCTCCTTCCTACGCTCAGGAACCAACCCCTATCTGCCCCTACAGCACTGGGTGTTCCACCCCCCTCCCCACTCCAGGCAGGGACATAGTCGGTCGTGCCTGCACTTCTGTCTAGTGGGAGCACCGTTGAGCTGTCCCTGTCACGCTGTCTCTGTGTACTGGAGGTAGGGGGCCTAAGCTGACCCTAAGCTGGGGCCCTGACTAATCCCTCTACCTGGAGGTACTGTTAAAGGTACAGAGGTCCAGGCCGCCAGCGTAACCCCTACCTCCTGAGGATCCCTGCACCTAAGTAATCTAGTCCTGAGAAGGACTCCAGATCACAACAAAAGGGGACAGGTAATAATATGCCCACACTCAGTACTTAGACGAACGAGACAGTACAAGGGTAAAACCAAAACCACCTTGCATACAAAAACTACACAACTACAACAGAGGGAACACCAATGGGAAAGGAGATAAATGATAAAGCGAGGAAGGGGAAAAACGCTCCAAATACACTTAGCTCTGAAACTCCAAATACCACGATCCGCTCTGTTAGTCTGCATGAAATGCTTTCACCGACACTTCCCCAACAGACCGGCAGGCATTTGAAGGAGTCCCACTACAGCAGCATTGATTGCAGCTGGGCGAGGCTGGACCTCGTCTAGCACAGAGAGTGAGTGAGTTAACTCCCTCACTGCCGAAAAACACAAAGCACCAAAAACTCAGCTGCGAGAAGTCAGGCTGTGTAATCGTGGCGATCTTCGTGGCGACACACCCGTGACAGTACCCCCCCTTCTACGAGGGGCCTCCGGACCCTCAGGGCCAGGTTTATCCGGGTGAGTCGTGTGGAAGGCCCGAACTAATCGGCCTGCGTTAATATCCGACGCAGGAACCCACATCCTCTCCTCAGGACCATACCCCTTCCAATGAACCAGGTACTGAAGGGACCGGCGATTAAAGCGTGAATCGATGACCCTCGATACCTGGAACTCCAAGTTACCATTGACCACCACTGGAGGGGGAGGTAAAGGTGACGGTACCACCGGCGCCACATACCTCTTAAGCAACGATCTGTGGAACACGTTGTGAATTTTAAACGTAGGGGGGAGGTCAAGACGGAATGCCACCGGATTAATTATAGAACTGATCCTGTACGGCCCGATGAACCTGGGACCCAGTTTCCAGGAGGGAACCTTAAGTTTTATATTCCTGGTAGACAACCATACCCGATCGTTCACACTTAGGTCCGGACCAGACACTCTCCTCCTATCAGCCATACGTTTGTATCGGTTCCCCATAGTATTCAGATTCTTCAGCACCCCTCTCCATACTGAAGCGAGTGATGAGGAAAATCGTTCCTCCTCAGGAACCCCCGAAGAGCCCCCCCTACTGAAAGTACAAAACTGGGGGTGAAAACCATATGCCCCAAAAAACGGGGACTTACCAGTGGACTCGCTCCGCCTATTATTAAGAGCAAACTCTGCCAGAGGTAAGAACAAAGCCCAGTCCTCCTG
The DNA here is from genome assembly GCF_046119375.1 of Phyllobates terribilis. NCBI lineage: Eukaryota > Metazoa > Chordata > Amphibia > Anura > Dendrobatidae > Phyllobates > Phyllobates terribilis. The sequence continues at coordinate 231,292,557 of NW_027362765.1, forward strand.
GTTCTCTGACACAAAACACCGGAGATATGTCTCCAAGCTCTGGTTCATACGTTCCGTCTGACCATTGGTCTGAGGATGAAAAGCCGATGAGAACGATAAATGCATCCCCCGCCGTGTACAAAACGCCTTCCAGAATTTGGACACAAACTGAGACCCCCGATCTGACACCACCTCGGAGGGTACCCTGTGAAGCCTCACAATCTCCCCAAAGAACACCTGCGCAAGAGTTTTAGCATTAGGAAGAGCAGGAAGAGCGATAAAATGTGCCATCTTGCTGAACCTGTCCACTACAACGAGTATGACCGTTTTACCCGAAGACGGAGGGAGGTCCGTAATAAAGTCCATAGACAGATGAGTCCAAGGACGCTCCGGGATCTTCAAAGGTAAGAGGGCCCCAGACGGACGGGTATGTGAGGTCTTAGAGCGCGCACAAACCCCACAGGACGCGACAAAAGTTACCACCTCCTTATGTAAGTTAGGCCACCAAAACCGACGCGAGAGGAGATCCACAGTTGCTTTACTCCCCGGGTGTCCTGCAAAAACGGAGTTATGGTGTGCCTCGATCACCTTTTGTCGCAACTGATCTGGAACAAACAGTCTCCCCGGAGGTCCAACAGGGGCGTCCCCCTGAGCCTCCAATACCTCCTCCTCAAGCTCAGAGCATACTGCCGAAACCACCACCCCCTCCTGAAGGATAGGAATCGGGTCGTCCGTATTCCCGGCCCCAGGGAAACTACGAGATAAGGCATCCGCCTTTACATTTTTTGACCCAGGACGATATGTAACGACAAAATTAAACCTGGTAAAAAACAATGACCACATAGCTTGTCTGGGATTCAGACGTTTCGCGGACTCCAGATATAGCAGGTTCTTGTGATCGGTGACCGGATGGACTGCCCCCTCTAAAAAATGGCGCCACTCCTCAAAAGCTAACTTAATGGCCAAGAGTTCCCTATTGCCGACATCGTAATTCCTCTCAGCGGACGACAATTTTTTAGAGAAAAAGGCGCACGGATGCCACTTACCAGGGGACGAACCTTGTGACAATACCGCAACCACTCCTACCTCGGAAGCGTCTACCTCTACAATGAATGGCTGTGACGCATCAGGTTGAATGAGTATGGGTGCCGAGGCAAAACATTTTTTCAAGGAGGAGAATGCTTGACAAGCCTTGTCAGACCACCTAGAAAAATCCGTCCCCTTTTTAGTCATGTCTGTGAGAGGCTTAACCATGGACGAGAAATTACGAATGAACTTCCGGTAATAATTAGCAAACCCCAGGAAACGTTGTAGTGCCTTAAGATTCTCTGGCCGATCCCACTCAAGAACTGCCCGCACTTTCCCAGGGTCCATACGAAAACCGGACGCTGAAACCAGGAAGCCTAAAAACTGGAGTTCCTGTACGGCGAACACACACTTTTCCCATTTGGCTTACAGTTTATTATCCCGCAAGATCTGTAACACCTGCCTAACGTGCTCCTGATGAGACACCAGATCCGGCGAGTAAATTAAGATATCATCCAGATATATGACAACAAACTGTCCCACCAGGCGGCGAAAAATGTCATTAACAAAGTGTTGGAACACCGCCGGGGCATTAGTCAGACCGAGTGGCATGACAAGGTTCTCATAATGCCCCTCCGGAGTGTTAAAAGCCGTCTTCCACTCATCCCCCTCCTTCATCCTAATCAGATTGTACGCCCCCCTGAGATCCAACTTAGAGAACCATTTGGCGCCCACGATCTGATTAAAGAGATCGGGAATAAGTGGGAGCGGATACGGATCTCGGACCGTAATCCGATTAAGTTCACGGAAATCCAGGCAAGGGCGTAGGCCTCCATCTTTCTTCTTAACAAAGAAGAACCCCGCGGCCACCGGTGAAGATGAAGGTCTAATATGCCCCTTAGCCAGACTTTCTGAAATATAATCCTTCATGGCCTGCCTCTCAGGACCAGAAAGGTTATACAACCTAGCTTTAGGTAACTTGGCCTCAGGGAGCAGTTTTACAGAACAGTCATACTCGCGATGAGGAGGTAGTTCCTGACACCCTTTCTCCGAGAATACATCCTCAAAGTCCGCCAGAAATGGAGGTAAGACCCTAGGAGTAACCGCACCGATGACCGTATTCATGCAGTTTTTATTACAGAATTTACTCCATTGGCTTATCTCTCTGGATTGCCAATTAATAACCGGGTTATGCTTAGTTAACCAAGGAAGGCCCAACACTATAGGAGTGGGAAGACCCTCCAACACGTAGCAAGACAACAGTTCTTTATGTATCGCCCCCACTTGAAGTTTTACGTTATGCACAGCTTGCAAAAAACTTCCCTGACCGAGAGGCCTGGCATCGATCGAGAATATGGGGATGGGTTTAGCCAACTCACTCAAACGCATACCTTGAACCCGGGCAAACCGAGCGTCCACCAGATTAGCCCCGGCCCCACTATCCAGAAGAACAGATATCCTCTCAGTTCTCGTACCCACCACCACCTCCGCTGGTACGAGAAACTGAGACGAACCTAGGGACGAAATACCTACTCCCAGATTGCCGTCCACCACACAACCTGGGATCAACAGTTTTCCGACGACTCTTCACTCTGCAAGGGACGGGATGGACACCCCCCAATAAAATGTCCCTTTCTCCCGCAGAAGAAACACCTTCCTGTCTTATGGCGCACCACCGGTCCCCTCCCCCGAAATGATATCCCTCCTAATTGCATAGGCTCCTCTGGACTGACCAGGGGAACCACCATATGAGGGGACCTTGTAGGAGGTGGAGTCATCACAGGGGGTGGAGTTATCCCGCACCTCTCCCGAAGCCGTCTGTCAATGCGAATAGCAAGGGCCATAGCAGCTTCCAGTGACGCGGGAGAGTCATACTGTGCCAACACATCCTGTAATTTGTCGGATAAACCTTGACAAAACTGGCTCCTAAGAGCCGGGTCATTCCACTGGGTGTCAGTGGCCCACCTACGGAACTCCGAACAGAATTCCTCCGCCGGACGATCTCCCTGCCGGATCCTACGTAACTTAGATTCATCAAGGGAGATCCGATCCGGGTCATCATATACAAGACCCAGAGCAGCAAAAAACCTATCCACTGACTGGAGAGCCGGGGAGCCCGGGGGAAGAGAGAACGCCCAAGATTGTGGGTCCCTTTGTAGGAGCGAGATGACAATTCCCACCCTTTGTTCTTCACTCCCCGATGACCGAGGCCGCAGCCGAAAGTACAACTTGCATGCCTCCCGGAAAACAAAAAACTTGTCCCGCCCCCCAGTGAACCTGTCAGGGAGAGCTACTTTAGGTTCTGGTCCGGCTTGCTCCTGAGGATACAAAACCTTGGACCTAACGTCCACCAGCTCCATGGACAAACTCTGCAACTGCCGAGCTAGACCGGCTACTGGATCCATGGTAGCTGGAGAAAATCTAAGTGGTCGGTGAAAATGTCACGCTGTCTCTGTGTACTGGAGGTAGGGGGCCTAAGCTGACCCTAAGCTGGGGCCCTGACTAATCCCTCTACCTGGAGGTACTGTTAAAGGTACAGAGGTCCAGGCCGCCAGCGTAACCCCTACCTCCTGAGGATCCCTGCACCTAAGTAATCTAGTCCTGAGAAGGACCCCAGATCACAACAAAAGGGGACAGGTAATAATATGCCCACACTCAGTACTTAGACGAACGAGACAGTACAAGGGTAAAATCAAAACCACCTTGCATACAAAAACTACACAACTACAACAGAGGGAACACCAACGGGAAAGGAGATAAATGATAAAGCGAGGAAGGGAAAAAACGCTCCAAATACACTTAGCTCTGAAACTCCAAATACCACGATCCGCTCTGTTAGTCTGCATGAAATGCTTTCACCGACACTTCCCCAACAGACCGGCAGGCATTTGAAGGAGTCCCACTACAGCAGCATTGATTGCAGCTGGGCGAGGCTGGACCTCGTCTAGCACAGAGAGAGTGAGTGAGTTAACTCCCTCACTGCCGAAAAACACAAAGCACCAAAAACTCAGCTGCGAGAAGTCAGGCTGTGTAATCGTGACGATCTTCGTGGCGACACACCCGTGACAGTCCCTCGGAAATGGGGTGTGTGTGCTGTATGCAGCTAACTGAGCCCTGGTCCATACTCCATCCTTACCCGGGAGTGGAATATCACACCTCTGGTCTGAGGTGCAATACCCCTGTAGCGGCCGAACCCTCGGGGCGCCACATATACACAGTCTATATACAGTATATACACAGAATAATACAGATACTGAGAATTACACTCCGTATACAGGACAGGAGAAGTGGTACTGTGCAGTCTATATACAGTATATACACAGAATAATACAGATACTGAGAACTAATCCAGTATACAATACGGGAGAAGTAGTACTGTGCAGTGTATATATACAGATTAATACAGATACTGGGAATATTGCAGTCAATTTATATACACAGAATAATACAGATACTGAGATTTACATCAGTATACAGGGCAGGAGAAGTGGTACTGTGCAAGGTATATATACAGAATAATAAAGATACTGAGAATTAGGCCATGGCCTCACTATCAGTATTTGGTCAGTATTCGGTCAGTATTATTTCCGCAGTATCTGTATTATTCTGTATATACAGTATACACTGCACAGTACCACTTCTCCTGTCTGTATGCTGGTTATAATTGTCAGTATCTGTATTATTCTGCATATATACACTGCAAAGTACCACTTCTCATGTCCTATATATACTGTGTGTAAGGCCACGGCCCCACTATCAGTATTTGGTCAGTATTCGGTCAGTATATTTTGTCAGGAGTGGGAGCCAAAACCAGGTGAGGAACAATCAGAGAAAAGGTATAATAGGAACAAGTCACCAATTCTGCATTTATCACCCACTCCTGGTTTTGTCTCCAATTCCTGAGAAAAAATACTGACCGAATACTGACCAAATACTGATAGTGGGGCCGTGGCCATAGGGAGAATTACACACAGCATACATAGCTCCAAAATATATGCTACAAACATCTAAAATATATATATATACCCACACAAACACACTGGGACCATTGTATATACATGTAGTAAATATTATAGTATATATATTATAGTATGAACTATGGAGCTGTGTATATAGTTATTTAGTGTGGTGCTGTGCCTGAGTACATAACTTTTAGTGGGAAGTCCACACCATATACACAGTTCCACACTATATACTGTGTTATAAAACATGGTATGGAGCTGTGTGTATACTATATAGTGTAGAGATGTGCCTTTTATATAAAATGTGCAGCCCACACTATATGCTATACACACATATTATATTCACATCACATCTACACTATATATTACACACAGCACCTCACTACATGCTATATACACAGGTCCACACTATATACAGTACTTAATTATGTTGTTTACATCAGATAGTATAATCTGGGGCCGATGCATATACATTACATAGGATACAATGGGGATGATATATATACATTGCATAGGATACAATGGGGCCGATGTATATACTTCTGAGGGGATGTGCTGGGGGAGATCTATATACATCACATAGGATACGCTGGGGCCGATTTATATACATCAGATGGGATACGCTGGGAACTATGTACATACATCACATGGGATACACTGGGGCTGATGTATATATGGATTATAATAAGGGCAGTTTGGGCTACCGCCCGGGGCCCGAGGCTTCAGGGGGACCCATGGCCAGATTGCCCTCATTATAATGTTTTGTGCGGAGGCAGGGGCAGGTTTGGCACGGGGACCGCACTGTACCTTTTAGACGCCGGACACATCACAGGGAGGCAGACACGCACCCTGCACGCTGTGTGCTGCGTCTCCAGGACTGACATGACACAGCGGCGCCTGGAGCTTCTTTATCCTGCGGGAGAGGAGCTGGTTGATCAGGTCAGTGAATGGTGGTAAATATGAGGTCTGGAGAGGATGTCTGGAGTGAAGAGGGGGCTGCAGGACGCTGCTCCCCTCCTGATGAGTTTGCATAAGATTCCATAGAGTCAGTTTAGCTGCCGCTCTGATAGGGCTCTGTATAAGTTATTGCAGGACTTTCACCTTTGCTGCAGATCAGGTCACTCTGGGTCATCGGCTCCAGCATCACCAGATCTGCAGGAAAATTCAGAGTCCTGTAATAAATCCCACTGAGCCCCAGCAGAGCGACCACAGACATTGCATAGAGGATCCTGCACTGACTGATCAACCCTGAACCTGCAGGACATCACATACTGTACTGATCCATATATGATATGTGAGGTCCTGTAGGCAGGTGTGATCAGTACTGTGTATATCCCTGTACAAAATGTCACATCCAGTAAACAGATTAGTGTATGGTATGCTGTGGTACAGACATCAGATGGGATATAACAATGTGTATAGTATAACATCTAATGTCTGTATCACGGTATATTATACTAGCTATTGAACCCGTTCTACACCCGGGTCACAAGCAGTTTTAGTGGTACATTTCTGGTGCCATTTTTTTTAAGACACTGTGTCTGCAAATTCTCATAAACAGTATCTTCAATAAAATGGCGCTGGATAGCGTGGTAAGCGCATGCACTGACTCCGGCACCATTTCATTGAAGTAATGTGCTACAAAATTAAAGGGATCTTTTCATCCGAAATAACGCTATTAACCTGCGTTCAGGTAAACAGCGTTATTATACTGCCCAGTAGCTGAATGCAGTGGGGAGAAAATGATGTTTATTCTCCTTGCCAGCATTCGGTTTCAGTCATGAGGGCAGTGCCGGTTCGGTCACCACTCTGAGTATACAGAGTGTCCTCTGCAACCGAGCCCCCGGCCCTGACTGACACTGACTCTACATTGAGACCGGCTGTCAGTCAGGGCCAGGATTACAGCGGTTGCTCTGTATACTCAAAGTAATGACTGAACCGGCGCCGGGCCAGACCCCATTACTAAAACCGAATGCTCCCCCATCCTGGTATATGCTCCCTCCCCATCCTGGTATATGCTCCCTCCCCATCCTTATCCCCCATCCTGGTATATGCTCCCTCCCCATCCTGGTATATGCTCCCTCCCCATCCTGATCCCCCATCCTGGTAAGTGCTCCCCCATCCTGCCTGCTCTGCTGTTCTTCCATCCATACAAAAAAAAAACAACACTCCTACTCGCATTTTCCCCTCTCCCTTGCAGGGCATCCTCGAACACCGGCAAGGCTGGAGGAGTGTGGCACCGGAGTTCGCGCCTGCGCATGCATGAACCACAATGCCACACTCCTCCAACCTCACCAGAGATCAAGGTATGTGTCCTAATGGCGCCGAAGATGGCAGTATGAAATCAGTGTTTACGCACCCCGTGATCTCCGGCATCACAATCCTTTATCCTTGTCCTCCTCCCTGTCACCTGTAACATCTGATGTGTTCTTCTGTCTCCGGCCAGACTGTGCAGGCGCATTGCGTGCACAGTCTATAGAGGCTGCGGACAGACGGACACACCCCTGATTATATTATAGATAGTCATGTATTCTCATATAGACTCTACAGGGCCTAGGGCAAGAGGAGGAGCATGTGACCTGGGTACAGCCGTCAGGGGGGTGCCTTCGGGCCACCTCATGCGGTGGTCTCAGGTGTCTCCCAGGCAGCTGCAATTTGCCGCCCCCAGAGTGGGAGTCGACCATTCTCTGAGCTTGCTGTGGAACCGACATTCGATCAGAGAAGGGAGCTATGTGCGGGCTCATACTGTATATAGGGAGCTATGTGCGGGCTCATACTGTATATAGGGAGCTATGTGCGGGCTCATACTGTATATAGGGAGCTATGTGCAGACTCATACTGTATCTAAGTAACTATATAGGGGTTCATACTGTATGTAGGTGGCAGTGTGTGGGCTCATACTGTATGTACAGGGCTATGCGGGGGCTCATACTGTATATAGAGGGATGTCAGCATACTTAATTCTGCTCAATATTAAATCATACAATTAATATCATTTTTTTTATTATTTTGTTAATATTAATATGGAGCAGAATTAATTTCAGCCTATTGGATCGGCCTCCATAACAATCACGATCTCTCATGTGGCCCCTCTGGAAAATTAATCTCCCACCCTGCTCTACTATATATAGCGCTATGTTATGGACATTTTTTTTCCTCATTCTCTGTCTATAGATGTGATCAGAACATCTGTGTGTTCATCACATGACCAATCACATGATCTATCAAAGGGGATCATGTGACATGTCACGTGATACATCCGGTACCTGGGGGGGGGGCACACCTTTTAAACTGCCCGTGGCCTTGGCTACTCTTAATCCACCCCTGTGTATATACATCACATAGGATACGTACGGGGACAATGTATATGACGCACCCCCTGGGCCTGTGTTGTGCAGGGAATACCCGGAGCCGGATCGCTGGGGGTTGTAGTCTCCGTGGCGCTGACCCGGTCCGTGCCCAGGGTGGTCAATTCAGTGGCAGTCTTCTTAGTGAGATAATAGTCCGACTACGCCACCCGTGGATTGCGGTCAGTGGGGACTGCCGCTGCAAGGCAGACCGCTGAGGCTGGTGTTATATGTGCAGCTAAGAATGGGATGACTCCCCACGGGAGAAGTATAGCCTCAGGGCAGTTAGTGTGGATGATGGTAGTGATGGTGCACGGGCGTCCCAGCACTGGTAGTGCTGGTGCGGCGAAGAAGCACAGAGACCTGTGGTTGCAGTTTCCAATGCTTTACTCACAGTTCTTTACTGGTCCTAGTCACCTCGGTACCGGCGGTGACTGCCCAAGCCGTGCTGCGTCCACCAGGCAAGGGGCTCGACCAACTCCCAGGCAATTCCAGAGAGTGGCACAGGGCTCCCTTCTCTTCCCTTCTCTGGCCGTGCCCCACCAGTGACTCTACGTTTGTCCGGCTGCCTCGGGCCTTCTCTTGGTACGCTGATTTCTGCGTCCCTGACCCTGTGTGGTGTGCCTTCCTGGTAGGTGTAGTGAGGGGTCGCACCGAGATATAGTCATGACCGCCGGTCTTTGGCTGAGGATTAGTCGCCTCCACCAATTTGGGATCCGGTACCCTGTTCTGCCAACCCGTCACCCGCAATCTCCTGGGCCTATGGGGTTCCTTCTTCTCTCGTGTCTCTGGGCCTCTCTTAATGTTCTGTTCCTTGTTTCCTTTCTCTTCTGTTCCTGTTCTCTCTGCTGTTTCTGGCCTCCACTCCAGGCCTGCCTCATGGAGCTGGGCCCACACTGAGCCACGGCTCCGAGTCAGCCCTCTCTGGCTGAACTCCTCTCTAAACAGGCTCAACCAGACTGAACAGACCCTGTCCTAAGATGGTGCCCACCTTATATACCTCCCTCTATGTGTGAGCCCAGGTGACTAGCAACCAATGGGCTCCTACCTATGCCCAGAGACCCACCCCTATCTGCTCCTACACCACTGGGTTTTCCTCCCCCTCCCCACTCCAGCCAGGGACAGATGCTGTCGTGCCTGCACTTCTGTCTAGTGGGAGCACCGTTGAGCTGTCCCTCGGAAATGGGGTGTGTGTGGTGCATGCAGCTTACTGAGTCCTGGTCCACACTCCATCCTTACCCGGGAGTGGAATATCACACCTCAGGTTTGAGGTGCAATACCCCTGTAGCAGCTGAGCCCTCGGGGTGCTACATATATACATCACATAGGATACGTTGGGGACAATGTATATACATCACATAGGATACTTTGGGGATGATGTATATACATCACATGGGATACACTGGGGCTGATGTATATATAGGTGCATCTCACTAAATTAGAATATCATCAAGAAGTTAATTTATTTCAGTTCTTCAGTATAAAAAGTGAAACTCATATATTATATAGAGCCATTACAAACAGAGTGATCTATTTCAAGTGTTTATTTCTGTTAATGTTGATGATTATGGCTTACAGCCAATGAAAACACAAAAGCCACTATCTCAGTGAATTAAAATATTTAACAAAAAAACACATGCAAAGGCTTCCTAAGCATTTAAAAAGGTCCCTTAGTCTGTTTCAGTAGGCTCCACAATCATGGGGAAGACTGCTGACTTGACAGATGTCCTGAAGGCAGTCATTGACACACTCCACAAGGTCCCAGAGTTCCAATTTTCATTTGGAAATCAAGGTCCCAGAGGCTGGAGGAAGAGTGGAGAGGCACACAATCCAAGCTGCTTGAGGTCTAGTGTGAAGTTTCCACAATCAGTGATGGTTTGGGGAGCCATGTCATCTGATGGTGTAGGTCCACTGTGTTTTATCAAGACCAAACTCAGCGCTGCCGTCTACCAGGACATTTTAGAGCACTTCATGCTTCCCTCTGCCGACAAGCTTTCTGGAGATGGAAATTTCATTCTCCTGCAGGACTTGGCACCTGTCCACACTGCCAAAAGTACCAATACCTGGTTTAAAAACAACAGTATCACTGTGCTTGATTGGCCAGCAAACTCGCCTGACCTTAACCCCATAGAGAATCTATTATAGAGAATCTATGGGGTATTGTCAAGAGGAAGATGAGACACCAGACCCAACAATGCGGACGACCTGAAGGCTGCTATCAAAGCAACCTGGGCTTCCATAACACCTCAGCAGTGCCACAGGCTGATCGCCTCCATGCCACGCCGCATTGATGCAGTATTTGATGCAAAAGGAGCCCCGACCAAGTATTGAGTGCATTTATTGAATATACATTCCAGTAGGCCAACATTTCGGATTTTAAAAACATTTTTCAAGCTGTTGTTATAAAGTATTCTAATTTACTGAGATAATGACTTTTGTGCTTTCATTGGCTGTAAGCCATAATCATCAACATTAACAGAAATAAACACGTGAAATAGATCACTCTGTTTGTAATGACTCTATATAATATATGAGTTTCACTTTTTGTATTGAAGAACTGAAATAAATTAACTTTTTGATGACATTCTAATTTAGTGAGATGCACCTGTACATCATAAAGGATACATTAGGGCTGTTGTATATACATCATACAGGATATACTGATACTAATGTACAGTATATACATCATATAGGATACACTAGGGCTGATGTATATACATCATATAGGATATACTGGAGCTAATGTACAGTATATACATCGTATAGGATATACGGGTGCTGATGTACAGTATATACATCACATAGGATACATTAGGGCTGATGTACAAACATCAAATAGGATACACTAGGGCTGATGTATATATAGTACACCATAAAGGATATACTGGAGCTAATGTACAGTATATACATCATATAGGCTATACGGGTGCTGATGTACAGTATATACATCATATAGGATACACTGGGGCTGATGTACAGTATACACATCATATAGGATACACTGGGGCTGATGTATACACATCATATAGGATATACTGGAGCTAATGTTCAGTATATACATCGTATAGGATACATTAGGGCTGATGTATATGACGCACCCCCTGGGCCATATTCTTTAGGGGAATACCCGGAGCCGGATCAGATGGGGGTTGTAGTCTCCGAGTGGCTGTGACCCGGTCCGTGCCCAGGGTGTCAAACTCAGAGTATGTGGCAGTCCTACAGATGTTACAAAGTTCGTTATGTCGACTACGCCACCCGTTGGATTGCGGTCACTACGGCCGCCGCTGCAGCAGGGTCCGCTGAGGCTGATGGTGTTGGTGCAGCTTTAGATAGTATAACCCCCAACGGGAGGGGTATGGCCTCAGGGGGGTCAGGTGCAGAGGATGGGGGTTGTGGTGGTGCAGCGTAGATGATAATTAAAGACAGAGTCGGGTTGTGCAGTTCAGGGTGTTTACTTACTGCAGATATTCCGGTCACTCCGGCCTTGAGTGACCACCCGAGCCGTGCTGCGTCCACCAGGTCCTGGATTCAGCCAACCCCCAAGCAAGTCCGGAGCGTGTCCCTGAGCCCTCCTTCTTGTCCTTTCTTCTGGCCGTCCCCACCAGGGATCCACCTAGGTCCAGCTCCCTCGGGCCTTCTGTTGGGAGACCCTTGGCCTTGGGTTCCCTGACCCTACACGTGGTTTGCCTTCAGGGTGGATGTGGTGGGTGGCCGTGGCAGATCCTGCCCACGGCCTCCGGTCTCTGGCTGAGGTATGCTTTAGCCCCCACCAGTTTGGGATCCGGTACCCTGTTGCCAACTCTTCACCCTGGGGTTGTACTTGGGTTCTCAGAGTTCCTTTCTGTCTCCCCCTCTGGGTCTTTCTGGCTCTCCTCTCTCACTCTTGCTCTGGGGCTGCTCTGCTCCTCTGCTCTCTTCCTCTCCTCTCTGCAAAGACTTCTCACAGACTGACTGACTGTGGCTGACTGACTGACCCTGATCTTAGATGGTGCCCACCTTATATACTCCCTCTATGTGTGAGCTCAGGTGACCAGCACCCAATGAGCTCCTAACTTTACCCAGGCTGCTCCCCCTATCTGCCCCTACACTACTGGGATGATCCACCCCCCTCCCACTCCAGCCAGGAACAGACTCGGTCGTACCTGCACATTTCTAAGTGGGAGTACCGTTGGTCTGCTCCTCGGAAATGGGATGTGTGTAGTGCATGCAGCTTACTGAGCTCAGTTCCACACTCCATCCTTACCCGGGAGTGGAATATCACACCTCTGGGTTGAGGTGCAATACCCCTGTAGCAGCCGAATCCTCAGGGTGCTACATATATACATCATATAGGATATACGGGTGCTGATGTACAGTATATACATCATATAGGATACACTGGGGCTGATGTACATACATCATATAGGATATACTAGGGCTGATGTATATACATCATATAGGATATACTGGTGCTGATGTACAGTATATACATCATATAGGATACACTGGGGCTGATGTATATACATCATATAGGATATACAGGTGCTGATGTACAGAATGTACATCACATAGGATACACTGGGGCTGATGTATACACATCATATAAGATATACTGGGGCTGATGTATATACATCATATAGGATATACTGGTGCTAATGTACAGTATACACATCACATAAGATACACTGGGGCTGATGTATACACATCATATAGGATACACTGGGGCTGATGTATATACATCATATAGGAAACATTAGGGCTGTTGTATATACATCATACAGGATATACTGATGCTAATGGACAGTATATACATCATATAGGATACACTGGGGCTGATGTATACACATCATATAGGATACATTAGGACTGAGGTATATACATCATATAGGATATACGGGTGCTGATGTACAGTATATACATCATATAGGATACACTGGGGCTGATGTACATACATCATATAGGATATACTAGGGCTGATGTATATACATAATATAGGATACATTAGGGCTGATGTATATACATCATACAGGATATACTGAAACTAATGTACAGTATACACATCATATAGGATACATTAGGGCTGTTGTATATACATCATACAGGATATACTGATGCTAATGTACAGTATATACATCATATAGGATATACGGGTGCTGATGTACAAACATCATATAGGATACACTAGGGCTGATGTACATACATTACATGGCCTCAGCTTGTTAACTCACCCATAGCCTGGAGATGAATCAGTGTAGCATGCAGCCCTCCCAGAGCTTGAAGATGAGCCTGCAGGAAAGTAAGGAGCCGGCGCGCAGAGAGCGGTAGCCCCTCCTACCAAGAACATCCTGATAACACTATCTGGTACTAGGCCTGGCAAAGAGTACGCCACTGCGGTGTACTGAACGCTGTGCGTGTGCGTCGTGCATGGGCGCGCATGGGCGGGTACACACGACATGGCCATGAAAAAATATTAAAAGGCCAGCAGCTGCAAAACCACGGCCGATGGCCCACAATGTACGTGAGGGCTGCAGCCCAGTGAGCATGTGCCTGTTGGGGCAGATGGCCTGTGCGGGCTTGTAGTAGTGGCATGGTTCTAGAGGTCAATATATCTTTGTACATAAGTATGAGATATACAACCAATACCATTTTAATGGCAACCCTCGTGTGTATATATATATAAATATATATATAGACAGTGTCGGACTGGGGTGTCTGGGGCCCACAGGAGGAATTGATCCTCAGGGCCCACCCTACAGCTATATGTAAATACCTGATAGCCGATATCCCCGTTATAGTGGAGCGTCTGCTGTAAATCACAGGCGGCTCCTGCACATCTACTGTGCACATGCTATAACTAGGATGTACAATTACGGTAGTTTGCAGTAAAGGGGTTAAAACAAGTTATCACCGATCCAAGGGCTCCACAGGATAGGTGACAACTGACTGATCGTTTGGGTCCGAACATTGGAAACCGCACCGATCAGAAGAATGGGGAAGTTTTATCCCTGTCAGGATACTTATCCCCATTTTAAAATGCAGCGGCAGGTGGGACGTCTGACCGCAGCTCCCTTCATTCTCTTTGGGGCTTCCAGAAAAAAAACAAGAACAGCCACTGAGGGAATGAATGGATCAGTGGTCAAGTCGCACATGAGCTCCAGTCTAATGAGGATAAAAGCTCTACATTCTACCAATCGGTGCAGGTCCCAGCATAAAGACCCCCACTAATCAATAACTTATCACTTATCCTGTGGAGAGGTGATTACTTGTTTTCTTCGGAGAACCCCTGTAAGTGCATCTTGTTCCAAGTATTTAATTAATCACTAATGGAAATAAAGAATCTTCTCCTAATTAATATAAGAGAGAACAAATGACTGCCATACACAACACAATCCACTGTACCAACACAAATAGTACCACATACAAGGGAGAAATACTGCCACACCATGACTGGACTACATATTACCACCACATAGTGACCGAATAATACTACATACAAGGGAGAAATACCACCACACCATGACCAGACCACATATTACCACCACATAGTGACCGAATAATACCACATACAAGGGAGAAATACCACTAAACCATGACCAGACCACATATTACCACCACATAGTGACCGAATAATACTACATACAAGGTAGAAATACCACCATACCTTGACCAGACCAGATATTACCACCCCATAGTCACCAAATATTACTACATACAAGGGAGAAATACCACCATGCCATGACCAGACCAGATATTAACAGCAAATAGCTTCCAAATAATTCCCCATCATTTCTCTCTCCTACCTCCATAATTGCTCTTCCCCATCCCAATCATTGCTCTCCCCCACCTTCTCCAACATTGAGATATCTTCCCCACCTTCTCCCTCATTGCCATATCTCCCCCCACCACCTCCATCATCATTGCCATATCTCCCCCCACCACCTCCATCATTGCCATATCTCCCCCAACCTGCTCCGTCATCATTGCCATATCTCCCCCCACCTACTCCATCATCATTGCCATTTCTCTCCCCACCTGCTCAATCATCATTGCCATATCTCCCCCACCTCCTCTATCACTAATGCCATGTCATATCTCCCCCTACCTCCTCCATCACCATGCCATGCATATCTCCCCCCACCTCCCCCATTGCCATGCCATATCTTCTCCCACCATATCATATCTCCCCCCACCTCCTCAATCACCATTGCTCCCCCTCAAAAAAAAACAACTTACCTCTCAGCGCGCTCCCTCGCAGCACCGTCCTCTGCTTCCTGCCCGGCATCTTTCTCCCTGACACAGGCCCATGCTGCATAATGACGTCATTAAGCAGCGCGAGCCTGAGTAAGAGAGGAAGCAACGGGCAGAAAGCAAAGGTGAGGACGGATCCCTGCAGTTACGCTGCCATTTTCCTCCTGTTGGCAGTGGAGCTGGAGGGATCGCTCATTGCCCGCCGCACAGGATGAGGGCAATCTGCCCATGGGCCCCTCGGAGCCTGGGGCTCCGAGAAGCATTCCAGATTGCCTTCATCAGCCGCACTGCAAGGGCCCCCCTGACCCTCCGGGCCCTTGCAGTGAGGAGCTCCGGCGGCCATGTTAACCAGGGGCACCCGTGTGTCCTGCTCGGGGGCCCGCTGAGGACCTGGGCCCACCGGAGAATTCTCCGGTGTCCCGGTCCCCCAGTCCGACCCTGTATATAGACACACTTACACATTGGTATGTACATACAGTACATGTGTGTGAGTTTATACAGTATGTGTATATGTGTATAGTGGCGTTGCTTGAAGTTTATATGCCCCAATGAAAAATTTCCAACATGGCCCCCAACCATTACAGATCTTTAATAGTACTGGTGTTCTCTTATGGGCCAAAAGGATATTTTGGCCCCATAGGCTCCAGGGCTAAGTGTGACTGCAACACATGTACCTACTATAGTTATGTCTCTATGTTTGTATCTGGAAAATCAGACAGGCATTTACCATGTAGCCTATAGTTATTCTGTCCTATTCTGTAGTAGATGTGTAGGTACTGTAATAATCTGGCAGTTCACCTATATCTCTGCTCTGTACAACAGCTGCATTTGCTCCTTGGTCTGGAATACGTGAGCTGCGGGGACTTTTACAGCTACTTACTGATGAAGGGGCAGCTTGACATCCCCAGTGCAAGGTAAAGGTTTATTTTTATGTAATTATACACGAATAGAAATATACAGTATATCTAAGCAGCAGTTCTGTCATCAGTATTGTATTGATTGCTCTTTGATGGCAATATGGTTTAGACTAAAGCAATATATTAGTCATCAGAACCTGGACAGAATCCTGACCGGCCACTTTATTACACTATGGATAGGGCAGGATTTCTTGTATTTCTGTAGACAGTCACTAATTTCTTGTCTCTCTGTCAGATTCTATGCCGCTGAACTCGTCTGTGGAATCCAACATCTCCACTCAAAGGGCGTCATCCACAGAGACCTCAAGCCCGAGAACATCTTGGTGGCTGAAACGGGCCATATTAAGATCACAGATTTCGGTCTCGCAATTGACAACATGCTAGGAGACCGAACAGCCACTGGATACGCTGGAACACAAGGCTACATGGCTCCTGAGGTGAGAAGAACAAGGATTTTCTCTTTTTTTCAAACTATAATTGTATGTCTGCCTGGATCACACACATAATTCAACAAATGTCCATTACAGTAAATGGGACATTCTGACATTGACATCTGGCATGGCATATGTGGCACCCCAGGGGTCTGGTTTCCACAGTAACTGCAATGTTATGTCTGAGAGCAGGTGGGAGGTCTCTTGGTCAGGGATCCTGTGCATGCCACACCTCCTGCCCAGTCCTGGGAGGGGAAGAACTTCCCCTATATAAACCTAGGGCTGAGGCAGGGTTAGTGAGTAGAGAAGAAGTAGAGACAGAGAAGAGAAGCAGATATAGGAAAAGAACATCAGGAGCTCTGTGGGAGCAGTGCTACAAGGAGTCAGGGGCTGGCAGCTGCAGAGTTCGCCCTGACTGAGAAGTTGTCACCGGACCCGGAGTCCGAGGCTGTGGGGACTAACTCCTATCCAACAGCAGAAACCGACCGGCAGGGGATTGCAGGTCCTCTGGCCCAGAAACCCGAAGGCACGGTCACACGCGTGGGACCAGCACCGCCGTCGTGGAGCGGAAGCTACTAGAAGGCCCCGAGTCACCGGCCATACGGGTGAGCACCACACGGTACACTCAGGGACGTGGGCTACTGATACCCGCTTCTAGCAAGGTAGCCAGAAGAGTATCGTTAGTTTGGGAGGCCTACAACTCCGCCTGGCCAGGGGAGATCCCATCTGCTCAAGGACTGACCAGGCCCCAATCGCTAGCCAGTACTCCGGGAGGGTCTATCGTTGTCACCAGTAAAGACCCTGAACTGCACCGTACCGTCTCCGAGTGGTTCCTGCTACCCCCATCATCCACGTCGGCTGCCCTGAGGCCATACCCCTCCCGTTGGGGGTTATACTATCACGCTGCACAATCCTACCACCGGCCTCAGCGGTCTGCCCTGCAGCAGCAGCTCCTTAGCTGTACTCAACGGGTGGCGTAGTCGTCCAACATCTACCGCTAATACAGCGCCACTTAGTCTGACTCCCTGGGCACGGACCGGATCACCGCCACGAGACTACAACCCTCAAGAGATCCGGCTCCGGGTAAGCTCCCGCGTGCGCAACGCAGCGCGACACAGGCCCAGGGGCGCGTCAACTTTTGGCGTAGTCGGCAGGATTTCGTGCCCGCAACCACCGGGTACTGCGTGCCTGAAAAAGACTGTTCAAACTTACCTGTGGTGAAGATTCCCGCCATCCGGCGCCATCTTCCGCTTCCTTCCCGCCATCGGTGGAGTTTTCCCGCCATCCGGCGCCATCTTCAGCCTTCTTCCCGCCATACGTGGAGTTTTCCCGCCATTGGACGCCATCTTGAGGACGCCGCGCGGGAAGAAGAGGGGCGTGGACTCCGAAAGCGCGCGAGAACTGAAGCCCCGCCTCACGTCCGGACGTTGCGTAAGGTCCTGGAAGGAGCCCAGCAGACGCCGACGTCACAGGAGCGCGACGGAAGGTCCTCAACCCTGACGATTCACTGCGGAGCCGCGGCCTATGGAAGAGGATCATCGCAAGGTAGGCCACGGTCCACTAGGGGGGAGAAGGATGCCGGATACGGAGGAGAGCTTCACCGCTTCAACCCCCGCCAGCGCCACCGCTGTTGCGGTCATGCCTTTCAAGGGGGTAGAACACCACATCCCCACGGGAGACCATCCTCCCATAAAAGAGAGGTATCGACCCGTACCCCCTGCACACTACCAACACGCCAAGGGGATGCTTAGAGACATGAAGGAGGCTGGGGTGATCAGGGATAGCTGTAGCCCCTGGGCAGCTCCACTAGTCTTAGTCAAAAAGAAAGACAACACCATGAGGATGTGTGTAGATTACCGGAAAATCAACCGTATCACACACAAGGATGCGTACCCCTTACCAAGGATAGAGGAGTCTTTGGCTGCTTTAAGATCTGCTAACTTCTTCTCTACCTTGGATCTCACTAGTGGGTACTGGCAGGTTCCTGTAGCAGAGGCGGACCGGGAGAAGACCGCATTCACCACCCCGATGGGACTTAGCGAGTTTACCTGCATGCCGTTCGGACTCTGCAATGCACCAGGAACCTTCCAACGATTGATGGAGTGTTGTCTGGGCCACAGAAACTTTGAGACGGTCCTGTTGTACCTGGACGATGTCATCGTATATTCCAAGACGTATGAGGACCACCTGAAACACCTGGCGGAAGTGTTCGAAGCTCTGGCAAGCTACGGCCTAAAGGTGAAACCCTCCAAGTGTCACCTCCTGAAACCAAAGGTGCAGTACCTGGGACACGTGGTGAGCGCTGATGGAGTGGCTCCCGACCCTGATAAGATCACCGCAATTAAGGAATGGCCAAGTCCCTCCAGTGTAAAGGAAGTGCGGCAGTTCCTCGGGTTGGTAGGCTATTACCGCAGATTCATCCCCGGTTTCACCAAGAAGGCAGCTCCTATGCAGGACCTCCTGATAGGCCAGTCCCGGAAAGCCAAGAACCAGAAGCCACCCTTCAGATGGGAGAAGTTAGAAGAAGAGTCCTTCCGCCAGCTGAAGATGGCCCTCACGGGGGATGAAATCCTGGCGTACCCTAATTACAGCCAGCCCTTTATCCTCTACACCGACGCAAGTAACATCGGGCTAGGAGCCGTGCTGTCCCAGATCCAGCAGGGGAAAGAACGAGTAATCGCTTACGCCAGCCGAAAACTGCGACCCACCGAAAGAAACCCTGAGAATTACAGCTCATTTAAGCTAGAGTTCCTGGCAGTGGTGTGGGCAGTCACCGAACGCTTTAAGCACTACCTCGCTTCTTCCCGGTTCACCGTGTACACGGATAACAACCCGTTGACACACCTGGACACGGCAAGACTCAGTGCCCTAGAGCAGAGATGGATGGCCCGTCTGTCCAACTACGAGTTCACAATCAAATACCGGGCAGGACGCTCCAATACCAACGCGGACGCCCTGTCCAGGATGCCAAACCTACCGGACGTAGGAGAAGATCCAGAGGGACTGGAAGAAGTCGAACTCCCCGCGTTCCACCGTCATGGGACTATCCAGTATTCCCATCGGGTAAGGAGTAAGCAAGCCGCTACGTTTAACCCCTTGCCTCACTACAACTGGGAGGAAACGCAAGACAGTGACCCTGCCGTCCGGCTGGTGAAGGAGATGCTGACTCGGCCAGAGGCTCGCCTTGACCCAGACGCTCCGGAGGAAGCCAAGCAACTGTGGGCTGAGAAGAGTCGACTGTTCCTTTACAAGGGGAAGTTGTGCCGCAGAATGGTTAACTCCCGGACGCACGAACTAATCTGGCAAGTAGTGGTGCCACGGAGAGACGCAGCCATGGTGATGGAAGCATACCACGACGGGGCTGGACACTTCGGATGGAAGAAGCTGGAGTTCCTGCTGCGTGGGCGGTTCCACTGGGTAGGCATGAGGGGAACCATCGAGAGGTGGTGCAGAGACTGTGGCCCGTGCAACCTAAGAAGGAAGGACCGTGCCAGCCAGAAGACCCCCCTGCAGTCCATCGTCACCCGGCAGCCGTTGGAACTGGTAGCCTTGGATCATGTAAAACTGACCCCAAGCAGAAGTGGCTACGTCTACGCGTTAACCATTGTGGATCATTACTCCCGGTTCTTGGTTGTCGTCCCCGTTAAGGACTTAACGGCTCAAACAGCAGCTAGAGCCTTCCAGCAGCACTTCTGCCGTCCACACGGGTACCCGGACCAAGTGCTGACGGACCAGGGACCTGCCTTTGAAGCGGAGGTCTTCCAGGAATTCTGCAATCTGTATGGCTGCCGGAAGATAAGGACGACACCCTATCATCCGCAAACTAATGGACTTTGTGAGAAAATGAACCAGGTGGTAATGGATCTCCTGAAAACGTTGCCCCTGGAAGAACGCAGTCTGTGGCCTGAGAAGCTGCCCGATCTAGTGGACCTATACAACCACATCCCGGTAGGTTCCACCAACTGTACCCCGGCTTACCTAATGAGGGCGAGACCTGGTAAGTTACCTGTTGACCTGGAAATGGGAGTCCTGACACCCGAGGACACTTCACCAGAAGCAGACTGGGACACAGAGAGGCAGCAGCGGTACCGGAAAGTACAGGAGAGCGTGGAGCGAAGTCTCTGTCAGGCTAGGGAAAGACAAGAGAAAACTTACAACCAGTATGCTCCCGCTGTTCCCCTGGTACCCGGAGAGCAGGTCTTGAAGAGGAAAAGACGGCTCCACAAGTTGGACGACCAGTGGGAGAAGGACCCGTACACCGTACTGCCCTCAAGCCACGAGAACCCGAAAGTCTGTACCATCAGTAAAGACGGAGGGGAGACCATAGCCATTGTATCCCGGGATCACCTGAAGAAGTGTCCTGAACAGCTACGGAACCCTGAAGAGGAACAGGAAGACCATCAACCCGTAGAGGAAAGGGAAGATATGGTTAGTACTGTGCTCGGAGACTTCCCTCGGTCCTGGACTCAAGTCAATGGTGCAGTTGTGGTACCCGTCCTCACGTTCCTCCAACCAGCATCCCAAGTGCCTACGGAGCAACAGGTAGAGCTGGAAGAGCAGCCGGTCCAGGAGGCAGAAGACTCCACACAAGCAGAACAGGAGGATCAACCCTCTGCTTATAGTGAGCCTGCCGTACCCCTAGTGAGTCAAAGAGCCGGTAGACAGCTGCCCAGTTTACCCTTGACAGCTCCTACACCCTGTAGTTCAGGGCTAGACAGTCAGCTCCGTAGGTCCACTAGGGCCACTAGAGGCCAGTTACCCGCACGTTGGAGGATTTGAAGTGTATAAATTGTTTTATTTGTGGTTACCTGTTTTTCTTGTTGCTTGTGTATAATTATGTGTTTCTAGTTATTTATAGGAGTCCTTGGTGGATTTACCGGGAATCCTTTGTGTATAGTTGGAGCGTAACCCAGGACGGACTAAAGACTGTTAAGGACTCGGGGCAGGACAGACCCCTACCTGGTTACGTCTCCCTGTTTTGGTGAAATGGACACCTTGCTTTTGTTGAAAGACTGCGCCCGGTTGCGGACACGCCGTAACCATCTTTATGTGTTTTTCTTATTGTATTATTATTGTTATTATCTTGTTATGTTTTTCTAAAAATATGTTTAGTCCCGGAGTACTAAATTTCACTAGGGGGGAATGTGGCACCCCAGGGGTCTGGTTTCCACAGTAACGGCAATGTTATGTCTGAGAGCAGGTGGGAGGTCTCTTGGTCAGGGATCCTGTGCATGCCACACCTCCTGCCCAGTCCTGGGAGGGGAAGAACTTCCCCTATATAAACCTAGGGCTGTGGCAGGGTTAGTGAGTAGAGAAGAAGTAGAGACAGAGAAGAGAAGCAGATATAGGAAAAGAACATCAGGAGCTCTGTGGGAGCAGTGCTACAAGGAGTCAGGGGCTGGCAGCTGCAGAGCTCGCCCTGACTGAGAAGTTATCACCGGACCCGGAGTCCGAGGCTGTGGGGACTAACTCCTATCCAACAGCAGAAACCGACCGGCAGGGGATTGCAGGTCCTCTGGCCCAGAAACCCGAAGGCACGGTCACACGCGTGGGACCAGCACCGCCGTCGTGGAGTGGAAGCTACTAGAAGGCCCCGAGTCACAGGCCATACGGGTGAGCACCACACGGTACACTCAGGGACGTGGGCTACTGATACCCGCTTCTAGCAAGGTAGCCAGAAGAGTATCGTTAGTTTGGGAGGCCTACAACTCCGCCTGGCCAGGGGAGATCCCATCTGCTCAAGGACTGACCAGGCCCCAATCGCTAGCCAGTACTCCGGGAGGGTCTATCGTTGTCACCAGTAAAGACCCTGAACTACAGCGTACCGTCTCCGAGTGGTTCCTGCTACCCCCATCATCCACGTCGGCTGCCCTGAGGCCATACCCCTCCCGTTGGGGGTTATACTATCACGCTGCACAATCCTACCACCGGCCTCAGCGGTCTGCCCTGCAGCAGCAGCTCCTTAGCTGTACTCAACGGGTGGCGTAGTCGTCCAACATCTACCGCTAATACAGCGCCACTTAGTCTGACTCCCTGGGCACGGACCGGATCACCGCCACGAGACTACAACCCTCAAGAGATCCGGCTCCGGGTAAGCTCCCGCGTGCGCAACGCAGCGCGACACAGGCCCAGGGGCGCGTCACATACACATTAGATAGGCAGCTTGGCTCAGCTGAGTGTACATGCGTTCTGAATGGGAGAGGGGAGTATGACCATGCCAGACACAATGGATCGGGCACTGAAATTCAGCATCCAGTGTTTGAGCTGAATTGGGATGTCTCCATACACATTAGATGATCTCACCGGAATCTGTGAGTCCAGCCACAATACATGATCATGCTATATGTTTTGCCAGCATTAGAGACCCAAAGAGTTACAAGTCAGCCAACAAAGGCTCTGGAGCTCAGAAGAGCAGCGTGGCTCCTATCAGTCATTAGTGTAGTAATCATAAAATTCAAGTGATGCCACAACCAGAGGAATCATCCACTCTCACTATATTACATAGTCTTACAATTATTATAGTGAGAACTTTGTTACACTGAAGATATGGAACTTTTTGACCAACTCTTTATCTATTTTCTTCTTCTTTATGTAGATTTTGGCTGGGAAGGAGTATAACGCCGGAGTAGACTGGTATTCTTTTGGTGTCATCTTAAAAGAAATGGTTACCGATGAGTGCGCCTACCATCAGACACTCAACGATAAATCCTCTGGCATCAGGAACATCATTAAACAGGTCAGTTGTCTTAACAGTCATTAGTACTATAATGTATACAATGTTATAGTTGTAGAGATGAGCAAACCTTTTGAAATTCAAATTAACCAGCTTGTTCCAAATTTTTCCCAAAAATGTTAAAATCGCAAGTACTCAACATAAATGGGTAAACTTGTGGTAACCGTTCTTTTCTGCTGTGCTATCACACACTATCTGTGCAGTCTTTTACTGTTTTATGTCTTTCTCTCTCAATCTCTACTGCTAAGCTGTGATGTGCTCTCCCTATCCAGATT
Organism: Phyllobates terribilis; assembly: GCF_046119375.1. Lineage (NCBI taxonomy): Eukaryota > Metazoa > Chordata > Amphibia > Anura > Dendrobatidae > Phyllobates > Phyllobates terribilis. Next base: position 231,316,454 of record NW_027362765.1, read on the forward strand.
CACCACAAAATGACTCCTACATTCATTGCTTTGGCTTTCATACAGGCTATGATAGTCCCTCCTGATTGTGCTATAACATGTGATGTGACACCTTAAAGCATTATGGTGAAGCCTGGACGGCTTACATCAGAGGTCCTATAAGTCTTCTCTGGCTGATGTAATTTTTAGTAATACTGTATGAAAATTGGCTGCAATTGTTTTAGGTGATTCCCAAGAAGCAAATCACAAATTGTTGAAATTCACCGGGTTCAGCAGATTCACAAAAATTCAACACAAATTCAGTTTGCATCAAGTCGATTTGCTCATCTCTGCATAGTAGTCATCATTTTCTCTCCAGATTACATTCATGGATTTTGGTTTTATCTTTATTAGCTCCTTCAGAAAGATCCTGCCAGTCGCTTAGGAGCCAACGGTAACATCAGAAAGCACAGGTTTTTTCAGCGTATCAACTGGGTCTCTGTGGAAGCCCTGAAACTGTCTCCAACATACGTCCCTGTAGTAAGTATATGAGCAGATATGGTTTCTTTGTATTGAAATCTTTGTGTCTATTCTTTTACTAGTTTTCAATCAACACAACTTGTTTTTAACGGAGACTCTGATATAAAGTCATAATTTTAATGTTATAATTCCTTTTCTCCTTTATAGCCATCTGAGCCTCCCCGTCGTCATAAACCATTCCATCTGGAGAAACTAGAAGCAGCAAAGGCCACAGCACTTATATCAACAACGGACCAGGCATTGTTTGAGGGATTTTCATTTGTCAACTTGGAAACCCTTGACCAGACCCCAGCTCTATAGTCATCAGAGCGAGCGGACCACCTGAGCCTCCGGAAGACTGAAAATCAGAAGACTGGACATCACTGGAACACTGCAAGAATCAAGGTGACCATGGAGACGTCGAGGGACCCCGAATGAAGACACAGAGAATGCCGGAGCCAGCAGATCCACCTATGGGCTGGCCGTAAGAATAAGCGCCATAATATCTGCGCTTTATTCCAATCATAGGCATGTGCCAAACATTTTTCACTGACCGGTAATAGGATTTCCTCCTGCTCATTTTAGCTCCAATTTTTGGTGCTGTCTTGGGCAACGATGAAATACAGAGGTGTGTGATGGCCGGCTATTAAGGGGTGGCAGGAGGCCGGATTTTTTTTTTTTAACAACATCTTGCAGTTGCCTATGATAAATTTACCATTACCGGCAGTTGGATTTCCTCATACTTATGACAGTGTTGTCATAGGAGTGGGGAAAAAGGTGAGAGATGGCCGGCTATTAAGGGGTGGCAGGAGGCCGGATTTTTTTTTTTTTTTTTTTTTTTAAATAGGGAAAATTTGGCCTATGGAGAACACAAGAGCTTACAGCTAGTGGACTTGCACATCCTCCAGATGTAAGTGTAACATAAGAGCTGCAGTCTTAAAAAGTACATTTTGTTAAGACCCTGACCATGGCAGAGCCAGCAGATCCACCTATGAGCTGGGGGTAAGAATAGGCGCCATAATATGTAAACACAGATCGCCAAATGAGGACTATTTCATCAAAGTCCCGTGAAGACACCCATGCCAATGTCATTCCAGTCCATGCCAGGGGTACCCATTCCAGAAGCCATTGAGCCTTCTCATGGAACATCTATATAGTTCAACAAAACAAAAAAATCTGCAAAGCTTTTTAATGCAACTAAAACCTCTTATATTTTTCTTATATCTGTAAATAACAACAGAATGAAGTGGGTTAAAAGTGTATTTTGAATATTTCCGTTTTTTAAGGCACCTAAACAGGAAAGGGTTCTTTACAGTCAGAGCAGTGGGACTGTGGAATGCCGACCACAAGAGGTAGTAATGGCAGACACTATAACAGCTTTCAAAAAAGGGGCTGGACGATTTCCTCGATACACATAACATTGAGGGTTACAGTTAAATTAGACAAAATGTTACACCTATAGAAGTACATTTAATACCATAATAGTAATTACATAATTAGTATCATAATTAGGTTTGATCCAGGGTTCCAGGACTGATTGCCTTTTCTCTGGGTCAAGAAGGAATTTTTCCCCTGTGACACAAATTGTCTGAAGGTGTCCTGGGGTTTTTGCCTTCTTCTGGACCAACAATGTAGGCATAGGGTAGTATTAGTAGTGATAGGAAAGTTAGGATAATACTGTAATAAAATAGCAGGATGTTAATAATAGTAATGATATCAAATAGTCACATTTATAAAAATAAAAACAAATTAAATAATACCTGCAGTAGTACAATAAGCAGTGTAATATTAAATATATAACTAGTAATAACATAATTAGGTTTGATCCAGGGTTCTAGGACTGATCGCCTTTTCTCGGGGTCAAGAAGGAATTTTTCCCCTGTGATGCAAATTGGCTGAATGTGTCCTGGGGTTTTTTCCTTCTTCTGGATCAACAGATTTAGGCATAGGGATTCTAGTAATACCATTATTAGAATCACAAGAGTAATACAAAATATAAAATTAATTAAAAAAATTAAATTACAAATGGGTACATTCTTAATTGTTATAGTGCAGCAATAATAAAAATGGTAATAATAATAATAATAATGATAATAATAATACATTTGTGAGGCCTAGTCCCAGTTAGTTAGTAAGTTAGTGTAGTGTTAGTGTAGGGAGTATAATTGGGGGAAAAAGGTTGAACTTGATGGACCTAGGTCTTTATTCAACCTACGTTACAATGTTACTAATATCTGCGCTTCATTCCAATCATAGGCATGTGCCGAATATTTTTCACTGACCGGTAATAGGATTTCCTCCTGCTCATTTTAGCTCCAATTTTTGGTGCTGTCTTGGGCAATGATGAAATACCGAGGTGCGTGATGGCCGGCTATTAAGGGGTGGAGGAGGTTGGATTTTTTTTTTTTAACAACATCTTGCACATGCCTATGATAAATTTACCATTACCGGCAGTTGGATTTCCTCATACTTATGACAGTGTTGTCATAGGAGTGGGGAAAAAGGTGAGAGATGGCCGGCTATTAAGGGGTGGCAGGAGGCCGGATTTTTTTTTTAAATAGGGAAAATTTGGCCTATGGAGAACACAAGAGCTTACAGCTAGTGGACTTGCACATCCTCCAGATATAAGTGGAAAATGAGTTGCAGTCTTGGAAAGAACATGTCATTAAGACCCTGAGGATGGCAGAGCCGGCAGATCCACCTATGAGCTGGATGTAAGTATAGGCGCCATAATATCTGTGCTTTATTCCAAGCATAGGCATGTGACATTTTTTACTGACCGGTAATAGGATTTCCTCCTGCTCATGGCAGCTCCAATTTTTGGTGCTGTCTTGGGCAATGAAGAAATACTGAGGTGTGTGATGGCCGGCTGTTAAGGGGTGGAGGAAGCCGGATTTTTTTTTTTTAATAACATCTTGCACATGCCTATGATAAATTTACCATTACCGGCAGTTGGATTTCCTCATACTTATGACAGTGTTGTCATAGGAGTGGGGAAAATGGTGAGAGATGGCCGGCTATTAAGGGGTGGCAGGAGGCCGGATTTTTTATATATATATATATATATATATATATATATATATATATATATATATATATATATATACAGTACAGACCAAAAGTTTGGACACACCTTCTCATTTAAAGATTTTTCTGAATTTTCATGACTATGAAAATTGTACATTCACACTGAAGGCATCACATCTATGGATTAACACATGTGGAATTATATGCTTAACAAAAAAGTGTGAAACAACTGAAAATATGTCTTATATTCTAGGTTCTTCAAAGTAGCCACCTTTTGCTTTAATGACTGCTTTGCACACTCTCTTGATGAGCTTCAAGAGGTAGTCACCGGAAATGGTCTTCCAACAATCTTGAAGGAGTTCCCAGAGATGCTTAGCACTTGTTGGCCCTTTTGCCTTCACTCTGCGGTCCAGCTCACCCCAAATCATCTCGATTGGGTTCAGGTCTGGTGACTGTGGAGGCCAGGTCATCTGGCGTAGCACCCCATCACTCTCATTCTTGGTCAAATAGCCCTTACACAGCCTGGAGGTGTGTTTGGGGTCATTGTCCTGTTGAAAAATAAATGATGGTCCAACTAAACGCAAACCGGATGGAATAGCATGCCGCTGCAAGATGCTGTGGTAGCCATGCTGGTTCAGTATGCCTTCAATTTTGAATAAATCCCCAACACTGTCACCAGCAAAGCACCCCCACACCATCACACCTCCTCCTCCAGGCTTCACGGTGGGAACCAGGCATGTAGACTCCATCCGTTGACCTTTTCTGCGTCGTACAAAGACACGGTGGTTGAACCAAAGATCTCAAATTTGGACTCATCAGACCAAAGCACAGATTTCCACTGGTCCAATGTCCATTCCTTGTGTTTTTTAGCCCAAACAAGTCTCTTCAGCTTGTTGCCTGTCCTTAGCAGTGGTTTCCTAGCAGCTATTTTACCATGAAGGCCTGCTGCACAAAGTGAATGTACAATTTTCATAGTCATGAAAATACAGAAAAATCTTTAAATGAGAAGGTGTGTCCAAACTTTTGGTCTGTACTGTATAAATAGGGAAAATTTCGCCTATGGAGAACACAAGAGCTTACAGCTAGTGGACTTGCACATCCTCCAGATGTAAGTATAAAATGAGAGCTGCAGTCTAAAAAGTACATTTCATTAAGACACTGACGATGGCAGAGACGGCAGATCCACCTATGAGCTGGCGGTAAGTATAGGCGCCATAATATCTGCGCTTCATAATAATCATAGGCCAGATTTTTTTAAAAAATATTTGTCCTATTATATTATTATTGACATCTTAGCATAGCATTACAGTAATTCTACTATTAATAGTCATTAGGGAATAGCATTAGTCACAAATCCCACAAGACACATAGGCTATGTGCACACAAAGTGTTTTTGATGCGTTATTGCGGCGGTTTTCCCGCCGCGAAAATGCTGCGAAAACGCTTGTTAATAGGTCTGCCAGCTATAGCAATAGTAATCCAGATGTGCTGTGCACATGATGTGGAAATTTCCGCTCTGGATTACCATTGTGGTAAAAACCGCAGCATGACCATTGTTCGGGCATTTCCGCCGCAAATTTGCACCCATTGACTTGCACTGAACCGCAACAAACCCACAGGTATAATATCTATACTTCAGCTGATCGTCACGTGACATCACTGTGGGAACATTCTCAAGAATGCTCCCACGGTGGTTAGCTCACTGGGGCTGATCAGCTGATCTTCAGCTGATGAACCCCAGTGACCTCCTGTAGCAATGTGCACTGACATTAGTGATTTTACACCCCTGTCAGTATACATTGCTGGCTTCTACAGCAGTGACATCAGTGATGACTGATGTCACTGCTGTAGAAGTGACATGGATCGTCGAGGGACAATCGGCGGTAATCGTGGATTGCGTCGTGACCGCGGACAGGTGATATGGTTGTTTGCTTTTTACTTTTTTTTACAGTGCAATACTTTTTTTAAAAGAAAAAAAAGCAAGTGTTTTTTATTTCAGCAAAATACTTTATTCTGGCCATGTATTTATTGAAAAAGCGCCGACAACTTTACTACGCGGCTAGTAATGGGGGCGTCTTACAGACATCCTCCATTACTAACCTGGGCTTCATGTTAGCCACCAATACAAGTCTGACGTGAACCCCAACCCCATTACCCCACTCGCCATCGCTACAGGGCAGTGGGAAGAGCGATGCTAAACGCCAGATTTAGCGCATCTTATGGATGCGCCATTTCTGGGACTGCTGAGGGGTGATATTAATAGCCGCAGAGAGGGCTAGTATCCATGGCCCCTTCCCTGGCTATTAATATCAGCCCGCAGCTGTCTGTTTAGCCTTTGCTGGTTAAATTTTATAGGGGGACCTCACGTCAATTTTTTTCTGGGGTTCCCCTGTAATCTAGCCAGTAAAGGCTAAACAAACAGCAGTGGGCTGATATTAATAGCCAGGGAACATTATTGGCTAATGGCCCCTTCCCCGGCCACTAATATCCGCCCCCAGCAGTCGACTTTCCCTCTGCTGGTTATAAAAATGACGCGGGAGCACACACCATTTTTTTTTTAAATTTAGGCTCTGTGCCCACGAACCAGATGTAGCAGCACTTTGTACTCATATTTTTTGCTGAGTCCAAAACGTTTCATTCTATTGAACGCAGGTAAATCCACAAGTGTTCACTGAACCATGCGTATTTACCGCATTCAATACTTTCTAGTGGTCAAATTTCTGTTGCAGAGACTAGCGACTGCGCAAGAGAAATTGACAAGCTTCGGTCCTGAAAGACACGCTTTATGTCTGTCCACAGGTGATCTGCAGCCTCAGATGTACGCATAGTGGACATGGGATTTCTAGAGATCCCATCCACTATGCTGTAACATCTGGACGCTGCGGGATTGGCACCGTATAAACACGCAGCGTCAAACCTGCAGCGAACCTGACCGTGGCCACGTACCTAAACTCACCCACAGCATGTCAGTTTCTGCAGCAGACACTCTAGTCTCCGCTGCAGAATTTGACCGATTGAACTGTCATTATATGCGGTGGATTCACATGTGCCGACAACAAAAGTGTGGCATTAGAACAACACGTTTTGTATGCAACAAAAATACTCTGCGTCTAAAGCGCTGCTTGTTGCTGTTTGTGGGGATGTAGTGACTAACGAAACAGCTGTGAGCTGTTATTAATGGCCAGGGACCATGTTTGCAAATGGCACCTTCCCAGGCTATGAATACCCGCTCACAGCTGCCGCATAAATTACGTGAATGGAAATGCTAATGAAGATTGGGTGAATGGGACTAGCTGACACCTAGCTCTTTTGTTTGGTGATAACAAGGTGTCAATCAGACCTTTTCATGACCAAACCTAATTAAAGTAAAGTAAAGAGTTAAATAAACACAAAGGGTAAACACTTTATTTGAAATACAACAGACACATTATTTAATCATTTAAATTAACCAATATACTCACCCCAGTTCTGACGGTAATCCAAGGGTTTAACCAATGTCCCACCAAATAACTTTATTTAGCTCCAAAAAGCATTCATTGATGTACAAAAATTCTTCCAAAACCGCATAAAAAAAAAACATGTCAAAAATGCGCTGCATTTTTCCTGCCAAGGAGATGCAGAAACGCTCAAGAAATTTCTGCTTCAAATCCTGATCGTGCTCACATAGCCATACAGTACAGTGGTGGCCAAAAGTATTGGCACCCCTGTAATTCTGTCAGATAATACTCAGTTTCTTCCTGAAAATGATTGCAATCACAAATTCTTTGGTATTATTATCTTCATTTAATTTGCTTGCAAGGAAACCTTGCCAATACTTTTGGCCACCACTGTATATGCATTTAAGCAGCCAGGTTTTCCTATAACTGATACGCACAGCAGTAAAGTATCCAATAAAATAATAATATAGTTGGCTTACCAGGAAACAGTGGATGTTTGTATCTATCATTGGTGGCGCTGTGGAGCGCATGCGCCTCCTGGGGTCGTGCCACCCTGCCACTCCACAGCGTCTTTATGCCCGCATGTGCACTCCGTCAGCCAGCTTTGCTGACTGACGGTGGTGCGCGCATTCCCAGGGCTTGACTGCCGGGCGCGCGGCGGGTGGGCGTGGCCTGCCGGATGCGCATGCGCCATTACACGCAGCGCTATTAGCTGGTCTCCGGTCACGTGATACTACACATGACCGGTTGTCAGGGTTACTTAAAGGTCCTAGAAGGGCTTCACTACACCATCCCTTGAGAAAGCAACCCATTGTCCACGCGAAATGCGCTTTGGGTAGATGGCTTTGCACCCTTTCATCCCCACTGGGGGGGTTCTCAACCCTTGGGTAAGTGCTGTATTATTTATGGTTTTCTTACAGTGCACTTCTCAGCACACTGCATTCCCACGTTTTTTCACCTGTGACCTTCCATCTTTCTGGCTTTGACTTTATATGGAGGTACTTTAGCAGCATTGTCTGCTTCCCCCTTTTGTTCTAAAAGCCCCTATTTGGCCAGGTGTTAAAGGTGCACATTGTTGGTCGTGCCTTATTATTATAGCAATTGTTCTACTCTGCACCACTTACCCAGGGCTGACTACTCTCTTTTGGGAGTCTGCTCTTTTCCTAACACATTGTTTGATAATCCTTTTATGGACTTCCTATGAACTTTTATGGTGTATTATAATATTTAATAAAATATTTTTCTACTTTCATCAAAAAGCTCCCTTTGTCTCTTGTTTCTATATGTATTTTGGAGTTATGTTGCTGGCATGGCACGTGCATACTTTTATTACCCTTAGGTATTGACGTGACCCCAGCAATTATGTTTTTGGGGTTATTGTTCCTAACAGTGGAAGAGAGAAGTATTAAATCCACTGTTGTCTATAAAAGGGACCTGGAGCACATCCATCATTTACAATGTTTTCCCTTAACTCTATATGACGTAGATATCCATAGTGCCTGACTGGCAAATTTTAGCGGGGGTCAAGCACACAATAGTGGCCCATGAGTCGCAGACCATCAGCATCATATTTACTGCTTCCTAAATTAGAGGTAACAAGGCTTTGAAAATACAAAAATTGGTTGTGTTATTGGGATCGCACACACCTATGAAATTTTAGATAAATGTTGCTGTCTGTAAGGCCACGACTCCATTATCAGTATTTGGTCAGTATTCGGTCAATATTTTTTCTCAGGAGTGGGAGCCAAAACCAGGAGAGGAACAATCAGAGAAAAGGTATAATAGAAACAAGTGTATCAATTCTGCATTTATCACCCACTCCTGGTTTTGTCTCCCACTCCTGAGAAAAAATACTGACCGAATACTGACCAAATACTGATAGTGTGGCTGTAGCCTAACAGTGCCATCCTGTTGCAGAGGTCAGTGACATAAGATTATTAGTGATGAGCGAGCATGCTCGCTAATGCTTGGTGCTCGCCCAAGCATCTCACTGCTCAAGATGCTCGGCGCTCGCCGAGTATTTCCGGGGTTGCTTGGCGGAACTCGGGTCCCCTCCCTGCATATTTGGCGCTCTTTAGAGAACCAATGAACATGCAGGGATTGCCTGCCATGCGCTGTAATGCCGTAGCCATGTTGGTTGTGGGCATTACAGTGATTGGCTGGCCGCACAGCGTCATCAGGTCTATATCAGACCTGGCGCCACCATGCTCGTCACAGTCACTCCGGATCAGACAGCGTAGGGAGAGGTGCTGCTGCGTTAGGGAGAGATTTGCTTGTGTATTAGGTAGTGTAGGGAGAAAAACGGTACATTACACATATCCATCTTAACAAGCAGTCCTTTTGAGGACTAACTAATCCATCTGCAGAGATATCAGGCAGGCAGTGTATATATGCAGGTAGGCAGTGTATATAGCAGACTGCAGTGCACATAGCACAAGAGGCTCCATTCCAATTCTGCCTTCTGCTGCTGTTAGATATTTCTATATAAAGGCCCAGGTCTCAGGAGCCAGGAATACTATTTTTGGATCTTAATCCTCATTAAAAAGCAATCCAGAGAACACCGCCATTTGCTTGTTGGCACTGCAGAATACAGCCAGGTCCTTTCCATATTACAGCGCTAGAAATCCAGCTATTTAAAACTGTGTTTTCTCTGTCAAACGGATCATATATACGTTGTCAGAAAATACTGCCATTTCTGGCCTACATTAAAAATTTCCTTTAGTGTGTCATTGAAGCAATTCACCGCAGTTTGCTGTTCAAACTACTTACCTACAGGCCAGGTATTTAAAACTCTGTTTTCTCCGTCAAACGGATCACATATACAGTACATTGTCAGAAAATACTGCCATTTCTGGCCTCCACTAAAAATTTCCTTTCAGTGTGTCATTGAAGCAATTCCCAGCAGTTTGCTGTTCAAACTACTTACCTACAGGGCAGGTATTTAAAACTCTGTTTTCTCCATCACATGGATCACATATAAGTTCGCTCCAAACTCAGTCATTTGTAGTGAGCGTGGAAGATACTGTCCTCCATTTAAAATGGGCAAGGCATGTGGCAAGGGACGGGGAACTGGACGTGATGGTAATGGTGCATGCAGAGGCCGAGGACAAGGCCGTGGGCAAGCCGAAATTGTGCCACAACAAACACCCACATCTTCTCGCCTGACCTTCCTGTCCTAATTTCTAGGGGACCGCAGCACACCACTATTGAACCCAGAGCAGTGTCAAAAGGTTGTTGGTTGGATAGCGGATAACGCTTCCAGTCACTTAGCCACCACCACCACCCTGTCTTCCACACGGTCAAGTCTCAGTAGCCGTGAGTCTGGACCGCATATTCCTCACCCTGATCCTCCTTCCTCCCACCATGCTGAGTACCCAGAGACAACTGATCCCACACTTGGACACTCTGAAGAGCTGTTCACTTTTCCATTTATAGATTCAGGCCTCTCGGCTGGTCCACTTGAAGCGGGGCAAGAGGAGATCGCGTGTAGCGATGCCCAAATATTTGAGCAGCCACGGTCACACGAAGTCAACGGTGGGAAAGTGTCACAAGAGGTGGACAATGATGAGACACAATTGCCAGAAAGTCAGGAGGAGGACCCGAGGTGGTGGATAATATAGTAACTGATCCAACCCAGCAGGAGGACATGCAGAGCAAGGACAGCAGCACACAGGAGGAGGGAGGCAGAGCACCCCAACAGGCAGGAAGAAGCAGTGTGGTGGCCGCAGACAGAAGGCAGGAAACCGTTCCCCCGTAACACCAACACGAAGGAAGTTGCCAGTACAACTGTTAGGTCTTCCCGAGTCTGGCTGTTTTTTAAAGACTCTGCCGATAACCCCAAAAAGGCCATTTGCACCACCGGCCAGGCCAGCATCAGCAGGGGTGGCAAAACGACCAGCCTGACCACCACCAGCATGACTAGGCACATGGCAGCAAAGCGCCCGATTTTGTGGGCCGAACCCCAGGGTCCAGGAACAGTGTCTGCGGGTGGCACCATTGCTTCTTCCACAGATCTGTGGCTCACACCGCTGAACCTACAGCCAGGCATGGTCATGTGTGACAATGGCCGGAACCTGGTGGCGGCTCTGAGGCGAGGCGAGCTCACAAACATACCATGCCTGACCCATGTGCTTAACCTTGTGGTTCAGCCGTTTCTAAAATCCTACCCAGAGCTGCCGGATCTGCTTGTTAAAGTACGCCACCTGTGTGCCCATTTTAGAAAGTCAGTTACAGCTTCCGCAGCCCTTGCCGTGTTTCAGCAGCATTTGCAGCTTCCGGCTCACAGACTGGTATGTGATGTCCCCACGCATTGGAACTCTACCCTGCAGATGTTGGGAAGGATTTGTGAGCAGAAGAGGGCAGTTGTTGAGTACCAGCATCAACAAGGCCGTCGGTATTCAGTTCAGACTCCACACATAAGACCTCAGGAGTGGACATGGATGTCAGACATATGTACCATCCTCCAAAACTTTGAGGACTCCCCCAAGATAGTGAGCGGCGATGACGCCATAATTAGCATCACCATCCCGCTTCTCTGTCTTCTAAAACGCTCTCTGCTCACAATCAAAGAGGATGCATTGCAGGCGGAGCATGATGAGATGGAGCAAGGAACCATACAGGGTGATTACACACAGCCAAGCCTCATCTCATCCCAACGTGGATTGGGTGACAATGAGGAAGAGGAGGAGGAGGAGGAAGGACAGGAGCTAGTTTCATGCACTATAGACAGTACTACCTGCACAGCTGTCATACCATCTGTTCAGCGTGGATGGCCAGAGGACAGAGAGGAGGAGGAGGAGAGCATGGTCAGTCATCCTCTTGGTGAGGACACGGAAGTCTTGCCTGTTAGTAGTCTGGCACGCATGGCTGAGTTTATGTTACGCTGCCTTTCCCATGACACTCGCGTTCTCAAAATTTTGGGTGACAGTCATTACTGGTTGGTGACACTTCTAGACCCATGCTGCAAGGAGAACTTTATATCTCTTATTGCTGAGGCGGACAGGTCTACAAAAATGGGGCTGTACCAGAAGGCCCTTGTTGCGGAACTATTAAAAAAATTCCCATCTGAAAACGCTGGCAGCAGAGGGCACACTTCGTTGGACAACCAAGGAGTACAGGCAAGAGAGACACAACTTCAATCCAGCAGAGGCAGGGGAACACTGTCAATGTTCTGGGAGGGTTTTCTCAGACCCTCCTCCCATCGCACAGGCCCTGAGGCGCGGGGTACTCTCACAAGGAGTGCAAAGTTTGGGAAGATGCTGAGGGAGTACCTTGCCGACAGTACCAACATCCTCCGTGATTCCGCTGTGCCTTATAATTATTGGGTATCCAAGCTGGATACGTGGAATGAACTGGCACTCTATGCCTTGGAGGTCCTGGCCTGCCCTGCCGCCAGCGTTTTATCAGAGCAGGTTTTTAGTGCCACTGGTGGAATTATAACTGATAAGCGCATCCGTCTGTCAACTGAAAATGCTGACAGGCTGACTCTTATAAAAATGAACAAGGGCTGGATTGGGCCAGACTTCTCAACACCACCGAATGATAGCAGCATAACATAAACTCAAATCCAGTGTCTTTTCTTGGGAGGTATATTCCCATGCACCTTTTCACAGCCACACATGGGTATACGCTTCGTGATTTTGGCTATTTGCTCTTGTCCTCCTCCTTCTCCTCATCCTCCAACACCATATCACCAGGGTGACCGTGGTCCGTGATGCAACACCCACATAATTTTTTTAAAGGGTGTTTATGATGCCCGTAAAAAAAAAATTTTATACAGTATGTTCATGTATACCCCCCAGGGGTAAATGTTTGTCAGCCCATACACTTAGTGCATGGCCATTACAAGTATAGGATGCCCGCTCCTTTCTAATGGGAACATTTTTTCATGAGGCCCTCCTACACGTCTCTTCCAAGGGGCATTGAAGTGCCTCCAAATTTTTGGCAGCCCTTGTATTCACTGCATAGGCCAACACTATGGGAGACGCTCTCCTTTCTAATGGGAATTTGTCGTTACTGTGGTCCTGCTCTATGTGTCTTTAAATTCTTAGTGGGGTTTTCCCTAAAATTGGTCAGCCGTTGGACTCACTGCATACCCTATAACTGTATAGCAGACCCTCTCCTTTCTAGTGGGAACATGTCGTACATTGTTACTGTGGCCCTGCTCTATGTGTCTTTAAATTCTTAGTGGGGTTTTTCCTAAAATTGGTCTGCCGTTGGACTCACTGCATACCCTATAACTGTATAGCAGACTCTCTCCTTTCTAATGGGAACATGACGTACTTGTTACTGTGGCCCTGCTCTGTGTGTCTTTAAATTCTTAGTGGGGTTTTTCCTAAAATTGGTCAGCCGTTGGACTCAGTGCATACCCTATAACTGTATAGCAGACTCTCTCCTTTCTAATGGGAACATGACGTACTTGTTACTGTGGCCCTGCTCTGTGTGTCTTTAAATTCTTAGTGGGGTTTTTCCTAAAATTGGTCAGCCGTTGGACTCAGTGCATACCCTATAACTGTATAGCAGACTCTCTCCTTTCTAATGGGAACATGACGTACTTGTTACTGTGGCCCTGCTCTGTGTGTCTTTAAATTCTTAGTGGGGTTTTTCCTAAAATTGGTCAGCCGTTGGACTCACTGCATACCCTATAACTGTATAGCAGACTCTCTCCTTTCTAATGGGAACATTTCGTACTTGTTACTGTGGCCCCGCTGTGTGTGTCTTTAAATTCTTAGTGGGGTTTTTCCCAAATTTTGGTAGCCCTTGCAGTCACAGCATGGGCATTACCAGTATAGGAGACCCGCTCCTTTATAATGGAAACATTTTTTTTACTGAGACCCTCCTCTATGTCTCTTCAAAGGGGTATTGGGTTTCGTACAAATTTTTGGCAGCCCTTGCAGTCACTGGATACACAATAACAGTATAGGAGACCCACTTGTTAATAATGGGAACAAAAAAACATAGCCGGCTGATGGCTCTCTAACAATAGCGAGGGCCGACTGCTGGCCTTTTAAGAATAGTAGGGGCCGTCTGATGTCCCTATAAAAATAGGCTTTATGACTTTCAGAGTCCCTCCATCATAAATAAAACAGGATGTGTCTGATGATGTGTCACACACCACATTGCCAGATAAGGTTGTAAAATGTTAAAATGACATTTCCCGGTGAATGCATTTGTCTAAAAAAAATAACGAAAAAAAAACAAAACAATAGGATCTTTCTTTAGTTTAAAAAGCAGCGTCACCAATTTAACCTCAATGTATGCTTATGCACCTCCTCCTCCATCTCCGAAACGACCACATCAGTCACAAGCTGACAGCACTGCAGCACTGCCTTGGCCAAGAGGCAATAAGCTGTGCTGAAGATAATATGCTTAATGCTTAATTGACAAACCGCCCAGCTCTGCAGAGTTGTTGAAAGCTGTAACACAGCAGCCTGATCTGTGGCTTTCACCGCTGAACATACAGCCAGGCATGGTCGTGTGTGACAATGGGCGGAACCTGGTGATGGAGAAATGACAGCCGGAGTAGATACGGTTTCCCTCTATGCCAGTCCTTTCACCGAGCTAAATACAACTCTCAGCAAAAAAAGCTGTGGACTGGCTCCGAACCGTCCCTGGCCACATTCACCTGTTCACGTGTTTATGGGTAGGCGGTCCTTCCCAGTAAGTGCACTGGGGAGGGCACGGGTAATGTTGTGGGACCCGTGCTTGTGGAAGGCGGAGACGATACCGGGAGAAATAGTGGCGGCTGGGGACCGAGTATAGACACCCGGCCGCCGCCGGCATGAGGTTGTGAAAAGCTTCCGCCTCCATGAGCTTAAAAGGCCATATTTCAAGTGCAAGCAGCTGCCCAGAAATCTGGCAGTTTAGTGTTGCAGCCTGTGGGTGGGTGGGTGGGTGGCTGCATACTTGCACTTGCATTCCAAGTAACAGAAAACTAAGCAGATGGTGGCCTCTATCATCATCATGGCCTCACCTCGGCACTATGAACTCTCCTGAAGGAGAAGCCAGGGCCCGCAGGAGGAGTCTCCGGTTCTCTGGTGGGCCCGTCCAACCCTTCCGAGAAGCAGCCCTGGCTAAGAAAAGTGTGGCGGAAGGTTCCTGGACACTCTATGGCTGCTTTTTTAATGTGGATCGGCCATGCTTATGCATGTTATTTCTTAAACCACATTACAGATCAGGCCATTGTCCAACTCTGTATTCCAAAAATTAAATACGCAGAGAAAGATGTGTGTGTGTCAAAGCACCACCGACAAGTGCGAGTTGATGTTGGACGGGCTGCCATTGCTTCTGCAACAAGTTGCAATAGAGGACTTCCTGGGAGAAATGACAACCAGGGTAGTTACAGTTTCCCTCTATGCCAGTCCTTTCATCGAGCTAAATACAACTCTCAGCAAAAAAAGTTGTGGACTGGCTCCGTACTGTCCCTGGCCACATTCACCTGTCCACGTGTTTGTGGTTAGGCGGTCCTTCCCAGTAAGTGCACTGGGGAGGGCACGGGTAAAGTTGTGGGACCCGTGCTTGTGGAAGGCATAGGCGACACCGGGAGAAACATGAGGTTATGAAAAGTTCCGCCTCCACGAGCCTAAAAGGCCACATTTCAAGTGCAAGCAAGCAGGAGTATTTTTGTTTTTGGTTATTTATTTTGCTTTATATACTTTGTACATGTCATGGAAAGGATGTTCCTTAACATATTTCCCAGGAAAATCCATTTTGGTTTTGTTTTGGTATGTTTTATTGTGAGTCTGTAAAAGTGGAGTAATACCTCTGACAAAGTGACAACGTTGTTGACAGCAGTGACCTGGGAGTCAGAAATGCTTCCAGGGGTCTACCCCATGCTGTTCCCATGTCATTTGAGCACTGCTCCCATCGATTTGGGCAATTTTTATGCTCTCTGCAGACCGCCGGGGGGAGCCACCTGAAAAATGCTCGAGTTTCCCATAGACTTACATTGGGCTCGTTGCTCGGGTCGAGCACCCGAGTATTCCATTTTGCTCGACCTGAGCAACGAGTACCCGAGCATTTTAGTGCTCGCTCACCACTACTTATCACTAGTTATCTTAGATGTTAAACATCAGCATGTACTCATTGTAAGGCTAGGGTCACACGACTGTTTTCGTTCTGTCCAAGAAAAATGGTCCAATTTTGCTAATCAGAGTTTGATCAGGGTGGGATCTGATTTTCTCAGAGGTGAAGAGAAAAAGAAGAGTTTCTACACCTTCTCCATTATGTCAGTTCATGAATTTTTTGATGGACCCATAGACTAGAATGGCCGAGTGCCATCCGATTCTTGGAGGTATATCGTGCATGCTCCATTATTTTTTGTCAAACCACTCAGTCCGAGGAAAAAAATCGGATATGTGCACAGTCCCGTAGAATAACATAGGCACGAGTGCTATCCGTCAAAATCAAAGATAGCACTCATCCGATTTAAACAGCTGTGTGCAGGAGCCCTAAAGGTGGTCATAAGTATAGCAGTTTTACACCTGACCATTGTACTCTATGATTCTACAAAGCGGTAGCTCTGAATACCTTTTTTGTGACTTTTCAAAGTTACTCTCCTGGTCAAGTTACCAATGCAAACCTGAACTCTAAAACACAAAAAAGGTAATAGAATAAAATATAACATATTAGGGCTCATGCAGATGTCCATGGATATCAGCCCGATCACGGACCACAATGCATGGACTGGCCATAGGTCTCCCATCTGGAGCATTACACCTTCATATATTTCTATATATTTCTTCAGTCTGCGAATTGTGGTCTGTGATCGGACCGATATCAACGGACGTCTGCATGAGCTATTATGCTGTATATAACATCTGATGTCTGTGTACATAGTGTATTACAGTGATATGTAAAAGTTTGGGCACCCCTGTTCAAAATTACTGTTATTGAGAACAGTTAAACAAGTTGAAGATAAAATGATCTTTAAAAGGCCTAAAGTTAAAGATGACATATTAACTTTGAATTTTAGCCAAAAAAAAATATTGTAATTTTTTATATTTTAAAAATTACAAAAAGGAAAATGGGCCAATGCAAAAGTTTGGGCACTCTGCATGGTTAGTACCTAGTAGCACCCCCTTTTGAAAGTATCACAGCTTGTAAATGCTTTTTCTAGCCAGAGAAGAGTCTTTCAATTCTTGTTTGAGGGTTTTCACCCATTTTTCCTTGGAAAATTCTCCAGTTCTGTGTGATTCCTGGGTCGTCTTGTATGCACTGAAATTTTGAGGTCTAGCCACAGATTGTCAATGATGTTCAGATCAGGGGACTGTGAGGACCATTGTAAAACCTTCAGCTTGTGCCTTTTTAGGTAGTGTATTGTGGATTTTGATGTGTATTTAGTTATATTATGTTCTTTTGCATACTTCTGACGCTGAATTTTATAATGAGGACGCAGGAGAGGTTTTCTTCTGATGACTCTTCCATGAAGGCCATATTTGTGCAGGTGTCTCTGAACAGTAGAACAATGTGCCACAACTCCAGAGTCTTCTAAATCTTTCTAAAGGTCTTTTGCAGTCAATTGGGGGTTCTGATTTGCCTCTCTAGCAATCCTATGAGCAGCTCTCACTGAAATTTTGCTTGGTCATCCAGACCTTATCTTGACCTCCACTGTTTCTTTTAACTGCCATTTCTTAATTACATTTTGAACTGAGGAAAGGGCAACTTGAAAATGCTTTGCTATCTTCTTATAACCTTCTGCTGCTTTGTGGACCTTCACCATTTTAATTTTCAGAGTGCTAGGCAGCTGCTTAGAAGAACCCATGGCAGTTGTTTTTTGACACAAGGATGATGGTGAACAAGCCATAATCCTAACAGGCTAATTAAGGTCTGAAACCTTGGTCAAAGTTATCTGAGCCCACAAATCTCCAAGGGTACCCAAACTTTTGTACCGGCCTATTTTCCTTTTTGTAATTTTTAAAATGTAAAAAATTACAATATATAATTTTTTTGGCTAAAATACAAAGGAAATATGTCATCTTTAACTTTAGGCCTTTTAGAGATCATTTCATCTTCAACTTGCTTAACTGTCCACAATACCAGTAATTTTGACTAGGTGTGCCCAAACTTTTACATGCCACTGTACATCCAGTATACAGTAGAATATGTGTTTTATGTGTTTTATATACTGACATCCCATGTCATATACAGGATAATATGTGACTGTATAAATGAGAATAGAATATCAGTTATTGTACCAGCTGCATTTTATCCTGAAATAACCTCTGTAGTCCATATATCATGTACCAGCCACATATTATCCTGTATAAAACGTATAACATTGGATGTCTGTGTGCACAATATACCACATACAGTGCACAGGACAATATGTGACTGGAATATGATACAATATGATGGTGTACTGGTATGATGATATACTGACATCGGATGTCATATAGTATAGTATCTGATTGTATATACATCAGATATTATACCAGCCACATATTATCTTGTATATATTCCATAACCGGATGTCTGTGCACATAATATATTACATACAGGATAATATTACAATATGTGACTGCGTACACTGTGGCTGCAGACATCAGACGGTATACATAGGATAATACTATATGTGACTGTTGTATATAAGGCTGTGTGTCCACGATGCGTTATTTAAGCGTTTCCGCAGCAGCAAAAACGCTGCAGAAACGCTTAAAAAACTCTTGGTAGAAGGTCTGCCATGTCCCCCAATGATAATCCGCATGTGCTGTGCACATGCTGCGGAAATTTCCGCTGTGGATTATCATTGCGGAAAAAAACGCAGCACTACCAATTATTTTACCGCCATTGACTTGCATTAGACCGCATGGATTACGCATCACTGTATATATAGATGCGCATTCCATGCGTTCTAATGTGCGGATGGTACCCGGGTCTAGAGGAGAGGAGACTCTCCTCCGGACCCGGGTACCATAGAAAACTATAAAAAAAAAGAATAAAATAAAACATAAATATATACTTACCTTCTGACGTCCCCCGCTCTCCTTCGCTTCACTTGCCGGCAGTTCGCGATGGACTGAAGGACCTGCACTGACATCATAGTCATGTGACGGGTCACGCGACGCTGACGTCGGCAGGTCCTTCAGTGTACCGCTGCCGGCAGCCTGGACGGTGAAGCAAGACTGCGGGGGCCACGGAAGGTAAGTGTAGATTTATTTTTTATTTTTTGACATTCTCTCAGGTCACACTATATAAATCCATGCTGTTTGCATGGATTTTTATAGTGTGACCAAGTTGTCAAGCATTTTCCAAGTGATGCTAAAATCGTTTGGAAAGCGCGTGTCAACCTGCATGCGGAAATGCATGTGAAGCACGCTTCACATCCGCATGTCCCTGGCAGGAAAACGCATGTACAATCTGCATGTACAATCCGCATGTACAATCCACATGTACAATCCGCATGTACAATCCGCATGCGTTTTTTCTGCCAGGGGGATGCAGAAACGCTCAGGAAAAAATCCTGAGCATTTTTGCATCGTGGGCACATAGCCTTATACTATAATTACAGACATCAGATATTACACCAGTCGCATTTTATCCTATATAGCAGGGGTCTCAAACACGCGGCCCGCGGGCCGCATGCGGCCCCTGAGGCTGCTTTATGCGGCCCGCAGGCACAGACCCCTTGACGATCCCGACCTGGTCCAGGAGGAGCCGCCGACAGCAGCGCTGAATTGCCGCACAGAGACTGTTTCCCAGCACTGCATTTCCAATGCCAGCCGCTGGCCAATCAGAGGCCAGCAGCTGATATCTGCGTGTCGGCGCAGCGAGTATGACGTCATTGCCATATGCAGATGTCAGCTGCTGGCCTCTGATTGGCCGGCGGCTGACATTGAAAATGCTGTGCTTGGAGACAGTCTCTGTGCGGCAATGCAGCGCTGCTGTCGACGGCTCCTCCTGGACCAGGTCGGGATCGTCAAGGGGTCGGACTCTGTGGTGCCTGCGGGCCACATCTGCAGGAAGGCCGCCGAGGGAACGGAGGACAGGTGAGAATCATCTTTTTTTTTTCTATTTTATGTGTGTGAAGAACAGCACAGGGGGCACAGAGCCACAACATGGGGACCGGGATGGGGCACAGAGCCACAAGAGGGGACCTGGATGGGGCACATAGCCACAAGAGGGGACCTGGATGGGGCACATAGCCACAGGATGGGGACCTGGATGGGGCACATAGCCACAGGATGGGGACCTGGATGGGGCACAGAGCCTCAAGATGGGGACCTGGATGGGGCACATAGCCACAAGAGGGGACCTGGATGGGGCACATAGCCACAAGAGGGGACCTGGATGGGGCACATAGCCACAGGATGGGGACCTGGATGGGGCACATAGCCACAGGATGGGGACCTGGATGGGGCACAGAGCCTCAAGATGGGGACCTGGATGGGGCACATAGCCACAAGAGGGGACCTGGATGGGGCACATAGCCACAAGAGGGGACCTGGATGGGGCACATAGCCACAGGATGGGGACCTGGATGGGGCACAGAGCCACAAGAGGGGACCTGGATGGGGCACAGAGCCACAAGAGGGGACCTGGATGGGGCACATAGCCACAGGATGGGGACCTGGATGGGGCACATAGCCACAGGATGGGGACCTGGATGGGGCACAGAGCCTCAAGATGTGGACCTGGATGGGGCACATAGCCACAAGAGGGGACCTGGATGGGGCACATAGCCACAGGATGGGGACCTGGATGGGGCACATAGCCACAGGATGGGGACCTGGATGGGGCACAGAGCCTCAAGATGTGGACCTGGATGGGGCACATAGCCACAAGAGGGGACCTGGATGGGGCACATAGCCACAAGAGGGGACCTGGATGGGGCACATAGCCACAAGAGGGGACCTGGATGGGGCACATAGCCACAAGATGGGGACCTGGATGAGGCACATTAGTACAAGATGGGCGCCAGGATGGGGAACGTTGCCACAGGATGGGGACCTGGATGGGGCACATAGCCACAGGATGGGGACCTGGATGGGGCACATTAGTACAAGATGGGGACTTGGATGGGGAACATTACTACAAGATGTTTTCCATTATTACTATATCATGCTAATTGTAAGACAATATTACTGAATGTGGCCAATTGGGGGAAATAAAATTGTAAAAAAAATAAAAAATAAAATAAAGCATGAAAAAATATTGGGCACTAAAAATGCTGTTTTATATGTAAACTAAAGTAAACACAAAAAAGTGCACGTTTATTATCGCCACATCCATAACGACCCAAGCCATAAAAAAATAAACACGGCAAAAATGTTCAAAAGGTGTATACAAAAAAATGGTATCACTAAAAATGTCACATTGAACAAAGAATGCGGCCCCCCAAATTCAAATTTTTTCCATGTGCGGCCCATATACCCAGCCGAGTTTGAGACCCCTGCTATATAGGATGTCTGCGCACATCCAGTATACTGTATGGATCAATATGTAACTGTTATATCATATACTGTGACTACCGACATTTACAGGATAATATGTGATGCTATGTACCAGTGGGCAATTTATTTTCTTGAGGGGCCACGTGAGAGACCGTGACTGTTGTGGAGGCCCGAACCAATAGGCTGTAAATTATTGTGGTCAAAATTAATATTAACATATTAATTATAATTATTTTATATTAATATTCTCACTTAATATTGAGCAGAATTAAGTATACTGACATCTCCCTACATACCGTAAAAGCTCGCAAACAGCCCCCTATACACAGTTTGAGCCCCCACACAGCCCCTTTATATACAGTATGAGCACCCACATAATCCCCTATATTCAGTATGAGCCCCACATAGCCTTCTATATACAGTATGAGCCCCTTACATACAGTATGAGCCCCCACATATCCCCTCTATATAAAGTATGAGTATCCACATAGCCCCTCTATATAAAGTATGAGCACCCACATAACCCCTATATTCAGTGTGAGCACCACATAGTCCCCTATATACAGTGTGAGCCCCACACAGCCCCTTACATTCAGTATGA
The DNA here is from genome assembly GCF_046119375.1 of Phyllobates terribilis. Lineage (NCBI taxonomy): Eukaryota > Metazoa > Chordata > Amphibia > Anura > Dendrobatidae > Phyllobates > Phyllobates terribilis. The sequence continues at coordinate 231,338,386 of NW_027362765.1, forward strand.
GCCAACACATACAACATGAGCACCCACATAGCCCCTTTGTATACAGTATGAGCACCCACATAATCCCCTATATTCAGTATGAGCCCCACATAGCCTTCTATATACAGTATGAGCCCCTTACATACAGTATGAGCCCCCACATATCCCCTCTATATAAAGTATGAGTATCCACATAGCCACTCTATATAAAGTATGAGCACCCGCATAACCCCCTATATTCAGTATGAGCCCCACATAGTCCCCTATATACAGTGTGAGCCCCCATAGCCTATTTATATACAGTATGAGCCCCCACATAGCCTCCTATATACAGTGTGAGCCTCTACATAGCCTCCTATATACAGTATGAGCTGCACACAAAGCCTCCTATATACAGTTTGAGGCCCCATATAGCCCATACACATATGAAGAAAAAAACAAACAACACATACTCACCTCCCTCTCGTTTCCCCGGCACTTTCCTCCATCTGCCTCATTATAGGGAATCTACCACGTATTTCAGAGATTTACATGGAAACCCCAGTGTAAGCGCTCAGCATAGAGCGCAGGATAAATGTGAGCAGAGCCTTACTGCGATCTTAGGGACGTAGAATGAATAAATCAACAGAAGGTGAAGAATTTGTTTTATTTATTTTTTACGCTGTTCCTCATGCAGTATAAGTGATTAGGCAACTTTATTCTTCGGTTCGGTGCGATTACATCGATACCAGATTTATATATATTCCACTTTTTGTTTGGCGGTATAATTGTGGCGCCCCTGAGGGTCCAGTCACCACAGGGGTACTGCACCTCAGTAGTGGTGTGGTATCTCCTCTTCCAGGTAAGGATGGAGCATCTCTCAGGACCCCACTTCACCATTCAACACTACACCACTCCTGTCCTGTAGGGGGCCTAAATGCACCAGGGTGCTGCCCCGGCCCAGGATATAGGAGATGGGGGGGGGCCAAAAGATTGGGGGAACCATGTAGTGGGTGAGGGTGGAGGACACACTTTTAGGGTACACTTACCCATTCATATTTAACCTACAGCCATCTTAGGTTCAAGGTCTTTGATTGTTATCTTCATCGCTGATTGTGGCCTTCTGTTTGAACCTGCAGCCTATTGAAGATACACGGTCCTCGTTCTCTGGCCTTGAGACGAGGAGCGGGTCAGAGTTAACCACTGCCTCTACCCGGTCAAGGTCCCTACCTACGAAGGCCTGGAGGGGAGCGTAGGAGACAAGCTCCACAGGCAAAAGGATCCCAGGGGGATACGGACGGAGTGGCATATGCCACCTGTACTCTTTATTCTGGCCTAGTCAGAGGGACTCCTGCTGCAAGAGGGGTGAGCGGCCCCCGATATCTGACTTTGTTCACGTCTCAGTCACAAAAGCCCGGAGGCTTAGTGGATCCCAGGAGGGATACGGACGGAGCGGCATACGCCACCTGTACCTCTCTACCTGTGTTCATCCAGTGGGACGCGGCCTTACACCTAGTTCTAACCACACAAACAGTCAAGTGAAGACTTGGTGGGAGAACTCACCTAGGAGAGGAACACACACACCAGAGGGGTCTCGACAGGTGCTCCTGATCTATCTGGAAAGTGCTGGACCCCCTTCCTGGTGGCCGCAGCACGCCGTGAGGAGCAGAGGGAAGCTTTGCGGCTGAAACTTCATCAAGTGAGTAAAATACCCTGGATAACTTCACACCCCGCTTCAGCCTGTTACTTCCTGCGCGGCACTGCACCCACCATCCTTCCTCACACTGCCCTAAGGCCCGCTCCGCCTGCGGGGAGCCGTCCCATCTTAGCTGTCTGTAACACCGGCCTCAGTGGACTGAAACAGCGCTGGTGTCCATCACCGGGAACCGTAGGTGGCGTAGTCGGAAAATTACCACTCAACCCTGAAAGCCCATTAAACATCTTTTATTGTGACCGCCCTGGGCACGGACCGGGTCCGGGCCGCGACTGCAACCCCGAGACACCTACACTGACCCGGCTCCGAGTAAAACCCCACTTCCCAGGGTGAGGGCTGTGAGCGTCACATAATGATATGATGTGCGATGCCCTGCGATGTCGCTGTCATTATTGACAGCAGCATCAAAGGGGTTAAATGCCTGTAATCGGTGCTAGCACCAATCATGGGCGTTGCTGCGGGGTGTCGGCTGTTACATAGAGCTGACACCCGCTCTCGATCGTGGCGGCACTCAGTGTGAGCCCGCTCGATCGCGGCACCGTATATATACGGAGCTTTGCAGGTATGCAGCTCCTTCGGCGCCGTATATATATATGGCGCATGTCAGGAAGGGGTTAAATACTAAAGGATATGGGCACTTTTAATCTGACTTATCAGTATGTGACGTAACCAGTTAAAGTGCCTAGGGCAGCATGAACACCAAATATGGATGTGGGTGGGGGGGACATCTCCTGTAAGTTGGCCCGCCGAGGGATTCGCCTGTTTTCATATGGGCCAGTTTAAGCCTGTTCTGCTCTATATTATTAATCTAAAGACAGTAGGAGAGGGAGCAGATGGAAGAGGCAAGCGCATGACTGCAGGACCAGACTATACACATGGAGACACATAGGGACGATTCATCAGTTTGCTTCAGAATTCTGGAGTAAAATTTTTGTAAAGTCATAAAAGTTGCACAACTCTGGTTTGCGCAAAAACTGTGATATGTGGCTGATTTGTCCTAGTGCCAACAACTTTTTGAAAAGCCAGCAATGATTAGCGGGAGGGTGCATGGCCGAGCATAGGTTGACAAATTCTACATAATTTACACCCCCAAAATACTTCAGTCCATGACTGGAGTACATTTCTGATGCTGGCGTACGGCAGCTGAACGATGCACCAAATTAATTAAGAAGCACATATTACTCCAGTAGACCCTGGATCGAAACGTGAATCAGCCCCATAGTTCTCTGCTGTTTAATTGGCAGAGAGGCCTCATGGATTGTAATTAACATGTGAGGATATTTTTTCAGTCCCATAACTCAAGCACCATAACTCAATGCAAAAAGAGAGGTGGAGAGGAACATCCAATAATAAAAAATCTTCAAGCTTTATCCCAAATACATATCTTTAAAATCCATACAAGGATGATGTGGTTCAGGAATCTCTCTGACGTGTTTCTGGCGCCTACTGCGCCCTTAGGCTATGTTCACACACTCTTTGTGTTTTTTTTCTGCTGCTAACTTTTCTCTGGCAGGAAAACAGCTGCGTTTTTTGTTGCAATTTTTGCTGCGTTATTGTTGCATTTTTTTGACCACCTATTACTTCCTAAGGGCGAAAAAACGCTTCAAATACGCAGCAAAAACACAGGTTCGTTTTCTGCTGCAAAAATGCTGAAAGAAGTGACACGCTCTATTTTCCAAAAACACAACCAAGTCACAAAATACGCAGCAAAAAAAACAACATATGTGAACAGAGAATTCCGGTTTCTCATAGACTTTGCTGGTACTGCTAGACACAGCTGAAAATTTGCATAAAAATCTGCAGCAAAAAATGCTGCAAAACCCAACGTGTCTGAAAATAGCCTAATTCATAGAGCATGCAGAAAAGCTTCAGAGCGGTTCCTGTACCACATCATCCTTGTATGGATTTTTAAAGATATGTATTTGGAATAAAGCTTGAAGATTTTTTATTATTGGATGTGCCTGTCCACCTCTTTTTTGCAGTGGATATTTCTGGTCGGTCAGCAGCATTGGAATGGCATTCCGGAAAATAAAAACAGGTGTTTCATAAAATGTCAGTACGATGGAAATTTTTTTCTTCTGTTTTTATGAAGCACCATTTAGGGCTCGCTCACACTAGCTTATAAATCGGACAAGTGCAATGCGAGAAAAAAATCGGATTCCACTTGGACCAAAATGAGGCAGTGAAGTTATTTTTTCTTAGCTGTATTGGGCATGAAAAAAAAAATCGCAGCATGCTGGGATTTCACTCCGAAATCTAATGGGTGTGAGAAAAAAATCACATGCCATGCAGATCATCAGTATCACATCAGATTTTTACGAATACATTCCAATTCTGTAGCATAGGAAACTGTACATGGTTCTGTAAAAGATTAATAGCTGCTGGGTAAAATACGCATTGTATACGGACAATACAATGATGACAAGTGAGGAAAATAAAAGTCCCACTTTTCTGGATGAGAATGGGACTGATTTTTTATACACTAGTGAACCTATAGGCCACGGCCCCACTATCAGTATTTGGTCAGTATTTTTTCTCAGGAGTGGGAGACAAAATCAGGAGTGGGTGATAAATGCAGAATTGGTGACTTGTTTCTATTATACCTTTTCTCTGATTGTTCCTCACCTGGTTTTGGCTCCCACTCCTGAGAAAAAATACTGACTGAATACTGACCAAATACTGATAGTGGGGCCATGGCCTAAGGGCGCAGACAGATGGCCATATAACTCGTGCGATGATTGCATCGCACTGCACGGTCAGGCCCGCACCTCTCCTGACTTGAGAATGACAGTGTGATGTATTTCTATGAAGTTGTCAAGCTCAGGCCAGGAGAGCCGACGGTCAGTCCGAGGATTGCTATGCGATCCTCGCACGAGTTATACAGCAGTCTGTTCACACATCAGTATTTTTGATCAGTATGTCATCATCATTTGTATATCTAAACCAGGAGTGTCTCTAAAACAGAGCAGGTGTCACTCTTTCCATTATACTGTCGTTTTTCTCTGTAAGCTTCACTCCTGGCTTTGGCATAGAAATACTGCTGCAAAAATACTGACTTGCGAATGAGGCCTTAGGGCTCGTACAGATGGGCGTATAAATTGGACGTGTGCTATATGCTTTTTATTCTGCTCCCACAAGGACAGCACACTGATCCATGTTATTCAATAGGGTTGTTCAGATGAATGATTTTTTTCTCGGTCCGAGTGTCCGTGAGAACAAAATCACAGCATGTACTACTTTCTTCCAAGACACACATCCAAGTCTATAGGTGCAAGTAAAAAATCAGGTCCCACATGGACCATCTAAGTGGCATCCAATTTTTACGGATACATTTTTATTATAAATCTAGGAATCTGTATTTGATCATGTACATGTTTTAATGTAGTTGTCTGAAGATGGATCGCACACGAACGTCACACAAATGTAAAAAACAGACACATTGCATATGGATGAAAATCTCATGAAAATTAGAAAAAAAATTCTGAGTTTTCTGGATGAATTTCAGACGATTTTTCGTATGCTCATCTGCAGGCACCCTAAAAGGGGTTTGCCACTAAATTCCAAAGGTCACGGCCCCACTATCAGTATTTGTTCAGTATTCGGTCAGTATTTTTTCTCATGAGTGGGAGCCAAAACCAGGAGTGGGTGATAAATGCAGAATTGGTGACTTGTTTCTATTATACCTGTTCTCTGATTGTTCCTTGACGCGCCCCCTGGGCTGTGGGGTACTCGGCAGCCGGGCCTCTTACAGATGCCGGAATGGGGAATATCACGGTGGCTGGCCCGGTCCGTGACCCAGGGCGGTCAGTAAAAAGGGGGATATTTATAGGGGATTTGGAAAGTTCGTGATGCCACCTGTGGAATGCGGCCAAAGGGAGCCGCCGCTGCGGAGTAGTCCTCTGGAGCTGGTGTTACGGCAGCAGGGATGGTGTGGCTCTCCACAGGTAGAGCTAGCTCCAGGGCAGTGTAGGGGTAGATGGTGGATGCGGGGGAGAGATGGCAGGACAGTCCCGGAGGAAAGACGGACACTCACACGGGGGTAAGCTTCAGTACCTTTACTGGTGATGATGCTGGCACGGTCCAGGGTACTCCGGGCGAAGGCCGCACTTTTGGACTCTCCCCAGTGAGCGGGTATAGGGCCTCCTGATCCGTGGTTTTACTCGCTAAGCTTCTGGCCTGCCTGGAACTAGGCCTAGCTTGGTTACTGTCTCTCTCTCCCTTTCACCTGCTGACCTGGTGGTAGGGCCTTTTCTTGGAGATCACTCTCCCTGGACTCTGGGGCCTCCGTGACTCCTAGCCCTGGTACTGTAGTCAGCGTTTGGTAAACCTGGGACCTGTAGTCCTCCAGGGGTTCCGGTGGTCCCTACTGGGTGTAAATGACCCTGTAGGCGCAGACCCGGTGTCCAGTGTATATCTCGGGGCGAGCCTGGTATGCTCCTCTGCCCCCTCGCTACTTCTTCCTTCTCCTCTCGCCTTCGGCCACACTCAGGGCCCTCACACGTGCTGTAGGCCTTGGCTCGCCTAAGCACAGCAGCCAGCGTGCTGCCTCTTCGCTGCTCTCTGAGCGTCAGCACGCTCTCAGACTCTCTCTCAGTCTGACTCCAAACTCTAACTGAGCTGCCTGGCTCCACCCTCCCTATATATATCCCTAACGGGCTCCCTCTGCTGGTCTGAGGTGGTAGGGTGGAGGTGTGTGAATGTGTGCGGGCCTCTTGTGGAGAAGTCCATCCATGCACCCTTCTGGGTTCTGTGGCACCAATGCGCAGCAGGGCGCCACATTCCTCACCTGGTGATACTGATAGTGGGCCATGGCCAAACAGATACTCTCCTTCTGCACCAGTGCTCACATTACATTTTCATATGATATGAGCACTGCAGCCTAAGACTTTATTCAAACATCAGTATTTTTTATCCATATTTGTATGCCAAAACCAGGGGTGTCTCTACAACACAGAACAGGTGTCAATGATTATAGTTTTTCTCTGTATGTTACACTACTGATTTTTGCATACAAACATACATGAAATACTGATCAAAAATACTGATGTGTGAATGAGCTCTAACACTGGTCGCTGATGGACTAAAGCACTCTCACTTACATCGGATGAAATTCAGACATCCAAGGGAGGTGAGAGCGCTGCAGCCCATTATCGGCCTTGGATTGACTCCAACACTTATGTTACGATAGTTTTGGAAGACCTGTCATGGACATCGCTGGTGGGGTACCGGAGAGAGAGGTGACTATCGCTTTTTTTATTTTATTTTACACAAGGGAATACAGCATTTCAGAAGGGGTTGTTTGAGTTAGTAGACAAACCCTTTAAGGCTAAGTGCCCATGATGCAGAAATGCTGCATATATTTTCCGCTTCTCCCGGGCAGGAAAAACGCATGCGGATTGTACATGCGTTTTTCCTGCCAGGTAGAAATGTTTATCAAGCGTTCTTCACATGCATTTCCGCATGCGGGTTATCAAGCTTTTCTCCAAGCGATTTTAGCATCACTTGGAAAGTGCTTGTGACAACTTGGTCACACTATATAAATCCATGCAACCGGCATGGATTTATATAGTGTGACCAAGTTAGTTAAAAAAAGAATAAAAATGGTAAAAAATAAAAAATAAAGATTATACTTACCTTCTGATGGATATTTTCTCCGCTCCGTCTGGTCTGTTGTATGGCTCGCGGTGGTGTGAAAGGACCTGCGATTACGTCATTGAGTCATGTGACAGGTCACGCGACCGCCGACATCAGCGGTCGCGTGACCTGTCACATGATTCAATGATGTCATGACAGGTCCTTTCACACCACCGCGATCCATACAACAGACCAGACGTATCGTACAGGAGACCGGGGGACATCGGAAGTTAAGTATAATCTTTATTTTTTAATTTAAATTCTATTTTTTACAGGTTCTATGGTACCCGGGTCTGGATGAGAGTCTCCTGTCCTCCACACCCGGGTACCATCCGCATATAGAATCGCATAATATCCGTATGTGCAAATGTGCTGACACGGATAATATGCGTTTCAATGCAAGTTAATGGCGGCAATTACGCTGCGTGTCCGCAAAATTAATGGACATGCTGCGGATCTTTCCGCAATGATAATCCGCAGCGAAACTGCGGATCATCATTGGGGACCATGGGGCACGTATTACCAAGCGTTTTTTAAGCGTTTTTGCTGTGAAATTCCGGAGCAAAAATGCTTGAAAAACGCATAGTGGGCATGCAGCCTAAGAAGCAGAAAAATGAAAGCATGAAATATGTAGAAAATGCAGATATTTTTTGTATACCGTAATTGGAACATTTATTGTAAAGTTTCTTTCAGCTATGTGGATATTAAATATGTGAATTCTATGTGCTGTTATGTGAACTACACCAAATAAAATATATTTCACTATATAAAGTTCTGTTCTTTTAGCATTACAATGGATTAAATTATTTCTATATTTTTAATAACTGCATTCAGGTGCTTAGGCTATGTTCACACGTTCCGTTTTTGCTGCTTTTCTTTCGGCAGGAAAAACCTGCTTTCTTGGCAGTAAAGAAACTGCTTACAAAAAGCAGGTTTTGCTGAGTTTTTGCTGCATTTTTTGCTGCCTTATTTTCAGGTACATTTGTCTCTTTCTTGCTGATAACGTTTAGTGCATAAAAAAATACATGATTCAACTTCAGTTTTTTGCACCAAAACCTGCGTTTTTTCACTTACCTACTGCTTTCTATGGGTGAAAAAACGCTGCAAAAACGCTGAAAGAAGTGACATGCTGCAGTTTGCAAAAGCGCAGCAGTTTTCCAAATCAGCCAGGAACAAAAACAATGTGTATTCATGAGATTTCTGAAATCTCATAGCCTCTGCTTGTACTGTAAAACGCAGCAAAAATGCAATGTGTGAACATAGCCTTAAGCTTTCATTTTTTGGATGGATTCGGAATCTACAGATTTTGTTGCAGAAATTTCGGCTTCTTTCTTCTTCTTCTATATGTGCTTTATTTAATGTATATCCACAAATTTGCTAATTGATCAAATAAAATATTTCAAAATATTCTTCCATAATGAAGGTACATAATTGGTCATTTAGTAGAATATTACACTAACAAGGGTGAGGCTAAATAGATTTTTATCTGTTGGGGAGTTGGAGGGGTGTTAATATATATTTTTTTACTTTTCTTTATTTTAGCATTTACAAATGACTTTTTCATTAGGGGTCACTCACACTGGCTTATAACACAGGCTAGTAAACATGCACCGATCTTAGATATATGACCACTGTTTGGCAATATCCAACATGCAATCGAACATCACCGTCAACACACCCTATCCAGTCCAGGCATTTGCTTAGTTTTATGTCAAGCTCACCTGATACAATAATGAATGCTTGAAGCAACATCTGACTTGCAAAGATGTGCTCTTATAGGCTCGTTCACATAGCAGTATATTCAGTCCGAGTGCTGTCCATGAAAACACGAACAGCATTTGGACCAATTTTATTCAATGGGGCAGTGCAGATGACTGATTTTTTTCGCTGACCGAATCTGCGCGTGAAAAAAAAACACACAGCCTTCACAAGTTTCTTCCGCAAATTGGACGAGTCTCGTCCATTGAAGTCTATGGGTATGCAAAAAAAAGTAAAATCGGACGCCACAGCATAGCATCCGATTTTTATGGATACATTTGACTTCTGTAACATAGGAAACTGTAAATGGTTGTAAATTATCAATAGCTGCTGCTGTAAAAAAAACAAACATCCGGACTGCACACGGATGAGAAGTGATCTAAAAAAAAATTTAGTTTTCTATATGAAATGATTTCTCATACACTCGTGTTAAACGACCCAAAATGGCATTTTGTATTGTATTTGGTAGTTCTGGTATGATTGGTTTATTGCAAACAGCAGAAAGTTTGTAGATTTTGCTAAAAAAAAAAAATTAATTTGCAATGTGGGCTGAATCATTATCAAAATTACTGAGTATAAGTATGAATTCAACAGGAATTTTTATTCCAAATCTAGAAGTTTAAAAAAAGAAAAACTAAAAAGGTATCTACCTATCTTATTGTGGCCAATGACTTTCATCATTTACTAGGTACGGCTCTACCTTCTGGGCTGTCTGGGGACAGATATTGCAGCTTTGTTTCATTCCCTTGATTGTAATTGTACCAGGCAGCAATACTACAAAATATATAAAGCCTTGTCTAGAAGACAATGAAAGGGATACAGCCTTTGCCAGCCTGGTGATGCCCCTTTTATCAGATAATTAGTAGTAACATAGTAACATAGTTTGTAAAGCCGAATAAAGACTTGCGTCCATCAAGTTCGATCTGTTAGTTCTGTAATTGCTAAAGTTGATCCAGAGGAGGGCAAAAACCCCAAATGATTTAGCCAATCTTCACCTGAGGAAAAATTCCCTCCCGACTCTGAAACCAGCAGTCAGAATAAATCCCTGTATCAACCTACTATTTTATTCTATTTTTAAGTATATGCTGAAATCTGCCTGGTATCTAGAAATGCATCCAGTCCCCGCTTGAACTGGTGTAGTGAATCCGACATTACCGTCTCCTCACTCAGTGAATTCCATATTCTCACTGCTCTTACCGTAAAGAACCCCTTCCTATGCTGGTGCTGAAACCTTTTCTCTTCCAGTCTTAGTGAATGCCCTCTTGTTACCGTAATATCCCTCCTTTAGAACAAATCCCGGGCAAGATCTCTATACTGTCCCCTAACATATTTGTACACATTTATTATGTCCCCCCTCAACCTTCTCTTTTCCAGGCTGAATAGTCCTAGTTTTGCCAACCTCTCTGGGTATTGCAGTCCCTCCATTCCCTTTATTAATTTTGTTGCCCTCCTTTGTACATTTTCAAGCTCATTTATATCCTTTCTATATATTGGGGCCCATAACTGAGCACAGTATTCCAAGTGTGGTCTGACCAGTGCTTTGTACAGTGGAAGAACAATGTTCTCATCCTTTGCAGCTATACCTCTTCTGATACATCCCATTACCCTGTTTGCCCTTACAGCAGCGGCCTGACTTTGGGCACTCCAATTTAGTTTGCTATCAATCAAGATGCCCAAGTCCTTCTCCATCTCTGAATTCCCCAATGATTTCCCATTCAGTGAGTACTGGTGACTTCCATTTTTCCTTCCCATATGTATGACCTTACATTTCTCCTCATTAAACCTCATTTGCCATTTAATGCTCCACCTACCCAGCTTATCCAAATCCCTCTGTAGGTCTGCACTGTCCTCTTTTGTATTAATTGTTTTACATAACTTTGTGTCATCTGCAAATATTGATATTTTACTATTTATCCCGTTGACTATGTCGTTAATAAAGATATTAAATAACATTGGGCCTAGTACAGACCCCTGTGGTACCCCACTAGTGACGCTTACCCAATCTGAGTATATTCCATTTATAACCACCCTCTGCCTTCTATCCTTTAGCCAGTTAGCTACCCACTTGCAGACATTTTCCCCCAGCCCCATCATTCTCATTTTGTATACCAACCTATTATGTGGCACGCTATCGAACGCTTTTGAGAAGTCGAGATACACGACATCCACTGGTTCCCCCTGTCAGGAGATGGATGCAGTTGCACGTAGACCTATAAGGTCCCTTTGGCCCATAGAGAAGACAAATACTACTAAAGACCCGTGATAGTTGGTGGTCCTGTTGGAGAGGAGGAGCTATAAGTTATGTAACTGGTCCCCACTCCCAATGTTTATTCTTTCAACCTCTTCTGGTCAGTAGACCTGCCCTCCCCTCACGAGATGACCAGGAAATCTTCCCTCATAACTCTTAGAGGTGGGAGGGAGACCTTGATCCTTTAGTTGAACAGGAGTAGAATAGGGCATCAACACCTAAAACCAGTCTCTTCCAAGATGAAAGTCATTACAAAACGTTTTCATATTCATATGATATATACACCGCCACCAAACTTAAAGTGAATTTGCCACCTGTTTTACATTTCCCAAAGGCTAATGCAAGTAGACAATATGACAAGAAGTCAAGTGTAACGATACATATGTTGCCATTCATGCTCCTCGCATAACTGGTAAAATGAGGTATTAATAGATCACTTGCTGTAATGCCAAGTTTCTGGTGTGGAGGGAATTGTCAGGGCTTCTACTCCCTCTGGTCCTGAATGACAGCTCTAGTGATCTCCTGTGTAGTAAGATCAGAGCGGATGAGTTTCGACGGAAATCAGGACGCATCGCTGCCCACAGGGTTGCCAACTATTTGTAGATTCCTGGACAGTCTGTAAAGATTGGAAAATGTTTCTAGTGTCCATTAAAAAAAATGTTTTAAGTACCATGTACAGAATATTGTGAATGTACTTATTTTATAATTCATAGTACTTATTGCTCGTGTCTTATCAGTTTTCAGAACAATAGACAGAGGTGGCTTAGATTCTGATTCATTATAGTTTTTCAATACCTCCATAAAAATGTTGACTGATTTTTGCATACATTTTCCAGACAAACGAAAAAAATTGGGTTGGCAGCTCTGCCCAGCACACAGTTGGCATCTTGGTGAGTGGGAAGTTAAAACTTCATTTTCTCAACACCTACGGTAATCACTTTAAAGGGTTATTCCCAGCTTTTTGCTTTACTTTATTGGTTAGTAGAATAATGTTATGGCCCAGATCTCTCCATGTGAATAGGAGTATACGGAGGAGGAGAATGTGTATCTACAGCAGTAGTATCTATCTACTTGTCTCATTGGTGTGTGATATGTGTGTATTTTTTTTAATAGTTTACTTTATTAGCAACATGACAATATCGCCTCTAGACAGGCAGCCATGTTATGCAGGTAAATACACACATAGTGAGATGGTTGTCATAAAACTACAATACAATACATATCACTATTCTGCCATTAGATGTACATAGTTATTCCATGGATGTGTTGTCCCAGGAAATGTATATCATGTAGCCTTATTGCTTATGGAATGACATGACGTGTACGTGTGTCACGTGAGTGACGCCATGTTTAGTCCTATTCACTTAACCTATAGATGTGTTACACTGGACTGATGTATGAACCATACGATTTTACTGTGCAGACAGGGGTCAACTGCAACTATAAAGCAAAAGGATGTGAGCAAATTTCTACATAAACAGCATGTATAATAAAAATAGTGCATGATTTCCTATTATACTGGTATCTTTAGGAACTCGTTAGTTCTATTCTAGATTTGAAACTTTGTTACTTCTCCTATTTTGCCTACAAGCATATTGGGTATTGATTGGACATGAGTGAATATATTATGATGATCCTAGTCCAGTAGGCATATAAATATTCAATGGCCACTGGAGATGAGCCCTGAGAACTATCTCCTACCTGCCATCATTCGCGAGTCCTCTTTTGATTAGCTGGTCAGGCACAACGACGTGTGTGTCACGCCGCAATAACAACGTCACACCTAGCTGGTTAATCAAAAGAAGAGCCACGCATGATGGCAGGTGGGAGATGGTTCTTTCTTAGGCATGGAGCACTGACCAGGCTCCTGATAATTAATTCACTCATTTCCATTATTGATACTATACATATTGCCACCACTTGATATTTTATACTACACTAAAACATGTTGCAGGATAAGCCTATTGATTTGTGTATGAATACCTTTATAATTGTTACATCATCTTCAAAGTACACACGGACACCATGACATTTTGTAATATCTTTATTATTGCATATGTATGAACTTTAATTACACTCAAGATCTGTACAATGTTTATTTCTATATTGGATATGTTGTGTCTTATAATTGTATGTATGCTTGCTCTTCTACATAAATAAAGATTTGATTGTTTGATTAAAAAAAAAATGACTCCAGAGGAATGAACAGCTTATTGTACACCTTCCATCATCTTGAGGAACTCTGTAAAAAAGATAAAGACAAGTGTACATTAGGCTAATATACGGGAAAATGTTGCTAGATATGGCACAACTTATCACAATGCCATACGCCCCATGATGCCAACATCCACATGACATACCTATCATAGAAAGGGAACATTTAACTTACCATCAAAGTCTATCTTGCCATCGTTGTTTTTGTCCCCATCTTTCATCAGCTCTTCAATTTCCTCATCTGTGATGCTCTCACCAGAGGAACGGAGGATCTCTCCCAGCTCTTCACTATCAATGTACCCATCAGCATTCCTGAGAAGAAACAAGAGAGTCCATCATCAAGGCGCCAGACATAAACGCAGTTACCCACATGCATGCTATTTGTATATGTCAAGAATGGAGTAATGAAAGTAGATACTCACTTGTCAAAGATGCGAAAACATTCAGCCAACTCCTCTTCACTTTTTCCTTGCGCATCCTCTTTCATCTGGCGCACCATCATGACCAAGAACTCTTCAAAGTCGATGGTACCGCTGCCTGTAAGACATCATAGATCTTTCTTCAGCTATGTTTATTACACAAGTATATCACAGGCATCAGAAGCCATATCTTAACTACTGGCAGTCAGAGAATCACCCTCGTAAATGATCAGGACTTATCAAACATCATAATGTATAGACTATAAGATTAATTTCTCCTAGAAAAATAAAAGGCCCAACAGTAATGCAGACAGGAGGCAGAGAACTCTAATAACTGGATCTTTTTCTATTTCTTCCTAAACTCACCATCTTCATCTACTTCCTCAATGATGGCATCCAACTCTTCCTTTGTTGGGGTCTGTCCCAGCATCCTCATGACAGTACCCAACTCCTTGGTGCTGATGTCACCGCCGCCATCAGTATCAAACATGTCAAAGGCGGCCTTGAACTCTGTTGAAAGAAAAAGACAACATAAAGATCTGTGTCATGGTGGTGTCACCACACACAAAATATGTCTTCTCACGTAATCTAAGGTTGGAGGTCTAGGTCTCATCCTTTAGGCTACATTTCTCTTTTTGGATAATCTAGTTTTTCAAGCTTATCTTACTCACTTTGATGCTTTGTATGTATTCAATATGTAAAATTTGAGTTACGCTGCATTACCATTTTTTTAGGAACAATATCTGTATGACCAATATGGATTATCTCATCTTTAAGTATCCTTCCAATATTTTTTTTGCTCCTGTCACTTTTCTTTACCTTTTTTGATTATTTTTTTTACAATTTTTAAAAAAGACATAATTAAGCTTTAAGGCCAATCACACATGCAATTTTTGGCATTTATATGCATTTTTTTGAAAGCCAAATTCAGGGATGGATATTATAAAAGGAAAAGTATGAAGAAAGGACTTATAGTACATGTGTGAACTCAGTCTAAAGCATCAGGGAAATTATTAGACTTTTAAAAACAATTAAGTTGTATACTATTACATATATATCTTGATGAAAAAACAATTGCTTTTTACTGTTATAAGTTACATAGATTTTTCCTGCACACTGGATTTCATAACAGGCCTAATATAGGTATTCGACCGAAGCCTCTATATGTCCTGGCTCTTCTTAATTGCTATGCCTGCCATTTTGAACTTAATAAAATCTGGTGTCTGAACATTTTTTTTTCTATAGTCAGTAGCTGGAACATCCACACTAACTTATGAATATTACAGAATTATGCACCTGTACTCATGTGCAATAAGACATACTTTAGTTCTGTCCATATATACAAACAAGAGACTAGTAAAAAAAGCAAAGGCAATGAATTCTTACCAGCGATCATTTCCTCGCTGAGGAAGGACCTCGCATCTTGCTGCTGGTCTGTAGGCTGCAAACCAAACAAATGTATGATATGAGTTCTGGTAACCACTCACAGGCTTCCCAACCATTATTAATCCATCCATTAACTGCGTAAGAAGAATGTGCTACAAAAGAAGGAGCTACAATTCTACTCCACACCTTCTACCCAGACACAGAGTGGAGGAAAAGGGCCTGCTGATGAAGGTATTTTTTCATATTCCTCATGTCAATCCAACTTTAAAAAAAAAAACAATCCAGGCATTATATGTATCCACAGGAATTTGCAGATTTAACCAACTTTTCTTCTGGTGGATCTGACGTGAAAATACAAAAATCCCACCCATGCCCAAATACCGAGGCAGTAAAAAGGGAATAAAATAGAAGAATAAAAGTAAAAAATAAGGCAGAGCTTCATAACTCAAAGGCAAAGGTTCTTGAGCAAGGCGGGTGACACCAGAAGAATGCAGACTGACCTGTGCCATGGTGCCTGGGGACACAGGTCTTCGTCACAGCACTACGTCCAAGATGACTGAACCCCAAATGGTTGCTGCTGGTGCCCAGAAGATATGAGCTGGTATAATTAGCAGACTCTTCAAGGCTCCTTATAGGGAGAGGAGCTCAGAGGGGGATTATATTACCTTCTCACATATGAACCCCCTAAGACTGGCAGAGAAGGAGATGGTCAAAGCTGCCAAACTACTAAATATACACTCTGCAGACAGAGCAAGTTTCTCAAAAAAAACACATTTAGAAATCAGCTAAGACAGATCTCTAAGACCCAGAATGCTTTGTTTTCTTCATCATCTTTATGATTAATTTGCTTTCTATCCTGATCAGTGTAGACACATCTACCAAAGGTTCTGCTGGCACTAACTCACCTCAATAGAAACTAATAAATGCTTGACAGGCATATTAATGGGGCATCAGTGGTGGTAATTGTCAGCTGAAGATCTATCAGCTAAAAATGAATTGATATATGACCATCTTATTATGGCTAGTTTAGACTCTTAAGGACACTTAAGTGGACCATAGGCTGCTGAAAGATATTTTGGCTGACAATAAAGGAGGATAATTCACCCCATGACATTTACATTCAGTTATTTCTAGGGGACTGAGAAGAAGGGGGATCTGCCAGAAAGCTTAACCAAAACTTATCTTAGCAAACAATTGAAGTGAAGTCTGACAGTGTCCAAGGACATTAGATTATCTGCAAAACCCTGCAAAAATGGGGAAAAAAGCCTTAATGGATGCTAATTTAATCATTCTACAGGTAAGTAAGTTTTGTCAGAAAACCTGAAAGATTGTTTAATAACAGCAAAATGAATGAGATTACTGAAGTCTCATGCACACGCTGCATATCTTTTCCTTGCAGATTTGCATCAGATTTAAATCTGCAGCATGTCAATTCTTTCAGAGGTTTTGCTGCAGATTTCACCCATACTAATGAGTTGGGAAAAGTCCACAACAAAAACTCATGTAAAAAAAAAAAATTGACAAAAAGGCTACAAAAACTTGGCAACACCACATGTGTTTACTGCCAACACATCAGGATTTACAGCAGAATTTTCTGCTGCAAATCCTGAATGTGTGCACATACCCTACTAGTTAAACTTTATCCCGTAGGCCATGTTCAGATGGCATTTGAAATAATCAGGCAAGATATGGCCACAATTTGTGCAATTTGAGTCTAAGTGATCAGCATTGTGGACGGGTGCACCGGCTGCTCCACCATTACATGTACTACTCTGGTCCGTGAAATGTATGTAGGCTGTGATTTTACACTGGCACATAGGCTACCACTAGTCAGTATGCTGTCTGTGTGTAATCTGTTTTGCACACGGACATCAGACTTGTGTCAAGCCCCGACAACCCCTTTAAGAACTTCATTGAATGTAGTTTTAGACAGTATAACTGTAGAGATTTTAATTAAAAAAAAATCTATGGGATTTGGATTAGTTTTTTTTTTTTCAATCTTCTCTAAATGTATAATACATTGTTGATTTAGGCATACAGATTATTTAAATGCCATATCTAAATGTGCAATCAGAGCAAGAACAATCACATGGTTAAAAGAACAGCTGATTTGCATTTATTTAAATAGATATTCAATATCATTTTATGTAAAGTATGATAAAAGATTGAGTGATCAGAAGAAGAAATGTGCACAGAATATTAACCTTGCTGTAATGCTATGATAAAACGATTGTACATTCAGTTCCAAGTGATGACGAATTATTTGATATTTTCTTGATGAAAATTGAACAATTTTTTATACTCTCGTATGAACTTAGTCTTGGGGCGCAGTCAGGTGGCCATATAACATGGACGATGATCACATCGCAATTAGTAATGAACGCAAGTGCTCGTTTCTCGAGTTTACCTAGGGTGCTCAGGTATGCACTAAGTAGCATGGGTGCTTGAGTGACATGTTCGCATCCCCGCGGCCGCATATTTCACGGCTTTTAGACAGCCACAAAACATGCAGGGATTGCCTGACAAAAGCAGGCAATCCCCGCATGTTTTGTGGCTGTCTAACAGCCACGAAACATGCGCACAGGGGGACATGAACATCTCACTCAAGCACCCACGCTGCTCAGTGCATACCCGAGATCCCTCAGCAACCTTGAGTAATGAGCACTTGTGCTCATCACTAATCACAATGCTTGGACTTGCCGGCAGCTCTCCTGACCCAAGTGTGACAGCTTCATGTGTTTCTATGCAGCTGCCACGCTGGGGTCTGGAGGGCTGCTGGCCAGTCCGTGCACTGTGATGTGATCGTCTTTAGTGTGATATGTCTGTCCGACTGCGCCGTTAAAGTCACAATGAATATAGGAGTTCTGTGGGTATGGATGCATTTAGGGTATGTGCCTAGCAGGCTGGTGAAATCAACAGGGTTTTCAAGAAGAAACTGCTTTAGGAAACCCTGGTGTTTCTTTTCCTTAAAGCACCACTCCACTGGTTTTCAGCGCTAAAGTGGCACTTTAAATGTAAGCCCTCTGCCTCCATTCTTATACTCACGTTCCGGTGGCTTCACATTTTATCAACGCTGTTCCGGTCCTGCGGCGCCATCTTGCGCCCGTAACTTCTGAGTGTCCGGAACTCAAAAATTACGTCACAAGAGCTCAAGGCAAGTCTATGAGAGCCGGAACAAGGCTCTCATAGTGATGTATTAAAAAGTGACCTCCGGCGCGCTCCATGAAACACTGGACCTGCCGGTAGGTTACTTTTCACCAGAGACCGATGGAGCGACGCTGGAAAAGGAAGAAGGCGACAGCAGGAGAGTAAGAGACATGGAGCAGGTGAATTACATTAAAATCACCACTCCAGCGATGCAATAAAAAAAAATGCTGGAGTGGTGCTTTAAGCGTCTTTTTGCATGTTTTTTGAACATTTCCTGATGCAGTTTGTTGGAGTTTGAGTATACGACAATTTTTTCAATGGAAAAGTGAAAAGAGCCAATTCCACAAGTAAAATCAAAGCACGATTTTATTTCTTTATACCATAATATCCGACATACAAAGATAAAAAACAGGTATAAAGAAATAAAATAGTGCTTTTATTTTACCTGTGGAAGTGCCGCTCTTTTCACTTTTCCATTGTTGCTGAACCACATCAGCTGGAGTCATGGCACCCACCGTTTTTTTTGAGCATTTACTCCAAACCCGCCAGAAAAAAATTGTTGTGTGAACATACCCAAAGTCTTTTCCCAATATTCCACCAATCCTGCTTTTGATAACTGACTTTTGAAAGGAGCTATAGTGCAGCAATGTACATGAGACCAAACGGTTTGTATTAGGTTACGAGAGCGCTATTTTTCTAGGACAAATCCACTCTTGTCCATGTGCTGTATCTGATATTGCATCCCCGGTTCATTCTAAAGAAAGGAGCTCAGCTGCAAAACCAGACACAGGCTATGCACTGGAGTGGTGACATGTCTGCAAAATGTTATTTATTCCTAATGTGAGAAAAACATTTTAACATCTTAACACTCCATGATGGAAAAATCCATCATAGAGCAGTTTGGGGTGTGTGGAGCCTTAATAACTGCTGTTAAACCCTTTAAATGCCGCTGTCAATCACTGGCAGCAGCATATCAGCTGCATCAATTCTTTGCAGGCATCTATTGCCCCTTCCCCCAGAAAATTATTGTAGATGTCATAATGGAAAAAAAATCGAAACTTCAAAATTGACGTCACATCTCCCACAACAGAAATGAAAGAAAAGTGATCAAAATAGCAAAATGGAACCGTCAGAAACTACAACTCGCTCAGCCTCAACGGAAGAAAAATAAAAAAGTTACGGATCTCAGAAAATGGCGACACGAATATTTTTTTTACAGCGTTCAGATTTTTTTTTAAACGCTCAACTAGAAAGAAAAAACTATACATGTTTGGTATTGCTGTAGTGACCTGGAGAATCATGTTGCCAGGTAATTTCTACTACCTCACAAATGTGTAAAAACAAAACCCAAAAAATAATGGAGGCATTGTGTTTTTTTTCACCCTTTCACTACTCTTGGTTTTTTTTCTATTTTTTTTCATACACTAAACAATAAAGCCCTCATCCGGCTATGTGAAGGGAAAATTTAAAAAAATGATATGGGTTTTTATTAAAGAAGCGGGTGGGGGGATAAAGCTCAAAAATGAAAATTGGCTGGAGTTAACAACGGCACCAGCTGTTGCGTTACTATGGTTGTTTTCTACCAAACTATCCTAGTTTTGTAGTTTTTACCACATTTAAAACCCAATATGACTGAGAAAAATCTCAAGGTCCACCATAACAAATCTAAACGGTCAATGATAGCGTGTGGCGTTGAGGTCATTGCAAGGACATTTGGACCATCCACTACAAGCCTGGATATGGCCGATACTGCAAGTTACACTGGTCAACTGGAAGAACAGATAATAAAAGTGATCACTAAGACATTACTCTTGTGACCCGTATATGAATTTATGGGTTATAAATGGCTACCAGACAATAGGTCTGAATCAGATTTATGAGACGTAGCATATAATCCAGCATATTAAACCTGCCTAGTAACATAGATATATTTTTATTTCTGCTGGGTCCTCTGTATGATGGACACCGTGTCGATGTGCAATGAAAATTTAAGAGTGGAAGGTAAGAAAAAATATTTACTTGCGTCTACTAAACCCTATTCATTTCATGCAGACCTAAATATAGCATCTATTTGGTCACTGACTTATTGTTAGTAACACGTGGATATTGCCATATTTAACCGGCAGAGGTCGCCTGAGTAGAGAAGTCAATGGATGACTTCACTTTCTAGGACGGTCATAAATGCATAGTGTGAAATAGCAAGCGCAGATATAATAGGGTATACAGCACAAACAGAAATGTATATTGCTCTCGCTAATGGACTTGACTAATGAAGATACTTAGGGAAAAGTCAGACGGCCATATAACTAGGACAGGGATCACAATGCAATTCTAGGATTGGCCGTCAGATCTCCCGACCTGAGAGTGACAGCATGTATTTCTATGAAGCATTAACGCGCAGGTAGGGAGAGCCGCTGGCTACTCCGAGCACTGCGTTTTGATCCCCGTCCGAGTCATATGGCCGCATGACTCTTCCCTAAGACTAAGTTTCCAGAGTATTTGCTGCTTTTTTGATATTGCTGATTTTCTGCAGCATTTCTGCACCTATTAGATAAAGTTACTTATAGGTTTTGTATTGAGTTTTTGTCACATTGTTGTCAGTTGCGTTTTTGTATTTTTTGGTATAACATATTTTTTAAAAAATTGCTTTGTTTTGGATCCTGGCTTTATTGATAAAGTCACATTTGGATCACATACGCTTTTATTGCATTTCCACTGTGGAAACGCACTGACAGCACACATATACATTTTTGTACTTGTAGATTTTACTCATCTCTTAGGTTTATATGTTCACACTGTTTCATAGAGTGAGCAAGAGCTCACTTTTCAATGTAAGTCTATAAAAGTGTGGTTTTGGTTCTCATAGACTTTGCACTGAGAGCTTGTGACATAACTTCTAACTCCTGGCCAGTCAGCTGGGGTCACAAGATGGCGCCTCGGGACAGGAGTTGCGCCAAAAAAAGGTTAAGACACCGAAGGATGAATATAAGACCAGAGGCGAGGATCTTACATTAGAATCACCAATCCAGAGCTGAAAAAAAAATCCTAGGGTGTTGCTTTAAAACATTTTTTGGTGGTTTCCGGAGCACCTTTTCAATATTTTTTTAGCTTTTTTTTTGGCATTTCTGGGTATATCTTTACTGTTGTTTTTTGGTTGATTTTTTTTTTTAATTCTATAACAATAAAGAAGACAATAGCATTTTTTTAAAGCAAATATGCTGGCAAAACCCTTCAAACACATAGAAATACAGCGCCTTCAAAAAGAATTCGCTCCCTGTGACCTTTTCCCGATTTTTTTCACGTTACATCCACTAACTTGTATTTTATAGAGATTTTATAAGATATATCAAGACAAAGTAGCAAGTATTTGTGAAGTGTAAAGGAAATTAGAGTTGGTTTTCTAAATAATTTAAGAATATAAATCTGAAAATTATGATATGCATTTGTATTTAGCCCCCCAGGGTTAATACTTTGTAGGACCAGCTTTCACTGCAATTACTGCTGCAAGTCTTTTGGTGTCTCTACCAGCTTTCCATATTTAGAGGCTGAAATTTTTGCCCATTCTTCTTTGCAAACTAACTCTAAGGCCAGTTTCATACATCCGGATATTTCCAGTACCGGAAAAAATGGTACCGGAGATATCCTTGTCCCGTGTGTCCGTGTATGTCACACGTGTGCTGCATCAGGATCACACGGACGGCGTCTGAGAATCAGCGCTACAGTTAGCGCTGTTCCTCATCATAGTTCCCTGCCGGCGCTGCGATCAGGACCAGCAGGGACCATGATGAGTGTAGTGGTAGTCTGATCCCGCAGTGTCCCCACCTGTAAAAATAAGGAGAGGTGAGTACATGGATTTTATTAGTTTATTTTTATTTTTTACAGGTGGGGACACTGGGAGAAGACCACCACTACCCTCATCATTGTGCCTGCTGGTGCTGATGGCAGCGCCGGCAGGGAACCATGATGAGGGCAGCGTTCAGCACCGGCGCTTGGGAACAGCGCTACCTGTAGCACTGATTCCCAGGCGCCGGTCCGTGTCATACTGATGACACAAGGATGCCATCCGTGTGTGTTCAGTGTGAGGCACTTCAGAGGACCATGTATCCGTAAAAAAACGGACTTGTCTCTGTGTCGAGCACACAGACACAAGGTCCATGGAAACACACTGAGATGTGCACAGACCCATTGATTTTAATGGGTCTGCGTGTGTCAGTGTCTCTGGTACATGTGGAAACTGTCACCACTCGTACCGGAGACACTGACGTGTGAAAGATCCCTTACTCAGTGAGATTGGATGGAAGCATCTGTGAACAGCAATTTTCAAGTCTTACCACAGATTCTCAATGGGATTTAAGTCTGACTGAGACTGGGCCATTCACACACACATGAATATGCTTTGATCTAAACCCTTCCATTGGAGCTCTGGCTGCATGTTAGGGTCGATGTCCTGCTGGAAGGTGAACCTCCACACCAGTCTCAAGTCTTTTGCAGCCTCTAACATGTTTTCCTCCAGGATTGCCCTGTATTTAGATCCACCCAACCCTCCCAGCCCTGGGTCTGTATTAGTATTGGTCTTCTAATCTTTGCAAAAGAAACTGTTTGGGCCCCTTAGGGTATGTGCATATGGTGCGTTTTTTATGCGGTAAATCCATGTGGAATTGGCCCCAAAGACGCATTGCAAACCTTATCCCAGCATTTTCTATGAGATTTTGCAAGATCTGTGCACATGATCAGGATTTCTCCTTACAGAATTTCCTGAGCGTTAGAAGCAGCAGCATATCCATTCTTTGTGCGTTTTTCCTATACAATGCATTGGAAAAAATACATGGCAAATCCACAGATGATGCAAAAACGCATCAAAAACGCATGAAAAAGCATAAAAAACTCTGCGGAATTTGCGCAGCGTTTTTTTCTGCCAAGAGAAATTTCTACAAGCAAGTACTGATCGAGCGCACATAACCTTAGGGTATGTGCACACGATCCGGACAAGAAGTTCCTTGTACGCAGTATACTTTATGCTGCGTCCAAAGCGCTGCATTCTATTGAACACAGGTGAATTCACCACATTCAATATATTGTACTGAACAGATTTCTCTTGCGGAGACTAGTGACTCCGCAAGAGAAATTGACATGCTGCGGTCTTGTAAGACGCGCTGCATGTCTGTGTCAGCGGGTGGTCCGCAGGTGCACGGAGACGGATAGTGGACATGGGATTTCTACAAATCCCATCCACTATGCTGTAACATTTGTCCGCTGCGGGTTTGACGCTGCATAAGTACGCAGTTTCAAACCCATAGTGGCTCCTGATCGTGTGCACGTACCCTTAAGCTCCAGGGCCCAGGTGTGACTGCAACGCCTGCACCTATTATAGTTATACCCCTGCCCGCCAGGTTTGTGCCACTTAAATGCCGCTGTCAGAGATTGACAGACATTTAAGTGGTTAATCAGCGATTGCATCTAGCACTGGTTGCAGCTTTTACAGGAAGATGACAGCTGTGTAACACAGCTGGCACTGTATAGTGGTGGATCAGCTCCTGTCTGTTCCATGCAACTGCAGCCTTCTTAGGACATAGTTTTATATCCTAGATAAAGAAGGGGGATTAATAACGCTTATAGACAAAGGTTGTCTTTATGATACAATCATTTTAAGAAACATATCCATAATCCCCTCAATTAATAGTCTTCTAATTAGCGGGCACCCAGTTGCCACCAACGGGTTGTCCATTCAGCATTTCTGAATGGCATATCTGCTTAGATTTCAGCAGTATACAAGCAGAGAGCCAGCGTGCTACTATATAAGGTTCATGGGCCACTCAGGAGTCTAAAAATTCTGGGTGACTACCCAGTTGTAGCTACAATGTGGGCTCATTTTGGTCATCGCCCAGTATTGACAAGAGTAGATATACCAAAAGAAAGGTCGAATCCAATTTGTATGATCATCACATTAGTGGAAGCCTCAGACATAAATTTACAGTCATCTATAAAGGCAGCACTCATTCACATACTACAGCTGCTCAAACACTTCAGATATAGCTGTCAGCAGAACACTTGCCCGGCCAACAGCTATTCCACCCAACTCCCTCCAGACGCAGGCACCCTGAGCATGTATTTCAATGGAGTCAGGCAGAAAACAACTGTCTAATTCTCGCCAGCCTTATTTTCATTGGAAACTCATCCAGTCCTGACAAAATCAGTGGGTTCAGCCATCTTTCCTGTAATGTGTATGGACATAGCAGACAGGAGATAAATGGAATAAGGGCCAGCAGCAGTTCCGTGTATCTCTTTTAAAGAAATTCATACATTGGAGTGCATGTAAACCAGAAAGGATACATGGATTCTTCAGGCCATAGAAATTTAGATTTTCCTTTAATAAATAAAAAATAATGTGATAAACCCCAGATCGTCAGTGATTTACTACATTGTCATCTATGAGAAAATCTTCTGCAGGACATCATGTTGAGGCAGAGAGCATTCAGAACGATAGCCCACTAAAAGATCCTCTAGGCCAGTAATACCCTGCTCGCTATGCTTCATACATTTTAAGATAGCCTTTCACCACTCCTGACATTTCTGTTTTGAGAATAAAGGGCTATTCCCATCTCAGCCATCAAAGGTTGAGGCGGCAATAATTATCTCTCTGCGTTGGCCATAGGAGCAGGTGCAGACAAACCATTGGTGCAACCTGTGCAGCAGCATATGAGCCCAAGAGGTAAGGGGTCCTTTTCCCTCTCTAAAACAGCACAGAGCTGCAGTAACAAACACATAAAGGGGGCATTATGAAGAGCTATTGGACTGCAAAAGGCCAATATACTGTTTTTGCACATAAGCCCTTTTCCGTCTGTGTCCGCCCCTGCATAGGAGGGCCGGTCTATGGACACAACTGAACAGCTCACTGTGCTCTGCTGTTTCCACAACTCCCATTCACTTTTATAGAAGTAACAGAAAGCCGCTCAGCTGTTTCCCAATTACTGCCCTCTTGTGGCCGACACGGAGATAGACATTCTCGTCACAGTCATGAATAGGAATAACCCTTTAATTTTCATTTTCATAAAATAAAAGGTGCATTTACACTGCAAAACATTCATGAACGATCTTTGTAAAAAAAACTAAAAAAAAGCTCCCATTTCACATTATCTTGCTGTGTAAATAAGCTGCCGATCACCCGATGAACGACCAAAATGCTAGTTCATGGGGTGAAATGATATTTTGCGCAGTGCAAAAAATCATTGTTCTCAGTGGTGCATTATCCAGTATAAACAGGACTCAAATCATCCAGTGTAAACAGGACTCAAATCATCCAGTGTAAACAGGACTCGCATCGCCGAGAACTATGGCAACCTGTGTGCTCTGAGTTATCTAATATAGACCGCTCAGTGGGCATTGTGTAAGCCGTCAAATGACCGCAGACTGGTAAAAAAATGTACTGATCAGTGGGCTTATCCTGCTGCCAGTCGGTATGTGGAAACGGACCTTAAAGGTTCTGGAGCCTAAGCTCCAGAAATACAGAGCCTCCTTGTGGCTATCCTTTGTATTACAGAAAACAATGGGCAGCCAAATACTAATGGTTTGTCTAAATAGGAAAAAATGTGCTAATCTGTCCAGAACAACCTTCTACAGGACCCAACTCTCCAGCAGGAGTCAAGTCTGATTGTTTGGGTTGTGGGTTCCAGACATGCTGAATAGTGACCCACCATCCTCCTCGGCAGCATTTGCTTTTATTAGTTATTATTGTGAAATCTCAGGCATTTAAACTAAAGGTGCGCTGTCTACATCATTAACACACCAATTACAGATCGGTAATATTCTGTACCATTCATACTGTGTTATTGATATAGACAGTGGTTCCTTTAGTTCAGAGCACAACTTATCGTGAGGACATGAGATCCCAGGTTCTGACACCACATGCTTCAGTATGTCGAGATCCAACAATCTGGAAGTTTGGACCTCACTCCTGCTGGAGATTTGGATACTTTAGAAGCTGCTTAGAAATGTTTGTTCATTTTTTTAAATCAGAAATCATTAGTAATTGGCAGCCCATTGTTTTGGTACATATAAAGGGCAGCTTCATGGCAGTAATAGGTACACTTTAAGGCTGTGTTCACATGCAACGGTCATGCCACGGCTTTAAACCTCAGCATCCCTGTGACACTGCGGTCTCTCCACTGTTTCCCTGCACAATCACTTAATTTTGCAAAGAAACAGTTGTTTTACTTGAAAAACCACGGGGCCATTACGATCAGCTGTGCGGTCATGTGAACACAGCCTAAGAGCTCCAAGGGCTGCCACACAGAGCAGATGCATGTAGATATTCAGTGTGCATGGACCCTTCATTGAGGGGGACTGTGGATCCAATGTAAAAAGCTCAATAAGGAATGTTCTCAACAAAGACCAGAGCAGTGGTGGACATTTGCAGATAAACCTGAGGAGGTGAAGCATTGCAATGTTTGGTAGTTTCTTCAGCAGCCTTCAGACTAAAAAATATAATTATGGATAACCTCTTTATGTTTTTTATCTCCCATTAAAAAGGATATCTGGGACTTTGTAAAAAAAAAAAAAAAAAAAGAAAAAATGTGCCCAAGCCCTAACAGGCAGGTATTTGCTATCTACTGGGGGAACTGGCTGTCAATCAGCAGGACGTCAGCACTCACACCCCATCGACAGAGCAGGGCAGAAAAGATGCCACCGCTCTGTCAACGTGACATCAGCCGATCTGTGACCGCTCTGTGCCGGCAAAGAGCAGCACCGGGCACAACAAGCAGATAGGTAGTAACTACCTGCCTGTTAGTGTTTAGAATTTATATATATTTTTTGGATGCATGTTTCAATAATTGAGTATGTTCAGCAGCATATCTACTCACTTGCCATATATTCAGACAAGTTCATGTCAGAAATGTGAACTATGCGTTTACACAGCAGCAAACACTAGGTGGCGATATGTGTTTTGCCAAAAGTCACCAGCAGAACTTTGTATATGCTGGAGTCTAATGTTACAATTAATTTCATTTCCTATTGGTTTCATACTAAAATGTCACATTATTAAAGGGATTGTCTGGTTTCATAAAGCCAAAGGATAGGTGATAACTTACTGATTGGAGGCTGACTCATCTCTGGGACCCTCGCTAATTGGTAGAGCAGGGAATTTTTATCACCGATGGGGCACATTAATTCCCAATACAAAATAGAGCGGCAGGTCGTACATGCCCAACCACTGCTCCATTCATTCTCTATGGGGCTGCTGGAAACAGCTCGGTAGTCTCATAGGGAATTAATGGAATGGCAGTCAAGCGAGCGCACTGCACCCCCTCTTATCTTCTCCTCCCACAATCGCATACAAGATTTCTCCCGTGCTTCCCCCCTACTCTGGAACTCTCTACCCCAACACATCAGACTCTCATCGACCGTGGAAACCTTCAAAAGGAGCCTGAAGACCCAGCTCTTCCAACAAGCCTACAACCTGCAGTAACCCTAGCTCCACCATACCACTGCACGACCAGCTCTACCATCACCTACTGTATCCTCACCCATCCCTTGTAGACTGTGAGCCCTCACGGGCAGGGTCCTCTCTCCTCCTGTGCCAGTCGCCGTCACATTGTGTTCAAGATTATTGTACTTGTATTTGCTATGTATACCCCTTTTCACATGTAAAGCGCCATGGAATAAATGGCGCTATAATAATAAATAATAATAATAATAATAATTCTACGGAGTTTAAAAGTATCCTGTTCTGCCAGTCAATGCATGTCTCAGTGTTTGGACCCCCTCCAGTTAAATAGGTATCCTGATAGCTTTTTTCACTGGAGTACCCCTTTATGCTAAGATCCCACAATGAGCCTTTGGTGTGTTTTTGATGTTGCAGAATTTCTGCACCTATTAAGTAAATAGGTTGCTTGCAGTTTTTCATTGCGTTTTTGAGTGCGGTTTTTTTACATGCGTTTTTATCACGTTTTTCATGCTGCAGTTTTTCTTTGTGGATTACAGGCGTTTCTGATGGGTTTCACTGCGGAAACGCACTAAAAATATATGTGCATTGTTCTATGGGAAAAATCTGTGCAGAAAACTTAGCGTACCCGCAAGAGAAATTGACATTTTGCGGATTTCAAACAAGCACCGCAGCTCAGTTTATACAGAATGAAAAAAAACATAGTGGACATGAGTTTTCTATAAATCCCATCCACTATGATGAAACTGTAAGACGCTGCGATTTTGATGCAGCAAAAATACACAGGGTCAAAAATCACCGAAAACTCATTGTGGGCACACAGCCTTAAGTCTGCTGCATAGGGCACCACTCTAAAGTTTTTATTCAAAGAGGAAACTACCAAAGAAATGTACATAAATCATTAATAGCTAGCATGACTCATGTAATAAGATAAACCACTAGTGGCAGTGCAGGGATTTAGCTGGCATCCCATCATATACTTATTTAACCAATCAGATTTGTTTTTTGCTGTTATGTAATAATGGCTTACGCTCATCAGTGTGTAAAGAGCTAGAATTTAATCCATGCTCGAGATTTTATAGACCGGAACGAGGACATTACCACAATATAGTCCTGATTTATTTTACAGTAAAGTGTGATTTCCTTCAGCTTATCTTGATCTGGCCATAGACATAGTAATAATAATAATAACCATTAACTAACTGACCATGAAAGGAATCAGAAATATATAATCTATTTTACCATAACATTATCTGATAGAAAATCATTTCATGGGTTAGAAAAAATGATATATGCTGTCTGAAACCCTTCTAGGTTATTACTAATTAATGAGGTATTCCCATCTTATATATTTATGGCATATCCACAGGACACGCCACACATGTATGTCCCACTGCTGGCAGCCTGGCACCTTTAACCATAATGGCACCATAAACCCTGTCTGCAACCTCCTCAGCATCACTGCTTTGGAAAGGGGTCCATACTTGTGATGAGTGAGGGAAGATCAAGAAAGCATGAGATACTGCAGTTACTACAGGATCCAGCAGAGGGAGTGCGAGCACAGAAGGAGAGAGGAGGGGGCCTTGACATTTCTCCATGCTGGTCTCAGTGTAGTCATCATCTAAAGCACGAAATTTGTACCCTACGGGAGTTTTCTGGCCCGAGCTTAAAAATACTCAGAAATCCGATGTTAGACTCTCTCGAAAATTTCAAGTTGGGCTGAAAAACTCTTTCAAATTCCTGGGAATCAATATTAAAAAAACAAGCGTCAGGCTATGTGCCCACGATGCGGAAGTGCTCCGGATTTTTCCTGAGCGTTTCAGCATCTCCCTGGCAGAAAAAACGCATGCGGATTATACATGTGGATTGTACATGTGGATTGTACATGTGGATTGTACATGCGGATGGTACATGCGTTTTTCCTGCCAAATACATGCGGATGTGAAGCGTTCTTCACTTGCATTTCCGCATGCGGGTTGACAAGCACTTTCCAAGCGATTTTAGCATCACTTGGAAAGTGCTTGACAACTTGGTCACACTATATAAATCCATGCAACTGGCATGGATTTATATAGTGTGACCGAAAGAATGGTAAAAAATAAAAAAATAAATATCATACTTACCTGCTGATGGCCCCTGGTGTCTTTATTCGATTGCCGGCAGCTCGCGGTACACTAAAAGGACCTGCCAGCATCAGCGGTCGCGTGACCCGTCACATGACTAAATGACGTCAGCGCAGGTCCTTGAGTCCACCGCGATCTGCCGGCAAGCCGAGACAAGGACACCGGGGGCCATCATAAGGTAAATATATATTTATTTTTTATTTTATTCTTTTTTTTACAGGTTCTATGGTACCCGGGTCCGGAGGAGAGTCTCCTCTGCTCCAGACCCGGGTACCATCCGCACATTGAAGGCATGGAATCCGCATGTACAGATCCAGTGATGCGGAATCCATGCGTTCCAATGAAAGTCAATGGCGGAGAAAACGCCGCGCTTCCGCTGCTTATTTTTCCGCAATGATAATCCGCAGCGGAAAGTTCCCCAGCATGTGCACAGCACATGCGGATTATTATTGGGGAACATTGCAGACCTTCTACCAAGTGTTTTTTAAGCGTTTCTGCAGGGGAATTGCCTCTGTGGAGACGCTTAAAAAACACATCGTGGGCACACAGCCTCACACAAACAAAACCTGAAAGTTTGCGGGGTTTTTTGCATAAATTTACACCTTTAGGCCAGGTGCACACGTTCAGTATTCGGTCAGTATTTTACCTCAGTATGTGTAAGCCAAAACCAGGTGAGGAATAATCAGAGGAAAAGTATAATAGAAACAAGTCACCACTTCTGGATTTATCACCCACTCCTGGTTTTGTCTTACAAATACTGATGTAAAATACTGACCAAACACTGAATGTGTGCACGTGGCCTTAGGGTGTGTTTCTACATGCTGATTTGAAAATCTCCAGTGGTAAAAAAGCAGCAGAAATATTGCTACATTTCAGCACATTACAACCATTGCAATGCAAAGAGAAAAATCCACAGTGATATCGTCAGGTAAATGAACATGCTGCACGGGTCAAATACACAGCTCAGGTCAATTTATACTAACGGATTTCTCCACAACGTGTGAGACTTCATGAAATCCCATTCACAACGCTGTACTGTAACTTGCACCCACAATGAAAAATCTGCTGCATGTTTGTCCTGTGAGCTTGAGGCACAAGTTCTGGAGCAGTTTTCTCATATGAAGGAAAGCTAAACTTTGGGTTGTTTTGTTCCTGAAGCTGGTGGTTTCCCGTAGCAACAAGGACTGTGCCATACATTATGTTTTGTTTTTCATGTTAGGCCGGGAAGGCCATGTTTGTTTTGCTAACATTGCAGTGGTTTATGTAGCACTCTTAATAAACCATGGAAGATTTAGAGGCAGTGTTCCTGTGTCTACCTCTATGTGCAGGCCAGTGAGCAGATCTACCACACTGGGTGGAAAGGCAAAATGAGCAATTGTAAGTACACAGTGCTATATAAATATCATGACTGCAATATATTAAGAGGAAAAAAAACTTTGATGGGAGAAGTGCTTCTTTAAGGCCACATGCACAAATTTAATATTTGGTCAGTATTTTACCTCAGTATGTGTAATCCAAAACCAGGAGTGGAACAATCAGAGGAAAAGTATAATAGAAACACGTCACCACTTCTGTATTTATCACCCACTCCTGGTTTTGGCTTACAAATACTGATGTAACAAACTCTCCAAATACTCATGGTGGTGTGAATGAGCCCAAAGTGTATCCTTATATGGTCTTTTTGGGGGGTTTTTGTTACTTTTTTGGCTCTTGTAAAAAAAAAAAACAACTAGAATTCCATTAACTCCTCTCTGACATTTGTGGCAATAGTACGTCCTTGTGCCTTGGTCCTATTGGGACAAGGGCGTACTATTACTGCATAATGGGATCGAGCCCGCACACAAACTGTACGGGGCGATCGCCACCGGATGTCAGCTGATTGTAACAGCTGTCGAAGTCGATTGCAGCATTCCAGGAGCAAGGGGAGGTAAGCGCTGATACTTACTTCCTCTCCGGCGTCCCGCGCTGTCTGAGCCGGATCACAGTGGTTGTCATGGTGACCTGATGTTTATCATGACAACATCCAGGTCACCAGACAGGAGGAAGTCACTTTGATCATGTGCAGTGCGCGATCAAAGAAACTTCTCCCTGTGCATCGCTGACAGGCTGCATAGCATAGGGAGCAGCTGCATCTCTATACTATACAGGCGATCAGACTGCAAAAAGTGAAAGTCCCATAGTGGGACAATGTGTAAAAGTAAGAAAAGTGTCAAAAAAAAAAATTAAAAAAATATTAAAAAAAACATAAAAAAAAATCCAAAACAATAAAAATATACTGTACCCATAAATAAATATTATTATGAAAAAAAAAGAAAACAATAAAAGTACACATGTTTGGTATTGCAGCGTCCGGAACGACCTGACCTATAAAACTGTCCCACTAGTTAACCCCTTTAGTGAACACGGTAAAAAAAAAAAAGAGCAAAAAACGATGCTTTATCATCATACCGCCAAACAAAAAATGGAATAAAGCGCGATAAAAAGACGAGTGTAAATAAAAATGGTACCGCTGAAAACGTCATCTTGTCCCGCAAAAAGCAAGCCACCATACAACTCCATCAACCGAAAAATTAAAAAGTTATAGCTCACAGAATAAAGCGACACAAAAAAATTATTTTTTCTATAAAATACTTTTTATTGTGCAAAAGCGCCAAAACATGAAAAAACTATATAAATGTGGTACCGCTGTAAACATACTGACCCAAAGAATAAAGCTACCTTATCAATTTTACCACACGTGGAACAGCATAAAAAATAAAAATAAAATAAATTCCTGAATTGTTGGTTTTTGTTTATTCTGCCTCCCAAAAATCGGAATAGAAAGCGATCAAAAAAGTCACATGCCCGAAAATGGTACCATTAAAAACGTCAACTTATCCCACAAAAAAACAAGCCATCACATGACTCTGAAATATGGAAAAATTATAGCTCTCAAACTATGGCGATGCAAAAACTAGTCTTAGCACAAAAAATGTTTTTATAGTGTGTGACAGCTGTCAATCATAAAAACCCAATATCGATCTGGTATCGCTGTAATCACACCGACCCGAAGAATAAAGTCGTCTAATCACTTATACCACACGAGGAACGGCGTATAAAATAAACTCTAGGGTTAGGGTTGCGTTAGGGTTGCGTTAGGGTTGTACTAAGGTTGTGCTAGGGTTATGGTTGTGCTAGGGTTAGGGTTGTGTTGGGATTTTTTCAAAAGTAAAAACAAAAAAATGATGACGATATGGCGACTAGTGTTGAGCGTAAGTGCTCGCTACTTGAGTTTGCATCGGGTGCTCAGTTATGCACTGAGTATCGCGGGTGATCGAGTGACATTGATTTGCAGCTGTTATATAGCCAAAAAAACCTTGCGGGGGATTGCCTGCCATGAATGAGTGATCCCTGCATGGTTTTTTTGGGGTGTCTAACAGCCGGGAAACATGCGGCCGGTGACTCAAGAATGTTACTTGAGCACCCGAGATACTTGGTGCATACCCGAGTATCCGATGCAAACTCAAGTAGCGAGCACTTGCACTCAAGACTAATGACAACTTATCCAATATGATGGCCTAATGTTATCAAATTCTGTGTCGAACCTCTGGGTTCAAAATGTTCACTATACTCCTTGATAAAATCCTTGAGGGGTATAGTTTTCAAAATGGTGTCACTTTGTGGGGGTTTCCACTGTTTAGACACATCAGGGGCTCCCCAAACGCAACATGGCGTCCGCTAATTATTCAAGCAAATTTTACATTGAAAAAGTCAAATGGCGCTCCTTGCCTTCCGAACCCTGCCGTGCGCCCAAATAGTGGTTTTCCCCCACATATGGGGTATCGGCTTACTCAGGAGAAATTGCACAACAAATTTTGTGGTTCACTTTTCCTGATACCCTTGCGAAAATAAAAAAAAAAAAGGGTCTAAAGTAACATTTTTGTGAAAAAAGTTAAATGTTCATTTTTTTCTTCCACGTTCCAAAAATTCCTGTGAAGCACCTGAAGTGTAAGGCTAAGTGCCCACGATGCCGAAATGCTGCATATTTTTTCCGCTTCTCCCTGGCAGGAAAAACGCATGCGGATTTTACATACGTTTTTCCAGCCAGGTAGAAGCGTTTGTCAAGCGTTTTTTGCATGCATTTCTGCATGCGGGTTATCAAGCGCTTTTACAAGCAATTTTAGCATCACTTGGAAAAGTGCTTGACAACTTGGTCACACTATATAAATCCATGCAACCGGCATGTATTTATATAGTGTGACCAAGTAATAGTTAAAAAAAAAGAATAAGAATGGTAAAAAATAAAAAATAAAGATTATACTTACCTTCTGATGGCCCCCGGTGTTTTCTCCGCTGTGTCCGGTCTGTTGTATCGGTCGCGGTGGTGTTTAAGGACCTGCCATGACGTCAATTAGTCATGTGACAGGTCACGCGACCGCCGACGTCAGCGGTCGCGTGACCTGTCACATGACTAAATGACGTCATGGCAAGTCCTCACACCACCGCAACCCATACAACAGGATGGACGCATCGCTGAGGAGACCGGGGGACATCAGAAGGTAAGTATAATCTTTATTTTTTCAATTCTTTTTTTCAACAGGTTCTATGGTACCTGGGTCTGGAGGAGAGTCTCCTCTTCTCCAGACCCGGGTACCATCCGCACATTGAACTGTGTGATATCCGCATCTGCAGATGCAGTGATGCGGATGTCACGCGGTCCAATGCAAGTCAATGGCGGTGATTATGCTGCGTGTCCGCAAAATTAATGTACGTGGTGCGTATTTTTCCGCAATGATAATCCGCAGCGGAAATTTCCGCAGCATCTGCACAGCACATGCGGATTATCATTGGAGACCATGGGGCACGTATTACTGGCGTTTTTTAAGTGTTTTGCTGCGGAAATTCCGTGGCAAAAACGCTTGAAAAACGCATAGTGGGCACGCAGCCTTAAGAAATTTCTTGAATGTGGTTTTGAGCACCTTGAAGGCTGCAGTTTTTAGAATGGTGTCACTTTTGGGTATTTTCTGTCATAAAGGCCCCTCAGAGTCACTTCAAATGTGATGTGGTCCCTAAAAAAATGGTTTTGTAAATTTTATTGGAAAAATGAGAAAGTCGCTGGTCAACTTTTACCCCTTATAACTTTCTAACAAAAAAAAATTTGGTTCCAAAATTGTGCTGATGTAAAGTATACATGTGGGAAATGTTATTTATTAACTATTTTGTGTGGCATACAGTACAGACCAAAAGTTTGGACACACATTCTCATTTAAAGATTTTTCTGTATTTTCATGACTATGAAAATTGTACATTCACAGTGAAGGCATCAAAACTATGAATTAACACATGTGGAATTATATACTTAACAAAAATGTGTGAAACTACTGAAAATATGTCTTATATTCTAGGTTCTTCAAAGTAGCCACCTTTTGCTTTGATGACTGCTTTGCACACTCTTGGCATTCTCTTGATGAGCTTCAAGAGGTAGTCACCGGAAATGGTTTTCACTTCACAGGTGTGCCCTGTCAGGTTTAATAAGTGGTATTTCTTGCATTATAAATGGGGTTGGGACCATCAGTTGTGTTGTGCAGAAGTCAGGTGGATACACAGCTGATAGTCCTACTAAATAGACTGTTAGAATTTGTATTATGGCAAGAAAAAAGCAGCTAAGTAAAGAAAAACGAGTGGCCATCATTACTTTAAGAAATGAAGGTCAGTCAGTCCGAAAAATTGGGCAAACTTTGAATGTGTCCCCAAGTGCAGTTGCAAAAACCATCAAGTGCTACAAAGAAACTGGCTCACATGAGGACCGCCCCAGGAAAGGAAGACCAAGAGTCACCTCTGCTTCTGAGGATAAGTTTATCCAAGTCACCAGCCTCAGAAATCGCAGGTAAACAGCAGCTCAGATTAGAGACCAGGTCAATGCCACACAGAGTTCTAGCAGCAGACACATCTCTACAACAACTGTTAAGAGGAGACTTTGTGCAGCAGGCCTTCATAGTAAAATAGCTGCTAGGAAACCACTGCTAAGGACAGGCAACAAGCAGAAGAGACTTGTTTGGCCTAAAGAACACAAGGAATGGACATTAGACCAGTGGAAATCTGTGCTTTGGTCTGATGAGTCCAAATTTGAGATCTTTGGTTCCAACCACCGTGTCTTTGTGCGACGCAGAAAAGTGAACGGATGGACACTACATGCCTGGTTCCCACCGTGAAGCATGGAGGAGGAGGTGTGATGGTGTGGGGGTGCTTTGCTGGTGACACTGTTGGGGATTTATTCAAAATTGAAGGCATACTGAACCAGCATGGCTACCACAGCATCTTTCAGCGGCATGCTATTCCATCCGGTTTGCGTTTAGTTGGACCATCATTTATTTTTGAACAGGACAATGACCTCAAACACACCTCCAGGCTGTGTAAGGGCTATTTGACCAAGAAGGAGAGCGATGGGGTGCTACGTCAGATGACCTGGCCTCCACAGTCATCAGACCTGAAACCAATCGAGATGGTTTGGGGTGAGCTGGACCGCACAGTGAAGGCAAAAGGGCCAACAAGTGCTAAGCATCTCTGGGAACTCCTTCAAGATTGTTGGAAGACCATTTCCGGTGACTACCTCTTGAAGCTCATCAAGAGAATGCCAAGAGTGTGCAAAGCAGTCATCAAAGCAAAAGGTGGCTACTTTGAAGAACCTAGAATATAAGACATATTTTCAGTTGTTTCACACTTTTTTGTTAAGTATATAATTCCACATGTGTTAATTCATAGTTTTGATGCCTTCAGTGTGAATGTACAATTTTCAAAGTCATGAAAATACAGAAAAAACTTTAAATGAGAAGGTGTGTTCAAACTTTTGGTCTGTACTGTATATCTCTGATTTAAGGCATGAAAATTCAAGTTTTGGAAATTGCGAAATTTTCGCCAAATTTCCGATATTTTCACAAATAAACGCAAGTCATATCGAAGAAATTTTACCACTATCATGAATTACAATATGTCATGAAAAACCAATCTCAGAATCAGGGGAATCTGTTGAAGCGTTCTAGAGTTATTACTTCATGAAATGACAGTAGCCAGAATTGTAAAAATTGGCCAGGTTTTTAATGTGCAAACCACCTTTGGGGGTAAGAGGGTTGCATGCATTTTTTGGTCACACAATTCTGACATTCCAAAAATGCACCACATTTATCAAATAGTTTCATGCTGGATTAAAATTTAGACCGTCCTGTCTACATTTACACCACCTACCAGTTGACTTACTCTGTGCCAGAAATTTGCACCAAAGCTTTGGCGCATTGTTTGGTTAAATCCTACCTTGTCGTAGAAGGCACAGAAAGTGTCTGAAGCACAAATAATAAATATGGTGCAAGTACAAAACAGTTTTTGGGTGAAAATTGAGCCAGAATTCTGAAACATTTAACCTAGTAAATTTCCCCAAATATTCTTATTAAATATCCCCAAAAGTTATGCAACATTTCATAATTGCCTGTTGACTGTCAGCTACCATTTGGCTGTCATAGGTTTTACCACAAAGCAGAAAGGCAAAAATCCTCTGGGAAAAAAAGATGGTATTTTTTTCCCAATTATTGGCTCAACCCACAATCACAATGAGTTTTTTTATTGCTTTTATTAAACAAATGCAGAAATTTATCAAATTGTCTCCAATAAAAATCTACCGTTTTGTGTCTACAGCTCTGCAGCAGATACAGTTATATGAAAAAGTTTGGGCACCCCTATTAATCTTAAGCTTAATGTTTTATAAAAATTGGTGTTTTTGCAACAGCTATTTCAGTTTGATATATGTAATAACTGTTGGACACAGTAATGTTTCTGCCTTGAAATGAGGTTTATTGTAGTAACAGAAAATGTGCAATCTGCATTCAAACAAAATCTGACAGGTGCATAAGTATGGGCACCCTTTTCATTTTCTTGTTTTAAATACTCCTACATACTTTTTACTGACTTACTAAAGCACTTTTTTTTGGTTTTGTAGCTGACTCGCCCCCTAAGCCCTCGGATCCGGGCAGTAGGGGAACGATGGGGGTAGTAGTGGCGACCCGGTTCCGTGGCTCAGGGTGGTCAGGCCAGTGGCAGTCTTTTAGGTGTTTTAAGTAATGTCCGACTACGCCACCCGTGGATTGCGGTTATTAGGAACCGCTGCTGCAGGGCAGACCGCTGGGGCTGATGGTGGGTGCAGCTGAGGTGGTGTGACTCCCCACGGGAAGAGTGCTGCCCCAGGGCAGTGTAGTAGATGGTGGGAGTGATGGTGGTGAGAGTCCCAGTACCGGTAGTGCTGGAGGCGCAAAGGAGCACACAGACAACAAGTTATAGTCCAGGGTCTTTACTCACAGTTCATGTGCTCCGGGTCACTTCGGCACTGGTAGTGACCGCCCGAGCCGTGCTGCGTCCACCAGGTGTGGGGCTCGGTCAACTCCCAGGCAGTTCAGAAGTATGGCTCAGGACCCCCTTTTGTCCTTTCTCTGGCCTGCCTCACCAGTGACCCACTTTTGTCCAGCTGCCGCAAACTTGTGCGGGTAAACGTGGGCCCCGTCCTCCGCTGTCCTATATGGTGCCTTCCTAGCAGGTTTGATGAGGTGTCGCACCAATAAATGATCACGACGACCGGTCTTTGGCTGAGGGTAGTTTCTCCTCCACCAACTTGGGGTCCGGTACCCTTAATCTGCCTGACCCTTCACCCTGGATTCTCGTGGGTTCTTAGGGTCCCTTCCACCTTCTTGTTCCTGAGCCCTTCTGTTTCTCTGTCTCTTCTTCTCCTTTTCTGTTCCTTCCTGTTCCTTTCTGCTCCTTTCTCTTGGAGCTGGGATGAGCCACAATCTCAGCTCCCTTTCACCTCCTCCTCGGCCTCTCACTAGGCCCTTCTGGAGCAGAGCTCCTACAGAGCCTCTACTCCCTGTCTTCTCCTCACTGGACAGAACGAACTTCTCTCTAGAGCTAAGATGGTGCCCACCTTTTATACCTCCCTCTGACCATGAGCCCAGGTGACCAGCAACCAATGGGCTCCTACCTACGCTCAGGAACCAACCCCTATCTGCCCCTACAGCACTGGGTGTTCCACCCCCCTCCCCACTCCAGACAGGGACATAGTCGGTCGTGCCTGCACTTCTGTCTAGTGGGAGCACTGTTGAGCTGTCCCTCGGAAATGGGGTGTGTGTGCTGTATGCAGCTAACTGAGCCCTGGTCCATAC
The DNA here is from genome assembly GCF_046119375.1 of Phyllobates terribilis. Taxonomy (NCBI): domain Eukaryota; kingdom Metazoa; phylum Chordata; class Amphibia; order Anura; family Dendrobatidae; genus Phyllobates; species Phyllobates terribilis. The sequence continues at coordinate 231,377,605 of NW_027362765.1, forward strand.
TCCATCCTTACCCGGGAGTGGAATATCACACCTCTGGCAGAGGTGCAATACCCCTGTAGCGGCCGAACCCACGGGGCGCTACATAACCTCATTGAGCTTTGAACTTCATAGCCAGGTGTATGCAATCATGAGAAAAGCTACTTAAAGTGGCCACTTGCAAGTTGTTCTCCTGTTTGAATCTCCTCTGAAGAGTGGCATCATGGGCTCCTCAAAACAACTGTCAAATGATCTGAAAACAAAGATTATTCAACATAGTTGTTCAAGGGAAGGATACAAAAAGCTGTCTCAGAGATTTAACCTGTCAGTTTCCACTGTGAGGAACATAGTAAGGAAATGGAAGAACACAGGGACAGTTCTTGTTAAGGCCAGAAGTGGCAGGCCAAGAAAAATATCAGAAAGGCAGAGAAGAAGAATGGTGAGATCAGTCAAGGACAATCCTCAGACCACCTCCAGAGAGCTGCAGCATCAACTTGCAGCAGATGGTGTCACTATGCATCGGTCAACTATACAACGCACTTTGCACAAGGAGAAGCTGTATGGGAGAGTGATGCGAAAGAAGCCATTTCTGCAAGCACGCCACAAACAGAGTCGGCTGAGGTATGCAAAAGCACATTTGGAGAAGCCAATTTCTTTTTAGAAGAAGGTCCTGTGGACTGATGAAACCAAGATTGAGTTGTTTGGTCATACAAAAAGGCGTTATGCATGGTGGCAAAAAAACACAGCATTCCAAGAAAAACACTTGCTACCCACAGTAAAATTTGGTGGAGGCTCCATCATGCTTTGGGGCTGTGTGGCCAATGCCGGCACCGGGAATCTTGTTAAAGTTGAGGGATGCATGGATTCCACTCAGTATCAGCAGATTCTTGACAATAATGTTCAAAAATCAGTGACAAAGTTGAAGTTGCGCAGGGGATGGATCTTTCAGCAAGACAATGATCCAAAACACTGCTCCAAATCTACTCAGGCATTCATGCAGAGGAACAATTACAATGTTCTGGAATGGCCATCCCAGTCCCCAGACCTGAATATCATTGAACATCTGTGGGATCATTTGAAGAGGGCAGTCCATGCTCGGCGACCATCAAATTTAACTGAACTGGAATTGTTTAGTAAAGAGGAATGGTCAAAAATACCTTCATCCAGGATCCAGGAAATCATTAAGAGCTACAGGAAGCGACTAGAGGCTGTTATTTTTGCAAAAGGAGGATCTACTAAATATTAATGCCACTTTTCTGGTGAGGTGCCCATACTTATGCATCTGTCAAATTTTGTTTGAATGCAGATTGCACATTTTCTGTTAGTACAATAAACCTCATTTCAAGGCAGAAACATTACTGTGTCCAACAGTTATTACATATATCAAACTGAAATAGCTGTTGCAAAAACATCAATTTTTATAAAACATTAAGCTTAAGATTAATAGGGGTGCCCAAACTTTTTCATATAACTGTATCTGCTGCAGAGCTGTAGACACAAAACGGTAGATTTTTATTGGAGACAATTTGATAAATTTCTGCATTTGTTTAATAAAAGCAATAAAAAAACTCATTGTGATTGTGGGTTGAGCCAATAATTGGGAAAAAAATACCATCTTTTTTTCCCAGAGGATTTTTGTCTTTCTGTATAATTGTATATGATGACAATAGCAGTACGGGCTCATTTAGACGTCCGTGAAAATCAGTCTGAGCACGGATCGCTAATGCACCAACTGGTCACGGCTCTCCCAACCTGAGTGTGACAGTTTCATATATTTCTATGAGGCTGTCATGTTCGGGTCAGGAGACCCATGGCTAGTCCGTTCCATATGGTCTGATGTCAGACGTCTGAATGAGCCTTAATAGACAATAAGAAAAATCTGTGTATTCTGATTCTGCAGTCACCCCCTTCTATATGGTTGCTAATCAAGAAGTCGAGTACAGATTGAAGTGCGAATGACTGTAGACTAAGATTGTACGGTCTGTTACCATGGAGATATATGTCTGCATTAGAGATAAAGACACAAAGTGGTTTTACATTTATCGATATGTGACAGTCATTGATTTGAGCATAGTTACTGAGGAAGAGCAATCCTCCTGGCATGGATGACACACCAGCCCATTTGTAAAACACTAAAAGGACTACCCTAAGAATACGCCATCAATATTTGGTTGCTAGAAGTTTGCATCCTGAGACCCCTATAGACAAGCATAATAAAGAAGCATTAGCACTACATTAACTTTTTTTTATAGGCATGGTGGCTTTTTTAACAAACATCAATGGCTAGTACTCCAAATCAGTACTATTGAAAAATGGGACTGAGCTGCCTTAACTGATAGAAAGGGTAGTCCCTGGGTGATAGGCCCAAGGAGGTAAAAATATTTTTAAAAATGATATTCACCTAATGGGTAGGCGCCACTCCTCTGTACTCAGAGGAACTGCATCGGCCACTGATGTCATTGGGCTAGGATCAACATCTGCCGGGGAAATCATATGAGTGCTACAGCCAATCAGTGTCTACTGATTGCCTGCCACATTCATATTTCGTCCCAGTAGAAGATGGTGATCCCAATAAACTGGTGGGGAACACAATGCAAAATACAGAGGAACACAGTGCAAAATACAGAGGAATGGCGCTGGTCCTGCAGGTGAGTATCCTTTTCTTTTTTTTCACCTTTTTGATCCCATTAATAAAAGATTTTTCTTTAGTAGACAACCCCTTTAAGCTAATGAGGGAGATGTTGTGCTTGCTGGAGCGCCGAAGGGCCTCATTGTGATGATCACCAATAATGACCTTTTTCGTAAAATATATTTACTACCACACAGCAGAATTTGATAGATGGGAATAGACACAGTCATGGTCAAAAGTGTTATCACCCCCCCTGAAATTTTTTCAGAAAATGAAGTATTTCTCACAGAAAATGATTGTAATTACACATGTTTTGTTATACACATTTATTTCTTTTGTGTGTATTGGAACAACACAACAAAAAAAAAAAACACAGAAAAAAAGGCAAATGGACATAATTTCACACAAAACCCCAAAAATGGGTCAGACAAAATTGTGGGTAAACAACTTTGTGACAAGCATGTCATACTCATTCAAACTCACCTGTTGCAAGTAACAGGTGTGGGCAATATTAAAATCGCACCTGAATAAAAAGGGGAGAAGTTGACTCAATCTTTGCATTGTGTGTCTGTGTGTGCTACACTAAGCATGGAGAACAGAAAAAGGAGGAGAAAACTGTCTGAGGACTTGACAACCAAAATTGTTGAACAATATGAATAATCTCAAGGTTACAAGTGCATCTCCAGAGACCGAGATGTTCCTTTGTCCACAGTACGCAACATAATCAAGAAGTTTACAACCCATGGCCCTGTAGCTAATCTCCCTGGACATGGGCAACAGAGAAAAATTTATGAAAGTTTGCAATTTAGGACAGTTGGGACGGAGAATAAGCAGCCCCAATCAAGTTCCAAAGAAATTCAGGCTCTCCTGCAAACTCAGGTGCATCTGTGAAAGCACGAACTATCCGTCGACATTTGAATGAAATGAAATGCTACAGCAGGAGACCCAGGAGGACCCCACTGTTGACACAGTGACATAAAAAGCTAGACTGCAGTTTGCCAAAATATACTTTAGTAAGCCAAAATCCTTCTGGGAAAGTGTCTTGTGGATAGATGAGACCAAAATAGAGCTTTTTGGTAAAGCATATCATTCTACTGTTTACCGAAAATGGAATGAGGCTTATAAAGAAAAGAACACAGTACCTACAGTCAAATATGGTGGGGGTTCAATGATGTTTTGGGGTTGTTTTGCTGCCTCTGGCACTGAGTGCCTTGACTGTGTGCAAAGCATCATGAAATCTGAAGGTTACCAAAGGATTTTTGGTCGCAATGTAGTGACCAGTATCAGAAAGCTGGGTTTGCGACTTAGGTCATGGGTCTTCCAGCAGGACAATGACCCCAAGCATATTTCAAGAAGCACCCAGAAATGGATGGAAACAAAGTGCTGCAGAGTTCTGAAGTGGCCAGCAATGAGTCCGGATCTAAATCCCATTGAACACCTGTGGAGAGATCTTAAAATTTCTGTTGGGAGACCTGGAACAGTTTGCAAAAGAAGAGTCGTCCAAAATTCCAACTGAAAGGTGTAAGAAGCTTGTTGTTATTTATTCCAAAGTGCGTGCAACCAAATATTAAATTGAGGGTGCCAACAATTTTGTCTGGCCCATTTTTGGGGGTTTTGTGTGAAATGATGTCCAGTTTGCCTGTTGTTCCAATACACACAAAAGAAATAAACATGTGTATAACAAAACATGTGTAATTGCAATAATTTTCTGGGAGAAATACATAATTCTCTGGAACAATTTCAAGGGTGCCAACACTTTCTGCCATGACTGTATATATGCCCAGTGAAATTAACCCTGCAGAGAGAAAAGACTGACATCCATTACTCTGTAGGTGACTCATATAATGTCAGTTCTGTCAGCTGGTGTCCCGATATATCTCCCTATCATATGACACTTAGACTTAATGATTTGGGTGCTCTCTTGCGCAATTAGCAATAGATATTGACTCTCAATGACCAGATCCATTTTCAGGTACTAACATCTTCTGCTCAGTTACAGTGCGGCCAATAATTTATTACATAACTGTGGCTGGGATTTCATCCTTGGAATTTCCTTTCCAAAGGACGACCAGAATTACAGAATTAGAAAACTATTTATTGTAAGACCTATAGGGTTTAGGAAACTGCTGCTTCTATACTATTTAGAGTGCTGCTAATATACTGCCCTGGTAAATCTATAGGTTAATAATAAAAGGCACTTAAGAAGATCCCAAGTCTTATTGCCAAATATAAATAGGAGAAGGAGCAGACACCTGTCCCCCTCGGCCTTGTGTAAAAAGCAGCTGTCCTTCACTAGGAATAGAAGTGACAGACACAAGATGCATGCCCCCCAGCACCCCAAAGCCCTGCTCCTCTCCCACCCTGCACAAACATCAAAGCACAAAGCAGATGGCACTATATCATGGTGGGGCTATCACGTTGCTGTCAGAATGTGCATGAATCAGATTGAGTGGCGTAAAAGCCATCAATGTGATGGTATACTCCATGTGTCCTCGTCGTAAGTTCTTCAGCTATGTAATAAGCCTCTCTTGATTGCTTTACGTGAAGGGGTTAAAGGCGTGCCTGAACACAAATTTCGATAATTAAAGGGGTGTTATGTATTTTCTTTCTGGTTGCTTTTATGTGGTCCATACCACTCACTGCTCCAGTAATTGTGTGGTTTCTCTATGTGTGGTCCTATTTCTATGTGCATGTAAATATGGAAACTCACTGTTCTCGGTTTGTCAAGGCTCAGTTTATGTGTAATGTAAAAATCTCTATTTCTGTCCTATTCCTAAAGATGGTTATGTCCATAGAACAGTTTGTTCTGACCACGAATGAAGAATAGTAGCCAGTAGTGTGTAGCTGATGATCAGATAACCCCATTATAATGATTGACGGAGTTTTATGCGGTTACGGTGGGAACAATATGTCCTGTTCCTATCCTAGCAAAATATCGCTCTGTGCAAATGGCCAACAGCTTGATATTTAATTAGTTGATAGGATGTCATTTTGTTTGTGGCTAAAATCTATACATATAGACCCAGCCTTAGGCATGGCACAATTTACTGACAACTCTACTGAGCAGCCAATATAATATTACTGTAATGAAAGGTGCAGAGTAACGTTAGAAATAATTACTTATCTCAATTAGAGTAAAACCGTCAGTACATGACGGCTCCATCATTAGAAATGACAATGTACAGACTTTCCCTTTAAATTGATCTCTACTAAACCAATAATTTCCTCCCTATATTGATCCAGAAAAAGCAAAAATATAATGTAGGTAGGTGCCCATCTGTTCTGAAAAAATGGGAAAGTCCTTTATAATTCTAAATATTTAATCAGAATAAGTCCACACTCAAATATCCATTTTTTTGACAATCATCTCATATTTGTGTTTTTTAACGGACCAAGTGTCTGCCCTTCACCTCCCTCTAAAAAAAAATGGAGACATGTCCATTTTTGAAAAATATAAAGAGGATAGCGTGCAGATATCATCCGTGTGATATCAGTGCTGTCTGGTTTTTACGGTTTACCGGATGTTCGAAGTTTGAGAAGAAAAATTTTTGCATACAAAAAAACAAATGTCAAACTGATGGCAAAAATGGACACAAGTACCAAATGGATGAAAATTGGATCCATTGAACTGATGAAAAACGGGTTGTTTTTTTTCTCATATGCAAAAAAAGAGAACATCTGATCCATGTCAGGCCAAATACAGACTAGTGTCATGGATGCATATCCATTTTAAATTGAGTGATTTACTACCCCTTGTAGTCCAAGGTAACAGTCCCTGCATGAAGTCTAATTCATAGCCTTTATGAGTTGGGTTGTAAAACCTCTAATACAGAGATGTAATAAGGCATAGACTACTATGGGTCCTTACTGTGTCTTTGTATGACTGATTGCAAAAACACAATAATTGTGGCATGTGCAATCAAACGCATTATCGCAAAATTACTCTCCCCTAGAAACATTGCTATAGGAAACCACCTCCATATTATGGCACTAAATAGACCTGGGTTGGTTACATCTCTGCAGTAAAAAGCCACAGGGACTGCCCTAGAAGGTCATATAATTATTGTACCTGTGTGGCAGTGAAATTGGAGGGTAAGCTATGAACAAGATGTGGATGACCAGAGTTCTATAGTCATTTTACTTACTTATAAAAAGGCAAAAAAAAGAAACTAATTAAAAAAAAAAACTTTGCTTATTTTTTCTTACAGAAGTTACAGGGATATTTAGCTATGGTGGAGTTAGAGCTCATTGAAGTGACTCCTCACTTTTGGACATGCATTTCTGTGTCATGGAAGTAATGTGTCACTGTGGTGGATGAGGTCCAGGAGAAGATGGGGAGGCTAGGAGGGGCTGGAATATGCAGCTGTGCTACTTGGAAAGACTGAACATTTCTGAGTGGTAAATGATACCTCGTAGAACCTTCACACGGAACCATCAGCTTCACACAACACATTCACATGTATCGTTCACCGTCTGATTGAACCTTCAACCACGCATCCACCAACCATCAATCACCTGTGAATATTGGTAACCCTATCACAGAGACCTGTCAATTAGGGAATGACTTCAGTCACCCTTCTGCCTAATTCTGCAATGTGAGTTGGTCACATTTTTTTCTATAAGGGTAGCATTTTTGATTCCCAAAGATGAGAGAAGAATAACCCACCTTAAAGGATAGCCTTGTCCATTTCCCCTCTCTGGGATCCATTACTGCCCCTCCTACAGAAAACAAGCGATCTGGTCCTGGCCTTAAAGAATATGATGTCTATGCAGTATATATTTTATCCATATTTTGTATACCCATGCAATGCATTTGTGAAAATAAATATATTATATATATATATATATATATATATATATATATATATATATATATATATATATATATATACAGTACAGACCAAAAGTTTGGACACACCTTCTCATTTAAAGATTTTTCTGTATTTTTATGAATATTGTACATTCACACTGAAGGCATCAAAACTATGAATTAACACATGTGGAATTATATACTTAACAAAAAAGTGTGAAACAACTGAAAATATGTCTTATATTCTAGGTTCTTCAAAGTAGCCACCTTTTGCTTTGATGACTGCTTTGCACACTCTTGGCATTCTCTTGATGAGCTTCAAGAGGTAGTCACCGGAACTGGTTTTCACTTCACTGGTGTGCCCTGTCAGGTTTAATAAGTGGGATTTCTTGCCTTATAAATGGGGTTGGGACCATCAGTTGTGTTGTGCAGAAGTCTGGTGGATACACAGCTGATAGTCCTACTGAATAGACTGTTAGAATTTGTATTATGGCAAGAAAAAAGCAGCTAAGTAAAGAAAAATGAATGGCCATCATTACTTTAAGAAATGAAGGTCAGTCAGTCCAAAAAATTGGGAAAACTTTGAAAGTGTCCACAAGTGCAGTTGTAAAAACCATCAAGCGCTACAAAGAAACTGGCTCACATGAGGACTGACCCAGGAAAGGAAGACCAAGAGTCACCTCTGCTTCTGAGGATAAGTTTATCCGAGTCACCAGCCTCATAAATCGCAGGTTAACAGCAGCTCAGATTAGAGACCAGGTCAATGCCACCCAGAGTCCTAGCAGCAGACACATCTCTTCAGCAACTGTTAAGAGGAGACTTTGTGCAGCAGGCCTTCATGGTAAAATAGCTGCTAGGAAACCATTGCTAAGGACAGGCAACAAACAGAAGAGACTTGCTTGGGCTAAAGAACACAAGGAATGAACATTAGACCAGTGGAAATCTGTGCTTTGGTTTGATGAGTCCAAATTTGAGATTTTTGGTTGCAACCACCATGTCTTTGTGCGACACAGAAAAGGTGAACGGATGGACTCTACATGCCTGGTTCCCACCGTGAAGCATGGAGGAGGAGGTGTGATGGTGTGGGGGTGCTTTGCTGGTGACACTGTTGTGGATTTATTCAAAATTGAAGGCATACTGAACCAGCATGGCTACCACAGAATCTTGCAGCGGCATGCTATTCCATCTGGTTTGCGTTTAGTTGGACCATCATTTATTTTTCAACAGGACAATGACCCAAAACACACCTCCAGGCTGTGTAAGTGCTATTTGACCAAGAAGGAGAGTGATGGGGTGCTACGCCAGACCTGGCCTCCACAGTCACCAGACCTGAACCCAATCGAGATGGTTTGGGGTGAGCTGGACTGCAGAGTGAAGGCAAAAGAGCCAACAAGTGCTAAGCATCTCTGTGAACTCCTTCAAGATTGTTGGAAGACCATTTCCGGTGACTACCTCTTGAAGCTCATCAAGAGAATGCCAAGAGTGTGCAAAGCAGTTGTAGCACCCTGAGGACTCGGCTGCTACAGGGGTATTACACCTCAAGCCAGAGGTGTGGTATTCCACTCCCGGGTAAGGATGGAGTGTGGAACTGAGCTAGTAGGCTGCATGCACTACATACATCCCATTTCCGGGGGACAGAACGACGGTACTCCCACCAGTTTATGTGCAGGTACGACAGCGTCTGTCCCTGGCTGGAGTGGGAGGGGGGTGGAACATCCCAGTAGTGTAGGGGCAGATAGGGGGAGTAGTCTGAGTAAAGATAGGAGCTCATTGGGTGCTGGACACCTGAGCTCACACATAGAGGGAGTATATAAGGTGGGCACCATCTTAGAACAGGGTGAGTTCAGTCAGGCAAGAGGAGCAGAGCAGAGGAGCTCAGCCAGAAGGGCTGACAGGGAGCTGTGGCTCCGGCTGGGCCCAGCTCCAGAGCAGAGCCTGCAGAGAGAGAGAGGAGTCAGAAGGACCCAGAGAGGAAACAAGAAGGAACCCCAAGATCCCAGAATAAGGACAGAAGGGTGAAGGGTTGGCGGACACGGGTACCGGATCCCAAGCTGGCGGAGGCCCAAAACGAACCTTAGCCAGGAACCGGAGGTCGTGGTCAGGATCTGCCACGACCCTCACCAAATCCACTAGAAAGGCACACCGAGTATAGGGTCAGGGAGCCCAGAGGAGGCTTGACCACCAAGAGACCCGAGGAAGCTGGCCAAAAGTGGATCCCTGGTGGGAACGGCCAGAGGAAGGGAGAGTCAGAAAGGAGCTCAGGACCACGCTTCAGAACTGCCTGGGGGTTAGCCGAGTCCAGGACCTGGTGGACGCAGCACGGCTCGGGTGGTCACTCAAGGCCAGAGTAACCAAGAGAACACCAGTAAGTAAAAACCCTGAACTGCATCTCCTGACTCTGCATCTTATTTCTGCATCAGCACAACCCCCATCATCTACACCTGCTGCCCTGAGGCCATACCCCTCCTGTTGGGGGTTATACCATCACTGCTGCACATATACCACCGGCCTCAGCAGACTGCTCTGCAGCGGCGGCTTCAAAGCCGCACTCAACGGGTGGCGTAGTCGACAATCAAGTTAACATCTACTGCCATAGACTGCCACTTAGTTTGACACCCTGGGCACGGACCGGGTCACCGCCACAAGGACTACTACCCCTATCGAGATCCGGCTCCGGGTTTCCCCTACAGCACTGGCCTAGGGAGCGCGTCACAGTCATCAAAGCAAAAGGTGGCTACTTTGAAGAACCAAGAATATAAGACATATTTTCAGTTGTTTAACACATTCCACATGTGTTAATTCATAGTTTTGATGCCTTCAGTGTGAATGTACAATTTTCATAGTTACTAAAATACAGAAAAATCATTAAATGAGAAGGTGTGTTCAAACTTTTGGTCTGTACTGTATATATATATATATATATATATATATATATATATATATATATATATATATATATATATATATATATATAGCTATATTTAGAATCACACTACATCTTTACATTTTTTGACAGTGGTTCATTGTCCGTGTCTTCTTGCGGACCAAGTGATTCACGCAAAATCGCAGAGACATGTCTGATATTGATCCCAGTGTCAAAATCGGCAATGCAAGTCTGTAGGTCCATGAAAAAAAAATCAGACAGCAGCACTCGGATGCCATCTGTATGCTATTCATCTTCACAGATTTCTAGATAGGAAAAGGTAGCGAAACTTTTTTTTTGTTTGTTTCTCATCCAAGAAAAACTCATGAAACTCAGACTCAGCATTTAAAAACTAACACTGACCAAACTCTGAAAAAAAAACTACTGATGAAACTCGGACCGATATTCTCATATGAGAAAATCATTGATGTCTGAATGAGCTCTTTCACAAGTGGAATTAAGCCAGGTCTACATGGCAATTTTGGCCACAACACAGGTTTGTATGAGAAAAAAAAAATCACTCTGCTCTGACGTAGTTGCAGCATAATGCCGGTTGAATTGGGTCACATTGCAACCCTTAAGATATTGAACATACAAGTTGCATAAATTCTATCCGGTTATAAGATTTAGAAACTTACTTGTCATGGTTATTGTTTCCTAGGAGTTGCAATACAGCCCAATTCCCTTGCATTACACTTCCATATAGTAGTGGTATAGAGTGATTTTTGGTTGTACGAAAATTGCCATTTACCCCCAGCCTTAGAAGGCGCTGAATGATTGGATTATGCCAGTAAGGCCGGGGTCCCACTAGCGTATAACATAGGATGCGATATGCTAATGACACTCGGCTCCTGCTCTGTGCTCCGATCCTCTCGCACAGAAAGGAAAACAGCACAGCTGTGGAGGAGACGGAGAAATGAATTTCTCCATCTCCTCTGTTGCTGGCGTCGGCGGGAATCGCACTGCACTCGGGTGATATCCGAGGGCAGTGTGATGTTTCACATGCACCTATAGGCTTATATGGGTGCATAGTTACATAGTTACATAGTTAGTAAAGCCGAATAAAGACTTGCGTCCATCAAGTTCGACCTGTTAGTTCTGTAATTGCTAAAGTTGATCCAAAGGAGGGCAAAAACCCCAAATGATTTAGCCAATCTTCACCTGAGGAAAAATTCCCTCCCGACTCTGAAACCAGCAGTCAGAATAAATCCCTGTATCAACCTACTATTTTATTCTATTTTTAAGTATATGCAGAAATCGGCCTGGTATCTAGAAAAGCATCCAGTCCCCGCTTGAACTGGTTTAGTGAATCCGACATTACCGTCTCCTCACTCAGTGAATTCCATATTCTCACTGCTCTTACCGTAAAGAACCCCTTCCTATGCTGGTGCTGAAACCTTTTCTCTTCCAGTCTTAGTGAATGCCCTCTTGTTACCGTAATATCCCTCCTTTTGAACAAATCCCGGGCAAGATCTCTATACTGTCCCCTAACATATTTGTACACATTTATTATGTCCCCCCTCAACCTTCTCTTTTCCAGGCTGAATAGTCCTAGTTTTGCCAGCCTCTCTGGGTATTGCAGTCCCTCCATTCCCCTTATTAATTTTGTTGCCCTTCTTTGTACCTTTTCAAGCTCATTTATATCCTTTCTATATATTGGGGCCCATAACTGAGCACAGTATTCCAAGTGTGGTCTGACCAGTGCTTTGTACAGTGGAAGAACAATGTTCTCATCCTTTGCAGCTATACCTCTTCTGATTAGTGTTGAGCGATACCTTCCGATATCAGGAAATATCGTATCGGATTGGATCGGGCCGATACCCAAAAAGTATCGGATATCGCCGATTCCGATACCGGAAACCAATGCAAGTCAATGGGACACAAATATCGGAATGAAAATAAATCCTTTCTTTCCTTGTAGGTTAATTCTACATGAAGTAAAACAACTAAGAATAATGTAGAATGACATGAAAAGCCGGCAATTCATCAGCGGCATTCACCGGTACCCGACAATTTACAACAGAAAGAATAGAGCTTCACACATAGATTAGATAGATAGAAACATGTCAGTCACATGTATATATAGTACAGTGACAGTGTTGCTTACTGTACTTGTCATTTAGTGTAAAGGATTTATTAAAAAAAATATTAGTGTTTTCGTGCACCGTCTCTTTAAAAAAGCCGGCCGGCAATTCAGCAGCAGTACCCGACAATTTATAACAGACAGAATAGAGCATCACACATAGATTAGATAGATAGAAACATGTCAGCCACATATATAAGAAGTACAGTGACAGTGTTGCTTACTGTACTTGTCATTTAGTGTAAAGGATTTATTTAAAAAAATAATAGTGTTTTCATGCACCGTCTCTTTAAGAAAGCCGGCCGGCAATTCAGCATCTGTACCCGACAATTTAGAATAGAAAGAATAGAGAATCACACATAGATTAGATAGATAGAAACATGTCAGTCACATATATATGAAGTACAGTGACAGTGTTGATTACTGTACTTGTCATTTAGTGTTAAAATAAAGGATTTATTTAAAAAAAAATTGGCGTGGGGTTCCCCTTAATTTTAGGCTCTAGCGGAGGTTAAGCAGACAGCTGGGGCAAATGTTTGAAGCCTGGGAAGGGGGTAATACCCACGGAGCTTCCCAGGCTACTAATATCAGCCCCCAGCTGAATACCTAGCCTTTACTAGCTATTAAAATGGGGGAACCCCCCAAAAAAAATAACGTGGGGTCCCCCCTAATTTAATAGCTAGCACAGGCTAGGCAGACAGCTGGGGGCTGATATTAATAGCCCAGGAAGGGTGCCATGAATATTGGCCCCCTCCCAGGCTAGAAACACCAGCCGTCAGCCGCCCCAGAAATGGCGCATCCATAGGATGCGCCAATTCTGGCACTTAGCCTCGCTCTTCCACGCTGCCCTGGTGCGGTGGCAGGGGGTAATAGGGTTGGGGTTGATGTCAGCTTATAATGCCAGCTGACATCAAGCCCAGGTTAGTAATGGAGAGGCGTCTATAAGACACCCCCATTACTAACCCCATAGTCAAAGTTAAAAGAAAACACAAACACCCAGAATAAAGTCCTTTAATTGAAATAAAGACACAATTCTTTATTGTTCTAAATTAAACCATACTTACCATCACGCCCATTCCAGCTGAAGCCAACGATCTCCTGCAATAAAAGTAAAATAATAAAGCAACCTCATCCTTACCTTTCCATGGTTCCCATGACAGCTTCAGCTCTGCTACTGTCACACTGTCACAGAATACTGGAGGTAGGGGGCCTAAGCTGACCCTAAGCTGGGGCCCTGACTAATCCCTCATCCTGGAGGTACTGTTAAAGGTACAGAGGTCCAGGCCGCCAGCGTAACCCCTACCTTCTGAGGATCCCTGCACCTAAGTAATCTAGTCCTGAGAAGGACCCCGATCACAACAATAGGGAACCAGAAATAATATGCCCACACACAGTATTTAGACGAACGAGACAGTACAAGGGAAAAACCAAAACCACCTTGCATACAACTTCTAAACAACTACAACAGAGGGAACACCAACGGGAAAGGAGATAAATGATAAAGCGAGGAAAGGGAAAACACACTTCCAAATACACTTATCTCAGCAACTCCAAACACCACGATCCGCTCTGTAAGTCTGAATGAAAAGCTTTCACCGACACCTCCCAAACAGACCTGCAGGAATATAAAGGAGTCTCACTAAAGAAGCATTGATTGCAGCTGGGCGAGGCTGGACCTCAGCTAGCCCAGAGAGAGAGAGAATTAACTCCTACACTGCCGAGAAAACACAAAGCACCAACAAGTCAGCTGCGAGAAGTCAGGCTGTGTACTCGTGACGATCTTCGTGGCAACACACCCGTGACAGTACCCCCCCTTCTACGAGGGGCCTCTGGACCCTCAGGGCCAGGTTTATCCGGGTGAGTCGTGTGGAAGGCCCGAACTAATCGGTCTGCGTTAATATCCGACGCAGGAACCCACATCCTCTCCTCAGGACCATACCCCTTCCAATGAACCAAGTACTGAAGGGACCGGCGATTAAAGCGTGAATCAATGACCCTCGATACCTGGAACTCCAAGTTACCATTGACAACCACAGGAGGGGGAGGTAAAGGTGACGGTACCACCGGCGCCACATACCTCTTAAGCAATGATCTGTGAAACACGTTGTGAATTTTAAACGTAGGGGGGAGGTCAAGACGGAATGCCACCGGATTAATAACAGAACTGATTCTGTACGGCCCGATGAACCTGGGACCCAGTTTCCAGGAGGGAACCTTAAGTTTAATATTCCTGGTTGACAACCATACCTGATCGTTCACACTTAGGTCCGGACCAGACACTCTCCTCCTATCAGCCATACGTTTGTATCGGTTCCCCATAGTATTCAGATTCTTCAGCACCCCTCTCCATACTGAAGCGAGAGATGAGGAAAATCGTTCCTCCTCCGGAACCCCCGAAGAGCCCCCCCTACTGAAAGTACAAAACTGGGGGTGAAAACCATATGCCCCAAAAAACGGGGACTTACCAGTGGACTCGCTCCGCCTATTATTGAGAGCAAACTCTGCCAGAGGTAGGAAAGAAGCCCAGTCCTCCTGGTTCTCTGACACAAAACACCGAAGATATGTCTCCAAGCTCTGGTTCATACGTTCCGTCTGACCATTGGTCTGAGGATGAAAAGCCGACGAGAATGACAAATGCATCCCCCGCCGTGCACAAAACGCCTTCCAGAACTTGGACACAAACTGAGACCCCCGATCAGACACCACCTCGGAGGGTACCCCGTGAAGCCTCACAATCTCCCCAATGAACACCTGCGCAAGAGTTTTAGCATTAGGGAGAGCAGGAAGAGCGATAAAATGTGCCATCTTGCTGAACCTGTCCACTACAACGAGTATGACCGTTTTACCCGAAGACGGAGGGAGGTCAGTAATAAAGTCCATAGACAGATGAGTCCAAGGACGCTCCGGGATCTTCAAAGGTAAGAGGTCCCCAGACGGACGGGTATGTGAGGTCTTAGAGCGCGCACAAACCCCACAGGACGCGACAAAAGTTACCACCTCTTTATGTAAGTTAGGCCACCAAAACCGACGCGAGAGGAGATCCACAGTTGCTTTACTCCCCGGGTGTCCTGCAAAAACTGAGTTATGGTGTGCCTCGATCACCTTTTGTCGCAACTGATCTGGAACGAACAGTCTCCCCGGAGGTCCAACAGGGGCGTCTCCCTGAGCCTCCAATATCTCCTCCTCCAGCTCAGAGCATACTGCCGAAACCACCACCCCCTCCTGAAGAATAGGAATCGGGTCGTCCGTATTCCCGGCCCCAGGGAAACTACGAGATAAGGCATCCGCCTTTACATTTTTAGACCCAGGACGATATGTAACGACGAAATTAAACCTGGTAAAAAACAATGACCACCTAGCTTGTCTGGGATTCAGACGTTTAGCGGACTCCAGATATAGCAGGTTCTTGTGATCGGTGATGACGGTGACCGGATGAACTGCCCCCTCCAAAAAATGGCGCCACTCCTCAAAAGCTAACTTAATGGCCAAGAGTTCCCTATTGCCGACATCGTAATTCCTCTCAGCGGACGACAATTTTTTAGAGAAAAAGGCGCACGGATGCCACTTACCAGGGGACGAACCCTGTGACAATACTGCTCCCACCCCTACCTCGGAAGCGTCTACCTCTACAAAGAATGGCTGAGACGCATCAGGTTGAATGAGTATGGGTGCCGAGGCAAAACATTTTTTCAAGGAGGAGAATGCTTGACAAGCCTTGTCAGACCACCTAGAAAAATCCGTCCCCTTTTTAGTCATGTCTGTGAGAGGCTTAACCATGGACGAGAAATTACGAATGAACTTCCGGTAATAGTTAGCAAACCCCAGGAAACGTTGTAGTGCCTTAAGATTCTCCGGCCGATCCCACTCAAGAACTGCCCGCACTTTCCCAGGGTCCATACGAAAACCGGACGCTGAAACCAGGAAGCCTAAAAACTGGAGTTCCTGTACGGCGAACACACACTTTTCCCACTTGGCATACAGTTTATTATCCCGCAAGATCTGTAACACCTGTCTAACGTGCTCCTGATGAGACACCAGATCCGGCGAGTAAATTAAGATATCATCCAGATATATGACAACAAACTGTCCCACCAGGTGGCGAAAAATATCATTAACAAAGTGTTGAAACACCGCCGGGGCATTAGTCAGACCGAATGGCATGACAAGGTTCTCATAATGCCCCTCCGGAGTGTTAAAAGCCGTCTTCCACTCATCCCCCTCCTTCATCCTAATCAGATTGTACGCCCCCCTGAGATCCAACTTAGAAAACCATTTGGCGCCCACGATCTGATTAAAGAGATCGGGAATAAGTGGGAGCGGATACGGATCTCGGACCGTAATCCGATTAAGTTCACGGAAATCCAGGCAAGGGCGTAGGCCTCCATCTTTCTTCTTAACAAAGAAGAACCCCGCGGCCACCGGAGAAGATGAAGGTCTAATATGCCCCTTAGCCAGACTTTCAGAAATATAATCCTTCATGGCCTGCCTCTCAGGACCAGAAAGGTTATACAACCTAGCTTTAGGTAACTTGGCCTCAGGGAGCAGTTTTACAGAACAGTCATACACGCGATGAGGAGGTAGTTCCTGACACCCATTCTCCGAGAATACATCCTCAAAGTCCGCCAGAAATGGAGGTAAGACCCAAGGAGTAACCGCACCGATGACCGTGTTCATGCAGTTTTTATTACAGAATTTACTCCATTGGCTTATCTCTCTGGTTTGCCAATTAATAACCGGGTTATGCTTAGCTAACCAAGGAAGGCCCAACACTATAGGAGTGGGAAGACCCTCCAACACGTAGCAAGACAACAGTTCTTTATGTATTGCCCCCACTTGAAGTTTTACGCCATGCACAGCTTGCAAAAAACTTCCCTGACCGAGAGGTCTGGCATCGATCGAGAATATGGGGATGGGTTTAGCCAACTCACTCAATCGCATACCTTGAACCCGGGCAAACCGAGCATCAACCAGATTAGCCCCGGCCCCACTATCCAGAAGAACAGATATCCTCTCAGTTCTCGTACCCACCACCACCTCCGCCGGTACGAGAAACTGAGACGAACCTAGGGACGAAATACCTACTCCCAGATTGCCGTCCACCACACAACCTGGGATCAACAGTTTTTTCGACGACTCTTTACTCTGCAAGGGACGGGATGGACACCCCCCAATAAAATGTCCCTTTTTCCCGCAGAGAAAACACCTTCCTGTCTTATGGCGCACCACCGGTCCCCTTCCCCGAAATGATGTCCCTCCTAATTGCATAGGCTCCTCCGGACTGACCAGGGGAACCACCATATGAGGGGACCTTGTAGGAGGTGGAGACATTACAGGGGGTAGAGTTATCCCGCACCTCTCCCGAAGCCATCTGTCAACGCGAATAGCAAGGGCCATAGCGGCTTCCAGTGACGCGGGAGAGTCATACTGTGCCAACACATCCTGTAATTTGTCGGATAAACCATGACAAAACTGGCTCCTAAGAGCCGGGTCATTCCACTGGGTGTCCGTGGCCCACCTACGGAACTCCGAACAGAATTCCTCCGCCGGACGATCTCCCTGCTGAATCCTACGTAACTTAGACTCAGCAAGGGAGATCCGATCTGGGTCATCATATACGAGTCCCAGAGCAGCGAAAAACCTATCCACTGACTGGAGAACCGGGGAGCTTGGGGGAAGAGAGAACGCCCAAGATTGTGGGTCCCCTTGTAGGAGCGAGATGACAATTCCCACCCTTTGTTCTTCACTGCCCGATGACCGAGGCCGCAGCCGAAAGTACAATTTGCATGCCTCCCGGAAAACAAAAAACTTGTCCCGCCCCCCAGTGAACCTGTCAGGGAGAGCTACTTTAGGTTCTGGTCCGGCTTGCTCCAGAGGATGCAAAACCTTGGACCTAACGTCCGCCAGCCCCATGGACAAACTCTGCAACTGCCGAGCTAGACCGGCTACTGGATCCATGGTAGCTGGAGAAAAACTAAGATGGTCGGTGAAAATGTCACACTGTCACAGAATACTGGAGGTAGGGGGCCTAAGCTGACCCTAAGCTGGGGCCCTGACTAATCCCTCATCCTGGAGGTACTGTTAAAGGTACAGAGGTCCAGGCCGCCAGCGTAACCCCTACCTTCTGAGGATCCCTGCACCTAAGTAATCTAGTCCTGAGAAGGACCCCGATCACAACAATAGGGAACCAGAAATAATATGCCCACACACAGTATTTAGACGAACGAGACAGTACAAGGGAAAAACCAAAACCACCTTGCATACAACTTCTAAACAACTACAACAGAGGGAACACCAACGGGAAAGGAGATAAATGATAAAGCGAGGAAAGGGAAAACACACTTCCAAATACACTTATCTCAGCAACTCCAAACACCACGATCCGCTCTGTAAGTCTGAATGAAAAGCTTTCACCGACACCTCCCAAACAGACCTGCAGGAATATAAAGGAGTCTCACTAAAGAAGCATTGATTGCAGCTGGGCGAGGCTGGACCTCAGCTAGCCCAGAGAGAGAGAGAATTAACTCCTACACTGCCGAGAAAACACAAAGCACCAACAAGTCAGCTGCGAGAAGTCAGGCTGTGTACTCGTGACGATCTTCGTGGCAACACACCCGTGACAGCTACATCGAGATGACAGGCTGGACCGCAGCAGAACGCTGCCATCCAGCCTGTCATCCCGCAGACACTGAGAAGTGCAGGCATGCTTGCGCTCCTCAGTGTCTCTCTGTGACGTCATCCAGATGAGCCGAGTTCATGTCCAATGAACTCAGCTCACCTCATGCACGTCACTGACAGCGTGGGAAAATTCTCCTGCACTCAGCGCTTCAGCGTGAGAATTCTCCCACGCTGTCAGTGACATACATGAGGTGAGGTCATGTCCAATGAACTCAGCTCACCTCATGCATTGTTTGGCAGGAGCGATTCCTCATGAATCCGTGTTGGTTCGGGGTTAATAGATTATTAGCGTCAAGATGCTCCATGATTGCCTCATTAATAAAGCCTTCAAAAATTTTGCCCACAACGGACGTCAGACTCACCGGCCGATAGTTTCCGGTGTTACTTTTTGCTCCCTTTTTGAATATTGGCACTACATTCGCCTGTCGCCAATCAAGTGGTACAGACCCAGTCTCAACAGAGTCCTTAAATATAAGATATAACGGTCTGTCTATCACATTACTTAGTTCCCTTAGTACCCGTGGGTGTATGCCATCAGGTCCTGGTGATTTGTTTATTTTAATGTTACTGAGGCGTTTCTGTACCCCAGCTTGGGTTAGATTTGTCATACTTAGTGGAGGATTAAGCTTGTCACTTCTCATTTCGCCTGTTAGTTCTTTTTCCTTTGTGAAAGTTGACGAAAAAAATTTATTTAATAGATTAGCTTTATCCTCATCTTTCTCTATGATTTTGCCTTCATCACTTTTTATCGGTCCAATATTATTCGATTTAATCCTTTTACTATTTATATACGTAAAGAACAGTTTGGGATTTGATCTACTTTCCCTAGCAATACGTCTCTCTGTTTCCTCCTTCGCTATTTTTATTTGTTTTTTACAGGTTCTCGTTTTTTCCTTGTAACACATTAGTGCCTCCTTACTGTTTTCCTGTTTTAATCTCTTGAATGCCTCTTTTTTGCTATTTAACGCCCCTTTTACGTTCTTGTTCAACCATATTGGTTTCCTCTTATTTCTGGCCCTTTTATTCCCATACGGTATATATCTCTCGCACTGAGTATTCAGAATTCTTTTGAAGGTTTCCCATTTACTATTCGTATTTCCTTGATTAAGAACTTTGTCCCAGTCTATAAGTTGAAGGTTTTCTTTCAGCTGATCAAACTTCGCCCTCCTAAAGTTTAATGTTTTAGTTGTTCCCTTATTGATAACCCTACTGAAGGGCATTTTGAAATTGATAATATTATGATCGCTATTACCTAGGTGCCCCCCTATCTGTACCTCAGTTATTCTATCAGGCCTATTAGTCAATATTAAGTCCAACACTGCCTTCCCTCTCGTTGGTTCCTGCACTAGTTGGGAGAGATAATTATCCTTGATATTTGTCAAGAACCTTTTTCCTTTCTGCAATCTACAGGTTTCTGTTTCCCAGTCAATATCCGGGTAGTTGAAGTCCCCCATTACAATCACCTCATTATGTTTTGCTACTTTGTCTATTTGTCCTAATAGCAGTTTCTCATTCTCCTCTGTTATATTGGGTGGCTTATAGCAGACCCCCAGTAATATTTTATTATTATTTTTTGCCCCCTCTATCTCTACCCACATGGACTCGACCCCCTCTTCTCCCTCTCCTATATCTTCCCTTAGTCTGGGCTTTAGACGTGACTTTACATATAAGCAGACTCCTCCGCCCTTCCCCTGTTTCCGGTCCCTTCTAAATAAACTATAATCTGTTAAATTTACCGCCCAGTCGTAGCTATCGTCTAGCCAAGTCTCTGTTATACCTACGATGTCATACCTCTCCTCCGATATAAGCGCCCGCAGCTCATCCGCCTTATTGGTCAGGCTTCTTGCGTTGGTCAGCATGCAAGATAAAACTTTGGGGTTATTTAGCATCCTATTCTTCTCTAATGATCTAACTGTACTATCCCCACCCCCCTCTCCACTCTCATTATATTCACTTCTCCCCTTCCCCCTTGCTTGCCTCACATCCCACCTATTTCCTTGGTTTCCCCCCCCCGTCTCTAGTTTAAAAACTCCTCCAACCTATTAGCCATCTTCTTCCCCAGCACCGCTGCACCCTCCCCATTGAGGTGCAGCCCGTCCCTACGGTAGAGCCTGTAGCCGACAGCGAAGTCGGCCCAGTTCTCCATGAACCCAAACCCTTCTGGCTTGCACCAACTCTTTAGCCACTTATTCACCTCCCTAACCTCCCGTTGGCGCTCCTGTGTGGCTCGCGGGATTGGTAGTATTTCTGAGAAAACTACCTTGGAGGTCCTTGCCCTAAGCTTCCTACCTAGATCCCTGAAATCATTTTTAAGGACCCTCCATCTACCACTCACTTTGTCATTGGTGCCAATGTGGACCATGACCGCTGGGTCTTCGCCAGCCCCACCCAGTAACCTGTCAACCCGATCCGCGATGTGCCGGACTCGAGCGCCAGGGAGGCAGCACACCGTTCGGCGATCCCGGTCTTTGTGACAGATTGCCCTGTCTGTCCCCCTAATAATAGAGTCACCCACTACCAGGACCTGTCTAGCCTGCCCTACACTTCCCCCCTCCCCCTCATTACTGGAGCATACACTCCCCCGGCGGTCAGAGGATCTGTCGTGCTCCAATAATGCCGGTTCTGAACCAGCCTTCCTATACTTCTTCCCTCTATCCCTTCTAACTGTTACCCAGCTCCCTGCCTGTTCAGCCTGCGCTTCCCCACTAAGCTCCACCCCCAGTGTTGACCCATTGAGTGTCTGCTCGGTGAGCAGCAAACTCCGTTCCATGTTGTCGATGCTCCTCAGTACCGCTATCTGAGCACTTAGATCCAGGATTTGGGCTTCCAAGTGCACGATATGCTCACATCTCTCGCAGCAGTATGGATCCCTGAGCGGTAGCTCAGGGAATGCATACATTGCGCAAGATGTACACTGCACGGCTCCGGCCAACATGGACGTCATTCTAAATATGGGGATACAGTCAGTATATATGTACAAGTACAAAACACAATTATTTATATATAGGTGTATGGACGGGGATCAATTAGGGATGTGCAAGTGTATCGATTAGATATCGGCGCGGGATCAGTTAAGTATGGACGGGGGATCAATTAAGTATCAATTAAGTATGGACGGGGGATCAGCTGAGTGGGTCAGGTGGATTAATTAAGTATGGACGGTGTGTCGATTAACTATGGACTGGGATCAATAAGTATGGACTGGGGAAATAATTAATTGTGGACTAGGGAATCAATCAATTAATTATGGACAGGGGGTTTAATTAAATAGGATGGGGGGTAAAGCAAATAAATAGGTATGGACGGTGGGTCAATTAACTAAGGACTGGGGATCAATAAGTATCAATAATATCAATAAATATGGACTGGGGAAATAATTAATTGTGGTCTGGGGAATCAATCAATTAATTATGGACAGGGGTTAATTAAATATGGTGGGGGATAAGGCAAATAGATAGGGACTGGGGATGAGTAAAAGTGGACAAGGGGAATCTATTAAATAGGACAAGGGGGATCAATTCCGCATGTAATCGCAGCATGCTGCGTTTTTTTTTTTTTTCACTCTGATCACAATCTGATCAGAGCTAAAAAAAACTGCATATGAGCAGACACTTATAGATTAGCATTGGACCGAATGCAATCTGATTTTTTATCAGATTGCATTTGTTCAATTTAATCGGAAGTGAGAGCGAGCCCTAATTGTAATTCTACAAATTTTAAGTCATTTTTTTACATAAATCATTTTGTTTGAATTTTTTTTTCAAAATTTTTGTAAAGATAAAAAAAAGCCCTACAGATCCACACATACAGCCGTCCATGTAAACGGATCCCTGTGCCAGAGTATGAGACGTAATATGTCACCATCCTATAAGATATTTTTTCCTAGCAGCAATGCTTCCAGAGAAGAATAAATATGATACAGCGTGCAGGATTCCACCTAATTTCCTTCTGCCTTTGCAATGATATCACTGGAATGTAGTCATATAGTTCTAGCCCTATAAAAAGATATGGGTGCCATATTTCGTCTCTGTATTAGACTACATTCACAAATGTGGATTTTTGATCGGCCAGCACACAGACCCATTGAGTATGTCATATTCTTAACCACAAAATCGGATCAGAATAGGACTTGTTCTCAATCTCACAGTCAGATCCGTGATTTTCACGGATGTGTGAATAGATCCATGTAACTCTATGGGTCCTTGTAGCCTTATTCAGAGGTCAAACAAAAGCCGTTATATGTCCATGTGCATGAGCTCTTACTAACAAGAACAGCATTTGTGTTTTTCTGACAAGTATTTCTTCCATCCTCTGTACCAGAGTTCTGTATCTCTCTTTAAAAAACAGCTATTATACCTCATTAATAAATCACATTTAAATATCAGCAATATATATTTATATATCATCTATTAATTATAAGCCCAATGATAACCACGCAGCAATGGAACAGTCACATCAATCTTACCCATGTGTTAGAAGCCAATCGTTTCTGACACATACTTCTCACATAATACGGCAGTGACAGCTTTGGCACCTCGTATCCTCATATCAGACAACCTTTCACTCCTAAGCCTTGACCCCTACTCATTAGCTTTCTAATCACTAGAATCAACAGCTTCTAGCTACATGTATAGCTGGATTTCTAGCTGCTGCCGTGTGTGAATACCCCTAGATAACCAAGTAGGACCCCAATATGATTTTGCCAATACTCGCTTCCTTATCCCAATATTGCCGATGAATTGGTTACACTGCAGCATTATATTTGTAGTTCTTTGTTCATTATGCTGATCCCCTTGTCACACTTATCTCCTCTATAAACACCATGTAATGCAATATGGGCACCACACCTTCTCCAAAAAGTCCTGACTCACCCCTATAAAGGCGCTAACCTTAACCACAACTCATCTATTACTCCTCGCTACATATAAATGTGGTGTAGACAGACTTCGCCATCAATAAGCCCATAGTCTCCAGATGTGGCAGATCTAAATTTATATATAGCAGAACTAAATTTGCAACTCACACAAATCAGTGTAATATGTACCATTCTCCATAGGACTCTACGTAAACCCGAGATAACTAATGCAAGGATACAGTGTTAAACAACTCAGCAGCAAATTCAGCTCTGCTACATCTGCGCCTATTTGAATTGTCATTAATAAGCAGAACCGACAGAATTCAGATTGTACAGTCCCATGAAAAACTTCCATCCATCCTATGCCTGGAATATCAGAACGAAGGTGTTGAAAGACACCCTGACACTGGATAAATCAGATTCTTCCAAGATCAATAACCTTGCTCTCTAGAACACTTGGAGCTCAAGTCACAGCTACATTAGTCAGAAAATAATTTGCATCTGAGACACAGTTGCTCATCTTTAAAGGTCAGCCGTATGGAAAATTACCAGTGGCTACATTTCCCTCTAGGAATATCCGCACAAGGGAGAACGTTCTACCGTATTCAGTATATATCAAGAATTACAGAACTACAGTGTTCAGCGAGAGCCCACGGAACAGGTGACTATTGATTCCCATCCTTCACTCTCCAGACAGCGAGACCCTTCTTGATGACGAGAGTTATTTCTGAAATGACTAATGACTGAGCCCATGTGGACTATTCATTACATGGAATGTTACTGTGGACACCGCTGCCATTTTTGTAAACAGTAAAAGTCACCCGGCACCGCTCCAGCATTACTTTCCCATAGGAATAATCCAAAGGTCTCTGCTCACTTACCATCTTGGTGGGTCACCCTAATGCCTATGGAGAGAATGGAGAGGCAAGAGGTGTCTGCTAGCTCCTCAATACAGACACCCAAAGCTTCCTCCTAAAGAGTTGCCTCTAATTTGTACTGTGCCCATTCACACACCTGCTCCCACTTCTGCCCTGATTGGATGCCACTAACTACTACACCCCCCCACTTCCAATCCTATGCCAGCTAACCCCTGATTGGAGGGACAGACATTTCACCAAATTTAGCCTGTGTCATAGGAAGGGGGGGCCAACACAAAAATAAAAGGCCAGGTAAAGAGGGAGGGGTCAGTGACAAGTATGAACACATGGTACTCTTCTCACTGTAAATAGTTAAAGGGAATTTCCAGTACTTGCCAGCCCCCTCTCTATAAGCAAGCCCTCCCCCTGCCAGAGCTGGAGCCCCCGGATTTATGACAAGGGCTGAGAAGAATAAGTATCAGATGACCCCCAGCTCATTCCTCCAGGCAATAGATTAGAAATAGAAGCAGCTGCAAACGTGACTAGTAACGGTACAATCTATGTCAAGAGAATTGTAGGCAAACAGACTGGTATCTCACATCAGGGCAATGCTAGAAGAAAGGAAGAGAGGATAACTTAATGCAAATATTGCCAAATACTCAGTGCCACCCTAAATGTGGCATCAGATAAAACTTTGCCTTCTAGAAAACCATAATCTGTCCTTTATACGTTCATCACGGGTTCATTCAATGAGTTGCTCAATTCACAAAACTGTACAATAAGCAATTAATGCAAAAAGCAAGAAATTCATTTTATTGTAAATGCCATAGTTGGACTCCATGAATTCTACATCATTTCTAAAGTTTCCTAAACTTTCTTTGAAACATTCTACCTAATGCCACATATCCGGGAGAAAGGTATAAGTATTTTTCAGGCACTTATTTTATATCAATAGATGGGTGAACTAAACAAGTGTAATAGAAGAGAAACACAGCCTTTAAAAGGTCCAAGTAACATGCACATTTACTACATGCAGTGCACGCAGAGTCCTTTGAGGAGTCTGTTAGAGGGGTCCGCTCCAAAAGATACCTGAATACAAAATCACTCAAAAATGCACGAAAGACTCTTCCTAATAATTTCTACTCCAAAATTACTTTGCTGATCATATGTTCAGTCTTCTGAAGGTTTTGAAAAACGTCTGCTGGGTAAAAAGAAGGTGCATGTTACTTTTTTTGAAAGGTGCAAAGTAAGCGCTGTCCATTCAGAAGGATGCAAGAAAAACCGCTTCAGGGAAAGAAACTGTTCAAAAACACATGGAAAAACTCTTCAAAACCGCTTCAGGAAATGAAAAACCCCTCCCAAGAAAAAGAGTTTATTGATACAGTTTCCATTACAACACTCTTTAACCCTGATTCATAAAAGCTTTTACACCAGTATTTTGGCGTAAAAAAAACTTTGAAAAGTCACAATATTTTAGTGCAACTCGAGGGTGAGCTAACATTTTGCAACTTTTGGCATTCTCACGCCATTTTTGGCCACATCCAACAAAGTGGGTGCAGCTGTGGCAGGATGGGGGCGATGGGACTGCAGCTCTTCAAATTCATGATGAGTGCCGACATTCGCTATGACACATATCTTACTCCAGCAAGGAATGGACAAGGATCTGTGCTGAGGCGCACACCACTCGTTCGACGTTCCTGATTCATGAAGAGTCCTCTTCATAAATCTGGAGCTTCTGACTCCAGCACATCTCCTCATCAAGATCAGCGTGAACAAAGCCGCTCTTGATGAATCGGGGCCTATGTTTTCGACCACTTTGAAAAAACTCCATGGCACATAGCCTTAAGTTCTCTGTATGCCTGGGATTAACTAAGTTTGCTGGAAGCTTTCTAGGTTATAATGTTACTGTTCTATAAATGATAAAGGTCACTGATGGATAACTTTTAATATCTGGTGAAATGTTCTTGCATCTAAGGCAATAAAACCTGTGCCCGTCTTGCTAGGGTGGAGAATGACAGGTGGCTGTGTAAATCTCATGGTGTGTCAATGACAACATTAAGTTCACAGTGCAAGCAAGGGGGCTGTAAAATAAAGGTGAATTGCTACTGAAGTCAGGTTCCCATCATGTTTTGGCTTGTGGCTCTGTTGGAAATTATAGCTGAACCCCAGAAAAGTGAGATTTGGATGCCCCCAACGGAGTCATGGAATTGAATTATTAAACGGAGTCTAAAACATGCAACTTTGTGGTCTCTCTTTTCATTTTGGCTTTATCTTTAAAGTTTGAGACAACAGAGCAGTCCACTGCGTTTTTCATTTCTGATATCAAGTACAATAAAAAAAAAGCTCAAACAGAATCCAAAGTTGCATGTTTTGGAGACTCCGTATGATAGCTGAAGTCTATGGCTCTGTTGGGGGAACGTCCGAAAGGCTTTTTTCATGGGATCCTACAAGACCCTCGACAGAGTGGCCAACTGTGTGAGCAAGATGTGATGTCAACATTCCCTAAGGGCACACTGACACTGGTGTATAACACGGCCGAGTGCTCTCTGGTGTTTTATCAGATAGCACTCGGCCCAATGTTATACTATGGGGCAGTGTAGACCTGCAATTTTTTTCTCATTACGATTCGGCATGAGAACTCAATCGCAGCATGCTGTAAGTGCCTCCAATAATCAGATCACGGGCACCCATGCAAGTGTATGGGTGCGAGTGAAACATTGGACTGCACTCGAATGACAGCCATCATGTCGTGTCATGATGTCAATGGAGAAGATAGAGAAATTAAGTTCTCCATCTTCTCCGCACCTCTGCTGTGATTCTCTCATGCGATCACAGTAAGATGACTCTTGGCTCAAACTCTGACAGAGTTTGAGCCCAGTGTCATTACCATAATCAGCCCAATTCTGCCACACGACAAAATATACAGCAGTGTGAACGAGCCCCAAAAGTTTCAGCCTTTTTCACACACAAAAATGACTCTGCATGCCACTGTTATGGCAGGTTGGGAGTTGTAGCCAGAAAACTAAAGGTTGGAGATTAAGGCCACGTGCACACGTTGAATATTTGCTGAGTTTCTTACCTTAGCATGTGTAAGCCAAACCCAGGAGTGGAAAAATCAGGAAAAGTAATAGAAACACGTCACCACTTCTGTATTTATCACCCGCTCCTGGTTTTGGCTTACACATACTGAGGTAGAAAAATCACCAAATACTGAACGAATAGACATGACCTAAGGTTCTTGGTTAACAAGCAAAAAAGTTCTGCACATGGCAGGTGCCAAATATATTTCAAACCTGTGTGTGGGTGTTACGGGGGTGAGTGAGCAAGCTGCATAGTTGTACCCATCTTGTATTACTTCAGTGCAATTAGAGGCATTAGGTTAAATACCAGTCATCTACAACTGATATAAAAAAACACTGCTAGAAAAAGAAAAGTCTTTTACTTATGAATTTAACAGAAAATAAGACATGTGATTTACCTGTGTGTGAGTGAGTATGTAAACTTCTGTAATAGCAGGTATCTGTCAGGTTGTAATACAAAGAATGATAGTAGTAGTTTGTAGTCAATATATTTGATTTGCAGAAATCAATCAAAAGAGAAGTTCACCAAAGTTAAGGTTTTTCACAAATACAAAGTTGTGGTTTATGTCTACAGGGAACTGCTTACTTCCTAAATGAGTATGCTTGCTTGTAACTTCCTGGTGCACACGCTATTCTACGGCCTCCCACCTAACTGTGAAATCACGCCGTGATGATCTATAGGTTTTATATACTCAATACTAATAATTTCAGAACATAGTGTGATGAATCTACAAATTTAAATACATTCAAACATTCTGCCCAACGCCAGTCAGCCCCTAGAAAGGTTATTTGTCCAGGTAATTGTTTGTTTGAGAACGATTTCTAAAAATAAACGTGGCTGTAAAACATATTGGGCCCCATTCATCATTTGTGAGGGTTTTTAAGTCAATTTTTTTAAATCTTCTGGTATTTGTTACTAATTTTATCACCAAATCACTCCGAGGGGGAGAGTAAACTGGAGTAAACTTGGGGCAAAAAAAATTGCGAATTTTTAAAAATTCACAAATAATGAATCAACCACAAACATCTGGATTACAAAAAACATGCACATGATGGTGAACAGAGACAAAACGGACGAAAAAGTAGACTTCAAAATAGGCGCAACTAATGCCTCATTCAGACATCCTGTCTGTAGTTTTCACAAATAGAACATGCACCCTTTAAAATCTATGGTTTGCAATTTATTTATTTTTTCATATGTAAAAATCACTGATGAATCACTGATGGTAAAAAGCGACACTGACCAAATACTGATGAAACTCTGACCATTTTTTGCATATATGAAAAAACAAGGACATATGAATTAGACCTAAAGCACAGTTTGTTTGCTTCTTAAAACTAACTGCGGTATGGGGAGAGGAAATTTCCGTAACCAAAAAACATCTATAAGTATAGTATGTTTATAGAGGACGTTTGTTGTTTTTTTCTATTGATTTATTCATTTTTTTTCGTTTTGGGATAGATCTGTTGTTGATTCTCTGAAAGTGTACATTTTTAGACAACTTTCAAAAAGCAGTACTTTGGTCTGTATTTTGCATCAATATTTGTAAATCAAAACTTTCTCTTTAGCATGACTCTGCTTTTGGCCAGAATTGTGAAATCAATATGAACTCCACCCCTTGAGGCGATGCTAACATCAGTGCCCAGTTGAGGGTACAGCAGGGTGTGAAGGAGACCATGGAGTGGTATAAAGTACTGCTTAGGGCCATACAGGGAGGTACTAGTCAAGGGCACTCAAGCTCTTTTTTTTGCGATCTGGATCATTTAGCTCTGCGTGACAAAAAGATTTTTTTATTTTGGATCCCCATTAAATACAGAGGGGAAAATAAGTATTTGGTACACTGCAGATTTTGCAAGTTTTCCCATCTACAAAGAACGGAGAGGTCTTCAATTTTTATCATAGTCTCAACTGCGTGAGACACAATCTAAAATAAAAAAAAAAACAGAAAATCACATTGTATGATTTTTGAATAATTAAATTGCATTTTACTGCATGAAATAAGTATCTGATCACCTGCCAGCAAGCAAGAATTCTGGCTTTCACAGACCTGTTACTTTTTCTTTAAGAAGCCCTCCTACTTTGCACTCATTAACTGTATTAATCTCACCTGTTTGAACTTATTACCTGTATAAAAGACACCTGTCCATACAATCAATCACACTCCAAAGTCTCCACCATGGCCAAGACCAAAGAGCTGTCTAAGGACACCAGGGACAAAATTGAAGACCTGCACAAGGCTGAGATGGGCTACAGGACAATAGAAAAGCAGCTTGGTAAGAAGGAAACAATTGTTGGCACAATTATTAGAAAATGGAAGAAACACAAGATGACTATCAATCTTCCCCGGTCTGTGGCTCCATTCTACATCTCACCTTGTGGGGTAAGGTTGATTCTGAGAAAGGTCAGGAATCAACCCAGAACTATACAAGAGTACCTGGTCAATGACCTGAAGAGAGATGGGACCACAGTTTCAAACATTACCATTAGTAAAACACTACGTCGTCATGGATTACAATCCTGCAGGGCACGCAAGGTCCCCCTGCTCACGTAATCACATGTCCAGGCCCACTTGAAGTTCACCAATGACCATCTGGATGATCCAGAGGATGCATAGGAGAAGGTCATGTGGTCAGACGGGGATGAGGTCTTGTATCGCGAGATTTTGCGCAACATCCTCCTTCCCTGAGTAAGAGCATTAAAGTTGGGTTATGGCTGGGTCTTCCAGCTTGACAATGATCCACACAGTCAGGGCAACTAAGGCGTGGTTCCGTAAGAAGCATTTCAAGGTCCTGCTGAAACGCAATGTTGCCCAGCGACAGCCCCGAAACCTGAAAGATCTGGAGAAGATTTGTATAGAGTAGTGGGCCAAAATCCCTGCTGCAGTGTGTGCAAACTTGGTCAAGAACTACAGGAAACATTTGATCTTTATTTGTAAACAAATATTAAGGTCTGTTTTTCTATTGAATCAAATACTTATTTCATGCAATAAAATGCAATTTAATTATTCAAGAATCATACAATGTGATTTTCTGTTTTTTTTTTTAGATTCTGTCTCTCACAGGTGAAGTGTACCGATGATAAAAATGACAGACCTCTCCATTCTTTGTAGGTGGGAAACTTGCAAAATCGGCAGTGTATCAAATACTTATTTTCCCCACTGTATGTCCATCAGCAGAGGAATAGATATTTAAGGTAATATCACCACAGTCCGATACAGTGCAAAATCTGCTCACCTTTAGCCAGCCAATGACAGAGCATATTTCCAGCTGCGTGGGTGGAGTTTTGGTCGCATCACCAACCGCACACTATCATTTTACCCTTAGTAAGAACCATTCAGAAATTGCAAGTGGTTTTCGCAAATGCCGTTTCCCATCATTCGCAGAAGGGAGTTGGCTCTTTGTACCAGATTGGTTTTAAATGGGCCATCATTAGGAGGCGTTTGTATAAGAACAATGTCATGTAGCAGGATTGTCAGCTCAGGATGGTGCTGCTGCGGAGGATACTTCTACTGTTTGTATAATGAGTAGGTGAAGTGCCAGGACACCTTTCATCGCTGAATCAGTCCAGTGTAGAATACAGTATTGCAGTGCTCGTGGTCACTCAGCTAAGATTCTGTGTGAATTACAGCAGCAGCTTGATCTTTCATGCAGATCGGGTCATTCTGTCAATGCGATCTTGTCTGTATGAAAGTTCAAGCTGCTGCTATAAAGTATCTCACGCTGAATCTCAGCAGAGTGACTACAGTCCTGAGAATACAGTCTTGAACAAGACTGATCCTGTACCCCTCTACAAGACATCACATATTATATACAGTATAATATGTGACTGGTATGATATATGACCTTCTGCAGTCATAGTATATTATGTACCATTACGTACTATCCTGTGTACTGCAGAGTATGTGGATACTACAGTATGTGCACAGATTCTGCTGCTATGTACAGGGTAATATGTGACTTATAATTCATTCTGTGGGGGATGTATGTGTACATTAGTGCCTTTCCTGCTTTATTCTATTTTATTTTGAGCCTTCTTTCTTACATTGTATACCCCTTTAAATAAAGTACAGTGGAGTCATAGTAGGGTGTTAGTAGTATCAATCTTAAATGTTAAGGTTTTGATTTTGTCTTCTAGAAAAAAAAGTGTTTAGAGATTTAGACAACCACTTTTAAAACACCTTATCAGGAATTTCTGATTTAAAGGAGGTGTGCACAAGATGACACAATACAAATTGCATACATTATTATACAGACCTCTTAGATCTGATGAGGTTGGTGTGTAAAATCCATGTTAGATCGGCTACATAATCCTTTGTGAATGTTTATACTCAATCACTGTCCACATAGTCTGATTGACAGCACCTCAGTGTCCTCCTCCTTGCTACAGTACAAAATATAATATTTTATGATCTGTCTTCAGATCAGAGGGGTAGAAATGTGAACATACATACACTGAAGAGAAGATACTGAAGGTAAATGTCCATGATTTATAATTGGCCAAACTATAGCCTCCAAATCTGAAAAACTCATCAAGATGCTTGAAAGAAAAGTCTGTAGGGAACTTAACACCAGAAACATGTCACCAGCGAAAGGAGCTAATAAGTCATGAACAGCACGAGGTGAAAGGGGATGACTTTATAAAGGTTATGCTCCCAAGAAGCTACAAAAAAATTAAGGTTGAACATATTGAAAAGATTCAGAGAACACAACCTCATTTGGACCTAATTTTGGAGCCAATGACTTGTCGTTAAGATCTGTTTTTATGAGCTGATTCACAGGATAGTCCAGGGTCCTGCACTGTACAGCGAGTGGGAAGGGAGGTATATATAACTTATTATTATAAAGGTTCCAGGACGTACTGGAGTCAGACGTGCCTCATTCATTTGAAGCACCTCTTCATGAATCCGGCTCTTCTGAAAAGTGGTGTGTGCCTCACCACAAATCTTACTCCAGTCAGAGACTGGAGTAAGATTTCTGGTGTAAGGTACACCGCAGCTCATCATGAATTAGATGAGCTGTGATGTCATGCCTCAGTTCCGCCCTGTCCCAGCTCTGCCCATAAATTTGCGCAACTTAAAATTGCACAAAAATATTGCGACTTACAAGAATAACAAAAAGATATAGGGCCACGCTTAAGGAAAACGTAATACTGTAATTATCTAAAAAAGTAAATGATTTGGGTGCTCTACTGGAATATGGAATATTGCTAAAAAAAAAAAACAGAGCTAATGAGCACATCAATACATACAAAGGGATAAATAATTAGTATCAATTTTTATTATAAAAAATTCCCCTCAACTCTCCAAACATTAAATGCATTGCTGAAAAAAATGTGCATATGGAAAGAAAATAATGTGCATACAAAACCAAAATAAAAATAAGAAACATTAGCTAGTCATTGAGGGGAATTTTTTATATTGCGACTTAGCAAAGTGTTTTCGCCATAATTCTGTCAAAAACAAATTGTGAATCGAGGCTTATATATTCTTCTTTTGTATATAATATATATAAAAAGGAAAATTCCTTTAAGTAGCCCGAATATGATATTGATCAATATTAACATTATATGGGGCCCATTATTCTGTATGCAGAATTATATGGGGCCATTATGTATGGAGCACTATATGGGGCCCATTATACTGTATGGAGCATTATATGGGGCCCATTATTCTGTAATGAGCATTATATGGGGCCATTATTCTATATGCAGCATTATATGGGCCCATTATGTATAGAGCAATATATGGGGCTCATTATACTGTATGGAGGACTATGTAGTGCCCATAATACTGTATGCAGGACTATGTAATGACCATAATATTGTCCAGTCTAAAATGAAAACTTTTGAATCCCCCCAGGGCACGCACTGTGCTCTGCGAGGATTCGCCGGTTTCTGAGCTATTGTAGAATTTACAATAGATATCACTCATGTAATGTAATAAGTGAAATCTTTGCATTGTACTATACCTACAGTACAGACCAAAAGTTTGGACACACCTTCTCATTTAAAGATTTTTCTGTATTTTCATGACTTTGAAAATTGTACATTCACACTGAAGGCATCAAAACTATCAATTAACACATGTGGAATTATATACTTAACAAAAAAGTGTGAAACAACTGAAAATATGTCTTATATTCTAGGTTCTTCAAAGTAGCCACCTTTTGCTTTGATGACTGCTTTGCACACTCTTGGCATTCTCTTGATGAGCTTCAAGAGGTAGTCACCGGAAATGGTTTTCACTTCACAGGTGTGCCCTGTCAGGTTTAATAAGTGGGATTTCTTGCTTTATAAATGGGGTTGGGACCATGAGTTGGGTTGTGCAGAAGTCTGGTGGATACACAGCTAATAGTCCTACTGAATAGACTGTTAGAATTTGTATTATGGCAAGAAAAAAGCAGCTAAGTAAAGAAAAACGAGTGGCCATCATTACTTTAAGAAATGAAGGTCAGTCAGTGCGAAAAATTGGGAAAACTTTGAAAGTGTCCCCAAGTGCAGTTGCAAAAACCATCAAGCGCTACAAAGAAACTGGCTCACATGAGGACCGCCCCAGGAAAGGAAGACCAAGAGTCACCTCAGCTTCTGAGGATAAGTTTATCCGAGTCACCAGCCTCAGAAATCGCAGGTTAACAGCAGCTAAGATTAGAGACCAGGTCAATGCCACACAGAGTTCTAGCAGCAGACACATCTCTTCAACAACCGTTAAGAGGAGACTTTGTGCAGCAGGCCTTCATGGTAAAATAGCTGCTAGGAAACCACTGCTAAGGACAGGCAGCAAGCAGAAGAGACTAGTTTAGGCTAAAGAACACAAGGAATGGACATTAGACCAGTGGAAATCTGTGCTTTGGTCTGATGAGTCTAAATTTGAGATCTTTGGTTCCAACCACCGTGTCTTTGTGCGACGCAGAAAAGGTGAACGGATGGACTCTACATGCCTGGTTCCCACCGTGAAGCATGGAGGAGGAGGTGTGATGGTGTGGGGGGGGCTTTGCTGGTGACACTGTTGGGGAATTATTCAAAATTGAAGGCATACTGAACCAGCATGGCTACCACAGCATGCTATTCCATCCGGTTTGTGTTTAATTGGACCATCATTTATTTTTCAACAGGACAATGACCCCAAACACACC
Organism: Phyllobates terribilis; assembly: GCF_046119375.1. Lineage (NCBI taxonomy): Eukaryota > Metazoa > Chordata > Amphibia > Anura > Dendrobatidae > Phyllobates > Phyllobates terribilis. Next base: position 231,412,624 of record NW_027362765.1, read on the forward strand.
TCCAGGCTGTGTAAGGGCTATTTGACCAAGAAGGAGAGTGATGGGGTGCTACGCCAGATGACCTGGCCTCCACAGTCACCAGACCTGAACCCAATCGAGATGGTTTGGGGTGAGCTGGACCGCACAGTGAAGGCAAAAGGGCCAACAAGTGCTAAGCATCTCTGGGAACTCCTTCAAGATTGTTGGAAGACCATTTCCGGTGACTACCTCTTGAAGCTCATCAAGAGAATGCCAAGAGTGTGCAAAGCAGTCATCAAAGCAAAAGGTGGCTACTTTGAAGAACCTAGAATATAAGACATATTTTCAGTTGTTTCACACTTTTTTGTTAAGTATATAATTCCACATGTGTTAATTCATAGTTTTGATGCCTTCAGTGTGAATGTACAATTTTCATAGTCATGAAAATACAGAAAAATCTTTAAATGAGAAGGTGTGTCCAAACTTTTGGTCTGTACTGTATATTTCTCTGCCGTATCTGTGCATCATGAATCATGGTATGTGTTAAAGGGACCCACTGAGACTCTTTCGGCGGGGGCCTACGAAAACCTGGAGTCGGCCCTGTACTCACAAAACAACAGAGTGGAACATGGGGAAGGATAGGTAGGAGAAACCAAATGGGAGAGGATGAGGATAAGCATGCAAACCAACTCCAAGCAGAAATCTGAACAACTCTCCAACCACCAACTCCAAACACTGACTTTCTCCTCCAACACCTAACCAGGAAGTGGATCTATCACTGGCAACTCCCAAGTGCCAGTAGCGAGCATATATTCCAGGAGGGGAGTGGCCAACACAGAACAGCTGAGGCAATTCAGGATGGAGAGTTCCAGGAGATCAACTGAACTGATTAACCCTTGCAATGATATAGCAAGACATAAACCTGCATTGTTTGCATGGTGAAGCAGTTCTAGTCAGTGCAGGATTTTGTCACCAGATGATACGATCTTCTGGCCGCTCTCTGTCGCGGAATCCCTGTGACAAAAGAGTTAAATATTTTTGAGACTGCAGTAGTCATTAAAAGTGGCATTTTAAGCCTAATTCTTCATTTGAAGTTTTTTTTTAACTCATTTTCTTACTTGTTGTATTCACTGACCTTTTTATGTGCCAAATTCATAAAAATGGCCCATGTGGTTTAGAAGTTCTTTATTTTTGTCTTTAACCAGTTTTGCGACTCTTTCGTGCAAACCGTTGCATGTTCCATTAAAATGTTGCAATATGTGTGCCAATATTTCAGGCATACATAAAATTACTACTAGGGAGACTGAAGTACATTTGTGGCAAAATCTGTGACTTTGTGAATACATGAAAAAGTGCCAAAAACCGCAAATAGTAAAGTGAATATGGGGCAAACAAAATAAAGTAAAGTGGCACAAAACACCAAAACCCCCACAAAAAACAGGTGCAAATGCAATAGTGAATAGGGCCTTTTCAGATGAACTTGGAGACACCACTTGTTTATAAACTGCAAAACGTTTGTAAAAAAAAAATTTAAATATCTATGGAAATTTGCAAAGAGGGTTGAATCATTTTGATTCCAAGTGTACATTTTTTGTAAAAAGTAAGTGGACATGCAGTTATTTTGTACAGGTGTAGGGTGATAGCCATAAAAATCAATTCCTCTGGTGAACCCACATCCCCAGTCGGAGGCTGATGCCGTATTTAGAATGGTCTGAGAAGTGCTCATCATTCGCTCTTTGGTATGTAATATAAGTTTCCTGACGTCTATACATAGTTTCTCAATGCTGTCGTCTAGCAACATATTCCTCGTTTATTGAAACACAGTATACAGATGGTAAAGTTGTGTACCAAGGTAAACATGCAATAATACCTAATACTTTCCATTTCACAGAGGCTTCTTTTCACAGTGTTACTGCCAATGAGCTGAACATTGATACATGTGAAGCAATAAGGTCATCTGATTTCTATCCTCTTATCTTAGGTACCCTATAACAAACAGAAAATAAACATAATTATCGGTAGTAGATCATTCATCACCAATCAGAATAGTTTAATGTAATAGCACCAACATATTCTACAGAGCTGTACAGAGATTGTCACCATTTAAAAAGTCCCTATCCTCAATACAAGTCCATATAAACACAGGATGGACATATAAACTGCTGCAGGATCATACCAAGGACAATAATGCTAATCCTTCAACCACAATGTCACCCAGGTCTGTCCCCAATTAGGCATACAATTTCACTTTCTTAAAAGGAACCTGTCACTCGATTCATGGTGCCCAAGCCTCAAGCAGCATGAGTCAAAGCCTGGCTGCATGATTACCGCCAGGTATGCATTTCAGAGAAAACATCGTTTTCACAGTGGGACCTTAAAGGGAATCTGTCAGCAGGTTTTTGCTACTTCATCTGAGAGCAGCCTGATGTAGACAAAGAGAAGCAGCATCCAATGATGTATCACTTAGTTTACTGGGTGCATCCGTTCAGACACAATCAGTATTTTAAGATTAAGCAATGCAGCAGAGCTGAGGAAGCTAACCCCGCCCACACGAGGCTCTCCATATACAATGTCTATAGACAGTGAGCTGCCTATCACAGGAGGGGGAGTGTCAGACCAGGGCTCACTCAACCAGCTAGTCACAGCAATGATAAGCTACTGGTGCTGAAACAATCATTCTAAGCAAACAAAACCACAGAGGTTGATATGGGAGGCATTGCTGAAATCTGTGTTTTAACCCCTACAGCATGCTGTCTTCAGCTTACATAGCAAAAACCTGCTGATAAATTCCCTTTAAGGAGATACAAGACAAGTCCGATACAGTACCCAGCCGAATTCTCAGTGCTTCGCTCTAGTGGACTGACAACGCTCTTCCATGTGTATAGATAGGGAGATACTTGATAAAGACTACAAAAACAACCGGATACCGTATTGGACTCATCTTGTCTCTCCCTGTGGTGCAAGTCCAGCTCTTCAAACTATATTTTCTTTGAAACGCCAGAGCTCGCAGCCAGTTTCTGATACATGCTGCTCATGGTTTGGATAGCATGAATCGAGTGACACGCTCCCTTTAAGGCCCCAAGCACATTAGAAAGGAGTTGGGAAAACTCACTGAATTTGGCAGGATTGGCTAACAATCTCGGGATGAGGCCTACCAGCTTTACCCCAACAGATGATATTGGGAAAGAGAAGGATTTGGTGGTTGGAAATTCAACTGCCGATCTTTTAATTAGTTTAGGATATAAACCGCTTCAGAAAAGTCTCACAGCAGCTCTCACATAGAGAACACAGTGTTCCTGTATGTGGGGGAGTCGGGAGAGATATCTGTCTAATGTGTATGGGGGCCTTTAGACTCATACACTAGGATCAATTTTATAGTTCAGCAATTATCTAACAGTATAGATTTTATGGAGTGTGGAAGTCAAACAAAGGAACACATAGAAAGCAATGCAGATGATGTAGGATGTTATTCTGCAAGGCAACGTCACTGATGAGTGCAATCAATTATCAAAATGAATCACACAGATGCAATGCATGGGGGGATTTAATACAGTCAATCACTCTATTTACCAGAACTTCTGCCCTTTCATTTTTCCTTTTGACCCTTATGATGCTTTTCTTTTAAGTAACTCCAGATTATAAACCAATATTGTGTATAAATGTCAAGATATAGGGTTCCAAACTAAATAGATTTCACTATAGTTTTCTATAATAAATTCTATAGGAGCTGTGCCTAATGCGAAAAGGAAGCGTGAAGACCCGCAAGATTAGGTGGAATGTGTTATACTATTAACTGGTTTTCTCGCATAAGAGGTGAGCAAAAACCACCTCAAGCTTCTTAACTTTCAAAAGAATAACCCTTCTAAGCTCAGCGACCTCACTTATTCTCTGTTCACTTGCCCCCGACAAATTCTCAGGGTATCAACTGGATATCCTGTCACTAGAGCTTCCTGTATGTCAGGCGGTGACAGCCATTGATATTTGTCAAAAAGTCAGTGTAGGGTGCAGATTTCAGCTCTACCTCTGGTCTCTAAGACATTTTGCAAAACCACCAGTTCATATTATGTATTTACACTATTTGCTACACCATGGTAGGCACTTATCCTTATTTTGGTCCAAATCCATTAATTTTATTTTTCCTAGAGGAACAAAACAATAATGTATCGCCAACATTTGGTGCCATTTTGTAGAATCAGTGGTTGTGGCCTACATGGTTATATTAACCCCTTACGACATATGACGTACAGTTACATCATATGCCGGCTCCGTGACTTTGATGCGAACTCAGAAACTGAGCCTGCATTTTTCTTGGCAGATGATGGCTGTAATATTCAGCCATCATCTGTCTCTAACAGCCGCAAATGGAGTGGAGCTCCGCTTGCGGCTGTTATTTTGTTAATTGCCACTGTCAATCTCTGACAGCAGCATTTACAGCGCTCTGGCAGGGGGGTGCATCATGCCATGCGCCCATTGGTGCCCATGTGACGCGATTGCAGGCATGACTACTGGCATGGTGGCATGACTGCTGGGGTCTGCTGAACACCCTAATGCCTGTCATGATAGTACTCCTGTGAAAGCAGACTGTGATTTTAGCTATATATAGAGCAATATATTAGCTTTTTGGATTATTTATATGGATAGTGGTTATAGGTGTGTCTATATACAAAAATACTTTAGTATTGCTGAATATAGCACAAGTAATTGGACGATCGTTGGTTAAAGTCCCCTGAGGGGACTAACAAATACAGTGAAAAAAAATGTTTTTAAAGATATAAAAAAATGAAAATGGCGAGTGGCGACACAAGCAAATTTTTTTGTCACTCAAACAAAAAAAAATAACTATGCATGTTTGGCATCTCTGTAAATGGACTGACCTGGAAAATCATATTGCCAGGTGAATTTTACTGGAAAGTGAATATGGTAAGTAAAAAATCCCAAAAAAACAATTATGGAATCTCCCTTTTTTTGCAATTTTGCTGCATTTGGAATTCTTTCCCCAGCTTTACAGTACTTCACATGATAAAATGAATGGTGTAATTCAAAAGTACAACTTGTCTCGCAAAAAACTAGCTGTCAGATGGCTATATTGACGGAAAAATAAAAAACCATGCCTCTTGAAGAAGAAGAGGAAAAAAATAAAACACAAAATGGAAAATAGCCATGTCGGAAGGGGTTAATCTATTAGAAACAATTTTAATACTACCTTTACTTGCAAATTTGAGCATTTACTATATATCTCAGGGGCATAGATAAATACAGGGGTAGCAGTCGCCTTGCACTAAATGGACAAAAGTATTGGGACACCTACACATTATTATGCTTACTTATATAGCACCATCATATTGCACAGTGCTTTACAGATATTGTCATCACTGCCCCCATTGGGGCTCACAACCTAAATTCCCTCTCAGTATGTCTTTGGAGTGTAGGAGGAAACCCAGATAAACACGGGGAGAACATACAAACTCCTTGAAGATGTTGTTCTTGGTGGGATCTGAATCCAGGACCCCAGTGCAAAGCAACCTCACTAACCACTGAGCCACCGTGTTGCCCACATTACACCAAGTGAATGTTTAGAAATTTCCTTCTAAATCCACAGGCATTAACATGGAGTTGGTGACCCATTTTGCAACTAACACACCTTCCACAGTGCACAGTGGTTTGTGCACTGAGGCTTAGTCATGCTGGAACAGAAAAGGGCTTCCCCCAGTGGCATAATGACCCGGCGGGTCAGGGGCCTAGTGGGTGAGGGCTGGGGCCCGCCGACGCCACCAAAGCTTCAACTGAATGTGCGTCCTCAGACGCACATACAGTCATACAGTTGAAGTGTATTGCAGCGCGCGGGTCCGTGCACCACAATCCACACTGCCGGCCAATCAGAGGCCAGCAGCTGACGTCACGTGCACGTGACGTGGCGCATGGCAGCGACATCACACACTCCTGTCTCATGCCAGAGTCAGCTGCTGCCTTCACAAGAGGACGCGCACAGCGCTGGAGGGAAGGAACGGTGAGAATTTATTTATTTTTTTAATATATGAGATGCATTATACTACTATGGATGCCAATGGGGGTGCATTATACTACTATGGATGACAATGGGGGTGCATTATACTACTATGGATAACAATGGGGTGCATTATACTACTATTGATGACAATGTGGATGCATTATACTACTATGGATGCCAATGGGAATGCATTATACTACTATGGATGCCAATGGGGGTGCATTATACTATGGATGACAATGGGGGTGCATTATACTACTATGGATGACAATGGGGGTGCATTATACTACTATGGATAACAATGGGGTGCATTATACTATGGATGACAATGAGGTGCATTATGATACTATTGATGACAATGTGGATGCATTATACTACTATGGATGACAATGGGAATGCATTATACTACTATGGATGGCAATGGGGTGCATTATACTTTATGAGATGACTATGGGGTGCATTATACTATTATATATGACTATGGGGGGCATTATAGTACTATGGATGACAATGGGTGTGCATTATACTACTATGAATGACAATGGGGGTGCATTATACTTTATAGAATGACTATGGGGGTGCATTATACTTTATAGGATGACTATGGGGTGAATTATACTTTATGGATGGCTATAGGGGTGCATTATACTTTATAGGATGACTATGGGGGTGAATTATACTTTATGGATGGCTATGGGGGTGCATTATACTTTATAGGATGACTATGGGGTGCATTATACTACTATGGATGACTATGGGGTGCATTATACTTTATTATACACCAGCAGAACGGGGGACATATACCAAGATTGGGGATAGATATACCAGGATGGGGCCCAGGATAAGGGACATATAGCAGAATGGGCAATATATATACCAGAATGGGGCCAGAATGAGGGACATACAGTATATACCAGGATGGAGGACATATATATGTATATCATATGTTCAGGATGGGGGAGCCCCAGTCAAAATCTTGCACTGGGGCCCATCAGACTCTAGTTACGCCACTGGCTTTCCCCAAACTGTTCACACAAAATTGAAAGCTTACTATTGTCCAAATTTTTTGTCATGTAGAAGTAGTAAGATTTTCCTTCAATGGAACTAAGAAGCTTTATCCAACCCTTGAAAAGCAACCCCATATTTCTCTTCCACAGATGGCACAATGAAGTCAGGCAGGAAAAGTTCTCTTTTCTTTCGCCAAACCCAGACTTGTCCATCAGATTCCAGATAGAAAATCGTTATTCGTCACTGAAGAGACCAATGGCAGTGTGCTTTGTACATCTCCATCTGACGCTTGGCATTGTGCTTGGTGATGTAAGGCTTGCATGCAGCTGCTTAGCCATGTCAGGAAGCTCCTGGCACACAGTTTTCTGTGCTGATAATAATGCCAGAGGAGATCAGTTACATGGTCTCCACTTCATGGCTGAGTTGCTGTGGTTCTTAAATTCTTCCACTTTATAATAATATAGTTGATGGTGGAATATTTAATTTAGGATTCAAGAAATGTAATAAACTGACTTGTTACAACTGCAGTGTCCTATTACATTATCACGCTTCAGTGAGCTTCTTAGCATGACCCATTCTTTCACAAATGTTAGTGAAGGCAGGCTGAATGACGAGGGGTTGGATTTAATATATCTGTGGTAGTGGAACTGAATGAAAAATCTGAATTAAATGATTGAGAGGTGAGTCCCAATACTTTTGTCTATATAGTGTGAATGACACATGGTTGTGTACCTCTAATTTCACACACTAAAATTCACTTACCACACTATATTAACTCCTTAGTGACCACAAATACGTCTTTTTTACTAACCTAAGATATAAGAGAATAGCAACCCCCGATGGGTTAAAATTCAGCAGCTGTCAGCTGCACACTATAGCTGACACAATGCTCGCATCAGCCATGTTAACACCTTAGATTCTGTTGTCAATAGTGACAACAGCAGCTAGATGGTTAACAGAGTTTGGGGGCTCCTTTTTTAACCACATTGGCTCCCTGATATTGCCACGTACAAGTAATGACCTTAGCTATAGAGACCAGTTCAATTGTTAGCAACATTTGTGTTAATTCCTGAAAAGCACTGAAAGAAATAATAAACTGCAGCAGTTTTGAACATGTCGAGGGGTGCTGTTTTTTTTAAATGGTATCACTTTTGTGAGTTTTCCAATACATATGTCCCCAAAAGTCATTTCAAAACTGAATAGGTTCCTAAAAAAAAATGTTTCGTAAATTTCCTTGAAAAAAATGAAAAATTACTGCTACATTTTTAAACCTTCTAATATTCTAAAAAATTAAAAGGACATTTTACAAATAGTGCGGATGTAAAGCAGACATGATGGAAATGTTATTTATTAACTTTTTTTGTGTGGTATGACTATCTAGATTAAAGGTATAAACATTCAAAGTTTCAAAATGTCTTAATTTACCACTAACATAAAGTACAATATGTCCCAAAAAACACTCTCAAAATTAATGGGATATGCCAAAACATTCTGGAGTTATAACCACATAAAGTGACATGTCAGATTTTAAAAATTTAGCTCGGACTTAAAGACATCAAAAAGTGAAGTGCATGCAAACAAAATCTTTCTTGTTGAAGAAGTTTGGGAAGCACTGAGTTACACTATTACATTTATCCCATAGACAACCTGGAATGAGAATTAATAATCCTCTGGACCACCAGGGCTATACTTTGGATTACCAATTTGTTTTAGATTTGAAATGATTGAAATTCCATAAAGGGATCCCAAACTTTAGAGATATTACCCCGTAAACCTGATCTAATAGATTATTACAATTTTTACCTATTCCCATGTACTTGTAAAGTGGCTGTAAATCTGGCAACAGACAAGAGATCTTAAGTTCGTCTAATCTTTTTTTTTTTTTACTTTTAGCTGATATAACGAAAGTAGAAATCAGATGTTAGAGACAAAAATGAACCTATGTCTACAGCCAGCTTAAAACATTAAAGCTAGCACTTTTTAAGATCTGGAATTGGCGGTCATCTTATACTAAGTCAACGAAATGCCCTATTCATAGCATCTACACGCAGCACGGTAGTCTTGTCATTAGCTCAGGCTGCTCTTGTTTCTTGCAGAGTGAAGTGCCATAAGTTGGGCATGGATCTGAAGCTGAGCCCTAATGATTGCCCCATTAGATAAATCCAAGAGAAATGGTCCCTCAGTGTTTATGGAATAACAGAAGTGTTTGTGATTTTTTTTGAAGCATAGAAGTTTGTGCAGAGATAGCGATGGCAATTATCATCATTGGACATATTAGTATCTAAGCAAATTAGCTCATTGGATGGCATCTTCTGGGTAGCAAGGTTGGCAGAGGGCAAACTTTTACTCCAACATGGTAAAGAACAAAACCATCTTCATTATTTTCTGATACGGCAAAACAAGTACAACACTGTACAAAAATAAACTCCTGGGTCATCCAGCCACTAACTAAACAGAGTATCTCTTCCCAAGCTGCGCAGGTGTAAGGCCCATCGCCTGCCACCTCACACATGACATAGTGTCCATACCATTCCGCATGGTGATGATGACTCCCACAGGCTTTGGCAGTCTGTTCGTCAGACTGGAAGGGATATATGCACAGTCCAGACCTAATTTAACCCCTTAAACGACTGCAATATTTTGTTTTTAAAGGACTTGTTCTCTACTTCGAAAATCACTTCTTAAATACCTGTGTCTCAGAAAAAATAAGAAAAATTTATACTCCTCTCCCAAACCAGCATCGGTCCAGCGATTATATTATGTTATTCGAGGGCTGCAGCCAATCAGTGGCCGCTAATTGGCTGCAGCCTATACTATTTTGTCAGAGTGGACCTCTGATAAAAAAAATTTTGGAGCATTCACTGTAGTATAAATGGTATGTTAACTTTATTTAGTGGCTCAGTATTAGGGCTCACTCACACTGCCGTATAAGGGTATGTGCACATGGTCGGTATTGGCTGCGCTTTGAATGCAGTATACTTTATGCTTCGTCCAAAGCGCTGCACGCAGGTGAATCCGCATGTGTTCATTGAACCATGCTGATGCACTGCAATCAATACATTACATTGATATAATTCCTTGCTGCGGTCTGCAAAGACGCATCGCATGTCCGTGTCCGCGGGTGATCCACAGGTGCACAGAGACGCATAGTGGGCATGGGATTTCTTGAAATCCCATCCACTATGCTGTAACATCCTGCCGCTGCGCATTGCACGCAGTGCAAGCACGCTGCGTCCAATCAGCAGCGATTATTGATCGTGTACACATAACCTAACACGGCCGAGTGCTATCCAAGTGCTGAACCAGCGACGGGGGCACCCCTCGGAATGCTGCTGGGGGAATAAAATTTATTTTATCCCCGCAGTGCTCGGGTAAGTGCCGGTACCGGGCAGGTTAATAATGCTATTAACATGCTGATTAACCCAATATCTGCAGGTTAATGGCGTTTTTTGTGGTGACAGGTTCCCTTTAAATGTTTTCTGTCACCGTATTTTAAGAGCCATGTTGTCTTTTTGATTTTTTCACCATTGAAGCTGTAGGAAGGCTTCTTTTTTCGCTGGATGAGTTGATGTTTTCATTGGTTCCATTTTGGGGTATATATCATTTTTATTCTATGTTTTGAGAAGCAGCATTGCAATAAGTAATATGATATTTGTATAGTTGGGATTATTACACATTTTGGTACTGATTAAAGCTAGGTGCATAGTGAGCCTGTGCATTTAGCCTACAATATACGTCCATAGCTTTTCTCAACATATACTGTAACGTGTCCATAAGTGTGTCCTTTTGGACTCCATCTGGCTTGTATGGGGCCACTGCAAAGAAACATATTCCATACAGTATACATTTTTGCTATCCATCTGGACAATGGCTAGTGTTCACTTAGCCTTAGCATGTTTCTTTTTTTATTATTTTTTTACATAATATGGCAACTGATAAGGAGAAATGGTGATTATTGTTTTTCTATATTGTTTTTCTATTTTTTACCATTTTATGAAATGTCTTAACTTTTGTAGTCCCACTAGAATATTGGAACGTTGCAAAGCCTGATCACTTATACAATAAATTGCACTAGACCCAGGCTGCAATTGACTGAAGCATCTAAGGAGTTAAACTGTGGGGATAGTGGTCTCAATTTCAGAAGGAGTCTGACTATGTGTGTCAGCCAAGCTCCTGACGCTGATCTCTGATCTCGCTGGTATAGTGGCAGAATCCATACGATCATCATGATGAATATATCCATATGTTTAATTTTATCCAGAAGTTTTTGGTTGACTGTGTTAAGACATAAAAAATGAAAGCTATACATTGTCATGTGAACATCTCACATCAATGTAATATTTGGTTTAGAAAGCTAAGTTTAGATACCATCCAGGACCATTATCCTACACATTACTTTTTTTTTTGTTTGTTTTATATAACAAATACCCTATCAGAGATTTCTTATGGATGTCCCCAGTTCTTCATCTATCAGCCAAAACAGAAAGCGTCAACTGCTGTGAAGGACCTGGCATGAACCTCAGTGACCGCAGAGATTAGTCTCAAGACAATAATTCAAAGTGCCTAAGGGTAAGAATTAATTTAAAAAGCCAGAAGTTATAGTAGTTGAACTAGGGTATATAATACAGACAACTGGTAAAAATCCAGAGCTCTATATGCACGTTATGGTATGTGCACACAGAGTTTATTTGGAGTGGATCCACTCTGAAACGTGTCAAAAATAGCTTAAAATATTATTGGAATGCCCTTCTTATTCATTTCTATTGTAAATTGAATTGCTGTTCACATGTTCAGTGTTGTGAGCCTTGTTTTTTTTCCACTTAAGGATTTAAAAAATGCCTGGTGGAAAAAAAAATAAAATGAATGTTACTTTTTTGAAGTAGCTCTTAATGGGATTCGCTCCAAACTGGACACTATCAAAACAAAAGGCTGGAGAAAAAAGCTTCAGGAACAAAACACCTACGTGCACACAATGTCATTTTCAGGCTAATTCATCAGAAGTAGCCTACAAAAGCACCGAAAAAAAGTCCCATAAAATGAACATAATGCACAGCAATGTTAAAACGATATTGCTGTGCACGTGTTCCGTCTTATGTTCGGAAACCTTGAAGTGGTTAAAAGAAGTAACATGTTCATTCTTCATGCGGCTTCCACAAGGAAAATATGCAGATCCAGTGCAAGAACGACAGCAATACCGCTGGTGAAGCCACTTCAGTAAAACCACTGCCGTGAAAGAAACTGTGTGCACATAATCTAATACCATTCTTTCTATTTATCTGTATTCTAACAGATAAATGTTGACTGTAAGGCCTCATTCAGACATCAGTGATTTTTCACATACGCAAAAAAAATGTTATGAGTATCAGCAGTGTTTTGGATCCAAGTATTTTCTGGAAAAATAAATAAATTACAAAGCTTTTATCCATTGCAATCTTAATCACAGACAGTACAAGGGCGTCATACTGATACAATCTGTGCACTATCCGTGATTTTCATAGACTCGTATGGGTGGATCTCATCCGTGATGCTGAAAAATACTCAGACACTGTCTACATGACACACGGTCCGCAAACAAACACAAACATGTGAATAGCCCCCATAGACTACAATGGGTACATGTTCTACCCGTGACAACCACACATAGAACATGTAAGTGAAAAACTGACGTCTATATGAGGCCTTAGACTAAGTGCCCACAATGTAAAAACACAGTGGATTTTCAGCTGTGAATTCCACAGTGCCATCATAGTGCATGAGATTTTAAAAAATCTCAGGCCCATGCTGTGAAATATATCCACAGGGTAAACTGACAGCAGCTGCGGGTTTGAGATCCGCACCATGCAAATTTCTGCTGAACATGTACAGTGGGGGAAATAAGTATTTGATCCCTTGCTGTTTTTGTAAATTTGCCCACTGACAAAGACATGAACAGTCTAGAATTTTAAGGGTAGGTTAATTTTAACATTGAGAGATAGAATATCCAAAAATAAATCAAGAAAATCACATTGTATAAATTAGATAAATTTATTTGCATTTGATCCCTCTGGCAAACAACACTTAATACTTGATGGCAAAACCCTTGGCATAGCAGTCAGACGGTTTTTGTAGTTGATGACGAGGGTTGCGCACATGTCAGGAGGAATTTTGGTCCACTGCTCTTTGCAGATCATCTCTAAATCATTAAGATTTTGAGGCTGTCGCTTGGCAACTCAGAGCTTCAACTCCCTCCATAAGTTTTGTATGGGATTAAGGTCTGGAGACTGGCTAGGCCACTCCATGACCTTACTGTGCTTCTTTTTGGGCCACTCCTTTGTTGCCTTGGGTGTATTTTTTGGGTCATTGTCTTGCTGGAAGACCCAGCTATGACCCATCTTCAATGCTCTTTCTGAGAGAAGGAGGTTGTTGGCCAAAACCTTGCGATACATGACCCCATCCATGTTCCCTTCAGTACGGTGCAGTCATCATGTCCCTTTTGCAGAAAAGCACCCCCAAAGTATAATGTTTCCCCCACCAAGCTTCACAGTTGGGACGATGTTCTTAGGGTTGTACTCATCCTTCTTCTTCCTCCAAACACGGCGAGTTGAGTTAATGCCAAAGAGCTCAATTTTTGTCTCATCTGACCACAGCACCTTCACCCGATAACTCACAGAATCATCCAGTTGTTCATTGGCAAACTTCAGACGGGCCTGCACATGTGCCTTCTTGAGCAGGAGGACCTTGCGGGCACAGCAGGATTTTAAACCTTTAAGGCGTAATGTGTTACCAATGGTTTTCTTGGTGACTGTGGTCCCAGTTGCCTGGAGATCATTAACAAGTTCCCCCCGTGTAGTTTTAGGCTGATCTCTCACCTTCCTCATGATCAAGGATAACCCACGAGGTGAGATTTTGCATGGTGCCCCAGATCGATGTCGATTGACAGTCATTTTGTATTTCTTCCATTTTCTTACTATTGAAGCCAACAGTTGTCTCCTTCTCACCCAGGGGCTTACTTATGGTTTTGTAGCCCATTCCAGCTTTGTGCAGGTCTATGATCTTGTCCCTGACATCCTTAGAAAGCTCTTTGGTCTTGCCCATGTTGTAGAGGTTAGAGTCTGACTGATTGAGTCTGTGGACAGGAGTCTTTTATACAGGTGACTATGTAAGACAGCTGTCTTTAATGCAGGTAACGAGTTGATTAGGAGCGTCTAACTGGTCTGTAGGAGCCAGAACTTATAATGGTTTGTAGGGGATCAAATACTTATTTCTCACCTCAAAATTCAAAAAAATGTATCTAATTTATACTATGTGATTTTCTTGATTTTTTGGGGGGGATATTCTATCTCTCAATGTTAAAATTAACCTACCCTTAAAATTAAAGACTGTTCATGTCTTTGTCAGTGGGCAAACTTACAAAAACAGCAGGGAATCAAATACTTATTTCACCCACTGTAGGTGCCAGTTTCTCCCTATGCTGAGCAAAAAAAAACATTTTTTTTGCAAAAATATAAATTCTGCTGCTGGAGGTCCATAGTAATTACAATCCATGGAAATGTAGCCCTTACGGTATGTTCACACATGATGGAAAAAAATCAGTGCAGATTCTGTAATAGAATTTGTTGAGGATCTGCAACAAATCTGCAAATATTACATTTGCTTTGCAAATCCACATAAAAAATTGACATGCTGAGGATCTAAAAATCCACAGCACAGCTTTATTTCCTCAAGGAAATTATTTGCAGCATATGGTGACATTTTTTAAATTTCATTTAGGGTATGTTCACACAGGGCGTTTTTTCAGCATTTTTTATGCGTTTTTTAATGCAAATTTTCCACTGCATTTTACAGTACCAGCAAAATCTATGAAATTTCAGAAATCTCATGCACACACATTGGTTTTTGGGTTATCAGTATTTTGTGCCTTGCATGGTTATAGACAGGTTATGGATTGGATGCACCTGAAAAAGACATTGTGTGCACAAGCCTGGAGACATAGTATTGCAGCAAATATGGAAAGGTTATGTTTAGCTGCAATGTATGCTCCATTCTGGTTTACTGGCTGACAGTTCCGAACCCCTGTAAAACTAATCTGGATGTCCACCTGTGTTAAGATCACATGAACAGGGCAGACATTTATTCCCTGAAGGTAAGGCTATGTGCCCACGTAGCGAATTTCAAGCGGATATGCTGTGGAATTTCCGCAGCGTATACGCTTGTTAAACGCTACGTAATCCGCATCCCATGGTCCCCAAGGGGATTCCGCAGGTTCAATGCCCATGCTGCGGATTTTTCTGCAGAGTCTTTGCTGCGGAGAAAAATCCGTAGCATGTTCATTAATTTTGCGTTTGCGCAAGCGGAATTGCCTTTGCAGTGCAATAAAAGACGCAAGGCAATTCCGCATGTGGAAATCGCACGATAAACGTGCAGGTACCTTCCAGTCAAAAGCAGCTTAGTAGTTTAGATCAAAATCAAAATGTCCCACCAAAAAATGGCGTCTTCTTCTGGAAAACTCAGCGGGTATGCCGACATCTAAGATATACCATGTGCACACACGCTTAAGCTAGATTCACAAACATCCATATTTTACAGTCCGGAGACAGACTACAAATCTGAGCCCAACTGTAGGTTTCCCAACCTGAACTAAATATTTGCCTATGAGGCTGATGATTCATGTCTGAAGACCTGTGGTCAGCCTGGGAATTATGATTTGCACACAGATAGTAGAATATGGACATTTAAAACTAGCCTTAATGGGTGAAAAATTGGTTAGAATTTTTGGCACAGTGCCTTGCTTAGGCCATGTGCAAACACATGGCCTAAGTGTGTATTTAGCGAGTATTTAGTGAGTTTTTTACCTCAGTATGTGTAAGCTAAAACCAGGAGTGGGTGAGAAATCCAGAAGTGGTGACGTGTTTCTATTATACTTTTCCTCTGATTGTTCCTCTCCGGGTTTTGGCTTACAAATACTGTGGTAAAACACTCACCAAATACTCAACGTGTGAACGTGGCCTTAGAATCACACTTTGAGGTTGATGCATTACCAGCGTGCACTTGACATACGTGATGCGGGCATGACCTGACAATTCCTGTCAAATTGACAACATATTAATAAAGTCTGCGTTGTGCATTAATATTCAGTAATCAATTTACATTCATTTCCCTTATAATTTATCTGACAGGCGCTGCGACTCTCAGGACATGGCCACCTCATGCCATCTGCTTGGATGCGATGACTCTACCCTTCATCAGGCTGAAATGCCAATAGAAGACACTTGTTCAGTGTCGGAGAGCATAGCCTATTTTTCACCCATAAAGAGTAACCTTCACAGTACTTCTGGTCTTCTGGATGCGTACTGTCAGCAGCGCTCACATCCAGCCTTTTATATTTTTTGACTACTGTACAAGTAGGGGGTGCAAATCCATTATCCGTCTGAGAAAGGAGCAGCAGCTGACGGTTATACTTACACATGCTGACATCAGAGTTGTGCCTGCAGCTGTGTAACCAAAAAAGGTGAGCAGTTTACACACTGTGTATCCTATTCTCTATTTAGTGTTGGATTCACTGCACTATGAGGTGCCATGTATTCTTACTTTTGTCAGAATAATTCCAACAAAATGACAGCAAGCAGAAATCTTGAGAACCACAAGGAATTAATACTGAACATATACCGGAAAATGGTATAACTTTTCATTACATAATATAATCGCTCAAACTGCAGTACCCCTTTAAAGGACTTAATAACTAAGTTAATTGGAAACATTTTTCCAGATATTGCCTGAATATAAAGTTTCCTGAAGTCGCATATTTGTAGAAATGACAGTGACCCTCTACAGACAACACTGATGTACAGAGTATTAAAGGGTTTTTCCCAGCATTAAACCTTAACATAACTTGGTGATCATGAAGGTCTGATTCCCGGTAGTTACATAAAGAATTTCTTAGCTTTTTCTTGGATCTCAAAACAAGTGATCATCAATCTCATAGAAAATCACGGGATAAGGATTGCAATGAGTTTTTGAAGCCAATTCCGAGCGGAATTGCGCATCAAAAACGCATAAAAAACACACCATGTGCACATACACAGCAAGTGGTTTTTACATAGAATTGCTTATGTTCATTCTTTTCCGCATTTTGTGTAAGGTATTTCAGCTGGTTTCTGAGGCGGAATCCACTTGAAAAAGATGTAATAAACACATATCCTAAGACTGTGGCTCCGACACCCAGCACCGATCAACAGTTGGCCAGATGTAAATAGTGTATGGAACCAAACAGCACCACTCCGTTCACTGTGTTATGACCAGACTGCAGAGACCAACATTTTAAACTTTACCAATGACGGCCCTCCAGCTGCCCTTGGCCTAATAACACACAAATTCTGTTGTTGGATGGAGATCGGCCACAGCTTTTATTTAAAATTCAACCATTAAACCAGTTAACGCACCAGGTAAATTATCACCATAGTTGAAGCAATATGCCGGTCACCAGACTTCCGGTGAGCAAATCTGCCTTCAACTCCACCAGCTGTGACTTGTCATAAAAAATTATCAAAAAAGCACAAAAGTCAGAAAGAAATAACAGTAAGAACATATATGACCAAACATAAAAACAAAGACATCATTATTAGAAAATGGAAGAAACCCAAGATGACTGTCAATCTTCCTCTGTCTGGGGCTTCATGCAAGATCTCACCTCGTGGGGTAAAGATGATTCTGAGAAAGGTCAGGAATCAGCCCAGAACTACATAGGAGGACCTGGTTAATGACCGGAAGACAACTGGGACCACAGTCTCAAACATTACCGTTAGTAACGCACAACGCCTCATGGATTAAAATCCTGCAGTGCATGCAAGGTACCCCTGCTCACGCTAGCACATGTCCAGGCACATTTGAAGTTCGCCAATGACCATCTGGATGATAAAGAGGAGGCATGGGATAAGGCCATGTGGTCAGATGAGACCAAAATAGAACTTTTTGGTATCAACTCCACTTGCCGTGTTTGGAGGAAGAAGCAGGATGAGTACAACCCCAAGAACACCGTCCCAACCGTGAAGCATGGTGGGGGAAACATCATACTTTAGGGTTGCTTTTCTGAAAAGGGGACATGACGACTGCACCGTATTGAAGGGAGGATGGATGGGGTCATGTATCGCGAGATTTTTGCCAACAATCTTTTCCTCAGTAAGAACATTGAAGATGGGTCGTGGCTGGGTCTTCCAGCATGACAATGACCAGAAACACACAGCCAGGGCAACTAAGGAGTGGCTCTGTAAGAAGCATTTCAAGATCCTGGAGTGGCCTAGCCAGTCTCCAGATCTGAACCCAATAGAAAATCTTTAGAGGGAGCTGAAACTTAATGTTGCCCAGTGACAGCCCCAAAACCAGAACGATCTGGAAAAGATCTATATGAATGAGTGGGCCAAAATCCCGGCTGCACTATGTGCAAACTTGGTCAAGAAGTACAGGAAAAGTCTGACCTCTGTAATTGCAAACAAAAGTTTCTCTACCAAATATTAAGTTCTGTTATTCTATTGTATTAAAAACTTATTTAATGCAATGAAATGCAAATTAATAATGTAAAAATCATATAATGTGATTTTCTGGATTTTTTTTAAGATTCTGCCTCACAATTGAAGAGTGCCTACGATAAAAATTACAGACCTCTCCATTCTTTGTAGGTGCGAAAACTTGCAAAATCGTCAGTCTATCAAATACTTATTTCCCACTGTATATTCATTAGTCCTATATTCATCAGTCTTAGCAGCAATGATTATGTCACACTGAGATTTATGGGTTAAACTGACAATGGTAAGATACACACATTCAGCCTTAACAACAATGATTGTATAGTACATAGCAACATTTTTTGATCAGTTAGTCGCGTACCCACTAGTGATGAGCGAACGTGCTCGCCACTTGCCCTAGCATCACTGTGCTCAACGAGCTCAGCGTGTTTTTCCGGGTTGCTCGGGTGGGAACTCGGGTCCCCTCCCTGCATGTTTGACGCTCTTTAGAGAGCCAATGAACATGCAGGGATTGCCTGCCATGCACTGTAATGTCGAAGCCATGTTGGTTGTGGGCATTGCAGTGATTGGCTGGCTGCACAGCATCATCAGGTGTATATAAGACTAGGCGCCGCCATGCTCGTCACAGTCTACTCCGAAACCAGGCAGAGTAGGGAGAGGAGCTGCTGAGCTAGGGAGAGATTTGCTTCTTCATAGTTAGTATAGGTATTCCACAACATATATATACACTGCTCAAAAAAATAAAGGGAACACTCAAATAACATATCCTAGATCTGAATGAATGAAACATTCTCATTGAATACTTTGTTCTGTACAAAGTTGAATGTGCTGACAACAAAATCACACAAAAATCATCAATGGAAATCAAATTTATTAACCAATGGAGGCCTGGATTTGGAGTCACCCTCAAAATTAAAGTGGAAAAACATACTACTGGCTGATCCGACTTTGATGTAATGTCCTTAAAACAAGTCAAAATGAGGCTCACTATTGTGTGTGGCCTCCACGTGCCTGTATGACCTCTCTACAATGCCTGGGCATGCTCCTGATGAGGTTGCGGATGGTCTCCTGGGGATCTCCTCCCAGACCTGGACTAAATCATCCGCCAACTCCTGGACAGTCAGTGCAACGTGACATTGGTGGATGGAGCGAGACATGATGTCCCAGATGTGCTCAATCAGATTCAGGTCTGGGGAACGGGAGGGCCAGTCCATAGCTTCAATGCCTTCATCTTGCAGGAACTGCTGACACTCCAGCCACATGAAGTCTGGCATTGTCCTGCATTAGGAGGAACCCAGGGCCAACCGCACCAGCATATGGTCTCACAAGGGGTCTGAGGATCTCATCTCGGTACCTAATGGCAGCCAGGCTACCTCTGGCGAGCACATGGAGGGCTGTGCAGCCCTCCAAAGAAATGCCACCCCACACCATTACTGACCCACTGCCAAACTGGTCATGCTGAAGGATGTTGCAGGCAGGAGATTGCTCTCCATAGCGTCTCCAGACTCTGTCACATCTGTCACATGTGCTCAGTGTAAACCTGCTTTCATCTGACTTTGCCAATCCTGGTGTTCTGTGACAAATGCCAAGCGTCCTGCACAGTGTTGGGCTGTGAGAACAACCCCCATCTGTGGATGTCGGGCCCTCATACCACCCTCATGGAGTCGGTTTCTAACCATTTGTGCAGACACATGCAGATTTGTGGTCTGCTGGAGGTCATTTTGCAGGACTCTGGCAGTGCTCCTCCTGTTCCTCCTTGCACAAAGGCAGAGGTAGCGGTCCTGCTGGTGGGTTGTTGCCCTCCTACGTCGCCCTCCACGTCTCCTGGTGTACTGGCCTGTCTCCTGGTAGCGCCTCCAGCCTCTGGACACTACGCTGACAGACACAGCAAACCTTCTTGCCACAGCTCGCATTGATGTGCCATCCTGGATCAGCTGCACTACCTGAGCAACTTCTGTGGGTTGTAGAGTCCGTCTCATGCTACCACGGGTGTGAAAGCACAACCAACATTCAAAAGTGACCAAAACATCAGCCAGAAAGCATTGGTCCTGAGATGTGGTTTGTGGTCCCCACCTGCAGAACCAGTCCTTTAATGAGGGTGTCTTGATAATTGCCAATAATTTCCATCTATTGTCTATTCCATTTGCACAGCAGCATGTGAAATTGATTGTCAATCAGTGTTGCTTCCTAAGTGGACAGTTTGATTTCACAGAAGTTTGATTTACTTGGAGTTACATTCTGTTGATTAAGTGTTCCATTTTTTTTTTTTGAGCAGTGTATATCTATATCCAACTGAACTAACAGTCCCTCTGAGGACTAATCCAGCTGCATATATTCAGTGGTGATAGCAGGAATTAGGCAGGCAGGCTGTGTATGTGGCAGACTGCAGTGCATATAGTGGAAAAGGGTCCATTGAACGTTCTTGCTGCTGCTGTTCTTACAGATATTCGTAGACATAGCCCCAGATATATGGGGCCAGGAAAAATTTTGGTTTGATCTTAATTCTGGTTATTTGCTTAAAAAGCAATCCAGAGCACACCATTTTTCTGCTCCATTTGCTTGTTCTCACTGCAGAATCCAGATCTGTTCCATATTTCAGTGATAAAAATCCATAAATTTAAACGTGGAAAATATTGGCCTTCTTTTCCATTCTGTTGCAGTGTGTCGGTCAAGCTATTCACACTAGGTGTCTGTGAAAGATAGTATTACCAAATAACAGGCCTGCTATTTAAAACCGTGATTCTCTGTCAGACATAACACCTATAAGAGTGTTCCAAAATCAGCCATTTCTCGTGTACGTGGAAAATATTGTCCTCCACTAAAAATGGGCAAGGTGCGTGGCAAGGGACGGGGAAGTGGACGTGATGGTGATGGTGCAAGCAGAGGCCGAGGAGGTGGCCATGGGCAAGCTGAAATTGTGCCACAACAAACACCCACATCTTGTCGCTCGACCTTCCTGTCCCAATTACTAGGGGACCGCAGAACACCACTATTGAACACAGAGCAGTGTCAAAAGGTTATTGGTTGGATAGCAGATAATGCTTCCAGTCACTTAGCCACCACCACCACCCTGTCTTCCACATGGTCAAGTCTCAGTAGCTGTGAGTCTGGACTGCATATTCCTCACCCTGATCCTCCTTCATCCCACCATGCTGAGTGCCCGGAGACAACTTATCCCACACTTGGACACTCAGAAGAGCTGTTCACTTTTCCATTTGTAGATTCAGGCCTCTTGCCCGTCCAGCTTCAAGTGAGTCAAGAGGAGAACGCGTGTAGCGATGCCCAAATATTGGAGCAGCCATGGTCACACAAAGGTGACTGTGGGAAAGTGCAATTACGATGGCAAGAGGTGGATGATGATGATGAAGAGACACAATTGCCAGAAAGTCAGGAGGAAGACCAGGGTGCAGAAGTGGAAGACGAGGTGGTGGATGATATAGTAACTGACCCAACCTGGCAGGGGGACACACAGAGCAAGGACAGCAGCACACAGGTGGAGGGAGGCCTAGTACCACAACAGGCAGGAAGAAGCAGCGTGGTGGCTGCAGACACAAGGCGGGAAAGCGTTCCTCGTAACACCAACACGACGGAAGTTGTCAGTACAACTGTTAGGTCTTCCCGAGTCTGGTTATTTTTTAAAAACTCTGGAGATAACCCCAAAAAGGCCATTTGTACCACCTGCCAGCCCATCATCAGCAAGGTTAGCAAAACTACTAGCCTGACTACCACCAGCATTATCAGGCATATGGCAGCAAAGCACCCGACTAAGTGGGCCGAACCCCAAGGTCCAGCAACAGTGTCTGCAGGTGACACCACTGCTTGTTCCGCTGTTGTGCGTGCACGCCAATCCCTGTCCATGGCGCATGCCAAGATGCCTCCTGCCCTACACCTGTCGTTGCACACTCTCAACTAGCACCATCAACAAGCATGTCCTTGTCTCAGCGCAGCGTTCAGTTGTCCGTACCCCAGTCCTTGGAACGCAAGCTCAAATACGCAGCCAACGCCCCACAGGCCACACTACTAAATTCACACATTTCGCGAATGCTTGCGCTCGAAATGTTGCCCTTTAGGCTCGTGGAGACGGAAGCTTTCCGCAACCTGATGGCAGCGGCCGTCCCTCGGTACTCGGTCCCCAGCCACCACTATTTCTCCCGGTGTGCGGTCCCTGCATTACACAAGCACGTGTCCCACAACATTAGATGTGCCCTCAACAACGCAGTTACTGAGAAAGTTCACCTCACCATGGACACGTGCACAAGTGCTTGTGTGCAGGGACGGTACATCACACTGACGGTACACTGGGTTACTATAGTGGAAATCGGGACCAAGTCGGACCTTGGGACGGAACACGTCCTCCCGACGCCGAGGTTTGTGGGCCCTGGGTCAATCAGGGTTGCCCCCACATTCTACAGCTCCTGTATCTCCTCCTCCTCCTCCTCTTCAGCCTCCATCTCCAAAATGACCACATCAGTCGCAAGCTGGAAGCACTGCAGCACTGCCTTGGCCAAGCGGCAACAGGTTGTGCTGAAGCTAATATGCTTAGGTGACAAATCGCCCAACGTTGAAGAGTTGTGGACAGCTTTGTGTGCCCATTTTAGAAAGTCAGCTACAGCTTCCGCCACCCTTGCCATGTTTCAACAGCGTTTGCAGCTTCCGGCTCACAGACTGGTGTGTGATGTCCCCATGCGTTGGAACTCTACACTGCAGATGTTGGGAAGGATTTGTGAGCAGAAGAGGGCAGTTGTTGAGTATCAGAATCAACAAGGCCATCGGTATTCAGTTCAGACTCCACACATAAGACCTCAGGAGTGAACATGGATGTCAGACATATGTACCATCCGCCAAAACTTTGAGAACTCCACCAAGATGGTGAGCGGCGATGACACCATAATTAGTGTCACCATCCCGCTTCTCTGTCTTCTGAAATGCTCTCTGCTCGCAATTAAAGGGGATGCATTGCAGGCAGAGCACAATGAGATAGGGCAAGGAACCATACAGGGTGATTCCACACAGTCCAGCCTTATCTCATCCCAACGTGGATTGGGTGACAATGAGGAAGAGGGGGAGGAGGAAGAAGAAGAACAGGAGCTAGTTTTCTGTGCTGTAGATGGTACTACCTGCACAACTGTCATACCGTCTGTTCAGCGTGGATAGCCTGAGGACAGGGAGGAGGAGGATGAGGAGAGCATGGTAAATCGTCCTCTTGGTGAGGACATGGAAGTCTTGCCTGTTTACAGTGTGGCACACATGGCTGAGTTTATGTTACGCTGCCTTTTCCGTGACCCTCGCGTTGTCCAAATTTTGGGTGACAGTCATTATTGGTTGATGACACTTCTAGACCCACGCTACAAGGAGAACTTTCTGCCTCTTATTCCCTTGCAGGACAGGCCTAATATAATGGTGCAGTATGAGAAGGCCCTTATTGCGAAATTATTAAAAGAATTCCCATTTGAAAACACTGGCAGCAGAGGTCACAGTTCGTTGGACAACCAAGGAGTACAGGCGAGAGAGACACAAATGCAATCCAGCAGAGGCAGAGGAACACTGTCAAAGTTCTGGGACAGTTTTCTCAGACCCTCCCATTGCACAAGCCCTGATGTGCGGGGTACTCACCAAGGAGGGAAAAGTTGCGGGAGATGCTGAGGGAGTACCTTGCCGACCATACCAACGTCCTCCGTGATTCCTCTGTGCCTTATAATTATTGGGTATCCAAGCAGGAAACGTGGCATGAAATGGCTCTCTACGCCGTGGAGGTCCTGGCCTGCCCTGTCACTAGCGTTTTGTCAGAGCGGGTTTTTAGTGCCGCCAGCGGAATTATAACCGGTAGGCGCATCCGTCTGTCAACTGAAAATGCTGACAGGCTGACTCTTATAAAAATGAACAAGGGCTGGATTGGGCCAGTCTTCTCAACACCACCGAATGATAGCAGTGTAACATAAACTCGAATACAGTGTCTTTTTTTGGGGAGGTCCAACTCTATTCCCATGCACTTCTGTCTTCACACCCAGACATGGGTATACGCTTCCTGATTTTGTCTATTTGCTCTTGTCCCCCTCCTTCTCCGCATCCTCATCCTCCACCACCATATCACCACCATATGTACCATATCAACATATCTACGTCTCCTGCAAGATACTTTGGAGTTCCTCCAAATTTTTGGCAGCCGTTGCTTCACTGCATAGGCAAACAGTATAGGAGATCCACTTCCTAATAATGGGAACATTGTTTTCAGAAGGCCCTCCGACCTCTACGTCTCTTGCAAGGGGCATTGGAGTTCCTCCAAACTTTTGGCAGCCATTGCTTCACTGCATAGGCAAACAGTATGGGAGACACACTTCCTAATAATGGGAGCATTTTTTGCAGGAGGCCCTCCGACCTCTATGTCTCTTGCAAGGGGCATTGGAGTTCCTCCAAATTTTTGGCAGCTGTTGCAATCACTGCATAAGCAATAACAGTATAGGAGACCCACTTGTTAATAATGGGAACAACAAAGAATAGCCAACTGCTGGCCCTTTAAGAATAGTAAGGGCCGCCTGATGGCCCTATAAAAATATTCTTTGTGACTTTCAGAGTCCCTCCATCATAAATGAAACAGGATGTGCCTGATATGTCACACACCACATGGCCAGATAAGGTAGTAAAATGTTAAAATGACATTTCCTGGTGAATGCATTTGTCTTGGTTGAAAGCAATGCAAAAGTGCAAAAATGCATCAAAAACACTACGTGTGAACATAGCCCAAGGTGTGGAGGAGCATTTTTGTTTTTGGTTATTTATTTTGCCTTATATACAAGTCATTAGCCTGAAAAGGATGTTCCTTATCATATTTCCATTTTGGTTTCGTTTTTTTATGTTTTATTGGGAGTCCGTAAAAGTGGCGTAATACTCTCACAACTTTGTTGACAGCAGTGACCTGGGAGTCAGAAATGCTTCCAGGGGTCTACCCCATGCTGTTCCCATGTCATTTGAGCACTGTTCCCATCGATTTGGGCAATTTTTAGTCCCTCTGCAGATCGCCGGGGGAGCCCCCGGAAAAATGCTCGAGTTTCCCATAGACTTACATTGGGCTCGTAACTCAGTCCGAGCACTCGAGTATTCCAATTTGCTCGACTCCAACAACGAGTACCCGAACATTTTAGTGCTCGCTCATCACTAGTAACCACCAATATAAAATAAACCTACAAATATAATGAAGTTAATCAACAATCTCTATTGAAACAAAATAAAAGAGGGGAAGAAATAAAAGGAACCCCATAAGTGAAATAACATATGAAGGGGGTGTGGGATATAACAACTGACTGGCAGTGGTCACATAGATCATTAATTAAATTGCACTCTTTGATGTTATTATAAATAAATACAGTAGATAAAAAATAGTAAATAGATAATGTCATCCAAATTACAGGTGGTAAGTTGATAAAAATTGTCTTTTGTGTAGAAAGTAGTAAATAGTATAAATAACTCAGCTAAATAATTACATAGATATATATTCACATAGAGGTAATATGTCTCAAGGTAAGTGGTATTGAAAGTAAAGTCACAGTGCAGTATCAAGGAATTACTTAACCAATGTGAATCAGCACATGTAAGTAATTGCACAGGAAGTAAATATTAAAGACAAGGTACTTGTTAAAGTGCAAGTGCATACAACAAGATCAATCAGCATACCAACATGTATTGACCCCACACGCTCACACTGCTGTTTCCAAAGCACGGTTCACCGTCTGGGCTTTGATGAGGGACGTTGTAAGAGAAAACAGTGGAGAGGGGACAATCATGGTATTGGAAGTAGTTCGTAACGGTGGACGGTGTGGCGGTTATAGCTGATAAAGGCAGACAGTGTGGTGGTTATAGATCATTATTCATTAAGGCGGACAGTGTGGAGACCATATACCATAGGAGGCTTACTTAGGGCATAATATGGACAAATATTTTTATGCAGAGGGCATTACAATGACACTCTTATTTTTAAGGGCATTGTGTTGGGATATGCTGCAGAAGAATGGAGGAGAGGGAATCTGGAGAGAAGTGCTGTGGATGTAAAAAGTCATCATGGCGTCAGGACAAGATGGAGACGAAAAGCAAGAAACGACTCAATCAGAGAAGATGTCACCTATAAGGTACCTGGATGGACATGTTTACTTGTTGATACTGACTACATTTCATCAGCACTGTGGTTCCTATATGGTCCGCAGTCTGATAAAGATTGATAACAACAACTGCCAGCATCTCCTTACCATTGTTATGCACATACTGGGAGATGTAGGTTCATGAGATACGAATGTATGTGGGCCTGACTTGACATTACAATTGATTATTGTACTAAGATGTACTGATGATGGTACTGGTGTTGTTTTTATTGACGGAGGTTCTCATGATGTATTCATGTACTGATTATGGTTCTGGAGATGAATATTGCACCAGAACCATGATCACTACATGAATACATCACCAGAGTTAGCAGTAGTATATGAATAAAGGACAAGAACAATCATCACTACATGAATACATCACCAGAATCACCATCAGAACTAGAATATGACAGAAGAACCACCATCAGTACAGGAATATGGCCCCAGAACCACCATCAGTACAGGAACATGACACCAAAATTAGCATCAGTTTTGTTGCAAACTGTATTAGTCGCATGACGGATGTAAAAACCATCATACACTGATGAGCTACAGAGTAACAATGTTTTGAGCATTTGACTTTCAGGCTCCACTACTGATTTGAATGTGAGACTACTATCATTTTATATACAATCATCTTGGCTATCTCATACATAAATTTGACTTGCAACTATTTAGCATATGATTAGCTATTTTTCCAGTCTCGATCAATACACTTGTATTGAGTGAGGCTGCGCAGTTGGAATATGACCAGGACTATGCAAATTGCATATTTGCCGATCTGGGCAATGGAGAATCATCACAGTGCACGAGATTTGAGAATTCACAAGTCTGCAGCTACAGCTGCCCCAACAACAACCCCTTTAAATACTGTACCGCTCATGACATGTGTTACGCACACGCCCGGACTGACTGGCGTGAGCGTGGTTAGTGATCCCACTGGACCATGAACCGAGGAGTGCCTGGAGGGGCGTGACTAAGTATCAACATGGTCCGACCAAGGTTGCTCAGTCGACTCTGTGAACCAGGGAGGAACCGAACAGAGGGACCAGGTGCTACTCCAGGTCAGACCCCGGTCACAGCTGTTGACCCACACCGGGGAATGCAGGAACAGGCAGGTTAGACTGGCATATAGACAGGTGGGTACTGGCAGGCACAGCTGGTATGCAGACAGGTGGGTATCGGCAGGCACGGCTGGTATGACGACAGGTGGGCACTGGCAGGCACGGCTGGCATGCAGACAGGTGGGCACTGGCAGGCACGGCTGGCATACAGACAGGCGGGTACTGGCAGGTAGGAACGTAGGCAGGATAGGGACCAGTACAGACTGGTATACAGGAACGGAGCCGCAGGTGCGGTAGACAAGCAGAGCAGAGCAAAACCCACAGGTGCAGTAGACAAGCAGAGCAAAACCTGCAGGTGCGGTAGACAAGCAGAGCAGAGCAAAACCCGCAAGTGCGGTAGACAAGCAGAGCAGAGCAAAAACCCGCAGGTGCGGTAGACAAGCAGAGCAGAGCAAAACCTGCAGATGCGGTAGACAAGCAGAGCAGAGCAAAACCCGCAGGTGCAGTAGACAAGCAGAGCAGAGCAAAACCCGCAGGTGCGGTAGACAAGCAGAGCAGAGCAAAACCCGCAGGTGCGGTAAACAAGCAAAGCAGAGCAAAACCAGCAGGTGCGGTAGACAAGCAGAGCAGAGCAAAACCTGCAGGTGCGGTAAACAAGCAGAGCAGAGCAAAACCCGCAGGCGCGGTGAACAAGCAGAACAGAGTGAAACCGCAGGTGCGGTGAACAAGCACAGCAGAGCAAAACCGCAGGTGCGGTGAACAAGCACAGCAGAGCGAAACCACAGGTGCGGAGAACAAGCAGAGCAGAGCGAAACCGCAGGTGCGGTGAACAAGCAGAGCAGAGCAAAACCGCAGGTGCGGTGAACAAGCAAAACCAGATACACACAAGGTATTTACAATTAAATAGCGAGTGTACACAAAACTCACTAACAGAAGTTAAGAGACAACGAGTTGGAGTTAGGTGCAGGTTCAGACACTGCAGGAAAAGGGAAGGTTCAGACATAGAGACAAACAGGTAACGGGCTAGGACACAGTTCAGACAGGAACTGAAACAGGAACAAGATACAGGAACGAGCCTGGGAACTCAGCCCCCAGGGTGGCGGAGACAGACTAGAAGTCACAGACACAGGTAACAGGCCTGGGTATACAGCCCCCAGGGGCGGAACAGACAAGATACAGGACAGGACCTGGCAACTCAGTTGCAAGGAACACACTGAAGAAAAGTGTTGCTCAGGCACCCCCTACTGGGTGGAGGGGGTTTAAGTATCCAGTGACTCACAGCAATAGGCTGGGGAGGTATTAGGAATGCGCACACAGTAACTATAAGAATCAGGCAGTAACCGCGCCGCCGCCCTAAGCAATCAGACAAGAGACACAGCAGGTACTGGAGCAAAGTGTGCAGCCTGGATTGATAGGTAAGATGGCGGTCTTGCATGGTGGGAGGTGGTAAGCCATGCAAGCACGTCGCCAGGGATGTTACAACATGGCTACTGTATTGGCCTGGGGGTTTGGTATACTAACAGGCTGGTGCTTATAATAAGACCTAAACTGTAAATATAATAAGCCCCCTACCAGGGTTGGTGAAAGAGTCTGTGGCCCCTTTAACACATACCACGATCCAGGATGCACAGATACGGTGGAGAAATATAGGTATACAACACAGGGCCCAGGCTGTCCCTTCATCCTTCACATATGCAGACATGCACACATATACACTATGCTGACATGCACAGTACGCAGACACGCACACACAGTATGCAGACATGCACACACAGTATGCAGACACACACACACAGTACTCAGACACGCACACACAAACATACACAGATACATACACATACAGACATATGTACATATTTGAACACAAATTCTTAAACACTTATAAAACAGACAAATATATATACACAGTCATACACACTGACATACACAGACACATTAGAAATATTTTTAATATGGGGATTGGGGAAGCCGGTAAAAAGCCTCACTCACCTACCCTCGGCCTGTGTACCGTCCAGCTCCTCAGGTATGTGGCAGTGCAGGACCGCCGGTGTGTCACAGACATGGCCCTGAACCAACAGGGGGGCCCACTCGCCGTTGGGGCCCTGGCCACTCCCCCTAGGATCTCTGCAGAACTGCCGGCGCTGCTTGATTGCTGACACATCACTTTGGGGTCAGCAGCTACTGCCGGATGCGCCCTGGAGCGGTACCTGCAGCTACCTGCCGCACAGGCCTGATCTCACCACTAGAGGCTCCAGCCAAGACCAATGTAGCTGCTTAGTCATGCCCCTCCAGGGTGAGTCCGGCTCCTTGCACAGTGGGTCCATGAACCACTTGCGCCACCTCAGAGTTGGATTCTTGAACCAGTGCACCCTGCACTATGAACTTTCGGCCCTTCAGTTCCCATCTGATCGGACTAGGGTGGCATTCCTAATGTCCCACCTTGGTGGAGAAGCCGTTGCATGGGTAAACCCCTGTGGGAGAGAGGGGATCCCGTGACCATGGACCTACAGGCCTTCTAGGCGGCCTTCAGAAAGATCTTTGACGAACCTGATCATGCTTCCTCCACTGCATCCTCCCTGCTCAGACCGCATCAGGGAGAACTGTCTGTAAGCCAGTATGCCGTCCGGTACCGCACCTTGTTGTTTGAACTGGGATGGAATGATGAGGCTTTGGTAGCCGCTTTCTGGGAAGGATTTTCTGGACGAGTTGGCCAGTTGTGACATCCCGACCTCCTTAGATGAATTAATCTCCCTGGCCATCCGAATCGACCATCGGTTTCAAGAGCGTACCAAAGAGGTGACACATGAAAAGAGACTGGCATGCTTGGCTCCCTCTTTATCCTCCTGAAACATCCGTAATGGCCGAACCGATGCAGGTCGATTGCGTTAGGCTGGCGGTGCGGCTGCGGTAGTGTGGAGCACTTTATTCAGGACTGCCCTAAGAGCCCTAAACTCCTGAACCTAGGGCCTGTGGGTGAAGCATCCCTAGGTGAGAGAAGAAGTTCTTCACCATTGACTTTGAACGCTTCCGTGTCCTGTGGAGGTTTGCGGTTCAACAAGACAGATGTTCTTGATTCCGGTTCAGCGAGAAATTTCGTACAATGGGTCGTGGTGGATCGGTACCGTATTCCTGTTCAATGCCTCCTGAATCCGCTGACTGTGTCATCTGTTGAGGGGAAGGACCTCCCTGAAGTCATTCAAGTCATCACAGAACCAGTAGAGATACAGATTGGAGCGCTCCATTCTGAAAAGATTGCCTTCTTTGTGCTTAATGACATTTTCATCCCCTTCTCCTAGGTCTTCCATGGCTGAGAGCTCATGAGCCTGTGCTAGACTGGAAGTCCGGTGAGATACTTCAAAGGGGAGACTCGTGCCACGAGAAGTGCCTGGTCTCTGTGCTTCCAGCTGGATTGCCTGTGTTGCCATCCACTCCGGTAAACGATGATTCCAACAGCCGGTTTCCTAAAGAGCTACCGCCTGAGAGACGCATGCTGGGTGAGACCAATGTAAAGAGTAACCCTGTGAAGGGGACGGTTATTCCATCGGGACGAAAAGAAGCTCTGCCAAAGAAGGTTCCTGACTCCATATCCGTTCTGGTCTGCACCGATGATGCCCAGCTGGAGAGAGGCATTCTGGTCAAGAAGGTGGGAGATGTGACTTTCTTCCCAGTAACTCGGAGAGAACCTGGTCCTGATGAGCGGTCATGGAAGTTCCGGAGGAAGAACCTGGCTCCAGCTTCTCTACAAGGAGTTATTGGGAGCTTGGCAGAGAGGGGGCATAAAGGGGGGGTACTGTAACGATGTGCCCGGCCCCCTGAATGCTGTTCCCTTCTCCCTGCTCCTGCCTCCTTTCCTCGTGCATGTCGAACTCTGTCCCGGAGCGCTCCCCTGTTCTTAAAGGGGCAGCGCGCGCACATTGTAAATGCACACAGCAACACATAGGTATGTGCACCTGTAATGTGTCTCACAGCCAATAGCTGGGACACTTCTTGTATGTAAGGTACCCTCCCCAATAGGGAGGGGGCTGAACAACCACTACAGTTTAGTAGTACATAGTGTGAGCAACTGTATGTTGCTAGGTCCCCGTCCCTTGCCTGTTAGTTATCCCGTATCCAGTAGGTGAGGGTAGAACTGGTTGTGCAGCGGTATGGTGGAGCGAGGGTTACTGCAGGTTGTAGGCTTGTCAGAAGAGGTAGGTCTTCAGGTTCCTTTTGAAGGCTGACGAGAGTCTGGTATGTTTGGGTAGAGAGTTTCAGAGTAGGGGGGATTCACAGGAGAAATCTTGTATGCGATTGTGGGATGTATGAGATAGGCAAGATGATTGTCTATAAAATGATGGTAGTCTGACGTTCGAAGCAGTAGTGGATGATGAGATATGAAGCATGAAAGTCAAAAGTGCAAAACATTGGTACCCTTTTGTACGTTAGTGTAAGTATTCCTATATCTACAATGGGGTCTGTTTAATTGCCATTAGGGTATCCGCCAAATGCTGGACACCTTAATTGAAACCAATTGGCCCCCATTATAGTTAAGTTATATTAGTTTCCATAACTGTCCTTGTGTCTGACATATAAAATGTAGGATTTCATTGATGAATATCACTATTTGTCCCTGGTATTGTGTAAATGGTTCCCAAACAATAAATTATTCTACATCTAACTTTGAAAACACACTCCCTGTTGAGCCTCACCCCTAAAATATATCACTTTTTTTAATTTTGATGGTATTATTTGTTTAAAAAGGTAACAATTCTAGTGGAAGTGGTCATCAGAGTTTGTTACCTGATCCATCGGAGGGGGATGGCGGTGAGTTAGGGCTCTTTTTACCTTCATCTCCAACCAATTTCTTTATTTGGGGTTGAGGGTTTATTAGGGGAGGGGGTCACAAACGGCTTCATCTGCCTAGGGCATCAAAATACCTGGAAAAAAGATGGCAGAGAAATACACTGCTCAAAAAATAAAGGGAACACTTAAACAACAGAATATAACTCCAAGTCAATCAAACTTCTGTGAAATCAAACTGTCCACTTAGGAAGCAACACTGATTGACAATCAATTTCACATGCTGTTGCGCAAATGGAATAGACAATAGAATGTAATTATTGGCAATTATCAAGACACCCTCAATAAAGGAGTGGTTCTGCAGGTGGGGACCACAGACCACATCTCAGTACCAATGCTTTCTGGCTGATGTTTTGGTCACTTTTGAATGTTGGTTGGGCTTTCACACTCGTGGTAGCATGAGACGGACTCTACAACCCACAGAAGTTGCTGAAGTAGTGCAGCTCATCCAGGATGGCACATCAATGTGAACTGTGGCAAAAAGGTTTGCTGTGTCTGTCAGTGTAGTGTCCAGAGGCTGGAGGAGCTACCAGGAGACAGGCCAGTACACCAGGAGACGTAGAGGGGGCCGTAGAAGGGCAACAACCCAGCAGCTGGACCACTACCTCCGCCTTTGTGCAAGGAGGAACAGGAGGAGCACTGCCAGAGCCCTGCAAAATGACATCCAGCAGGCCACAAATGTGCATGTGTCTGCACAAACGGTTAGAAATCGACTCCATGAGGGTGGTATGAGGGCCCGACGTCCACAGATGGGGGTTGTGCTCACAGCCCAACACCGTGCAGGTCGCTTGGCATGTGCCACAGAACACCAGGATTGGCAAAGTCGCCACTGGCACCCTGTGCTCTTCACAGATGAAAGTAAGTTCACACTGAGCACATGTGACAGACGTGACAGAGTCTGGAGAAGCCGTGGAGAGCGATCTGCTGCCTGCAACATTCTTCAGCATGACCGGTTTGGCAGTGGGTCAGTAATGGTGTGGGGTGGCATTTCTTTGGAGGGCCGCACAGCCCTCCATGTGCTCGCCAGGGGTAGCCTGACTGCCATTAGGTACCGAGATGAGATCGTCAGACCCCTTGTAAGACCATATGCTGGTGTGGTTGGCCCTGGGTTCTTCCTAATGCAGGACAATGCCAGATCTCATGTGGCTGGAGTGTGTCAGCAGTTCCAGCAAGGCGAAGGCATTGAAGCTATGGATTGGCCTGCCCGTTCCCCAGACCTGAATCCGATTGAGCACATCTGGGACATCATGTCTCGCTCCATCCACCAACGTCACGTTGCACCGCAGACTGTCCAGGAGTTGGCGGATGCTTTAGTCCAGGTCTGGGAGGAGATCCCACAGGAGACCATCCTCAACCTCATCAGGAGCATGCTCAGGCATTGTATGGAGGTCATACAGGCACGTGGAGGCCACACACAATACTGAGCCTCATTTTGACTTGTTTTAAGGACATTACATCAAAGTTGGATCAGCCTGTAGTGTGTTTTTCCACTTTAATTTTGGGGGTGACTCCAAATCCAGGCCTCCATTGGTTAATAAATTTGATTTCCATTGATAATTTTTGTGTGATTTTGTTGTCAGCACATTCAGCTTTGTACAGAACAAAGTATTCAATGAGAATATTTCATTCATTCAGATCTAGGATGTGTTATTTGAGTGTTCCCTTTATTTTTTTGAGCAGTGTACAGTACATAATCCTCACTTCTTATATACTACATTGCATACTTGTCAGATCTACAAGTGATTTATCCTAAGGATGTGGAACTTTATAACGCTTTGGTTGCATGTAACAGTTGCATATTCTTTCGTTATTTCCTATGCAGCAGTCTGAGAGCGGAATGTCGAGAATTACTAAAAGATCTGACTGTTTCTTTAGGCCAATGGAGGATTATTTAAAGTACAACTGATCTGCAATCCAAAGGAATACATTGAGTGGTTTGCAATCTTGAGGTCTGCAGCTGTCAAAATATATTAGTAGTGCTACTGAAACTCCCTGTGTAACCCAGGCCTGGTGGCATGTACTAGCATTATGCTGCATATCTTAACAACACAATCATTCTCTATGGCTCAGTAGCAGCAGCAAAGTTGTATTGCCTCCCGTGCCATGCGATGGTTATTACCATGTAACTCCAGTCTATTATCAAGCACGTTCTTACATGTTTTAAAAAATACATCTCGCAATACCTACAAAAAATGTAGTGCTGTTACAACCACTATCCCTAACCCTATAGAATTGCTGTAGAGAATAGATTGGTTTTGATACATCGCACGGTCAGCTATAGGCCAGGTGTTAGACAAGTGTATGAAAAATCATCCAATTTTTGGGAATGGAAATTGCACAATTTCGATCCATATTGTCATCCATGTGCCATCCCTGTGTACTTATTTTACGTCCGTCTGACATCCATATTTAGACTTCAACATAGTAAAATGTACTTGTATATAATCAAATATTGATTTCCTGGGTTAATAATGGCAATGTATTCAAAAAAATCAGATACTATAAGGATGTTCGGTATGGGATATGATTTTCTGAGCTCCAATAGACTTGAATGAGCAAGTCTCATCTGAAATATGGAAGAGAATAGTACACACTGTGATTTTTTTTCCATGTGAAAAAATCTGTCATCTAAACAGCTTTATTGAATTACATTGGTAAGTGTGGTTTCCGATTTTTACTCAGATAGCACACGTTCATATAATATGCTCGACTGAACGAGCCCTTAAAGAGCTTGGCCACTACATATTTATCGATGGCCTATCCTCATCAATATCTGGTCCATGGAGGTGCAACAACCGGAACCACCATCGATCAGCTGTTACTAGTGGTGGTTAGAAGTTCTCGGATGCTGCCAGAATACAGCAGCTCAATCAAAACTATAGTGTCTTCAGCCCATCCACCCCCTATTCAACTCATCCAAGAGCTATATATAAATATATAAAATATGATTCTGCAGGTCATTATGATTACAGCAATACCAAACTTGCATATTGTTTTATTTAAGTGGTGAAAAATAATTTGGAAATCTATAAAAAAAAAAAAAAATTTTTGCTCATGTCACCATTTTTCCAAGACTGTTAATATTTCCATTTTTCAGTTGCTAGAGCTGTGTGAGGGCTGTTTTTTTGCGCAGAAATTATGTTTTTATAAATACATTGTTGGTGTAGATACAATGATTTACTGTATTTTTTGCGGTGTTACGGCAACTGAAAAAAACTCAATTGCGGCATTTACATTTCTTTTTCTCGTTACAGCATTTACAGATTGAGTTAATTGTTATATTTTGATAGATCCAACTTTTGCAGATGTGAAAAAAAACAAATATGTATTTTTTAAAATGTTTTTATTTAACTTTAATGGGGGAAATGGGAGTGAATCAAATTTTTAGATGATAGTTCCGACTTTTGCAGATGTGGAAAAAACAAATATGTACAGTTATATGAAAAAGTTTGGGCACCCCTATTAATCTTAAGCTTAATGTTTTATAAAAAATTGGTGTTTTTGCAACAGCTATTTCAGTTTGATATATGTAATAACTGTTGGACACAGTAATGTTTCTGCCTTGAAATGAGGTTTATTGTACTAACAGAAAATGTGCAATCTGCATTCAAACAAAATTTGACAGGTGCATAAGTATGGGCACCTCACCAGAAAAGTGACATTAATATTTAGTAGATCCTCCTTTTGCAAAAATAACAGCCTCTAGTCGCTTCCTGTAGCTTTTAATGAGTTCCTGGATCCTGGATGAAGGTATTTTTGACCATTCCTCTTTACAAAACAATTCCAGTTCAGTTAAGTATGATGGTCGCCGAGCATGGACAGCCCTCTTCAAATGATCCCCCAGATGTTCAATGATATTCATGTCTGGGGACTGGGATGGCCATTCCAGAACATTGTAATTGCTCCTCTGCATGAATGCCTGAGTAGATTTGGAGCGGTGTTTTGGATCATTGTCTTGCTGAAAGATCCATCCCCTGCGTAACTTCAACTTTATCACTGATTCTTGAACATTATTGTCAAGAATCTGCTGATACTGAGTGGAATCCATGCGTCCCTCAACTTTAACAAGATTCCCGGTGCCGGCATTGGCCACACAGCCCCAAAGCATGATGGAACCTCCACAAAATTTTACTGTGGGTAGCAAGTGTTTTTCTTGGAATGCTGTGTTTTTTTGCCGCCATGCATAACGCCTTTTTGTATGACCAAACAACTCAATCTTGGTTTCATCAGTCCACAGGACCTTCTTCCAAAAAGAAATTGGCTTCTCCAAATGTGCTTTTGCATACCTCAGCCGACTCTGTTTGTGGCATGCTTGCAGAAACGGCTTCTTTCGCATCACTCTCCCATACAGCTTCTCCTTGTGCAAAGTGCGTTGTATAGTTGACCGATGCACAGTGACACCATCTGCAGCAAGTTGATGCTGCAGCTCTCTGAAGGTGGTCTGAGGATTGTCCTTGACTGATCTCACCATTCTTCTTCTCTGCCTTTCTGATGTTTTTCTTGGCCTGCCACTTCTGGCCTTAACAAGAACTGTCCCTGTGTTCTTCCATTTCCTTACTATGTTCCTCACAGTGGAAACTGACAGGTTAAATCTGAGACAGCTTTTTGTATCCTTCCCCTGAACAACTATGTTGAATAATCTTTGTTTTCAGATCATTTGACAGTCGTTTTGAGGAGCCCATGATACCACTCTTCAGAGGAGATTCAAACAAGAGAAAGACTTGCAAGTGGCCACTTTAAGTAGCTTTTCTCATGATTGCATACACCTGCCTATGAAGTTCAAAGCTCAATGAGGTTACAAAACCCAAAAAAGTGCTTTAGTAAGTCAGCAAAAAGTAGGTAGGAGTATTTAAAACAAGAAAATGATAAGGGTGCCCATACTTATGCACCTGTCAAATTTTGTTTGAATGCAGATTGCACATTTTCTGTTAGTACAATAAACCGCATTTCAAGGCAGAAACATTACTGTGTCCAACAGTTATTACATATATCAAACTGAAATAGCTGTTGCAAAAACACCAATTTTTATAAAACATTAAGCTTAAAATTAATAGGGGTGCCCAAACTTTTTCATATAACTGTATTTTTAAAAATGTTCTATTTAATTTTAATGGGGGAAATGGGAGTGAATCAAATTTTTAGATTCTTTTCATATTTTTAAAACTTTTTTTTTGTTAGTTCCCTTAAAGGGATGGTCCGAAGTCAACATCAGACTCCCGGCTGTCATGGCAACCAATGTCAATGTGATCACAGAGGGGGGTGATGGTTGCATGCTGTAAATGCCACTTTTAGAGCTCTACAGCTATACTCACTGCTGTTAGAGGCATATGATGGCTGACTTACACAACCATCTTCTGGCAGATATAAAAGCAGGCTTAGTTTCTAAGGCTACTTGAAAGACAAGGCCCCAACATATGATGTAATGGTACATTATATGGTGGGAATTGGATAAATGGGATTTCCAGGATTATGATACTAATGACCAGGGCCGGCATCAGCACCCGGGCAAGTGCTGGGGCCCTGAGTAGGTGGGGGGCAGACTCACCGTCGGGTACCCCGGCGTGCTATGGGACCCGTGAGCGGTGCGGTGCCGGTGTCAGCGCCCGCTTCCCCCCGCTTGCTCAGGGCCCCGTCACAATACTTACCTCTGCCCGTGCCTCTGCAGCAGCTCCGGTCTCTTCCGCGGCTGCTGCACTGTGACGTCTCAGGTCAGAGGGCGCAGTGACGTCTTTACACCGCGCTCTCTGCTGAACCGTCACAGGCAGCGCAGAGCGGGAAGACGCCGGCGTGGGTGAGGGGTCCGGAGCAGCGGCAGCAGGTGAGAAGTGAGGTGAGTACTTGATTTTTTTTTTATATGTATGGAGGCATGGGGCATTATATGGTGGAGGGGAACAAGTGACATCCTGCATGGGGCATTATATGGGGGGGATGACAAGTGACATCCTGCATGGGGCATTATATGGGGAGGGGGGAACAAGTGACATCCTACATGGGGCATTATATGGGGGGGGAAGAGGTGACATCCTGCATGGGGCATTATATGGGGGGGGAGAGGTGACATCCTGCATGGGGCATTATATGGGGGGGAGAGGTGACATCCTGCATGGGGCATTATATGGGAGGGGAGAGGTGACATCCTGCATGGGGCATTATATGGGGGGGAGATGTGACATCCTTCATGGAGCATTATATAGGGGGGAGAGGTGACATCCTGCATGGGGCATTATATGGGAGAGGTGACATCCTGCATGGGGCATTATATGGGGGGGAGATGTGACATCCTGCATGGGGCATTATATGGGGGGGAGAGGTGACATCCTGCATGGGGCATTATATGGGGGGGAGAGGTGACATCCTGCATGGGGCATTATATGGGGGGGAGAGGTGACATCCTAGATGGGGCATTATATGGGGGGGGAGAGGTGACATCCTAGATGGGGCATTATATGGGGGGGGAGAGGTGACATCCTGCATGGGGCATTATATGGGGGGAGAGGTGACATCCTTGCATGGAGCATTACAAGGGGGGGTGACATCATGCATGGGGCATTATGTGGGGGCCAGTATTCTCTATGGAGCGTTATAAGGGGGCCAGTATCCTCTATGGAGTGTTATATGGGGGCCAGGTTTCTGAGCTATTATAGAATTTCAATAGATATTGCTCATGTAATGTATGAAGTGAAATCTTTGCATTGTACTATATATATATTTCTCTACAGTATCGGTGCATCATGAATCGTGGTATGTGTTAAAGGGGCCCACTGAGACTCTTTTGCCCAGGGCCCAAAAAACCTGGAGCCGGCCCTGCTAATGACCTATGCTGTAGATTGGCATCAATGTTAGATTGTAAGTCCAACAGCCAGAACAGATCAACTGTTTTCTTCTCTATGGAGCCGAATTGCACAGTGCCATTCACTATCAAGTGGCCATTCCTGGGTACTGCAGAACAGCTTATCTTACTACATAAGGAGCTTAATGCTGAGGTGAGTTAGAGAAAAACATCAGCTGACGTTGGAGTGATGACTGTTGTAGATGACGACGATGAAAGGGAACTTTTTCCTATTGAATTGTTAAATAGCTTAACCCCATCAGGCATGCCAAGTCATTGCCTTAGACTTAAGTAGGGAGCATTACTATATTGTTGAGAGATTTGAATACAAAACGAAGACTCTGCAATGGTAAACGATTAGTTGTAACATCATTGAATAGAAATGTTCTTGAGGCAGAGATTTTAACAGGATCAGCTGAAGGTGATAAGGCATACAGGGAGATTTCCACGCGATCTGCCCTGGGCAATTCACTTTTTGAATTGGCGAACGTCTCTGTAATCTTCTAAATTTTATTTTTATTTTCCGTAATGCCATTTACTAATTTATTAATTATGACAACTTTGTTGTTTATTGTGTAAAAAGGCTGAAAGTAAATAGACATGGGTAATTTGAGTTAGTTTTTATTATGTAGAGCACACTTTTCTAGCTTCCGAAACTTATTTGTATCGGAACTCGGGCTGCTAGTTGGGTAAATAAATGTTTAATTTCACTGGCTGTGCTTCTTCACGCTCCATATTTGTTGGTGACTATTGGATCAAGACTGCAGAGGTGTGCACCCCCTCTTTTAATTTATCAGTGCTGCTGCTTTCCTTTAGTTACCAAACACTGCTACGCCAGGCTGCGTCAATCTTTATTATTATGTTGAATTCCTATACTAGATTCTGTGGAAAAGAGAAAGCCTGGGTTATTCATATATGACACTTTGTTAAGAGAGTACATTTTTTGGGGGCATGTAGGACTAGATTTTACATGTTTGAGGAAATCTAACCTCTAGCCCAAGGTGGCGTTTGACAACTGTGTGCCACAGTATTGTGATGCAT
This sequence comes from Phyllobates terribilis, assembly GCF_046119375.1. Taxonomy (NCBI): domain Eukaryota; kingdom Metazoa; phylum Chordata; class Amphibia; order Anura; family Dendrobatidae; genus Phyllobates; species Phyllobates terribilis. The sequence goes on from NW_027362765.1 coordinate 231,453,000, forward strand.
TTATTTTAGCAAAGATTGCTCTTGAGTTCTCTAAATATGAATTGCACAATTTATCAATGTTGGCGTAAGGTGCACCAAATTTACTAAGAAGAACACACCTTTCAAGAAATTTAGGGCATATTCTGATGTTCCATGTGGCAGAATACAAAATCTATGTTAGCTGGGAGTTGGCATACATTTCAGGAACAGAGAAAGGGACAGACTGGCACTAAAATTCAGCCCTGGCATTTCAAAGCCACACAGGCACATGCTGTCCACACCCCTTCCTCAGATTGGGGTCTCTATTGCTGATATGATCCTGCCTGGAGGAAATCAAGATTTACTACAACACCTTTACTACCTATAATACGAGATTTAATAATAATATTGCAATGTAAGTTTAAGTTCCCATGATGAGTTTTTGACACTGCATATTTTCACTGCACACAAAAACGCAGCATCTTACAGTTCCAGCAAAGTAGATGGGTTTTCTAGAAATCTCATGTCCACTGTGCTTTCTTTATCCACGACATGACAATGTCTCTTGCAGTTATGCTGAGTTTTATGTGCACATTTTCCTCACAGAATTGCATTAGATGCAGAAAATCCACAGGTAAAAAAAACTTATATAATGCACACATGGCAGTATCAATAAAGTCAAATACCAGGATGTGTCAAAAACAAAGTAGCTTTATTTAAAACATGACAAACCAAAAAGGGGCTAAAACCGCAGCGTTAAAAATGCGATGTAAAAAAGGCATGTATCCTAATAGATGTAGAAATTCTGCAGAAAATCTGCAACATTAAAACCCACCAGCTATGCATCGTGGGAACGTACAAATGTATAGAGCGAGGCGACAGCGACACCCACTAGACAGCCACGCCCTCACTCCATACACTTGTATGGCGCAAGGCCACACCCACTAGACTGCTTCTGCCCAGGAGCATGCATATCACATACATCACCGCCATTTCCGGCCTCCTTATAATAATTCTCATTGAAACTTTCTAATAAAAATTACCCTGTACCTCCCTCCCATAATGCAACCGCTCCCCCTCCATTGTGCTTTCTTACAATAATAATAATGGCTCCTACAGTTGCGCTCAAAAGTTTACATACCCCGGCAGAATTTTTCCTTTCTTGGCCTTGTTTCAGATAATATGAATGATAGCAAAAAAACTTTTTTCTCCACTCATGGTTATTGGTTGGGTGAAGCCATTCATTGTCAAACTACTATGTTTTCTCGTTTTAAATCTTAATGACAACCAAAAACATCCAAATGATCCGGATCAAAAGTTCACATACCCTGGTGATTTTGGTCTGATAACATGCACAGAATTTGACACAAATGGGTTTGAATGGCTACTAAAAGTAACATCCTCACCTGTGATCTGTTAGCTTGTAATCAGTGTGTGTGCATAAAAGCTGAGTGAGTTTCTGGGATCCAGACAGACTCTTGCATCTTTCATCCAGCCACTGACGTTTCCGGATTGTGAGTCATGGGGAAAGCAAAAGAATTGTCAACGGATCTACGGGAAAAGGTAGTTGAACTGTATAACACAGGAAGGGATACAAAAAAATATCCAAGGAATTGATAATGCCAGTCAGCAGCGTTCAAACTGTGATTAACAAATGGAAAATCAGGGGCTCTGTAAAAACCAAACCATGGTCAGGTAGACCAACAAAAATTTCGGCCACAACTGCCAGGAAAAATTGTTCGGGATGCAAAAAAAAAACACAAATAACATCAGCTGAAATTCATGATTCTCTGAAAACTAGCGGTGTGGCTGTTTCAAGATGCACAATAAGGAGGCACTTGAAGAAAAATGGGCTGCATGGTCAAGTCGCCAGAAGAAAGCCATTACTGCGCAAATGCCACAAAGTATCTTGCCTACAATACGCCAAACAGCACAGAGACAAGCCTCACAACTTCTGGAACAAGGTAATTTGGAGTGATGAGACTAAAATTGAACTTTTTGGCCAAAACCATAAACGTTACATTTGGAGAGAGGTCAACAAGGCCTATGATGAAAGGAATACCATTCCTACAGTAAATCATAGAGGTGGATCACTGATGTTTTGGGGATGTGTGAGCTACAAAGACACAGGAAACTTGGTAAAAGTTGAAGGAAAGATGAATGCAGCACGTTATCAGCAAATACTGGAGGCAAATTTGCAAAGCTGTGCATGGGATGTACTTGGACGTTCCAACATGTCAACGATCCAAAACACAAGGCCAAGTCGACCTGTTATTGGCTACAGCAGAACAAAGTGAAGGTTTTGGAGTGGCCATCTCAGTCTCCTGGCCTCAATATCATTGAGCCACTCTGGGGAGATCTCAAGCGTGCAGTTCATGCTAGACAGCCCAAGAATTTACAGGAACTGGAGGCTTTTTGCCAAGAAGAATGGGCAGCTTTACCATCTGAGAAATTAAAGAGCTTCATCCACAACTGCCACAAAAGACTTCAAGCTGTCATTGATGTTAGAGGGGGCAATACACGGTATTAAGAACTGGGGTATGTGAACTTTTGATCAGGGTCATTTGGACGTTTTTGGCTGTCATTAAGATTTAAAAAGAGAAAACACAGTAGTTTGACAATAAATGGCTTCAACCAACCAATAACCATGAGTGGAGAAAAAGTTTTATTGTTATCATTCATATTCTCTGAAACAAGGCCAAGAAAGGAAAAATTCTGCCGGGGTATGTAAACTTTTGAGCACAACTGTATGTCTCCCCTATAATGATTCCCCATTGTGTCTCCTTATAATAATGACTATTAGTGACGCTTTATTGTAATAATGCAGGAGCATACATAGAAATCATGGGAGTGATTAGCAATGTCCTATCATAGCACATAGGCGCAGTCACAGAAGGCCATGCCTATCAACTTTTTACAATGAGAGAGATATGTATTACGCCATTTACACAGCTATTTTACCCCTAATGGAAGACCCTTGGTGTGTACACCCACTTTGATACCCTTTCCTTGGCCCCCAAACAGTTTGATGCCCCAAAAATCGCTCCATACGGAATGATGTTTCCACATTCCTCCACCTACAGTTTATGATGTCCAGCACAGCTCCTACACAGTATTATGGTCCCACAAACCCCACACAGTAAGATGGTCTATACAACCCCACACACAGCATGATGGTCCCCCTTCTCTACCTTCCACACCCAGTATGATGGTTCCCCCACAGCCACACACACAGTATATTGGTCCCCCACAGCTCCTCCACACAGTATGATGGTCCTCCTACAGCACCCACACACAGTATGATGGTCCTCCCACAGCACCCCCACACAGCATGATGGTCCCCCCAAAGTATAATGGTTACCCCACAGCTCCACACAGTATATTAGTTTCCCCATAGCACCAACACACAATATGATGGTCCCTCCACAGACCCACACACAGTATGATGGTCCCCTCACAGCATGATGGTTCACCCACAGCCCACTCCCAACACAGTATGATGGTGCCCCCACAGCACGCACCCAGACACAGTACAATGGGCTCCACACAGCTTGATGGTCCACCCACAGACCTCCAACACAGTATGGTGGTAACTCCACAGCCCTACACACAGTATGATGGTCCCCCCACAGCCCCACACAAAGTATGATGGCCCTCCCACAGCAACCCTACACAGTATGATAGCCTTCCCCCCAACACAATATTATGGTCTCATCACAGCATGATTGTCTCCCCACACAGTAAGTATAATGGTTACCCACAGCACCCCCACAAACAGTATGATCATCCACAGGCTCACTTACAGTAAGATTCGCCCCAATACAGTATGATGGTCCCCCCACAGTCCACTAAAAGTAAAAAAAAAAAAACCTTATATGCAACATATCCAGGCTCCCTCTCCACCGCAGTTAACGTCTCTTCTTCAATCCTGCCTCGCAGTGGATGCGTGAAGTTATCATGACGAACAAAATCGCTTGCATTGCGTCGTCCTCCAGCAGGCTGCAGGCTGGGAGTAGCTTGCGTCCTGCTGGAGAAAGTGACCAGCTGCTGAAAGTGATGGAGCACGGAGCTGGTGGCTGTGTGCCCTGGCAGACCTCTTAAAAGTACCGGCATCCTAAGGATGGCAATACTGTTAACAATGTGAAAATCAATGCAGCCCATCAGGCATTTGCCAAGTTTGTCCGATGGCCAGTTCTGCTATCTTCAGAGGGCAGAATTTATCATTGCCTTTCTGCCAGTTTTTGGCGTAACTAACCCCCAATTAGTGACTTTGTGATTTGTGACAAATTCTTCAAACAATTTGCATCTTTTTTCAAGTTGTCTTTTGTTGTTTAGTTTGCTGATTTATATGTGAATGTAACTTTTCCAAATGTTTTAGACTGATTTAATAAAAACACAACTTTTTTAAAAAGTCGTAAAATGTGGTGCAACTCTACTCCAGTGTCCCCATGGAGTGATTTTATGCATGCCATTTTTTTGTTGCAATTTTCTTGAGATTTTGCAAAAGGTTTAACTTTTTGCGCTAAAAGGTTGCCAAAATGGTTCAAGACAAAAAAAATGACACTTTTGGCAAAATTTCATGAATCGCACGTGCCAACCCAACAAGTTAAAAAAGAAAATTTGACTTAATGAAAATCTCAAATGATGAATCGGCCCCTGAGTTTTCTGAAGTACATTATAGTACATTTGCTAGTCTAGACAACTATGTTGTCTAGACTAGCAATTTATCTGTTTCATGTCTAGCAGGGGCAACTAGGGTTAGTTAGGGGGAGCTGCCGTGGAGCAGGGGGCGCCAAATCCCGTATCATTAGGGTGCCAACCTCCGCTGCTAGGCAGGTACAGCCTAGTATCCATCCTAGGGAGAAATAGGCCCAAATATTTGTGATATTACCTGGGATGATGCTTTATTTGTTCATCTTTTATCCATAACCACAGCATTTGCTTCTTAGGGGACCATTGTGTCTTATAGTAATAATAATAATAATTTTTATTTATATAGCGCCAACATATTCCGCAGCACTTTACAATTAAGCGGGGACATGTACAAACAATAAATTCAATACAAGGTGAGACAGTTTAACAGTTACATCAGGAGTGAGGTCCCTGCTCGCAAGCTTACAATCTACAAGGAAATGGGGGGACACAATAGGTGGAAAGTGCTTGTTATTTCAGGTCAGGCAATTATAATAAGTCGGGATTGTCATATAAAGCTGTATGATCCGGTCAGCCTGTATGTTCAAGTGCAATACTCAATTACCGAGTGCAGTTATCGTGTGCATGGAGGGTGTAGAGACAGATGAACAGTAGGGAGCAGATTCTGAATAGTATTTAGGAGGGAACAGGGGAAAGTTAGTTTACTGGGTATTTGAGATGGTAGGCTTGTTTAAAGAGATGGGTTTTTAAAGCGCTCTTGAAGACATCGGGGCTAGGCATCAATTGGATCGTCTGGGGTAGAGCATTCCAGAGAACTGGTGCAGCACGAGAGAAGTCTTGGAGACGGAGGTGCAAGGTTCGGATTATGGGGGATGTTAGTCTTAGGTCATTTGTGGAACGGAGGGCACGTGTAGGACGATAGACTGAGATGAGAGAGGAGATATAAGGTGGTGCAGAACTGTGGAGAGCTTTGTGGGTGAGAGCAATGAATTTATATTGGACCCTGTAGCGAATGGGTAACCAGTGTAATGACTGGCACAAGGTGGAGGCATCGGTGAAGTGGCTGGTCAGAAATACGACCCTGGCTGCCACATTCAGGACAGATTGGAGAGGGGAAATTTTGGTAAGAGGGAGACCGATCAGGAGAGAGTTGCAGTAGTCCAGACGAGAGTGAATAAGAGCGACAGTAAGAGTTTTAGCAGTTTCAAAAGTGAGAAAAGATCGGATTCTGGAGATGTTTTTAAGATGCAGGTGACAAGAGCGAGTGAGTGATCGGATATAGGGAGTAAAGGAAAGGTTAGTGTCGAATATGGCCCCAAGGCAGCGGCATACAGAATTCCGCACGCGTTTATTGCGCGTTTATCGCGCGTATTCCACATGCGGAATTGCCTTGCGTTTTTAATGCATTGCACAAGGCAATTCCGCATGCGGAAACGCAAAATTAATGGACATGCTGCGGATTTTTGAACGCAGCATAAACGCTGCGGAAAAATCCGCAGCATGGGCATAGAACTTGCGGATTCTCATTGGGGACAATGGGATGCGGATTACCAAGCGTTTTACAAGCGTTTCCGCTGCGGAAAATCCGCAGCAAAAACGCTTGTAATCCGCAACGTGGGCACGCAGCCTTAGGTTAATAGAGGGGGGAAACACAAGAAGTTCAGTTTTGGAGAGATTCAGTTTAAGATAGAGGGAGGACATGATGCTAGACACAGCAGACAAACAATCCTTGGTATTTTGTATTAGGGTAGGGGTGATGTCAGGGGAAGAAGTGTATAATTGGGTGTCGTCAGCATAGAGATGATTCTGGAACCCAAATCTGCTGGTTCTCTAAGTCTATATACTTGTGTCTCCTCTATGCTATATACATGCTTGTTTATGAATGTTCTGATTATATTATATAAATTGTCTTTTACCATTTGATCAGACATCCATATTGTTTTTTTCACTGTGCACATGGGACATTTTGGTGCATTTTATTGATAATTAAACAAATCTGTATATTTTAAAGGGGTTTGATTTACACGAATTTGTGGGTAAAGAAGAAAATCAATGGCACTCACCAATGGTTGGTATCCATCTTCTTTCTTTGGTACAGACACTTTAAAAGATGATAGAGCAAGGGATCACGCAGGTGGCTGTAACGTTGGCCATTGTTCACATTGGAGCTACACAAGCTGACATTACACTACACCTAATAACCATCCAGTTATATACATGTCAGTACTGCTTTACCCAGGAGAATGAATGTCAGGCATCTGTGCCTGGTACGGACTGCTTCTGCTGGAAGTCATGAGTAGCGTCCATGTACCATCAATATGTTCTGACATCATGTGCTGATTATAAAACCAGCAACCTATTTTGGCTTTGTGTAACACCATCGTCACTTCATGTAAGTTTACTGGAGCTTTTGTTGTTTTTGCTTTAATGTGCTTTGAATGGCCAAATATACTTCATGCCAATTACCTTTAGGTTTATAAGATAGAGGGTGTATAAAATTTGCAATGTCTTTTTAAAGGGGTTGTTATTAGAAATCTCCTGTCTATAGGTACCATTAGTGTATGTGGATGTGATGGAGGTGGTTCATCCTTTGCTAATAACACAGTCTCGGCTTAAAGAAGTTTTCCACTACTTTTGCATCGATTCTCTATCCGTAGGATAGGGCATCAATGTTTGATAGGCGGGGTCCTGCACCTGGCACCCCCGCCAATTAGCTGTAATAGGTGCCGCCGGCCGGAGGTACTTGCTTGCGGTGCTTAGCCCTCTAGCTGTAGTGGCCACTGCGGGGTACTGCACATCCGCCTCCCATTGAATTGAGAATTAAGTAAGTACTTCTGGCTGGCTACCACCGCCGCTGATAACAGCTGATCGGCCGGGGTGCCGGGTGCGGAATCCCGGCTGATCAAACATTGATGCCCTATCCTATGGAATGGAAAAGTAGTGTAAAACTTCTTTATTATATTTATGACATGGTCGGTTGCTTATTTGAATGGTTGACATGTAATAGTAAATTTCACCTGCAGTGGTCATTGCAGGGGGAATGTATGGGCAACTGCGAGTGTGCTCCTATACAGTAATAATACTCCTATTGCAGAGCACTTCAGAAGTCAGACTTAATATTATTATTATTATTATTATTAATTTTATTTCTATGGCAGCAACATATTCCACATCACTTTACAAATCAGACTTGCATCCTTCAGGTCTTTGAGACAAGCCCTTTAAGTGTATGGGCGCACAATGTCTTTTTCAGTAGATCCATTCTGAAACCAACCTGAAAAAACGCAAAAACGGTCAAAAGAATGAACATATGCATTTCTATGTAAAATCAACTTGCTGTTCATATGTTTGGCTTTTGAACATCAGTGGCAGACACAAACTGCAGAGGGGCCCTGTGCAAGACCAGCATATGGGCCCCTTTATGTGTCTATCACAGAAGCAGCTTGCTGCTTTGGAGGTGGAAGGAGACCTCTTTATCTCTGCAGCTGCACAGGTTGCACCAGTTGTATGTCTGTCCCTGTTTTTCAGGTTTCAAAAGACGCCAATCGGCTAAAAGTAGTGACCTAACCCTTCTTCCGCTGAGAAAACACTCTACACTTGCAATACAAGTCAATGGGAAGGCTAAAAGATGCTAGGGTGTCTGAGAGTTTTGTCAGCATTGTAGCTTTAGAGACCATTAGAGGTTTCTTCATTATTGTATGGAGAAAAAAAAATGACAGGAAAATGGCAGTATAAAAGATGCCTCAAAAGTGCTGGGAAAATCGCCGGCAAGTCAAAGATGTCAAACAAGCGTTTAGGAAACGAACAAAAGATGTGAGGACAGACGCTTCAGAACAAAAAATGGCGACATGTCCTGAATTGTCTTCATCTTGGAAAAACTGGTGAGTTCGCTTTCGTGTAAAAGACATGGTGTGAACATACTCTTGCTTGTTCTTTAGATGCCAGTGCCCACAGGTTACACATTACCACCACTCGGGCAGTTCTATCTGTGTAATATTGTGTGCACACACCAGAGCCCCATTTAGGCATAAGCTTACATGTTCCTCACGTCCTCTCATGCCTTAATACATCATACCCTATTTCTCCTCCACCGCCATTATCTCATGTGGGTACAAAATAGGGGAATAAAAATCTTAATTGATCAGTGCTGGGCTGCCATGTGCCAGAGCGGCACAGAGAAATGTATAACTAAAAGGTTTCAGCTGCTGTCATGGGAGAAGCTGACAAATGGCAGCAAATGGCTCCTTGAAGTATTAATAGACATTCCAAGGAAGTGCCGGCCAAGCAGACTCAGCTCGATTCCTAAATATGGAAGCACAAGCTGAAGTTAGGAAGAGAACGAAAACAGAGTCCTGAAAACTAGAATGAGTGATCTGCTGCACCCCTAATACACACATCAGCCACCTTATAAGTGACATCCAACCCTTCATTTGGATCCATTATGTCCCTCACATATCTAGAGCTGGCCAATAACTGAGATATCCTGATCGATAGTGATCTCAGGAGCAAGAATCAATGCCTTCATAGTGATTTAGAGTGATCAGGTGATCAGTCAAAGAGGTTGTTCAATGAAAAAAAAAATATTTTTAGGGCAGATTGGATGCACTATGATTGGGTGGTATCTATACCTATTCTCTTGGACATCTCCCATTTCTTGGTTGAACTTGATGGACATGTCTTTTTTCAACTGAACTACAGTGGGGGAAATAAGTATTTGATTCCCTGCTGTTTTTGTAAGTTTGCCCACTGACAAAGACATGAACAGTCTATAATTTTAAGGGTAAGTTAATTTTAACATTGAGAGATAGAATATCCAAAAAAAAACAAAAAAAAAAAACAAAACACATTAGATAAATTAATTTGCATTTTGCAGTGAGACATAAGTTTTTGATCCCCTACAAACCATTATGAGTTCTGGCTCCTACAGACCAGTTAGACGCTTCTAATCAACTTGTTACCTGCAATAAAGACAGCTGTCTTACATAGTCACCTGTATAAAAGACTCCTGTCCACAGACTAAATTAATCAGTCAGACTCTAACCTCTACAACATGGGCAAGACCAAAGAGCTTTCTAAGGATGTCAGGGACAAGATCATAGACCTGCACTAAGCTGGAATGGGCTGCAAAACCATAAGTACGATGCTGGGTGAGAAGGAGACAACTAACTGTTGGTGCAATAGAAAGAAAATGGAAGAAATACAAAATGACTGTCAATTGATATCGATCTGGGGCATCATGCAAAATCTCATCTCGTGGGGTATCCTTAATCATGAGGAAGGTGAGAGATCAGCCTAAAACTACTGGGACCACAGTCACCAAGAAAATCATTGGTAACACATTACACCTTAAAGGTTTAAAACCTGCAGTGCCCGCAAGGTCCCTCTGCTCAAGAAGGCACATTTACAGGCCCGTTTGAAGTTTGCCAATGAACACCTGGATGATTCTGTGAGTTATTGGGAGAAGGTGCTGTGGTCAGATGAGACAAAAATTGAGCTCTTTGGCATTAACTCAACTCGCCGTGTTTGGATGAAGAAGAAGGATGAGTACAACCCTAAGAACATCGTCCCAACCGGGAAGCATGGTGGGGGAAACATTATACTGTGGGGGTGCTTTTCTGCAAAGGGGACATGATGACTGCACCGTACTGAAGGGAAGATGGATGGGGTCATGTATTGCAAGATTTTGGTCACCCACCTCCTTCCCTCAGGAAGAGAATTGAAAATGGGTTATAGCTGGGTCTTCCAGCAAGACAATGACCCAAAAGATGAAGCCAAGGCAACAAAGGAGTGGCTCAAAATGAAGCACAGTAAGGTCATGGAGTGGCCTAGCTAGTCTCCAGACCTTAATCCCATAGAAAACTTATGGAGGGAGTTGAAGCTCTGAGTTGCCAAGCGACAGCCTCAAAATCTTAATGATTTAGAGATGATCTGCAAAGAGGAGTGGACTAAAATTCCTCCTGACATGTGCGCAACCCTCATCATCAACTACAAAAAAACGTCTGACTGCTGTGCTTGCCAACAAGGGTTTTGCCACCAAGTATTAAGTGTTGTTTGCCAGAGGAATCACATACTTATATCTCACGGCAAAATGCAAAAAAAATTATCTAATTTATTCAGTGTGATTTTCATGATTTTTTTTTTTTTCGATATTCTATCTCTCAATGTTAAAATTAACCTATCCTTAAAATTATAGACTGTTCATGTCTTTGTCAGTGGGCAAACTTACAAAAACAGCAAGGGATCAAATAGTTATTTCCCCCACTGTATGTAACAGAACAGGTGACAATCTACAGTGGTGTGTAAAAGTTTGGGCACTCCTGGTCAAAATTACAGTCATTGTGAACAGTTAAGCAAGTTGAAGATGAAATTATCTCTAAAATGTATAAAGTTATAGATGACACATTTCCTTTGTATTTTAGGCAAAAAAAATACTGTCATTTTTTACATTTTAAAAATTTCAAAAAGGAAAATGGGCCAATGCAAAGGTTTGGGCACCTTTGGAGATTTGTGTGATCAGATAAATTTGACCAAGGTTTCAGACCTTAATTAGCCTGTCAGGGTTATGGATTGTTCACTAGCTTCGTTAGGAAAGACCAGGTGATGCAAATTTCCCAGCTTTATAAAAGCCCAGCCTCCACTAACCTTGTGGCAAAAAACAGCAGCCATTCTTCTTCTAAGCAGCTGCCTAGCACTCTGAAAATGAAAATGGTGGAGGCCCACAAAACAGGAGAAGGTTATAAGAAGTTCGAAGTGTAATTAAGAAATGGCAGATAACAGGAACAGTAGAGGTCAACAGGGCCGGCGCCTGTTTTTTGTGGGCCCTGGGCGAAAGAGTCTCAGTGGGCCCTTTTAACACATAACACGATTCATGATGCACAGATACGGCAGAGAAATATACATATAGTACAATGCCGAAGATTTCACTTCTTACATTACATGAGCGATATCTATTGTAAATTCCACAATAGCTGAGAAACCGGCGAATCCTTGCAGCACACAGTGCAGACTGGACAGTATAGTCCTCCATACAGTATTATGGGCCTCATATACACTGCTCAAAAAAATAAAGGGAACACTTAAAGAACACAATGTAACTCCAAGTCAATAACACTTCTGTGAAATCTACCGGTCCAGTTATGAAGCAACACTGATTGTGAATCAATTTCTCCTGCTGTTGTGCAAATGGAACAGACATGATAGGCAATTAGCAAGATACCCCCTATAAAGGAGTGGTTCTGCAGGTGGTGTCCACAGACCATTTAACTGTTCTCATCCTTTTTGGTCACTTTTTCATTTTGCCATTGCTCTCACCCCTAAAGGTACAGTAGCATGAGGCGGTGTCTACAGTACAACCCACAGAAGTTGCTCAGGTAGTGCAGTTCATCCAGGATGGCACATCAGTGCGAGCTGTGGCAAGAAGGGTAGCTGTGTCTGTCAGCACAGTGTCAAGAGCATGGAACAGATACCAGGAGATGTGGAGGAAGCCATAGGAGGGCAACAACCCAGCAGCAGGACCGTTACCTTCTCCTTTGTGCAAGGAGGAACAGGAGGAGCACTGCCAGAGCCCTGCAAAATGACCTCCAGCAGGCCACAAATGTGCATGGGTCTGCACAAACGGTTAGAAACCGACTCCATGAGGGTGGTATGAGGGCCCGACGTCCACAGATGGGGGTTGTGCTCACAGCCCAACACCGTGCAGGACGCTTGGCATTTGCCACAGAACACCAGGATTGGCAAAGTCGCCACTGGCGCCGTGTGCTCTTCACAGATGAAAGCAGGTTCACACTGAGCACATGTGACAGACTTGACAGAGTCTGGAGACACCATGGAGAGCGATCTGCTGCCTGCAACATCCTTCAGCATGACCGGTTTGGCAGTGGGTCAGTAATGGTGTGGGGTGGTATTTCTTTGGAGGGCCACACAGCCCTCCATGTGCTCGCCAGAGGTAGCCTGACTGCCATTAGGTACCGAGATGAGATCCTCAGACCCTTTGTGAGACCATATGCTGGTGCGGTTGGCCCTGGGTTCTTCCTATTGCAGGACAATGCCAGAACTCATGTGGCTGGAGTGTGTCAGCAGTTCCTGCAAGATGAAGGCATTGAAGCTATGGACTGGCCTGCCCGTTCCCCAGACCTGAATCCGATTGAGAACATCTGGGACATCATGTCTCACTCCATCCACCAACGTCACGTTGCACCACAAACTGTCCAGGAGTTGGCAGATGCTTTAGTCCAGGTCTGGAAGGAGATCCCACAGGAGACCATCTGCAACCTCATCAGGAGCATGCCCAGGCATTGTAGGGAGGTCATACAGGCACGTGGAGGCCACACACAATACTGAGCCTCATTTTGACTTGTTTTAAGGACATTACATCAAAGTTGGATCAGCCTGTACTGTGTTTTTCCACTTTAATTTTGAGGGTGACTCCAAATCCAGGCCTCCATTGGTTAATAAATTTGATTTCCATTGATGACTTTTGTGTGATTTTGTTGTCAGCACATTCAACTTTGTACAGAACAAAGTATTCAATGAGAATGAGAATATTTCATTCATTCAGATCTAGGATGTGTTATTTGAGTGTTCCCTTTATTTTTTTGTGCAGTGTATATAGAATAATGACCCCACATAGTCATACAGTATTATGGGCCCTATATAACGCTCCATACAGAATACTGGCCCCCATATAATGCTCCACACAGAATACTGGTCCCCACATAATTCCCCATGCAGGATGTCACCACCCCCATATAATGCCCCATGCAGGATGTCTCCCCCCCATATAATGTCCTATGCAGTATGTCACCCCCCCCCATATAATGCCCCATACAGGATGTCACCTCTCACCCCTATATAATGCCCCATGCAGGATGTCACCTCTCCCCCCCATATAATGTCCCATGCAGGATTTCACCTCTCCCCCCATATAATGCCCAATGCAGGATGTCACCTCTCCCCCCCAATTAATGCCCCATGCCTCCATACCTATAAAAAAAAAAAATGAAATACTCACCTCACTTCTCCTCACCTGCTGCCGCTGCTCCGAACTCCTCAGCGTCGTCGGCGTCTTCCCGCTCTGCGATGGCTCAGGAGAGGGCGTGGTGTAAAGACGTCACTGCGCCCTCTGACCTGAGACATCACAGTGCAGTAGCCGTGGAAGAGACCGGACCTGCTGCGGAGGCACAGGGAGAGGTAAGAATTGTGCCGGCTGAGGGGCCCTGATCAAGCGGCAAGCGGAGGGTGGGGGTGTCGGGCGCTGGCACCAGCACCGCACTCCTCCGCTCACAGGTCCCATAGCGCGCCGGGGTGCCCGATGGTGAGTGGGCCCCCCCGCCTGCTCAGGGCCCCGGCACTTGCCCGGGTGCGCCGGGTGCTGACGCTGGGCCTGGAGGTAAAGTTAAGGTCTGGAAGACCAAGCAAAATTTCAGTGAAAGCTGCATGTAAGATTGCTAGAAAGGCAAATTAGAACCCCCGCTTGACTGCAAAAGACCTTCAGAAAGATTTAACAGACTCTCGAGATGTGGTACATTGCTCTACTGTTCAGAGACAACTGCACAAATATGGATTTCATGGAAGAGTCATCAGAAGAAAACTTCTCCTGCGTCCTCACCATAAAATTCAGTGTTGTTGAAGTATGCAAAAGAACATCTAAATAAGCCTGATGTGTTAAGGTGAATAAATTAAGTTGTTTATGAAATCAATTATTGGCCTTATATGAGTCAGTAGAGATGCTAGAAAATGCTGTGAGACAAGATGGCGCCTGCACTCAGGACCAAGCCCTGGAATGCAAGATATCTTGTGCTGGAAGGCTACGCAATGTGTTATGCACACGCCCGGACTGACTGGCATGTGCGTGATTAGTGATCCCACTGTGCCATGAACCGGAGAATGCCTGGAGGGGCGTAACTAAGTATCAACCCGATCCGACCCAGGTCGCACGCCGGCTACGACGCCGTGCACCAGGGAGGAACCGATCAGAGGCACCAGGTGCCACTCCAGGTCAGACCCCGGACACGGCTGTTGACCCACACCGGGGAATACAGGAACAGGCAGGTTAGAGCACAGGCTGGGTAGGGTCCAGTACAGACTGGGAGACGGGTTCAGAGCCGCAGATGCGGTAATCAAGCAGAGTAAAGCGAAACCGCAGGTGCGGTGGACAAGGCTGAGCAGAGCGAAACCGCAGATGCGGTGGACAAGGCTGAGCAGAGCGAAACCGCAGATGCGGTGGACAAGGCTGAGCAGAGCGAAACCGCAGATGCGGTGGACAAGGCTGAGCAGAGCGAAACCGCTGATGCAGTGGACAAGGCTGAGCAGAGCGAAACCGCTGATGCGGTGGACAAGGCAGAGCAGAGCGAAACCGCAGATGCGGTGGACAAGGCAGAACAGAGCGAAACCGCAGATGCGGTGGACAAGGCAAAGCAGAGCGAAACCGCAGATGCGGTGGACAAGGCTGAGCAGAGCGAAACCGCAGATGCGGTGGATAAGGCTGAGCAGAGCGAAAGCGCAGATGCGGTGGACAAGGCAGAGCAGAGCGAAACCGCAGATGCGGTGGACAAGGCAGAGCGGGCAGGAACCGCCGGAGTGGTAAGCAAGGCAGAGCAGAGATAAACCGCTGGTGCGGTGGACAAGGCAGAGCAGAGCGAAACCGCCGGTGCGGTGGACAGGGCTGAGCAGAGCGAAACCGCAGATGTGGTGGACAAGGCAGAGCAGAGCGAAACCGCAGGTGCGGTGGACAGGGCTCTGTTCTCACGGAATGAACTGGAAGGGAAAGGCAGAACAAGATACACACAAGTTACTTGCAAAGAAGTAGCGAGTGGACTCCAAACTCACAAACGGAAGTACAGCGACAATGAGTAGGAGTTAGTTGCAGGTTCAGACTCTGCAGAAAAAGAGAGGAAACGAACATAGAGATAAAACAGGTAACAGGTTAGGAGACAGTTCAGACAGGAACTGTTACTGCAACGAAATACAGGAACGAGCCTAGGTATAGCCAAGTGCTGGTTCAGAAACTGCAGCAAAAGGGAGGAAACGGACATAGAGACAAAACAGGTAAGAGGCTAGGAGACAGTTCAGACAGGAACTGTTACTGCAACGAAATACAGGAACGAGCCTGGGAATACGGCCCCCAGAGGCAGAAACGAACAGGCTAGGAGCGTGTTCAGACAGGCCTGGAAATACAGCCTCCAGGAAGGCGGACAGGCTAGAAAAAACAGAACAGGACCTGGCACCTCAGAGGCAAAAAGCCCTCTGAGGATAAAAGTTGCTCAGGCACCAGCTTCCAGGTGAAGCTGGTTTAAATATCCAGTGACAGACAGCAATAGGCTGAGGACGCATTAGGGGTGTGCCCACAGCAGCTACAGGAAACAGGAAGTAACCGGCCGCCGCCCTAAACAGTCAGAACAAAGACAAACAGACAGCATGAATAGAAGCCAGGCTAGCAGACTGGACCGAAGATCAAGTTTGCGATCTTGCATAGTGAGAGATGGTGCACCATGCAAGCCCGCCACCAGGTATGTTACAGTATCCCCCCTTACGCCCCCTCTTCTTCAAGCCTGCAAGAATGTTCCGCAGAGAATTGGGAGGCCAATCCTTCTCTTCAAGAGGATTATCTCTTCTGTCCACTAGAGGAAACGAAACTGTTCTCATCATCTTGGTAACTAGGATGCTTCCTCCCATCAAGCCATCCTCAGCAACGGATGAGGTGGGTGAAGTACCAGGTACAGGGTGTAAGAAAGTCTCTGTCCATTTGTTATCAGGTAGCACCCCGGAGGGTTCAAGAGACAACTGGAGGTCCTCCGCCTGGTTGGAGGGGTGCAGAGACTTGGGGGTAACCACTGCTTTGGGGTACACTTGGTCAAGCTCACCGGACGAAGTGAGCGAGGTATCAGGTACAGGGTGTAGGAAAGTCTCTCTCCATTTGTTATCAGGTAGCACCCCGGAGGATTCAGGAGGCAACTGGAGGTCCTCCGCCTGGTTGGAGGGGTGCAGAGACTTGGGGGTATCCACCGCCTTGAAGGACACAAGGCCAGATTTATTAGAGATGGAGGGTCCATGCTTTCGGACCATCCTCAAACTGGTTTCAGAGATGACATGTCTGGGAGGCGGGACGGTACCTGAAGCCAGATCATTGGTACAATCGTCGAGACTGTGTGGGGACATTGCCTCCGCTTCTCTTCCTTCGGAGATTTCAGCGCACAGCGAGTCAGCGACTAGCAGATCTGGTGAAGAAGAAGAAGACATTGCAGACTGTCCTGAAGATATGGGGACTGGACACCCCTTGTACCTTAACAGTCCCCCAAGATACACCATACAAGGTCTCCAGACCTGAGCGGGCACTAGACCTCTCGGCTCTGGACAACTTGTGGGTAAACCAGTCAGCATCTGAAAGGAAAGCTTCTTCAAGTGTAATGCTCCAATCTGGAGCTTAATTTGTACAGACATCTTTTGACTGTTTCTGAGTAGGGCTCGTCCTTCTGCTGACAATGCCCAAACCGGCTTCTGGAGTTTTCGGACAGGAATCAGACACTGACTCTTCAAGGCTTTAAGCCCGAAACTTCCGATTAATCCGAGGCTTTTACTTGCCAAGGAGACAGTCATGGTCATCTGTGGAGAGGAAACACTAACGCCCAGGGCAGCCTCTCCTACAGGCCTAATGTCTTGAGATTCTCCAACCTTCACTGGACAAAGACCGTCAGGGGGTTCCAAACAACTGCAGCGGGACTGCAATCCGATTTCGTGACTGAGTTCCGGCCTCTGCTTTGCCTGCCGAACATGGTCAACCTTCATGGATTCGGTGCGGGTAGCTGCTTCTACAGGCTGGGGAACAGGAGGTCTTTGGGAGGACAGAACCTGGCGTGATGGCTTGCCTCTTCGCCTAGCACGTCTGGACTGCCTCTTGAGGTTGGGAAGAGAAGTATTCTGTGGAGCGTAGTCATCTTGTGAGGATTCTGGGTGGGCAGCAGTCTCTTCAGGCTGGAGAACTGGTGAGTTACCCACACACATTACCCATCGGGGCTGCTCCGGGATATTGGGAAGGGAAGCTTTAGCAGAAGCTTCAGGATTGGGGTCATCAAAGACCATTAGAATGGCCACCAGGAAGGCCTGCAGGTCAAGGACGATAGGATCCCATGCTTCCCATAGGGGGGTGATCCATTTCAAGGCATCACCCGCTAGGTAGGATAACATAAATGCCACTTTAGACCAATCGGTAGGAAAATAGAGAGGGTAGAACATGAAATGCAGCATGCATTGCTCCACAAACGCACGGCTTTGTTTAGGATCCCCATAGTACCGTGGCGGATCCGCAGGAACGGGTGCAGAAAGGTCCATTTGGGCTGGTGCGTACATCGCCTGGACATCAGCTTGCGAAAAAATTTTTTCTTGGTGCACGTTTTTGCCAGAAAATGTCTCTGAGAGCGAAGGGCCGTGGGGCTCAACGGGAACCATGGCCTGAGCAAACTGTTATGCACACGCCCAGACTGACTGGCGTGTGCGTGATTAGTGATCCCACTGTGCCATGAACCGGAGAATGCCTGGAGGGGCGTAACTAAGTATCAACCCGATCCGACCCAGGTCGCATGCCGGCTACGACGCCGTGCACCAGGGAGGAACCGACCAGAGGGACCAGGTGCCACTCCAGGTCAGACCCCGGACACGGCTGTTGACCCACACCGGGGAATACAGGAACAGGCAGGTTAGAGCACAGGCTGGGTAGGGTCCAGTACAGACTGGGAGACGGGTTCAGAGCCGCAGATGGGGTAATTAAGCAGAGTAAAGCGAAACCGCAGGTGCGGTGGACAGGGCTGAGCAGAGTGAAACCGCAGGTGCGGTGGACAGGGCTGAGCAGAGCGAACCCGCAGATGCGGTGGACAAGGCTGAGCAGAGCGAAACCGCAGATGCGGTGGACAAGGCAGAGCAGAGCGAAACCGCAGATGCGGTAGACAAGGCTGAGCAGAGCGAAACCGCAGATGCGGTAGACAAGGCTGAGCAGAGCGAAACCGCAGATGCGGTGGACAAGGCAGAGCAGAGCGAAACCGCAGATGCGGTAGACAAGGCTGAGCAGAGCGAAACCGCAGATGCGGTGGACAAGGCTGAGCAGAGCGAAACCGCAGATGCGGTGGACAAGGCTGAGCAGAGCGAAACCGCAGCTGCGGTGGACAAGGCTGAGCAGAGCGAAACCGCAGATGCGGTGGACAAGGCAGAGCGGGCAGGAACCGCCGGAGCGGAAAGCAAGGCAGAGCAGAGATAAACCGCTGGTGCGGTGGACAAGGAAGAGGAGAGCGAAACCGCCGGTGCGGTGGACAGGGCTGAGCAGAGCGAAACCGCAGATGTGGTTTACAGGCAGAGCAGAGCGAAACCGCAGGTGCGGTGGACAGGGCTCTGTTCACACGGAACAGACTGGAAGGGAGAGGCAGAACCAGATACACACAAGGTACTTGCAAAGAAGTAGCGAGTGGACTTCAAACTCACAAACGGAAGTACAGCGACAATGAGTAGGAGTTAGTTGCAGGTTCAGACTCTGCAGAAAAAGAGAGGAAACGAACATAGAGATAAAACAGGTAACAGGTTAGGAGACAGTTCAGACAGGAACTGTTACTGCAACGAAATACAGGAACGAGCCTAGGTATAGTCAAGTGCTGGTTCAGAAACTGCAGCAAAAGGGAGGAAACGGACATAGAGACAAAACAGGTAAGAGGCTAGGAGACAGTTCAGACAGGAACTGTTACTGCAACGAAATACAGGAACGAGCCTGGGTATACGGCCCCCAGAGGCAGAAACGAACAGGCTAGGAGCGTGTTCAGACAGGCCTGGAAATACAGCCTCCAGGAAGGCGGACAGGCTAGAAAAAACAGAACAGGACCTGGCACCTCAGAGGCAAAAAGCCCTCTGAGGATAAAAGTTGCTCAAGCACCAGCTTCCAGGTGAAGCTGGTTTAAATATCCAGTGACAGACAGCAATAGGCTGAGGACGCATTAGGGGTGTGCCCACAGCAGCTACAAGAAACAGGAAGTAACCGGGCCGCCGCCCTAAACAGTCAGAACAGAGACAAACAGACAGCATGAATAGAAGCCAGGCTAGCAGACTGGACCGAAGATCAAGTTTGCGATCTTGCATAGTGAGAGATGGTGCACCATGCAAGCCCGCCACCAGGTATGTTACACAATGCAAAGACCACATATGGACTATTCAGTGGAAAAGGACATGATAATCAGCTAGCCACGCCTTATTAATATAATACAATATAAATACCCCTTGCTCTTGTCGCAATAAAGATTTGACGGGCCTACTCTGTCAAGAGAGGAGCTGCACCTGACTGTGTCTGATGTTATTTCTTCTGCGCATGCACTTGATTTAAACTATTAGGTCAGGAGCAGGCAATTGAGGGTCCTGATATAGGACCACCCTATCAGATGCATTTCAGAAACAAGTCCTGTGGACCGATGAGGTTAAAATAGAACTCTTTGGCCACAATGATCAAAGGTATGTGTGGAGGAAAAATCATCTCCCCAACCATTAAACATGGGGGTGGATCAATCATGTTTTGGGGTTTTGTTGCAGCCAATGGCACGGGGAACATTTCATGGGTAGAGGGAAGAATGGATTCAATGAAATTTGAACTAATTCTTGATACAAACATAACATCATCTGTAAAAAAGCTGAAGTTGAAAAGAAGGTGGCTTGTACAAATGGAAAATGATCCTAAACACACGTCAAAATCCACAATAGACTACGTCAAAAGGCGCAAGCTGAAGGTTTTAAAATGTCCCTCACAGTCCCCTGATCTGAACATCATTGAAAATCTGTGGCTAGACCTCAAAATAACAGTGGATGCAAGACGACCCAGGAATCTCACAGAACTGGAAGAATTTTCCAAGGAAGAATGGATGAAAATCCCTCAAACAAGAATTGAAAGACTCTTGTCTGGCTACAAAAAGCGTTTCCAGGCTGTGATACTTTCAAAAGGCAGTGATACTAGGGACTAAACATGCTGGGTGCCAAAACTTTTGCATCTGCCCATTTTCCTTTTTGTAAAAAGAAATGTGTCATCTTTAACTTTAGGCCTTTTAGAGATCATTTCATCTTCAACTTGCTTAACTGTTCACAATAACAGTAATTTTGACCAGGGGTGCCCAAATTTTTACATGCCATTGTATAGATTGGTGGGGGTCCGGCCTCTGGCATCCCAGAAAAGGGCACTTTTATCCTCTTCAGATTGCCCTAGCAGCTTGCATGCCCTGCCGTCACTCCATTTTATTCTCTATGTAGTTGCAAACCACTGCACTCATCTTTTTCCGCTAGTCACCCCTAGAGAATGAATGGAGTGACGATCGAACATGCACACTGCAGCTCCATTCTAACAGTGATACAAGTGCCCCATTCTGGAAATTGGAGGTCACAGTGGTTGGACCCCCACTAATAAGTTGTTGATAGGTGATGACCTGTGGATATGTAATAACGTCTTTTCACTTTAAAATGCTATGAGTGCATTGATTCTGGTTCCGAGAGCTCACTATTGATCAAGCTCCAGACATGTAAGGGCTCCAATAGATCTAACTATAGTGTGGACTTCACTTATGAGGTGGCTCGTGTGTATATTAGGATAGCAGCAGATCACTCATTCTAGTTTTCAGGACTCTGTTTCCAGCACTCCTTTAATGCTGGACGTTTATCAGACTTACGCTGGGTTCAGACGGACGTATTTTCAGACATTCTGATCTCCGTGGGCTCGACAGACAGTACACTGATCCATGGTTTGTCTCCGCACACCAGCAATTTGTCACACAGTCCGATAATCAATGTAAGAAAAAAAAAACAACACCTTGCTCTAGTCTCGTCCATTTTATGGAGCAAAATAGTGGATGTAAGAGCAAGAAGCTCCTGCACCCGTGAGCTATGCGGACAGGGTAATGGAGCCGCAAGAGGAGACAACAGTGTAAACTCTGCCTAGGCTGGTTTCACACATTCGACTTTTACTGTCTGAGTAGAGACGGCAATGTCCGGACAGGCAGCAGGTCTACAAGCTCAGGAGATCCACAGCCGGTCCAGACACCCAGATCCATACTTGGACTATGAAAGTCGGATGTGTGAAGCCAGCTTTAGTTCGATATATGCATTTAAAGTGGCTGCCCCCCCATAGACTGTGTTGACGCGCTACTGTGATCTGCACTTATCACCAGGGCTGTGGGGTCGGTAAGCCAAACCACCGACTCCGACATTCCCCTGACTCCCGACTCCACCGCGCTGCCTCACTACTGAGCGTGTACATAAAGTGCAGCACAGATTCATCTCAACTAAAGCCGAGATCCTTAGATTAGGGACAGAACAGTCATTTATAGGACATTTTCATAATTTTCCCAAATTGTTATGAAAACATTTACAGCACATCCTACATTGTACTACTGTACACAATTTATTATATATTTTAGGAGTTGGTCCATTTTATATAGACTCTGACTCCACCAAAATGGACACCGACTTCACAGCCCTGCTTATCACTAGTGGCACAAGGAAGACACCATATCCCGATTTGTCTACTGGTGGCTCTTACCAGGTTTATTTCTATTTTTTTGTATCTGGCCCGTTCTTTTTTTGTTTGCCTGAGCTGTGAAGAAGTGATACAGGTGAACACTGTGAATAAGGTGAACACTTTGTGCACTTGTCGAGCGCCCATAGACCTTGTATTACTGACGTAATATGAAGCTTGTGGCCTCCCAACCATAATGGGTCTTCATTAGTAATGGTCTTCTTATATAGGCCACAGGGAATTTTGTACCTGGTGCAACTGCAAACCCTGCACCCACTATAGTTACGCCCCTGCCCTGCATGCCACGCACACTAAATTGTCTCCATAAGAATCTCTGGGATCTGTCATTCATCATTACTTCTGGTACAGAACAAAAAGTAGGCTAATAGACCTCATTTTTTGCCAAGTGTATGGTGGTATTATTTAGGTATTGTATGGTGGTATTATGCTTGTACTCTATGATAGCAATGTTTAGGTACTGCACAGTGGTATTATTTAGGTATTGTATGGTGGTATTATGTTTGTACTCTATGATCGCAATGTTTAGGTACTGTACTGTGGTATTATTTAGTGTAAGGCAGCGCTAGACATCATAATGGGGGATACTCGCTTCGCTGCGACAATCAATGCACACGTGCAATGTCTTTCCATTTTTAAACAATGCTCAGCTGTTTATTACTTCACAAAACCGCATATGACCGGGTCCAACTCAGTGGCATGCCGACACACATATATATAATATTCATGAGCCAAGTGACACACAGGCCCACTTGCTCCAGGTACAGCCTTCAGCAAGGTAATCATATAGCAATGTCCATAGTAATGTCCATATAACGTAGTGTATTACCTTTGCCGGGTTTAGCTGTCTCAGTCCATTACTTCGCCACCACTGTGGCTTTGCGGCTTCCCAGGTGGGGGTCTCTAGCCGTCGTTCCCTCAAAGGCCACTGACATCCACACAGGATCCAGGCTTTGCCTTTCAGGACTCTTCATCAAGCCTCTGCCTTCCAAGGCCACTAGCATCCACTCACAGGATCCAGTCTCGGCCTTTCGGGCTGCCAGGCTACACTCGGCCTCACTAGGGCTCACACGGTCGGTGTCCCACACACACGGGAACAGGCCTTACGCCTCTCTCACAGAACACACCTGTCTCCCATCAAGCAGGGTTTATATATCCATCCCGTGCACACACACACACACACACACACAGACAGGATCTTGCTGATGTCACAGTCATGTGATCAGACAGACATTCTGTGCGCGCAGGACCTGTGCTATGTCACAGTCATGTGACCAGTCACCTGAGGGGGAAGGTACATGGTCAGGTAAAACACATCCTGGACCATTACCGTAATGCCAGCAAGTCGCTGCATTACATATCCCCCCCCCTCTGTTCAAACTTGTGGGGTTGAACACATAATATACACAATCACTATAACCACCAGCTCTGTTCAAACTTGTGGGGTCGAACACATAATATACACAATGACATTATAACCCCCAGTTCACATAGAGACCATGTACTTTACAATTGTGCTACTCAGCCCCTGGAACATTAGTCAACGACATTAGCCCATTCCTTAGGGACCTACCATTTGTCACTGTCACTGACTTCGTCAGGTCACCTTTCCGGGTCGTAACCTTGTCAGAGCTCCCCCGCTCCCAGCGGTCAGTTGTAACCTTGTCAGGTCTCCCCCGCTCCCAGCGGTCAGTCATAATCTTGTCAGACCTCCCCCGCTGCCAGCGGTCAGTCGTACAGCGGTGTGACTCACATGCCCTGGTATCTAAGGTCCGGTTCGACTCCGTACTGTCCCGTCCTCTATTGGGTCGTTTGTATGGGCTGCTCAAACCTGAGTTACTGGAGGTTTCACTACCTCTAAACCCACTCCCACTACTCTCAGGACATCTTGAAAGGTCCCTAACTCCAGCTATAGCTGTTCTGTTATTTAGGGGGCCCTTTCTCTGTCTGGTCTCATAATTTCTAGACGGCTGCCATCTTCTGCTACTCAGATGATGCAGTCTATCCACTCGCAGTCTAGCGAGATTCAACTGTTCTACCTCTCGCAGGTAGGTCACTTGGTACTCCAACAGCATGCGCATATATCCCAGGCTTTCTTCTGTTCCTACAGCGGAGAATGATACCATGCCGTCTCCGTCTGGTATCCAGTCCTGACGATCACGTGGACTGCTTACTTTCACCACACCAGACTTCTTGACCATCATCTGCATGGCTCGACCATTTCTCCCAACGAGCTTCCTCACCAGACCATGAGGCACCCGGATGACTTCTAAACGCATACTGTGAGCTTTCCTCATCAACTCCAGTTGTCTAACGGCTTGTTCCGTCTTCAACCGGAGAAACCGCTTCGTGCGAATACATCGCCAGTGCATGTCACTTAGGATAGCCACCCTCTTCACTGTGAATTCGGTCGTGGACAGGACCACCAGCTGTTTATCTTCTGAGGTCAAGTACACCTTACAGGCTCCCACGGCCTTCTTAAACTCCTCATGCACGGACTCACTGGTGCATTCTTCCCTCAAATTCTCGGGCACATCTACGAGGCACTTGTACCAAGACGTTTCGGTCTCACCAGTGGTTTCCATACGATCAACCAGCTCAGGGTTCAGGGACAACTGACTTTCAGCTTCTTCCCCCTTTACGCTTCCCCTGAGCTGACTCACAGCTACAAATTCACCAATTTTCGTCTTGACCACTTCCATCTCATATTTATCTGTGGTTAACACTCTCTTAGCTCTCCTCAGGCCCACCCTCTCTTGGTATAAGGGAGTGAGTGCAACGTGTTCGCCCTTTTCCTTCCCCAAGAAGGCCTCGTTCACTGAGTGATACTTTTTCACGCGACTTTTGAGCCCGGAAACTTCTTCCTCTAGCTCCGCCACTCGCCTCTCAGCGGCCCATTTCTGAAGCTCCTCTTGCTTCCAATGGGTTTGTAGCGACTCCTTGATCTCGGCTCCTACATCCACTGAATCATCCGAGCTCACATCACTCGAGGAGGTATCTGCTTCATACCTCCCATCACCAGCAGCC
This sequence comes from Phyllobates terribilis, assembly GCF_046119375.1. Lineage (NCBI taxonomy): Eukaryota > Metazoa > Chordata > Amphibia > Anura > Dendrobatidae > Phyllobates > Phyllobates terribilis. The sequence continues at coordinate 231,478,177 of NW_027362765.1, forward strand.
CACTCCTGGCCCTGGTCTGTGGCTTCTCCGATAGACTCCTCCATCTGCTTCTGCTCAGCCTCCATCTTGCTGAGCCTTTCCTTAAGGCACGTCTCTGCCCTCTGGAGATTATCACAGAACGTCCGCAGCTCCTTCACCTGAGCTTCCAGACCTAAGGTCTTTCTGCGGAGATCACCATTTTCATTATGGGTGTCCTGCAGAGTGGTCTCAAGCACTTGGAGTATGTGCTCTGCATCCACCTTATCATCCTCTAGTTTTCCTTTAACCCTGAGGAGATCCTCATAGTCTCTCTTGATTTGTTGCAGTTCCCTATTGAGCTTTTCACCATATTCCGTCTTGGAGTCACATAGCTCCCGGTTGAACTGTTCGCGCAGTCGTTTTAGGTTTTGGTCACGTCTGGAAACTTCAACCTGCAGTGCCTCTTTTAAAGCAGACAGCTCTCTATCTGTTATGTTCTGCTACCAAAGCTAAGGAAAGAGAGGAGATCTGTCCCTACTATAGGACTCAGCTGAATCCCTACGATGTAACAGGGAACCTGATCCTGCGATCAGACCTGCTAAAGTCCTAATCTAGTCTGTACGGAGACCTATAGATGTGGGGAGGGAATCCCTACAAGTACTAAGGACTGGGAGGAATATGGGACACCTCCTAACAGAAATAGTAGCAGACAGACGAACAAACAAAATAGATAGAACATAGAGGTCCGTAGACCAAGCAAACTAACAGAGTTAGATACAGAGCACAGGCTAGCTAGAAAGTAGATATACAATGAAGTCCAGCAAAGCCAGAAGGGCGGAGCAGGACTAAATAGGCCAACAAGGTCATGTGACCAGCAAAGGAAAAAAAAACCTAACAGCAAGGTTCTAACACTTATCCCTCTGGTGTAGTCCCTCATCCAGCTTTTGCTTCACTTGTATCAGCTCTACGTGTACCAGGGAGAACCTATCTTTCAACTCGCACAGCTCATCTTCAAACTCCGCTTTGTCAAGGCCCAACTGAAAAACCTCCTCTTTACTTCTCTGGAACTTTTCCTTCCAATTGTTGACTTCCTTGCTGTTTTCCTCCAGTTCTCGCTGCAAGTTCCTCACAACCTGGTTTATTTTATGCCGTTCAGACTCCAGGACCAGCTGGTCTGAGGACACGATCTCCAGGTTTCCACATAGTTGCTGCACGTCACTCTGACCCTGCTGGCTGATAGGCTCCAGCTCTTGGTCACGACTGGCCGCCTCCTCTTTCAGGGCTGTCAGATCCTTCAGACTCGGTACCGTACCGGAGGTTGCTACTGGCAACGTCACCTCCTCTTCTGCCTCGGAAGGAGGATCCACCCTTGAAACAAAGGCACACCGTACTACATTTTCCTTATTTTCACTTTCAGCCAAGTCTACAGGAGCAACCTTTTTGTGGCCCTTGCGCCGTCTACGAGATGGGGACTTTCTCACCTCGTCTAGCCCCTCCTGACTGACCTCTCCTTCTACTTTCGTAGTGTCACCGTCAGCTACGGGGTCTGTGTCACTCCCCATGGTGTTGTGGACTAACAGGTCACCTCCCACTTTGACGTCACCCCCTTCTACTGGAGCTACCCCGTTATCAACGGTCACATTGTCATTTTTAGGAGGTACCAACACACCACCAGTAATTTTTTTTGATTTTCTATCCTCCACGCTGTTTTGAACAACCGCCCCTTTTTTTGACTCCGCCCCCTTTTTAACAACCACACCGGCAGGGGAATTTTTACAAGAAAAATCAACAATAGTCTCAGTTCACAACAGTTCACAACAGCTCTTACCACCTCCCCGGGCACTCTGGGACAAGGGCGCCCCCGGAGAGTTCAAGGAATGGTCCGCTGCCGCCTCTCTGAAACGGGCCAACAGCTCCTGCCCTTCCTGCACCACGACCTCTTGTCGTTTCTCCCATACCTGCTGTTGTTTCTCAAATGCCTGCTGCGAGTCCTGTTGTTGTTTCTCCCACACCTGCTGTTGTTTCTCAAATGCCTGCTGCGAGTCCTGTTGTTGTTTCTCCAATGCCTGCTGCTGCGACTCCAATGCCTGCTGCTGCGACTCCAACAGGCATTTCAATCGCTCAACAGCTTCAGGCTCATCTGCTGCTCCCTTCACAGCCATCATTATCTGCTCCTGCATTTCTTCAGGAAACTCCATTACGCCGAAGAGCGATTGCACACGGTCAACTAACTCCTTCTCCATTCCGTCTGGAGATACTGCACCATTCATGGCCATCACGGTACACACTAGACACTTTACACCGCTCTCCCCGAAAATTTTCATGGCCCCGACGAGCCACAACAAAACCTGATTTGAGTGCGACGACAACCTTCGCAACCCCACCGAGTTGCAGCCAGATGCTTTAATCCACACTCGTCGTCCTGTGCCGTTGCCCCTAGCAACCGGGCTGCAGTTGCCCATAGCAACCGGGTTGTCGTTGCCGCTAGTAACCGTGCTGCAGTTGCCCGCATTCTCGAACCATATGTAAGGCAGCGCTAGACATCATAATGGGGGTACTCGCTTCGCTGCGACAATCAATGCACACGTGCAATGTCTTTCCGTTTTTAAACAATGCTCAGCTGTTTATTACTTCATAAAACCGCATATGACCGGGTCCAACTCAGTGGCATGCCGACACACATATATATAATATTCATGAGCCAAGTGACACACAGGCCCACTTGCTCCAGGTACAGCCTTCAGCAAGGTAATCGTATAGCAATGTCCATATAACGTAGTGTATTATCTTTGCCGGGTTTAGCTGTCTCAGTCCATTACTCCGCCACCACTGTGGCTTTGCGGCTTCCCAGGTGGGGGTCTCTAGCCGTCGTTCCCTCAAAGGCCACTGACATCCACACAGGATCCAGGCTCTGCCTTCCAAGGACACTAGCATCCACTCACAGGATCCAGTCTCGGCTTTTCGGGCTGCCAGGCTTCACTCGGCCTCACTAGGCCTCACACGGTCGGTGTCCCACACACACGGGAACAGGCCTTACGCCTCTCTCACAGAACACACCTGTCTCCCGTCAAGCAGGGTTTATATATCCATCCCGTGCACACACACACACACAGGACCTTGCTGATGTCACAGTCATGTGATCAGACAGACATTCTGTGCGCGCAGGACCTGTGCTATGTCACAGTCATGTGACCAGTCACCTGAGGGGGAAGGTACATGGTCAGGTAAAACAGATTCTGGACCATTACCGTAATGCCAGCAAGTCGCTGCATTACATTAGGCATTGTATTTTGTATGATTTCAATATTCTAGGATAGTGATATTCATACATTATGTAGTGGTGTTATTTATGAATTATATGGTGGATTAGTTTGGCACTCTGATAGAAATATTTATGCTTTTTTTGGGGGTATTATTTAGGAGCTGTATGGTGGATTATTTTGTTACTGAATGATGTCAATATTCATGCATTATATGGCAGTGGATATTTTGGCGCTCTGATAGCGAAATTCATACATTTTATGGCAGTATTATTTAGGCACTGTATTGTGGATATTTTGGTATTCTATGATAGTGATACACATTACATGGCGGTATTATTTAGGCACTGTATTGTGGATATTTTTGTATTCTATGATAGTGATACACATTATATGGCGGTATTATTTAGGCACTGTATTGCGGATATTTTGGTATTCTATGATAGTGATACACATGTGGTGGCATTATTTAGGCATTTTATGGTGGACAGTTTGGTACTGTATGATAGTTATATTCATACATTTGGCAGTATTATCTAGGCATTCTACGATGGATTATTTTGGTATTCATAGTAATAATTGTACATTATATGGTAGTATTACTCAGGAATTGAGTGGTGGATATTTTGGTACTATATGATAGTGACATTATATGACGGTATTATTTAGGCATCATATGACAGTATTTGCACAGTTCTCTACCATCAGGCTGTGTGCCCACGATCCGGAGCCGCTGTGAGTTTGACAGTGTCAAACCCGCAGCGACCAGATGTTACAGCATAGTGGATGAGATTTGTAGAAATCCCATGTCCTCTATGCGTCTGAAGATCACCCGCGGAAACTGACATGCGGCGCATCTTTCCAGAATGTCAAATTCTCTTGCGGGTCCGCATGCAGGCTTTCCCCATAGGCCTAACCTCTGTGAGGAAAGTCCGCATGTGGGAGTAGTTCCCACTACTCCCTACGTAGGTATTGGCAAGTGACCAGTGAGCGTATGGCATCACACATTTGGATTCCAACGCATGGAATATGTGTACACGCCCCCCGTATGGTCACTATCAGCTTCACGATAGCCCAATTATTAATATTTGCTGCCACCACTGGCTGCATTTGAATTATAATACAGCCCTGGCTGGACACCTGCTTTCTGGTAGCGTATGGCTTCGGGGCAGGGAGTGATTACAGAACAAAAGAAACAGAACTATTACATTTTATATTTAATCTAAAAGGGAGGCAGTGTTTAGGGAAAATATACAAAGATTTTACAAAAGGGGACAATTACAATACATAAGCAGTTACACAATATAATAAGGATTAAAGCAGAAACTTATTCTATACAGCTCGCAGGGACGAATCAGCATAGGTGGAGGAGGGGCTCCCCGATTTGAGGGTTCCCGAACGCGATCTGTTGCTTATAGCATCTATACCCCCCTGGCAAAGAATATGGATCAATCTTCAGTTGGCTCTTTTATGCCTAAGGGGAGACCAGCCCACACACCCCTGTGGTGACATCATGTGGGCTCGGGCTCCACCCTTCATGTTTTTATTAAAATAACTAACTTCCGTGATAACTTATCCCTGGTTGCTCGCAGAAGCTTGCAAGCAACGCCATTTTTTCCGTTATGAATTTACCTTTCTGTAAAGACCACGCATGGTGTAGTTGTGATCTGCTATTTTGTTACTTATGCGCCACACCCTCCCGGAGGGGCTTACGGCTATGGAAACATAAGCATATTGCTCCTTGGCTGACCCTGCCACTAAAAATATCATAGTTTATAAGGCCGAAAAAAGACAAGCGTCCATCCAGTTCAGCCTATTTCTTGTGCACTGCAGCTATTCCGCAGCGTTGATCCAGGGGAAGGCCAAAAAAAACCATGCGGTATAGGCCAATTTACATCATTGAAGAAAAATTCACTTCCCGACACCAATCTGGCAGTCAGATTAAATCCCTGGATTAATTAACTAAGCATAAGATGTAATTTTATTGTTCTCAAGAAAGGCGTCCAGGCCTCTCTTGAACTCATTAAGTGAGTTGGACATCACCACTTCCTCTCCCAGAGAGTTCCAGAGTCTCACGGCTCTGACCGTAAAGAATCCCCTTCTATGCTGGTGCAGGAACCTCCTTTCCTCCAGACGCATAGTGTGCCCCCTCGTCTTTGTCACCATCCTTGGTATAAACAGGTCATGGGAGAGATCTCTGTACTGCCCCCTGATGTATTTATACATGTTTATGAGGTCTCCCCTAAGCCTTCTCTTTTCCAACGTAAATAGGCCTAATTTTGACAACCTCTCTGGGTATTCTAGTCCCTCCATTCCCTTTATTACCTTAGTCGCCCTCCTTTGTACCCTCTCTAGCTCCAATATGTCTTTCCTGAGCACCGGAGCCCAGAACTGTGCACAATATTCTAAGTGCGGCCTTACCAGCGCTTTATACAGAGGAAGAACAATGTTCTCATCATATGCCCCTATTCCTCTTCTGATGCATGCCATGACTCTATTTGCCTTCGCAGCTGCTGCCTGACACTGGGCACTCCAATTTAATTTGCTATTAACCAAGACGCCCAGGTCCTTCTCCATGTCAGATTTCCCCAACGGTTTCCCATTTAATATGTATGGGTGACTGCTGTTTTTCTTTCCCATGTGCATGACCTTACATTTATCGGCATTGAACCCCATTTGCCATTTTTTGGCCCAACTCCCCAATTTATCTAAATCCTCCTGTAGCTGTGCCCTATCCTCATCTGTATTAACTACTTTACAAAGTTTAGTATCATCTGCAAATATTGCTATTCTACTATGCAACCCTTCCACTAGATCATTAATAAATATATTAAATATAGGGCCCAAGACAGACCCTTGAGGCACCCCGCTAGTAACCCTGACACACCCTGAGCTTACTCCATTGATAACCACCCTCTGCTTTCTATCACTCAGCCAGCTATTTACTCACTTGCACACATTATCCCCCAGACCAAGCATTCTCATTTTATATACCAACCTTTTGTGTGGCACGGTATCAAACGCTTTGGGGAAGTCAAGGTATACAACATCCACTGACTCTCCCCGGTCCAGCTGTGAGCTCACCTCCTCGTAGAAGGCCATCAGGTTTGTTTGGCAGGAGCGACCCCTCATGAATCCATGTTGATATGGAGTTAGACAGTTATTATCATTAAGATATTCTACAATAGCATCTCTAAGAAATCCTTCAAACAATTTACCCACAACAGACGTTAAGCTGACTGGTCTGTAGTTCCCAGGGTCACTTTTAGACCCCTTTTTGAATATTGGTACCACATTTGCTTGGCGCCAGTCTAGTGGGACAGTCCCTGTCCATAAAGAGTGCTTGAATATATCGATCCAGTTATTATCGGAATTATGGAATTTACAATATTCCATATTCCGTATCTGTGCCAGCCTGACTATAGATGTCCTTTTGAAGCTCGGGAGTATATTTTCCTCATCTCACTGTAAATTATCACAAGCCCGTGTCTAATCATCCCCTGCTTCTGCAAGGGAGAAGGACCCTCACATTTTAATTAGGTTGTAGCACTTCTTGGATGGCATTTGTTTACAGGGCACTTCTCAGGCATGTGTTAAATGCATACAGACAGAGCTCTCAGCTCTCTTCTTGTGACAAATGGTGGATAAGGGAGGGGTGAAGATGGGCTTGGGAGAAAGACTTCTTAAAATCTATGACAGGGGGAGAAAGAATATTTTCAATATTTCTCAATATTTCCCAAACAGGCCCCAATATCAATTTTTTTCTGGGGTCCCCCATGTAATCTAGTCAGTAAAGGCTAAGCAAACAGCTGTGGGCAGTTATTAATAGCCAGGGAACAATTTTGGCTAATGGCCCCTTCCCGGCTACCAATATATATGGGAGTCCATGCCATTTTTTTTTTTTTTAATTTTTAGGATCTGTGCTTATGATCCGGATGTAGCAGCGCTTTGGATGCAGCATATTTTTGCTGCGTCCAAAACATTGCATTCTATTGAACGCAGGTAAATCCTCATGTGTTTACTGAACCATGCTGATTTACCGCATTCAATACATTCTAGTGGTCTAATTTCTGTTGCGGAGGCTAGCGAGTCCGGTCCTGAAAGCCGCGCCGCATGTCAGTGTCCACGGGTGATCCGCAGCCTCAGATGAAATCCCATCCACTATGCTCTAACCTCTGGCCAATGCAAATTGTCCAATCTGCAGCCATTCCTGACAGTGTGCACATACCCTTACACTTAGCCACAGTAATACCCATTTTTGGCTGCTGTGCCACTTTTGCTTTAGGGTAGACCTTTCGCCTCCTAGGTGTTACCTAGGCTACCAGTACATGCAGTATCATGCGATGACAAATAGGAGTGCTGACCACACCGAGCAGCAGAACAGGTAGTACTAGTCAGGCTGAGCGCTGGGGTAAAGCACCAATTACTCACAGTGCATTGCATAAGTGATACTACAGTAATTACGGTAACTGTGGATGTAGCCTGACATTGCACAATGCCCTATGGGAGCGTTCCATCACACCGAGGAGGAGGGGTGCACACTGCGCTCAGACACTGCACCCCCGCCTGCCCAACAGTCTCGCCTTCCAGCACTCCAACAGTCCGAGGTTATATTTAGAAAACTTCAGGGCGAGTGGTCACCGGAAGCGGAAGTGCTGGAGAGACCCCTATATTCCCAGGGGAACGGAAGTGTGAGGACTGTATACAGGGCTCCCCGTCTGTAAGAGGGTGGCAGGTAGGTGGCGCTGTGATGCGGGGATTAGTGCGGTGCTGAGGGGGCAGCATCTTAAAGGGACACGTTGTGGTTTCTGCTTCCAGAGTAGTCGGCTGTGATTGGACTGTAAGTCGTCAGTGTGAGTAATGGGTTTCGCCTGGTAGTGGCTCATGCTTGTGTGCATCCTGGGATTAGTGCTGTGCAGGTAGCAGGAGTGTGGGGGAGGCTGCTCACTGCTACTACAACCCCTGCCCTCTCACCTCCCGGTAAGTGCTCCATCTGTGTGTCCTCTGGATATTCCACTGCCTGAGATCTAAAGATACGACCCCTGTGCACCTATATCCGTGACCTGCACCACCGTATCGGGGTACGTGTCATTCTTATTAACTTTCTGAGGGGAAAGAGAAAAAGCACAAGTTGCGCCATTATTGCGTCTTGCACCGCACACTGTTGTTTGTGTCTTACCTCTTATATGGATGTGGCCGTCGTCATTTTGGCGATACCCTAATACACAGTTTGTTTTGCTAATTTTTCACATTAAGAATGAGTAATTTTTCTGTTTTGTGTGGTCGGAGATGTGTGGCGCCCTGACTGTTGTGGGCCATGCGGGGGTTTAGACACTTGGTGCCCAACGTTCCCTCTGCAGGTTACGAGCCACCATCATTATATTATATGGACTCTTAACGATGCGATGATACAATTTAGATGTGTTTTTTTTTGTTTTCCACATTAAAGCACCCCACTGACAGGCGCACTATTAGACCCGTAGTTGTAGAGTACCCCATCATTGCCGTTCTGAGGTTTGGTAAAGCTGGGTGATGGCTCCAATGGCTGCTATGACACTGGCTACTTATTAGCTTTTCCAGAAAGAGGATCTAAGCGTGAAACATTAAGACAAAACGTGACTCAAGGGGAACTTGGAGGTTTCAGATGACTTTATATCCTATAATGTTTAATCTTTGAATCATTTGAAAATGGCTTTAGCTCTATTTCTTCTATGATTGTATCCCAAGTCACCTCCAGACCTGCTGGCACTACAGACCACCAGCCCCCAGTGCTGCATCTGGGTCCTGAGAAGGATGTGCCGCTGGTACAGCAGAGGGCAGGGTCAGACTTGGCAGCTCCTGCCCCGAGCCTGTTATTTAACCCTTCTAAGACCATGGCGCTTATCAGAGCACATGATGATCTTTATATCGGTGAACTTGCCACTGTTTCCTATCAGTAATGTGAATTATTTTTTATACAATGCGCATGCCCCTCTTATAAAACACATATACATTAAACATATTATATTACACAAGCTTCAGCCAAATCTGCCGTTTTTTGCTGGGACTGTCCATATCATTTCTACAGTGATCTCGCATTTCTATATGCAACATTTATTATTTTTTTGTTCTCCTTAATGATAAGCCACCTCTACAACTGTCTGACAGCGGCTAATTCCTCCCTATTGAGGAAAATGGAAAGGCACTCTTTCCTGAGCCTATCGTGCATCTGTGGTGGTGCATAAATAGCAGGGCGCTCCTGCGCTCGTCCACCGTGCGGATGGCCACACAGAACGAGTCACGCAATTTGCAGACATCACTGGCCCTAGTTTTACAACCACTATCTGAACTAAGCGTTTGGGGGTTAGAGGGATAGATGTTGGTTAAATGAGCCCTCGCTGACAGCTATGTAAGGTGTATGGGCTCCTTATTGCACTTGGTGGCAGGTATGGAGTATCACAAAACTGGACCCTCTTAGTTCTGATGATTGATTCATACTGTGCAGTCCCTTCTGCAATCTTTGATCTCATGAAGATGAAACCTTTGCAAGTTAAAGGGTATTCCCATCTCAGACATTCATGGCGTGTCCTTAGGATGCGTTACAAACATAGATGAGCATTTCCTTGTCCTGGTCCGGCATCCAGTCTGGTTCTCCATGGCTTTCATGTCTCTGCCCATTCTGGGCACCTCTAGTGCTTGGTAGACCCTAGGACATTAACACTTACAAGGCCCCGCAATGTCAGAGGCAAACAGTATGCCAAGCCTGAAGGAAGGTACTAGCATATTCACATTACAAGAGATGAAGTACTATGCTGCATCCATAGACGTGAATGAGCAGCTATGAAATACATTGACTGAGAGCCCCTCTATGACCCTCAGTGTACAGGCTCTTTATTAACAGACGGTAGACAGAGTTGATCTTGGTTGCACAATCACGGAGAGCCCAGGAGGAGAGGCCCCTGCTCCATAACACTCTGTGATGCACAGAAACTGATGACTTAGTCAGAAGCATTGTTAGTCCTCGGTCAGGTCAGGAGGAGTCTGTCACATTCCTGCTCCGTCTGCCAGATGTAAAAACACAAACAGTGAGAGAAACCACCAAAACTGCACTGAAAAGTAGTCTTCTCTGGGGGTGGACTTTTTATAAAAGATGCCTAGTATGCATAGAATATGGTGGAACGGAAAATCGGTCACAAAGTCTGGACAAAGGGGGTGTATGCTACTAGTAGTACTGTACCATTTAAAAAAAGGTTGTGCACCTCTGGCTTAGTCTGAGGGCTGCATTGTCATCTTTATCTACTTGCAATAAAAAGTCTTTGTGTTGTATTAACATGGCATTGGTACTCAAGGGTAGCTAAATAATGAAATTCTCATTTATACTCACTTTTATACTTGGTCATTATTTCCTAGCTGCCCCTGCTCAGGTCCTATTCTGTTTAGTGGTACGCAAACCGCTCGCACGCCGCACGCACGTTATGTAATTTAATCACCAGTGCACTGGACAGATGTTGGCAAAGTTATACACGTCAAGAATTACAAATATCACTTAAAGACGTTATCCACTACTCGGACAGCCCCTTCTCAATTGCCATACTCCCCCATGTAGATTAAACACAGCCTATACTCTCCTCCCGGTCCCGTTTTATGGAAGTCTGCACTCTTGGGGCTAGTGTGGTCATGTCATGCCACGTGAGCCCTGCAGCCAACCAGCGGCCACTTCACTTTCTTTGGACATAACTGGCATCGGGAGGTGGTCAGAGAGCAGCATCAGCTCTCATCTTCTAGATGTAAGTTTCATCCAAAGGAAGTAAGTGAAGCAGCCACTGAATGGCTGTTGTGTCATAACATCAGTGAATTATACAGCCATTCTGAAATTGATTTGCAATGTACGTGCACCAGGCTCATCGGGTCTATGAGATAAGTTTAGTAATTTATTCAGTGTGTATCATGAAATCTGGTGATAGATCCACTTTAACCCATGTGCAAGGATCTGATCTTTGCTGTATTCACAGGTTGCTGTTCGCAGTGTAGTCTGAGATTAGTGGCTGTAGTTTAGCCGTGTCAGAACTGTTGTCAGGAAAAGGCTCAGACAGCAACAAGTGGTTAACATATGTGAAGCTTAGAGTCCAGGTGAAAGATGTGTAGAACAAGTACCAGATTCAATGTGGTGATGTCACACTAACAGAACCCAGTGCTGATGTCAGCGGGATTTCCAACAGTTGTAGTTTACAGTCAGTTAAAAAATGTTAAAGAGCTGCCACCATCCTGACATGTCTGCTTTATTAAACTATGGTATTCCCCTAAGAATGAGCAATCCTGGAGCGGCTTTTCAAAGAAATCTGTTGTTCCCCGGTTATGCCTCTTGGAAATGTGTAACTCTTCCTCCCATGAGTATGGTGTGTCCCTGAACAGTCTGACAAGGTTAGCATTGATCGGGCCGAGTCAGACTGTGGAGACTGCCCCCAGCTGATAAAACCCCGTTGTCAATTTATTCTTGCATTTCCAGGACGTATGTCGGAGGATCCGTACAAAGGATGCTCCAGAATTTTTTAGGAGGATGCAGTGATTTACTAAAATGAATATATCAGGAGAGCAGACAAGTCCACTTTACATGATATCTTACACTTTCCGCTAGTTCTGACACTGCTCTGGAATCCATTGTCATCCTCGCGGCCATTACATCAGAGCCATGTGTGAATGTAGAGGAGCCGACTCGTACTCTTATACCAACATGCACATTTATCAGATTGAATGTACAGTGGCTGGCGAAAGTACTTTGCCCCCACCCTCTCTTGGCGATTTCTGTGTTTTACCACCTCACAACCTGGAATTTCACTCTTTTTTTTTTTTTTTTTTTTTTTTTAGGTTTTGCATCAGTTCATGTAAAGAACATAGCAAAACATTACCTAAGCTATTTGATCTCTGGTTAAAAAAGCACATAAGCTAATTGAGAATTTTAAAATATGCAGGGAATACCAAATTGTAACATACAGACATCATGCCATAACTATATGGAAACAAATTACATTTAGGTATATTGGAAAAAATGGCTGATAGTGAGAATAATTTACTTCATGCAGAGCTTCATATGGTAATAAGGTAAAGAAGTACAAGTGCGTATGTACCCCAAAGGTCTCTGCTATGTAGAGTTAGTTTTAAGCAGTCATATTGAGGTGTGTGTGTGTGTGTGTGTATATATGTGTATATATATATATATATATATATATATATATATATATATATATATATATATATATATATATATATATATATATATATATATATCTCCATATTGAGGTATATTTGTACTTGCATTGGTATCGTAAAATCAGCATGTGTCACCCCTATCATGGAGTTTCGCCACGCTTCTTCAAGGGGGCCCCCCATGTAAAGTGCATACATACAACTGTGGACATTTGGTTTTCTTTTTAATGTGAAGCTAACAACAAATAGGACATAACGGAAAACTTCAGTGTGCAAAACTATTCACTCCCCTAAAGTTAGTATTTTTAGAGCCTCCTTTTGCAGTAATTATAGCTGCAAATCCCTTTGGATAAGTCTCTATGAGCTTTCCACATCTTGCCACTGGGATTTTTGCCCATCCTCAAGGCAAAGCTGCTCCATCTCCTTCCAGTTAGATGGTTTCCTCTAGTGAACAGCAATCTTCAAGTCTGACCATTGATTCTCAATTGGATTAAGCTCTTGGCTTTGACTAGGCAACTCCAAAACATTTACACCTTTCCCCTTAAACCACTCAAGTGTTGCTTTGGGTCATTATCTTGTTGGGAGGTAAACCTCTGTCCCAGTCTCAAATTACTGTCAGACTGTAACAGGTTTTGCTCCTGAATATCCCTGCATTTCGCACCATTCATCTTCCCCTCGACTCGGACCATTTTCTCTGTTCCTGCTGCCAAAAAAACATCTCTGTAGCATGATGCTGCAACCACCATGTTTCACTGTGGGGATGGTGTTCTTGGGATGATGAGCTTTGTTTGTTTGGTGCCAGACATAGCGTTTACCTTGGTGGCCAAAAAGTAAAATTTTGGTCTCCTCTGACCACAGCACCTTCCTCCATATATTTGGGGAGATTCAAACACATGTCTTTTGGCAAACTCAAAATGAGCCTTTCAATTTTTGTGTAAGTAAAGGCTTTCTTTTGCCCACTCTTCCATAAAGGCCACCCTCTATGGAGTGTATGGCTTATTGTGGTCTTATGGACCTACTCCAGTCCTGATAACCCAGCCCAGACTTGTACTTCTCAAAAACTTTGTCCCTGACTTGTTTGGAGATCTCTTTAGTCTTCAAGGTGTTATTTGGTTAGTGGTGCCTCTTGTTTAATGGTGTTGCAGCCTGTGTGGCCTTTTAGAAAATATGTGTATACTGATGGACCATGTGACACTTAGATTGCACAAAGGTGGACTTCCTTTCACTAAGAATGTAACTTATGAAGGTAATTGCTTGTACCTGATTTTTTTTTAGGGGCTTCATTGCAAAAGGGATGACTGTATGCACATGCCAATTTAATTGATGTCTATATTTGTCACTTCATCAACTTAACACTATTTAGTGCTGATGCATCCCACACAAATCTGATTACAAAAGGGGGTGAATACTTTGCAAACCACTCTAGCTGTGCCCTAAAACCCATTGTACAGCCTGCTGGAAATGATGACTTATAAATCAAATTATTTTTATTGATGCATGTAATAAGACATGTTCTGTTTAACCCCTTAACGACCGCTGTAACGCATTTTTACGGCGGTCATTAAGGGTACTAATGCCTCAGCGCCATGAAAATGCGTCGCTGACGCAGAAGTGTATAGCGCTGCCCGGCGGCGACTCCTGCGGGTTTCAGCTGTATATGACAGTATCAGCCCCGGCCGGTTTTGAATCCGATCGGGGCCGATTAACCCCTTAAATACCATTGTCAGTCTTGACAAAGTGTCTCCGTCTGCCTCTTTGTAGTGGGTGGTTCCGTTTGGGTTTTCACCTGAATCTCATTTTTTGTGGGATTTAAACGGAAACTTCGATGTAAGTGCTCAACGTAGACTGTCGATCCAGTCTTATTCTGGAAGCAATCGCAAATTATGTACCCCAAAATGTTACCAATAAAACCCCTAATTTATCCCACACAAAACCAGCTGCCTCTCAGGTCCATCATCTGTCACTAGAACTATAGGGGGTCCCACATTACTGGTAAAACAAAGACTCTGGAAAAGCGATATGGCTCCTGTCCCTTCAAATAAAATCCAGTCAATTCTGCGCTCCCACTCCTTCCTTTCCAAGCTTTGCCGTGCGCCCAAACAATAGTTTTCCCCTACATATGGGGTATGTCCGTACTCGGGAGCAATTGCACAACAAATTTTGGGGTCCATTTTCTCCTGTTACCCTTGAGAAAATAAAAAAAATTGGGGCTAAAAGTACATTTTTGTGGAAAAAAAATTAGATTTCTTAATTTCACCACTCTACGTTATAAACTTCTGTGAAGCACCTGGTGGTTCAAGGTGCTCACCACACATCTAGATAAGTTCCCTGGGGGGTCTAGACTCCAAAATGGGGTCACTTGTGGGGGGTTTCAACTGTTTAGGCACATCAGGGGCTTCCCAAATGCGACATGGCTTCCGCTAATTATTCAAGCAAATTTTACATTCAAAAAGTGAAATGGCGCTCCTTCCCTTCCAAACCCTGCCGAAGGAATTGCACAACAAATGGTATGGGGCAATTTCTCCTCTTACCCTTATGAAAATGCAAAATTGGGGGCAGAAAAACATTTTTGTGGGAAAAATGTAAAAATTTTATTTTTATGGCTCAATGTTATAAACTTCTGTGAAGCACTTGGGGGTTCAAGATGCTCACCACACATTTAGATAAGTTCCCTGAGGGATCTAATTTCCAAAATGCGATCACTTGTGGGTGTTTCCACTGTTTAGGCACATTAGGGGCTCCCCAAACGGGACATGGTGTCCACTAATTTTTCAAGCAAATTTTACATTCAAAATGTCAAATGGCGCTCCTTCCCTTCGAACCCTGCCGTACGCCCAAACAGTGGTTTTCCCCCATATATGGGGTATCGGCGTGCCCAGGAGAAATTGCACACATTTTGTGTTCCATTTTCTCTTGTTATCCTTGTGAAAATAAAAAAATTGCGTCTGAAGTAACATTTTGTTTAAAAAAAAAAAGTTAATTTTTTCCTTCCACGTTACTTCAGTTCCTGTGAAGTATGTGAAGGGTTAATAAATAAACTTCTTTGTTTTGAGCACCTTGAGGGGTGCAGTTTTTAGAATGGTGTCACTTTGGGGTATTTTCTGTCATATAGAACCCTCAAAGTCACTTCAAATGTGATGTAGACCCTAAAAAAAATAAATAAATAAAAATATGGTTTTGTAAATTATGTTGAAAAAATGAAAAATCACTGGTCAACGTTTAACCCTTAACTTCGTAACAAGAAAATCCAAAATTGTGCTGATGTAAAGTAGACATGTGGGAAATGTTATTTATTAACTATTTTGTGTGACATATCTCTCTGATTTAAGGGCATGAAAATTCAAAGTTTGAAAATTGCTAAATTTTCGCCAAATTTCCATTTTTTTTTTTTCACAAGTCATATCAAAGGAATTTTCACTATCATGGAGTCACGAAAAAACAATCTCAGAATCAGTAGGATCCGTTGAAGTATTTGAGTTATTACCTCAAAGTGACACTGGTCAAAATTGTAAAATTTGACATGGTACGTAATAGTACGTACCATGTCATAACCCTCGGTTCAGCGCGGGCTCCGGCGGTGAGCCCGCACTAAACCGGGCACATGTCAGCTGATTCTTACAGCTGACATGTGCCTGCAACAGCCGCGGGTGGAATCGCGATCCACCCGCAGCTGTTAACTAGTTAAATGCTGCTGTCAATCTGCTCATCGCCTGTATGTAGCAGAGCCGATCAGGCAAGTGCTGCATCTAGTCTCCCATGGACACTATTGAAGCAAGCAAAAAGTAAAAAAAATATATAAGTTTAAATCACCCCCCTTTCACCCCATTTAAAATAAAACAATAAAAAAACAAATACACATATTTGCTATTGCCGCGTTCAGAATCGCCCGATCTATCAAGATAAAAAAATAATTAATCCAACCGGTAAACGGCGTAAGGAGAAAAAAATTCTAAATGCCAGAATTACATTATTTTTTTTTTGTCGCCGCAACATTGCAATAGCGGGCGATCAAAAGATCGTATCTACCTCAAAATGGTGTCAGCACGGCGCACAAAAAATAAGCCCACACCCCGCCCCAGATCCTGAAAAATGGAGATGCTACAGGTCTCGGAAAATGGCACCATTTTTTTTTTTTTTTACCAAACTTTTGAATTTTTTTTCCACCACTTAATTTAAAAAGAACCTATACATGTTTGGCATCTACGAACTCGTAATAACCTGGGGAATAATAATGGCAGGTCAGTTTTAGCATTCAGTGAACGTGGTAAAAAAAGCAAACCAAAACAACTGTGGCATTGCACTTTTTTTTGCAGTTTCACCGCACTTGGATTTTTTTCCAGTCTTCCAGTACACAATATGATAAAACCAGTGATGTCGTTCAAAAGTACAACTTGTTCCGCAAAAAATAAGCCCTCACATGGCCATATTGACCTAAAAATAAATAAGTTATGGCTCATGGAACAAAGAAAGCAAAAAACTAAAATTCAAAAACGGAAAATGCTCCGGTCATGAAAGGGTTAAGGACATAATTGTCTCTGTCCTTAAGGGGTTAATGATCCCTTGCTGTTGTGTATTCTACTTGAGTGTTAGTCCCACTATGTACATTTTCATTATAGTAATTTCACAGGTGCATGGAGCAGCAGTGGCTGGCGCAGAGCGGCGCTACACAGCTATGCCCTTTCTGCAATTGTCACCCCATTGCAGATGGCTTGTTATGGCAGCTGGGAGCCTAATAAAGCCCCCCATGGCTGCCATCGTGGGACACCTAGGCCATGTCGGGGTAAAATTAGGCTGTCTGTGTGTTTTAAACTGACAGAATAATACTTTGGCACAGAAGTACCCTATATGATCTATCGACCTCACAGTACCCCGTGTGGGATTGAAAAGGTAACACCCAAAACCCCCCCACCCACCCCCTAAAAAAGTGCACTTTAAAATTTGCTTCATGAAAAAATCCATTAGTTTTGCCATGTTTGCAACAACCCAAGCAATAAATTGATCATGATGTTCATCTACTTGGTGAACCCTATAACCCCTTCACGCCGGGGCCAATTTCCATTTTTGCGTTTTCGTTTTTTCCTTTTCTTCCCAGAGCCATAACTCTTATTTCTCCAATAACTCCACGACAGCACCAAACGACCGCACCAAAGGAGGATGTCACCCCACCCTAATAGGGACAGGAAACACAAAGAGGTTTAATAGCCCCTCCCACATCCTCCCTCCAGTGTTTTTCCTGTCCCTATTGGGATGAAGAGGTCATCCAGGGTGCTCTGTGCCGGCGGCAGACACCTGACATACCTGTTTAAGCCGGGCAGCTGGGACCGGGCAGTTTTCTCCCCCTTCCCTGATGCTGCTCCCGTCTCCTCTGGACTCGGGACTTCTGTCCCCACCGTGTCCGCGCCTACGGGTAAGGTCCGGTGGGTGCCGGGCTGGAGGCCTCCTCGAGCTCTCCAGCCCTGCTCCTCTCCCCCCTCTAAGCGGCCTCCGGCGGTCTCCGTAGCGGAGCGCCACGTGTGGAATCCCGGAAGTGACACGGACCGCCGGGAGACGTCACTTCCGGTATGCGTTCCACCCTGGAACGCAAAAATCAGGAAGCGGCCGGAAAGTTGCGTGGGACACTGGAAATGGGTCCCTGACGTCACTTCCGGTCTGTACAAAAAAAAAAAGAGGTGAATAACCCCGCAGGTGATCGCTGGTGTTCCTGCTTCACCAAATTGGACCCAGGGGGAGGAGCTACACCACCCCCCTCCCCAGGGAAGGGGAGGAGCGCTGAGTCCAGTCGCCTATATAACAGCCCTGGACTGAAGACAGCTAAGGTAGGACCTAATCCATTTGTTTGCTACATTGGATGTCAGAAGTCTATCTTTGCCATGTCTGCGGAGCCCAGCGCGATTCCAGTCCCAGTAAGTCTGGCACTGGGGGTCCTTTCCTAGGTGCAGGTTAGAATTAATATTTAATTACCCTTCTCCCTCTTTTTTAGGGGGACAAGGATCCTGCACCAGGAAATAAATCTAGCCGGAAGTGTGCGATATGTTCAAAAAAACTGTCTTCTTCCAGCAAAAAATATTTATGCCAGAAATGCACAGAAAAGATTATGAGGGAAGAGCAGCCGTCCCTTATGGACGAAATCAAAGGGATAGTCCGGCAGGAGATTCAATCTTCATTGGCCTCCTTTTCCCGATCCACTTCTGATTCGCCTCCAAAGGCAAAAAAGAGGAAAATTTCCCTGGAAGAAAGAGGAGACTCGGACTCCCAGGATGAGACATTCCTTCCAGAAGACCCTACAGAGGAAGGTGAACTTAGTTCTGCAGAGGAAGGTCCGGAAAATAAAAAATATTATTTTTCAATGGAATTTATGGAAGACCTCCTCTCAGCAGTAAGAAGAACGATGGAAGTGGAAGAAGTGAAGCCCACTAGATCAGTCCAGGAAGAGATGTTCGGTGGTCTCCGTTCAAAGAAAAGGATGGTGTTCCCGATACAATCTGATCTAATCCTGTACGAATGGGGAAACCCTGAAAGACGGCTGAATACACCAGCAGAAATGAAAAATAGGTTTCCCGTAGATGAAGAAACCGCAAAATGTTGGACCGAGATATCTAAGGTCGACATTCAAGTGGCAAGAGTAGCTATAAAAACAGTATTGCCATTCGAAGATTCCTCCCAACTAAAAGATCCTCTGGACCGTACGATGGACAGCCTTCTCAAGAAATCCTGGGAGACATCAGCAGTCCTTATGAACACAAATGTAGTTTCCACATGCGTTGCACGGTCCATGTCAAGATGGCTCAACCAGCTTGAAGAACACCTGGCTATGGGCACATCCAGAGAGGAGATACAAGCTTCCCTACCTTTACTGCAGAAAGTCACAGACTTCCTGGCGGATGCTTCAGCAGAGTCCGTGAGGGTAACCGCCAGGGCAGCAGCCCTGTCAAACTCCACAAGGCGAGCACTATGGCTGAAATCGTGGAGCGGTGATGTGGCCTCTAAAATTAAAACTTTGTTCTATTCCCTTCAAGGGAGAATATATGTTTGGCCAGGCCCTTGACGACCTTCTGGAAAAGGCGGCTGACAAAAAGAAATCCTTGCCTGAACCCAGACACTATATAAGAAGACCCCCTTTCGCCCCCCTCGGGAACAGAATCCCCAATACAGGGGGGAGGGCAAATCCGGTCGATGGAGCTACCCCAAAGGGGGTAAAGATAGGAATATTTTTTCCCCAAAAGGACAACGACAACAGAAGCGGTGACGCCAGTGCAGTGGGGGGACGAATCATGAAATACTTTCCCCAATGGCAAAAGATCTGCTCCAGTCAATGGGTCTTAAATGTAATTCAAGAAGGGGTAAAGATCGAATTCTCCTCATATCCTCCCAAAAGAGTAAGGATAACTCATCTAACATCTCCAAGATTAAAAACCGTTCTGATGTCCGGCCTAAAAGACCTACTATCCTTGGGGGCTATTTCACCAGTTCCAAAAACGGAAAGATACACAGGCCACTATTCACGCCTGTTTTTGATAAAGAAACCAAACGGCACATACAGAATAATAATAAATCTGAAACCCTTAAACCAGTACATTGTCTACCGAAGATTCAAGATGGAGTCCATCAAATCAGCAGTTCCCTTAATAGGGCAGGGGTATATGATGGCAACCATAGACTTACAGGACGCATACTATCACGTCCCTATACATCCAACATACCGAAAATTTCTAAGGTTTGCAGTGGTTCAAGAGGATCAGACGTTACACTTCCAATTCAACTTATTGCTGTTCGGGATATCTTCAGCACCAAGAATATTCACCAAAATTATGTCAGAAGTAGTGGCTTCAATCAGGAAAGAGAAAATCTACATCATTCCCTACCTCGACGACTTCTTACTAGTAAGTCCCTCGGTAGAATCACTCCAGAAAGGTCTGCAAAGAACAATCCAGATCCTGACCACCCTAGAGTGGTTGATAAATCATCAAAAGTCAGACCTGGTCCCTGCCTCAGAAAAAACGTTCCTGGGGGTTCTACTAGATTCCGCCAGACAAACCTCCTTCCTACCAAAGGACAAACAGATACTCTTGAGGTCCAAGATATCGAATCTAAAGACCCTGAACAGAGTGTCCCTAAGGTCTGCCATGTCAACCCTCGGCTCCATGACAGCCTGCATTCAATCTGTAGCCTGGGCTCAGGCTCACACCAGAGTTTTGCAGACTCGCATTCTTGCGCAGTGGGTCGGATCCCCAAACTCACTAGACAGGAAGATCAGGATCCCTCATTATGTGAAAACATCCCTATCATGGTGACTCAACCCAAGGAACCTAAGAATAGGGGTTCCATGGTCTCAGTTCCCTCTGGTAACAGTCACGGTAGATGTCAGCAAAACAGGATGGGGAGCCGTTGTTGCTCAAACCCCCTTCCAGGGGGTCTGGACAAAAGAGACCAGCAAGAAATCCTCCAACTTCCGCGAATTAAAGGCAGTGGAGGAAGCACTCAAGATATCGGCTCCAATCATTACGGGCAAACACGTAAAAGTCTACTCAGACAACATGACTACCGTAGCTCATCTATCTCATCAAGGGATCACAAGGTGCGAGAATCTAAAGAGTATCTCGGCAAGAATATTCTTCTGGGCAGAAGGACATCTTCGTTCCTTATCAGGGTTGCACATAAAAGGCTCAGACAACACCCAAGCCGACTTTCTGAGCCGAAGGAATATCCATCCGGGAGAATGGGAGCTGGACTCAGACATTTTCCACATGCTGACCAAACGATGGGGTCGTCTGGAGGTGGACCTCTTTGCAAGACGCCAGAACACCAAGGCAGAAAAATACTTCTCCCTAGATCCAGACGACGCATGCCTGGGGATAGATGCATTCGCTCACCCATGGCGTTTCCATCTGGCTTACGCCTTTCCCCCAATTCCATTGCTACCCAGAACCTTACAGAAAGTAAGGACCGAGGAGGTCAAGATAATCTTGATAGCCCCGCGTTGGCCCAAAAGAAGTTGGTTATGTGCACTAAACAATTTAAGCATAGAGGGACCCCTCATTCTACCAGCAATCAGAAACCTTCTCCATCAGGGTGCAATACTCCATCCAGACCCAGAGAACCTCCATCTAGCCTGGCTTCTGAATTCACAATCCTGAAGGCTAGAGGGCTCTCAGACCGAGTAATTCATACCCTACAAAAAAGTAGGAAACAAATCACAAACTCCATATACAGCAAGATATGGAAGACCTTCCTAGCATGGTATAAACCAAATGTACCAGATCTTGGATTTTCTACAAGAAGGGCTGGAGAAGCGTCTTAGACCCAGCACCCTCAAAGTTCAGATTGCTTCACTGAGTATCTACTTCGACCAGAGCCTTGCCGAACACCGATGGGTAAAAAGGTTCATGACAGCAGCTACTCGTCTGCGTCCCAGAATAATTAACCACGTTCCCTCCTGGGATCTTAATATTGTCCTTAAAGGTCTGACACTACCACCATTTGATCCTTTGGCCTCAATAGAGCTGGATAAATTAGCTTGGAAAACAACATTTCTAATAGCAATTACCACTGCCAGGAGAGTGGGAGAAATCCAAGCCTTCTCAGTAAATGATCCATATCTGAGAATCCTGGATGATAGGATTATTCTACAATTGGACCCATCTTTCTTACCAAAGGTAGTCTCAGACTTTCATAGGTCTCAGGAGATAATTCTGCCTTCCTTCTGTCAAGACCCAAAAAATAAAAGAGAAGAATACCATACTTTGGATGTAAGACGGGTTGTTCTTCACTACCTCCAGAGGACAGAGTCCTGGAGAAAAGATCAGAACCTCTTTATTCAGCCATTTGGTCAGAACAGGGGGAAAAAGGTCTCAAAAGTTACCATCGCTACTTGGATCAAGAAAGCAATCGTGGAATCATATCAGATCCAAAATCTCTCACCACCAGAGAAACTGAAAGCACACTCTACTAGAGCCATGTCCGTCTCCTGGGCAGAAAAGGCTAGCGCTTCCCTCGAGCAGATATGCAAAGCAGCTACATGGTCTTCGGTCCATACCTTCACCAAGCATTACAAACTAAACTTAATGTCCATTAAAGACTTGGCCTTTGGGCGGAAAGTGCTTCAGGCCATTGTCCCTCCCTAAACATGAGTCTTTGGTACTCCTCCTTTGGTGCTGTCGTGGGGTTATTGGAGAAAATAGAATTAGACTTACCGGTAATTCGATTTCTAATAACCACCACGACAGCACTGGTAATTCCCTCCCAGGCTTGGTTAGCCAATCATTTAATTTGAATAAATATAATTTGAAGCATCCATACTTGTGTGGTCCTTTTATAAAACACTGGAGGGAGGATGTGGGAGGGGCTATTTAACCTCTTTGTGTTTCCTGTCCCTATTAGGGTGGGGTGACATCCTCCTTTGGTGCTGTCGTGGTGGTTATTAGAAATCGAATTACCGGTAAGTCTAATTCTATTTTTTTCTGTCCACATAGACATATGAGGGCTTGTTTTTTGCAGGATGAGTTGTAATTTTGAATGACATCATTCATTTTACCACATAGTGTACTGGAAAACGGGAAAAAAATTCCAAGTGCAGTGAAATTGTGAAAAATAAAACCACAATTGTCATTTTTGTCTCATTTTTCGAGACCCATAACATTTTTTTATTTTTCGGCCGATGGAGCTGTGTGATGGCTTATTTTTTTGCTGGACAAGACTATGTTTTTATTAGTGCCATTTCGGGATAGATGTGACTGATCGCTTGTTACAGCATTTTTTGGGGAACTGCGTCAAAAACCCCTCAAAACTTAAAGAAGTTGTACACTACTTTATATTCCCCCTCCCCCTCCCCCCCCCCGGGGGCCCCTAAGACTTCTTGTAAATACCTTCTGTTGCGGATAATTCCTGTGAGCGGCGCTATCGGTGGCCGCTCACAGGCATCACGTGACCCTGCGCGGTGGATGCTGGGTGTGACGCGGGGGGGTAACCCCGCCCACAGCCTGGCATCCACCGTGGAATGCAGAAGACAGAGACCCCCGGCTGCTGCCAGCACTTGTGACGTCAGTGGATGTCAGCGCCGGCTGCAGCCGGGGGTCACGTGATGCCTGTGAGCGGCCAGTGATAGCGCCGCTCACAGGCAGTATCTGCAACACAAGGTATTTACAAAAATCCTTAGGGGCCCCAGTGGGATACATGGTGGGGGGGGGGTAATATAAAGTAGTGTACAACCCCTTTAATTTTGCTGGTGTTGAATTGTTTTCCTTTTACAGTGTTTGCCGATCGGGTTAATTGTTTTCATACATTGATCAGGCTTTTCTGATTGCGACGATACCAAATACGTGTATTTTAATTTTAACATCTTTATTTTCAATCAGTGGAAAGGAGGGTGATTTGAACTTTTAGGTTTTTTGTTTTTTGTTAGCCCCCTTAGAGACTTGGAAGATGCGATCGTCCGATCGCTTGTGCTACATGCAGCGATGCTGCATCATTACTGCATATAGCCAAAATCACAGTCTCCTTTGAAGCCCGGCCACAGGCAGGGTTTCAAAGGAGCTCCGTATTGACAGGGACTGGGGTTATTAACTGACCCCTGGCTGTCCTGACAACCCATCGGTGACCCGCGATCACGTCACGGGTGTGCTGATCGGCAGAGTTAATTGCCGGTGTCAGAGATTGACAGCGGTATTTCACAAATTAACACTCGCGGGCAGAGCAATGCTCCACCCGCAGTTGTTAGCAGCAGGTCCTGGCTGTAATACACAGCCAGGTATGAAGTGGGCTCGCTACGGAAGCCCGCTCCATACACCTACTTCCGACATACGTTGTATATATACGGCGGATGTTGTGAATGGGTTAAGCAAGAAAAAAAAACATGATTGAAAAATGGTACCAGTAAGTATGTCAACCTACTATCCCACTAAAAAACATCTCACACCTTTCTATAATTAGAAAAATATACATTATGGCTCTTAAATTATTTGTGTTTTTATCTTCATATTCTAATGTTTTTTGTGCAAAAGTAGTAAAATATAAAAAACTGTATACTGTATACCATATTTTTCGGACCATAAGACGCACCTAGGTTTTAGAGGAGGAAAATAGGAAAAAAAATATTTAAGCAAAAAATGTGGTCATGATGCCCTGTTATAGTGGAGGGAGTCTGCTGCTGACACTGGTATTGGGGTAATGTCCCCCAATTCTGTTAATATCCTCCATCCTAGTATGTATGGCCCCTCCTTCCTGGTATACGTGGCCCTCACCCCCATCCTGGTATGCTTGGCGCCCCTTGAGCCCCCATCCTGGTATGCTTGGCGCCCCTTGAGCCCCCATCCTGGTATGCTTGGCGCCCCTTGAGCCCCCATCCTGCTGCCCACAAAAAAAACAATCATACTCGCCTCCTCTCTCCTCCAGCGCTGTCCCGCTCTGCTGCTGACACTCACTGTGTGAGCCGCGCATGGCAGGGAGCGCATGGCGCCCCTGCCATGCTCCCTCACACAGTGTGAGAGCGCGCACTGTACCGCAGCGCGGCTCCTGCTGCCGCTCTGCGGTCAGTGTGCCGGCTATTAAAGACCATGGATATTCACTACAACCCATGGGAGTGGGTTGTAGTGAATATTCATGAGCTTTAACAGCGGTCACACAGACCGCAGACCTCAGCAGGAGCCGCGCTGCGGTACAGTGTGCCGGCTATTAAGGAAAATGAATATTCCCTGCTCTCAACGCCCATGGGCGTGAGGAGCAGGGAATATTCATTTTCTTTAGTAGCGAGCACAGCGCAGGCTGCAGCAGTCGGCTGCTGCCTCCTGCTCCCCCAGACCTCCTACCACGCAGAGCCACAGTATATACAGGGAGATAGTATTCGGACTATAAGACGCACCCCCCACTTTCCTCCAAAATTTTGGAGGAAGAAAGTGCGTCTTATAGTCCGAAAAATACGGTAAATTTGATATCACTAGAATCACTCATCTGCAAAATAAAGTTATTATTGGTATTTTGTTTTATTTATGAACCACTCCTACCCCCCTATACCTCCATCCAACCTCCAAAGAAAAAACCCTAATTAACATATGATATGTAACTCAGAATGTAGAAATTGAAAAATACAATTCATCCTGAACAGTCTTCTACTAATATGGTTTAGTAAGGGCATCCCTTAAAGGGAACTGTGTATGCTGCAGTCCATCAACCGCTGCTGACGCGCTGTTCATTTTGTTTTTTATCTGCGGGACTTCAGCATTTAAGCTGGGGTTTGTTAGGTAGTGGACAAGCCCTTTAAGGAATCACTAGAGTATATGTGCATATTTGTACTGTTTTTATAACCAGACTGAGTGTATATGATGTACAGAAACCTAGCTCTAATATTCTAATAAGTGTCATTCTATATGGGACCTAAGCATATAGGTGTGGAGAGGATATATTACTGATGTGGTGATGCATATATATGGATCAATGGGTATACAGTCATACTTGTATAATATGTAAGTACTGTGATGCACTGTTAGGAGGTTATCCCAGCTGTATGTAGGCTCAGGAGGATAACATTGGTGTGGTTACATCCTGCATGTACATTACTTCTCTGCCTATACATATATGAGCATACATGGTGGTGCTTAGTTCCTTGATGAGTTTTCAGCTTTTTTGCGTTCTTTCTTATACTTGGCGTGCCAGGGCAGCCTGTCACATGCTTGATGCTATTTCTGTGACTATTCCATCTGTGTTTTCCTCCCGATGTTACATGCCTCATCAGACCACAGGCATTTTGTAGCTGAAGTAGCCCTAGATTAGATGACCGGTCACTTGCCATCTCTTGTCTCCATGACTGCTCAAGCTCAAAGCCTGTTTTTCTGCTTCCCATCTCTAATGACGTCTGGTTAGTTTGTAAAGGGTTTCATATTTTAATAGTTGCTAACTAGGGGACTACGCCTCTTCATCCAGGTAGTAAAAGTGGACAACTTGCAATGTGGCTAGTACACATGGTGAAAATGCAGAACATTCTTAGTTGGTTTCAAGGGTAATATGTGTGCGGACAAGGGTGGTCCAAGAGGTTTACGTTCACATCATAAACTCCGATGCCCTCAATTCAAAAGTGCTGCCACCTCACATTACAGTGCCTCAGTCTAGAACATGGAAGGGGGCATGGGACGAGTCATGACACTTACACAGTGCTGTGCATAGGTTTCTGCCATTTTTTACCATACTAGATTATATGAATTATTTCAAAGGTAATGCAACTATTTACAGCAGACTTGTCAAACTTGTTGCCATTGCTATGAATAATTATGTTGTAATTAGGACTATTTGCTTATTGTGAAATGATCCCCCGAAATATTGGACTGTTTTCTGTTAGTGATTTGTCTATGGCAAACTGTTAAGCATACTTTAGTCAAGACTTGTTAAAATAATTGTTTCCATATCAAAGGTGTTCATACCAATTTTCATATTTGTTAGTAGTTACCTTTAGTTAATTGCACGAAACTGCAATCTTCATTCGGTTTAAGACCTTACTCCCCAATATGCAGCATGATCCAAGTATCAGGTTTTTGTTTTTTTTTTTCTGTGGGAATCTCTCTCAGTAATGTAGGTTGGATTTGAGCTCTATATAGCTTCTATCCTGCACTTATCTCCTCTTCATGTGCTTTCCTTTTTGTTTATAGCCTGTTTTCTTGTCCCTCTCTGAGACTGTAGCTACCATTCCTTTACCACACTGGAGATCTGTGTACATCCCCATTCCTGCTGCTATCTCTAACACTAAGAGAAGGGAGGGGAAGGGCAGTGAGAGCTCTGACATGTTTCTGAAAGACATCTGCGGGAAAAAATTATTCGAATGAAGAATATTTATAAAGTTGCAACTTTATGCATTTAGGAAGCCAATTAACAATAAAAAAAAATCTGTATAAATAGACTTTAACCTCTTCATTACATCTGCCGTACATGTTCAGCCAAGTCGGAAGTAGGTGTATGGAACCGGCTCCCGGAGTGAGACCACCCCATACCTTGGCAGGTCATGGCTGTGTGTTACAGCCAGGACCTGCCTCTAAACAATCACAGGTGGAGCAGTTCTCTGCCCCTGATGGTTAATCTGTTAAATGCCGCTGTCAATCTGACATGGGGGCGCATCATTCAATGTAAAACAATAGCAGAACTGCTTTTTTTTTTTTTTCACAATTTCTCCCCACTTTTTCCCATTTTCTAGTACACTATGTGGTAAAATTAATGTTGTCCTTCAAAAGTACAACTTGTACTGCAAAAATCAAGCCCTCATATGTTTATGTGGACAGAAAAATTAGTTATGGCTCTGGGAAGAAAAGGAAAAAAACGAAAACGCAAACATGAAAATTGGCCCAGGTGTGAAGGGGTTAAAGTAAAGTAACTCCCAGTAGCAAACTACGCTAAGGTCACTAAAAAGGTTTTAGAACTTGTCCCCCCATTTTAGGTACTAATTTTAACTTAACTTTTTAAGGCCTCATCCAGACATCTGTTTCTTCACGTATGCAAAAAAATTGCCGAGTTTAGTCAGTTGTTGGTAATTGTCAGTTTCTATCATAAGTGTTTTTCATGTACGAATAAATAAATCACAAAGCTTCTCCTATCCTTCACAGTGTTAATCACGTACTGTACACTGATGCCGTCCATGTGTTGCTAGCGATTTTCACAGACCCATGGACTTGTACGTGTACTTTTCATCTGTGATGCTGGTAAAAATATGGCCTGGTCTCTGTGATTTCTGCACAAACACAGTCTGAAAATGCATGGACATGTAAACCACCCCATAGACTATATGGGTATGTGTTCTAGCCATGAAAATTACGACTAGAACACACGTGAAACACGAATGTCAATATGACACCTAAGGGTATGTGCCCACGAAAAGGAGCCGCTACGGCCCCGACGCTGCTGAACAGCCCTGCGGCCCCGACGCTGCTGAACAGCCCTGCGGCTTCCGCCCTCATAGTACAAATGAGCGCCCACAATTTTTTTTCCCGACATAGGGACGTTTCTCATTATTGTTAGTCTATGGGAAAAGCCCACATGTGGACCTGCAAGAGAAATGAAAGACGGCCTGATCCGCAGCCTCTAGAAATCCCATCCACTATGCTGTAACATCTGGACGCTGCAGGCTTGACGCTGTATAAACATGCAGCTTCAAACCCACAGCGGCTCCTGCTCGTGGGCACGTACCCTTAGGCCTCTGTTTGCTGTCAGAAGGAAACCTTTTACAATCTGAGACTAAAAAGCTAACGATGCAGTTGGCGCCTCTGCTTTTCCTGGACTCCAGCCTGATGGCGCTCACTCGAGTTACATTGTAACAAGCTGAAGCTGGCTAAATAGCAGGGGACCTCTTTAGCTGCTGAATGTTATGAAGATTCCATTCTCTGACAGCACAAAAAGCTTGACCTAGAAAAATTGAACTGTAAAGTATTAATGTTGAGCTTTCAGTTACATAAGAGCGGACAACCTACATTTTATCACATGTAGTTATCATTTTATTAATATTTGCAATATCCTTTTAGATGGCCTCAAAGCTGCTTCGCCGCTTCCGTCCCTCTACACGGAAACAGCAGAGAGGTCCTGGACCTCCAGAAGAGCCTCCAGAGATTGCAGAGTTGGTGGATGATGCTGAAGGACTATCTGTTCGTCTGAGTGGGACCCTCAGTTTGAGTGAAGACAGTCTAGGCTCTGAGGAGAGTGATGGAACCGGTACGAAATGAACTCATTCTAGCATCTCAACGGGTGAAAGTGTAGTGTGAGGCATGTGAAGGTTTTTGTATGTGCCTGCATATTTCTTTCCAGGTTTATCCCATCTGCTACTGTATTGTACTTTTCCTGCAGAGGGTCGATGCATAGAAGAGCTGAATACCCATTCCCTCTTGACACAGCAACTTAGAGAGATGTGGGCCCATGCCCAAGATCATAGCATGCCCATCCGGCTCACGTTTGAGGTGACTGAGGCTAATGTGGTGAGGGACAACCATGCCAAGTATGTTGTAAGTGTTCTTCTTTTCCGTGTAATATAAATTCTGAGATTTATTTGGCTTACTTATATGTAGTGTTTAAAGAAGCACTCCTCCCATCAAAGTTTTTATCCTCTTAATATATTGCAGTCATATTATATAGCACTGTGTACTTACAATTGCTCATTTTGCCTTTTCTACCCAGTAAATTCTTCTTTACTCTATGTAAAAACAGGATGTCTCTTGTCCGTGCATTTGTTATTCTCTTCAACTCGTGACCCAGCTGCTCCCTTTTCCTACCGTCTGCTAGGAACTTTTGCAGTGACTTATGACTCATACAGGGAAAAGAGACTTCCTGTTTCTACATAGAACTTACTCTGCTTTTAATCACATGATGTCATATACCTAATGGAAAACAGACAAATTAATTGGGTAGAAAGGCAAAATAAGCAATTGTAAGTACACAGGGCTATATAATATGATGACTGCAATATATTAAGTAAAAATTTTGATGGGAGAAGTGCGTGTTTAATTTTGTGATTAGACTTCACGTAGCATAGTAGAAACTGCCCAATCTTGTCAATGCTATTCTACAAGGGGGTTAACTGTTCTGGGCAATCCTTTTAATTATATGGGTCTATTTAACATGGGCTAGTCACAGGATGCCACTTGAGGGAACTCGTAGCACTTAGCTGTAATGCGTGGGTAAGTTATAAAATAAAGACACTGTGTACATCAGGGGTCTCAAAATGGGCCGCATAGAAAAAATATGAAGGGCCACGTTCTTTGCGAAAGAAGATTGTTTTCAGTGATAACACGGTGGCTCGGTGGTTAGCATTGCAGCGCTAAGGTTGTGGGTTCAAATCCCACCAAGGACAACATCTGCAAGGAGTTTGTATCTTCTCCCGTGTTTGCGTGGGTTTCCTCCGGGTTCTCCGGTTTCCTCTCACACTCCAAAGACATACTGATAGGGAATCTAGATTGTGAGCCCCAATGGGGACAGTGATGATAATGTCTGTAAAGCACTGTGGAATTAATGGCGCTATATAAGTGAGTAAAATAAAATAAATACCATTATAATTCTAGATGACTTTCTATAAAAAAAAAATTTTGCATTTTTTTTTTATTCTTTTTAATGGTGTCTATGGTACAGGTCTTTTTTACTTCAATTTTTAAATCAAACAGCATTTTTAGTAGCCAAATATTATTCCATTACTTTTTCATTCTAGATTTTACATTTTTTTAAAATTGTTTTTTCTTACCCCCCCCCCTCCCCCCAATCAGTCCCATACCGTTTTACAAGTAGCCCCATATAGTAATTCTGGCCCCCATCTAGTAATGTCTCTCAGCCTGTAATAATATCCCCAAGCTTGTAATAATGTCCCAATATTTTAAGTAATGTCCACACCCGTGTCCCCTTTTTGTAACAATGCCCCCCATTCTGCTGCTCTTTACATACACACAAAAAATTATTCTCATTAGACCTCGCTCCCTCAGCAGAGTCCTCTTTGTCCACCACAGCCGGGGCGCTTAGAAATTACTAAATGCGCGCTGACGTCTGTGGCTTGTTGCAGAGAAGAGCGACCAAGGTTATTAGAGGACTGGGGGGTCTGCAATACCAAGACAGGTTATTACACTTGGGGTTATTTACTGTGGAAAAACGAAGGCTTAGGGGTGATCTTATTACTATGTACAAGTATATGAGGGGACAGTACAAAGACCTGTCTACTGATCTTTTTACTCTGAGGCCAGAGACGGGGACAATGGGGGCATCTTCTACGTCTGGAGGAAAGAAGGTGTAATCATAATCACAGACGGGGATTCTTTACTGTAAGAGCAGTGAGACTATGGAATTCTCTGCCGCATGATGTTGTAATGAGTGATTCACTATTAAAATGTAAGAAGGGCATGGATGCCTTTCTTGAAAAGTATAATATTACAGGTTATAAATACTAGATTCCTTGATAGGACGTTGATCCAGGGAACTAGTCTGATTGTCGTATGGAGTCAGGAAGGAATTTTTTCCCCAATGTGGAGCTTAGTGTTTGCCACATGTTTTTTTTTGCCTTCCTCTGGATCAACATGTTAGGCTATGGGTTGAACTAGATGGACTTAGTTTTTAAGGTTGAAGGAAGACTATGTTACTATGTTACATGTGGCCCGCATGCTTGAGACCCCTGGTCTACTTGATGCATTAACATGCTGTGTCTTTCAGAGAGGTGCTATTCACCTTTTGTTAGGGTACATCTATGACTTTTTTGACTAGTCAAAAATTAATCAAACCGCCACATGGTTGTAATACTGGAATATGTTTTTTTACCTCAGCATTTTTGTCGGGTTTCACCTGTAAAAATTTCAGTCTCAAAATACCATTTTGTAGTATAGAGAATAATTCAGCTCATCTGTACCCGGGCTAGTCGAACGGCTGCTTCCTAGGCGGTGGATACGTAGGAAGGGAAAACTAAACCAGTGACCAAAATTGGTTAAAACTTTGTATTTATTTCTTCATATATGCCAGGCGGTTCCACAAACAGGAAATTAGACCTCACTTACACGTTTCAGGTACAACTAGCCCTTAATCATAGCATATAAACAGCTATACGAGCAGTGGTTTAAAAACCTTCCAAAAGTCAGTCTTGGGGTACGTGCCCACGGACAGGAGCCACTGCGGGTTTGACACTGCATGCTTATGCAGTGTCAAAACTGCAGCAGCCATATGTTACAGCATAATGGATGGGATTTCTAGAAATCTCATGTCCACTATGTGTCTCCGTGCACCTGCGGCTCACCCGTGGAAACTGACATGCAGCACGTCTTTCAGGACTGCAGCATGTCAATTTCTCTTGTGGGTCCGCTAATGGACTTCCCCATAGATCATCATCTACGAGGAAAGTCCGCACGTGAAAAATAAAAAAAAAATGCATCGCTCATTTGCATAATGAGAGGAAGCCGCGTGACTATTCCGCAGTATTGGGGCCGCAGGTGGCTCCTGACCGTATGCACACACCCAAATGGTATACATATTGATTTATTCATTACTTCTACCTTATGGCTAATCAAGAACCTATCGGGTGCAATTAATGAATAAATCAATGTTGTATACCATTTGACTGACTTTTGCAAGGTTTTTAAACCACTCAATTTTTTTGCATACAAGAAAAATCTGACATCTGAACGAGGCCTCAGTCATACAGGACTCCAGTAAAGATGGTTCCATCAGCTCCAAGTACCACACAAATCACATTAACTAGAAGGAGCATTCAACTCTCAAAATCTATTTAGAAAAAGCCTTGGGCCATGTTCACATGGTCAGTATTTGTATGCCAAAATCAGGATGGAACAATCAGAGGAAAAGTATAATAGAAACACGTCACCACTTCTACATTTTTCACCCACTCCTAATTCTGGTTTACAAATACTGACCATGTGAACGTGGCCTTAGAGCTACATTCTAGTACTAGGGGCACTGTTTATTTCAGTACGATACGTGCACTGCAGCTTGTTGGAAATATACAGAATACTATAAGGGAATTATAATTTGACTTCTTTAGTTTAGTAGTAAGTATTGAGTTTTTTTTAATCTTCTATTCTTCTTTTCTCCTAGCTGTACACAATTTACCTTCTGCATTCGGGGCAGTATGACCCTTCCCCAGCCTTTATCACTTGCCGATACTCCGATCTTGAACGTTTGAGAAAAAGCCTGCGCTCACACTATCCTGATGAGATGACGTCTGTCTCCTTCCCTCACAAGCGCTTGCACAAGAACTTCACAGCGGAGACCATAGCAAAGCGTAGCCGTGCCTTTGAACAGTTCCTGTGTTATGTGTCCTCGGTGCCCTCTCTGAGACAGTCTCCAGAATTCCTGGGCTTCTTTTATTTACAGGACATGCAAAAGGCGCAGCATCTTACCTGCACAGGCTTATATCAACTGGCACTACCCCTATGGATGAACTGTTGGCGTTTACAGGAGAAGCTTTGTCCAATGGGTCCCTCTACTCACAGACTACTTGTACTTGCCGGACTGGTGGTTTGCCACCAAGAGATGGATTCTCTAGCAGATGCACAAGCATTCAGTGAGCGAGCTGTTGTACTTTTCCGGGATGCACAAGAGCAGAATGTGTCTTTTCTCATTTCTTTCCTACAAGCTCACATACAGCTATCATGGAGAGTAGGAGTGGACAAGAGAAGTTCTGAAGCTGCCCTACTGAGGCTTCATGAGGCTGGACACCCCACACAAAACGCTCCCACGCTGAAAGAGCTGCTCGTGAGAGAGACAAATCGTATGACTACCTAGAGGTGGCCATGTTGGTTCAGGCTGCTCATCACAAGGAAGCACAGAAGCAGAACAACTGAAAATAACATAACTAATCCTCTTGTCTGAAAGTGCACTGCTATAGCCAAAAGCAACAAAGAATTTGCACTAAATGCCTTTTCAGGCTTCAAAAAAACCCTCTACTTTGGATGTTCAAGGTGAACTTGTACAGATCCGGTCACGTTTATGAAAAGGACAGCAGTTGGGTTATGCCCTCCTCTGTTTTTGATGGTGCCTTAACAGTCATTTTCAGACTGAGCGTGCAATGCACAGCACAATGACCAAATCATCAATGGGCCAGTGCAGAGCAGCAACTGGTCAGTGTGGAAAAGGGAAAATAATGAGCAGACAGCCCCTGCACTTGTCCATATAGCAATTTGTGGACATGAAAAAAAAAAAGTCATTATATGGCCAATGGAACCCTAGCCTTATGGATGAAGGGCATTATTACATGGGGGGGGTGAGGGGGAGGAAGGAGTCTGACTCCACAAGGTCTTCAATAATTAGAACAAATTTATTAAAATATTTTTTTTGCTATTTACAATTAAGAGGATTAGATCATTGATGCTGGAGCTGCATCTGAAGATCTAGACAACATGTCAGGAATGCATTATTCACATCATTGCAAGAATTAGACTGCTGTATTCAGTAGATCTGCGGTGTATTCAGAGTTTACTAGTCTGAGGAGTCTGCCTTACACGAAAGACACCCTCCTGTGCACATGTGACGGCCAGCACTCCATCTCTTCTCCAAAGGCGTCCATGCACCAGTCCCCGGGAGTTGCCTGTTACAAGAGACATGTAAATTAGAACAGAACTGTATTCTTATACTCTAGTCCATGTTATGGCATTAGATAATAATCCATATTATGTGTATTACTGTGAACGAGCTCTACCATTGCTTATTCCCACAATAAGGAGCTTTAGTAAATCGGATGTAAAGGAAAATTTGAGCACTTACCTATATATATTTTTTTAAAAAGGGGGCAACGTTTTTTTTAAACAAACTTTCCCAAAGCCTTAGCTAGACATCCCATGAAGTGTAGACACAGCACCTAACAATCTTAAACCTTCTTGTCTTTGTGTTTTTAATACTTCCAATATTTGGTGCAATTAGAGGCAATTTATTGTATGGCTGGAATAACACTTGCCATGTTTTTTTAAGCAGAAAAATATACTGCAGAAATGTATGCCATATATTTTTGTAGGAAGTATATTCATAAAAGGGTTTTCTATGCAGAATTTCATTGCAGACACCAAATGTGATAAGAAATCCATAGTGCAATTCTAGTACTTTTTTACTGTTGCAAATTTTATGGTGTATTTTTACTTAACTGAATCAGCCTAAATGATATCTGCTTTAGGCTAAAATCACAGGCCCAACTGCACTTTAGCTTAAAGTATACATTTGATGTTTTCACTAACATAAATTAACATTCCCATAGGCCTCAATTGGCTAAGGTGTGTGTTCTTAAGGATTCCATTGGGCCAGTATGCATCGGTGTACCATTATTAAACTTTGTAGGGAAGCACAGCAGCTTGTACTTTTCTAGATGGCAGGCTTCTGCAAAATAATGAATGGCATGCTGAGGAGGGGGGTTGGAGGGTGGCAATAGCTTCCTGCTGGACAGATACCTAGGTATCCATCCATCCAGACTGTTAGGTGCATATGCTCAGGAGCTTTATGCCCGACTGTAGCCAGAAATGCAGCTTGCAAATAGCCTTTAGTTAGTCCAATTTGGTATAAAATAGCGGAACTGGAGGCTCCAAAGCTAAAGAAGTGAAGTGGATGACCACTATTCTGTTGGTCATAATACTGAAGGATTCCTATGGGGGCCAGTTACAAGAGGAGTAGTAATCTAAGTACAATATATACACTATAGCCCAGATTCATTAAGACTGGTGTTTTGTACAGAAGTCTTATTGAAGGAAGTGTTGTAGTAAGAGGTTCCAAATTCATTAAAAGGCCATGCCTCAATGAATTTGGCGCATCCTTCAACCGCCATGCACCACTGCCAGAAATTTTACACCACTTTATCAGTTATGAACATTTCTTGGGAGTACTTGTCCAGGCCCTGTCGGGGGCTGGTTGGGACTGGCGTCAAAAAACATCAAGTCTCAACAATTTTATGCAATTTAAATTTTCAAACAGTTTCACGCCAGAATTCTGGTGAAAACTGCTTGATGAACCGGACCCTATGATTACTTTGTATTCTCCAATTACCACACTCACCTGCCCAGTGGCTTTCACATTCATAAAGCATCCATTCATCCGCCCTGAATGGAGCGTGGAACCACATGGAGTGGTCGAGCGAGACCATAAATTTAATTTGAAGCTGAAGATGGGGAAGTATCGCGGTTCCCAAGAAAGAGTAGTCTGAAATATAGGCAGCTACGCAGCAGTGCAATCTCATGTCACCCGGACCTAGGACGCAGGGCGGGAGGTTCAAGGGAGAGGGGAAAAAAAAGGAAAGTTTAACTATAATGTATAGAAGTGTATTTATGATTTACTCATGTACTTTTATCTGTCCAGGAAAGAAGTCCATTGCTTTTTACTGCATTTGTATAACATGTAGACCATGGCTAGAGCATTTTTATAAGCAGATTGTAAAACCAACATTTTATAAATAAAAGATAAATGGATAGTTGTCTGACTGCATTAAACTCCACACCTTTCTCAAAATCTCAGACAAGCTAGAGAAGGGAAGGTTCATTAAAGGAGCACTCTAGCAAAACTGGGCAGCTTGCACTTGCTTTTCACCCATTCCAAAAAACAGCTGCATGTGATCACGACTGCAGTTAATAGTCTTGGCTGCGCCTGCAAACAAAGCTGGGGTCTATCCGATATGGTAGCTGGTGGGCTAAGGGCAGCTGGCTTCTTCTCACAATTAAAAGAGCTGCCTGGCACGACCATTATACTGGGGCATCAGAAATTACATGCTTACTATGCAGTGTTGGAGGAAGGAAGTCAGGTGTGCACCTTTTCTGCATGCTGGGGAACACTGGGACCGGAAGCTACATTGACTCTCTGGTACCTGCACAGAACAAAAATTGAAGTCTGTGCCCATAGAAGGGCAGAAAAGTGCAGAGGAGTGACAGCAGGCAGAATGTGCAGGTGTGGGATTTCCAGCCGCGCACCTGACGTAACAAGCACACAGTGAAGAGAGGGGAGAAGACATGTAGTATAATGTAGGGAGGAGGCAGTCTTATCCTCCAGGCAGCATATGCCCCATAGCCTGGAAGATCTAATTAAAGCAATAAGATTTTTACAGAACAAGGCATCATCCATGAGGCATAGATGTATGACAGTTTCAGCTGTCTACAACCTGTATGCCCATATTAATAGCTCAAATGGGGTGACAGATTCCCTTTAAGGTGTTAGCAGTGATCGGAGCTTAAAGGGGTATTCCCATCTCAAAGATCCTATGTAGTGAGTAGTAATAATATTAGAAAATACCTCCAATTGGAAACGTAGTATAGTTTAAGATTCACTGTCTTTTCTCATGTGCAGGCTTTGCAGGACCTTGGGTATTCATGGTTGCGACCACTAGCTGTCTCTAATCACTGGCTGTAACCATGGATACCCAAGGTCCTGCAATGCTTGCACATGAGGAAAGACAGCGAATCTTAAACTATACTACATTTTTAATAGGAGGTATTTTCTAATATTACACACATATTGGGATAGGATCTTGGAGATGGGAATACTCCTTTAACTGTAACAGGCAGATGGTGGCTATGCAACTGTCTGAGCCACTTCACATGCAAGCACCTGACATAGGATGTACCAATACATACTACAGTGCTGGTCACCATTATTGGCACACCTTCATTTGTTTTTCATACTGTACACTATTCTCAGAAATAATGTACCAAAGTTATAGTCAGGATTTTTTAATTGGTCCAAAGTAATAAAACATTGAAATTGCAAAACGTATGTTGAAAAACAAAGAAGAAACAGAATAAACAGCATGTGCAGCAATAAAGGCCCCCCTAATTAATACTAGGTTGCACACCTTTTGGCAGTGCTGACTGCCTCAAAGTTGCTTGTAGCCATCTAAAAGCTTCTTGCACTTCTCAGCTGGAATTTTCTCCCACTCTTCCTTTGCAGTTTGTTCAAGCGCTTGGATGTTTGCAGGGTTCTTTTTCCCAATGGCAGATTTCAGCTTACCCCAAAGATTTTTTTCAATGGGATCAAGGTTAGTTGCTGGCCATTTTAAAACAGTCCATCTTTTTTCTTTCAACCATTCCTGTGTAGTTTTGGATGTGTGCTTTGAGTCATTGTCTAGCTGGAGGACCCATGATCTTCGACTCAAACCAAGTTTTATTACACTGGGTAGGACATTTCGCTCTAAAATCCTTTTAATCGTTCTGATTTCATGATTCCTGTGATACAGTCAAAGCCTCCAGTACCAAACGCAGCAGAGGAACCCCACAGTATTGTGGATCCTCCACCGTGCTTAATTGTTAAGGTGTTCTTTTACTTATAAGCTTCATTGCACAGTCTGTAAACAAACTGTTGCTTTGCAAAAGCTCTATTTTTGTTTCATCTGTCCACAGAACATTTTCCCAGAAGGATTGTGGTTTGTCAAGGTACTCTTTGGCAAAGATGAGTCTTTCCGTTTTAGGTCTTTTCTTCAGCAATGGTTTCTTCCTTGGCCTTCACCCATAAAACTCCGCTTGGTTTAGTGTGCGGCATATGGTACTTATTGAAACCATGACCCCAGACTGTTCCAGGTTGGCCTTCAGATCTTTGACGTGGTGTTTTTACCACCATTCGCACAAACCTTCGAAGACATCAATTCCCCCTCCACACACAAGTCCAGGGAGGTTCTTAATGGTTCCATGCTTGGCAAACCTCTTAACATTGCACACTGTTGAAACTGGGATACCAAGGTCTTTGGAGATGGCCTTAAACCCTTTGGAAATCCTGTTTGCTAATAGCAGTTCTGATGTTCTCAGACAACTCCTTTTGTCTTCACCCTGTAAACAGGGCCTACCATATGGCTTTTTAAAACACTGAAGTCATCATTCATTGGCTAATTCATGTCACATGGGCACCGACAATCACAGAATCTCTTGTGATTTACCACAGGCAAGTCAAAATATGTTTCCATACTAAGTTGTTTGTAATTTGCTCTTTTGTATTTAACACGAGTGTCTATACAAACAAACTTTCACTTTATTCATTTTTTTTCAGGAGATATTCCACATTATGTACTTAAGCTTCATGGGTGCCAATAACTATGAGCAGGACTGTATGTTGGTACAGCGGGTATGGAAAATATTCAGACCCCTTAAATTTTTTACTCTTTCATTGCAGCCATTTGGTAAATTCTAAAAAGTTAATTTTTTTTCCCTCATTAAAGTACGCATTGCACCCCATTTTGACTGAAAAAAACCAATGTAGAAATGTTTGCAAATTTATTAAAGAAACTGAAATATCACATGGTCATAAGTATTCAGACCCTTAGCTCAAAAGGGTGCTTCTATTCAATACTGAGCAAGAACAGCCATGAGTCTTCTTGGGAATGATGCAACAAGTTTTTCACACCTGGATTTGGGGATCCTCGGCCATTCTTCCTTGCAGATCCCCTCCAGTTCCATCAGGTTGGATGGTGAACGTTGGTGGACAGCCATTTTCAGGTCTCCAAAGATGCTCAATTGGGTTTAGGTCAGGGCTCTGGCTGGGCCAGTCAAGAATGGTCACAGTTGTTCTGAAGCCACTCATTCGTTATTTTAGCTGTGTGCTTAGGGTCATTGTTTTGTTTGAAGGTGAACCTTCAGCCAAATCGGAGGTCCACAGCACTCTAGAAGAGGTTTTCATCGATATATCTCTGTACTTGGCCGCATTCATGTTTCCTTCAATTGCAACCAGTCGCCCTGTCCCTGTAGCTGAAAAACACCCCATAGCATAATGCTGCTACCACCCTGTTTCACTGTTGGGATTGTATTGGGCAGGTGATGAGCAGTGCCTAGTTTTCTCCACACATACCGCTTAGAATTATCACCAAAAAGTTCTATCTTCGTCTCATCAGACCAGAGAATCTTATTCCTCATAGTCTGGGAGTCCTTCATGTGTTTTTGAGCAAACTCTATGCAGGCTTTCATAGGTCTTGCACTGAGGAGAGGCTTCCGTCGGGCCACTCTGCCATAAAGGCCCGACTGGTGGAGGGCTGCAGTGATGGTTGACTTTGTGGAACTTTCTCTCATCTCCCTACTGTATCTCTGGAGCTCAGCCACAGTGATCTTGGGGTTCTTCTTTACCTCTCTCACCATGGCTCTTCTCCCACGATTGCTAAGTTTGGCTGGACAGCCAGGTCTAGGAAGACTTCTGGTGGTCCCAAACTTCTTCCATTTAAGGATTATGGAGGCCACTGTGCTCTTAGGAACATTGAGTAATGCAGAAATTCTTTTGTAACCTTGGCCAGATCTGTGCCTTGCCACAATTCTGTCTCTGAGCTCCTTGGGCAGTTCCTTTGAGCTCATGATTCTCATTTGGCCTGACAAGCACTGTGAGCTGTGAGGTCTTATATAGACAGGTGTGTGCCTTTCCAAATCAAGTCCTATCAGTTTAATTAAACACAGCTAGACTCCAATAAAGGAGTAGAACCAGCTCAAGAAGGATCTCAAGGAAATGCATGTGACTTAAATATGAGTGTCTGAGCAAAGAGTCTGAATACTTATGACCATGTGATATTTCAGTTTTTCTTTTTTAATAAATTGGCAAAAAATTTCTACATTTGTTTTTTTTCAGTCAAGATGGGGTGCAGAATGTACTTTAATAAGAAACAAAAAATGAACTTTAGAATTTACCAAATGGTTGCAATGAAACACAGTGAAAAATTTAAAAGTGGTCTGAATACTTTCCATACCCACTGTAAAGTCGTTAAAAGGTGTTGTCCTGGGGTTACTATTTATGACCTCTTCATAACTTGGGAATAAGAAAAACATTGTTAAGGCCTTAATCCAAAAACAGAGCCACACCAATCTGTAGGTTGTGCATTACCCTGTAATGTACCCAACCCAGAGAGTGACAGCATACACTTTATTGCCTGCAATGTTTTGTAGGGGTATTTTGTCAAGCATTTTTGGTTCCTAACATTAACCACGATGAAGCTGGTTTTCAAAATGAAAGATTTTATTGATGTGCCATGTTACACTGGACAACCTATAAAATACACTTAAGTTATAGAGCTGGCACATCACATGTACACAAATACAATTATCCACCTACTGCAACTAAACATGTCTTGCCCTGACTGACACTTTAATGATTATTACAAATAATGCTCTAAGGTCAAAGTCAATGTGCAAAGTTCACCTGTGACAAGTTGCCATTGTCCTGCATGTGCAGAAGCGCTTAAAATATTACATTAGAAACACGTACATAAAAGGTCATTACAATAAGCAACATATTCACATAAAATACACATGCTTGTGTTATATATACATACACAAGTGTCTTACTGGCATTACCTATCAATCCTTTTGCTCGCACCCAAAACATCTGCCGTGGTTCCTGCGGCATACGATGGAACATGTCAGGTGGGTTAACGGGTTTGATCTCAATAGGAACATCTTGTGCCAAAATTTTATTGAGTCCTAGCCTGTGCTTCTCCACCAGATAGGGATCTCTAAAGATAAAGGACATTAGACCACTTAAACTATATTCATGTCCAGGGTCATTTTACTTTGGGTATAAAAATTAAAGAGTAACTTTCAAGAATATGCTATCTTGTATGTACATGAACACCATTTCATGACTTGTATTCTGCATTGTCATCAGTTTTTTTAAACTACATACGGTCTCTCAATTTGCAATTGACTCTGAGGTGGTGGGTGCAAACAAGCTGCTCTGATCTCTCCCATACAGAGCACAGTACACGGGGATGGATGCATGCTCTTTTTAAGGAATAGAGTACAGATACCAGCAGCCAGGTTAATTAAACTACATTACAGAACTGTCAAAATGTGACTGATGCTGTGCGATGAGGCTACAGACTTGTTAAGCACACAGGAAGGTAGTGCCGAGCTGTGTTTCCTCACGCCTCCTCCTTCCTACAGTGTAATGGGCTGTGTTACAGGTCACCACACGGACCTGGAAAGTCCACAGAGCATTTTCTTTTCAGAGTGGATGGTGAGTTCAAGAAGCAGGTGAAGTGTTTGATAAGTGGGGAAGGAGGCAGATCTGATATTAAAAGTTTCTTATATTCACCTTGATTGAAAGCGTTTGTTGTATAGTCCCTTTTGGAGGCTTATTTCAGATGGCTTGACTCCATGCATTAGAGTTCGATCTACATAGAACTCAGATGGAAGTTTAATTTGATCGTGCTAATGGGTGTTGAATTATTTCACAAGAAGCTTAATAGAGCAGCAATAACTAAAACATATTGTCACAGATGCCAACTTTACCCTCCGAGTGACAGAGCCAATTTTGAGCTTAATGCCCAAGTCCCATTAAAAGTCTGACCCGTGTCACCTTGTGGTGATAATTCTGGAAAGATATACATTACAGACCAAAAGTTTGGACACATCTTCTCATTTACAGGTTTTCCTGTATTTTCATGACTATAAAAATTGTACATTCACATTGAAGGCATCAAAACTATGAATTAACACATGTGGAATTATATACTTAACAAAAAAGTGTGAAACAACTGAAAATATGTCTTATATTCTAGGTTCTTCAAAGTAGCCACATTTTGCTTTGATGACTGCTTTGCACACTCTTGGCATTCTCTTGATGAGCTTCAAGAGGTAGTCACCGGAAATGGTTTTCCAACAATCTTGAAGGAGTTCCCAGAGATGCTTAGCACTTGTTGTCCCTTTCGTCTTCACTCTGCGGTCCAGCTCACCCCAAACCATCTCGATTGGGTTCAGGTCTGGTGACTGTGGAGGCCAGGTCATCTGGCGTAGCACTCCATCACTCTCCCTCTTGGTCAAATAGCCCTTACACAGCCCGGAGGTGTGTTTGGGGTCACTGTCCTGTTGAAAAATAAGTGATGGTCCAACTAAATGCAAACCAGATGGAATAGCATGCCGCTGCAAGATGCTGTGGTACCCATGCTGGTTCAGTATGCCTTCAATTTTGAATAAATCCCCAACAGTGTCACCAGCAAAGCATCCCCACACCATCACACCACCTCTTCCATGCTTCACGGTGGGAACCAGGCATGTAGAGTCCATCCGTTCACCTTTTTTGCGTCGCACAAAGACACGGTGGTTGGAACCAAAGATCTCAAATTTGCCCTCATCAGACCAAAGCACAGATTTCCACTGGTCTAATGTCCATTCCTTGTGTTCTTTAGCCCA
Organism: Phyllobates terribilis; assembly: GCF_046119375.1. Taxonomy (NCBI): domain Eukaryota; kingdom Metazoa; phylum Chordata; class Amphibia; order Anura; family Dendrobatidae; genus Phyllobates; species Phyllobates terribilis. The sequence goes on from NW_027362765.1 coordinate 231,521,132, forward strand.
AACAAGTCTCTTCTGCTTGTTGCCTGTCCTTAGCAGTGGTTTCCTAGCAGCTATTTTACCATGAAGGCCTGCTGCACAAAGTCTCCTCTTAACAGTTGTTGTAGAGATGTGTCTGCTGCTAGAACTCTGTGTGGCATTGACCTGGTCTCTCATCTGAGCTGCTGCTAACCTGCGATTTTTGAGGCAGGTGACTCAGATAAACTTATCCTCAGAAGCAGAGGTGACTCTTGGTCTTCCTTTCCTGGGGCGGTCCTCATGTGAACCAGTTTCTTTGTAGCGCTTGATGGTTTTTGCAAATGCACTTGGGGACACTTTCAAAGTTTGCCCAATTTTTCGGACTGACTGACCTTCATTTCTTAAAGTAATGATGGCCACTCGTTTTTCTTTACTTAGCTGCTTTTTTCTTGCCATAATACAAATTCTAACAGTCTATTTAGTAGGACTAACAGCTGTGTATTCACCTGACTTCTGCACAACACAACTGATGGTCCCAACCCCATTTATAAGGCAAGAAATCCCACTTATTAAACCTGACAGGGCACACCTGTGAAGTGAAAACCATTTCCGGTGACTACCTCTTGAAGCTCATCAAGAGAATGCCAAGAGTGTGCAAAGCAGTCATCAAAGCAAAAGGTGGCTACTTTGAAGAACCTAGAATATAAGACATATTTTCAGTTATTTCACACTTTCTTGTTAAGTATATAATTCCACATGTGTTAATTCATAGTTTTGATGCCTTCAGTGTGAATGTACAATTTTCAAAGTCATGAAAATACAGAAAAATCTGTAAATGAGGAGGTGTGTCCAAACTTTTGGTCTGTACTGTATATATCACAGTGATGGGATTTTTTTTATGATAACATTGTTAGCAGCAAATTTAGATTTAAAGTTTATCAAATTTTAATATTTTCACAAAATAAAATTAAAGTTAGACACTTTTAAACTTTAAATACTTACAGGTGTATCTCACTAAATTAGAATATCATCAAAAAGTTCATTTATTTCAGTTCTTCTGTCCAAAAAGTGAAACTCATATTATATAGAGTCATTACAAACAGAGTGATCTATTTCAAGTGTTTATTTCTGTTAATGTTGATGATTATGGCTTACAGCCAATGAAAGCACAAAAGTCATTATCTCAGTAAATTAGAATACAGGCTTGAAAAATGTTTTTAAAATGTGAAATGTTGGCCTACTGAAATGTATGTTCAGTAAATGCACTCAATACTTGGTCGCGGCTCCTTTTGCATCAATTACTGCATCAATGTGGCGTGGCATGGAGGCAATCAGCCTGTGGCACTGCTGAGGTGTTATGGAAGCCCAGGTTGCTTTGATAGCAGCCTTCAACTCATCTGCATTGTTGGGTCTGGTGTCTCTCATCTTCCTCTTGACAATACCAAGGTCAGACGAGTTTGCTGGCCAATCAGGCACAGCGATACTGTGGTTTTTAAACCAGGTATTGGTACTTTTGGCAGTGTGGACAGGTGCCAAGTCCTGCTGGAGAATAAAATTTCCATCTCCAGAAAGCTTGTCGGGAGAGGGAAGCATGAAGTGCTCTAAAATGTCCTGGTAGACGGCTGCACTGACTTTGGTCTTGATTAGGGTTGAGCGAGTATGTTCTGTCCGAGTATGCTCGGGCTGAGCTCCGAGTATTTACAGCTGCTTGGTGATATGGTTGAATCGCTCCCGTGTGCATGATTTGCAACTGTTTGACAGTTATTACATGTGAGGAATGTCTTTCTTACATTCCTCACATGTAATAAAGCTGTCCAACAGTTGCAAATCATGCACACGGGAGCGATTTAACCTCATCACTGAGCAGCTGTAAATACTCGGAGCTCAGCCCGAGCATACTCGGCGAAAGGGTTAATAGAACATACTCGCTCAACACTAGTCTTGATAAAACACAGTGGACCTACACCAGCAGATGACATGGCTCCCCAAACCATCACTGATTGTGGAAACTTCACACTAGACCTCAAGCAGCTTGGATTGTGGCCTCTCCACTCTTCCTCCAGACTCTGGGACCTAAATTTCCAAAAGAAATGCAAAATTTACTTTCATCTGAAAACAACACCTTGGACCACTAACCAACAGTCCAGGTCTTTTTTTCCTTGGCCCAGGTAAGACACTTCTGACGTTGTCTATTGGTCATGGGTGACTTGACACAAGGAATGCGACACTTGTAGCCGATGTCCTGGATACGTCTGTGTGGTGGCTCTTGAAGCAATGACTCCAGCAGCAGTCCACTCCTAGTGAATCTCCCCCAAGTTTTTTAATGGCCTTTTCTTAATCCTTTCAAGGCTGCGGATATCCCGGTTGCTTGTGCACCTCTTCCTACCACACTTTTTCTTTCTATTCAACTTTCCATTAATATGTTTGGATACAGTCCTCGGTGAACAGCCAGCTTCTTTAGCAATGACCTTTTGTGGCTTACCCTCCTTGTGGAGTGTGTCAATGACTGCCTTCTGGACATCTGTCAAGTCAGCAGTCTTCCCCATGATTGTGAAGATTACTGAAACAGACTAAGGGACCTTTTTAAATGCTTAGGAAGCCTTTGCAGGTGTTTAATTATTTTAATTTACTGAATGATTTTTGTGTTTTCATTGGCTGTAAGTTTTCAAGCAAGATAGTTAAAATATAACATTTATTAGATATACATTAAAATTATTTCCTATCAAGTAAAGAACCCAAAAGGGCCAGATAGTGAACCCTGGGTCTTCTGAATATTTCAGTCTCCCCTAACGAATCTACTTTAGGAGGAAACGTGTTGGGAGCAGGATACCTCCAGTATGTTTTGGTCATGAAGTTTAGGATGACATCATACCAGGATGAATCAAGCCATGATGCACTTTAGGATTGGGTGAGATTGTTTCAATTTGTTTAATATAACAACAACCCTAAGGATTCCTTCAGTGGTGGCTTTGTTGATTTTCCCTGACATAGTCCACGGTACCTTATTGAATAGAGGTCATGTGGGATTCTAATGTATAATCCATGCTACCTTTTGTGTTTAAAGGACACATGCGAGTTTATTGTATACCTATTTTTGAGCGCACACATGGTATCCCTATATTGACATGTTGAGGTGTGTTTCGCATGTATACACCATCATAATTTATTGATGGTAATTCAAAAGACCTAGGGTTCACTATCTGGCCCATTAGGGTTCTTTACTTGATAGGAAATAATTTTAATGTATATCTAATAAATGTTAGTTAAAATATATCTTGCTTGAAAATTGAGTATTCTGGTGGTTACCCCGATAGCTTGTTATATATTCATTGGCTGTAAGCCATAATCATCAGCATTAACAGAAATAAACACTTGAAATAGATCACTGTTTATAATGACTCTATAAGAGTTTGAGTTTCACTTTTTGTACTTAAGATAAATGAACGGAAATAAATTAACTTTTCGATGATATTCTAATTTAGTGAATAAAGTACTTGTATATATCCTTAAAGGGAATGAGACCATATGCTGGTGTGGTTGGCCCTGGGTTCCTCCTAATGCAGGACAATGCCAGACCTCATGTGGCTGGAGTGTGTCAGCAGTTCCTGCAAGATGAAGGCATTGAAGCTATGGACTGGCCCGTCCGTTCCCCAGACCTGAATCCGATTGAGCACATCTGGGACATCATGTCTCGCTCCATCCACCAACGTCACGTTGCACCACAGACTGTCCAGGAGTTGACGGATGCTTTAGTCCAGGTCTGGGAGGAGATCCCACAGGAGACCATCCGCAACCTCATCAGGAGCATGCCCACTTGCTGAGTAGGCAAAAGAAAAGGCCTCCCTAGTGATTTGGGGTTTTGAGGCTTTAACCCATTACTTGCCAAATTAGCAATTTTCATTTTTTTTTTTTTTTTTTTGGACCTAATTAGAAAATCTTAGCCGCTAGAAGCAAAAAATTAGGCGTCCCAAAAAAAAGGACATTGGTAGATAATGGGTTAAAGCGCACCTGTCAGCAGGATTGTGCTCAGTAAACCACATACACTGTCAGGTGGGCGACATTACACTGAGTAAAATGATACCTTGGTTGATGATATCCGTCCTGTGGTTCTTGTGTAATCTTTACTTTCAGTTTGGAGATAATGATATGCTCATGCTGTGGGGGGGCGCTCTAGCTGGTGCTCTGCTTACATATTCAGCTATATGCTCTTATGACAACTCACTGATCTGCTTCCTATTTTACATCTAGTAGTGTGGGGCTAGGTAACATAGGGGCAGGTCAGTGAAGGCACAGTCGTATGTTACAAAAATGTGAGCACTATAGGATTATTAGATTTAGCGCTGTGCCCACTCCAGTCTCAGGGTCGGTGATGGTCCTGGTTTTCATACTCCCACTGATCAGAAAGTGATGGCATATCACCTTAGAGGATAGATTAAATGTTTAAAGAAATTTTCATGACTAAAAACACAAAAAAAAAAAAAAAAAAAACCACACCATAACTTACTTTAAGTATTTGTAGATCAGCTCCTCCCGGGTGAGCAGCTCTTCAGGGAAAGGGACGGTTGGCATAGTGAACTGATGCTGCAGGGGGCTTTCTTGGGAGCGGTGGAAGGAAGCCTGACAGGTGAGGATCGGTAGTCCATGCTGGACTGCCTTAACTGACCGTACACTGAAACTTCGCCCATCTCGTGTCCGCTCCACTTGGTACAACACTGGAACCTTGGGGTCCCCTAGTGGTGGACATAAGCAACAGTTATTGTAAGGGAGAAGACAGACCTCTGGCACCCATTTAATATACCGTAAATAGAATAGGAAAAGATGGCTCTGCGACTATTTAGGACTGTGAGCTGCCAGCAAAAGTTATCTTATGGGAATCAACTGCACAGCTGTGGAGTATGGCATATGTGGAAAGAGGACAGCTGAAAGTGGCTCAATGACTCCTGTGTGATCGTGGGTGGGCCTAGTACTGCGAGGAGAGACCCCTGTGAATGGAGCAGAGCAGCAGGACCAGGCACAAGGATGCGGCTTCCTCAGTCTGCTGTGAGGTCCCACAATCGTCCATCGGTGTAACATCACCAGAATCTCCCTTTAGCCCTTTCACTGGAGGAAAAATGTCCTGACTTTTATCAAACCACTCTAACCAGAAACAAACTTACAAAAAAAACACTATAAAACTCATGTTTTTGACAAAGTCAGACAGAAGCAAAGTGCACAACACCCATCCTAAAAATATGATATGCAGAGTTCATACATGCCACTTATGCCTTTACATGTACATATTTCTGTCCTTGGCCTACGGGTGCAGAACACTGTCTGAAAGGGAACAATCCCTTTAACCTTAAGTCCTAATATTCCCAATGTCACATATCACATACATACTAGACAGTAAGAGTTTAAAGTGGACCTGTCACTTGCCATACATAGGTAGTTTTTAGGCCAGGACTACATGGTGACGAGTCAACATGATTTTCTGTCACCAGTCACAAATTGTAAGTCACATGCGACTGCGACTTGTGCGAGACTTATTTGGCCTTTATTTTTTAATGGCAAAATCACAGCTCTAATATAGCGGCCCAACAGCAAGTTACACAATTTGTCAATGAATTATTGTCATGCGTCACAGTCTAGCCCCAGCCTTATCTGGTGTAAAGGTCACAGTCATCCTGAATCTGCTCTATTGTTCCTTTAATATGGCCCCCTCTTGCCTGTAATCTAGTCTTCTTAGCCAAGTGGGAGTGGTTCATAACTCCTCTATGAGAGTCTTCTTGATGATAATGCTTAGTTGGGCAAAAATTAGATTTATATAGAAGAAAGAGGGGGCATCTCAGGAACGGAGAGGCACAGGAGTAAAAAAAAAAAAGCCATATTTAGAACAGGGTTAAAAAAAAAAAAAAAAAAATGTGACAGAGTCAAACTAGTAGGTGCTATGATTTAAGATGATAATTGATCTAAAAAGCATCAGTTTTTACTATTGTTGGGGCTAGATATTCCGGTCTTTGTTAGCAGATGCAGGCATCCTACTAAATTCAGAAGTTAGTCTAACCCTTGGTTCACACACTGGCTATTTGGTGCAGTTTTAAAGCACAGATTTTCCACAGCATTTTACAATACAATAAGCAAAGTGGATGAGTTTTAACAGAATCTCATGCACCTGCTGTTTTTGTGTGGCACCCGCCTGCAGATTGGCTTTTGCTTTTCTTTTTATATGCAGCATGTAAAGTTCTGTGGCAGAAATGCACATTTTTTGACATGGACTTTACATATTCATTTCAATGGGGACCCTAAATCTGCAGTTTATAAGTGACCTGGTGTTGTCCTGTTGTGCTTTTTGTTAATTGCAACAAAAAACAGATGTAAAAATGCATAAAAAGTGCAAAAATTATGCACAGATTTTTTTGCAGTAACTGCAGATTTCATTTTAGAAATCTGCATATAAAAAAATCCTACCATATATGCAATGTGTGAACCTAGCCTAAGCATGCTCTTAGAAATTCCAGATAGCTGATATATTGGACTAAACTACTCCTGGCATACAACACTTAGGAGCTCCTGCTCAGGGGGCTGTACAGCAGTCTTCCACAGTATCCCTTTAAACCTGTAGAGACTATCAGCAGTTACATTCTGATGGGCTCCTTAGGGTTAACGCTGCTTCTCATTAGGGCAGCATGTATGTGCACACGATCAGGAATTGCTTGCACAAATTTCTGCACCTCTTGGCAGCAAAAACATTGCGGAAAATCCACAGAGTTTCTGATGCGTTTTTTGTGCGTTTTTGCCACGTGTTTTTTCCAATGCATTGTATTGGAAAAATGCAGGCCAAAATGCACAAAGAATGGACATGCTGCTTCTTTTTCTGCACATGAAATTCAGTCAGGAAAAATCCTGATTATGTGCACCGATCTTGCAAAATGTCATAGGAAATCATGGGATAAGGTTTGCAATGTGTTTTTGGCTAAATTCTGTGCGGAAAAAAAAAACGAACAAAAAAAACGCACCAAAAATAGCTTAGGGTATGTGCGCATGATCAGGAAATGCTTGCAGAAATTTGTGCAAGGTTCTGCATCTTTTGGCAGCAAAAACGCTGCGGAAATTCCGCGTGTTTTTTTGCATTTACATGCGTTTTTGCCATGCATTTTTTCCAATGCATTGCATAGGAAAAACGCAGGCCAAAATGCACAAAGAATGGACATGCTGCTTCTTCTAATGCAAATGAAATTCTGTAAGGAAAATTCCTGATCATGTGCACAGATCTTGCGAAAACTCATAGGAAATGCTGGGATAAGGTGTGCAATGCATTTTTTGGGGCCAAATCTGTGCGGAATTACAGCATCAAAAGCACACAGTGTGCACATAGCCTTATAATGGATTAGATGGTAAAAAGTGGCAGACATGGGGAGATATGTCGCTGGCTCAGACCTTTCCTTATAAGCAAATAGAGACCTGATAAATAAGATGCGGGTGGAAAGAGTGGTCTTTAAAACATAATTTGTGTAAAACTGGAGCCTGCTGTCATTTAATGCCCTCAGAAGTTGTCAGCAAATGTAGCCAAGTTCCCTTTAACCAGGCACATTGTAATTTTTTTCATTTGTACATGTGCCTTGAACAACTAAAAAAAGTTCTCTCCTACAGGTGTCAAAATAATTAACGATTTGAAAAAAAAGATAGATAGATATCTATCTATCTATACACACACACACCGAATATACTTTAGTGTAAGCTGAGTTTTTCAACACATTTTGTGCGCTGGAAAAGCCCCCCTCGGCTTATACTCGGGTATATAGAAATGCCGTTGGTGGATAGTGGAGGGGGGTTGGGGAGTTGCGGTGGCGGAGGAGTGGGGCGAGTTGCTGCAGCTACCGCTTGTGCCCGCTGCTAAAGGGACATGAATATTCCCTCTTCTCCACTCCCATGGGCGTGGAGAAGAATGAATATTCATTCTCTTTAGTAGCGCTGAGCCGTAGCGCCTGCTACTAAAGAGAATGCATAGTCACTCTTCTCCATGCCCATACCCATAGTCCCAGTGTGCAGAGGAGTGAATATGCTGGCAGCTCACATCAGCGTCTAAGAGCGCATGGCTGTGACGTCATGCGCTGCTCAGATGCTGACATGAGCTGCTGCAGCAGAACAGGACGCAGCGCTGGAGTAGAGGTGAGGAAGTTAGACGAGTAAGTGTTTATTTTTTTATGTGAACAGTTATGGATGCCATAAATACCAGGATTGAAAGGGGGGGGGGTGAGGGGTGCCATGCATACCAGGATTGAGAGATGAGGGGGCCATGCATACCAGGATGGGGAAATTTACCAGCAGCTGCTGCATTTCCCACCCTAGGCTTATACTCGAGTCAATACGTTTTACCAGTTTTTTGTGGTAAAATTAGGTGCCTCGGCTTATACACGAGTATATTTGGGGCTTTATATACATACATTAAAAAATATATATATTTTTTTTGCTGATATTGGAGGAAAATGTAATTTCACTTTAATTGTATTTTTCTATACTTTAACGATCACAAAGGACTTCTTGAACATCATAAATTGCACTCCACTTTCCATTGAAATTTTTATGTTTTCAACATTTTTTTCTCAACACGGGCGGGGCTAGAAACAGCAATTTGGACTGGTGGTATTCTTTATTATGTTTGGTTTTTATTTTCTTACTTTTTTTTCCATTTATTTCAGACACTAGTCCAACTCAGAGGGTTTAAAATACCTTTGGTGGGGGGAGGGGCATTTGAACACATTTATCTTACTCACTTACATAGCACCATTACTTCCACAGCGCTTTACAGACATCATCATCACTGTACCCATTGTGGCTCACAATCTATATTCCCTATCAGTCTTCAGCATGTGGGAAGAAACCGGAGAAAACCCACACAAACATGGGGAGAACATACAAACTCCTCGCAGATGTTGTTCTTAGTGGGATTTGAACCAAGAGCTGCAAGGCAACAGTGCCAACCACTTAACAACCGTGCTGCCCTAATGTAATGAACTCTTCCTCTCCATGTCACTCAAGGTTCGGCTTTTGGACCTCAACAGTATACATCTCCAAATCATTGTGCCCTTGGTGGATTGTGAAGATGAAGACTTCATTATTAGTGATGAGCATGTGCACTCACCACTTGAGTGACATCGGGGCTGCTCGGGCATACATCGAGCTCCGCGGGTGCTCGAGTCCCAGCCCTGCACGCCTCGTGGCTGTTAGACAGCCAACAAACATGGAGGTATTGCCTACCATACGTTCTTTTTATTGCAAATTTCCCTTCTAACTGGGGTTGGTATATTATTTTTCTTAGGACCCAGCTATCACATGATCACCAGCACCGGAGGAGAAACTCCAGCTCATGCTTTCTAACCTGTATACACAACACTTGTTCAGCACTATATACAGCAATCAAAAAACAGAAATGGTAATATGCCATGTCTGCCTACTCTATGGGGAGTACAGCTGTGTCTGATAGCTGTATATCCTGCCACCATAACTGCATAATCTCATGCAAGCAGCTTACTCTGAATTGACGATTTAGAACATAATTGAAGAGTAAAATGCAATTTGCACAGGATTTTAAAGTCCATGCCAGTCCAGAGCTAGTCAAATATATTTATAGACCAAAAACACACACACACACACACACCACAAAATTAAAGCAAAATGGCCTTTACTGCTATATAAAGCTCTGTGATGAAAACAGATTATATTAATGCAAGTAAAATGGTATACCCATTACCTGTTCGTACAAAGTAGCAGTGAAGAGAATGGACATACTCTACATCACTCACAGAGCTAGCGGCTGCCACAAGTGCTTGCCCAACAATCTGACCACCAAACAGTCTCTGCGTGGTAGGGACCCAATGATGAGAACCTCTGCAAAACAGCAAAAGACGTGTTCACACATTTATAGGTCGTTTTGGCACTGCAGATTAAAGATGTGCCAAATTCATTAAGAGGCGCCAACCCTTCCATGAACTATGCAGATCTAACTCCAGGGCACACTTCATCCTGATTGGCATGTGAAATGCCAGTCTTGCTGAATCAGGGCCACTGAGGCCAATTTACTAAAGTTGTTTAACTTTTAGATAGACTGCCTAAGACAGCTTGTCAGATCCATCACAGTGGTTCATGCTAGATGTTGGATCTGGCACATTTTTAGACTGTCAAGTTTACAATAAGCAAACCAAGATGACATCATTACATCAAGTTTACATTAATTGGTTTACTTTGGATCAAAAACTTTTGGGACATTGTGGAGGACTTTAGATCACTTCCATACCGAGTGTATTGAAAAAATATGTCTAAAACACATAGTAAGTGTGGAGCAAGGCATATAAGACCACTCTTCCTGAAAGTTATTAAAGATCCACAATGACCCCAACTAATACTGAGAACAGAGCTCTGGAACACGGGAAGCAGGCTCTATATAGCGCCATCTTGAATAGAGTGAAGGTGCGTATGCTTGACCTCTGCTTCAGTCATTCTTTTCTGCAACAGTCCCATAGACAAAGTACAGTGATCCAGATCAGCACCCCATTTTTGAGTAAATTGGTGGTCTTAGCAGTTGGACCCCAAACATCAGTAGGTTATCCCCTATCCAGAACTTTGTTGATTGGGACTAATCCTCTGAACTAGTATTCTGGCACAGAGCTTAGTAAATCAGTCCCACTGTGTGACACCATCTCAAAGGAATAAGTTATAAAAGGGGTTTTCTCATCATAAATAGGTAAAATTGCATGCTAGTAAAAACAGACAACTTTGCAATTTACTGCTTATTATAAGGTATATTCCAAGATCCTATCCCAATATTTAGGTGTAATAATAATAATAATAATAGCAAATACCTCCAATTAGAAATGTAGTATAGTTCTTCTGATTCACCATGTCGCTTACCCCTTGTGCAGAGGATTTCTTTAGCTTAGGTATCCATCTTTACGACCACTCAGAGTGACAGCTGTTAGTGGTTGTAATCATGGATGGCTAAGGTACTGCAATGCCCTGGACATGGGGTAAGAGACATAGTGAATCAGAAGAACTATACTACATTTCTAATTGGCGGTATTTGCTAGTATTATTACACCTACTACATATTGGGATAGGATCTTGGAATACCCTTTTCCATCCTCAAGAAGCGGGATTTCTAATTTCATTATTTACAACTCGTTGCCTTGGTTAAAGGCCCTGCCGCAGTCAGGGGGCGTCAGATTCTGAGGCAAAGAGCGTTCTGTTGCAATCTGTTTGATCTAGAAATTACAGACGATGCCCAGAACCCTGCGCTCCCCGGATACAGCAGAAGCACATCGGCCTCCGTGTACACCACGTGAGAGCGCATGATTTGGGGCAGCAGCGGAGCCATGTCACTGGCCTGAGCAGCTGCAGGAGGAACGTGAGATTACGTACACTGCACAGCTCTTTGCAGTGACTTATGACTCCAGAAAAGAGGAATATACTTTCCTTATTAGTTTCAAGGGAATGTCCATTACAAATATTTAAAATATAAGACAAAACGAGGCCCTGGCCGTGCAAGGTATAAGAAACTAACAGGGCAGGAAACAGTCGCCTGACACTCACAAGTCCTGCTGATTTATTCTAGTTTGGATTGGCTGCAGCGGTCATACAGTACTCCCTGAAGAGGTACACCGGCCGCAGTACACAGATCAGGTGGGGTCCAGTAAGGGATTCTTTCATTTTCAGCTCTGCCATTTATTAATGGACGACACCCATCAACAGTCTCCTATCCTGGCACTTCGGTTAGATGCCTCTACCCCCAGACCATTGAGCGCTGATGCAGGGCTGCCCGGCCACCTGCCTGCACCAGGTCACTCCATGAGGCCAGTACAGACAGGGCCTCCCCTCCTATGTGGTGCAGCTGGTATGGAACTACAAGTCCCAGCATGCAGTGCAGCTACATGCACAGATTACCCAGCACTGCGGCGCCGCCACAATATGAAGCACCTGTATAGATCTTTATCTAATGGCTCCAAATTCAGGACGCTGGTGACCAACACGCTCCTCAAATCCTTTGGTCCTTTCTCTTCAGGCTCCAGCAAGTCATCCGGCTGCAGGGAGGCGGCCATCTTCCTAGTCACGTGATCACACGGTCATATTCTGGACTTCGCCCGACAACTTAGAAGCACAAACTCCAGCTGCAACAACCGGAAATGACGAGAGGTAAATAAAACAATCTGCGCATGGCTATTGGGTAAGCCCCGCCCATATTTATAGCTAGTTCTCATTGGTTATTCGGACAAGCTGCTGATTGTTGCACTTCCGCCTTATCATTTGCGACATTGGATTGGGTCAGTCTCTGACCACGTGCCATGCATTCTGGTTATTGATTGGTTTAATAGCTCGTGTCCTGTGTAACCGCATCAATGATTGGTCAGACTTTATGGGCGGTGGCTGCGTCCTGATATAAAACCGTTGTTAAAGGGGCCGGGCATAAAATCGGTGCGTGAACAGGAAGCCGAGGTACAGTGTAGTCTTCTAGCTGTCCACACAAAGGGCAGAGAAGTAGCATGAAATAAGGCGGGAGTCAGTGAGAACAGCTTCATTCATAGTGGGGCAGACCCAGGATGCATCTGAAGCCACACATGTGTGCCCATGAGCCACAAAGGCCAGTAGGAAGAGCAGACATCAGGCCATCTCCTTATTGACTGTATGAAGCCTGGACAGAAACCTCTACTTCTGCCCTTATCCCTCTAAATATATAAGGTGAAAGCCGCATCCATGGACCAACCCAACAGCAGTGATCGTCTGACGACCATGCAGCAGGGCACCTGCTTCATCAACTATGCCGACTTCCAGGGGTTCTTCACCGCTTTCAAGAAGGACACCAACTCCAACTACAGCATCCAGAGCAGCGTGTCTGTCCACCACCACAACAGCAAGTTCAGCATCCGCATCCGGCCAGACATAATGTAAGGACCCTGCTGGGAGAGGGCTTCTGGTATATTCTTCATAAGAGGAGCAGCCCTTTAGCTTGTGCAGAATGTATGATGACAAAGTTAGTACTTGCCCTACAGCTCCAGGCTGGTGGACCCTGCTGCTATTTCTTTACTTCCTACAGCAGTTATGTCAGGTACAAGATTTGTGATTGGCTGCAGCGGTCATACCCTTGTATGCGATATCATTGCTGCCGAGACGTAAATTAAAAACAGATGGGGACGTCTGTAGTGATGGGAGTATTGGTAATTATTTGATCACGTTTCTTCCTACTCGTTTTTTTTTTCTAGTCCTGGACAGTCCCTTTGACTATTTGTGGACCTCCAAATGACTTAAAGGGTTATTCTCAAGTTCTTTATTGGGTATATTTTCAAAGTACTTAACCAAGAGAATTTTGCTACTTCTTAAAATTCTCATTTTTAATTCTATTATGTACAGCTCATTGCTTACTTAATGCGCACCTGTCAGCAGGATTGTGCTCAATAAGCTACATACACTGTCAGGTGGGCGACATTACACTGATTAATATGATACCTTGGTTGATGAAATCCATCCTGTAGTTCTTGTGTAATCTTTACTTTCAGTTTGGAGATAATGATATGCTTGTGCTTCAGGGTGGGCCTGTGGGGGGTGCGCTATCTGGTGCTCTGCTTACATATGCATCTGTATGCTCTTATGACAGCTCACTGTGCCTTCACTGCCTCCTATTTTACATAATGCATCTAGTAGTGCGGGTCTAGGTAAAATAGGAGGCAGGTCAGTTAAGGCACGGTGATCTGTCATAAGAGCATACAGATGAACATGTAAGCAGAGTACCAGATAGAGGGCCCCCCACAGCATGAGCATATCATTATCTCCAAACTGAAAGTAAAGATTACACAAGAACCACAGGATGGATTTCATCAACCAAGGTATCATATTAATCAGTGTAATGTCGCTCACCTGACAGTGTATGTAGTTTACTCAGCATAATCCTGCTGACAGGTGCTCTTTAAGTGGCTACCTCTGCAGTCTCAGCACTGGCTGGTCTCCTATTTAAGGAGCACAGCGCTTATAAGCTCTTTTCTGTGCAGTGAAGCTGGCCTAATTACTGGATCTGGCAAGAGTCAGTACCATTGCACTCCTCTGATGCTGCAGAGGCAAAGCTGCCTTTGCTTACATTGGAGAGAACACATTTGGGGCCAGTGGTGCAACCATGCCACTGGTCCAAACTGTCAGTTACTAGCACATCGCCCGCCGGGACGCTGCGCCCCTGAAACTAAATGTTGAGATAACTAAAACATTAGGCCGTTCTGCATTTTACCCTGTAGTTGTGTTTTAGAAAGTCATTGCAGACTGCAAAGAAATGATGCAGGAGCAGAGAACTAATTGTCAGAGATGGCCAGACACTCTAGAGAATGTCATCTCTCCCCTCCTGATCAATGTATACGCAGTTCTAGAAGCAACATCTCTTCCTTCCTAGCATTCATGTGATTGCTGGTTGTCAAGCGATATGGCTGCTGGAAGAAAGGTAGGAAAAAATACAATTGCTTGGTGCCAATAGTTGTAATGGCAATCTGGAGGTCTACTGGTCTTCCCTCAAGGTGAAAGAAGTCTGATACCCTGCGGTAAATATTGCAGGATATTAGACCAGTGATCAAAATAGACAAAACTTCCAGACTAAGTAAAAAAAAAAAAAAAAAGTCTCTAATTTTAGAAAATTATGCAAAAAAAGTACATTTTTCTCCACTAAAAACTCTGTAATGTATAAACAAACGTGCACATTGGTATCGCTGCATCTGGAACGATGAGAGCTGTAAAACGCTCTATTTAACCTGTACAATGAGCACCAAAATGCTCTACCACTTTTACTACACTATGAATAGCAGAAAAAAGACCATGAATTTCTTGTGTTCACTCTGCCACCCAAAAATCTAAAGAAAAAGTGATCAAAAAATCTTATGTAGTAAAAGAAATTGCAAAATATGAAAGACTATATAACCCTGATGTCGCAGTTATTGTACTGACCCGGAGAATAATGTAGTCATCACTTTTACCGGTGAACAGCGTTGTTAAAAAATAAATTCAATAATTGTTGTTTTGGTTCATTCTATCTTCCATTTTTATGGCTTTCAGACTATAAAAAGCCTCAAAATTATGTAACTGCTAATGACACCAATAAAAATTTCACCTCATTCTGCAAAAGCAAGACCCAATTCAGATCTGAAACTAGAGTCTTTTTTATGTTTAGGCCACATCAGTATTTGACATCAGTATTTGTAAGCCAAAACCAGGAGTGGGTGATAAATACAGAAGTGGTGACGTGTTTCTATTATACTTTTTCCTCTGATTGTCCCTCTCCTGGTTTTGGCTTACAAATACTGAGGTAAAAAACGGAACATGTGAACGTGGCCTAATATGACATTGCTGCAGAGAGGAGAATCCACTGAAAGGGATTCTCTGGGTATACGCAGAGCAGTGGCGGAAGCTGCCGATGCCGCCCCAGTGATTGAAACCGGAACGTTGCTGGCAGGAATAAAGTTAATTTTCTACCAGCAGCGTTTGGTTAAGTGTGGGTGCCGGGCAAGTTAACCCTATATCTGCAGCTTAGTGTTTTTTTCTGGCTACAGGTTCCCTTTAATTCATATGCAGCACCTGAGGGTAATTGTTGAACACCTCGAGGGGTGCTGTTATTCAAATGTGGTTTTGTTTGGGGCTTTTTTGACACTTGGGGCCCCCCTCAAATTCACTTCAAAAGAGAAGTCGTCCCTTAGAAAGAAAAATTTAATTTGTAAGTTTCTTTATAAAAAAAAATAATTGTGGCAAAACTTTCAACCCTTCTAATATCATAACAAAGTAAAATGACATTTGAAAATCATAAATGTTTATATGGTAAATGTCATTTATTTTGTGTGGTGTGACTATTTTAAGGGAATACAATTCAAAGTTTGGCAATGGTAAAATTTAGATATTTTCATAAATTCAAAACCTCTGGGCATAAAATTACCATTATGGTAAAGTTCAAGGTGTCACAAACAGCCTCAGAATCACTGGGATCAGAAGAAACATTGACCCTTTATCCCACTACCTTCTTTGTCATTTAACCTTTTACATTTATTTCTGCATTTCAGATACACTGAGGTGACATTTTGTTGCTCCACACTTCAGGGACACAATGGTAAAAGAAAGCCTGACCACATTATCTGTCCAGCCTTTTTTGTTCTGCATTATGATACGGACCTAGATTGTTTAGTGGTTAAAGAAGAATGTTCAACTCACATCCATTCCAAGGATACAACATCACCTCAAGCATCTCTCATTCATCCACCCGAAACGGGAGAACTGTCGCCTAACTCGGAGGTCCCATTTAAAAAGATTTGCAACGAAAGTCTATCTCTGTCTCCGAAGAAGGAACATGACCAAAAGGAAGTTCAACAAGACAGCCAATCCTCGTGCAAGGCTGAGAGTAATTTGCCTTCAGAAATGCAAGACATTGATGATGAAGGCAATAGCAAACCTACGTCTGCCACCATCAAAGACTCCAGTCCTGAGGGACTATCCATAGATGCTTTTTCACGTGTAGATGGTTTCATTAAAGACTTCCAAAAAGTAGATGCTGGATCAAAATCATTGCTAACGGTCGGAGTTGAAAACCAAGTGGAGCGACTATGTTTCCAAACAAGTACGATGAGTCAGTTGTTCCTCAAGTTTCCAGAGAGCATTTTGCTTCATAAGGTTTCTAGCAAAATTGGGTGCACTTTGTATGCCTTACTTGTGGAAACCAAAGAACGCATGGCTAAAATAGTTTACTTTTCTTTTGTAAAAGAAGAAAATGCAAAGAACATTTCCAAAATGCTGGAAACGTTTAAACTTTTCAATTCTGAATGGTCAAAGGTAAAAGTTATCCATACAGATACTGCTTTTAAGCAAGTAGATGTTCTAAAGGAAACATTTCCATCAAGGCAGGTCTTACTTTCAGTGTATCACACAGCACGTCTCATTGAAAAGAAGACCAAAGGATCCGCTCAGTTTAGGTACTGTATCAGTAAGTTGATTGAAGACGCAGTCTATGAGACCACTCCTCTGAAGTTAAGCTGCTTGGCCCAGAAACTTGAGCACAAATTAGACAAAGACCTCTATGCTAAACTCTGCAAAGAGTGGTTTTCAAATGAGCTGGTATGGTACATGCATGTAAAGAAAGGCATACTTTCTTGTACGACTTACATGGACAGCGTAGAAATAATCGATGTGACTATCTCCAGTTGCCTTACAAATCAGAGCTCAATGGAAAATGCTATCCAAGAGTTTCTTAAGTCTGCCGACTGTTTCAACAAAGAAGGGAAGAGGAAAGGTGTTTCTCCAGGCTTTTACAAGAAGCTATTTACATCACAGCCTCAAATTACTACAAATAAAGTATGTCAAATCCTGCCCACACTACAATCTCCTCCATCTGATTCAAAGGCCTTCTCTAAGCCCATGCAAAAGAAAGCCACTAAGTGGGTAAACAAATATTCCAGTGTGAACAATGGACTCATTGTAAACCCAAAGTTGGGTGTCTGGAAACCAGTTAGGCTAATAAATAAAATGCTAGTGTCCCTAAAAGAGTCCTGCAATGAAGTTGCCTTTCAGTTGTGTTCAAAAGAGTGGGAAGTAGTTCTGAGATCTACTCATCTAATCAATGTGCAAACTAGTTTTACTACTGTCCAGATCCTAGAAGAAAGCCACAGTGTGTGTTTAAGTGAACATTCTTGTACATGCTATTTTAACAAGGGCTACAAATTGCCATGTCGTCATATTTTGAGCATGCTTTATCTATACCAAAAGCCAGTGGAAGAGAACATGGTGAGTCTCAGATGGCGTAAAAACTATTTGCAACCCATATCGGACTCGAGGGTGTATGATAAGGTCTTGCACTACACAAAAACTAAGGCAGAAACCATGGAAAGAATCGACATAATTAAGAGTCTGACTAAGGAACTGTATAATCTCATCATGCAGTGTGATGTAGAAGAAATGCAAGACAGGATTTCTACGTTACAGATGATGGCTGATATGTGGCACAATGACTCAATCGACATGTCACCATTTCCAAAACAAGAAAAGGAACCTGAGCTCCCTTACCACTGGGTGAAGATAGAGCCTGTAGAAGGGAAAAACAGTTCTGGCTATGAGCTGTGCAGGCTGGATCGTAAATCACCTCTTGAGTTAAAAATGAATTATCCTGAACTAAATGAGATTTGTCAGACCCAAGCTTCCTATGATTGAACGCTACGTATGTTTTAAATTGACTTTAATCAACACTGGAATATGAAAAACATTTTAGGAAATGGCAACTATAAGTTTCCTGTAAAGTGGGCACTTAGATGAAGAGTTCTTCCCAATCCTGATGGGTTAAAGAGGACCTTTTCACCAGTTTGAGCGTGTCATACTAACCACTTGATGGATTGGTGGCTGCAAAGCTAAAGAAAAATGTTTTACTTTGTAATTTCTCCTCTCTGTTGTGGAGATATTAGCTTGTAAAGTTTAGGTTATAATTTCTAAAAAAAAAAAAGCTCAGCTTGGTGTTATGAGAGATTTATCTCTGGGGGCGTGTATTTCTTCCCCTTCATGAGGTTGACCAATCATAAACAGGCAGCAACACACAGGGGAAAAAAGAAAGTGCCTTCCTCTCCTCACTGAGCTCTGCTGTCTCTCTGCATAGAGATAAGTTACTTTTCATTGCAAACCATTCCAGAACTCATCTCATGGCAGTCAGTGTGGGGAAAGGTGAGAGCGAACCGCAATGTAAGATGAGATCTGGAAGTGTTTGTAATGATACAGCAGAGCAGAGTTATGTATCTCCGTTCGGTAGCTGCAGAGATCAGTGAGGAGAGAAGGGCGTTTTCTCCTCTGTATGTTATTGCCTGCTTATGATTAGCCACCCTGATGCCAGCAAAGTACATGTCACCAGAAACAAATCTCTGATAACGCCCAGTTGAACTTTACATAAATTATAACCTAAATGTTCCAAGCAAATATCTCTGCAATGAAGGGGGCAATTAAAAAACTGTTTTCCTTAGCTCTACAGCCACTATTCCATCATTTTAGCCAGTACGACATGCTCACTCTGGTCAATGAGCTTCTTTAAACGGGTTGTCAAGGTCTTTCTCTGGAAGTTGAGTGCAATTCCAGACCCTACTCTTTGGCAGTGCTCTTGTCTAAGAAATAAAAGTAGACCCAGTTTTATAATCCTGGATAAACGTTCAAAGGAATTTTCTGGGACTTAGGATGACACATCAGAGGGGGAGAATGAATCCCCTGGCACACCTGTTCTGCTGATTTTAAAGAATGGAGGCATTTTGGTTAGCACCACATAATGATCAATTTCTAGCAGGCAGAGCTTAGTACATTTTGTAATGATTGTCTGGTACTACTTTGCAGTCCCATTCAGTTGTAGGACACAACAGCAATGAGCTTAAGTACCAAACACAACCCCTATACCATTTATGGGGCCATGCCTGGTAAATAATAAAGGAGGCATGATCGGTGGGGATGTTGTACATTTACTTCATTCCCATTGTTCTGTTCTAAGGCTGATACTGATGACTTCAAGTCCCAGAAAACCTCTTAGTACAGGTGATTAACATTGTTCTCATTACATAGCTGCTCTCAAATGTCCTTTCTAGCTGGATACTAGGGACAAGTTACAGCCCCCATACTCTGGTTATGAGAGTAGTGAGACTATTAGATGGCCAAGTTTAAAGTCAGAGGCGCTTTGATTTGTACTTCCTTTTCCAACATTAAAGAAAACCTATCACCAGGTCAAGTGCCCAGTTTTGATTTTTCATGGTGCTCCTCTGTATATTCCATTTTTTTTTTTTTTTTTTTTTAACAATTCACCATACTGTTCCAGAGATATAGGGCTTTTTATTTGGTGCTAATTTTTATATTCTTTACAAAGGTTCTTACACGGTAATAATGCTGAGCAGTCTAAAGACATACCCCTATAGAATTCTGTGAGACACACTCCCTTGCGAAGACTATTAAAATGGGCACTAAATAAAAAGGCCCAAATCTCCGGGACCAAATGGAGACTGGAAAAAAAATATACTTTGGAGTATTGGGAATAAAATAAGATCAAAAACTGCCCACGTTTGACAAGGTGAGAGGTCACCTTTAAATCCAAATGAATTGTTTGAATACTTTTCTAGAATTTTTAGAAAAAACTGATAGGTGGAGTGTGGTTTCTGTAGGTCTGGATACAACAAATTTACAGATGCTGTCATTATGTAGATTTTATTAAAAAGGTTTGAATTTTATGTGAAATTAATTTCTATTGTAGTGAAATAAAGTTGTGCATAGTTTATATGAAACAAATGTTTTGACACCATGAATTTATAAAGTTATTTGTTTTTTTTCTGTACCTAAAAGGCTATTAGTTCATTTGAGGGCATTACGCATTGGCATCAAAGTGATCTAATCTATTAAAAAGCGACTTTCCAATAATCTTTACACCTGGACCTTGCTATTAAAATTTCATATATTTATTAGTCTGTGTCTTGTGTATGATTATACTTCATCTACAATGGGAACCATGAAAAGATCTCAGTTGGAAAAGTGGATGCTAGACCAAGGCCATACAAAGAGGATTAGTATCGGATGAAACGTGGGTCATCAATCATACTGTATCACTTGCAGAAATGATCCAACCATCCAGCATATCCAGTGCTGTGGAGTCGGTAAGCCAAACCTTTGATTTCTGACTCCACCGCGCTGCCTCACTACTGAGCGTGTACATAAAGTGCAGCACAGATTCATCTCACTGCCTCACTACTGAGCGTGTACATAAAGTGCAGCACAGATTCATCTCACTGCCTCACTACTGAGCGTGTACATAAAGTGCAGCACAGATTCATCTCAACTAAAAGCCGAGATCCTTAGATCAGAAACAGAACAGGTATTTATAGGACATTTCATAACTTTCCCAAATTCTTAAAACATTTACAGCACATCCTCCATTGTACTACTGTACCCAATTTATTATATATTGTCGGAGTCTGTCCATTTTATACCGACTCCACCAAATGAACACCGACTCCACAGCTCTGAGTATAGTAAAGTCTATGAAATTGTGTTATTGCATGAATACCAATAGAGCTGATGAGATTTTTAGGGATCTGTCCTTCAACCCCAAACATTAAATGGGTAAAATTGCAAAACAAAACAACACTGGGTCGAAATGGGGGAGAGCTCACCACTAGTGTTGAGCGAGTATGTTCTGTTAACCATTTCGCCGAGTATGCTCGGGCCGAGCACCAAGTAGTTACAGCTGCTCGGTGATATGCTTGAATCGCTCCCGTGTACATGATTTGCGACTGTTTGACAGCTTTACTACATGTGAGGAATGTCTATTTCTTACACATTCCTCACATGTAATAAAGCTGCAAACAGTTGCAAATCATGCACACGGGAGCGATTTAACCTTATCACAGAGCAGCTGTAAATACTCGGAGCTTGGCCCGAGCATACTCGGACAGAACATACTCGCTCAACCCTACTCACCACTTAATACAGACACATGATCATGTGAACAGAGTCCTTGATTTACAAGTTATCAGAAAATCCGTAATGAAACAGCAAGTATCCCTGTAAACTTCATTATCAAATGAAGTAAATAAATCCAAGTGATGAGGTACCTAAGCCGGTAGCACAGAATAAAAAGTATGTCTGCTATACTGGACAAGTGGTGAAAAGGTATTTATTATACTCACAATAGTACACTGTGTTCCAAATTATTATGCAAATAATATTTTCTCAGATTTTCCCAAATTACCTATATGAATTGCAGTCATTGTAATTTTCCAGTCAAATAACTATTAGAGTACAATTGAAAGGTTTTTGTACAAACTGCCTATGATAACAGTATATTTTTAAAAAAATAAAACACTCAAACTGCACTCAAAATGCATGTTCCAAATTATTATGCACAGCAGAGTTTTCAACTTTTTCATTTTAATTAAGAACAAAAAAATGGTCATTTTTGAAATTCTAAGCATTAGCAGGTTATTACAAACTGAAATCAAACAGTTTTCAACTCAACACTTTATTCTAGGTGATGTTACATTTGCACATAGGACCCCTTGTTCGAAAGGAGCTTCTGAACTCTCTCGTCCATTGAATTTGTCAGGTTTTGGATGGTTTCTGCTTCAATTGTTTTGCATGAGGACAGAATACCCTCCCAGAGCTGTTGCTTAGATGTGAACTGCCTCCCGCCATCATAGACACTCCTTTTGATGATGCTCCAGAGATGCAGCATGAGACGGGGCATTATCATGCATGAAATGATCTCGATGGTCCAGATGGATGGAGTGGAGGATGGCTGGTTGATGGACACCCCATGCAAACACGGCTATGGCGCTAACAAGGAGGAGGTGGAGTAATGTTTTGGGCTGGAATCATGGGGAGAGAGAGATTGTCGGCCCTTTTAGGATCCCTGAAGGGGTAAAGATGAACTCCATAATGTATGTGGAGTTTCTCAAACAGCACTTCTTTCCATGGTTCAAGAAGAAGAACCGTGCATTCCGCAGCAAGATCATTTTCATGCATGATAATGCCCTGTCTCATGCTGCACATAAGACATCTGCATCTCTGGCTGATATGGGCATAAAAGGGGACAAACATATGGTGTGGCACCCATGCTCCCCTGACCTCAACCCCATTGAGAACCTCTGGAGCATCATCAAAAGGAGTGTCTATGATTGCGGGAGGCAGTTCACATCTAAGCAACAGCTCTGGGAGGGTATTCTGTCCTCATGCAAAACAATTGAAGCAGAAACCATCCAAAACCTGACAAATTCAATGGACGAGAGAGTTCAGAAGCTCCTTTCGAACAAGCGGTCCTATGTGCAAATGTAACATCACCTAGAATAAAGTGTTGAGTTGAAAACTGTTTGATTTCAGTGTGTAATAACCTGCTAATGCTTATAATTTCAAAAATGACCAATTTTTTGTTCTTTATTAAAATGAAAAGGTTGAAAACTGCTGTGCATAATAATTTGGAACATGCATTTTGAGTGCAGTTTGAGTTTTTTATTTTTTTTAAAAATATACTCTTATCATAGGCAGTTTGTACAAAAACCTTTCAATTGTACTCTAATAGTTATTTGACTGGAAAATTACAATGACTGCAATTCATATAGGTAATTTGGGAAAATCGGAGAAAATATTATTTGCATAATAATTTGGAACACAGTGTATTTAAAACAGCGCTAAAAAACAAATGCAAGAAGCAGTCTACCTGTGGCCCACTTTGCATCTGCCGTGAGGTGGACTGCTCCTTGCATTTGTTTTTTAGCGCCCTCAAAATCAGGTACACAAACCAGAATTTAAAAAAATATATCTTTCTCCTCCGTACTTATGAGCAGCACAACAATGGGGTAATTCTGCCCTTGTGAAGTAATAGGACAGATTGAATGTAGATTTAGATTCTTTGAACTGGCTCACATGAGGACCGCCCCAGCAAAGGAAGACCAAGAGTCACCTCTGCTTCTGAGGATAAGTTTATCCGAGTCACCAGCCTCAGAAATCGCAGGTTAACAGCAGCTCAGATTAGAGACCAGGTCAATGCCACACAGAGTTCTAGCAGCAGACACATTTCTACAACAACTGTTAAGAGGAGACTTTGTGCAGCAGGCCGTCATGGTAAAATAGCTGCTAGGAAACCACTGCTAAGGACAGGCAACGAGCAGAAGAGACTTGTTTGGGCTAAAGAACACAAGGAATGGACATTAGACCAGTGGAAATCTGTGCTTTGGTCTGATGAGTCTAAATTTGAGATCTTTGGTTCCAACCACCGTGTCTTTGTGCGACGCAGAAAAGGTGAACGGATGGACTCTACATGCCTGGTTCCCACCGTGAAGCATGGAGGAGGAGGTGTGATGGTGCTTTGCTGGTGACACTGTTGGGGATTTATTCAAAATTGAAGGCATTCTGAACCAGCATGGCTACCACAGCATCTTGCAGCGGCATGCTATTCCATCCAGTTTGCATTTAGTTGGACCATCATTTATTTTTCAACAGGACAATGACCCCAAACACAGCTCCAGGCTACGTAAGGGCTATTTGACCAAGAAGGAGAGTGATGGGGTGCTACGCCAGATGACCTGGCCTCCACAGTCATCAGACCTGAACCCAATCGAGATGGTTTGGGGTGAGCTGGACCGCAGAGTGAAGGCAAAAGGGCCAACAAGTGCTAAGCATCTCTGGGAACTCCTTCAAAATTGTTGGAAGACCATTTCCGGTGACTACCTCTTGAAGCTCATCAAGAGAATGCCAAGAGTGTGCAAAGCAGTCATCAAAGCAAAAGGTGGCTACTTTGAAGAACCTAGAATATAAGACATATTTTCAATTGTTTCACACTTTTTTGTTAAGTATATAATTCCACATGTGTTAATTCATAGTTTTGATGCCTTCAGTGTGAATGTACAATTTTCATAGTCATGAAAATACAGAAAAAACTTTAAATGAGGTGTGTCCAAATTTTTGGTCTGTACTATATATATATATATATATATATATATATATATATATATATATATATATATTAGTACAGAGGCCTGAGCATATGGTATACAGCGCAGAACCCTGAGTATATAGTATACAGCACAGAGCCCTGAGTATATAGTATACAGCGCAGAGCCCCGAGCATATAGTATACAGCGCAGAACCCTGAGTATATAGTATACAGCACAGAGCCCTGAGTATATAGTATACAGCGCAGAGCCCCGAGCATATAGTATACAGCGCAGAACCCTGAATATATAGTATACAGCGCAGAGCCCTGAGTATATAGTATACAGCGCAGAGCCCTGAGTATATAGTATACAGCGCAGAGCCCTGAGCATATAGCATACAGCGCAGAGCCCTTAGTATATAGTATACAGCGCAGAGCCCTGAGTATATAGTATACAGCGCAGAGCCCTGAGTATATAGTATACAGCGCAGAGCCCTGAGTATATAGTATACAGCGCAGAGCCCTGAGTATATAGTATACAGCGCAGAGCCCTGAGTATATAGTATACAGCGCAGAGCCCTGAGCATATAGCATACAGCGCAGAGCCCTTAGTATATAGTATACAGCGCAGAGCCCTGAGTATATAGTATACAGCGCAGAGCCCTGAGTATATAGTATACAGCGCAGAGCCCTGAGTATATAGTATACAGCGCAGAGCCCTGAGTATATAGTATACAGCGCAGAGCCCTGAGTATATAGTATACAGCGCAGAACCCTGAGTATATAGTATACAGCACAGAGCCCTGAGCATATAGTATACAGCGCAGAACCCTGAGCATATAGTATATAGCGCAGAGCCCTGAGCATATAGCATACAGCGCAGAGCCCTGAGTATATAGTATACAGCGCAGAGCCCTGAGTATATAGTATACAGCGCAGAGCCCTGAGTATATAGTATACAGCGCAAAGCCCTGAGTATATAGTATACAGCGCAGAGCCCTGAGTATATAGTATACAGCGCAGAGCCCTGAGTATATAGTATACAGCGCAGAGCCCTGAGTATATAGTATACAGCACAGAGCCCTGAGTATATAGTATACAGCGCAGAGCCCTGAGTATATAGTATACAGCGCAGAGCCCTGAGTATATAGTATACAGCGCAGAGCCCTGAGTATATAGTATACAGCGCAGAGCCCTGAGTATATAGTATACAGCGCAGAACCCTGAGTATATAGTATACAGCACAGAGCCCTGAGCATATAGTATACAGCGCAGAACCCTGAGCATATAGCATACAGCGCAGAGCCCTGAGTATATAGTATACAGCGCAGAGCCCTGAGTATATAGTATACAGCGCAGAGCCCTGAGTATATAGTGTACAGCGCAAAGCCCTGAGTATATAGTATACAGCGCAGAGCCCTGAGTATATAGTATACAGCGCAGAGCCCTGAGTATATAGTATACAGCGCAGAGCCCTGAGTATATAGTATACAGCGCAGAGCCCTGAGTATATAGTATACAGCGCAGAGCCCTGAGTATATAGTATACAGCGCAGAGCCCTGAGTATATAGTATACAGCGCAGAGCCCTGAGTATATAGTATACAGCGCAGAGCCCTGAGTATATAGTATACAGCGCAGAGCCCTGAGTATATAGTATACAGGACAGTGAGAGGAGTTCCTCTCTATCACACATCTATCTGAGCTTCTCACCAGCACAGTCTCATTCTCACATACTGAAGCACTACATAAGCCTTCTCCAGCAGCACAGCCTAGAGTCTGACTCCTCCCACACAGGTGACTGATCACGTGGTGTAACAGATCACATGGTATGACATCATCAAAGGTCCTTTGGCTCAGTCCATCCTGACCAGTAGGGGCGGTATTACATCCTGCTGGGGGTGTGGGGTCTGTGCACACTGGGTCTTGTCCATGGTGTGTCTGCTCCGGAGCTGCTGCTGCACTGATACTGTGCGGTACCTGCAGGCTCCAGCACTGGGCCAGTGATTGGTGACAGCGTGTTATCACCGCAGACTGGAGGCAGCGCCAATGGAGAGTTACCAGGTATGGTTTTCTATTTCAGTAAACTTCCTGGCCCTCCCCTTATATTATGGGATGAATCCATATCTGACAGGTCCAAAAAGTGGGGAGATCTTAAGCTGTGCATGCTGATAAGGTTTAGTGCCCCCAAAAAAACCACGATGCATCTTCCTAAGGCTATGTGCCCTCGATCAGGCTATAGCAGTGTATTGTGGCTGCGCCCGGTCCCGCAGGTGAATCTCATGTGTTCAGTGAACCGTGTGAGTTACCGCAGCCCCCATACATTCTATTGGGGACATTTCTGTGGCTGAGACCAGCGTCGCTACAACAGAAGTTGACATACTGCGGCTTGTAAAGCCGTGCCGATGGTGAGTTTACACAGCGTTAAAGGGAACCTGTCATGTCACTTCTATAAGTGACACTGTCCCCAGGTCCATGTTAGTGATGCAATGTGCATCACTAACATGCTTTTCCCTCGCAAATCACTGCTATAGTCTGTTGCTAAAATCACTTTATATATTTAGAATCTTACCTGCTCATTCAGTCATAGGGGAGTTCTTTACTGTATTTAGTCAGCCTGGTCCCCGCACGAATCTGAAATCTGCGCGAAATCCATAGGCGTGGGTAGCAGTGAATATTAATTTTCTTTAGCAGCGGGCACAGCGCAGGATGTAGCAGCGGGCTACTGCTGCCTGTGCCACGCTCCTCCGCCGCAGAAGCTTCCCCAACCACTGTGTGTGTGTGTGTGTGTGTGTGTGTGTGTGTGTGTGTGTGTGTGTGTGTATATATATATATATATATATATATAATCTCTATCTCCAGACTATAAGACGCACCCACCACTTTCCTTTAAAACTTTGGAGGAAAAAAAGTGCGTCTTATAGTCCGAAGAATACTGTAATTTTTTTGGGCTACATACAGTTTGTGCCCACTGTCAGGAAGTATGTCCCCAACAGTGGCCACAGTCAGGATGGACTCCCAGGCATCAGTCTACCATAAGGACCCACTATTTAAAAATACAAACAAAAATAAAAAAAAACCATTTACTGCGTAGTGTGTTTCTTTGCTCTGGCCTCTGTATAGGAAACAACAGTCTGCTTCCCATTTTCTATGCGGTTCAGTGGTGTGCAGACACTTACCTGCAAGATGGAGTCCACCTGTTGAATGGGGGCTTAATTGAAGGTTACAGTATACTTCCGATATATGCTGTAGGCTAAATGCAGGGACACAGTGTACACGTAGCCTGGGTCCCACTAGCGCACTGGATCCTGCATCACTATATTAATACACCAGAATATTCCTGCACTGCAGCAGTGTTGTACGCCTGTCAGTGGAAGGCCATGTTCACACAAATTAATCAGATCAGTAAACGGTGTAACAAGAAAAAAAAACCGAAACGCCAGAATTAGATTTTTTTTGGGTCGCTGCAACATTGCAATAAATGGCGATCAAAACATTGTATCCCCCCTCCATCACCACTCATCCACATCTGCCCCTCTCTCCTGCCCTCTCCTTTGTACAGCTCCCATGCTCTTTTTAATTTTCTGAATAATCTCACTCTATCTTATCCAAAGATATTGCACAAGAAACCATGTCACAAATCCAAAAACTATCTGCTCTTTCTCTTTTTACTGCTACTACTCACTTCAGGGGATATCTCTCCTAACCCTGGTCCACCCTCCGTCAATCTCAGCCCCTCCCCCATCACACATCGGAACCCTGCTTACCTTATCAACATCAGTTGTACTCCTTCATCTCCCTCCTTCAATTGTGCACTGTGGAATCCACAGGCTGTATGCAACAAGCTTTCTTTCCTGCACAATTACTTTCTGACCAACTCTCTCAATCTGCTAGCCCTCACTGAAACCTGGATCCAGGATTCTGACACTGTCTCCCCTGCCGCTATTTCTCATGATAGCTTGCATTTTTCCCATTCCCCGAGACGTGCGAACAGACTTGGTGGTGGAGTAGGCTTACTCCTGTCCCCACAATGCACCTTCCAGGTCATCCCCCCAGTTCCATCACTCTCCTTCCCTTCTTTTGAGGTCCACACCATCAGGCTCTTCCATCCCCTCTCCCTCAGAGTAGCAGTCGGATACCGTCCCCCAGGCTCACCCACCCAGTTCCTTGACCATTTTTCTGCCTGGCTGCTGCACTTCATGTCCTCAGATTTACCAACCCTTATCCTGGGAGACTTCAACTTCCCTATAAACAGTCCCACATCCGCATCCCAGCTTCTATCTTTAACCACTTCTCTTGGCCTCTCACAGTTTTCAACCTCTGAGACACACAAAGATGGAAACACCCTTGATCTGGTCTTTGTCCGGCTTTGTCCAATCCCCTACCTATATAACGCCCCTCTTCCCCTCTCTGATCATAACATTCTCTCCTTCACGCTCACAAATCCTCGCCCGCCCCAGCACACTCCTACCTATCACACATTAAGAAATCTACAGTCCATTAACCCTCATATACTTACAGACTCCCTTCACTCATCACTGTCCCCAATCTCCTCTTTTTCCTGTCCTGATCTGTAAATCACTACAATGACACTCTTAGAAGCACCCTAGACCAATTAGCGCCCCTCACTCTCAGAACCTCCTAAACACAGAGTAAAACAGCCCTGGCTCACACCGCAAACCCGACTTCTCCAGTGTTGCTCTAGAAGTGCCGAACGCCTATGGAGGAAAACTCGCACACTAGAAAACTTTATCCACTATAAATTTGTTAAAAACCTATAACTCTGCTCTTCACCTCGCCAAACAGTCCTACTTCACCACCCTGATCTCACTATCCAACAACCCCAAAAATTCTTCGACACCTTTCACTCCCTCCTCAGTCCTAAAGCGCAGGCCCCCATCACAGACATTTGAGCTGAGGACTTGGCCTCCTACTTCACAGAGAAAATAGACACTATCCGTCAGAAAATCAACTCCCAGCCGCCTTATGCCGTGACTCCCATCCCGCCCCACATCCCCTCTGGATCACTCTCCACATTTGACCCAGTCACAGAAGAAGTCGTCTCCAGGCTCCTCTCTTCTCATCCCACTACATGCACCACTGACCCCATTCTCTCACATCTACTCCACTCTCTCTCTTCAGTTGTCACCGCTCACCTAACTAAAATCTTCAACCTCTCCCTCTCTTCTGGTATCTTCCTCTCCTCCTTCAAACACTCGATCATCACTCTGTTATTAAAAAAAGCCCTCTCTTGACCCTTCCTGCACAAACAACTACAGACCAATCTCCCCTTCATCTCTAAACTCTTGGAGTGCCTGGTCTACTCCCGCCTTACCCATTACCTCTCCACTCACACTCTTCTAGACCCATCACAGTCCAGCTTCTGCCCCCTACATTCTACAGAAACTGCACTCATCAAAGTAACCAGTGACCTTCTGACAGCAGAACGTAATGGTGACTACTCTGCTCATTCTTCTTGACCTCTCTGCTGCTTTCGACACCGTTGACCATGACCTCCTACTCTCTATGCTCCATTTAATTGGCATAAAGGACACTGCTCTCTCCTGGTTCTCCTCCTACCTATCTGACCGCTTTTTCAGTGTATCATTCGCTGGCTCCACTCCCCCCCCCCCCCCACACCTTCCTCTCACTATTGGGGTTTCTCAGGGTTCAGTCCTTGGCCTTCTACTCTTCTCTCTCTACACAGCCCCGAGTGGACAGACCATCAGCAAATTTGGCTTTCAGTACTATCTTTATGCTGATGACACACAACTATACACTTCATCCCCTGACCTTACCCCCACTGTACTACAGAAAACCAGTGACTGTCTGGCTGCAGTTTCCAACATCATGTCCTATCTCTATCTGAAACTCCACCCTTTCCAAAACTGAACTTCTGCTCCCGCCATCTACTCACCTCCCTAAATCTGACATCTCCCTCTCTGTGTGTGGCACCACAATAACGCCGAGCCAGCAGGCACGCCGTCTGGGCATTGTGTTGGACACCAATCTTTCCTCACCTCCCATATACAATCTCTTGCCCGCTCTTGTCGCTTGCACCTGAAGAACATTTCTAGAATCTGCCCCTTTCTCACCTTGGAAACAACAGCAACCCTCACTGTTGCCCTGATCCACTCCCGTCTTGACTACTGTAACTCTCTATTAATTGGCCTCCCCCTCACTCGACTTCCCCTCTGCAGTTCATCCTTAATGCTGCAGCCACGGTCATCTATCTGGCTAATTGTTACTCAGTCGCTTCCGCTCTGTGCAAGTTATTGCACTGGCTGCCCATGAATTATAGGATCCAATTTAAATTGCTCGTTTTCACCCACAAAGCTCTCCACAGTGTGGCACCCCCCTACATCTCTTCCGTCATTTCTGTTTATCGGCCTACCCATTCTCTACGCTTTGCAAGTGACTTTCGACTAACATCCGCACTAATCCGTACCTCCCACTCCCGGCTCCTAGACTTCTCCCAAGCTGCACCTGTTCTTTGGAATGCTTTACACCAAGAAATTAGGACGAACCACAACTTACACAGTTTTAGGTGCTCCCTAAAAACACACCTGTTTAGGGTGGCCTATCACGTTCCCTAATCGAAGTCCTTTTTATATTTTTATAGACCATTCATTATATCTCCAAACAGAAGTCTCCACCGAACCCAAAAGCACTACAGATACTGTCTGGTGATGAGCTCATGCAGTCTTTATCTATCCCTCATCCCCTCAAGATGGCCAGACCATCATAGTACAGAGGCTTATTTACATTGTGTCACCCCCACCTCATTGTAGATTGTAAGCTCTTACGAGCAGGGTCGTCATTATTTTTGCTTTAATTATTGTATTATCTTTAGCTATGTTACTTATGACTATTGTATATGAACCTCTGAATTGTAAAGCGCTGCTGAATATGTTGGCGCTATATAAATAAAGATTATTATTATCTACCCCAAAATAGTATCAGTAAAAAATGTCAGCTCCCTGTGCAAAAAAGTAAGCCATCACACAGCCCCAGATCCCGAAAAATGAGAACATTATGGGTCTCGGAAAATGACAACAAACGCAGGGCTGACTCCTCAATTTCCATGACACCGACTCCGACTCCTTCATACACAGCTCATGTTTAAGTGATAAATTTACTGTAGCACAGATTCATCTCAGCTAAAAGTCTAGACCCTTAGATCAGGAATAGGACAGACATTTATAGGACATTTCATAACTTTCCCAAACTCTTATGAAAAAATATTCCCCACAAACTGCATTGAACTACTGTACCCAATTTATTATATATTTTAGGAGTTGGAGTCGGTCCATTTTATACTGACTCCGATTCCGACTCCACAGCCCTGAACAAACTCAAAAACTTTTTTTCATAGGAATTTCGGATCTTATTTTCACCGCTTATATAAAAAATAAACTATACATGTAGTGTATCTGTAAACTCGTACTGACCTGGGGAATCATATTGTCAGGTCAGTTTTACCATATAGTGAACATGGTAAAAACAATTGTGGAATTGTACTTTTTCTGCAGTTTAAATGGAAAATTTTGTTTTCCATTTTCCAGTACACTATATGATAAAATCAATGGTGTCATTCAAAAGTACAACTTGTCATGCAAAAAAACAAGTCTTCATAGAGAAATATTGATGGAAAAATAAAGTTATGGCTTTTGGAAGAAAAAATTGAAAATTGCCCGGGAGTGAAGGGGTTATTAAAGGGATAAAGCATAGTTTCTCCTGGTAATCACATCTTTCCTCCCCCTGCTGATTGTGATCCTGATTACTAGGACAAAAAAATGGTTTGTGTATAGATTTGAGAACGGGAAGGTGTCGAGAGAATGGGAGGAATGCATTAACTTGGGTTTCTTTTTTATTATTGGAAATACATATATAAAACCCAAGTGGTTCTAGGTCCTTGTTGTTTATGGCAGTAGGCAATGACATCACATGCCACATGACATCATCACTGATGAAATAAGAATCACTGTGATAGGCCTTAAAGGGGTTGTCCAGCCTGAGGGTACAAGTCTGCAGTCACTCCATGTGACTGCAGACTTGTGAATCCTTACATTGGACAGTGTGATGATTCTCTGGTGCCAGGAGCGGGCGGACATGTGACCGCGTATGTGATTTGCACATATTCTGACTAGACACGTCCGGCCTCTCTCAATACGCTTGCATTGAGCGAGGCAGCTCACGTCTAATTGGCACTTGACCGCATGTATGTAAATCACATACTTTCGGTCATATATCTGGCCGCTCCCAGCACCAGAGAATCCTCAGCGTGCATCATGGGAAGATTCACAAGTCTGCATTACATAGAGATTACAGACTTGTACCCTAGGGCCAGACAACCCCATTCTGACGTGGTGCGCATTAGTACGCATCACGTTGGTACCCCCTGTTCAGCTCGGGCTCCTGCGCTGAGCCCGCACTGAACCGGACACATGCCAGCTAATTTATACAGCTGACATGTGCCCGCAACAGCCGCTGGTGGAATCGCGATCCACCCGCGGCTGCTAACCAGTTAAATGCCGCTGTCAATCTCTGACAGCGGCATCTAACTCGCGCTTCCGGGAAGCAAGTCACTGACTCCACCCATCGGTGACCCCCGTCACGTGATCGCGGGTCACCGATGGGTTGGCATAACAACCCGGGGTCTGCAGCCGACACCTGTGGTTGTCATGTCTAGATTGCTATGAGCGCTGCCCAGTGGTCGGCGCTCATAGCCTGTATGTAGCAGAAATGCTCACTTGCTATCTGCTCATCACCTCTGTGTAGCAGAGGGGTTCAGATAACTGCTGCTTCTAGTCTCCTATGGAGACTATTGAAGCAAGCAGAAAGTGTAAAAAAATAATAAATAAATAAAAATAATGTTTTTAAAAATATATAAAAGTTGAAATCGCCCCCTTTCGCCCAATTCAAAATAAAACAATATAAAAAAAAAGCACATACACATTTGTTATTGCCGCATTCAGAATCGCCCGATCTATCAATATAAAAAAATAATTAATCCGATCTGTAAACGGCGTAACGAGAAAATAATTCCTAACGCCAGAATTAAGTTTTTTTTGTTCGTTTTTCGGGCGATCAAAACATCGTATCTACCCCAAAATGGTATAAAAAAAAAAAAGTCAGCTTGGCGCGCAAAAAATAAGCCCTCACCCAGCCCCAGATCACGAAAAATGGAGACGCTACAAGTCATGGAAAGTTTGCTTTTTTTTTAAGCAAACTTTGGATATTTTTTTCACCACTTAAAAAAAAAAAAAAAAAAAACTTACATGTTTGGTGTCTACGAACTCGTAATGACCTGGACAATAATAATGGCAGGTCAGTTTTAGCATTCAGTGAACGTGGTAAAAACAAACAAACTGTGGTATTGCACTTTTTTTTTGCAATTTCACCGCATTTGGAATTTTTTTCCTGTTTTCCAGTACATGATATGGTAAAACCAGTGATCTAGTTCAAAAGTACAACTCGTCCCGCAAAAAAATAAGCCCTCACACGGCCACATTGACCAAAAAATAAAAAAGTTATGGCTCTGGGAACAAGGGGAGCAAAAAACGAAAATGCAAAAACAGAAAATGCTCCGCTCATTAGGGGGTTAATTAGCTGACATCACATACTGCTGTAAACACATGCGTGCAGGAATTGACTTGATGGGGTCCAGAAGATAATTCTATTACATTTTGGTTTCTTTTTGACGTCTTCAGCATATTTATTTTTTTTATTTTGTTTTTTTTTCTAGTACATTCAAGCAATGGAAGCCGGATCTTATTGTGATGCTGCAAAACTGAATCCTGAATTTTTGAAAAAGCTTCTGAGTGAAGACGCCAAAGCGAAAGTTGTTTGTCAAGTCAGCAAAACATTCAGTTTAGATTATGTTAGTCTCCAGACCAGCACAATGGGCGAAGTATTCAGCCAATTCCCTGAAGTTCTGCTGGTGATCCGCTGCCACGATGATGACCAGAGAGCTCTCTACACTTTTTTGGCAGATGGGCCTCGTGTTGGTGGCTCGTATGAGATGACCAGAATGGTCCATGTAGCAGTGCCAGTTGATGAGACCCCAAAGGGACTTGCACGTATGTATCACATTATGAAAGAAATGAACCCCTATTGGACTTCAATTCAAGTCTTTTTGGTGGCTCCCAGTTTTACAGAAGTTAATGCTATCCATGAGGCATTTCCATCGGCTGACGTGGTTCTTGCCGCCTCCCATGTCTACACTTATATTAAGCAGCGTATCCGTGATCTTTGCTTACCCGAAAAGGTGGAAAACATCATATTGAACGCTCTGAAGAATACAATGTGTTCAGCCACAGACCGAAACTTAAAGGGTATGTACAAGATTCTGCAACAGTTTGTGGATCCCAGTATGTTCACAAAGATAAAAGGTGACTGGCTTCTAACAGATCGGATCTGGGCACTGCACCGCTGGAGAAGCTGGAATGATTGCCTGCAGTATATTGAAATGGTGGAATCATTGAGCCATGGGTTGAATGTAGTCTTTAATATATCGCCTTGTTTGAAAAGCACTATGAGCAGTTTTGTTTCATTTTGTGGGCAGGCTGCAGGCAAAAGCAAGCCGGATGCTCGAGACTGCAGTCCCGAAGAATTGGCAATGTTATTAAAATGCAAAAGTGAGATATGTGAAGGGCCATTTGAGGAACCCAGGATGGAGGCTGAAGCTGCAGCTTCCATGTCTGAATCACTAGGTGTTATCTGTAACCCTGCAGCCTTCAGACTCTGTGCGAATGAACTGGATGTTACCCAGACATCCGTAGAACTTGTAGGGGCCGGGGAAGATCAAGTGTGTGTTCAGATTCTTGAGAAGCCAAATGAAATTTGTGGTGATAAATATAAGACGTGTACCTGCAGCTTTCACCAATGCACAAAGCTTCCCTGCCGCCACATCCTGGCAGCGCTCAATGCCAGTAAGAAGACCCTACAGTCAGATATGCTTCACACAGCGTGGCGGAAGCAGACTGATGGACCTACATCAAGTCTCCCTGTAACACCAGAAACCCTGGAAATCATGGAGGCCCAAGGGAGACATGTGTCTGAAAACCATCTACTTGCTGACACCCTGACGAGCCAGATATCGGTGATATTGGCAGAGTGTAGTGAAGAAGTATTTCAGCACCGCTACAATACTCTACGAGAACTGGCAGATACATGGATCGGGCCCTACGAAGAGGTGAAGCTTTAGGATGGAGCCTACTAATTACACTGAGGCTCCTGCTTACTTCTGCCATGCATTTGTAAGAACACAGTCATGTTGTAGATTTCAGAGCAGGGACTGAAGAACATGTGAATAGGCTACAATTAACGACTACAGCATTTGCTAAAATAAATGATTGCATACTTGGTGCGGTGTGTAAATGGGCAAATTGACCTGTTGCAAATATTTTCTTTAAGGCCAGGTTCTCACGAGCATATAAAAATATTGTCATCGTTTTCTCATATCCAGATGCGTTGTTTTTTTTTACAGCAGCAGTTATTAATAAGAAGACCATTTACAGGTTCTGATGTTAAAGAATTGCAATGTGTTTGTAAAAAAGGTTCCATATGGGCAGCACGGTGGCTGTGGTTAGCCCTGTAGCCTTGCAGCGCTGGGGTCCTGGGTTCAAATCCCACCAAGGACAACATCTCCAAGGAGTTTGTATGTTCTCCCTGTGTTTGCGTGAGTTTTCTCCGGGTTCTCTGGTTTCCTCCCACACTGCAAAGACATACTGATAGGGAATGTAGATTGTGAGCCCCAATGGGGATAATGTCTGTAAAGCACTGTGGAATTAATGGCGCTATATACAGTACAGACCAAAAGTTTGGTCACACCTTCTCATTTAAAGATTTTTCTGTATTTTCATGACTATGAAAATTGTACATTCACACTGAAGGCATAAAAACTATGAATTAAAGCATGTTGAATTATATACTTAACAAAAAAAGTGTGAAACAACTGAAAATATGTCTTATATTCTAGGTTCTTCGAAGTAGCCACCTTTTGCTTTGATGACTGCTTTGCACACTCTTGGCATTCTCTTGATGAGCATCAAGAGGTAGTCACCGGAAATGGTTTTCACTGCACAGGTGTGCCCTGTCAGGTTTAATAAGTGGAATTTCTTGCCTTCTCAATGGGGTTGGGACCATCAGTTGTGTTTAGCAGACGTCAGGTGGATACACAGCTGATAGTCCTACTGAATAGACTGTTGGCTGCTTTTTTCTTGCTATAATACAAATTCTAAGTAAAGAAAAACGAGTGCCCATCATTACTTTAAGAAATGAAGGTCAGTCAGTCCAAAAAATTGGGCAAACTTTGAAAGTGTCCCCAAGTGCAGTTGCAAAAACCATCAAGCGCTACAAACAAACTGGCTCACATGAGGACCGCCCCAGGAAAGGAAGACCAAGAGTCACCTCTGCTTCTGAGGATAAGTTTATCCGAGTCACCAGCCTCAGAAATCGCAGGTTAACAGCAGCTCAGATTAGAGACCAGGTCAATGCCACACAGAGTTCTAGCAGCAGACACATCTCTACAACTACTGTTAAGAGGAGAGTTTGTGCAGCAGGCCTTCATGGTAAAATAGCTGCTAGGAAACCACTGCTAAGGACAGGCAACAAGCAGAAGAGACTTGTTTGGGCTAAAGAACACAAGGAATGGACATTAGACCAGTGGAAATCTGTGCTTTGGTCTGATGAGTCCAAATTTGAGATCTTTGGTTCCAACCACCGTGTCTTTGTGCGACGGAGAAAAGGTGAACGGATGGACTCTACATGCCTGGTTCCCACCGTGAAGCATGGAGGAGGTGGTGTGATGATGTGGGGGTGCTTTGCTGGTGACACTGTTGGGGATTTATTCAAAATTGAAGGCATACTGAACCAGCATGGCTTCCACAGCATCTTGCAGCGGCATGCTATTCCATCCGGTTTGCGTTTAGTTGGACCATCATTTATTTTTCCACAGGACAATGACCCCAAACACACCTCCAGGCTGTGTAAGGACTATTTGACCAAGAAGGAGAGTGATGGGGTGCTATGCCAGATGACCTGGCCTCCACAGTCACCAGACCTGAACACGATCGAGATGGTTTGGGGTGAGCTGGACTGCAGAGTGAAGGCAAAAGGGCCAACAAGTGCTAAGCATCTCTGGGAACTCCTTCAAGATTGTTGGAAGACCATTTCCGGTGACTACCTCTTGAAGCTCATCAAGAGAGTGCCAAGAGTGTGCAAAGCAGTCATCAAAGCAAAAGATGGCTATTTTGAAGAACCTAGAATATAAGACATATTTTCAGTTTTCACACTTTTTTGTTAAGTATATAATTCCACATGTGTTAATTCATAGTTTTGATGCTTTCAGTGTGAATGTACAATTTTCATAGTCATGAAAATACAGAAACATCTTTAAATGGGAAGGTGTGTCCAAACTTTTGGTCTGTACTGTAAATGAGTAAAATAAATAAATAAATATGGGGCCCTTTTTTATGCACACTTATAGACTTGCATGGATGAGATTGACCTTACATTAGGAAGAGACTAGTGTATGCTGCAATTTATTTTTTGCACATGAATATTCGGTCAGTGGGAAAAAAATTGTTTATCTCCACCTCAATAACACTGGTCCGAGTGTTGTCCATTTTTTTTCTCCGGCAGCC
Organism: Phyllobates terribilis; assembly: GCF_046119375.1. Lineage (NCBI taxonomy): Eukaryota > Metazoa > Chordata > Amphibia > Anura > Dendrobatidae > Phyllobates > Phyllobates terribilis. The sequence continues at coordinate 231,559,143 of NW_027362765.1, forward strand.
CTTGTCCTGCGCCGCTGTTGCTAGCAGCAGCAGAGAGTGGGCAGTTTAGGCCAGTGATTCAGCATGATGGTCAACCTTCAAGAGTGCACCACCCATTAGGAAGGTAGAAGACAATAGAACAGATTTTAGGAACTTGAGACTACCTCTTTAAAGGGCTACCTTGACTCCATTCACTCCAGGCCGAGAGCCGAGGCCAAGGACGTCAGGAAGAGCAAGTGGGAGGTATCATCCACTTGTCTGATTCATTAGAACAGGGCAGCTGCGTATCCCTGGCAATCAAAAGTAGTTTAAAAATGTAGATACAGTTTACATAGCAAGTTCTATAAGGTACTAATAAAGTTCTTAGGCCAGGTGCCCCCATCCTCCAATAGCTGCACCAATCCAGGTCCTAGCAGTTTGGCTCCCAGTCCAATGTTAGGCACAGGAAAGTGAATGAGCAGTGTTTGATGGGGGCTTGTTTTATTGGAGAAACGAGTACCCTTCTTTGTTATCGAGAAGGGGGCTGGCTTAGCTATTAAAGTAAGCAATCCATCATCTACTCTGCTTTGGTTATATGCCAAGATAAGAAATGGCTGTCCTGTGTCCAGCACAGGACTGGAAGCCAAGCTAATGAGACATGGGATAGAGAAGCTACTGGCGGATTAAGACACTCGGTCTAATAGAATTATACTGGTAAATTATATAGTTTACAGTGGTCTAATGGGTAACGTTTCTCCTTGTGGAGAGTGACCTACCATCTCTAGCATACCAAGGTAAAGAGGCTTATTCGCCGTGCAATTCTCTGAAGAGTCAATTTGCATATTACATTTCCCAGAGAGGAAGAGGACTTGATCTCTATAGCGCCACCTATTGGAAGCAGCAGTCCTACAAGTCATTATCTACCCTAAAATAAGTCTTGCAATATGACTTGGGATAAAAGCCAAATCAGAATCTCAATTTGCAGACATTGATATTCTGATTTGGCTTTTATCCTAAGTCCTATTGCAAGACTTGTTAAAGGGTTGATTGTGACTTGTAGGACTGCTGCTTCCAACAGGTGCCGCTATAGAGTTCAAGTTCTCTTCCTCTCTGAAGAGGCAATTTGCATAGTTTACAATGAAATGCCAAATATTTTTTGCCTGGAAAAACGCTTTTCAGACTGTGGATAATATGGAGGTTCTAATACAGCCATGTGCAGGAGGCATAACTATCGTAACTATAACAAGATGTCATCCATACAGATAGCAGTGGCCATTACCACATATTTCCCTTCCATTATAGTATGATGTATATGTGCCCTCCCCAGTAAACCCTAGATGGTTGTCCTTGTGGCCTCCCACAAACGGCAGAGCCAACAACAGACTTCGCCACTCCGTTCTATTGTCACGCCGGTAATGTATATGTTTGCTATCATTCCCGTGAAGCTAAAAGGAAAATACCGGCAAAGAAATCTATTATAGTTATCCATATTATGTATATGGGGGGTGTATTGCTTTCCTCCCTGACGTTAAGTTTACTTAGAATTCAGATTAGGATTCTTTTCCAAAAACTCTCGTGCTGCCTGGATCATATCCTCTTGTCTGACACCAGGAACAGTAGTGGTGGGTATACCTGCAATCGTCATGGCCAGAGCCAGGATACAGATATTGGGCGATGGTGGAAGTTCTGCTCTTCGTGGACCCCCATACTCAGCGTTGTAAAACATATTATTCTCAGAGTTTCTTGCCACTTCCTGACTTTGTATTGGGTAGGGGCTTCTTTGATGAAATATCTCGGGTTCCTGGGGGGGTTGTGGTAGCATTATGTAGATCCAAATTCTGAGCTTGCTGGGAGTAGCTGTGAAATAGGCTGAACGTAGGTAACGTTTTTGGCTAGTTAAGTTCTGACTCTTCCCGGAATATATTAGTACACCACGGAATGTACATAGAATTCTACATAGAATGCTTTGTGTCCATGGTAACAGACTTAAAGGGGTTACTTTTAATAAAGTTTATTGAAACAAACATTAGAGATGTTGGCTGTCGGCAATACACGCTCTGTCGTAATTTGATCCTGATGCTGTAAAACTGCTTTTTGCCAATACATGACAGATTAGGTATGAGCCATAGGTACGGAGTCTTATAAGCACTGTCTGTATGTCATCCTTAAGGCCCCATACACATTCACATTGCCTATTTCCACAGGATCAGCTGACCATCTGGTGTGTGAGTATGAGGACCTCTCAATTCTTCCCCCTTCACATGATCTCAGTGCAAATAATGATCGAGCAATATGAATTCAGACACTCAATCCTTTTCTTTTGTTCTTCAGTTAGATACCTAGAAGTGAAAGCACCACTGTGTGAAGTGGTGCCACTAACGTGAGTTCCCTGAGCCTAGTATTCTCACCAGCTGCCGTCTTCAGCTCTTCCCAGCGCCGCTACGGTCCTTCGCCTCCATCTACAACTTCTGACTGACCGGAAGTCAGAGGTAACACTCACAAGCTCTCACTGTAAGTCTATGGGAGCCTCGTTCTGGCCTCATTCAGGCTTTCATAGGCTTCCATTGAGTAGTGACTTCCGGCTCAACCAGCAAACACTGGAGAGATCCGGCAGGTCACAACCTGCAGGAGACCAACCAGAAAAAGACAGCGGCTGGAAAGTATAAGACTAAGTGCAGGGCACTGAACTGAGTGGCACCACTCCAGCACTGGAATAAAAAAAATCCATTGGAGTGGTGTTTTAAGTTCAGACAAGAACTTATCTTTTTAGACTTGTCACGTTGGTATATTGTGGACATGATCGGCTCTGTGTGCTCGTCTGCATAGAGGATGTGCCTGCTATTTATATGCACCTGTCCGGCTCATGCTACCATTTTTTTTTCTCTATGCCGAGCTGTGCATGTCGTTGCACACATGAACAGAAAATGAGAAAATGCTATTGTGTGAATAAGCCCATTCTCTGCTCTTATAGAGAACAAATGAATGATTAGCCAGGCGTTCATGAAGTCCTATGTTGGCTGTATAAGCATTTGGCCAACAACTATGCTGCTGCGGGTTTTTTTAATGCAAATTAAAAGCTGCTTTTTTAGGCCACGTTCACACGTTGAGTATTTGGTGAGATTTTTTCTCAGTATGTGTAAGACAAAACCAGGTGAGGAACAATCAGAGGAAAAGTATAATAGAAACAAGTCACCAATTCTGCATTTATCACCCACTCCTGGTTTTGGCTTACACATACTGAGGTAAAAAACTGACCAAATACTGAACGTGTGCACGTGGCCTTACAATACCAGCGAAAGCTATGAGATTTCAGAAATCTCATGTCTGCTTGTTTGTTTTTTTTTCCTGACTCAATTTGAGAACTGCAGCATGTCCATTCCTTCAACATTTTTGCAGCGTTTTTTCACTCATAGCAACTAGAAAAAAAATGCTGGAAAAAAAAGCTGGGTTTTTTTCAGCGTTTTTGAATCATTTTTAGTGAATAAAACTAATTTTATTAAACACATACTGTAGACAAAGCACGCATTTAATCTGCGCCCAAATAAAAGGCCACAAGTGTTTTGAATGCAATGTTTTCACTAGCAAGAGAGTAGGTTTTGGCTGCAGAAAAAATGCAGCAAAAACACTACGTATATGCTAAAGCCTCATTTAATGATATGCCTGTGCTTTCGGTCGGGCCTATAGGCAGGGTCTTTCCTTGGTGACTTAGGCCAGATCATCAAGATAAGACCTGACCACAGGCCCCCCCTATCTGTCTAGCGGTCTCTATGATGAGGAACATACTTGTGCTTCGGGCTGGCCTGTGGGCAGGTCTTATCTTCCTGATCTGGCCTAAATCACCAAGGAAAGACCCCTAGAGTCCTGCCCCGCAACATCGGCATATCATTAACTCAAAACGGCAAACACTGATTACACAAGAACCACAAGACGGATTTCTTCACCTCATGTACCATATTAATCAGTGCAGCAGCCTCAACATGACACTGCCTGTAGTTTACTTAGCAAAATCCTGCTGACTGTAATGTAATGATTACACAAGAACCACAGGATGGATTTAATCAAGCAAGGTGTCATTGTAAACAGTGTAATGTCGCCCACCTGACAGTGTATATAGTTTACTGAGCACAATCCTTCTGACAGGTGTGCTTTAAGTTGTGCAGGAGGGCGTATCTGTGTTTTATAGGTTGCAGATGGCCAAGCGCGACCATCATTAAAGAAGGGGGAAATGTAAGGAGATGGACATGCGGTCTATTTTTCCCTCTTGAAGAAACACGTTTTAATGTTATGCGATATAATGTGAATTGTGATGTGCGTTAATGGTATTCATAATGTATGTAGTTTGACCGTAGGGACAGTTAAAGTTAATGTTTGGCACTAGTCCAAAGTGGAAGGGTCTGAATTACAGGGAAAGTGACAATTTCCTGTCAGAGTTAGATTGGGCGTGGAGTGCATAGTAAGTTGACCTAAAGGTCCAAGGTGAGCAGTACCACGTTCTGAGGTGACTCTAAGTAAGAGAAGACCAAAAGAAAAGGGATATCGAGAGCAGGAGCGGAAATGACAGAGACAGAGTGACCTTCTGGAAGTGAGTCCTGGGAGAGGACGCCTAGCCACAAGACCCTGAGCTTCTAACGCTTGAAGATAACGGGCCTAAACAGGACTGAATACGTAGGACGAGTAAAGTGCCCAGGGCGGGAGTTCCAGAGCGTCAGCATTACCAGCCATACTCGCACCCTAAAGAGAAAAGAGGACTTGGAACCGCAGGACGAATAAAGGACTCTTGTTAAGCAGGACTGTAGTGTTAAAGCTGGGTTGTGGTGAAGTAGTGAGAAACTGGACATAGAGAAAACAAATGAAGGAAACTGGAAAATGCTTCGAGTTGTAAAGGAAACGTTCATAAGACTGTGTACCATCTATCCCTTGTAGATATTCCCTACCAAGTTCCCGTTCAGTAAAAAGTTTTATTTTTGAATGGTGGTCACCCTAATTGAATTGTGAAACATCTGGTCCTGGCAAACCAGCAGCATTGGTTAAATGCGGCCTGCACGGGCGTAGTGCCCTCACAGCACAAGTCCACACACCCAGCCAGGACCTCCACCTTCATGTAACGTGCTGGGGTGCTGAAGATGAGTGCCTCACATCACAATTCACTTTCACTGCGGTGCAAAATGGGGACCCCATTCTTGAGTTAGGTGTGGTTCCCAGAGGTTAGTATGCTAGAAATATCCAAGATGGGAGTAACCCTTTAAGGCCACGGCCCCACTATCAGTATTTGGTCAGTATTTTTTCTCAGGAGTGGGAGACAAAACCAGGAGTGGGTGATAAATGCAGAATTGGTGACTTGTTTCTATTATACCTTTTCTCTGATTGTTCCTCACCTGGTTTTGGCTCCCACTCCTGAGAGAAAATACTGACCGAATACTGATCAAATACTGATAGTGGGGCCGTGGCCTTACTTACTGATCCCAGGTGTAGAAATGATGGTGATGTCACAGACTTGTGTAGTTGGGATCTGTGACACCCCTAAAACCTATAGACTATATGTGACATGTTAGAAGATGTTCTGGGGTCAGTCTCTTAAATGTAAATGACGAAAACATTTTTAGCATGCGATGAAACATGACAATGGGTTTTATTACATTTTTATTCTGAATTTTGTAACTTACAAAAACAGCACTTTCAATGGATGTTTCAAAAGAGTGAAGCCTTGATCTCAGACACTACTGGAAAAAAAAACGCATTAAGGTTAACACTACATTCTTATGAGTTTTTCAAGCGGAAACTACTTTTTATTAGTGTGTTATTAACGGTTCCTAAAGCATTTTCTGGAAACGTTTTATCATTTTTTAAGCTTTTTTAGGTCGATTTTTTCAATAAATTAAGCAATGTCTGGTGAAAACACAACATGCTCAAAAAGATGCACAGGAATCTCTTGTTTTTGTAGCCTTCCCATTGATTTCTATTGTAAGTATGGAGCGGCTTCATAGCAGAAGACATCTGAAAATCTGACAGTTCAGTTCTTATAAATATCTTAACCGGAAACCAATTAAAACAATCTGTCACCAGGTTTTTGCCACCTCAAATGAGAGCAGCATAATGTAGGGGCAGAGATCCTGATTCCAGCTATGTCACTAACTCTCCTCCTTGCTGGAGTTTTGATAAAATTTCTGTTTTGTATGCTGCAGATCGACCAGTTTTCTGAAAGCTGAGCTCTGTCCAAACCTCTGAATGAGAGCTTTCTTTTATACTGTGCATAGGCAGAAAGCTACAAAAAAAGAGAAAGGGGCCAGTCTACCTATTAACTTAATATGCAGCTGCACAAATACGCTATGTGGCCAATATACAAACATATATATACATACACTGTGTCAGCATACTGTGATTAATGTATACATAAACTTCACCTTTGCTATAAATGTAAAAAGAGTGAGGATCTTGGCATTTTTTGTTTAAAAATTGTAAAAGCCATCCATCTGTGACAAGGTATACCTCATATGAATGGTCTGTAACTCGCCTCTTCATGGGCCGAGACAGGAACCAGGCTTAGCTCGTCATAAAACCTTTTGGAGAAAGATGGGTGGATAAAGGTGCAGGAAGCTGTCAATCAGTGGACAGGGTTCATGAATATGGAAGACTATATGGCAGCAGAGTTATTAGTCCTCTATTGATAATCTCCAGCTGACAAATGTGATTTTATCAAAACTACAGCATGCAGCCCAGTAAGTGACACATCTCTGGAATCAGGGTCTCTGTCTCTACATTATGCTGCTCTCAGATGACAAAAAACAGATTCCTTATGAGTTTCACTTTTTGAATTGAAGAACTGAAATTAATTAACTTTTTGATGATCTTCTAATTTTGTGAGATGCACTTGTATGTAAAATAGTGGCGACTTCTAAGTAGAGGCCACCAGAAGAATGGGCTGGTCACTTCTTTTAGCCGCTTCGTTGCCTGGAGCGGTAAAAGAAGTTAGAAAAGACTGAACATATGCTCAGTAAGGTGTTTATACATTTCTGTCCATATGTTCATTAACTTTAACATCTATTGAGCACTTTTTCAGGCACGTTCCATGCCTTGAAAAGGACATTGTGTGCACATACCCTTAATACTATCAAAAGATTGAATGTATGAACAACAAGTCGTTGATCAATAAGAACTTAATGGGAAGAGTCTTTAAGCATTTTTTAGCTATTTTTCAGCAGTGAGGGGCAGTCATGTACTTAGCAATCTGCTGAACAGATCTGGTAACCAATATTCAGAAAAAGGATAGAAAATCAAAAAGCTATAAAAAGTGGATGGTGGTGAAGCTTGACTTGGCAGTAGGTTGCAGGATACTTGGTTCTCGAGGAGCTAGATAGACCTTCATGTAGCACCTACAATTTGCTGCCATATAGTGGACTAATTATGGTAATGACAGTCGACTCAAACTCTGATCAGAGATTATGCCGAATGTCATTTTACTGTGATCCGATCCTCTTGGATGAGAGAATAGTATCAGAGGTGCGGAGAAGATGGAGAAAATAATTTCTCCATTGTCTGTGTCTGCATAAATCAAAACTGCACTCGGATGACATCCGAGTGTTGTCCGGTGTTTTACACGCACCCATAGACTTGGTGCGTGTTATCCGATTTGCGGAGTCATTTGCAAGATACTGCAATTTTTCGTAGATCTGCAATGCCCCATAGTATAACATTGGTACGAATGCAACAAAACATCGCATAGCACTCATCCGAGTTATACGCTCGCCTGCGTGAGCGAGCCCTGATCCATATTCTTGATCAGACTCACCTATTATAAGTCAATGAGTGTGAAATAACCAGATCACCTATGGATCTACAATTATTAAGGAAGGAAACTGTACTTGACCTTATTTAATAATATGTACCTATAAAAAATTGATATACAGATTTTTATCAAAGTAGTGCTTGCTGAGATTCTTGTTACATACCGACCATCGGTCCATGTGTAAAAACAACCCAGTGTTGGGTCCAGGGTTCAAATCACACCAAGGACAACATCAGTGATAATATTGTCTGTGGTATATGATGGCGCTATATAAGATAGAATGATAGAAATCAACATTTTAAAGTGTATATGATCAAATACAATTTCCTAGGTTAATAATGGCAATGTGTCTGTAAACAACGGATGCCACACAGATGATCCATATGGGATCTGACTTTTTTTGGCTTACACAGACACTCAGTGTTTGAAAAAACCTGTCATCAAGACATTCTAATTAAAGGAAATCTGCCAGCAGGTTTTTGCTATGTAATAGGAGGACAGCATAAGGAAGGGGTTAAAACACAGATTTCAATTATGTTTCACTTCTCAAGCTGTGTGCTGGTTTCCTTACACTGAAGGTTTTATCACCAGGACTGATGCTTGCGTGAGCAGTAGTCCCACCACGCCCCCTCCTGTGATAAGCAGCTCACTATACAGTATATATAGAGAGCCTGGTGTGGGCCGGGTTAGCTTTCTGAGCTCTGCTACATCCTACATCTAAGAACTCTGATTGTGTCACAACTGCTACACCCAGTAAGTGATATATAGCTGGAATCAGGATCTCTGTCCCTACATCATGCTGCTCTCAGATGAGGTAGCAAAAACCTGCTGACAGATTGACCTTAAATTACATTGGTTATTGTGTTGTCTGAGTTTTACCTAGACAGCACATGTCCATGTTATACACTTGTCCGAATGAGCCTTTATTAAAAGCTTTGGCCCTTCACCATTTTTGTCAACTATGGAGCAGAAGTCCTAAGTGACTGCTCGGGGGGACTGGACTATGAGCTGCTTGGCTCTGGAAGTAGTAGTAGCCAGTCCATAAGCGAGTTAGCATTAGTGTTCATGGTTCTGGCTTCAGTAGGAAATTCTCCGATTAGCCAGCAGTGGTATGGTTTGTAGTCAGCCATCTTCCGATAGTAAACGTCACTTTGCTCTGCTTGCAATAGGTGGTCCACAGATGAAGGTTCTCCAGTATGCTTAGGATGCCTCATACTGATGGATTTTGTATAAATCCTTTTCTTAGTTTCAGGAGGATGACACCTAAGTGTTCAGATCGCAGCACATTCTCCCATGGTTCATCTTGGTACGTATGACAGTGTCGCCCCTTTTTTCTGGACATGTCAATTCTACATGGTGTGAAGTCATCTGTTTCCTAAAAGACAGCCATGGGTGTCATCACTCATACTTGCAGAAATTCTTTAGTAGCTGCGGTAAGTCTAGCCAATCGATTGCCAGTCTATGGACCACATGCTTCTGGATCACTAAGCGGCACAGGGTCTGCAGGGAGGGAACTGAGACAAAAATATCATGTCTAGATTATATCCTCGCCACATAAGTCATCACATATAAATACTCCATACATGAATAACATCTCCCATACTGCACATATGGACATCATCATACAGAGAAATACAAGCCGAGCAGATTGATATATAGGTTTGTGGGAAAAGATTCAGTATAACCTGTATTTTATTAATTGAAATCCTGGTGTTTGCATCCATGAGTCCAGTGGGCGGTCCTACAGGTGATCGACATCTCTCTCTGCATGCACAGTCATACAGGGAAGACAGTCGATCACTGAATAGGACCGCCCACTGGACTCATATATGCAAACACCAGGATTTCAATGAATAAAATACAAGTTTTACTGAATATTTTTCCATAAAAATGTATATCTAATCAGCTCCTCCTGCTCTATAATATCCTACCTGCAGATCAGACACCATTTTCCCATTTTCAACATGACAGGTTCCTTTAAAGGGAACCTGTCATGTAAAAAAAAAGCTATTAATCTGCAGATATGGGGTCAATCTGCAGGTTAATAGTGTTGTAAAGCTGCCTGGTGCCTGCACTGAGAGCCCCGCTGCCAGGGAAAAATGATCGGTATCCATCCCGACAGCCTCAGGCTTTAAGTCATGGAGGCTGGGCTGGCATGGCTTTAGCCACTGCTAAGTACATCGTGAGCGGCTGTAACCAAGCCCAGGCACTGACCGACAGCAGGCTCTCCATTAGACTAGTCAGTTGCGGGGCATGGTTAACCCCATATATGCATGTTAATAGCGATTTTTAAAATGACAGGTTCCCTTTAATACAGATCCATGGTCTGCATCACCATAAAATGCCATAGCCTGTAGCTCATTATATAACAAATTCAATGGTATCAGCATCATCTTGTAGTTTCATTTCTAAAATAGGTAGTATGACTTTACAGTATGTTAACCAAAAATCCTAGTAAGACCAGAAACTGCAAAAAAAAAAAAAATAGCTATTTCTGATGGTAGTTTGTTGGGACCCCCTAGCTAAAGGAAAGAGGTGTGAAGCTTTCGTAGATGACAAATCAAGTAATAAATCTTAGCCAGTCATTTGGAAATCTAGGGCAGGTTTGTCATTCCTAAAATTACTTGTCTGACGAAATACAAAATGATGTCTTCACCCGCCGTCCCAGATAGGGAGAGAAGAGCAGACTATAGCTAGATAGCGACAGTGAGCTAGTGTAAGGAAGATGTGACAAAGTGCAGGAATGTCTGCGGGAGAACTGCTCTGTCTTATTGGAAATCTCACCCCACCCCTAGATTACAGACCCCTAAACCCACAGCAGATGGCTGAATGTGATACATACATCCATATTCTAACTGGATCACCCGGACACTCTTGGTGGAGGCAAAGACGTCAATCACAGCATATAATGATTGAGATGCTGGAATCCCACGAGCGCTGGCACCCATGTCTTCTCCATTAATGATGATGTGCATATGACCAGTGCCATCTGCCTGTGGCTCATACAGCACCCCGATCCGGCTTCTGCGAGCAGTGGGTGGCAGAATATTGGTTTTGTACAAATCATCCAGGATATGACTGAAGCGACCAGGCCTACTACGGGCTATCAGTTTGTCTCGAGGAATTTTAAACTTGCCCACTTTCAGATAAGGGTCTGAGAGGTCTTTTCCCAACCTGGACATGTCCTCGTCTTCATCTTGCACCACCCTGTTGTGGTTCCGAGTGATGGCAAATATCCAGCTGTTCCCCTGGTTTACAAGGTCTGGTAGTGAATATTCTGGCAATATGTCCAAGCTGCGAGGATCTCGGGCCATAAGCCCAACTCTTAGGTGACCACACCAGCCCAATTCTTTTTCTTCAATTTCCACCAAGAACAGCTGCCCAGGGGCCAGTGGGTCTTGACTGAAGCAGATGCCATTAGCAAAGCTTTCTACTCTGGTAGCTTGAGTGCCCGAAGGGTCGATGCGAACGTTTGTCCCATGGATAGTGTGGAAGCATGTAAATGGCTGGCCCTGCACGGCCATTGCTCTAGCACAGAGCTCAGATGACATGCAGCCTGATGCTATTTTTAAAAAGGCTATGACTTGTCCTGAGACAGCTGCCGTGGTGTGGTGGAGAGCCATTTAGGGGACGCGGAGCTGCCCAACACCTATGCTATCTCTTATTACAAGAAGTAGTGTGGACTCTATCAGTAGAACAGCTGAAACCTGCTAGCTTGTGCAGTAAGCAGTCTGCGATCTCTGACATCTGCTCTATGTACAAGCTTAGCTACTCGATCACTATTAACACTACAGATAAGCCCTAAAAATCCTGTGAAAGAGTTTTTTGGGGGTAAGACTATGTTCACACTAAGGTTTTTTTGGAGTTTTTTTTAGAGTACCTGCTGCAAAATGCTCCTCAAAAAATCGACTCAAAAAGGCAAGGATACGTTTTTCTATTCATGTCTATGAGAATTCTATTTATGTGCACACAGAGTCTTTTTCAGGCAAATTCCGCCAAGAATTCACCTGAAAAAGCGTCATGAAAGCGCCCCATAAAATTAACACAGTAGATAGCAATATCAAAACGACATTCCTGTGCATATGTCCCTTCTTATGTTCCAAAACCAGGAGTGGAGGAAAAGTATTAGGGCTCGCTCAGACTGGTGTATAGCCAGCGTATAATTCGGATTAGTGCTATCTGATATTTCATCGGACAGCACTCTGCCCAATCTTATACCATGGAGCAGTGCCGACTAGTATTTACTTTCTCATGCCGAGTCGGTGCATGCTGCGATTGGCAGCGTATATCAGACGGCGCATACCCATACAAGTCTATGGGCAAAACACCGGGCTGAAGTCAGATGTCATCCGAGTGCAGTGCTATTACTCCAGATGCCAGCAATGAAGGAGATGGAGAAATTACTTTCTCCATCTCCCCCACAGCTGTGCCAAGTGTCATTATCATATTGCATCAGATGCTGTACGCTAATGTGACCCCGGCCTAATAGAAACACTTCTGTATTTATCACCCACTCCTGGTTTTGGCCTACAAATACTGATGTAAAAAACTCACCCAATACTAAACGTGGGCACGTGGCCTAACTCATAGACACCCTAATTCATTTGTGGAGTTTATCAAGTGTTGATGCATTTTTATCATATTTTCTTCTGCGCAATTTTGTCACAAAACCTGAAGTTTCCTGACGCCAGTAAAGTGAATGCGATTCGTGAAGTCTCATGCACACGTTGCTTATTTTTTCTTTGCAGATATAAATCTGCAGCATGTCAATTCTTTCAGGATTTTGGTTGTAGATTTCACCCATACTAATGAGTGGGGAAAAATCAGCACCAACAACGTAGGTAAAAAAACCGCACATATTTTACACAGTGTTTTTCCTGCCAACACATCAAGATAAACAGCAGAATTTTCCGGAACATGTGCACATACCCTAAAGGGGTTTTGGAATTTTTTTGGGGAAGAAATATTGCATGTCACTTCTTTGAGGCATATCCTGATTGATTCCAAATTAAGCACTGCAAAGGTTGAAAAAAAAAACCTCCAAAACTCTGCAAAACTACAGTACTTCAGGAAAATAAAAACTCCTCCAAAGGGTGTGTGCACACAATGTTTTTAAGCCGACGGTCTTTTTTGTGAAGCGGTTTCACTGGTGGTATTGCCAGGTTTTCTTATCCTTTCCAATCTAAAGAGCAGATGGCTTCATTAGGAGAGGCAACATGTTACTTCTTTTAACCATTTCACGCTTACTGAACCCTGAAGGGGTAAAAAGTAGACTGAACGTTTGATCAGTACTGTCGTTTTTACATTGTTGTGCATTATGTTCATTCTTTGAGGTGCTTTTTCAGGTGGAATCCGCTTGAAAAAGATGATGCACATACCCAAACCCCCCCCCAAAAAAAAAGGAGTCTCCTGAAGTGGTTTGAGCTTGAGAAACTCATCAGATTTGTGTGCCTCAATAAACAGTGTAAAACCAGCCTAAATTTACCACTAGCGGAACCATAATGGGAATACTAGTGAGGAGTCAGTTCCCGTCCAATGATAACCATTAGGACACGTTCACACTATCAGTATTTGGTCAGTCTTTTACCTCAGTATTTGTAAGCCAAAGCCAGGAACAATCAGAGGAAAAGTATAATAGAAACTCGTCACAATTTCTGTATTTATTACCCACTCCGGGCTTTAGCTTACAAATACTGTTACCTTCATGCCGCTAGGTTCAGATAGGGGCGAGAAAGGTTACATGAATTCTTTGGAATCCTGTTGGAACCGCTACTCAGGGTGACCATAGACCATGTGCTGCAGCTTCTCTCAGGCACACAGGGGTATTGACCCTCAGGCACAGATGCGTAGGTTCTTTCACTTGCTGACCAGACACACTTGACAAGAGTCCTCATAAACGGTAGAACAGTAGCATTTAATAAGAAGCCGCACAGCCAGTGCAAGTTAAGTCTTATGAGCAACAGGCTCCAGTGACAAACAGTACAGTTTCCTTAGCAGCACAGCAGTTCCCAGTAGTACAGGACAGCACAGTTCTAATGCAAAGGCACATTAATGAACACAGCATTCTTTACAGCACAGTGAGATGGAGGAGGGGGGCAGGGTTTGCTGAGGGAAATGATCCCTGTGACCCCTGCGGCTCTGCTAAAACACTCCCATTCTCCTGTGACTGTGTTAACCCTTCTAGTTGCTTGATGCTTCTGGAGCACAACACTTCCTGTCTCATGTGCTTGTGTTACTTCTAATAGTTGCTGACTGCTTTTAAGGCAACAGCACTACTTCTGCATGTCACACTCTGCAACAGCACTACTTCTGCATGTGACACTCTTCCCTCCTTTTTGAATGTCGTCCTCGACATTCGTCTTAATTGGTCAATCTGACCAATTCTGAGACAGTGGTGAAAGTTGGATAACTTTATATACAAATTGGCATTGTGAAATTGGTATAACGTTCATTAACACTGATAACAGCCTAATCTTATGACCTTTCTCTTGTAGGATGCTTGTAAGAAATAAACAACACAATTAAAACAATCAGCATCTCTTCAGCTGGAGCTTTTCGTACGTCTTCAACCAGCTCTCTCTCTATGCTTTAACAGTTCATTGTTTCTACAAAGTCTTTTAAGGAAAATCAAAGCATGAAAACAAGTCTTTCCACCAGGTCACATCTTCCATACTGCCTCTTGGTGGTGAATACCACTCAAGTGGGCTTACCTGGTCCGCAGGCAGAGATACCTGTTTCCAGTTGACAGTCCTTGGCACTTGACTTGGTTCACCAAGTGTCTCATACGTCAGCATCACGGGCCTCCTCACTTCTCGAGTCGACATCCTCCTGGTGGGTTTTTCCTCAGATACCACAGGTTCTTTTGTCACAGGAGTTTCCTCCGCCGCACTCATTTCCCGTGCTTCCTCAGATGCTCTTGGAGCTGCCTCTGTAAGTTCCTGTACTTCTCCTGAGTCGCTTATTTCCGCACGGTCTGGTAATTCCGCTCCTCCTGAGTATCGATCGGTCTCTTCAGGGGCCGGTGTTCAATCATCAGATCTGAATTGGACTTCATCTGTACTCCTTGGTACGAACTCTGGAGCCTCAGGACTTGGTTCACTCTCCTGAGTGTTACGGATCCGGGTGGTGGAACCTCCGTGCTGTGATGCAAGGAGGGACCAGAGGGGCGTAACTAAGTGCCTACCCGGACCGACCCTGGCCACACAGCGGCTTAGTCGACTCCGTGAACCAAGGAGGGACCGGGAAGGTGAACCAGGTGCCAACCTGGGACCGACCTTGTGTGAGAGCAGGCGACTCCCACGGGACTGATGACTGAAGCCGACAGGCACAGCAGATGAGCACGGCTGGTAGACAGGCAGGTGATGTGGGTAGGCAAGCAGGTGGGCACGGCAGGTAGACAGACACGCGAGTACGGCTGGTGCACGCACCCTGGGCAGATGCAGCAGGGGAGCTGGAGGACGCCGGACCGGGACCGCGGTGGTGAGGTCCCCCCCCCCCTTTACAACCCCCTCTTCTTTAGGCCCGCAAGAAATTTTTCTAGAAGACGAGGAGCATGAGTGTTATCCCTGGGCTCCCAAGACCTCTCCTCGGGACCAAACCCCTTCCAATCCACAAGAAAGAAAGTCTTTCCTCTTACCCTCTTGATGGCCAAAATGTTCTCTACCTCAAAGACGTCCTCAGCGGAGACTGGAGCTGGAGTGGTACCTGGATCGTCAGAGAAAGGATTAAGCACAGCAGGCTTGAGGAGAGACACGTGAAAGGAACTGGGAATCCGTAAGGAGGCAGGGAGTTTCAGCTTGTACGCCACTGGATTTATTTGGCTCAGAATCTCGAAAGGACCGATTAACCGTGGACCCAACTTGTATGATGGTATCTTGAGACGGACATATTTGGAGGAAAGCCAGACCTTGTCTGCTAGACAAAATAGAGACGGATCCAGACGTCTCTTATCAGCATGCTTCTTCATCCGCTCGGAGGACTGAAGAAGCGCAGATCTAGTGTCTTCCCAAATCACCGAAAATTCACTGACGAGAGACTCCGCGGCAGGATTGTCCACTGAAGAGGAGATGGAAAACGGAATTCGGGGGTGTCGACCGTAAACCACAAAAAACGGAGACTTAGCAGAGGACTCACTTACATGGTTGTTATAAGAAAACTCGGCCCAAGGCAGGAGTTCTGCCCAATCACTATGGTGAGCGTTGACAAAGTGCCGAAGAAAACTGGTAAGGATCTGATTAATACGTTCCACTTGACCATTGGACTGAGGATGATAGGCCGAAGAAAAGTCCAAAGAGACATCCAGCAGCTTGCACGTGGCTCTCCAGATGCGAGAAGTGAACTGAACTCCTCGGTCCGAGACAATGTGGAGGGGCAAGCCGTGGAGATGAAAGATGTGACGGATGAAGTCCTTAGCCAGCACAGGTGTGGACGGAAGACCAGGCAGAGGGATGAAGTGAGCCATCTTGGAGAAGCGGTCAGCGACCACCCAAATGACTGTAGAACCGGAAGAAACCGGGAGATCAGTGATGAAGTCCATAGCAATATGTTGCCAGGGAGCAGAAGGCATGGGAAGAGGAAGAAGGCGACCAGCTGGAAGGTGCCTAGGTATCTTGTTACGGGCACAAAAGGAACAAGCTGCGACAAAATCCACAACATCCTTGCTCAGGGTGGGCCACCAATAATGTCGGATAATGAGCAGAAGCGTCTTCCTCTGGCCGGCATGACCAGCCAGTTTGGACGAATGACCCCAGAGTAAGACCCTCTTCCGATCCTGAGCTGCTAGAAAGGTCTTACCAGGAGGTAGATGAGACAGGTCAAACAGAGCAACAGTCATTATTCTGGAGGGGTCAATGATGGTAGAGGCTCCCCCTCTTGGTTGGTAGACAGAAAAAAGCGGGATAGAGCGTCAGCTTTAATATTCTTGTCTGCCGGGCGGTAATGGAGAGAGAAGCAGAAACGAGCAAAGAACAAAGACCATCTGGCCTGACGCGGATTTAGTCTTTGGGCGGTCTGCAAGTAAGCGAGGTTTTTATGGTCAGTGTAGATGACCACCGAGTGCAGAGCCCCCTCAAGCAAGGAGCGCCACTCCTCCAGCGCTAATTTGATGGCCTGCAGTTCTCGATCTCCTATGGAGTAATTGTGCTGGGACGAAGAAAAGAGTTTGATGAAGAAGCTGCAGGTCACCATTCGCCCGGACGAGGATTTCTGGGTGAGCACTGCTCCAGCCCCGGTGGAAGAGGCATCAACCTCCAGGAAGAACTGTTTATTGCAATCAGGACGATGTAGCACTGGAACGGAGGAGAAGGCTAGCTTAAGAGAGACAAAGGCATTTTCCGTCTCGGAAGTCCATTTCCTGGGATTTGCTCCTTTACAAGTGAGAGCAGAGATGGGAGCTGTCCGGGAGGAGATGTGAGGAATGAAGAGGCGGTAATAGTTAGTGAATCCCAGAAACAGCTGAATAGCCTTCAACCCCTCAAGTCGGGGCCACTTTAAGACGGAAGACACCTTCTCGGGATCCATCCGTAGTCCAGTCTCAGAGATGATATATCCCAAAAATGGTAGGGAGGTCTGCTCAAAGAGGCATTTCTCGTACTTAGCATACAGGCGATTCTTCCGGAGCCTCAGTGGTACCTGACGAATATCCGTCCGGTGAGAGGGCAGATCAGGGGAGAACACCAAGATATCATCCAGGTACACCACCATGCAGGAATACAGGAGATCTCAGAAGATGTGGTTTACTAACTCCTGGAAGACTGCTGGAGCATTACAGAGACCGAAGGGCATCACCTGGTACTCGTAGTGACCATCCCGAGTGTTGAATGCCGTCTTCCACTCGTTTCCCTAGTGAATCCGGACCAGATTATACGCCCCACGAAGATCGAGCTTGGAGATGATCTTTGCGCCTTTTAGGCGGTCAAACAGCTCCGAGATGAGAGGCAGAGGGTACTTATTTTTGATGGTAATCTGGTTTAGACCCCTATAGTCGATACATGGACGAAGAGAGCCGTCTTTCTTTTTGATGAAGAAGAATCTTGCTCCAGCCGGAGAGGTGGATTTCTGGATAAATCCCCTAGCAAGATTCTCTTCTATGTATTCAGACTTAGCATGGGTCTATTCCAGCGACAAGGGGTAGATTCGCCCGCGAGGAGGTGAAGCACCAGTTATTAGGTCGATGGGGCAATCATACGGCCTATGAGGTGGTAGTGTCTCTGCCTCCTTTTTATCAAAGACGTCCGCATATGACCAGTAGGGTGCCGGCAGGCCAGGTCGGTTAGCTGGAGTAGACGGAGGTCGAGCAGGATGAACCGGAACCAGACAGGACTTATGACATTCCTGACCCCAACGGAGCACCTCACCCAAGCTCCAATTCAGGACGGGCTCATGTCTCTGTAACCAAGGCAGGCCAAGCAAGAGGGGATGAGAGAGACTGGACAGCACATAAAAGGAGATCTTCTCCGAATGTAGCATTTCCACCTGAAGAGTTATTGGCTCAGTGACAAACAAGATGGTCTCAGAGAGAAGCTTTCCATCAACAGAGGAAACTGCTAAAGGATCGGCCAGACGTATGGTAGGAATCTGATAACGCTCCACAACGGCCTGTTAAGTGAGATTCTCAGCGGCTCCGGAATCCAGATAGGCTGTCTCGAAGCGGGTCTCATCACTGGTAACTGAAACAGACAGAGTCAAGGGCGGTGATGAAGAACTTTTGCCTAGACGACCTCTCCGAGCGGTCCTAGACACTGGAGTTTCCTGGTCTCACCGGACAGGAGCGGATTAGATGCTCTATACTGCCACAGTAGAAGCAACTCCCCTCAGTGCAGTGGATCTCCTGGTGAGACTTGACCATCTTAACTTGGTCTATTTACATAGACTCTGGAGAAGACACCGGGGGGAATGCTGGTTGCGAGACTGGCCTTTGGAAGGTTGGTGCGAGGCGGAGGGGTCTTCTCTCATGGGTCGTCTCCTTAGCGCGTTCAATGAAACGGATGTCAATCCGGGTAGCTAATGACGCCAGGTTGTCCAGGGAGGGAGGTATGTCACGACCGGCTAGCTCATCCATGATCCGTCCGGAAAGGCCCTCCCAAAAGGTGGACACCAGGGCCTCATTGTTCCAGGCAAGTTCAGATGCGAGGGTTCAGAAACGTATGGCATACTGGCCACAGTGAGACTCCCTTGGCGGAGTCGGAGAAGTGAGGAGGCAGTAGAAGATTTTCGTCTGGGCTCATCGAACACCTTCCGGAAGGCCGTGTGGAAAGCCTGAAGATCGGACACCAGAGGATCCTCTCTCTCCCACAGAGGGTTAAGCCACGCCAATGCCTCTCCGGTGAGGTGAGACATGATGAACGCCACTTTGGCCCGGTCGGAGGTGAACTCGTGTGCCAGGAGTTCCAAGTGCAGCGTGCACTGATTTATGAAGCCCCGACATAAGACGGGGTCATCACCAAGACGTCGGTTAGAGGCGGACACAGTTGGGGTGGACAGCACGTTCAGGCGGGAGTTGACTGTCCGCAGATAGGACAGAATAGTATCCTGTTGGGATCTCTGGCGAGACACCTCTTGGTACAGGTCTGAGAGCAAAGGAGCCTGGAAGCCACCGGGTTCCATGGCCTGTGCAAACTGTTATGGATCCGGGTGGTGGAACCTCTGTGCTGGGATGCAAGGAGCGACCAGAGGGGCATAACTAAGTGCCTACTCGGACCGACCCTGGTCGCACGGTGGCTTAGTCAACTCCGTGAACCAAGGAGGGACCGGGCAGGTGGACCAGGTGCCACTCTGGGACCAACCTCGTGTGAGAGCAGGCGACTCCCACGGGTCAGATGGCTGAAGCTGACAGATACAGCGGGAGGGCAAGGCAGGTAGCCTGACGGGTGATCCGGGTTGGCAAGTAGGCGGGCACGGCAGGTAGCCAGACGGGTGATACGGGTTGGCAAGCAGGCGGGCATGGCAGGTAGCCAGACGGGTGATCCCAGTAGGCAAGCAGGCGGACACGGCAGGTAGCCAGACGGGTCATCCGGGTAGGTAAGCAGGCGGACACGGCAGGTGCCCTGACAGGTGATCCGGGTAGACAGTAAGGGGGCACGGCTGACAGACAGGCTGGCTGGTACGGCTGACAGACAGGCTGGCGGGTACGGCTGACAGGCTGGCGGGCACGGCTGATAAACAGGCTGGCGGGCACGGAGTGGAGTTCTTTGAAGACCAATCTACGGAATACTCTGGGTAGTACCAACTGCTGGTTGTGTCCTCCTTTACGATACAGGATACCGTCTTCACTGAGGTAGAGCTTCGTATATTATTTAATTAAAACAGATACTCCTGGTGACTCATTGTCTCTCTCTCGTTTATTTGGAAACCGATTTTGGTCCACATAAAGTAGTATTCTACCAATTATCTGATCTTCCCGTTGTGTTCTATGGATTTTCCCTTTTGGTAGTTGTTGAATAGACCAGCGGTGATCTTGTTCTCTCGCTTTTATGGTTCCCACCGTCAATGGACACCACAATGGTGTGTCTTCCTCCTGATAAGCTTGTACTGCTTGGGTAGTGCTCTCAATTGCTTCCAGACTGACTTCCTCCGAGCATTCTTGCATGAACTCCTCAGGCTCTAGTGGCATTCTTGACAATCCGTCAGCATCTGCATTGCATTTTCCTGGCCTGTACTTGATGCTGAAATTGAAGTCATCTAGTTCAGCGACCCATCTCTGACTCATTGCATTCAGTTTGGCTGTAGTGCGGACATAGGTCAAAGGGTTGTTGTCAGCGTATACCTCAAACTCTTTGCTGTAGTAGAGATAATCTCTAAATCATTCACAGATTTTCACAGATTTCCATTTCAACACCAGGAACTCCGATTTTCCGGAATGTAGATGGTAATTCTTCTCGGCGTCTGTCAACGATCTAAAGCCGTAACCAATGACTATCAATTTTCCATCTTGATGCTGATACAGGGCAGCTCCCAGTCCAACTTGAGAAGCGTTACAATGAAAAACAAATGGTAAATTGAAATCAGGATATCCCAAGATGTGTGGTTTTACCAGGTAGTCTACTAGTTCTTCCAATACCTCCTGGTAGTCTGCTGTCCAGAAAATGGGCTGTTGGGACGAAACAGAGTTGTTTCTTTTAAGCCCCGTCCTACTCGCGTTCTTCTTTTTCTCAGTGATTGTTGATGTCTCTGTCGTCCCCCCAAGATGAGGTATAGTGGGGCGGCAAGAAGTTCTGGACATAAGTACGATAGTAAGAGAGGAATCCTAACATCGGCCTCAACTCCCCGACGGGCCGCTTGTCTTTTAAGGCCAGTACTGGAGCGATTTCTGCTGTGTCCGTGGTATATCCTTCTCCAGACACAATTTTCCCTAGAAATCGGACTTGTATTTTGAACAGTTCACACTTATTTGGGGTTTGGGGTCAACTTAACTCCGTGTTGTTGATACCGTTGTAATACGGTCCTCACGTGTTCAACATGCTCCTGGAAAGTTTTGCTGTGTACCACATTGTCATCCAAGTATGGCTGGCAGATATCATCCCTCAATCCTTCTAAACATGTCTCCATACTGCTCTGGAATTCTGCTGGAGCTGAACTGAGCCAAAACGGTATGCAGATCCACTCATATAATCCCCACGGTGTGATGAATGCTGTCAAGGGTCTACTGGACTCTTCGACAAACCCTTGGTGGTATGTCTTACCCTGATCGAGGACAGAGAACCAGGTACTTCCTGATAGGCTATCCAGCATATCTTGGATCTTTGGTATTGGGTGTCGATTAGGTACTGACTTTCGGTTTAGTTCCCGGTAATCACAACAGAGTTTCAACGTACCGTCCTTCTTCCTAACACAGACAATAGGAGAGGAATAAGACGATTTCGACTTTTGGACCCAACCTCTGTTGATGAGATCTTGTAAATATTCTTTCACTGCATGGTGTAATGGTTTCGGCACAGACATGTAACTTCTGGTTACTGGGGTTGTGTCTTTCAAACTGATTTTCAATTGCAACGGCGGGATACAGCCTATATCAGAGTCATCTTTAGAGAATGCATGACACTCTTCTCTCAGCATCTGTTTTGCTATCGCTATATCTTCAGTACACAAGTGTTCCAGGGGTACTGGGGGATCCCAGGACTCCGAGGTGGGTCGTGCAATTTCTTCCCCTGGGCAACTCCTGCTCCTTGGTGGGGAGACTGAATTCACTGTAGACCCCTGGACGGGTCTCATACTGGCTAGATACACCGTTTTAACGGTTTCGATGTGACCTAACACAGTCTTTGGATCCAGTCTAATTTCGTGACTCGTAGTATTCATCACCGTTACTGTCACTCGAGCAAACCCACCAGTAGGAATCATAAGCACAGTCTCACCTTGAACTAGGCCTTCCGGAAGTTCTTTTGCCATGAACAGTCTTTTCTGGACTTTTCTTCCCGATTCTACCCGGACTCGACACCTCACCCCCACCATTTGGTTTGCAGGGATGATGGTTGTGCGCCAGCCTACCTTGACTTCTTTTAGGTCTATTGTATTCTGTCCTTTCTTTACTGTATGAATCACATTTTCTGCCACGGAGTTGCGTATGGCGCGCGATGTGGCAATTGCATCCACCACCAGCGCCCCTGCCTTGTGTTTCATGATGACCTGACTAATTACTTTATAACCCAGGATAGGATCCTCTGCCACATTTTGATCACTGGTCACGAGAAAAGGTACCAAAAACTCGATGGTCTTGCTGTTCTTCGTGGCCCTGATTTGGAAAGTCACTTCCACCCAGCCTATGAAAGGGATTTCGGTCTTGGTGACGGCTTTGCCGTGGAGTTCCACTGGTCCCAAGAGTTCTGTTAGTGATCGAAGGCAAGTGTGTGGCAGGTAGCGCCTTCTCCATTTTTCATTGAAAAGGCTCGCTTGGGCTCCTGTGTCCCATAGTGCTTTTACTAGGAGTCCATCTAGCTGGCACCGTATAAAGCAGCTTTCACCGCTAAGGCTGATGAGGCTGTCTTTACTGACCGAGGAATCCTCCTCCCAGGAGTACATCGTTTGACCTCCGCACTGGGCATTAGGTAACTGATGCCCATCTCACTTGCAGCTGTTGTAGACAGGAACACACTTGGGGATAGTACTGACACAGCCATTTTACCTCATACGCCGTTCTGGGGTTTGGTGAGATTTGGATTTGCTTCTGGGGCCTCCTCCGTGTCGTGGTTACCAGTCGCCCCACACGACCCAAACGACCGTGACCATTGGCATTTTTTTGCATAATGTCCTTCCTCACCACATCTTAAACAGTGGACACACACCGTACTCTGATTTGATGAACGGCACACTTCACAAGCCGGGTATCTTCTGTTTTGCAACCCACTCCTGGGTCTGAGGGATACAGGTTCTGGCCTGGAACAAATCAACTTTTTCACCTCAATCAACTCGGCTCGCAGTTCTCCTATTACTTCCTCCCAGTCAGCGCTGGCGGTCCTCTCTTTTGTTGATGATGTAAGGTTCCCTCTCGGAGGTGGCACTGGAGGGTCTCCATGATGATCTTCGGACTGGCCACAGGGGGTCTCCAACTTCAGCTGACTTATTTTGGTGATTTTAGGAGCAGAGCCTTTCTTTAACTTCTGTTTGTTCTCTGACTCCAAACTAGCTGTCTCATTCATTTTTTTCAATTAGGACTTCATCCAGAATTCAAGGATCTTCTAGGTACTGTTTCAGCTGCAACTTGATGTCTTTGCTGATTAACCCTGTTCCCAATGATCCCAAGAACTTCTTCTGGACTAGTCCAGCATCAAACTTCTCTTCCGCTTCTACATCTCTGGATGCAAACAACAGTCTATCCTTCAGTTCAATTGCTCTGAACAAGAAACTTTGGGTTGATTCATTATTTTTCGGTGAGAGGTTAATGAGTCGGTGGAACAATTCTGAAGTACTCTTTTCTTTATAGTGCCCTTTTAAAATCATCTTCAGCTGTTGCAAGGTCAATTGACTCTTCATTTCTAGCATACTACAGAAGTTCAGTCCTGGGCTGAACGCTTTCACCACCCCCTCAACGAACTCATCTGGCGGGTAGCCTTTCTGTAAACCCGTATCGATCTGGCGCAACAAGTTCATATAAGACAGTCTCTCTGTCACGGGTGTGTCGCCACGAAGATCGTCACGATTACACAGCCTGACTTCTCGCAGCTGACTTTTTGGTGCTTTGTGTTTTTCGGCAGTGAGGGAGTTAATTCTCTCTCTCTCTGTGCTAGACGAGGTCCAGCCTCGCCCAGCTGCAATCAATGCTGCTGTAGTGAGACTCCTTCAAATGCCTGCTGGTCTGTTAGGGAAGTGTCGGTGAAAGCATTTCATGCAGACTAACAGAGCGGATCGTGGTATTTGGAGTTTCAGAGATAAGTGTATTTGGAGTGTTTTTTCCCTTCCTCGCTTCATCATTTATCTCCTTTCCCGTTGGTGTTCCCTCTGTTGTAGTTGTGTAGTTTTTGTATGCAAGGTGGTTTTGGTTTTTCCCTTGTACTGTCTCGTTCGTCTAAGTACTGTGTGTGGGCATATTATTACTTGTCCCCTTTTGTTGTGATCGGGGTCCTTCTCAGGACTAGATTACTTAGGTGCAGGGATCCTCAGGAGGTAGGGGTTACGCTGGCGGCCTGAACCTCTGTACCTTTAACAGTACCTCCAGGTTGAGGGATTAGTCAGGGCCCCAGCTTAGGGTCAGCTTAGGCCCCCTACCTCCAGTATACAGAGACAGCGTGACATTTTCACCGACCCACTTAGTTTTTCTCCAGCTACCATGGATCCAGTAGCCGGTCTAGCTCGGCAGTTGCAGAGTTTGTCCATGGAGCTGGCGGACGTTAGGTCCAAGGTTTTGTATCCTCGGGAGCAAGCCGGACCAGAACCTAAAGTAGCTCTCCCTGACAGGTTCACTGGGGGGCGGGACAAGTTTTTTGTTTTCCGGGAGGCATGCAAGTTGTACTTTCGGCTGCGGCCTCGGTCATCGGGGAGTGAAGAACAAAGGGTGGGAATTGTCATCTCGCTCCTACAAGGGGACCCACAATCTTGGGCGTTCTCTCTTCCCCCGGGCTCCCCGGCTCTCCAGTCAGTGGATAGGTTTTTCGCTGCTCTGGGACTCGTATATGATGACCCAGATCGGATCTCCCTTGCTGAGTCTAAGTTACGTAGGATCCAGCAGGGAGATCGTCCGGCGGAGGAATTCTGTTCTGAGTTCCGTAGGTGGGCCACGGACACCCAGTGGAATGACCCGGCTCTTAGGAGCCAGTTTTGTCAAGGTTTATCCGACAAATTACAGGATGTGTTGGCACAGTATGACTCTCCCGCGTCACTGGAAGCCGCTATGGCCCTTGCTATTCGCGTTGACAGACGGCTTCGGGAGAGGTGCGGGATAACTCTACCCCCTGTGATGACTCCACCTCCTACAAGGTCCCCTCATATGGTGGTTCCCCTGGTCAGTCCAGAGGAGCCTATGCAATTAGGAGGGACATCATTTCGGGGGAGGGGACCGGTGGTGCTCCATAAGACAGGAAGGTGTTTCTTCTGCGGGAGAAAGGGACATTTTATTGGGGGGTGTCCATCCCGTCCCTTGCAGAGTGAAGAGTCGTCGGAAAACTGTTGATCCCAGGTTGTGTGGTGGACGGCAATCTGGGAGTAGGTATTTCGTCCCTAGGTTCGTCTCAGTTTCTCGTACCGGCGGAGGTGGTGGTGGGTACGAGAACTGAGAGGATATCTGTTCTTCTGGATAGTGGGGCCGGGGCTAATCTGGTTGATGCTCGGTTTGCCCGGGTTCAAGGTATGCGATTGAGTGAGTTGGCTAAACCCATCCCCATATTCTCGATCGATGCCAGGCCTCTCGGTCAGGGAAGTTTTTTGCAAGCTGTGCATGACGTAAAACTTCAAGTGGGGGCGATACATAAAGAACTGTTGTCTTGCTACGTGTTGGAGGGTCTTCCCACTCCTATAGTGTTGGGCCTTCCTTGGTTAACTAAGCATAACCCGGCTATTAATTGGCAAACCAGAGAGATAAGCCAATGGAGTAAATTCTGTAATAAAAACTGCATGAACACGGTCATCGGTGCGGTTACTCCTTGGGTCTTACCTCCATTTCTGGCGGACTTTGAGGATGTATTCTCGGAGAAAGGGTGTCAGGAACTACCTCCTCATCGCGAGTATGACTGTTCTGTAAAACTGCTCCCTGAGGCCAAGTTACCTAAAGCTAGGTTGTATAACCTTTCTGGTCCTGAGAGGCAGGCCATGAAGGATTATATTTCAGAAAGTCTGGCTAAGGGGCATATTAGACCTTCATCTTCACCGGTGGCTGCGGGGTTCTTCTTTGTTAAGAAGAAAGATGGAGGCCTACGCCCTTGCCTGGATTTCCGTGAACTTAATCGGATTACGGTCCGAGATCCGTATCCGCTCCCACTTATTCCCGATCTCTTTAATCAGATCGTGGGCGCCAAATGGTTCTCTAAGTTGGATCTCAGGGGGGAGTACAATCTGATTAGGATGAAGGAGGGGGATGAGTGGAAGACGGCGTTTAACACTCCGGAGGGGCATTATGAGAACCTTGTCATGCCATTCGGTCTGACTAATGCCCCGGCGGTGTTCCAACACTTTGTTAATGACATTTTTCGCCGCCTGGTGGGACAGTTTGTTGTCATATATCTGGATGATATCTTAATTTACTCGCCGGATCTGGTGTCTCATCAGGAGCACGTTAGGCAGGTGTTACAGATCTTGCGGGATAATAAACTGTATGCCAAATGGGAAAAGTGTGTGTTCACCGTACAGGAACTCCAGTTTTTAGGCTTCCTGGTTTCAGCGTCCGGTTTTCGTATGGACCCTGGGAAAGTGCGGGCAGTTCTTGAGTGGGATCGGCCAGAGAATCTTAAGGCACTACAACGTTTCCTGGGGTTTGCTAATTATTACCGGAAGTTCATTCGTAATTTCTCGTCCATGGTTAAGCCTCTCACAGACATGACTAAAAAGGGGACGGATTTTTCTAGGTGGTCTGACAAGGCTTGTCAAGCATTCTCCTCCTTGAAAAAATGTTTTGCCTCGGCACCCATACTCATTCAACCTGATGCGTCACAGCCATTCATTGTAGAGGTAGACGCTTCCGAGGTAGGGGTGGGAGCAGTATTGTCACAAGGTTCGTCCCCTGGTAAGTGGCATCCGTGCGCCTTTTTCTCTAAGAAATTGTCGTCCGCTGAGAGGAATTACGATGTCGGCAATAGGGAACTCTTGGCCATTAAGTTGGCTTTTGAGGAGTGGCGCCATTTTTTGGAGGGGGTAGTCCATCCGGTCACAGTCATCACCGATCACAAGAACCTGCTATATCTGGAGTCCGCGAAACGTCTGAATCCCAGACAAGCTAGGTGGTCATTGTTTTTTACCAGGTTTAATTTTGTCGTTACATATCGTCCTGGGTCAAAAAATGTAAAGGCGGATGCCTTATCTCGTAGTTTCCCTGGGGCCGGGAATACGGACGACCCGATTCCTATCCTTCAGGAGGGGGTGGTGGTTTCGGCAGTATGCTCTGAGCTGGAGGAGGAGGTATTGGAGGCTCAGGGGGACGCCCCTGTTGGACCTCCGGGGAGACTGTTTGTTCCAGATCAGTTGCGTCAAAAGGTGATCGAGGCACACCATAACTCAGTTTTTGCAGGACACCCGGGGAGTAGAGCAACTGTGGATCTCCTCTCGCGTCGGTTTTGGTGGCCTAACTTACATAAGGAGGTGGTAACTTTTGTCGCGTCCTGTGGGGTTTGTGCGCGCTCTAAGACCTCACATACCCGTCCGTCTGGGGCCCTCTTACCTTTGAAGATCCCGGAGCGTCCTTGGACTCATCTGTCTATGGACTTTATTACGGACCTCCCTCCGTCTTCGGGTAAAACGGTCATACTCGTTGTAGTGGACAGGTTCAGCAAGATGGCACATTTTATTACTCTTCCGGCTCTCCCTAATGCTAAAACTCTTGCGCAGGTGTTCATTGGGGAGATTGTGAGGCTTCACGGGGTACCCTCCGAGGTGGTGTCTGATCGGGGGTCTCAGTTTGTGTCCAAGTTCTGGAAGGCGTTTTGTGCACGGCGGGGGATGCATTTGTCATTCTCATCGGCTTTTCATCCTCAGACCAATGGTCAGACGGAACGTATGAACCAGAGCTTGGAGACATATCTCCGGTGTTTTGTGTCAGAGAACCAGGAGGACTGGGCTTCTTTCTTACCTCTGGCAGAGTTTGCTCTTAATAATAGGCGGAGCGAGTCCACTGGTAAGTCCCCGTTTTTTGGGGCATATGGTTTTCACCCCCAGTTTTGTACTTTCAGTAGGGGGGGCTCTTCGGGGGTTCCTGAGGAGGAACGATTTTCCTCATCACTCGCTTCAGTATGGAGAGGGGTGCTGAAGAATCTGAATACTATGGGGAACCGATACAAACGTATGGCTGATAGGAGGAGAGTGTCTGGTCCGGACCTAAGTGTGAACGATCGGGTATGGTTGTCTACCAGGAATATAAAACTTAAGGTTCCCTCCTGGAAACTGGGTCCCAGGTTCATCGGGCCGTACAGAATCAGTTCTATTATTAATCCGGTTGCATTCCGTCTTGACCTCCCCCCTACGTTTAAAATTCACAACGTGTTCCACAGATCGTTGCTTAAGAGGTATGTGGCGCCGCTGGTACCGTCACCTTTACCTCCCCCTCCAGTGGTGGTCAAGGGTAACTTGGAGTTCCAGGTATCGAGGGTCATCGATTCACGCTTTAATCGCCGGTCCCTTCAGTACCTGGTTCATTGGAAAGGGTATGGTCCTGAGGAGAGGATGTGGGTTCCTGCGTCGGATATTAACGCAGACCGATTAGTTCGGGCCTTCCACACGACTCACCCGGATAAACCTGGCCCTGAGGGTCCGGAGGCCCCTCGTAGAAGGGGGGGTACTGTCACGGGTGTGTCGCCACGAAGATCGTCACGATTACACAGCCTGACTTCTCGCAGCTGACTTTTTGGTGCTTTGTGTTTTTCGGCAGTGAGGGAGTTAATTCTCTCTCTCTCTGTGCTAGACGAGGTCCAGCCTCGCCCAGCTGCAATCAATGCTGCTGTAGTGAGACTCCTTCAAATGCCTGCTGGTCTGTTAGGGAAGTGTCGGTGAAAGCATTTCATGCAGACTAACAGAGCGGATCGTGGTATTTGGAGTTTCAGAGATAAGTGTATTTGGAGTGTTTTTTCCCTTCCTCGCTTCATCATTTATCTCCTTTCCCGTTGGTGTTCACTCTGTTGTAGTTGTGTAGTTTTTGTATGCAAGGTGGTTTTGGTTTTTCCCTTGTACTGTCTCGTTCGTCTAAGTACTGTGTGTGGGCATATTATTACTTGTCCCCTTTTGTTGTGATCGGGGTCCTTCTCAGGACTAGATTACTTAGGTGCAGGGATCCTCAGGAGGTAGGGGTTACGCTGGCGGCCTGGACCTCTGTACCTTTAACAGTACCTCCAGGTTGAGGGATTAGTCAGGGCCCCAGCTTAGGGTCAGCTTAGGCCCACTACCTCCAGTATACAGAGACAGCGTGACACTCTCTTTCTGTTCACACTCTCCAATCTGTCCCAGGATCTTGAATTCTTTCCTTATGGTGATTTGTGGTGTTAGAGAGGACTGTCTCCCTGATTTATCTAACACGAGCAGGTTAAAGGTCCTGTCTGAGTCTATCACCTGTTCAGAGGTTTTGGTCTATTCCTGCAGGGCGGTTGTTAGGGCTTTGAATTGTTCTTTCAATTCCTGTAGTTCTGTCTTCGGACAGAGATTCCCGCTTTTGGTAATTGGTGCTGCCCCTCCATCCTAGAACTTCAACCTGGTTAGAAACTGTGTTAGCTCCTGGAGGAACATCCCCATGACATCTTCAGCTTCTTTCTCCCCCAGCTCATCCATTTTTGCATTAATGGCATCTAACAGTTGCCTGCGGTTGTGTGCTTTAGAAATCTGTTCTTCCGACATATTTATATGTTCTGCTACTGTTCTCAATTCTTCACAGGTTAACTGAAGAAGCAGCTCACTAATTCTGTCCATTTGTATTTCCATATCCATTGCTGCTAGTGAGTTTTCTTTAGGGCTGGTCCCCTTTAACTGGTGTAGCAGAGTTGAGTTGAGGTGCTGTGCTGATGTGTTTTTCCAGACACTTTTCCTCTTTTCCCTCTACACGCTAATTCCCGCTCAGGACTCCCCGTACGGGCCACCACACGCACGCCGCTATGTTCAGATAGGGGCGAGACAGGTTACATGAATTCTTTGGAATCCTGGGGGAACCGTTACTCAGGGCAACCATAGACCATGAGCTGCAGCTTCTCTCAGGCACACAGGGGTATTGACCCTCAAGCACAGATGCGTAGGTTGTTTCACTTGCTGACCAGACACACTTGACAAGAGTCCTCATAAACGGTAGAACAGTAGCATTTAATAAGAA
This sequence comes from Phyllobates terribilis, assembly GCF_046119375.1. NCBI lineage: Eukaryota > Metazoa > Chordata > Amphibia > Anura > Dendrobatidae > Phyllobates > Phyllobates terribilis. The sequence continues at coordinate 231,589,304 of NW_027362765.1, forward strand.
GCCGCACAGCCAGTGCAAGTTAAGTCTTATGAGCAACAGGCTCTAGTGACAAACAGTACAGTTTCCTTAGCAGCACAGCAGTTCACAGTCTTCCCAGTAGTACAGGACTGCACAGTTCTAATGCAAAGGCACATTAATGATTACAGCATTTTTTACATCACAGTGAGATGGAGGAGGGTGGGAGGGTTTGCAGAGGGAGATGATCCCTGTGACACCATTTCTTCCAGCCCTTATTTTTCTGCCTGACAATACTCTGCACTGCTAGTTCAGGAACTCTACCTGACCTGTGCTTAGCTTCACTCCTGACTTGAATCCTTTTCACTTGCAGGGGGCTTCTGTGAGATACAGAACACACACACCACCTTTCTCTTTGGCTCCAGCCAGACAGTAAACAACTTCCCCACAATCCCCCTGTGGCTCTGCTAAAACACTCCCCTTCTCCTGTGACTGTGTTAACCCCTCTAGTTGCTGGATGCTTCTGGAGCACAACACTTCCTGTCTCCTGTGCTTGTGTTACTTCTATTAGCTGCTGAATGCTTTTAAAGCAACAACACTACTTCTGCATGTCACAATACTGAGGTAAAATACTGACCAAATACTGAACGTGTGCACATGGCCTTACTGTCATACTGATGGTGTACACACTCCTGCATGAAATACCTAAGGATGTGCTCAAATGTCACTGCCAGATAACATTTTTGGACAAATCACTGCAAAAACAAAACCGTTTGACCAGAATGTATGAACACACCCTAATGGCCCTTTTAGAGACGCCGACAATCAGCAAAAGGCCACAGCCCCACTATCAGTATTTGGTCAGTATTCGGTCAGTATTTTTTCTCAGGAGTGGGAGCCAAAACCAGGTGAGGAACAATCAGAGGGAAAGTATAATAGAAACAAGTCACCAATTCTGCATTTATCACCCACTCCTGGTTTTAGCTCCCGCTCCTGAGAAAAAATCCGAATACTGATAGTGGGGCCGTGGCCAAAGAGAGTTCATAGGAAAACTCACTCCCCATTATCGTCCTGTGTAAAGAGCTCAGCAATCACCCGACAAATGAGCAAAATGCTCGCTCATTGAGTGACTGGATCGGTTATGCAGGCATAAAAGTCATTGTTCTTGGCAGCATATTGCCCGGTGTAAACAGCAGATGTGCTGCCGAGAACGTGATACTGTATGGGGACAGAATGAGCATATTAACCATTATTGGTAATTGAGTGCTGAATGACTTGCATATAGGTGGTGGCGCTCGTTTAGCGGCCTGCCATCAGCCGGGGTGAATGCAGCTTTATTTAGTCTCTGTTCACAGCTCGTTTTTAACCTACATTCGGTAAAGCTGTTGAGAAACCTTCCCAGTATACACAACGGGATGCGTGACCAATATATACCACTTAGTATATATCTTTTCTGCAGATTCTATGGGCCACATCTGCGGCAGCCATGTGCCATGAGATTGAGCTGGCACACTATAGGTTCTGCCAGGTTATGGCATAAATCAGATTAAATAGATGGGACCTCACTATTTATTAAAGTATTGAGGGTCGTAGAAAAGTGGTAAAAAGATGACTTGTGTGCAAGCCCCCCTGTGACTTCTTAATGCCACAATTGTGGCCCACAGCCCCTAATAAATGCCCCTGGTACTGACAGTGCTGATCTAGGCGCCCATCCTGCGATCAGCCCGGCCTCTCAGCTGACTTATGACAACGAGGAATGATCTGGATTGGTTTTATTACTGTTTCCAAGGGAACCTGTGTGTTTCTATACCGTTGTTGTGCTGTTCCTCTGTGATTCCTCCTGGACACATATGACTACATGGAGGGTATGCAGCAATACAAGGAGACATGGTGCTGCCACTGTGACGTGGCATGGGATGGCACACGGAGCCCACACCCCTGCCAGCAGCACAGGGACTCCTAGCAAAGCATCTTGGGAAGCATAGGTCTTTCGCCTAATGTTAAAGCATGTGATCCAATGTCACGTGGTGAGGTCACATGACCAGAGTCATATGAGCGCCACAAAGTGGGAGACGTAGAAATACGGGGAAGAGGAAGGAGGAAGTGAGCGCGGACCGGGCAGAGGACGGCAGAGCAAGGTAATGGTCGGGCGTGCTCTGCGCTCGGGGCTATCGGTACACGTGGATTAGTAGAAGAGTCTGCCGCCTACTTGGTGCTATTGCTCTCAGACTGTGTGTGTGTGTGTGTGTGTGTGTGTGTGTGTGTGTGTGTGTGTGTGTGTGTGTGTGCCCTATGGTGGGTCATGGCATTCCTGTGGGTGATTCTGTGACTAGGGAATACCTGTCCCACACAGGGCAGGTACCAGGTGTGTTCCCCAGCCATCATCTGCCTCTTAGGACACGTTCAGTATTTTCCAGAGGTGGTGACGTGTTTCTATTATACTTTTCCTCTGATTGTTCCTCTCCTGGTTCTGGCTTACACATACTGAGTGTGTGCATGTGGCCTAAGGGATCCTTCAGAAGTTTTATTTTCTTCTCAAATGGTCTGAGTTCAATCAGCATTTTGTCAGTATTCCATCTATTTTTTTTTTGGGTGTAGAGAAAAAATAAAGATTCCCTGCTGATGTGTTCACTTCCCACTATAAGTAATCACCCTCCTAGCTATTACAGGATCAGGCTGGGGTGCTGCTTTATACAGGTGACCAGGCAGTCTATAATCCCAAAATGTCCATATTGGAGTAAATTAAGATCTGAAACTGACTTCTGACAAGAACAAACGTTCAGTATTTGTCTAAAGATTAAACACTTGTCCAGGACCAGCTTTATGGGACTCCTCTCCCTCTCAGAACAGCGCTACTTCTGTACATTGGTTGTGTCTGGTATTGCAGCTAATACCTTTAAGTGGTCATGGATTGTAGGGGTGCAATCCATGAATTTATGGACTGTGACTGTCCTTCTATCTCCTCCTAGATGCATCTGTCCATACTGTGCTCTGTGCTCCTGGGAGCTCTGCTGGTAAATGCTGCACCTTCTTCAGATGAGATCACTTACCTCCCAGGGCTTAAAAAGCAGCCGTCCTTCAGCCAATATTCAGGCTACTTGAATGTGCCAGGAGGAAAGCATCTCCACTACTGGTGAGTATATCATCAGTCGTTCTTGGATGTATTACTTTTTGCTTCTTTGCTATCATTAAAGGGGACTTTCTACCAATTTAGACAACGCTAAACCAATGTAACAGCTATATTGGGGCTGGACTGTCATTATACCACATAACCTTGTATAGCAGCATTAATAAAACATGCCTCCATGAGTCCAGTGGAGGGGCTTCATCAGGTATTGGCACCCCCTCCCATCTCAGCTTGATGGATATCTGTCACCTGTGTCAGCCAGAGCTCCTTACAAAGAGATGTTAAGGCTGGAGTGGAGGAGATTGTCGGACACTTGTATGCTGGAGAGCCGCCCAGTGGACACTTGGAGAGAAGTTTGTATACAGCACAGCAGATTTTTAGTCCTTTCTCGAAGATATTCTTTATTCTTGCTGATGCATAGATATTCCCTGTGTAGCTTGTTGGGATTGGCAAAGCTGATGACTGGTTCCCTTTAACACGTTGCTATGGCCAGTCTATTTGACAAATCTCCTAACTTCCAATTGATTTTCCTAACTCTGGGTGAGAATGGCGAAACTTTCAAACTTATGTGATCGCTGCTGCCGCCTTCATCCTCTTGCAATTGTTTTCTCCAGGTTTGTAGAGGCTCAGAAGAATCCCAGCTCTAGTCCGCTGGTCCTGTGGCTGAATGGTGGTCCTGGCTGCAGCTCGCTGGATGGGTTGTTGACAGAGCATGGCCCCTTCCTCGTATGTCATTGCTTTCAGATGTATTTTATTCTCCTATCATTTCCTTGCCTGTGTTCTTACACCTTTTTTTTTTTTTTTTTTTTTTTCCCCCATTCGCAGATCCAACCTGATGGAACAACGCTGGAATATAACTCCTACTCTTGGAACTTGGTAATTTTGTAATGTTTGTAGGATGTCTGTTTAATTCATGTTTTGTTCTTTAAACGTGGTACTATTTTATTTTTTTTCTGCCAGATTGCGAATGTATTGTATCTTGAGGCTCCGGCTGGTGTGGGCTTCTCCTATGCTGATGACAAGAACTACAAGACTAATGATACTGAGGTAGTAGAATAGAAATGTTTCCACCATTCTCGCTTGTGTTTACTTGTATATTAAAGTATAGCCTCTTTCAAGCCTTGTTCACACACAGCAGTATTGGAACCATGTTTTTGCTATGTGGTTTGTCTAATGATCTGAATCCTTGTGAACTTTGTAGAAATAGTGGCAGATGTGGCATGTCAAGCAATTTAAATGGCCTATAGTTAATGCTGCCCTTCACTGACAGCTGATCAATGCTCAGGATGTCTTCTGAATCCATTCCAGATTTTAACAAAAAAAACCCCGCTTCAGACTTGGTGTGAAAAAGGCCTTTTCAGAGGCTTTGTAACCACTTCAGCAATCTCAGTATAAGCGTTTATATTGAGAATAACAAATGGTTGCATTTTTCTTTCCAAGCACGAATGCCAGCTGTGCCTCCCAACTGGTGTTTACTAGGGCACTTCAGTAATGTCCCGTACTTGACATCTGACCACAGCAGCCAGTCACTGGTCAAAGTGGGCACTTCTAAGTGATATGTCGTGTCTTGGCAATGCCACCTAAAAACTGCGATCTAATGAGCAAAATATGGTGACCAATCACAAAACTACTAGCATTATAAAGAAGTCTGCAGGGAAAGTAGATACCTTTTGGTGCAAAAACCTTATTACCATTCATTTACACACGTAGAAGTATATGGTAACTTTACAGCAGATGGTAGTTGGACTTGATGGATTTTCTGAGGGTTATTCCCAAAATCATAATGTCATTAATGCACACATTTTTATTCTTTTGTAACAGTATAACTTCAAATCTAACGCTCTATGCACATATCTCCTCCCCAAAAGCATGCCCCTGCTGGCTATCCTCCAGTGGCCATTGGACCCATCCTGCAGTAGTTCAGTGCTCCTGGTCCATCTTACACAGTGCAGTCACTCTCAGCTGGTTTCCTGACAGCATAGTTCCACCTCTGACAGTGTACTATGCAACATTATTTTTTTTTTTCGTTGCCAATATCAATTTTCTGCCATCTACATCAGAATAGCTGCAGTGTGGTGCTTTACATCATTAGCTGGTTATAACAGTGCTCTCCTCTCTTCCATAACTGAACTTGTAATAACTAGGCAGTGCAGAGCTTAAAACTAAGCTGTTTTCTCTTTCAGATAAACCAGTGATGTGAACCTGTTGATGCATATGGCAGAAGATAATCCCTTGCCATATGCATCAATAGAGTGGCATTTGCAATTTCAGATCACTGATCTCTCAATATCAGACAACAGAACTCAACTCTGTACTGCCCGGTCATTACACGCTCCCTTTGTGGAGTAGCGCAGGAGAGTTGCACTCAGCTGGAAACATGATGCCCCACACCCCCTCTTTCCGGGGGGGGGGGGGGGGGGGGGGGGGAGAAAGCTATATAGGTGGCAGAAAATAAATTGGTCAGACAGAGGTGCACAGGAGAACAATGTAAATTCTACACTTAATTGGCTTGGTGATAACTCTGATGGATCTGTAAGAATAACACACGCACGCGCGCGTGCGCAAACACATTCTCATTCAGCTATTTGAACCTGGAAGCACAAAGGTGGCCTATAGAGGGGGGGGGGGGGTTCGGCTAATGAGACACAAGGGTACAAGAAAGAAACTTGGTGCTCGATATGCTGCAGTTTCTTTTATTCCTAGAACTGATCTTATCTAATGAGGATCCATATTGCAGTGACCTTTTTGTAATGTATAAGAAACCATTGCCAGGTAACTTAAGTTCATACATGATCCATCTTTATATCTGCTTGCTTGTCGTGATCCATTCCTTTTGTTTCACAGGTTGCCTATAATAACTATCTGGCCTTGAAGGAATTTTACAGACTCTTCCCAGAATATAGTAAAAATAGCCTTTACATCACAGGAGAGAGCTACGGAGGAGTTTATGTCCCATCTCTGGCTTTGGAGGTTTCCCAAGACTCCAGTATAAATCTCAAGGTGAGGGATCTGTCATTATGTGTAGACTATGAAATGTTCCATGTGCAGATCTGTACAGACTAGCTGAATATCCTAGTATAGTGGGTGCTGGATCCTGGAAACATAAGAAGTAAGGCATTTGCTCACCATTCATATAATTCGCCTGGGAAATATGCAGAATACTGACAATTGTTCGTGTGTTTTTTTGTTTGTTTTGTTTCTGTTTTTTCCCATAGGGAATTGCTGTGGGCAATGGGCTGAGTAGCTACGAGAGCAATGACAATTCCCTGGTGTTCTTTGCTTATTACCATGGAATCCTGGGCAGTGCGTAAGTGTAAATATTGGGGGGGGCTTAATTACCGATCATACTATGTTTAATACAGGGAAAAATCTGATTTGTGAAGTATTTATATTGGTTACATCTGCTGAAGTTTCCGTTCCATAACCTGCTTTTTCTAATCCTGGGAAGCCTCTTTACCTCTCCACAATAGTACAAGGCGAAATGGGCAGCAACTAGTTATCTCTGCTGCCACATGTACCACATATAGGGAGAGGGGAGTTTGAGCTGTCTACTTCAAGGGTCTTTTGACAGTGTTTAACCCCTTAATGACCGGAGCGTTTTTGGTTTTTTTTGCTCCCTTTCTTTCCAGAGCCGAATTTTTTTTGTTCAACATGGCCATGTGAGGGCTTATTTTTTTTTGCGGGACGAGTTGTAACTTTAAACACAATCACTAGTTTTTACCATATTGTGTACTGGAAAACGGGGGGTTAAAAATTCCAAGTGTAGTGAAATTGCAAAAATAATGCAATTCCACTTTTTTTTTTTTTTTTTGCCACGTTCACTGATTGCTAAAACTGACCTCCCATTATTATTCTCCAGGTCATTGAGTTTGTAGACACCAAACATATTTAAGTGGTGAAATTTTTTTTTTTTTTTCAAATTTATAATATATATATATATATATATATATATATATATATATAAAATATATCCAAAAGTTTGGACACACCTTTTCATTTAAAGATTTTTCTGTATTTTCAGGACTATGAAAATTGTACATTCACACTGAAGGCATCAAAACTATGAATTAACACATGTGGAATTATATACTTAACAAAAAAGTGTGAAACTACTGAAAATATGTCTTATATTCTAGGTTCTTCAAAGTAGCCACCTTTTGCTTTGATGACTGCTTTGCACACTCTTGGCATTCTCTTGATGAGCTTCAAGAGGTAGTCACCGGAAATGGCCTGGAGGTGTGTTTGGGGTAATTGTCCTGTTGAAAAATAAATGATGGTCCAACTAAACGCAAACCGGATGGACTAGCATGCCGCTGCAAGATGCTGTGGTAGCCATGCTGGTTCAGTATGCCTTCAATTTTGAATAAATCCCCAACAGTGTCACCAGCAAAGCACCCCCACACCATCACACCTCCTCCTCCATGCTTCACGGTGGGAACCAGGCATGTAGAGTCCATCCGTTCACCTTTTCTGCGTCGCACAAACACACGGTGGTTGGAACCAAAGATCTCAAATTTAGACTCCTCAGACCAAAGCACAGATTTCCACTGGTCTAATGTCCATTCCTTGTGTTCTTTAGCCCAAACAAGTCTCTTCTGCTTGTTGCCTGTCCTTAGCAGTGGTTTCCTAGCAGCTATTTTACCATGAAGGCCTGCTGCACAAAGTCTCCTCTTAACAGTAGTTGTAGAGATGTGTCTGCTGCTAGAACTCTGTGTGGCATTGACCTGGTCTCTAATCTGAGCTGCTGTTAACCTGCAATTTCTGAGGCAGGTGACTCAGATACACTTATCCTCAGAAGCAGAGGTGACTCTTGGTCTTCCTTTCCTGGGGCGGTGCTCATGTGAGCCAGTTTCTTTGTAGCGCTTGATGGATTTTGCAACTGCACTTGGGGACACTTTCAAAGTTTGCCCAATTTTTCAGACTGACTGACCTTCATTTCTTAAAGTAATGATGGCCACTTGTTTTTCTTTACTTAGCTGCTTTTTTCTTGCCATAATACTAATTCTAACAGTCTATTCAGTAGGACTATCAGCTGTGTATCCACCAGACTTCTGCACAACACAACTGATGGTCCCAACCCCATTTATAAGGCAAGAAATCCCACTTATTAAACCTGACAGGGCACACCTGTGAAGTGAAAACCATTTCTGGTGACTACCTCTTGAAGCTCATCAAGAGAATGCCAAGAGTGTGCAAAGCAGTCATCAAAGCAAAAGGTGGCTACTTTGAAGAACCTAGAATATAAGACATATTTTCAGTAGTTTCACACTTTTTTGTTAAGTATATAATTCCACATGTGTTAATTCATAGTTTTGATGCCTTCAGTGTGAATGTACAATTTTCAGTCATGAAAATACAGAAATCTCTTTAAATGAGAAGGTGTGTGTCCAAACTTTTGGTCTGTACTAATATATAGATAGAGATACCATTTTTGGGGTAGATCCGATGTTTTCATCGCTCATCATTATTGCAATGTTGCGGCGACCAAAAAAAAATAATTCTAGCGTTTGGAACTTTTTTTCTCATTACGCCATTTACCGATTGGATTAATCCATTCTTCTATATTGATTGGGCAATTCCGAACACGGCGATACCTTATGTGTATGTGGGGTTTATTTTGAATGGAGGAAAAGGGGGTGATTTAAAATTTTATATCCTTAAACATAATTTTTTTTTTTTTTTTTTTTACACTTTCTGCATGCTTCTATAGTCTACATAGGAGACTAGAAGCAGCAGCTGTCCGATGAGCAGATCGCCTCGATGTAGTAGAAATGCTCACTTGCTATGAGTGCCAACCACTGGGTGGCGCACATAGCATGTGAGACATGACAACCACATGGGGTCTGCTGCAGACCCTGGGTTGTCATGCCAAACAATCGGTGACCTGCTATCATGTGATGGGGTCACCGAATGGCGGGGCCTATGACACGGTTTCCGGAAGCGCGAGTTAAATGCCGCTGTCAGACTGGCAGCAGCATTTAACTGGTTAACAGCCGCTGGTGGACTGCGCTTCCATCGGCGGCTGTTGTGGGCACATGTCAGCTGTATAAATCAGCTGATATGTGCCCGGTTCAGTGCGTGCTCAGCGCCGGAGCCCCCGCTGAACCGGCCTTTCCGACGTGGTGCGTACTAATACTGACCACGTCGGAAAGGGGTTAAAGGGAATCTGTCACCACTTTGGAGTTATCAGATCTCTACAATGGCCATAGAGGGAATACACTGTTCCAAATTATTATGCAAATATTTTCTCAGATTTTCCCATATTACCTATATGAATTGCAGTCATTGTAATTTTCCAGTCAAATAACTATTAGAGTACAATTGAAAGGTTTTTGTACAAACTGCCTATGATAACAGTATATTTTTAAAAAAATAAAAAACTCAAAATGCACTCAAAATGCATGTTCCAAATTATTATGCACGGCTGAAAACTCTGCTTTTTCATTTTAATAAAGAACAAAAAAATGGACATTTTTGAAATTCTAAGCATTAGCAGGTTATTACAAACTGAAATCAAACAGTTTTCAACTCAACACTTTATTCTAGGTGATGTTACATTTGCACATAGGACCCCTTGTTCGAAAGGAGCTTCTGAACTCTCTCGTCCATTGAATTTGTCAGGTTTTGGATGGTTTCTGCTTTAATTGTTTTGCATGAGGACAGAATACCCTCCCAGAGCTGTTGCTTAGATGTGAACTGCCTCCCGCAATCATAGACACTCCTTTTGATGATGCTCCAGAGGTTCTCAATGGGGTTGAGGTCAGGGGAGCATGGGTGCCACACCATATGTTTGTCCCCTTTTATGCCCATAGCAGCCAGAGATGCAGATGTGTTATGTTCAGCATGAGATGGGGCATTATCATGCATGAAGTGATCTTAATGGTCCAGATGGATGGAGTGGAGGATGGCTGGTTGGACACCCCATGCAAACACGGCTACGGCGCCAACAAGGAGGAGGTGGAGTAATGTTTTGGGCTGTTATCATGGGGAGAGAGATTGTCGGCCCTTTTAGGATCCCTGAAGGGGTAAAGATGAACTCCATAATGTATGCGGAGTTTCTCAAACAGCACTTCTTTCCATGGATCAAGAAGAAGAACCGTGCATTCTGCAGTAAGATCTTTCATGCATGATAATGCCCCGTCTCATGCTGCATCTCTGGAGCATCATCAAAAGGAGTGTCTATGATGGCGGGAGGCAGTTCACATCTAAGCAACAGCTCTGGGAGGGTATTCTGTCCTCATGCAAAACAATTGAAGCAGAAACCATCCAAAACCTGACAAATTCAATGGACGAGAGAGTTCAGAAGCTCCTTTCGAACAAGGGGTCCTATGTGCAAATGTAACATCACCTAGAATAAAGTTTTGAGTTGAAAACTGTTTGATTTCAGTTTGTAATAACCTGCTAATGCTTATAATTTCAAAAATGACCATTTTTTTGTTCTTTATTAAAATGAAAAGGTTGAAAACTCTGCTGTGCATAATAATTTGGAACATGCATTTTGAGTGCAGTTTGAGTGTTTTATTTTTTTAAAAATATACTGTTATCATAGGCAGTTTGTACAAAAACCTCTCAATTGTACTCTAATAGTTATTTGACTGGAAAATTACAATGACTGCAATTTATATAGGTAATTTGGGAAAATCTGAGAAAATATTTGCATAATAATTTGGAACACAGTGTAGAAAAGTAAATCTATACATACCTGTATGGCCCATAGTAGAGATTTGATTGCAGAGAAAGCGCTTTAATCAATTCTATTTTGTACAGGCTTGGCATCTGCCTACGCAATAGAAACCTGCAGCACAAATCACAGGCAGACGGGGCCGGGATGAAGAAAAGCGCGCTCTGTGAGCGCATGCCCGGGAAGTCGGAGCACAGTGCACGTCACAGGGCCCTGTGACGTGCAGTGGAGGGGGGAAATATAGTAACTAAGCACATAGGCGGGGATTGCTTGGCGTCCCTCAGACGCCAAGCCTGTACAAAATAGAATGGATCAAAGCGCTTTTCTCTGCAATCAAAACTCTACTATGGGCCATACAGGATTTTATTTATTTTACTCGCTTATATAGCGCCATTAAGTCCACAGCACTTTACAGACATTGGCACTGTCCCCATTGGGGCTCACAATCTAAATTCCCTGTCAGTATGTCTTTGGCGTGTGGGGAGAAACCTGAGGAGAACATACAAACTCGCAGATGTTGCCCTTACTTTTCTATACCCTGTATGGTCATAGTAGAGGTCTGATAACTCCAAAGTGGTGACAGATTCCCTTGAATGGCTCACCCAGCACCAAACAGTATTATGGGGGAATCTGTAATGACATTAGTTTTCAGTTACATTTTTGTTCTGTTTTCTTGCAGCCTCTGGAAGGAACTGCAGACATTCTGCTGTAAAGAGGGAACTTGTCAGTTCTACAACAACCCTGATGCTGAATGCTCCCTGCGGGTAAGTGCCTTCATTGTGGCCATGACAAGTTGTTTTTCAAGAGGAAGTGGTTTCTTTCAGTTTGATTAATTCTTCCACAATGTGGTTTTGCTGTATTTAATCATTGTGTATGATTGTGTGCAGGTACAAGAAGCTATGCATGATGTATACAGCACTGGTCTAAACATCTATAATTTGTATGAGACCTGTCCTGGCGGAGCGCCAGGGGAGATCCGGTATGTAGTGTCCACCCGATGAGTATACGTTTACAATGACTACTTTCTTTTCTGCAGAAGTGTTGACCTTTCAGAAGATCGTATTAGTAACTGACAATTTTGAGTAAAGAGTAAGCTTGCATGTTTACTGCCGGGAGAAGCTTCAGCCAGCAGCTTGTCTCCCAGGTGGAAGAAAGATTTTGCTTGTTGAAACGCCCACCCTTCACTAGTGACAAAACTGGGCTGCCCTTATACATGGCAGAATCTCCTCGCAAGAGATGAATATTTGTAGGTCTCTATTATACCCACTTCCCCCTCCTGACCGATTAAATGGCTGCTGATAGCGTCGGGTCACAAATCAGCAAGTCTATTAGTAGATTATTTGGATAAAAGGACACTTAGATTCTAGGGTAGTAAGTAAGATGCCAAGTCCTAAGCCTATGTATTCTAGTTTTGGAAGCTTCTAAATTTACACTAATATTACAACTGACTTTGGCAGATAAGATTGTACTAATCTTTCCTCCTTTTGTTTCAGGGATAAAGGTGATCACATAGCTGTCCATTTCCCTGGATTCATTTCACCAAAAATGCATGTGCACTTTGAGAAAGTAAGTGCATTGTATGTTTCCTTTGTTTCTGAGACTCGCTTGGGTTTACTAAAGTCAACAGTAGTAGATCTGCCTGTCTGAACTAATTCATCCTCCAGCTTAAACTTCTGCATATCTGCACAGGAGGCTAGAAACCCTGGGTCACAATTACCACAGTTCTTCCCTTCTGGGTTGTCCCATAAGACCCTAATTCCAGGCATGTATCGCTTGCTGTAGTTTTGGATAATCTAGATATCAAAACTACAGCATTCAACCTAATGAGTGACACATCACTTGAATTGGTGTCTCTGCCCATAAAATTATACTGTTCTTAGATGACGCAGCAAAGAAACTGACACTCTTTTAAAGGAAGCTTTAACATGACAGTATTTTTGCATCAGTATTTGGGAGTAGGTCCAAAATAAGGAAGTTTTATAAATTTCTCTGTAGGTTCCATTCCTAGTTTTCACTCCTCAATCCTAAGATATTGATGCGTGGAAGCGGTCTAGGGTGCCTTAGTTACTCAGCGGCTGTATTTACTGGACATATATAGGTTATGAATCTCAGGATGAAAGTCTCACTGTGACCTTTTTCTCTGTGATGCAGAAACTGGTTCTTCTATCCGGCATGGATAAACCAGTTAAATTGGACCCACCATGCGTGAACAGTACTGCTTCCAGCAACTTCCTGAATGACCCCTATGTGAGGAATGCCCTGCATGTTTCACCTGAGGTCAATAAATGGGAGGTATGCAGGTAAGGACCCCACACTCATTCACGATCACTTGGGAGATGAACAAAGCTTTAGAACATGTAAGGGTATGTGCACATGGCAAGTAGTCACAGCAGACATCTCTGCACCCAAAAAAACCCTGCAATTTTGAAATGTGGGGTTTTTTTTTTGCAAGTAATAGAGGGGAAACTCCTAAAATATTGCGTCCTAGATCTCAGCGGTGTCTCCATTTCACTCTTTAGGAGCTGGCTGCAGTAGGAGCCCCCCCTCTGTCCTATATGCGATGGGGCTATGTTAGGGACAAGCTGTACGGCATTGTCTGCAGCAGGGTGTGAAGACTTTATGGAAGCCATTTTGGTTAAGCTGCTTATAGAAAGGCCTGATGCACACATATACAGTATTTGGGATCTGTAAAACAATCCCAATATTGGTCTTGCTGAAAGGCAGCAACACATGCAACCCACCTACTAAATACATTACCATAATATGCAGAGTCTCAGAAAAAACTAAATGCAGCATGTGATATTTATCTGACGTTTCTACCCCAGAGGCTCCGCGTTCAGAGCTTCTCCAGCCAAACCTGATCTGTGATGGAGAACTTTACTCAGAATTAAGCTACATGCATTACAGCTATGTCTTGCACACAGAATCATAGGCCAAAATTCACGAGGCATGAAGCTTGCGATAAAATTTAAAATGCTTGTTTTTTATTTTGCTGTATGAAACTCCTTTTTACTGATAAATTAATGACTTGCTGATGTCCACTGTACATGTAGGGTGCATTTCTGTTGAGCAGTGCCAGCGCCATACCAGTCAGGTGCCAGCTGTTTTTGTTGAAGGGGGACAAAAGAAACTGGCTGTGACAGGAATTGGTTAAGGAGGCAGTGATCTATCTAGGGTCTATAAAACTGTCTATTAATATATCTTGCATGTCATGTTTATATTGCTTCTGCAGTTTTGATGTATACCGAAACTATGGCCGTGTGTATGAGACCATGAAAGAGCATTATTTGAAGCTACTGAGTACCCTGGTAAGAAGTGCGATTAGAAAATATCGGTGTCGGGAGGCTGCATAAAGCTAATTTATAGTTATGTAGAACTGATCTGAAGATAGATTTTACATCCAATGTTCCTCTGACATAACTCTTGCTCTTCTTAGACCTATCGTATTCTGGTGTATAATGGCGATGTAGACATGGCCTGCAACTTCTTGGGTGATGAGTGGTTTGTGGATTCTCTGCAGCAGAAGGTAAATGCTTGTCACTATGATTTTTAGACTATCCTGAAATTGTATTGTCCAACATAAATGTTTCCTGTTCTCAGTATGCAATATTTTATATATATTTTTTTTGGGGGGTTCACCGCTTTTTATATTTAACTCCATACTAAAAGTGTGTGTGTGAAATTCCAGTATGCCGTAAGCACCTCTCACTGCACGCTGTGAGGTCAAAAAAGTGGTCTGCACACCCCAAGTAAGTTGGGGCCCAGAAGGAAAAATAAGTGGATACTGATGTAAAACCTTTGGCACTACGTGAAGATAAAGTTTGCCACATTCCCTGATATGCTACGGGAAGAGGCCCTTTGTCCTATTGACTGATTACCTTGATAAAAGCCGAACCTTTGGGTACATGAATCTCTCATACAGGCTGACTCGATAAACATTTTTAGAATTTATCTTCACGTAGTTCCGAAAGTTTTACTTATTAGTTTTTGCAAGCTGTGTCGGTCTCTGGGGATTTGGCGCTCTGTATTGGACGAGCATAACCTGCAACGATAAAGATAAATTTATTTGGATCCTTTGAATATTTCACCTTAATTTATTTTGCATCTCAGTGGTGGGTTCTCACTCTTAATAACTACCTTGATATAACACAGTATCTGCTGGGAATTTCCCATGGTTGGGAACGGCCCACTTGATGTCGAGTGTCGGACTCGGGACTGCCATAAACGGCAGCATGCAGTACTGATTGGTTTGCCAAGTGAAAACTGGGTATTTCATACAGCCAGCAGTCCTAAGTGACTACACTTCCACTACAAAGATATAGCTATTTTCTGATTAATCCTCTCTGTTTAGCTGCTGGTACAGCGCCGGCCATGGCTCTATACTGATGGAGGCCAGCAGCAGATCGGAGGATTTGTGAAGGAATTTTCCAACTTGACCTTCCTTACAATCAAGGTATGATTAACTGGAGGGCTGAGCACCTCTTATCAAGCCAACATGGCTGCAAATTCACTAGGGGTATTTCTAGATTTACAGCAGATCCAAAGAGTATATACCAATCTTTAAAAGGGTAGTCACCATTTTCACCATTGAAATTGCTTGTAGCTTTGTCCATTCAAGCCTATAGGATTTGCATGTGGCGACAAGCACCATTTCTCGAAGCCCAATGTTTCATCTATCCTCTAACATTCCTATGTAGAGCTTACAATCTTATTTGTCTGTTTTGTTCTCTTCCTCCAGGGAGCCGGTCATATGGTGCCAACGGACAAACCCAGCTCTGCCTTTACCGTCTTCAGCCGCTTTATTAACAATGAGCCTTTCTAAAGCCTGATGATCGCTATGAAGACTGCACAATATTTATTGGGGGTTACAGCCTCCAAGATCCAGGAGCACTTTTTCTGAAGTCTGTTAAACTACTGCAAGTTTCATTTACTTGACCAAACTCTTGTGTCAGCCTTGGCATGAATCTTTTGCATGTCTCCTAGGAACGGGTCATTCTCAATTGTCTCAGGGTGATTATTGGCACTGAAATAGAATTATTCACTATTTTTCTTTAAGCTGATTTACTCTAGAAGTAGATAATTGTCGGGTTTCAGATTTGTGGCCTAACAGCCAGGGACTAAATGTCCCTCGTAAAATGGCATGGATTCCTCCTGTCTTGGCTGTATGTCGGTGTCATTGCTTTTGCACTAACAATCTCATTGTTTTATTGGTTTTTCCATAAATTTTGTACAAATCAGAATGTAGGAAATGTTAATTAAATTCTGTATTTCTTTACTGAATCTCGTCTGTTTTGATTTCTTCTGAAAAAAATGCATGATTTAGTTTGGGATTATTTTGTTTTTTTTTTTAATATAAACTAATTCCCAGCAGTTACATGTTTGTGCAGTGTGCACTTTTCTACTTGTTTCTAACTTGGAAACAGTAATTTCTTGTTTTAAAAATAAAAAAAGCAGACTGCTTTTTTTTTTTTTTTTTTGGCAAATTTTAATCTGATAAATAAACCACACTGGCATGGAGTATTCATAGTGCCTATAGTTTGAAGGGGGCATAAGTAATCTATGGGTCACCATAAGGCCACTCTGGAGAATCTATGGGGGTCCACCCCATTATGGACGAGGATGTTTACAGTAATGGAACACTTCTATCCATGGTAGGTCCAAATGTATGTGACTGGATTGATCATCTTCAGTCTCTTGATGAGACCAACGACACTGTATATCTGCATATATTGCCCATACTACACAAGAAGTTCCTGATCTACATTAAAGTTACAAAAGTGGTTTCAACCAACTATTACAAGCCCTGGCCATATGACTGCACCTTCAGACATTGCCATGATGAAACTGATCTTGATGGCAAACACCTAATGGTGGTGGATAGGCTGGATTATAATCCAATGTGCTGAGAGCGCTATAGGGGTTGTCCAATGCTGCTTGCTTCCGCATAGTCGGTGGCAGTCTATAGTTAACCCCCTTAATGATGCAATAGTTATCTGAGAAATGTGCAAAAATAAAACAAATATTAAACATTCTTGGAAATTCCTTAATTTATCAAAAGGTATGCACTGTCAGGATTCCAGTATGGCTGCTACCATCAATCTCGCCCAGTCCTAGATTTCAGGATGGCCTTTGTGAAGCACGAGACAGATGTCCTGTCAGGCATCGTGAACATCCAATCCTCCATCTCCTGAAGAGAGGAATGCGCGTTCATGATGCCTGACAGGAGGCTATTCTGACGTGACCTCTGTCTCGTGCTTCACACAGCCCATCCTGAAATCTAGGATAGGGTATCATAGCTGCCTTCTTTGGGATCCGAACAGTGCAGTAGATAAAGCATAGCTTTTTGCTAATTGAAGGTATTTTTTTAGAAAGTTTAATATTTAAATGTATTTTTCACATTTCTCAGAGAACATCTTTTAGGCTGTGTGCCCACTATGCTTTTTTTTCGTTTTTGCAGCGGCAATTCCGCTGCTTAAACACTTGATAGAAGGTCTGCCATGTTCCCCCAATGATAATCCGCATGTGCTGTACACATACTGCGGAAATTTCCGCTGCGGATTATCCTTGCTGAAAAATCCGCAGCACTAACAATTATTTTGTGAAATTGCGGCGTTTTCGCCGCCATTGACTTGCATTGGACCTCATGACATCCGCATCACTGCATCTGCAGATGCGGATTCCATGCGTTTCAATGTGCGGATGGTACCTGGGTTTGGAGAAGAGACTCTCCTGCTGACCCGTCACATGGCTAAATGATGTCATGGCAGGTCCTTTTAGTCCACCGCAAGTTGCTGAGATTCATCGCTAAGGACACCGGGGGCAATCAGAAGGTATGTATGTATTATGGTCGCACTATATAAATCCATGCTGGTTTCATGAATTTATATAGTGTGACCAAGTTGTCAAGCACTTTCCAAGTGATGCTAAAATCGCTAGGAAAGCGCTTGTCAACCCGCATGCGGAAATGCATGTGAAGAACGCTTCACATCCGCATGTCCTTGGCAGGAAAACGCATGTACAATCCACATGTGTGTTTTCTGCCAGGGAGATGCAGAAATGCTCAGGAAAAATCCGGAGCATTTCTGCATCGTGGGCACATAGACTTTAAGGCTATTAACCAACTTTGATTACTAATGCACAAGGGCCGTTCCTTCTTAAAGGGGTGTCCACACTGAGCCCTTGGAGGTCCTGGCCTGCCCTGCTGCCAGCGTTTTATCAGAGCGGGGTTTTTAGTGCCGCTGGTGGAATTATAACTGATAAGCGCATCCGCCTGTCAACTGAAAATGCTGATGGGCTGGATTGGGCCAGACTTCTCAACACCACTGAATGATGGCAGCATAACAAACTCAAATCCAGTGTATTTTTTTTGGGGAGGTGTATTCCCATGCATCTTTTCACATCCACAAATGGGTATGCGCTTCCTGATTTTGGCTAATTGCTCTTGTCCTCCTCCTTCTCATCCTCCACCACCATATCACCAGGGTGACCTTGGTCCGTGATGCAACACCCACATAATTATTTTAAAGGGGGTCTTTATGGTGCCCGTAGAAATTTTTTTTTTTTTTATACAGTATGTTCATGTATAAACCCCGCCCAGGGGTAAATGTTTGTCAGCCCATGCACTTAGTGCATGGGCATTACAAGTATAGGAGACCCGCTCCTTTCTAATGGGAGCATTTTTTCATGAGGCCCTCTACGTCCAAGGGGCATTGGAGTGCCTCCCAATTTTTGGCAGCCCTTGCAGTCACTGCATACGCAATAACAGTATAGGAGACCCACTCGTTAATAATGGGAACAACAAAGCATAGCCGGCTGATGGCTCTCTAACAATAGTAAGGGCCGCCTGATGGCCCTATAAAAATAGGCTTTATGACTTTGAGTCCCTTCATCCTAAATGAAACAGGATGCGTCTGATGTGTCACACACCACGTGGCCAGATAAGGTTGTAAAATGTTAAAATGGTATTTCCCGGTGAATGCATTTGTCTTAAAAAAAAAAAAAAAAAAACCAGTAGGATCTTTCTGTAGTATAAAAAACAGAGTCGCCAATGTAACCTCAGTGTAATCACATTGTTCAACTCCTGCACCACCTCCTCCATCTCTGAAATGACCACATCAGTCACAAGCTGAAAGCACTGCCTTGGCCAAGTGGCAACAGGCTGTGCTGAAGATAACATGCTTAATGCTTAGGTGACAAACCGCCCAGCACTGCAGAGTTGTTGAAAGCTGTAACACAGCAGTCTGATCCGTGGCTCTCACCGCTGAACATACAGCCAGGCATGGTCGTGTGTGACAATGGGCGGAACCTGGTGACAGAGAAATGACAGCTGGAGTAGATACTGTTTCCCTCTATGCCAGTCCTTTCACCGAGCTAAAGAATATGGCTGTGGTGACCTACAACTCCCACTGAGAAGCTGTTTCAGATTGAAAAACATTGGGCCCACCAGAGGATTTGATTCTGAAGGCTCACCTTTCTCCCCTGCTCAAGAGCCCTATAGCAGCTGCAAAGTTTGCGCTATCATAAACTCTCCTGATGTAAAAGCCAGGGCACACCAGAGGATTCTCTGGTGGGACCGTCCAACCCTGCCAAGAAGCAGTCCTGGCTAAGAAAAGTGTGTGGGAATGTTCCCGGACACTATGGCTGCTTTTTTTTACTGAGGTGGAAACCCACGCAAACACGGGGAGAACATACAAAATCCTTGCAGATGTTGTCCTTGCTGGGATTTGAACCTGGGATTCCAGCGCTGCAAGGCTTCAGTGCTAACCACTGATTCAATGTGCTGCCGTTCACCCCCTGATATCTAAGAGGCTGGAGAAACTTGCACCTACTGCCACTCTATCTTCAGCTCCTTTGTGAGAAACTAATGTATTTGGGTTGCCACTCAATCTACCAAATAAAATTCCTGAGAAGGAAATTGGGGATGGCTTCGCTACTGGTACTTTGGGCAGTGCTAATACCATGGCGTTGTACCATAGTTTACTGGAAATATTCCAGGCTGGTAGCAGGCAAGCAGATTCCCACAGAAAAGTACCAGCAGTAATGTTCAGGGACCCGTGCTTGTAGAAGGCAGAGACAATACTGGGAGAAATAGTGGCGGCTGGGGACCAAGTACGGACACCCGGCTGCCGCCATGAGGTTGTGGACAGCTTCCACCTCCACGAGCCTAAAAGGCCACATTTCAAGTGCAAGCAGCTGCCCAGAAATCTGGCAGTTTAGTGTTGCGGCCTGTGGGTAGGTGGCTGGCTGCATACTTGCGCTTGCATTCCAAGTAACAGAAAACTAAGCAGATGGTGGCCTCTATCATCATCATGGCCTCACCTCGGCACTATGAACTCTTCTGAAGGAGAAGCCAGGGCCCACCTGAGGAGTCTCCGGTTCTCTGGTGGGCCCGTCCAACCCTGCCGAGAAGCACCCCTGGCTAAGAAAAGTGTGTGGGAAGGTTCCCAGACACTCTATAGCTTCTTTTTTAATGTGGATTGGACGCGCTTATGCATGTTATTTCTCAAACCGCATTGCAGATCAGGCCATTGCTCAACTCTGTAGTCATGAAATTAAAGGCCCAAAGAAAGATGTTTGTGTGTCCAAGCACCACCGACAAGTGCGAACTGATGTTGGACGGGCCGCCATTGCTTCTGCAACAAGCTGCATTAGAGGACTTCCTGGGAGAAATGACACCCAGAGTAGATACAGTTTCCCTCTATGCCAGTCCTTTCACCGAGCTAAAGAATATGGCTGTGGTGAAATACAACTCTCACTGAGAAGCAGTGTCAAACTGAAAAACATTGGGCCCACCAGAGGATTTGATTCTGAGGGCCCACCTTTCTCCCCCGCTCAAGAGCCTCATAGCAGCTGCAAAGTTTGCGCCTATTATAAACTCTCCTGATGGAGAAGCCAGGGCCCACCCGAGGATTCTCTGGTGGGCCAGTCCAACCCTGCTGAGAAGCAACCCTGGCTAAGAAAAGTGTGTGGGAAGGTTCCTGAACACTTTATGGCTGCATTTTTAATGTGGGCTGGCTCCGTACCATCCCTGTCTACATTCACCTGTCCACGTGTTTGTGGTTAGGCGGTCCTTCCCAGTAAGTGCACTGGGGAGGGCACGGGTAATGTTGTTTGACCCGTGCTTGTGGAAGGCGGAAATGATACCGGGAGAAATAGTGGTGGCTGGGACCGAGTATGGACACCCAGCCGCCGCCGGCATGAGGTTGTGAAAAGCTTCCGCCTCCACGAGCCTAAAAGGCCACTTTTCAAGTGCAAGCAGCTTTAGAGGACTTCCTGGGAGAAATGACAGCTGGAGTAGATATGGTTTCCCAAGTCCTTTCACCAAGCTAAAGAATATGGCTGTGGTGAAATACAACTCTCAGCAAAAAAAAGCTATGAACTGGCTCCGTACCGTCCCTGGCCACATTCACTTGACCACGTGTTTGTGGTTAGGTGGTCCTTCCCAGTGAGTGCACTGGAGAGGACACGGGTAATGTTGTGGGACCCGTGCTTGTGGAAGGCGGAGACGATACCGGGAGAAATAGTGGCTGCTGGGGACTGAGTATGGACACCCGGCGGCCACCGGCATGAGGTTGTGAAAAGCTTCCGCCTCCACGAGCCTAAAAGGCCACATTTCAAGTGCGAGTAGCTTTAGAGGACTTCCTGGGAGAAATGACAGCTGGAGTAGATACAGTTTCCCAAAAGTCAGTCCTTTCACTGAGCTAAAAAATATGGCTGTGGTGAAATACAACTTACCGACAAGCTGTTGACTGGCTCCGTACCGTCCCTGGCCACTTTCACTTGACCACGTGTTTGTGGGTAGGCGGTCCTTACCTGTAAGTTCACTGAGGAGGACAGGGGTAATGTTGTAGGACCCGTGCTTGTGGAAGGCGGAGACGACACCGGGACAAATAGTGGCTGCTGGGGACCGAGTATGGATCCACGGTTTCCGCCGCCATAAGGTTGTGGACAGATTCCGCCTCTATGAGCCTAAAAGGCCACATTTCAAGTGCAAGCAGCTGTCAAAAATTTGGCAGTATAGTATTGCAGCCTGTGGGTGGGTGGCTGGCTGCATACTTACGCTTGCATTCCAAGGAATGGGGTAGGGACAACTGAACGCTGCACTGGGACAAGGACGTGGAAGGTGATTGTTGCAAGTCTGCAACGACAGGTGCATGGCGGGAGGCATCTTCGCATGCGCCAAGGATCACTTATGATGGGCACACTTTTAGGCAGTGACCTGGGAGTCAGAGATGCTTCCAGGGGTCTTCCCCATGCTGTTCCCATGTCTCTTCAGCACTGTATGCATGTGTATGATCATGTGTCACACACCACATGGCCAGATAAGGTTGTAAAATGTTAAAATGACATTTCCTGGTGAATGCATTTGTCTTGGTTGAAAGCTATGCAAAAGTGCAAAAACCAATCAAAAACGCTACGTGTGAACATAGCCCAAGATGTGGAGGAGCATTTTTGTTTTTGTTTATTTATTTTGCCTTATATACAAGTCATTACCCTGGAAAGGATGTTCCTTAACATATTTCCCAGGAACATCCATTTTGGTTTAGTTTTTGTATGTTTTATTATGAGTCTGTAAAAGTGGTGTAATACCTCTGACAATGTTGTTGACAGCAGTAACCTGGGAGTCAGAAATGGTTCCAAATGTCTTCCCCATGTTGTTCCCATGTCATTTGAGCACTGTTCCCATCGATTTGGGCAATTTTTAGGCCCTCTGCAGACCGCCGGGGGGTGCCGTCTGAAAAATGCTAGAGTTTCCCATAGACTTACATTGGGCTCGTTGCTTGGGTCGAGCACCCGAGTATTCTAATGTGCTCGACCCGAGCATCGAGCACCCGAGCATTTTAGTGCTAGCCCATCACTACTTACCACCAAGCTTTTGCTTTTAAAGGGAATCTGTCAATAAGATCAACCCTCCTAAGCAGTTTCCATGGTCATGTAGGTCATGGGAAGTTGAATAAAATGACACCTAGATATCTGCGATCCGATGCCTTATTCCAGAGAAATCACGTTTTTCTTATATGTGAATGAGCTGTTCCAGGGTATGGGCCAAACACTGATCTCCCTGGGAAGCCAAAGCTTATTCAAACTGAAAAGGAGCATTACCAGTGTGAGACATGTAATGACTTACTTTACTCTCATATTCACACACAGCTGTGCAGTGAGATCAGAACTAACACATTACAGCAGAAGTGAAGTTTCTCACATTACAAAAACAGTTGCAGCTGCAGTCCTCTGTGCTTCACCTTCTCACAGGCAGCCAGTGTGGGTAAGGGCATTATAGCAGAGTTGACAGTTCTGAGAAGACCACTGCAAATGTGCTTGTTTTGTTTATAATGAGACAAGGTTCAATTCAACTCTGCTGTACTGTGTTGGTTAAAATCAGGCCCATCTCTGCAGCAGAGCAGACAGCACTATGAGAGGACAATAACTCTGCTCAGTGAAAGATGCACCAAGCTGCTTACAAAACTTATATTGTTAATATGCAGATTTTGCTTTCCTTTCAGAAACAAAAAAGGGTCTAAAAGCCTTCCAATAGTCATTGCTTTGCTTGACACTAACAATATGCCTCTCGGCATATTGACGCTGAAAACAAGCCTGTAAGTAACTGAGCATGCAGCTTGCCATGCTAGCCAGTGTGAGCCAGTTGTTTTGTTCTCTGCTCTGGCCTGCAATGGTTGGTCATAGCCAATGTCATCATCGTTATAACAATGAGTGTCAGCATCGTTCTCTAACCATGTGAATGTGGCGCCCCTGAGGGTTCGACCGCCACAGGAATGCTGCACTTCTTTAATGGAGTGTGGTGTTCCTCCTCTGAGGTAAGACCGGTGCAATGGTAGTTATCTAGTTTTGCATCCAACACCACATTTCCACCAGAGGGAGCTAGTATGCACTAGGTGCTGCTCCCCTGGTTACAGGGAGACTGGGGAACACAAAGTAGTAGGAACCAGTTAGTGGGTGTGGGTGGAGGAACAGTTAGTTAGTGACACTTCTAATTTCATATTTAATAGTATGCCATCTTTGATCTTGGTCTTTTCGGTCTCTTGCTGGTCCTTTAGGTTCTGTGTGGACCTGTCCTTCTAAGTGGTCGTACTGTGCTGTCAAAATACTGTGTGTTAAGTGACTTCCCTCCGGGAGCGCAGATCCTGTGTGGGCCTGCACCGGCATGGGACACAGCCCTCGTACCCCGATCTATGGGACGAGAGGGAGGTTGCAGACGAGGAATGTCTCAACCCGGCCAAGGACCAGGATCAAGAAGGCCCGGGAGCTTTAGAGTGTGGCTCTCTAGCAAATGGGTCCTGGGGAGGATGCAGACGGAGCGGAGTACGCCACCTGTCCTCTTCTACCTGATCTATTCAGAGGGATTCCGGCTGCAAGAGGGGTACCGGCCCCCGACACCCGACCTCGTACTCTATGTCCAGGACGGGATGGAGAGGAATTGCCACCCGATCCATACACCTGAGAGGAGCTCAGAGGGAGACCCGGCCTATCTACACACGCACAGACGGGAAGGGGTAAAGTCTGTAGTGCAGGAACACTCTGGTGTAGGGATGCTACCTCATACTGGACTTCCTCGGAGGTAGTCGGACCCCCGTCCCTGGTGACTGCAGGACTCCGCGAGGAGCAGGGGGAAGCCTTGCGCTGCTTATGAGAACTGTGAGTAAAGCCTTGGAAATTCATCCCTATGGCCTCCGGACTGTTCATTACGCGCCATACCACGCGACACGGTGCCCGCACTCCCACACTACTACCCCCCTTTATCCTGCCTTGCCTGCCCTGAGGCCGCGCTCCGCCTGTGGGGAGCAGCGAGAACTTTAGCCGCCATGACATCGGGCCTCAGCGGACTGTAGCGGCGCTGGCGGCGCATCACCAGACACCACAGGTGGCGTAGTCGACAATTACCACTCAACCCGGAAAGCCCTAACATCATTTTCAATGTGACGGCCCTGGGCACGGAACGGGTCGAGGCCACGACTGCATCCCCGTCCTCAACATCTGACCCGGCTCCGAGTACCCCATCTTCCCAGGGCAGGGCTTGCGAGTGTCACATGAAAACTTCTTGTTCCTCCCAACATTGAACTCTGCCTTCTCAAGTCTTAGTTCCTCACCTTCCTACACTCTCTCCTGCATGGTTCAATGTCTATGTGGGTCCCAACAGCCAGAAGGTGGCGAGCATTATATGAAAGCTGTCTTTTCTCCTTTTCTTATTGATCAATGTGAGTGTTTGCTCTACCATAAATATCAGGGGATGACATAGTTGATCCCATCGTTGACTCAACTGATAAATCTTTGAATGGCTTGAGAAGACCAAGTACATCCATGTTGAGCTGCCAATGCCATACCTCAAAATAACATCCTTCCTTCTCACACATATGGTCCAGCATATGTTTGGTGGAACTCCAGCAAGTTGGAACGTCGTAGAGTAAACTGTGCAGAACCAAACCGTTCTGTCACCACTAAGCGGCATGACAGTGACTGTACCACCAACACATTTGCCAGATGGACGTTCAATTGGCACACAAGTGGGTGACTGGGCACATCTTTTTCTTCTGAGTTCTAGGTATGGATAATTAAAAAAATTAAAGAGGTGTCAGTGTATGACAAGAAGTTGATTATGTTGACAGTGATGGTAGTGACAAGCCACTGCTATATAAAAAAAACAAAAAAAAAACAAAGGGTCGTGTTTACCCTAGACCACTTGGACATTCCACAATGCTTTTGGAAAATGTTCTATGGACAGATGAGGATAAAGTGGAACTTTGCAACACAAATGCATAAGGCTATGTCTGGAGGAAAATCGTTACCGATTCTGCACACCAAAACTTCGTCTAAACTGTGAAGGATGGTGGAGGGAACATCATGTTTTGTGATTTCTGTGCTACCTCAGGGCCAGAAGGCTTTGCGGTCATTAAGAAAACAAACAACTCAGCAGTCCATGATCTCA
This sequence comes from Phyllobates terribilis, assembly GCF_046119375.1. Classification (NCBI taxonomy): domain Eukaryota; kingdom Metazoa; phylum Chordata; class Amphibia; order Anura; family Dendrobatidae; genus Phyllobates; species Phyllobates terribilis. Next base: position 231,615,008 of record NW_027362765.1, read on the forward strand.
AACTGAAGAGACATTGGGTCATGCAACAAGACAATGACCCAAAAAATAAGGTTTGTACTTTGGAATAGCCAAGTCAGAGACGCAATGTTAAACCAATCGAGACACTGTAGCTCACAAGAAGACAGCTGTTCTCTCAAGGCCCCCAGAAATATTGGCAATCTGAAATGCATTTGCAGGGAGCAATGATCCAAGATTTATCCTCAGTGTTGTGCAAAATCTTGTGTGCAGCTGCAAAATAGGTCCAAGAAGGTGATTGCTAAAAGGGAACCTACAGGTTATTAAATTCAAAGGTTCACTTACTTTTTTCTTTCTGGATTTCAAATTTGCTCAGTTCAAGACATGAATAAAGCAACAGTTTGTGTGTTATTCCTTGTCTATAATTGTGACTTATTGTTAAAGGACCACCTTTCATTAGTAATCACTGCAGGAAGATAGGCAATTATATAGGGTTCATTTACTTTTTGTTACAACTGTACCCCAATGATTCCTGCATCATATAAGTAGATACCATTGCTACAAACTGCATGTAAAGTTGGAGAGCCAAGGAACTTCATATCATACCTTCGGTTCCTTCTCAATCTGGAGGCGCAAGAAGTTTGTCATGGATCAGGCAATTTCAGGATAAAATCACAGTTGAATATAAAGAGCAAATTAAAAAAGAATGAATATGAGGTGCAGAGTGACATAGAAGCCTATTACAAATGGGAGAATTTACATAAATACTAAAGGCTCTCACAGAGCAGAGCACATGGACGAGGAGGTAGGATACAAACACTCAGGTGAGTGCATCATGAAATTCTCCATCCACTTCCATGTTAGCCAACATAGAAGACACCACCGAGACAAAGAGTTCCAAGACAATCTTGGATTGCCAAGAACAGGACAAGAAGAGTTAGGTGGAGAAGGATCTGGGCAGGGTTTGAACCCTTCTTCCTTGTACTCCCCACTTTCCCCCACTTAACTTCTTGCACAACATCAAGATGAGGGAGCTGCAGGCCTGTGAAGGGTACGTTCTTGGTGCCTGTATTCAGACTGAGTATCAGTGACCTGCAGTAGGTGGATTTGGTGACTTTAGAAGTGTTCCTAGCTATAATGTCTTTCAATAAGGCAAAGATTATTAGGGGTAATATAACTCTAAAGATAAGGTAAAAAATTGACACAAAAATAACTTTTTATGTAACTGAGTGGAAAAATCCTGAGCAACAAGCCCCCATCACCAATATACTGAAGGCTCTCACCTTAAATTCTTGGCCCAGGCTTGCTCTGCAAGCTTCTCATTTTGCTGTGGCCTATTTTTCCATAGAAACTTGCTTGTATTTGCTTGGTTGCTTCTTTCCTGAGGCTTCTATTCTGCTTCCATAACATGCCTTAGGTCAGCGGTATATATTCCTTTCATCTTAGGAATGTTGTCAACATAAAGTGCTTTGGAAAAATTATATTTATATTCGTGTCATCTAAAGCAATAAATATTCTCCTGAACTCCAGGTGAGGTAACCAAGATTTAACCTACAGTATGCTGTGATAATCTCCTAAATTAAAAAGAAAAAGGTGTCACATAAAACCATATTGAGAATGCAAATATGGACAAATCCTGTGGTGCTAGTTAGAGACTAGTTTCTTACAGCAAAGAAAGTGAAAAACCTGCACCACCTGCAAGCAGCTGCAATAGTCAGTGCAAAGCTGAACATGTACAGTGCAGACACGTAAATAGGACTTGGTAACATTTCAGGTGCAAAAGCTCATAAAAAAGTTTAAACAGTCCAAAATAACCATAAGAAAGAAAAATGAGCTGCACTCACCAGTCCTTAAAAGCAGTATCTTTATTCCATGAGGATAAAAAGTCCGGCAAGCAGGGAGAGCGGGGAAGAAAAAAAGCTGACAACAGCAGACAACAGCTGTTTCGTGTGAAGGCGCTTCTACAGGTCTGTGTTACACACAAAACATGACATCACATCCTTTATATGCAAATTAAACAAGAACACATGATCAGAAAAATAAAAAAACACAAATCAGAACAGAATCATAAAAACATAGAAAAATCCAGACGATCATTTAATCCCAATGGACCATTAGCATTCAGGCGAATGATCCATTTAGTTTCGATTTGAAGCAGCAGCTTATTCAGATTGCCGCCTCTACTGGGAAAATGCAGCTGTACTAAGCCAGCAAATCTCAATGATTTAGGGTTAGCATTATGAAATTCAGTAACATGCTTGATAAATCTTTTGGAGCCCTTTTGGGTTTCTAGGGAATGTAAATGCTCCCTGATCCTAATAAATAAAGAACGTATAGTCTTCCCTATGTAAAAAAAATTACAAGGACAAAAAATTACATAAACAATATTCTTGTACCTACAGGTAATGAAATCCTTAACAAAATGTGTAATCGGGCCAATATGCAAGGGATTAGTCGTGAGGTGCAGATTACAAAAAGAACAAGAACCGCATCTGAAATTCCCAGAGGAAATGTTTTTCTGCAACCAATTTTTAGATTCCACTGGGAGTCTGTGTTTACTGACTAAGTCTCCTATATTCTGACTACGCATGTAGGATACTATAGGTTTGTTTTTGGCCACTGATAATAAATCTGGATCAGACTCCAAAAGATGCCAATTGTTCAAAATGGCTTTTTTAATCGTGTCATTAATGGGACTATGTTTGAAATGAAAAACAAACCTTTTAGTAGCCGTTTGTGCATGATGGGAGGATGACTTATAGCGTTTTAATAAAAGACTATCTCGTGTAAATTTTTGTGCTTTCTCAAGTGCGGTATTTAGTACATGTCTAGGATAACCACGAGCAAGAAAGTTGTTTTTCAACTCTGAAGCCTGATCAAGAAAGGTTTGGTCAGAAGTATTCAATTTGCGCAGACGGAGAAATTGGCTGTATGGAACCCCAGATTTAGTATGCACTGGATGAGCACTGTTATAATGTAACAAAGTGTTACCAGCTGAAGGTTTTTTAAATAATTTTGTGTGAATGGTATTATTTTCAATTGAAATGGAAACGTCCAGAAAATCAAGAAAAAGTCCTCCAAAATTCGCAATAAAATTCATATTAGCTGTATTTGTGGTGTTCAAAAACTGAACAAAAGCCGTAAAATCTTCTGCGGTACCCGACCAAACGATGAAAATATCATCAATATATCTTAAAAAAGATCTAATATACTTAACAAACGGATTTTTGCAGGAAATGATAAATTGCGTTTCAAAAAAAGATAAAAAAATATTTGCATAGACACACGCTGCGGGTGTGCCCATCGCAGTCCCAATATTCGGGCGGTACCATTGGTTCTGGAACTGAAAACAGTTATTTGAGAGCACAAAATCAAGGCTTTCTAAAATAAAGGAGGAAAATTCCTCACTTTTATTAGACTGCATCAGGAATTTTTTTACTGCCTCCAACCCTAGTGCTTTGGGGATACGAGTGTATAAACTGGTAACATCTATAGAACATAGAGAAAAATCAGGTTGCCAGTTTACCTCCTTTAGAGCAACCAGAAAACTATCAGTGTCCTTTATGAATGAAGGTATTTTTTGTAGAAACGGTTTTAAAAGCCAATCTATGTATCTCGAGAGACAATAGGGCGGCCTGTTTTTTTTTTTTTTTTTCTAATCATGTGTTCTTGCTTAATTTGCATATAAAGGATGTGATGTCATGTTTTGTGTGTAACACAGACCTGTAGAAGCGTCTTCAAGCGAAACAGCTGTTGTCTGCTTTTTTTCTTCCCCGCTCTCCCTGCTTGCCGGACTTTTTATCCTCATGGAATAAAGATACTGCTTTTAAGGACTGGTGAGTGCAGAGACTAGTTTCTAATCGCCCCTCCATCTCTAAACTCTGGAAACACTTGGTCTGCTCTCACTTTTCATTCCTCATGTTTGGCCCCTTTAAAATAAAACATCTATACTCACCTTCTGTGTCGGCGCCGTTCTAGCGTTGTCGGCACTCACTCGGGGCTCACGTGAGGTTGTCATGTCACGTGAGCCCTGCGCCCAATCAGCGATGGCGTCACTGTCCCCACCATTGGACAAGTCGAACATCAAGAGGAAATCAGAGAACAGCCGCAGTCCTGGCTTCCTGTTGATGTTCAATATGTCCAAAGGCATGGACAGTGACGCCATTGCTGGTTGGGCACAGGGCTCATGTGTTGTAACAACCTCACGTGAACACGAGTGCCTACAACTGCTGGAACGGCGCTGGCACCAGAGGTTAGTTTACGTGTTTTTATTTTAATGGGGCCAAAGATGAGGAATGAGAAGGGGTTGTCCAAGTAGTACACAACCCCTTTAAATCCACTATTCTTCTGAAAGCTTTCTTCTTGACCCTTTACAATCGGGTTTTGGGACTCAACGGGTATGTGCACACGTATAGTATTTATATCAGATTTGTCTGTTGAAAAAAGGAGAGTGTTGTCAAGAAAAATGCTGCTTAAAATACGTGCATTCTTTTGTGCATTTTTACTTGTATTTTTCCCCATTCATTTGAATGGATGAAAAATGCTGCAAAACAGCTGAAAGAATTGACATGCTGCAGATTTGAAGAAAAACGCTTTGATGTTTCAAATTTGCAAGGAAAAAATAAGCAGCATGTGTGTGGAATTTCAGAAATCTCATTTACTTTCTTGGTACTGTAAAACACTGCATTTTTTTCAGCGGCAAAAACAAGCCCTACAGATCCTGCCCTTTCTAAGGTCACTAATGATCTACTAACAGCTAAATCTTATAGTTGCTTCTCTCTTCTGATACATCTGTTCTGGACCTTTCGGTAGCATCAAGCACCCTAATAGACCACCAGCTCCAGTATATTCCATACTATTGCTCTTAAAGGGAAGCCATTATCAGAAATTGACCTATTCTTTGAATCAGGTTTATGTGTTACATGTATTTTGAAAACATTTTTATTCATGTTTTTTTCATATCACAATATTAAAAAAAATTGCAATCTTGCAATTTTTACACTTGTTCTTTCAGGAAGAGTTTTCAGTAGGTTCCCCATAAGCAGAGGTAGGAATACAGTAACGTATAACACTTCTATATATATGATAACACAGGATCCACCAATCACAATAGGTAATGTCACACCTGATCCTGAGTATAAAAAAAGTCGAGATCTAAAATTCAAACTGACCGACTCTGATCTCCCACAACATATTCCATTGTAGGAGAATTGGGAGGCCTCCATACACATTAGACTGTTGGCCAATTCCACTGATATTGGAAGATTTGGCCAACTTTAGTCTACAGTGTATGGAGGCCTTAATACCTAGACACCATGCCAACTCATGTGACGTTATATTTGACTCCGATTTTTGCTTTAAGAGTAACCGTTGTTTTAATTTTTATTTCATAAATCAATAGTACACATGAAAAAAGCAACTTTGTAATATATCTTATAAAAAAATTGCTTCTTTCTCCTCCTCGACTGATCATTCATTCTAAAAAATTCTCAATTCATGATGTAGGGATTCGCTTGCTTTCAGGCAGCCGATAGCATTCACACAGGTACAATGCCTCTTGGTGGAACAGGAATATTTATTAAGGCTATGTGCCCACGATGCAGAAATGAAGCAGAAAATTTCTGCAGCATTTCCGCATCTCCCTGGCAGAAAAAACGCATGCAGATTGTACATGCAGATTGTGCACGCGTTTTTCCTGCAGAATACATGCAGATCCACATGCGGGTTCACATGCGTTTCCGCATGCAGATTGACAAGCGCTTTCCAGGCGATAGCATCACTTGGAAAGTGCTTGACAACTAGGTCACACTGTATAAATCCATGCAAACAGCATGGATTTATACAGTGTGACCGTAAAAATAAAAAAATAAAACTATACTTTGCCGCCGCGTGTGCTGTCGCGCTCGTCCTGGCTTCTTCCGGGTTGCCGGCATCTCGCGAGACAGCCTGCGGTCACACGACTGCGACGTCATCTCAGGTCCTGGAAGGAGAAGCGCTGCAGGGGCCGCCGGACAGGTGAATATAAACCATATTTATTATTTTATTCTTTTTTTCACAGGTACAATGGTACCCAGGTCTGGATGAGAGTCTTCTCTGCTCCAGAACTGGGTACCAACTGCACATTGAAATGCATATTATCCGCGTGTACAAATGTACAGTCACCGATTCTATGCGTCTCAATGCAAGTCAATGGCGGCGCTTCCGCAAAATTAATGGACATACTGTGGATTTATTTGCGCTGCAGAAACGCTGCGGAAAAATCCGCAGCATGTGCATTGACATTGCGGAATGCCATTGGGGACCATGGGGTGCGGATTACCATGCGTTTTTGATGCGTTTCCGCTGCGGAAATTCCGCAGCATAAACGCATGAAAAGCGCATCGTGTGCACGCAGCCTAAAGGACATAAACTTCCACAGGACTTCAAACAAAACAGCCTTTCTGGCACCAAGATAAATAGAAATAAAACAGTCCATGCAGTAGGCGCAGGTATGTCAGTGTAGGGCTCACCTGAACAGAAAAAAGTACAGCTCTGAATCTCTGTCAGAGATTAAGTAAAAATCACAAGACTTCTCACCTCCACACATTGGTCCAAGTCCTTGAGGTGTTTCCACCTCTTCTCCCATACACAATCACTGAATAATGCAGCTAAACTGCCTTAAATAGGCTATTTTGAGGCCTGGAATCGGAAGTATGAGAACGGTCAGTCCCTCCCAGCTGTATGGCCATTACTAAAACCTGGACCCAAAATCCGGTCCAATTAAAAAAACACCTTTCAATACCATACGTGCTGGAGCCTGATTTTCCGGGTCTTATATCACCAAAGCATGGCACCTCAGTGACACATACCTCCCATCTAGGACCTGTCCAACTGCCACCTTACAGTGGGTAAAATCTATTCATTGGAAACAAAGTTTTACATCACTGAGATAGATGACAGCTACTACTGATAAGATTTTATAAAGACAGATGGAGGTAGGAGGAGTGAGAAGCTCCGCTTCTGGCTCCTCCATCCTTCCCCCTCCATTTACATAGAATCTGATTAGCAACTGCTATCTTATATAAATGTAATGTAATAATCTGTCTTCAAAGATTACACATTTAACTTGTGAATTGAGAATTTTGAAAATAAATTATCAGTCCAAGAAGAGAAAGAAGCAAATTTCTCTGATAAGTTGCTTATTTTCATGTGTACTATTGATTTATACAATAAAAATGATAACTACGGTTACTCTTTAACTTTCAATGTCACTTGCATGCTCATGTTATCTGCACCTCAAAAACATCTCCAGCGTCATCCTGTGTTTTTATTCTGATAATGTCCTGAGGCATCCTCTGTGATCTAAACCTCATTTTCCTGTCTGCAAGAGTCAATACTCTTCTCTTGCTGCTACGCCAGTTCTCTGGAATGCTCTAACCTGGACAATCAGGCTAATTGCTAGTATAGTTGTATCCACAGTTTTAACCTTCGCCTTTAACCCCTTAAGCCCCGGAGCATTTTCCGTTTTTGCATTTTCGTTTTTGCTCCCCTTGTTCCCAGAGCCATAGCGTTTTTATTTTTTGGTCAATATGGCCATGTGAGGGCTTATTTTTTGCGGGACGAGTTGTACTTTTCAACGCCATTACTAGTTTTACCATATCCTGTACGGGAAAACGGGAAAAAAATTCCAAGTGCGGTAAAATTGCAAAAAAAGTGCAATACCACAGTTTTTTTTTATTTCTTTTTTTTTACCACGTTCACTGAATGCTAAAACTGACCTGCCCTTCTTATTCTACAGGTCATTACGAGTTCATAGACACCAAACATGTATAGGTTCTTTTATATTTAAGTGGTGAAAAAAAATTCCAAAATTTGGTAAAAAAAAAAATAAAAAAATAGCGCCATTTTCTAAGACCCGTAGCGTCTCCATTTTTCGTGATCTGGGGCTGGTTGATGGCTTATTTTTTGCGCACCGGGCAAACGTTTTTATTGATAACATTTGGGGTAGATCCGATGTTTTGATCGCCCGTTATTGCATTTTATTGCAATTTTGCGGCGACCAAAAAACGTAATTCTGGCGTTTAGAATTTTTTTCTCGTTACGCCGTTTACAGATCGTATTAATTCTTTTTTTATATTGATAGATCGGGCGATTCTGAACGCGGCGATACCAAATATGTGTATGTGTTTTTTTTTTTTATATATATATTTTATTTTGAATGGGGCGAAAGGGGGGTGATTTAAACTTTTATATTTTTTTATTTTTTTTTATATTTTTAAAAACTTTTTTTTTTTACTTTTTGCATGCTTCTATAGTCTCCATAGGAGACTAGAAGCAGCAACTGTCCGATCGCCTCTGCTACATACAGGGGACGAGCAGGTCCCCTGCATGCAGCAGAAATGGTCCTGTGCTATGAGCGCCGACCACTAGGTGGCGCTCATAGCGACAAGATCATGACAACCACAGGTGTCTGCTGCAGACCCTGGGTTGTCATGCACGCCCATCGGCGACCCGCGATCACGTGACGGGGTCGCCAGTGGGCGGGGCTGATGACGCGCTACCCGGAAGCGCGCGTTAAATGCTGCTGTCGGAGATTGACAGCGGCATTTAACATGTTAACAGCCGCGGGTGGATCGCGATTCCACCCGCGGCTGTTGCGGGCACATGTCAGCTGTAAGAATCAGCTGACATGTGCTCCGTTCAGTGAGGGCTCAGCGCAGCAGCCCTCACTGAACGGGCAGTACGCAAATATGCGTACTAATACGTCCCCGGTAAGTAAGGGGTTAAACACATATTTGTAGGCAGAACTACATATCTACCGCATTTTTCGGACTATAAGACGCACCGGACCATAAGACGCACCTAGGTTTTAGAGGAGGAAAATACTCCTCCAGCGATGCGTCCTATCTGCCCGCACTGATCTCACCATGTGAGCCGCGCATGGCGTCACTATCATGCTCAGCTCACAAAGAGAGATCAGCTGCCGGAAGTCACTGCTCCCCAGGCTGGACTGTGTGTGCGGGGAGCAGTGACTTCATGCTCCTTAATAGCGGCACACAGTGCTGCTCCTGCTACTGCCGGGCGATCGCGTGTGCCCGCTATTAAAGGGCATGAATATAAACCCCTCACCATGCCCATGGTCGTGGAGAGAGGTTTAATATTCATGCCCTTTAACAGCTGGCACAGGCGATTACAGCAGCAGCAGGAGCAGCACTGCGGCTACACTAAGTGCCGCTATTAAGGACCATGAATATTCATTTTCTTTAGCAGCGGGCACAGTGTAGGCGGCAGCAGGCGGCTGCTGCCTCCTGTGCCCCGCTCCTCCACCTCTACCGCTCCCCCCACACCCCACACAGCATATATATATATATATATATATATATATATATACCCCCTCGCCCCCCAACATTCGGACTATAAGGTGCACCCCCCATTTTCTTCCAAAATTTCGGAGGAAAAAAGTGCGTTTTATAGTCCGAAAAATACGGTATCTTCTTTCCGTTTTCCCTTTGGGAAACTCCTGGACTGACAACTAAGTTACCATGTGGTAAATTCTAGTTTTGGTATAATTTATAGAAGTGGTGAAAATGACTAATAGAAGATATTTGAAATTAACAATCATTGTGGAACAAGGTGCTCATAATTTTATTTAAATTTCACATTAATTAATGAAATTAAAAAAAATGTTTTTTTTAGTCATGCCTTATGCTTACTTGGCCATTGGCCATACAGTACCTGTCAAACTTTTTCTTCTTTGATACTGCTAAAATAGCTCTGACAGCCATATTATCTTCATAATGTTGCAACTAAGTTGAAGAAGTATCAGAGTAACAGGCCCAAATTTCATTATGAGATCTAGTATCTCACAGTCTAGCTTTACTCTCCCTTAGTCATACACATCAGTGGCATAGCAGAGTTGGAGCCATAGCAGCTCCTATGGGGCACGCAGGGCCGTATTTGGCATTCATGCTACCCTAGGAATTTTAAATGGTCACACCCCCTACTGATAAGTCAAAATATGCGTATGTGCACATAATATACACTACCGTTCAAAAGTTTGGGGTCACCCAGACAATTTTGTGTTTTCCATGAAAACTCATACTTTTATTTATCAAATGAGTTGCAAAATGATTAGAGAATATAGTCCAGACATTGACAAGGTTAGAAATAATGATTTTTATTAGAAAGAATAATTTTCTCCCTCAAACTTTGCTTTCGTCAACGAATGCTCCCTTTGCAGCAATTACAGCAATTCTGAGCACATTGATGCAGGTCTGTATCCAGAGATCCCTACCGATTGCTCATAAGATCTCTTAGAAGTGTACAGCTTAGGAGATAGGATTCTGACTTTCTACTGCATCCGATCTGGGTGCACTCTTCTAAAAGGTCTTTTCTACTGTGATTGGGGGTCTCAGGACCAGATTCCCCACCAATCTGCTCAGAATTATTTGGCATAAAACATAAAAAAATCTCCCAAAAGTTTAGTTACTTTTTGAGGCGCATTTACAATGCTGCCAATAATCGTAAACCAATTGGTCTATCTAAACAGGCTGTCAATCACCGGATACACAAGCAAAATGTTGGCTTGTGAAATAATCTTTCAGGTTAGCTAAAGGGAGTCTGTCACCCCCAAAATGCCAATTAAACTGAATAACCATTTACATAGGGAACGTAACCCCTACAAAAATCATAAACAATTTAGTTTAAAGGAGACGTCCAATCTAGAATGACAAGTTTGCAGTCACTCTGTGTGACTGCAGACTTGTGAATCCTCCCAGGGCAGGCACTGTGCCTTGAGAGGATTCACTGGTGTCTGTGCCGGGAATGGCGGTCAGTTATGCAATATGCATACTCTCAGACAGAACCCGTCTAGTGGGTGCCATCTAGCCAGGAGTTTGCATATCGCATACTTGACCAATGTTTCTGCCCAGACACCGGTGAATCCTTGCAGCTCACAGTGCCTGCGCTGGGAGAATACATAAGTCTGCAGTCACACAGAGTGACTGCAGACTTGTCATTATAGACTGGACAACCCTTGCTCAAAAAATCTACTTTTTCATATGCAAATGAGGGGGCTTCAGCGCATCCTTGGCATGGTCTATGCCTTGGTGCACCCTTATGCTCTTATATTTGCATATGAAAGCCAGTCCCTTTTCTTGATTGACAGCACTTAGTCTAAAACCACTTTGTGTTCTGCACTTGTGATAAGAATTGACACCGGATGAGTACAGCAGGGCATTCCAAGTTCCAGCGCGGGTGTGCACAATGTGGCTGTGGGCATGTACTGATGCCGGATTCCTGTGTGCCTGCAGCCGCCACTTTTGCCCCAAAAGAGTAGCAAGCAAATTGCTTCAGTGAGGAGTAGATGGCCTTGTGATATGCACATGCTTTCTGCTCATTGAACACCCCTTCTCTCTACTGAAGCCATTCAAAGGACAGCCAAAGACAGACAAAAATCAGATTCCATCTATGAAGTGTGTCAGTTTCTTAATCTGTTCATGTTCAACTTTCTGGGGAGCACCAACCACAGCCTCCCAGACACTGATCAGAGAGGTGACTGTTTTCCTTCACCGTAAATCTCTCATTTAAGAATGGCCCACAAGAGCTCAATAGAGTTTAGGTCAGGTGAGGAAGGGGCCATGTAATTATTATTCTTTCATATTTAACCCCATAACGCTCAATGACTGATATGGCACGGCATGAGCAGGTGTAAGTTAATGCTCATTGCCGTGCAGTGTCCGTCATAGCTTTGAACTGGGACAGCGTGTAAACACAATGTGCCAGTTCAGTTGTCTGTGACACCTGAGCTTCATGAGAAGGGGTGCAGGGACCCATGCCGTCGGTCCCTGCACCCAGATTGCTGCAATCGGTCAGTCAATCTGACTGACCAATCACAGCATGATGGAGCAGGAGACGCTGAAATTTCAGCGTCTGCTGCCCGATCAGTGCCGGAGCTCAGCGCTGCCAGTGGCTGAGTTGCGGCACTAAACAGCCAGGAGCGGTGTCAGCGCCGCCCCTGGCTGTTAACCCCCTGAATGCTGCGATCGAGCGCGATCGCAGTGTTCAGGAGGCAGGCAGAGGGCTGGGAGCTCCCTCTGCCTTCAGGTCGGCACCCCCGTGACGTCATCGCGGGGGCCCGACCGTTGCCATGGTGACCAGTGGTCGTCATGATGACCCCCAGATCACCAAGCTACGGAAAGCTCCTGAGTAGTGTGAATGTGGACAGAGCAGGAGAAATTGCCATACACACAGCAGGGGAACAGCTGACGTTACTGAACCCCAATAACACGGCAGCAAGTGTTGACTGTGCAGACGGCACTTCTGAACGCCAACTGGCGGTGTTGGAGCTCAGGGATAATACTGAAAACAGAGGAGCCAGAGGTGTAATTGGAGCAAGTTTTAAATCTGTAGTACAGTGGATGTGGACAGAGCAGGATAATTTGCCGGACACACAGCTGGGGATCAGCTGGCGTTACTGAACCCCAATAACACGGCAGCAAGTGTTGACTGTGCAGACGGCACTTCTGAGCAGCAACTAGCGGTGTTGGAGCCCAGGGTAAATACTAAAAACAGAGGAGCCAGATGTGTAATTGGAGCAAGTTTTAAATCTGTAGTACAGTGGATGTGGACAGAGCAGGATAATTTGCCGGACACACAGCTGGGGATCAGCTGGCGTTACTGAACCCCAATAACACTGGAGCAAGCGTTGACTGTGCAGACGGCACTTCTGAGCAGTAACTAGCGGTGTTGGAGCCCAGGGTAAATACTAAAAGCAGAGGAGCCAGAGGTGTAATTGGAGCAAGTTTTAAATCTGTAGTACAGTGGATGTGGACAGAGCAGGAGAATTTGCCGGACACACAGCTGGGGATCAGCTGATGTTACTGAACCCCAATAACACGGCAGCAAGCATTGACTGTGCATATGGCACTTCTGACCATCAACTGGCGGTGTTGGAGCTCAGGGATTACAGTTCAGGTGGTAGAAACATGAACACAACAGGAGACCTGGATACTGTTGCCAACCAATTATTTATTCTGGAAGAGGACTGGCAAATTCATGCGAAATCCAGGCATTGTTCATTTTGAGAAAAGTAAGCCGGTCAACGTTATCGGAGTATAGTCGCATGCGACGGTCTGTTAGTACACCACCTGCGGCACTAAAGACGCGTTCCGATAATACACTAGCAGCAGGGAAAGCTAGCACCTCCAATGCATACTGGCTAAGCTCTGGCCAAGTATCCAGCTTAGAGACCCAAAACTTGAAGGGGGAAGAGCCGTCTGGGAGTACACTGAGAGGGCAAGACATGTAGTCTGTCACCATCTGACGGAAACGTTGCCTCCTGCTGACTGGAGCTGTCTGTAATGGTGTAGACATTTGTGGCGGCGGGGACACAAAACTTTGCCACATTTGGGCCATACTGGTCTTGCCTTGTGCTGAGGCGCTGCTTCTGCTCCCTCTTTGTGCAGAGCTTCCTCCACTGCCTCGACACACTGAGCTGCTTTGTAAAGCACTAGCAGCACTGCTCTCGGTTGGAATGGAGAACATGATGGAATGCACCCGTGCGTCTTGGTACTCCCGCATTTTACGCTCCCGGTTCAACGGTGTTATGAGGCTTTGTAAGTTGTCCCGGTAGCGAGGATCTAGGAGGGTGGACACCCAATAATCAGCCGTGTTGAGAATGTGGGCGATGCGGCGGTCGTTTCTCAGGCACTGCAGCATGAAATCAACCATGTGCTGCAGACTGCCAACTGGCCAAGAAACGCTGTCCCCTGCTTGAGGCGTGATCTCTGCCTGCTCTGCATCACCTCACCCTCGCTCTAGATACTGACTACTAGAGCATTGTGTACCTCCCTCCTCTGGACAGATGTCTTCCTCCTCCATTGACTCCTCATCATCCTCCTCACAAAGTGTCGCCTGCCTAGGCCTTTGTGAGGAACCACGTTGCGCAGACTGTACAGAAGCAGATGGCATTTGTGACTCCTCATCCTCCACCTCTTCCCAAACCTCGTCCCTTAGTGCTTGCAGTGTTTTTTCAAGCAGGCAGATAAGGGGGATAGTCATGCTGACTAGTGCATCATCTGCACTCGCCATCCGCGTGGAATAATCGAAGGCACGCAAAACGTGGCAAATGTCCTTCATAGAGGCCCACTCAGTGGTGGTGAAGTGTGAACGGCGCGCACTGCGATTTGTTTGCGCCTGCTGCAGGTGGTACCCCATTACTGCTGCCTGCTGCTCACACAACCTCTCCAACATATGTAACGTTGAATTCCACCTGGTGGGTAGGTCACATATGATGCGATGTTCCGGAAGACCTAATTGGCGCTGCAGAGCTGCAATGCGCGATCTTGCATTGCTGGAACGCCGCAAGTGAGCGCACTCTTTGCGGACCTTGTGAAGCAGTGCATCAAGATCCGGATAGTCCCTCAAAAAACTCTGCACGACCAAGTTGAGCACATGTGCCAGACATGGGATGGGAGTGAGGTTGCCTAGGCCAAGAGCTGCCACCAGATTTCGGCCATTGTCACACACTACCATGCCTGGCTGGAGATTCGCTGGCACAAACCACACGTCTCTCTGCTGCTTGATGGCATTCCAGAGCTCCTGCGCTGTGTGGCTTCGATTCCCCAAAGAAATAAATTTTAATACGGCCTGTTGATGTTTGGCCACGGCTGTGCTCATATCGGTCATCATAACAGGTAACCCGTTCACGGGTCGATGTGGAGGTAGACTGTGACGCCTCCTGCAGTGCTGATTCAGAGGAACTGGAGTATGAGGAGGAGTCAATGTGTACAGACTGGATTCCTGCAATCCTTGGAGTTGGCAGAACACGAACAGCACCACTCTCAAGATCTGTACCCGGCTCCACAACATTTACCCAATGGGCAGTGAGGGAAAGGTATCGTCCCTGTCCATGCTTACTGGTCCACGCATCGGTGGTCAGGTGGACCTTGCTACTGACGGCGTTTTGTAGCGCATGTTTAATTTTTCCCTCCACATGCAGTTGCAGGACAGGGACGGCTTGCCTGCTGAAATAAAAGCGGCTGGGCACGTTGTATTGTGGGACTGCCAATGCCATAAATTTACGGAAGGTGTCAGTCTCAACCAGCCTGAATGATAGCATTTCAAGGGCCAGTAGTTTAGCAATGCCAGCATTCAGAGCCTTTGCTCGGGGGTGGTTTGCCGAGTATGGGTGCCTTTTCTCCCATGCCTGTGCTAACGATGGCTGTAGACTGGCCTGGGAGTGTGAGGATGACAGGGAAAGTGGTGCTGTGGGTGGAATTACACTGTGTCTCTGTACAACAGTGCCAGAGGTTCTTCCATGGCGATCCTGTGAGGAAGCTGAACCAGCTGTGTGTGAGCTGGAGGAAGAGGCTACAACACGAGATGAAGAGGTGGTAGGTGGCGCTGTAGGTTGACCTAGGTCTTCAGTGTGTTTTTGTAACTCCACCACGTGCTTGGTCTGCACATGTTTCCACATATTTGTGGTATTGAGGTTGCTGACACTTTTCCCTCTTTTCACCTTCTGATTACACAGCTTGCATTTGCAAATGTCATCTGCAACTGTGTCAAAAAAGGACCAGGCACTGCATGTCTTGGGAGCGCCCGCTTTGGATTTTGGAAGAGCCATGCTCCTAATGGGTGCCGAAGTGGAGGCTACAGGCAACCAAGTCTGCCCCCTCCCTCTCCCTCCTTTTTGGGCCGTTCAGGAAATCTCTTCCTCAGAGCTGCTCCCACCACATTCCTGTCCCTCACGCCATGATGGGTCAAGGACCTCATCATCTACACCACCCTCTTCAAACAACTGCTTCTCCTGGGTAGTCTCGACAGCACAGTACGCACCAGAAAGTGGCACCTGAGTCTCATCATCAGATGCGTACTGAGGTGTGCTGCTGACCATAGGCACTGGCCCACCCGCCTCTTCAGATTCACAGAGACAAAACGGTTGTGCATCACTGCATACTACCTCTTCTTCAAATTCTAGAATTCTGCTTGGCTGGCCTCCTCTTTCCAAGCCAAGAGATTTAGAGAACAGAAGTAGAGATGGCTCCTGTCCAGGACTGCCTGGGCAATTTGGCAGGTGGTGAAGAGACAGATGGGTGCTCTTCAGTGCTCAGGACCTGAGAGGATCTGGAACAAATTGAAGTCGATGCGTTAGCTGCCATCCATCCGACAACGGCTTCAATTTGGTCCTCCCACAGCAGTGGGGTACGGCTAGCTCCTACAAAGCTGCGCATAAAGGACTGTTCCCTCGTAAAACTGGGGGATGCTGAGTCACTGGTGCCCGCAGCAGGCACAGAATCCCCACGTCCTCTCCCTGCAGACACAGAATCCTCACGTCCTCTCCCTGCAGAAACTCCACGACCACATGCCTTACTCCCTGCCTTCTTCATCTTGGTAGACTGATAAAGATAGGCAGAAAAGTACTAAGGGCTTAGTGTGCTTATTCCTGAACAGCTGCTAACAGGTATAAGAAACACTAATTTTATAAAGTGTGGACTAGACTTTAATATGAGCTAATGTGGCCTACACAATTGTAAAGTGGAGTGTTTGGTGAACTTTATTTAGTTGTTTTTTGTCACAAAAAGACACTGGATGTGCCCAAAGATGTAATACCGATAGTATCACAAACTTTTTGCAGCTATTACAATGCAGGAAGGTAACCTACAATGCAATAGATGAGGCTACAAAAAATAGGCTAATACTAATCTGGCTGGGGCTGCAGGGCACAATGCTGCAGAAAGGCTCCTCTATCTACTCCTATATAGTGTGTCTGGAACCAATGTAGCTGAATACGGATGGAACCACCACACTAATAGGAGAAATCAGGAAAAATTATCAATTAGCAAAAAAGGACAATGTATGAGGCAGTGACACACACTGAGTGCACTACAACCAGACGTGGTTGAAGCACACACTACAGGGTGAGCTGCACTTACACACCAGACCTTGCAGACAGCGGTGAACAGTACAGATGCAGAGCACTGTGCGCTAGCGCTGCAAGACCAAAAAAATTTCTCTATCTACTCCTATATAGTGTGTTTGGAACCAATTTAGCTGAATACAGATGGAACCACCACACTAATAGGAGATATCAGGAAAAATTATGAATTGGCAAAAAAGGACAATGTATGAGGCAGTGACACACACTGAGTGCACTACAACCAGACGTGGTTGAAGCACACACTACAGGGTGAGCTGCACTCACACACAGAGACCTTGCAGAAAGCGGTGAACAGCACAGAGAACTGTGCACTAGCGCTGCAAGGCACAGCGATTTATAAAGTAGCTTGGGTAAAGCAGAATAGAGCAAATAGGTAGCTAAAACTGTCCCTCAGAACAACAGCGTCCTATCCCTAACTGAATTCACAGCAGAGTGAGCTCAAAATGGCGGCGGCGGCTTTTATAGTGCATCATGACATCATTTCAGCAGCCAATCACAGCCATGCCATTAGTTAACATGCCTACATGCCTAACAGGATGTGCCCACACTTCTTAGGATCCTCATTGGCTGAATAAAATGAAACTGGCTCATTGCATTATGGGAACTTCCGATTCCGGTATACGATATTCTAAAAGTATCGGAATTAAGTATCGGAATTCCGATACCGCGAATATCGGCCGATAACCGATATTTCAGTATCGGAATGCTCAACACTAATTATGACAGCACTGGAGGATATTGGCTTCCTGGTCACTTCACTTATGATCCTTCTCAAATTTTAGCCTGTTAATTAAGTTTTTTTTCTAAACACATTT
The DNA here is from genome assembly GCF_046119375.1 of Phyllobates terribilis. NCBI lineage: Eukaryota > Metazoa > Chordata > Amphibia > Anura > Dendrobatidae > Phyllobates > Phyllobates terribilis. Next base: position 231,632,699 of record NW_027362765.1, read on the forward strand.
TTTGCGATCCTGTTGACTGCAGCAAAACATTTGATGGTTCTGTGATCACGTCCCAATATCTTAGCAATTTCAAGAGTGTTGTATTCCCCTGTAAGAGTTTTAACAATTTTTGACATTTCAGAGTCAGTTAAATCTTTAATTTTGCATGAGGAAAACAAGCTGCCTATTAACTCTGCCCACCTTGATAAAGGGTGTTGATATCCTTAGGCCTCACTCCAGTTTATTACACAAATACACATGCTCCATCCAATAAGCATTCAAGTTTATACAGTTTGGAGTTGGAAAATCTGCATAAAAATGATGATGTGGTCAAAATCCTCTTTTTCTAATGTGCATACAGTGTACGTACTAAGTGTTTAACTATCAAAATGGAAGGTAAAGTAACTTCAACAGGACCCTTCAACTGAAGGGACCCAAGTACATTGTTGAAGGAGCATCCAGGTGCGTGACAGCAGGAAGACCAGAGTCTAGTTTTTAAATAATTATTATTTGATATATTTTACAAGCCTTCAAAGATATGAGTATATTTTACAATTATTTTCTAAAAGATTACGACTCCATTGGATCACTTCCTTTACCGTGAGCTTTATGTTCCTTCCTTTGTGTCTTACTTCTGTGGCAGGACAGCTGTGGGCATGTTTATGCCACTGAGGTACAATATTTTATGCAACCAGCGAATGTCTGCAGCCGAGAAAGACACATTTTGTTGGCTTTGGTTAAAAACTCGGAATAAGGCCTGGCTGCTTTAACTGCGGTAGGTAAAGGGGTGCCCTCATTCCACTCATCCAAATTTGGGCTGGCCAAATAATAATAAAAGGAACCCCAACATTAGACTCATGTTGCCTGAACCACGGCTATGTTATTGCAGCCATGTATGTCTTACTGTGAGATACTCTGACGTTTCAGAGAAAACATACTTTTATAAGCTGGCTGGGGTATATGTGTCTCTGATGACTAGTGCAAGAGGTCGATCTCCTGGAGGCTTCTCTCTGCCCCTGTTCTTTTAGACTGGCAGGACTCTTCCTGTGGATGGATGGAGCTTCAGAGGAGCCGGGGCTGGAAAGGACATGGCAATGCCCGCTCATCAAATTCATCAATAGTGGAACCCTTTTTTTCCCTCAGAAATGTTACTCTAGTTCCTGACTGTAGAAAACTCTGGTTTTCTACATGTCTTTTGGAATTATATGGGCACACTCTCGCTTATGCATGCTGACATGCCCTAGCTTAACATAATTTTGGGAAATTTTTATCTAGTTCCTGACTGCAGCAGCATTTTTGGGGATGCACAAGGAGGCGCACATCACTGAATTCATTAATTGGTGTTTGCCTCTTAATGAATTTGGCGCATCCTACTCCAAAGCACTGCTTCAGTCAGACTGGTGAGAACAACATCATTTTTAATTAATTGGACCCATAGTTTTCTTTGAAACAAAACTCTTTCAGTGAAACGTTCACAGCTGCTAAAATGCTGCCAATATCTGATTCACACTGCCCATGGGTCAAGGCAACAGGAATCTCAGGTCAGGTTGGAATTTCAGCTGAGACTTACGCTCTGCTCACATCTCTATTTGAGAGTTCCATTTTAGGAACAGACACATAGAATTCATGCCTAAAATGGACCCATTTGATAACTGATACAATCGGAAGAAGAGGGGCCCCATTGATTATAATCTGGTTTCCTTTGAACTTTTTCTTCCATTCTAAAAAAAACCTGACACTAACCTATAATAATCAATAGGATTTCTCAGCTTCCATTTGCATCTGAAGTTGTGTTTCGGGAGCATGAGCGCTAGACCCAGGGCTTCATAGTCAGAGACTCTGAAATGGTTTAGTAAGTGGCCAGATGGCTGAGGATTTATTTTGCTTTTATTTTGCGATGCATGAAGAAAAAAAAAGCTGAATGAAGACAGTTTCCAACCTAATCCACATTGTTGGAGTGAAAGGTGTTGTGCCACCTGGCTTACTGTATAATGGGGATCCCATGACCTTATTGACCCCCGAGTTGTTACTCTTGTTGAATTCTTCTGTACTTATCATATATGAGGGTTATGATAGTTTATCTGTTGGTTTAACGTATCTCTGCTGAGATAAGATAACATGGATTCCGATCATATGATCTGACATAGTCACACTGTATGTAACAAATCTGCAGCACTTTTTTCCATAAACTTACTTTGCTTTCTTTTCTTCATAGGGATTGTAGCCAATTTTCTGATGTGTTGATAAGTTTAGTATGATTCCAGTTATAGATATTAAAGTGCTTAATGGTTTCTCTGCATATGACTGATAACGGAGGTTGTCATGTGCGTTTGCCTATAAAGACCTATTTCTTAAGTGTCCAAGTCATAGTGTGCCAAGACCAAGACCGCGACATGGTGAGGATTATAGACATTTTGCCAGACACCTATGGCAGCTGTTGACTCCAAGATGTCAGCGGGGATATGAGAACAAAGGATCCAACATGCCTTTCATCTTTCCACCAGTCATCTGCTGTTATATTGTATATGCAGTCTTATCTGTGGGCCAGAAGATATGCATCAGGGAGAACTGAGCAAATTAACATACAGGTTTGTGGAAAATGATTTAGTATAATTTGTTATACAGTACATAGGAATCCCTGCTCTTTTTATGCTTAGGAGTCCAGTGGGCGGTCCTATTCATTGATTCATAGCTATGCCTATATAGGGAATGCTGCTAATCACTAAATAAGATCCCACTCAACTCCTAAGCATACAAAGAATTAATAAAAAGTTATACTAAATCTTTTCCTACAAAACTTTATATCAATCTGCTCTACGTCTTTTACCACTTGCAGCTCTAAAACCATATTCACTGTGACGAGGGCCAGCTGGCAGACCCCCATACACATGAGATTGTCAACTGACTTTTGTCTTGTGTATGGACCACTCAAAAGCGCCTATAGGTATGGGATTGTCTGCTGATCCAACCAAAACTGAAGGGATCTGACAACAAATATATAATATAGCTATGTGTATGCCTGACTTACTGGCCAAAACTTGGATTGTAAAGTTGACTTTCCGAGTGATGTTTGAGTCTGTATGAAGATGTAGCTTGGTTGTGATTTAATCATCTTTCAGCCATTTTTCTTCTCTATTTTACTATGTGTTACAGATATTACCACTATTTCTTTGTGCACTGTTTCTGGGGGTGCTTCCAACATTTTCTGCTCCTGAAGCAGATCAAATCACCGATCTCCCTGGTCTAACTAACCAAGCCTCATTTCGACAGTTTTCTGGATTCTTGAATGCATCAGATGGAAAACGCTTCCATTATTGGTGAGTTATCGTTGACTATAATTACCTATCCAGACCTGTTCTCCATATGTGATCACCTTCATTTTCTCTACAGGTTTGTGGAGTGTCAGACTGATCCAAGCTCTTGTCCTTTGGTCTTGTGGCTGAATGGAGGTCCGGGCTGCAGCAGCCTTTCTGGTTTATTAACTGAGCATGGTCCTTTCCTGGTGCGTCCAGTAGATCATTGTAGATAGTGGACTATTGGTATTTTTCTTTCTAAGATTATAGATTTAACATTTTTCTATTTGCCTTTATGATAGATTAACCCAGATGGCAGAACCCTGGAGAACAACAGATATTCTTGGAATAAGGTGATAATTTTCATAATCTTTTACGCAATTTAGTTAGTTATACATTGAAATCTGCACTATTATATGTGGTGTTCACACCACACATAATCTTAATTTATTTAGTATATCTTCATTTATTTAGTATAAAACATGATTTCCCAGGGACGGTGCTATACATAACAAGCGATGATACTATGGAACAATGGGACAGAACTATACATAACAAAAAAAAGGACGCTATGTAATAAGGGAGAGCATCATATATAAAAGAGGATGCTATGTAATAAGGGATGGTGCTGTACATAACAAGGGAGGATGCTATGTAATTCGAGACAGTGCTATACATAATAAGAGGGGAAACTATGTAATAAGACATGGTGCTATACATAACACGAAAGTACAGTATATACTAAGGGATGGTGCTATGTATAACTGCGGGAAGCTGCTTTACATAGCAAGAGATTACACTATATACTAAGGGAAGCTGCTATACATAATAAGTGAGAACACTATATACTAAAAGGACCGCACTATACATAATATGGCTACATTTATACATCAGTGTGAAGTGTGCTACCTGATTTTTTCTCAGTCAGCACACAGACCCATTATGTTCTATTCTGAGCCTCAAAATTGTATTAGAGTAGGACATGCTCTGAGATTCACGGATCAGATGTGTGAATGGATCTCTGAAACTCCATGGGTCCATGTGCCCTCTGATAAAAATATAGGGCAGCACACAGACATTTCACATGAATGTGTGAATGTACAATAAGAGAGGTTGCTTTACAAACAATATGATTATTCCCATAATCTCTCTACAAATTATTTAGAATACATCTATCCAGATACATCCAGTGACTGACCAGAGACATCTCATTTAATTAGAGTCTTTCTCTGTTTTTTCTTCTCCATCTGGTCAGACCTTCATATTGACATTTTCCAACCATGACTCATCTTGTCACACTGATCACTGTGGCCTTGAAAATAACAAACTCACATATACTAAATATATACATTTACCTCATGAATTAAGAAAAACCCACACTGTGCCCCTGAATACAAATATGTAGAGCACCAATAAAATACAATTAGCCATGCACAATTCATAGAATCATAGAATCATAGAATGGTAGAGTTGGAAGGGACCTCCTGGGTCATCTGGTCCAACCCCCTGCTCAAAGCAGGATTCACTAGATCATCTCAGACAGATGTCTGTCCAGCCTCTGTTTGAAGACGTCCATTGAAGGGGAACTCACCACCTCTCGTGGCAGCCTGTTCCACTCATTAATCACCCTAACTGTCAAAAAGTTTTTTCTAATATCTAATCTGTGTCTCCTCCCATTTAGTTTCATCCCATTGCTTCTAGTCTTTCCTTGTGCAAATGAGAATAAAGATGATCCTTCTACAATGTGACAGCCCTTGACATATTTGTAGACAGCTATTAAGTCTCCTCTCAGTCTTCTTTTTTGCAAGCTAAACATTCCCAAATCCTGCAACCGTTCCTCATAGGACATGGTTTGCAGACCAGTCACCATTCTGGTCGCTCTTCTCTGAACTTGCTCCAGTTTGTCTATGTCTTTCAAAATATAAATTGATAAGCTAGCACTGTGCCACCATTAACTATAATTTCAACTGCCTAATAAATATGAATTAGTCACTGTGACTCTCTCCCTCGTGTCATTCTCAGTCCCTCTGCTGTGTCCTCTATCCCCCTCCCTGTATAATGTTATCACCCACTCTCACAATTTATTATGTCACTGTATAGTGTCACCTTCTATCTCCTAATTCATTATAAGTTCCTGAATAGCATTATCTTCCGCCCCTTAATTCATTATAAGCTGCTGTATGGTGTTCTCTACTACCCCCAAATTCATTAGTCCCAATATAGCATCCTCCCTATTCTCAATTTATTATAAATCTTTGTAGTGTCCTCTTCACCCCTATACATTATATGTTCCTGTATAGCGTCATCTCCCAACCCCCCAGTTGATTATAATTCTCTGTATAACATCCTCCACATCTCACAATCCATTATAAATCCCTCTTCTCCCTCCCATTCATTATAAGTACCTGTAAAGCTTCCTCATATCGTGTTTTCTACCTTCAACCCCATTGTGCTGTCCCCCACTGTGTTACCTCTCCAGACGATCCCCTACGACTTTGCTACCTTCTTCAAGTCCTGAATTTTGAATAACTGTATAGTTCTATACTACTTAAGTATCTGTTGGACAGTATATATTTCGGGAGCATACCATATGAATAGAGTCAAACACAAACAAATAAGGGTAGAGTATGAATAGCTCATATAGAATTTGACATGGCTGACTGTAAAACCTTCTTTTATATTTTAGATTGCAAATGTTCTGTATCTGGAATCTCCTGCCGGAGTTGGATTTTCCTATTCTGATGACAAAAATTATGTAACAGGTGACGCACAGGTATAATTATTATAAGAAAATGGCATATTATTTAAATGAGATTTTGTTTAAAATATTTTTTGTACTTTTAAAAATCAATCTTGAAATCTTAGTTTTCAGACTAGCAACACAATAAACTGATATTTTTTGTCTGTAGCTCCTTTCTTTGCAGCAGAGGATTGGGGGTTTACTGACAGCTGTACAGTACTGCTGGAGACCTGCAGAAGGCAGACTAGTAACTCTATACTTTCCAGAGTCGGCAAACTTTCTGGACACTGGATAAGCCTCTAATAAAGCAGTGTTCCCTGAATGTTTTCTGTGCAAGGTATAGACATGCTGCGTGATAAAGCATAGCCCATCCGTCCAGTTATACATTCAAGAGTCAAGAACAGGGCACTGAAAAAAGTATGATCTGCAAGAGGGGAGAAGTTTATGCTTTAAAAATAATTCAGGGGCTGGGAACAGGGCACTGAAAAGGGCATAGTCTGTAAAAGGGGAAAGCTTACGCTTTAAAAATAATTCAGAAACGCACTCTGCAAGCACACTCCCAACTCTGGGAGGAAAATTACCAAAAGTTGTGAAGAATGCGAAAAACTGTACAAAAAGATAAAGCTTTGTATGCAATATGCATCTCCTAATTTATACAAGTTTATATATTGTACTCCATCATTTTCTGGAGACTGAAATATTGTGTGAAAGTTTTACTTAAACTTTTACTGCTCCTTTTTTTCCTCTCCCTGCACCCACTCCTGAGTGTCTATCACATTTCATATATATATTTCATCCTACATATGGTGTTCTTACTTCCAGTTGAGTCTCATGTTTTCTTTTCTTGAGTCCAAGATTTTACCCTGCCTTTTATTCTTCTGCACTCTGCTTATGAATCCCATGATACAGCATCAAATGATCAGCTACGAACTGCACCATCGTCACCTGCTGTGGAGATCATCTGATTCCTTCCCTCTAAATTCTCCTAAATAAACTAATAGATTATATGTATAAAGATATCCTTCATTATAATTGTGTGATAGGTGCTCACTACTCATCATCAGTAAAGCCCCCTTCACACGTCCGTTTTTAATTTCCGTATGCTGACCGTTTTTAAAGGGCCGCAAATATGGACATACGCACACCCATTGATGGGTGTACACACGTCAGGTTTCTCACCTGGACCTTGTGCCCGTGAGAAAAACTCACAGACATGTCAGGGTTTTTTTGTAAAGCATGCACAAAATGCATGATGCACATGTGCATTCTGATGACACGCATGATATCCGTGTGTCATCAACGTGACATGTACCAGCGCCTGGGAATCAGCGTACTGTTCGCGCTGATCCCCGGCGGCTGCTTAAGGCAGCTCTCATCATTGTCCCCTGCTTGCGTTGAGATCAGCATCAGCAAGAGACAATGTTGAGAATTGTAGGCAGCCCCCGCTATCTACAGCAAGTGTAAAATTAAGAATACAATTTTAAAAAAACACTGTCCGACATACTGTCCCACGCTGTAATCCATATCTACGATAACTGGTTTACAACCTGAACAGTGCCAAGATGCGACCATCCAAGCTGTAAGCCAGGACACAATGAGCTGCTACTAGCACAGCTTGAGTGACAAGCGGTGACGTAATAGAGGTTACTGCCGGTCACTGAAGGTGCGTTCCCATAGGTAGTTCACTGTGAGCCAGGACTATGAACTGTGGGTACTACCTCTTATCAGGCTATAAATATCAGCCCCAACTATCCACTTTCCCTATGCTGGTTAATAAAATGCCATTTTTTTCTGAAATTTAATAATTTATTAAAAAATTACTTGCACAGTGAGCTACAATCACAAAGCACTGATTACATATCTAACTCACATATTTCTATCTATCTATCTATCTATCTATCTATCTATCTATCTATCTATCTATCTATCTATCTATCTTCTGTTCTCTCTCCTGCAGGTCCTGTGTTGTTAAACTTCTTGCAATTAAACTTTAAAAATAAATTGTTTAAATAGTATCCTTTTTTTTCCTGGACAAAACACGGATGCTGCATACGGACACACGGATGGCACACGGCACACGGAAAACACACGGATGTCACATACGGATGGCATACGTACACGGACCACAGATCTCACCAGTACTGTTTTTTCCTGTACAGGAATCATCAGGATGTGTGAAGGAGGTCTAACTGTGATAGTAGTTTCTGTCTACCTTCGATTGAACTTCAGTGATACATTCCATGCAATTTCATTTTACAGACAGTTCTGGTAACTAAGATAGTGTCCCCCCACAGAGAACTCAATGTCAGGGGCCGACATACCATTGGCACAACCTATGCTGCTGCGCAGGGTCCTAATAGTTTAAGGAGCCCACTTAGATTGCACGTAAGGTTATATATCACAATTATGAATAGCAAAAAAACTAAGTTCTTTATGATGAATTATGGGATAAGAGATGGTCTATATACATTTCTTGTGCAAAGGCATCTGCATAACGACATGTTATTAACCAGAGTGCCCCTTTACTCAATGAAATACATAAAAGACTCTGATCATATACAGCACTGCTGATTAAGAACTCGGCAAGATCACAGTATTATGAGCCTGCGAAGACATGGAATGTGCCCCCGGTGTACATAGACTGCAGGTTGAGGTCTATGACACTTCTCTGCTCTGTAGCTTGCACAATCTCATATAGTGTAAGTAGGTTGTACTGTATGTGCTACTTGACATATTTTCCCCTCTTCTTTTCCAGACTGCTCAGGATAACTACCAGGCACTGAAAGATTTTTTCCGCCTGTTCCCAGAGTTTACTAACAATGACTTTTACTTAACAGGGGAGAGTTATGGAGGCTTTTATGTTCCTTGTCTAGCACTGGAGGTTACAAAGGACAGCTCTATAAACTTGAAAGTAAGAAAACATCTTATATGTACCTTTATATTAGTATAACATATATGTGCTATCACCATGGTCAACTACATACAGATCTGCAGACAAGTAAAGAGTTTTATAAAGCCTCCGTCACACTAAGCGAGATCACTGCTGAGTCACAAGTTTTGTGACGCAGCAGCGGCCTCATTAGCGATCTCTCTACGTTTGACACTTAGCAGCGACCAGGCCCCTGCTGTGCGATCGCTGGTCGTGTCGGAATGGTCTGGACATTTTTTTGATCGTTGAGGTCCCGCTGGGTAGCATGCATCGGTGTGTTTGACACCTTACCAACGACCTCAGACACAGAAACACATAGGCGTGCATCGTTATACAGATCGTTAAGGGTCGCTGCATCGTTGCTGCGTCGTTGGGAAGATCTGACTGTTTGACATCTCACCAGCGACCACATAGCAACGCAGCAACGATCCATGACTGGTCGTATCATTGTCGGGATCGCTGTAGCGTCGCTTAGTGTGACGGGGCCTTTAAGGTAAAAAAATGATTAGAACATGATAAGACAGTGCACACTTTCACAAGTGTTTGCATAAGTTTTCATGTACCAGTAAAAGCTATAAAATTTTGGTCCAAAAAGGCAAGTAGCTCCATTCATTTTGCCTCCATATAGGAAGCTGTTTAAAGGGAATCTGTCATCTAGTCTGAGAACAATATAATATAGGGTCAGAGACACTGATTCTAGCGATGTGTCACTTACTGGACTGCTTGATGTAGATTTGATAAAATCACTGTTTTATCAGCTGGAGTTAATCACTAGAGGACTACTAAATCTGCTGCCAGGTAGTCCTCCATTTACGTGAGCTCTGTATAACCTCGCCCCCACCACTGTTTGGCAACTTTCTGCCTATGCACAGTGAACACAGTAAGCTGCTAATCAGTGGTGTGGGCTGGGCTATACAGAGCTCAGCATTCAGAGAACTGGTAGATCTGCAGACGATAAAACAGGGATTTTATCCAAACTCCAGCAAGCAGCCCAGGAATTGATATGTCTCTGAAATCAGGGTCTCTGGCCCTACATCATACTGCTCTCAGATGAGGTGACAAATTCCCTCTGAATTCTGTATATTGTGTCATAGACTCACATGTAGCTCAGTTACTTTTAATAGTATATTTGTATCTAATATTTATATATACAATCAGCATGTGACCTTTCCTATAACAATTAAAGGAGTATTCTTAGATCAGACAAAATTAGACCAGAGGTAAGTAAGCATTATTTACCTGCCAAAGTCCCTTCCACTTCAATGCCGCTCCATCCCCTGGGCTACTTTACAGCATTACCTGCCTCTGTCGCAGTTTTTTCCACTTTTGGATAATGTCTTTAATCCTGAATCTGCTCATTGAATTTATTAACAAACATTATCTGGTTTTGGCAAGAAAGAAAGCTATTTAAACGATTGTCTTTTATCACCATAGATTTAAAATACTTGGCTTATTTTCTGCCAATCATCTCTATGAGGAACCAGTTAATTTTTTCAGATACAGAGCTCTATACACGTTAGATATAAATTATACAAATCTCTATTACTGCAGTAACCACTAGGTGGAGCTTAAGAGCTTACTGCATACAGTTCCCATTGAACTGAGAGATTACAATACAGTACGCTTTTCTGCTCCCTCTAGTGGTGTCTGCAGGTAGTCAATTATTTTTTTGACTGGATGATTAACAGGGAACCTGTCATTTCCCCAAATGCTATTAACCTGCAGATATAATGTTTATCTGCAGGTTAACAATATTAGGCCGCCTTATAGAAAGCGTGACACCCAGGAGAAAATAAACCTTATTCCTCCTGTAAACCGCCGGCTTTCAGTCATAGAGGAGAACACAGAGGACCTACAGTAAGCACACCCCTGGAAGCATGCTACAACACTTTGATTGACAGCTTGCTCTGCACTGATGTGCTGCAGAGTACTGAGCGGTGAATGTAGTCCCCCATGCATGCCCCTATTACTGAAAGCCAGCAACTCCTGGGATTAATAAAGTACATTTTATCCCGGTAGCTGTGCTTTCAATAAAGCAGCCAGAAAACCTTGTAACACTATAAGGCTATGTTAACATGTTGCATTTTTGCTTCTTTTTTATGCAAATTAAAAGCTGCTTTTTACGGTACCAGCCAAAGCTATGAGATTTGAGAAATCTCAAGCACGCGCTTTATTTTTTTTTCCTGACTGAATTGAAAAACTGCTGCTTTTTTAAAAAAGTACATCACTTCTTTCAGTGTTTATGCAACGTTTTTTTCACCCATAGAAAGCAATGAGTAAGTGCAAAAACGCAGCAAAACGCAGCAAAAAATCGTTGTTATCAGTTTTTGCAGCGGTTTTAGTGAAAGAAAGCATGTACAGCAGTATGTGAAACCCATTTATTTTTGTGATTTTCTCAAGTTTAAACCAAAATGTCTTAGTGTCCTTACATGAGCATGGCAGTTAGGATTAGGACAATTTAATTAAATTAGTGATATGTGTTAAAGTAAACAAAGTATGACCATCTCAATGGCCGACAATGTGTGAAAGTAATGAATGTCCAACCAATGTATGAACAGTGACTGACCAACTTAATGGTCCGACCAATGTGTAAAAGTAAACAATGTTCTGCCAATGTCTTAGGTAAATTAATTCCCACCAATTCAATAGCCCCCCACTGTTTTTACATTCGTATTTATGTATTTTTTCATGAATTCATTACCTTTTTTGTTCAGAGTAGTCACTATTTTTTCAAACATAAAAATCTTTTTCCACTAAATAACTTGATCAATTTGCCCTTTTTTCAAAAAATGTTTTATGGTTTCACATATGTCTTGCATTGGTGGCCTATCACCTTACATTGTTCATGCTTGTATGGTTGAAGTAAAGCTGAACTTTGGGATCTTGAAAACGAAGCAAAAAACACAGCAAAAACGCAGCAAAACATGCTTTTTGTCTGCAGTTTTTTTTACTGCCAAGAGATCAGGTTTTAGCTTCAGAAAGAAAGCAGCAAAAGAGCAACGTGTGAACATAGCCTTAACCATAGCCTTAGGCTATGTTCTCATGTTGCGTTTTTGCTGCATTTTTGTTCTGCAGGCAAAACCTGATCTCTTGTCAGTAAGGAAGTTGCTTACAAAAAGCTAATTTTGGTGCATTTTTGCAGCTTTTTTGAGTGTTTTTGCTGCGTGTTTTGGTGCAGATTACATGTGTCATTTGTCTACAGTACATGTTTAATCCATTTTTAATCAGCAGAAACACAACCAAAATTCAGGGGTGAATTTTTCTACTTTCTCATTGCTTTCAATGGTGAAAAAACGGTGAAAAACACCTGAAAGAATTGACATGCTGCATATTTTAACCGCCCACTGTACATATGCCTGGGCTCTGTGCAGCGCGGACGTTTAAAAACGGTGGGTGGTCCCGCAGCGCTCTGACAGGGAACATCATCGGGACCTGATTGGATCAGGTCCCATTGATGTTAACCCTTTGCTGTCTTCTATATGCCGCGATCTATAGTGAGGGGGTGGTATCCTTACCTCTCCGAAGACCCCTGATACCTTCCAGGACCTTGGGTTGCTATGGCAGCTGGAGGTCACATGACCGCCTCCAGCTCTGCCATATATGGTGTCCTGCCTGGCTCAGCCTTCAGCTGAAGCCAGGCAGGAGACTCTGACTGTGAAACAGTCAGTGAAGATCTCATGTAATGTAATATATGTCTATTACATTACATGAGATCAGTGATCAGAAAAATAAAAATTAATGTCCCATACAGGGACTAAGTAAAAATGTAAAAAAAAGTAAAAAAAATGTTTTGAAACTGTTAAAAAAAAATACAAAATAAATTAAAATAAATAAATAAAATATTAAACCGATAAATCCGTATATTTATGCAAAAATAAAAAAAGTACACATATTTGGTATCGCCGCGTCCGAAACAACCCGAGCTATAAAACTGTCACACTAATTAACTCCTTCTGTGCACACCGTAATAAAAATAAATAAAAAACGGAGCAAAAAACTATGCTTTTTCTCATATTGCCAAACAAAAAGTGGAAAAAAATGCGATCAAAAAGCAAAATGGAAATAAAAATGGTACCGCTGAAAACGTCATCTTGTTCCGCAAAAAAAAAGCCGCCATACAGCTCCATCAGCCGAAAAACAAAAAAGTTATAGTGCTCAGAATAAAGCGATGCAAAAAAAATATTTTTTCTATAAAATTGTTTTATTGTGTAAAAGCGCCAAAACATAAAAAAAATATACAGTAAGTGTAGTATCGCTGTAAACGTACTGACCCGAAGAATAACGCTGCCTGATCACTTTTACCACACGCAGAACGGCATAAAAAAAAACCTCAAAAAACAATTCCTGAATTATTGGTTTTTGTTAATTTTACCTCCCAAAAAACGGAATAGAAAGCGATCAAAAAATGTCACGTACCCAAACATGGTACCAATAAAAATGTCAACTCGTCTCGCAAAAAACAAGCCATCACATGACTGTCGGCCGAAATATGGAAAAATTATAGCTCTCAAAATATGGCGATGCAAAAACTAGATTTTGCAAAAAAAAAAAGCGTCTCTTAGTGTGTGACAGCTGTCAGTCATAAAAACCCGATATAAATCTGGTATCTCTGTAATCGCACCGACCCAAAGAATAAAGTAATCTCATCACTTATACCGCACGAGGAACGGCGTAAAAAATAAATAAAACCAATTCTTCACCTGCTACTGATTTGTTTATTATGTCTCCCAAAGATCGCAGTAAGGCTCTGCTCACACTTATCCTGCGCTCTGCGCTGAGCACTTACACCAGAGTTTCCGTGTAAATCTCTGAAATACGTGATTCAGCCGGAACCCATGACGGAAGATTCCCTGTAATGAGGCAGATATAGGCCACTGTGGATGCCGTCTGGCCTGTGATCCCACGGTGTCATTTGTTTTAGGCGTGCATAAAAGTGCAGTTGGCCACAGTTTTGTGCACTTCTGAAAAAAAGGACACCGCTAAACAGAGGCCAGATGGAGTCCAGAGTAACTCTGCTGCCTCATTACAGTGAATGGATCCTGCAGGGGTTTCATCTGAATTACATCACTTGGAAATTTAGATGGAAACCCCGATGTAAGTGCTCAGCCTAGAGCGCCGGATAAATGTTACGTAAAATGTTCCCAATAAAAGCTTCAACTCAGTCCTCAAAAAAAGCTAGTCCCCACTCAGGTCCGTCATCTGTTAAAAATATAAGGGACTTCCAAGTTACTGGTAGCAGAAAGGCTCTGGAAAAGCGAAATGGCCCTTGCCCCCCAAAAGAAATTCAGAAAATTTTGTGCTCCCAAATCCAAATGCCTAATCTACAATAATTTGTTCTCCAATTGTCAAATAGCGCTCCGTCCCCCCCAGATCTCGCCGTATGGCTGAGCGGTACGATACAGCCACATATGGGGTATTGACACTTTTATAAGAAATTGTGTGACACATTTCGGCACCATTTTTACCCATTGCCCTGTGTGAAAATGTAAAATCTGAGGGTAAAACATTTTTTTGTGGTAAAAATATAATTATGCTTTTTTCACTGCCCAATGGTATAAATTTAAAAATTAAAAAATACTCACTACTTCCCTAGATGAATTCCTTGAGAGGTGTAGTTTACAAAATGGGGTCACTTGTGGGGGTTTCTGCTGTTTTGGCATGTCAGCGACTCTTCAAATGTGACATGGTGTCTGCAACCTATCCCAGCCAACATAGCGCTCCTTTCTCTTCCGAACCCTGCCGTACACCAAAGCAGTGGTTTTCCCCCACATATGGGGTATCGGTGTACTCAGGAGAAATTGCACAACAAATTTCACGGTGCAATTTCTCCTGTTATCCTTATGATAATGCAAAATTAGGGAATGAAAAACATTTTTTGTGGGAAAAATGTGAAAATTTTATTTTTATGGCTCAATATTATAAACTTCTGTGAAGCACCTGGGGGTGCAAGGTGCTCACCACACATCTAGATAAGTTCCCTAAGGGGTCTAGTTTCCAAAATGGTGTCGCTTGTGGGAGGTTTCCACTGTTTAGGCACATTAGGGGCCCCCCAAATGCAACATGGCGTCCGCTAATTATTCAAACAAATTTTACATTCAAAAAGTCAAATGGCGCTCCTTCCCTTCCGAACCCTGCCGTGCGCCCAAACAGTGGTTTGCCTCCACATATGGGGTATCAGCGTGTTCAGGAGAAATTGCACAACAAACTTCATGGTGCAATTTATCCTATTACCCTTATGATAATGCAAAATTAAGGGATGAAAAACGTTTTTGTTGGAAAAATGTGAAAATTTTATTTTTACAGCTCAATATTATAAACTTCTGTGAAGCACCTGGGGGTGCAAGGTGCTCACCACACATCTAGATAAGTTCCCTAAGGGGTCTAGTTTCCAAAATGGTGCCACTTGTGGGGGGTTTCCACTGTTTAGGAACATCAGGGGCTCCCCAAATACAACATGGCGTCCGCTAATTATTCAAACAAATTTTACATTCAAAAAGTCAAATGGCGCTCCTTCCCTTCCGAACCCTGCCGTGCGCCCAAACAGTGGTTTGCCTCCACATATGGGGTATCAGCGTGTTCAGGAGAAATTGCACAACAAACTTCATGGTGCAATTTATCCTATTACCCTTATGATAATGCAAAATTAAGGGATGAAAAACGTTTTTGTTGGAAAAATGTGAAAATTTTATTTTTACAGCTCAATATTATAAACTTCTGTGAAGCACCTGGGGGTGCAAGGTGCTCACCACACATCTAGATAAGTTCCCTAAGGGGTCTAGTTTCCAAAATGGTGCCACTTGTGGGGGGTTTCCACTGTTTAGGAACATCAGGGGCTCCCCAAATACAACATGGCGTCCGCTAATTATTCAAACAAATTTTACATTCAAAAAGTCTAATGGCGCTCCTTCCCTTCCGAACCCTGCAGTGCGCCCAAACAGTGGTTTTCCCTCACATATAGGATATCAGCGCGCTCAAGAGAAATTGCACAAAAAATTTTGGGGTCCATTTTTTCCTGTTACCCCTGTGAAAATAAAAAAAATTGGGTCTAAAGTAACATTTTTGTGAAAAAAGTTAAATGTTAATTTTTTTCTTCTACATTCCAAAAATTCCTGTGAAGCACCTGAAGGGTTAATAAAGTTCTTGAATGTGGTTTTGAGCACCTTGAGGGGTGCAGTTTTTAGAATGGTGTCACTTTTGGGTATTTTCTGTCATAAAGACCCCTCAAAGTGACTTCAAATATGATGTGGTCCCTAAAAAAATGTTTTTGTAAATTTTGTTGGAAAAATTTGAAATCGCTGGTCAACTTTTAACCCTTATAGCTCCATAACAAAAAAAAAATTTGGGTTCCAAAATTGTGCTGATGTAAAGTAGACATGTGGGAAATGTTGTTTATTAACTATTTTGTGTGACATATCTCTCTGATTTAAGGGCATGAAAATTCAAAAAACCAAGCAATGTGAACTGAGGTCTAAGATGATAGACATGCAAGAAATAGGAGCATGTTCACACTAGCAAAAAGAAGCAAAACCTACAAAAGACAAAAATATATCTCATACCCTACCATCATTATATATAAATGTAAAGCAAAGTTGCATAATAAATATAGGGTACTTAGTGAACTTAGTGAAAATTCAAAGTTTGAAAATTGCAAAATTTTCAAAATTTTCGCCAAATTTCCGATTTTTTCACAAATAAACGCAAGTGATATCAAAGAAATTTTACCACAATCATGAAGTACAATATGTCACGAAAAAACAATCTCAGAATCAGGGGGATCCGTTGAAGCGTTCCAGAGTAATTACTTCATAAAGTGACAGTGGTCAGAATTGAAAAAATTGGCCCGGTCACGAAGGCAAAAACAGGCTCTGGCACGAAGTGGTTAAAAAAAAGCAGCAGTTTTCCAACTCAGTCAGGAAAAAAAAGATTTCTGAAATCTCATAGCTTTTGCTGGTACTCTATAAAGCAGCTTTTAATTTGCATAAAGACGCAGCAAAAACATAATGTGTGAACATAGCCTTAACCAGATTAACCCTACATCTGCAGGTAAATAGCATTTGAGGACATGACAGGTTCCTTTCAATGGTCTTAATTTGGTATAATATGCATAATATGGACAGTACTGTGCAAGAGTTTTACGTGTGGGAAAAAATGCTGGAAAGTAAGAATGCTTTTAAAAATAGACTTATGAATAATTAATTTTTTTTCACCTGCTTCAAACTTTTGCACAGTATTGTACATGTGCAATGTGCATGGTTCTAAAAGGCATTATGTTCTTACATTTAATGACAGTTTTGGAATGCTAGTAGGAAAAAAGCCATGAGCTATGTTATACATAATAATAAAAGCTATAGATACAGCAAATCACTACAGTCTTAATGTACCCCCGAAGCATAGCACTACAGTCAAAGCTATGAAGTTGTTTTACTATGTTCAGCTAATAATGAAATATATTTTATACTCTTAAATCAAGCTTCCAGTCTGGTAAATCAAGGCTTTTGCTCAAGGATCCGGAAAGCAGCATGTACAGTGTAAAAGATATATGTATGCTGCTATGGTGATCAAGAATAATCGTATAAATCGCATACTGCTATCCTATCTAAAGTGATAGAAGTTTACATTATTTATATACAATACTACGTAAGCATTTTAGGTATATGTGGAAAAAAGATGCAAAGTATAAATGTACAACATGCTTCAAAAATAGACGTGTTAATAGTTTATGTTTATCAATTAACAAATTAAAAAGCGGATGAACAAAAGAGCAATCTAAATTAAATCAATTATTGAACATCCAAAGATCTTGGAGAACTAACCTCAGATCTTCTGTGGATGTAGGTTTGTGCTAATGCTTCTGTCTCTTCATGTAATCCCAGACAGACTTGATGATGTTGAGATCATTGCTCTGTGGGGGACATATCATCACTTCCAGGACTCATCAGTCTTCTTTATGCTAAAGATAGCTTTTAATTATATTATTAATGACAGAAAATCTGTGGTTAGTTCTCCAAGTTGTTTGGAACAACCTTGTTACTGATTTCTTTCAAAAACTGTGGGGAAGTGTACCTAGAAGAATTGACGCTTTTTGAATGCAAAGGTCACACCAAATATTGATATGATTTAGATTTCTCTTTTTTGTTCATTCAATTTGTATTTTGTTAATTGATAACAATAAATAATTTGATTTTGAAAGCATTATTACTTTGCAGCATTTTTTCTCAGACATACTTGATGATGTTGAGATCATGGCTCTGTGGGGGCCATATCATCACTTCCATGACTCATCATCAGTCTTCTTTATGCTAAAGATAGTTCTTAATAATATTCTTAATGACAGAAGATCTGTGGCTATTTCTCCAAGATATTTGGAACAACCTTACTGCTAAGTCCTTTCAAAAACTGTGTGCAAGTATATCTAAAAGAATTGATGCTTTGTGCTGTTTTGAATGCAAAGATCACACCAAATATTGATATGATTTAGATTTCTCTTATGTTCATTCAATATGCATTTTGTTAATTGATAATAATAAATTATTTGCTTTTGAAAGCATTATTACTTTGCAGCATTTTTTACACATATTCCTATAACTTTTGCACATTACTATACTGTATATGTTAGCAACGAGACTCAGAGAATAAGAGGAGGTGATGAGTACGGTAATTCTAGAGAATAATATTATTTTATCTTTTTATTTCAGGGACTTGCTATAGGAAATGGTATTACAGATTATAACTTGGATCACTATTCCTTTTTATATTTTGCATATTACCATGGTCTTTTGGATATAAAGTAAGTGAAAAGCAAACACCTGATCAATATATATGTAAAAGATCTGTATATGTCCCATATTTTTATCTTTCTCTACATGCAAAAGAAAATGTGTGTCAAATTCTTCAAAATGGTGCAGGTTGATTGGTGAATTTTTTGCAAAATCAAAGATGCTCTTCTTTTTACCTTTTTTGAGCATTTTTTTGTGTAAAAAGTCACAAAATGTTGCACAAAAATAAAAATTAGACAGCTTTTATACTTCACTAAGGTACTGGAGGATAATTGCACAAAAAAATTAGTGAAATTTCAAAAAATTCACAAATGATGAATTTGGCTAAAACATCCAGATAAGGAAAACCAAGCCCATGTTGTTAAAAAAAAAAAATCAGTAAAAAGCAAGCTAAAGTTAACTTAAAAAGGGAACAAATTAAATATTGATTTTTTTTTTGGCCGGATTTGATGAGGAGCGTGTTGTAGTCAGACACTTCTTATTCATTACTCGGCACATGCTTCCTAACAAATTGATGTGTCTGATGAGTTTTCTGTGCCTCTGTGGCACTTAGCCAGAAATCTTGCTCCAGTATGCTTACTGGCGTAAGTAACGCCAAAACTAGTCATGAATTAGACAAGCTGAGGTGTCACGCCCCTACAACGCCATCGTCTTGCCCATTTTGGCAGAGCTGGAAAAAACTGGTATGAAAACGCCAAAAGTTGCAAAATTTTTCTGCAACTCTTGAGTTGCTCCCAAATTTTGCAACTTTTCAAAGCAATTTATGCCACAATTCTGGCAACATTGTTTTGATGAATTTGGGCCATAATGCCTTTTAATTCTCAGTCCACTGTTCTTTATAGCTTTCCTTTTATCCCTGATATAGGACCTGGTCACGTCTGGAGCACTTTTGCTGTACAGAAAAAGGTTGTGATTTTCTTACTCCTAGCAGCCTGGCATGTAAGATAGCAGTAAGTATTATGGTCATTGACTGATCACAAGCGTTCTGTGAAAATTCACTTTGTACAATACACATGGTAAATAGCAAAAATCATATCACAATGTAAGTGTACTGAAATACTGTAACACATAAGATATGTGAACACAATGTCTGATCACTAAAGTGTCACCTGACATAACGCCACAATGTCAGCAATAATGAAATCTACAACTTTCATTACTATAATGGTGACTATTCTCTTTCTAGACTAACCTTGCCTTCTCCAAGGCACACAACTCCAAGCTGAATATATATAATATTTATCAGCCATGTGTGGAGGGAGAGCCTGGTGAGATAAGGTACATAGGTCATATATATGTATATCTGTTCTGTGTATATGTAATGTTTACACTTTCTACCTTACAGACCACTCTAAGGCGGTGACTTAATTAAAGGGAAAATCTTCTAGAATAATATTTTCAGATGATGTAGTGATGTTGTCAAATATTATATTGGTAGAGACCAGCGGTCACTGAGGATGCGACTTGGTCTGGAGCGCTTGGGATCCTGCCAACCCAAGTTGTATTTTCAGCTGGATGTGCATTCTTGGACACACATCCAGTTGAACTCTATTGGAGTACAGAGAGCCATTGGCTCCCTGCACTACAATAGCTTTACACACCGCCGGCCTATCAGAAGCAGGCAGCTGATGTGGGGTCATCATAGGTGAAGCAATTACATTACTTCATTTCGCCTCGTATGTCAGATGAAGTAGCCGCTCCACCATTCCAGCCCCCACATAAGCATACTAGGCTAGATTGGGGAACATTATAAGTGTTTAAGGGCCGGAATGGGAGCATTTTAAGTATATTGGGCCAGAATTGGGGTATTATAAGTGTATGGGGGGCCAGAAATGGGACATTATAAGTATATGTGGCCACCATAGGGGCATTATGAGCGTATGGGGCCCAGAATGGGGGTGTTATAAGTGTCTGAGGGCCAGAATGTGGGCATTATAAGTGTATGGAGGCATTATAAGTATATGGGTACCATAATGGGTGCATTATAAGTTTCTGAGGGCCAGAATGGGGGGCATTATAAGTAGACAGAGCCAGAATTTAGGTACAATTTAAGTGTTTAGGGGCATTATAAATATATGGGGCTGTCAGGGACGACAGTGACGACACCGGGGAGATAACACAATATGCCACCGCTGGCATCACTTAGTCAAGACTTCGTCAAGATTGAGCAGGGATTCGCGCACACATGATCCTGATTACTCACTTCGTAGCTATAGGCAAGCGAGCACAAAGCGTATGGCGTACACACCTCCAGATTCCAAAGCATGGAATATGTGTATACGCCCCCGTATGGTTTCTGCCAGCTTCATGATAATCCACTTATTATTATTCGCTGCTACCACCGACCCAATTTGAAATATAATACAGGCCTGGTCAGACGCCTGCGTTCTGGTAGCGTATATGGCTTCGGGGAAGGGAACGATTACAGAGCAAAAGAAACAGGACTATTACATTTTATATTTAATCCAAAAGGGAGGCAGTGTTTATGAAAAATATACAAAAGGTTTTACAATAGGGGACATTTACAGTACAGAATATACAGTTACACAAATAAAATAGGATTAAAGAAGAACTTACTATAAAGTTTGCAGAGACGATTCTGTATAGGTGGAGGGGGGGCATCCCAATTTGATTTGACCGTTATCGAATGTGATCCTTTGCTTATAGAATCTATATCCCCCGGCAGTGAATAGTGACCCATCCTCAGTCGGGTCTTTTATGCTGAAGGGGAACACCTGCCCACACATCCCCTGAGATGACATCATGTGTGATGGGCTCCAGCCTTCACATTTTTATTAAAATATCTGGCTTCTGTGATAACTTATCGCTGGTTGATCGCAGAAGCCCGAAAGTGATACTATATTTTCTATTATGAATTTACCTATCTTTAGAGACCACACATGACATAGCTACCATCTGGTATTTTGTACTTTTGCGTTACCACTCCTCGAAGGGGCGTACCGCTACGGAAAATTATGCATATTGTTCCTTAGCTGACCCTGCCACTAAAAATATGGGTCCCATTATTATCAGAAGTATAGAACTTCAGATATTTCATATTTCATGAAGGTGCCAAAAATCCTGGAGTCTGCAGCTGGGAATTGTCCTGGTTATTGTGAGTAGGGTTTGAACTCAGTGAGCTGCCCTTGTCACCAAGGTGTAAATTTATCGCAGGTCTGTGTCACTAGAAAATACACTCGCATGTTAATTGGGTTTGCCACCTCTCTTTGTACTGACATTTGCCTACAGACAGCTTCGTGGAGGATTGTCAGCTCTTCTCCTCTGACAAATACTATAGGGGAGGGAGGATGAGGTATTTCAGAGGGAGAGAGAAATCCTTAATATTTTCTTAATATTTTTATGACAGGAACCAACATGGAAAACATTACAAGTGTATGGGGTACAGAATGGGGAACATTACAAATGTATGGGGGTCATAAAGAGGGACATCATGAGTGTATGGGAACCAGAATGGGGTACATTATAAGTATATGGGGGCCAAAATGAGACATCAAAAGTGTATAGGGCCAGCATGTGGGACACAATAAGTGAATGGGGGCCAGAATGTGGGGACATTATGAGTGTATGTGGGCCGTAATAGGAGACATTATAGGTGCATGGAGGCCAGAATGGGGGATATTATAAGTGTATGGGGGTCAGAATGAGTGACAGTATAAGAGCATGGAGTCCAAACTGGGGAACATTACAAGTGTATTGGGGATAGAATGGGGAACATTACAAGTTTACGGGGGCCAGAATGGGGAACATTATAAGTTTATGGGAGCCAGAAGAGGGACATAATAAGTGTATGGTGGCCAGAATGGGGACATTATATAGGTGCTTCTCACAAAATTAGAATATCATCAAAAATTTAATTTATTTCAATTCTTCAATACAAAAAGTGAAACTCATATATTATATAGATTCATTACAAACAGAGTGATCTATTTCAAGTGTTTATTTCTGTTAATGTTAATGATTATGGCTTACAGCCAATGAAAACATAAAAGTCATTATCTCAGTAAATTAGAATAATTAACAAAAACACCTGCAAAGGCTTCCTAAGCATTTAAAAAGGTCCCTTAGTCTGCTTCAGTAAGCTCCACAATCATGGGGAAGACTGCTGACTTGACAGATGTCCAGAAGGGAGTCATTGACACACTCCACAAGGAGGGTAAGCCACAAAAGGACATTGCTAAAGAAGCAGGCCGTTCAGAGTGCTGTATCCAAGCATATTAATGGCAAGTTGAGTGGAAGGAAAATGTGTGGTAGTAAAAGGTGCACAAGCAACCGGGATAACCGCAGCCTTGAAAGGATTATTAAGAAAAAGCCATTTAAAAATTTGGGGGAGATTCACTGGACTGATGCTGGAGTCATTGCTTGAGTCATTGCTTCAAGAGCCACCACACACAGACGTATCCAGGACATGGGCTACAAGTGTCGTATTCCATGTGTCAAGCCACCCATGACCAATAGACAACGCCAGAAGCTTCTTACCTGGGCCAAGGAGAAAAAGAACTGGACTGTTGCTCAGTGGTCCAAGGTGTTATTTTCAGATGAAAGTAAATTTTGCATTTATTTTGGAAATCAAGGTCCCAGAGTCTGGAGGAAGAGTGGAGAGGCCACAATCCAAGCTGATCGAGGTCTAGTGTGAAGTTTCCCCAATCAGTAATGGTTTGGGGAGTCATGACATCTGCTGGTGTAGGTTCACTGTGTTTTATCAAGACCAAAGTCAGTGCAGCCGTCTACTAGGAAATTTTAGAGCACTTCATGCTTCCCTCTGCCGACAAGCTTTTTGGAGATGGAAATTTCATTCTCCAGCAGGACTTGGCACCTGTCCACACTGTCAAAAGTACCAATACCTGGTTTAAAAACAACAGTATCACTGTGCTTGATTGGCCAGCAAACTCGCCTGACCTTAACCCCATAGAGAATCTATGGGGTATTGTCAAGAGGAAGATGAGAGACACCAGACCCAACAATGCAGACGAGATGAAGGCTGCTATCAAAGCAACATGGGCTTCCATAACACCTCAGCAGTGCCACAGGCTGATCGCCTCCATGCCACGCCACATTGATGCAGTAATTGATGCAAAAGGAGCCCCGACCAAGTATTGAGTGCATTTACTGAACATACATTTCAGTAGGCCAACATTTCGGATTTTAAAATCATTTTTCAAGCTGGTGTTATAAAGTATTCTAATTTACTGAGATAATGACTTTTGTGTTTTCATTGGCTGTAAGCCATAATCATCAACATTAACAGAAATAAACACTTGAAATAGATCACTCCGTTTGTAATGACTCTATATAATATATGAGTTTCACTTTTTGTATTAAAGAACTGAAATAAATTACATTTTTGAGGATATTCTAATTTTATGAGAAGCACCTGTAAGTACGGTATATGGAATCACAGACAGGGAAGAGAAGACCCAGTGTTCTGTCTGGCCCCTGTGCACCAAAATCTGATTAGCAGAAAACTGCAAAGGGTAATTAAAGAAGAACCACAAAGCAGATTTCTTCACCAAAGGTATCAATGTATCCAGAATTACAGCGCGATTACAGCCATGTCTTTACTTCACATTTTAAAATTGTGCTGACATATTCTCTTTAAGCAGGAGTCCAAAAACAAATTTAAAAAAAAGAAGAAATTATACATTTTCTGTCTGCAGGGACTACGGGGACCATATTAAGGCTTATCACCCTGGCACAATGTCTATTGAACGTCATGCCCAATTCAGTCAGGTACGTAAATGAAGAAAACATACCAAGCACTCAATAGGCAAATCAATGATAGTAGCTACGACATGCCAATGAATGATTGCACTTGCTCACGACCATGTATTTCTGAATGAGTTAAAAGACTATTTTCAGTAGATGTTATTTTTGATTTCATTTAGAAATTGTCCTTTATTATTCGACAGAAATTGAGAGATTTAAACAAGCCAATATCACTGGGTGTTCCTTGTGTGAATGATACAGACCTCTCTACCTACATGAACAACCCAGAGGTGCGGTCAGCATTACACATCCCGAATGAACTGCCCCGGTGGGAGATCTGCAAGTAATTCTTTTAAATGGCACTATTTTACCTATTCAGTATTTGAGAATTTTCCATTACTATTTAGTGATGACGGGAAACCAGTTGGCTTGAAACTAGAGACACATTGATATCACATGTTTTTTTATTGAATTGATAGTCCAATTGTGGAAGTAGTAGATGGGTTGATACTAGTGTTGAGCGAGCACTAAAATGCCCGGGTGCTCGAAGCTCGGGCCGAGCTCACCGTGATACTCGGGTGCTCGACCCGAGCAACGAGCCCAATGTTAGTCTATGGGAGACCCGAGCATTTTTGCGGCGGCACCCCCGGCAGTCTGTAGAAAGCCTAAAAAGTGCCCAAAACGATAGTGACAGTGCTCAAAAGACATGGGGACAACATGGGCATTGCCCCAGGAGGCATTTCTGACCCCCAGGTCACTGCTGTCAACAATGTGGTCAGAGGTACCCCTTTACAGCCTGTGACGTATTAGTACGGCACAGGCTACCTCCCCCGGTTCAGTGAGGGCTCCGGCGGTGAGCCTCACTGAACCGAGCACATGTCAGCTGATTATTACAGCTGACATGTGCCCGCAACAGCCGCGGGTGGAATCGCGATCCACCCGCGGCTGTTAACATGTTAAATGCCGCTGTCAATCTCCGACAGCGGCATTTTACACGCGCTTCCGGGAAGAGCGTCCTAAGCCCCGCCCATCGGCGACCCCGTCACGTGATCGCGGGTCACCAATGGGCGCGCATGACAACCCAGGGTCTGCAGCAGACGCCTGCTATTGTCATGAGCTGGTCACTATGAGCGCCACCTAGTGGTCGGCGCTCATAGCACAGGACCATTTTTGCTGCATACAGGGGATCTGCTGATTCCCTGTATGTAGCAGAGGCGATCGGACAGATGCTGCTTCTAGTCTCCTATGGAGACTATAGAAGCATGCAAAAAGTGAAAAAAAAAAGTTTTTAAAAATATAAAAAAAATTAAAAATATATAAAAGTTTAAATCACCCCCCGTTCGCCCCATTCAAAATAAAATAATAAAATAAAAACCCTACATAGACATATTTAGAATCGCCGCGTTCAGAATCGCCCGATCTATCAATGTAAAAAAAGAATTAATCCGATCGGTAAACAGCGTAACGAGAAAAAAATTCTAAACGCCAGAATTACGTTTTTTGGTTGCTGCAAAATTGCAATAAAATGCAATAACGGGCAATCAAAACATCGGATCTACCCCAAAATGTTATCAATAAAAATGTCAGCCCGGCGCGCAAAAAATAAGCCCTCACCCAGCCCCAGATCCTGAAAAATGGAGACGCTACGGGTCTTAGAAAATGGTGCTATTTTTTTTTTAACCAAATTTTGGAATTTTTTTTCATCACTTAAATAAAAAAGAACCTATACATGTTTGGTGTCTACGAACTCGTAATGACCTGGAGAATAAGAATGGAAGGTCAGTTTTAGCATTCAGTGAACGTGGTAAAAAAATAAATAAAAAACAACTGTGGTATTGCACTTTTTTTGCAATTTCACCGCACTTGGAATTTTTTTCCCGTTTTCCCGTACATGATATGGTAAAACTAGTAATGGCGTAGAAAAGTACAACTCGTCCCACAAAAATAAGCCCTCACATGGCCATATTGTCAAAAAATAAAAACGCTATGGCTCTGGGAACAAGGGGAGCAAAAAACGAAAATGCAAAAACGAAAAATCCCAAGGTTGCTAAAGGGTTAAGCCACTTTTACGGGCTAACAATAAAACGTTTAAAAACGAAACTGAAACGATTTTCCTGTGAAATATGTTAAGGAACTTCCTTTCCATGGTAAAGACTTGTGTATAAGGTAAAATAAATAACCAAAAACAAAAATACTCCTCCACACCTTGGGCTATGTTCACAAGTAGCATTTTTTATGCATTTTTGCACTTTTGTATTGCTTTCAACCGTGACAAATGCATTCACCAGGAAATGTCATTTTAACATTTTACAATCTTATCTGGCCATGTGCTGTGTGACACATGCATACAGTGCTGAAAAGACATGGGAACAGCATGGGGAAGACCCCTGGAAGCATCTCCGACACCCAGGTCACTGCCTAAAAGTGTGCCCATCAGAAGTGATCCTTGCCGCATCAGAAGATGCAGACTTGCAACTATCCCCGTGCAAGTCCTTGTCCCAGGGCAGTGTTCAATTGTAAATCCCCCATTCCTTGCAATGCAAGCGCAAGTATGCAGCCTGCCACCCACCCACCCCCAGGCTGCAATACCATACTGCTAGCTTGCTTGCACTTGAAATTGGGCCTTTTAGGCATGTGGAGGCGGAATCTGGCCACCATGTCATGGCTGCGTCGGCGGCCTGGTATCCATACTCAGTCCCCAGCCGCCCGGCGGCCGGGTGTCCACGCTCGGTCCCCAGCCGCCAGGGGGCGGCCGGGTATCCATACTCGGTCCCCAGCCACCCTGCGGCCGGGCGTCCACACACGGTCCCCAGCCGCCTGGGGGCGGCCGGGTGTCCATAAACGGTCCCCAGCCGCTCCTATTTGAAGGACAGCCTAACCACAAACACGTGGACAAGTGAATGTGGCCAGGGATGGTCGGTCTCACTGACGCCTTCACACTGGGTTAATATTGTGGAAGCCGGGACACAGTTGGACACTGGGATGCAACACGTCCTCCAGACATAGTGGATTGCGGGTCCTGGGTCAATCAGGCTTCAACACAAAGTTCAAAAGGTAGACAGCAGCAGTGGTCGGCCTCCTACACAACGAGTAAATTATTCATGATCATCAGGCCATCCATCTCCTTAGCTTTCTGTTCCTTGGAATGCAAGCGCATGTATGTAGTAGCGGCTAGGCCTGAGGTGGTCAGCGTTTTGGCGCATATCCTACCTCCTCCGAGGATTGCTGGATGTTTTCCTGCTACTATCCCAGTTCTGACTCCCGTTAAAACAAAGCTTCAGGTGATGAATGATAGATGAGGTGGTGGCAAAGAAGAAAGAGCAGGAGGAACAGGGACCATTCACATCAATATCAGGCCAGTCAACCACACATGTCTTGTAGGATATGTTTCTGTACCAAAAGGAGCAGTTCGGCTACACAGTTATAGGGCATACAGTGAGTGCAATGCCTACCAAAAATTTTGAGGCACTCCAATGCCCCTTGGAAATGACATGGAGGTCAGAGGGCCTTAACTAAACCGTTTTTTCCATTTATAGCAACTGGGTCTCCTGTGCACTGTTGGCCTAAGCAGGGAATGGAAGGCTTTCCAAAAATTATGAGGAACTGCAATGGCCCTTGAAACAGATGTGGATTACAGCATACTAAAAAACTATGCATTGAAAAGTAAAAGCTGACTAAAATTAGGAGGAAATGCAATGCCCGTTGGGAGAGTCATGGAGGTTAGAGAAAATTAAAAACAACATTTCAATGCGCCTTGGAAGAGCTGTGGAGCTCAGAATGGTTTAACAAGACGGTTTTAATGCCCCTTGGAAGAGACGTGGAAGTCACAGTAGCTTAACAAGACGGTTTTAATGCCCCTTGGAAGAGACATGGAGGTCACAGTAGCTTAACAAGATGGTTTTAATGCCCCTTGGAAGAGACGTGGAGGTCGCAGTAGCTTAACAAGACGGTTTTAATGCCCCTTGGAGAAGTGGTGGAGGTCACAGTAGCTTAACAAGACGGTTTTAATGCTCCTTGGAAGAGACGTGGAGGTCGCAGTAGCTTAACAAGACAGTTTTAACGCCCCTTGGAGAAGTGGTGGAGGTCGCAGTAGCTTAAAAAGACGGTTTAAATGCCCCTTGGAAGAGACGTGGAGGTTGCAGTAGCTTAAAAAGATGGTTTTAATGCCCCTTGGAAGAGACGTGGAGGTCGCAGTAGCTTAAAAAGACGGTTTTAATGCCCCTTGGAAGAGACGTGGAGGTCACAGTGGAATAAAAAGACAATATCAATGCCCCTGGGAAAAGTAGTGGAGGTCACAGTATCTTAACAAGACGGTTTTAATGCCCCTTGGAAGAGCAGTGGAGGTCGCAGTAGCTTAAAAAGACGGTTTTAATGCCCCTTGGAAGAGACGTGGAGGTCACAGTAGCTTAACAAGACAGTTTTAATGCCCCTTGGAAGAGACGTGGAGGTCACAGTGGAATAAAAAGACAATATCAATGCCCCTGGGAAAAGTGGTGGAGGTCGCAGTAGCTTAACAAGATGGTTTTAATGCCCCTTGGAAGAGCGGTGGAGGTCGCAGTAGCTTAACAAGACGGTTTTAATGCTCCTTGGAGAAGTGGTGGAGGTCGCAGTTGCTTAAAAAGATGTTTTAAATGCCCCTTGGAATAGACGTGGAGGTCGCAGTAGCTTAACAAGACGGTTTTAATGCCCCTTGGAAGAGACGTGGAGGTCGCAGTAGCTTAACAAGACGGTTTAAATGCCCCTTGGAAGAATGGTGGAGGTCGCAGTAGCTTAACAAGACGGTTTAAATGCCCCTTGGAAGAGACGTGGAGGTTGCAGTAGCTTAACAAGATGGTTTAAATGCACTTGGAAGAGACGTGGAGGTCGCAGTAGCTTAACAAGACGGTTTAAATGCACTTGGAAGAGACGTGGAGGTCGCAGTAGCTTAACAAGACGGTTTTAATGCCCCTTGGAAGAGACGTGGAGGTCGCAGTAACTCAACAAGACGGTTTAAATGCCCCTTGGAAGAGACGTGGAGGTCGCAGTAGCTTAACAAGACGGTTTTAATGCGCCTTGGAAGAGACGTGGAGGTCGCAGTAGCTTAACAAGACGGTTTAAATGCCCCTTGGAAGAGACGTGGAGGTCGCAGTAGCTTAACAAGACGGTTTAAATGCCCCTTGGAAAAGACGTGGAGGTTGCAGTAGCTTAACAAGACGGTTTAAATGCCCCTTGGAAGAGACGTGGAGGTCGCAGTAGCTTAACAAGACGGTTTTAATGCCTTTTGGAAGAGACGTGGAGGTTGCAGTAGCTTAACAAGACGGTTTAAATGTCCCTTGGAAGAGACGTGGAGGTTGCAGTAGCTTAACAAGACGGTTTAAATGCCCCTTGGAAGAGACGTGGAGGTCGCAGTAGCTTAACAAGACGGTTTTAATGCCTTTTGGAAGAGACGTGGAGGTTGCAGTAGCTTAACAAGACGGTTTAAATGTCCCTTGGAAGAGACGTGGAGGTTGCAGTAGCTTAAAAGGACGGTTTTAATGCCCCTTTGAAAAGTGGTGGAGGTCTCAGTTGCTTAACAAGACGGTTTAAATGCCTCTTGAAAGAGACGTGGAGGTCGCAGTAGCTTAACAAGACGGTTTTAATGCCCCTTGGAAGAGACGTGGAGGTCGCAGTAGCTTAACAAGACGGTTTTAATGCCCCTTGGAAAAGTGGTGGAGGTCTCAGTTGCTTAACAAGACGGTTTAAATGCCCCTTGGAAGAGACGTGGAGGTCGCAGTAGCTTAACAAGACGGTTTAAATGCCCCTTGGAAGAGACGTGGAGGTCGCAGTAGCTTAATAAGACGATTTAAATGCCCCTTGGAAGAATGGTGGAGGTCGCAGTAGCTTAACAAGACGATTTTAATGCCCCTTACAAGAGCCATGCAGTACAGCATATTAAAAACATTATTCCCATTATTGAGGAGTGGGTCTCCCATAGTCTTTGCCTATGCCTTCCAAGCAAAATCTGGCAAAAATTAGGACGGAGGAACTTGCAATGCTGGCAACACGGACCACAGTCACCCTGGTGGTATAGTGCTGGTGGAGGCTGAGGATAAGAAGAAGAGCAAAATACTGCCGAAATGAGGAAGCGTATACCCATGTGTGGGTGTGAAGCGGTGCATGGGAATACACCTCCCGAAATAACACAGTGGATTTGACTTTATGTTACTCTGCTGTCATTTGGTGGTGATGAGAAGTCTGGCCCAATCCAGCCCTTGTTCATTTTGATAAGGGTCAGCTTGTCAGCATTGTCAGTTGACAGGCGAGTGCGCTTATCAGTTATAATTCCCCCAGCGGCACTAAAAACACGCTCCGATAACACGCTAGCGGCAGGGCAGGCCAGGACCTCCAAGGCGTACAGAGCGAGTTCATTGCAAGTGTCCAGCTTGGATACCCAATAATTAAAAGGCACAGAGGAATCACAGAGGATGCTGGTACGGTCGGCCAGGTACTCCCTCACCATCTTTTGAAACTTTCCACTCCTTGTGAGAGTACCCCGCGCCTCAGGGCCTGTAAGCTGGGCGGGTCTCAGAAAACTGTCCCAGAATGTTGACCGTGTTCCCCCGCCTCTGCTGGATTGGAGTTGCGTCTCTCTCGCCTGTACGCCTTGGTTGGTCAACGAACTGTGACCTCTGCCGCTAGCGTGTTCAGATGGGAATTTTTTTAACAGTTCTGCAGCAAGGGCTTTCTGGTACTGCCACATTTTTTGTAGACCTCTCCACCTCAGGAATAAGAGAGTGAAAATTGTCCTTGTAGCGGGGGTCTAAAAGTGTCATCAACCGGTAATGACTGTCACCCAACATTTTGACAACGCGAGGGTCACGGTTAAGGCAGCGTGACATAAAGTCAGCCATGCGTGCCAGACTGGTAACAGGTAAGACTTCCGTGTCCTCACCAAGATGACGACTGACCATGCTCTCCTCCTCCTCCTCCCCCCTGTCCTGAGGCCGCCCACGCTGAACCGACTGTATGACAGTTGTACAGGTACTACCGTCTACAGTGCATGATACCAGCTCCTGTTCTTCCTCCTCCTCCTCCTCTCCCTCATTGTCCCCCAATGCACGTTGGGATGAGATGAGGCTGGGCTGTGTGTAATCGCCCGCTACGGCTTCTTGATCCATCTCATCATACTCTGGCTGCAATGCCTCCTCTTTAATTCTCTGCAGAGAGCGTTGCAAAAGACAGACAAGTGGGATGCTGACGCTAATGATGGCGTCATTGCCACTCACCATCTTGGTGGATTCCTCAAAGTTTGTCAGGATGGTACATATGTCAGGCATCCAGGTCCACTCCTGAGGTCTTATGTGTGGAGTCTCACCTGAATATCGACAGCCTTGTTGCAGCTGGTACTCCACAACTGCTCTCTTCTGCTCATAAATCCTTTGCAACATGTGGAGGGTAGAGTTCCAAAGTGTGGGGACATCACACACCAGTCGGTGTGCCGGAAGCTGCAAACGCTGCTGCAACACAGCAAGGGCGGCGGAAGCTATAGCCGACTTCCGAAAATGAGCTGACAGGCGGCGTACTTTGACGAGCAGATCTGGCAACTCGGGGTACGATTTAAGAAACCGCTGAACCACGAGGTTAAGCACATGAGCCAGGCATGGTACGTTTGTGATCTCGCCTCCCCTCACAGCCGCCACCAGGTTACGGCCATTGTCACACACGACCATGCCTGGATGTAGGTTCTGCGGTCTCAGCCACAGATCTGCCTGCTCTTTCACAGCTGTCCACAACTCACAAGCAGTGTGAGGTTTATCACCTAAGCTTATGAGTTTCAGCACAGCCTGTTGCCGCTTGGCTGAGGCAGTACTGCAGTGCTTCCAGCTTGTAACTGATGCGGTGATATCTGAGATGGAGGCTGAACATGAGGAGGAGGAGGAGGAAGATGATGTGCAGGACCTGTACACTGTGGGGGCAACTCTGACTGACATAGGGCCCGCAATCCTCGGTGTGGGGAGGATGTGTTCCGTCCCAAGGTCCGACTGGGTCCCGGCTTCCACTATGTTTACCCAGTGTGCCGTCAGGGAGATGTACCATCCCTGGCCACAAGCACTTGTCCACGTGTCCGTTGTCAGGACTCTCCCAGTAACTGCATTGTTGAGGGCACGGCTGATGTTTTGGGACACGTGCTTGTGTATTGCGGTGATGGCACACCAGGCAAAATAGTGTCGGCTTGGGACCGAGTACCGAGGGACGGCCACCGCCATAAGGTTGCGGAAGGATTCAGTCTCCACCAGCCTAAAAGGCAGCATTTCCAACGCAAGCAGTCGTGAAATGTGCGAATTTAGGACTGTGGCCTGTGGGGCGTTGGCTGCGAATTTGCGCTTTCGTTCAAAGGTCTGGGATATGGACAATTGAACGCTGCGGTGGGACGTGGACGTGGACGTTGATGCTGTTTCTTGAGAAACTGCCATAACAAGTGAAGACTGAGAGGAGGGGGCATCTTTGCATGCAGTATGGACAGGGGATTGCCTTGCACGCACAACAGGGGGTTCTATTACATGCACAACAGAGGAAGAAGCAGTGGTGACACCCGCTGACACTGGTCGTGGACCCTGGGGTTCGCCCCACAAAGTCGGGTGCTTTGCTGCCATGTGCCTGATCATGCTGGTGGTGGTCAGGCTGGTAGTTTTGTCACCCCTGCTGATGCTGGCATGGCAGGTGGTACAAATGGCCTTTTTGGGGTTATCAGCAGAGTCTTTAAAAAAATTACAGACTCTGGAAGACCTACCATAACACCAACACATCCCTCGTGTTGGTGTTACGGGGAACGGTTGCCCGCCTTCTGTCTGCGGCCACCACACTGCTTCTTCCTGCCTGTTGGGGTACTCTGCCTCCCTCCCCCTGTGTGCTGCTGGCTTCGCTCTGCGTGTCCTCCTGCCACGTTGGGTCAGTTACTAGATCATCCACCACCTCCTCCTCTTCCACTTGAGCACCACAATCCTCCTCCTCACTTTGTGGCAATTGTGTCTCGTCATCGTCCACCTCTTGTGACAAATTGCCAGCGTCGACTTCCTCTGGCCGTGGCTGTTCAGATATTTGGGTATCGCTACATGGGATCTCCTCTTCCACCACTTCAAGCGGAGGAGGCGAGAGGCACAAATATGGAAATGGACCAGTGAACAGCTCTTCAGAGTGTCCAAGTGTGGGATCAGTTGCTGTCTGACGACACTCGGAATGGTGGGAGGAAGGAGCATCAGGGTGAGGAGGAGTATGCGGGCGAGACTCACGGCTACCAAAAGTTGACCGTGTGGAAGACAGACCGGAGGTGGTGGTGCCCAGGTAACTGGAAGTATTATCTGCTATCCAATTAATAACCTATTCACACTGATCAGTTCGCAATAGTGGTCTTGTTGTTGTGTGCTTCCCTAGTAATTCGGTCAAGAACTGGGAGCGAGAAGATGTGGCTGTTGGTTGTGGCACATTTTCACCTTGGCCACGGCCCCGTCCTCTACACACACCATAACCAGAACGTCCAGTTCCACGTCCCTTGCCACGCGCCTTGCCCATTGTAAATGAAGTAAAATAGCTTACACTCACACTATCAATGGAAAAAGGGTAATAAAAAGGACATTAGAACCGTGGAAGAGGAAAACCACAGTTATATTTTTCTGGCCTACACCAGAATATTTCAAACAGATATATTTGTGTCTGAACAATCAGGGAGACACTATTACTGTTTTTCTTTACGGAAAAAATACCAAAAGCTGGATAATACAGAGATCTGACCAGTGGAACTGCAAAACCACAGTTATATTTTTCTGGCTACACCAGAATCTTTCAAACAGATATATTTGTGTCTGAACAATCAGGGAGACACTATTACTGTTTTTTTTTTACGGAAAAAATGTCAAAAAAAGGATAATACAGAGATTTGACCTGTGGAACTGCAAAACAAAAGTTATACTTTTCTGGCCTACACCAGAATCTTTCAAATAGATATATTTGTGTCTGAACAATCAGGGAGACACTATTACTGTTTTTTTTTACGGCAAAAAATGCCAAAAAAAGGATAATACAGAGATTTCACCTGTGGAACTGCAAAACCACAGTTATACTTTTCTGGCCTAAACCAGAATCTTTCAAACAGATATATTTGTGTCTGAACAATCAGGGAGACAATATTACTGTTTTTTTTTTTTATGGCAAAAAATGACAAAAAAAGGAAAATACAGAGATTTGACCTGTGGAACTGCAAAACCACAGTTATATTTTTCTGGCCTACACCAGACTCTTTTAAACAGATATATTGGTGTCTGAACAGTCGCAGACACACTCAATTTTTTTTTTTTTTGGGGGGGGGGATACCAAAAGGTTAATAAGACGTGAATTTGGACAGTCTGACTGAGGAAAAAAAAATACAAGATTTAGATGAAAAAAAAAAAAGGATTTTTCCTGGCCCCTGAGACCGGGGGGATAAGTCTAGCAATTTGACCAGCAGGAGCACACAGGACTGTAATGCAGCGTTTGCTGGTATAACCACTGCGTCTCCTATACAGCCTGCCTGCCTGCCTGATATCTGGGATGGATATTGGTCCTGAGAAGGACTGTTTGTTTGATTTGGCAGGCTTTAGAGACCCTACACTACCTATTTCGCAGTATAAATCTCTCCCTAGGTCAGCAGCACTCTCCCTACACTGTCTGATCCGGAGCGACTGTGTCCAAGATGGCGGCGCCCGGTTTTAAATACTCGAGGTGACGCTGTGCGGCCAACCAATCACTGTAATGCCCACAAACAACATGGCTGCGGCATTACAGTCACTGGCTGGCAATCCCTGCATGTTCATTGGCTCTGTAAAGAGCGCCAAACGTGCAGGGCGGAGACCCCAGCTCCCGCCCGAGTAACCCAGAAATGCTCGGTGCTCGCCGAACATCCCGAGTAGTGAGATGCTCGGGCGAGTGCCGAGCAGTGTCGAGCATGCTCGCTCAGCACTAGTTGATACAGATTTTCTTTTATGTAGGGTGTCTATTTGAGGCTTTCACACCATTAAAAAACAGTCCTTCATGGGGAATTTATTAGCAAGATCAAACCCCCAAACCACGTATATGGGCATGTAGATCTTTAAAATGTAAATGTATAGAAACCTTCTATCTCAGGGTAGGACAATGCATCTGTGGGCCCCTGTGCAATAAGTGTGTCTTTGGCAATAAAACTAGAGATCATATATACAGTATTACAGAAAAGTATCAAAACACAGGAGAGTTTAAATGGTACAAAAAGACAAATTTTATTACATCAAAAATATAATACATCAGAATAAATAACAAGTATTATAATGTATCCATAGTGGTGATTAGTGCTTCGTGTCAGGAAAATACAGCGCAATTTGAGGTACCAGCCTGCTTTAAAGCCTACATTTTAGAGGTAAAACACGATAGGAAAAGAGGGAGGAAGGAAGACTTGAGGGGAGATGCGGGCAATATACATGTACAGGTACAAGTGTGCAACAACGGTATCATGAGCCCGCAAACAAACAGCTCAAATCGCCTTACCACAAACAAAGCAGGAGGAATGCTAGGCACTGTAAAGAGAATGGTGGAAGAAAATGCCTTGACGCGCGTTTCGCCCAGAAAGGTCTGGCTTTCTCAAGAGGATGTTTGAATGGTACACTCAAGGACCTTTAAATTTGCCCCCAAGAAGGTCACATATCATATCATGAGACCGCAGTATAATATCAGTTACGGCCGCAAGTGTGGGCAAGCGCTGGGTGAGGGAGACCGTCAGGAACGCATGCACACAGCACCAGTGACTGTAATACCGGCAAGGAGGAAAGAAAAGATGAAAATCCAAGCTATTATCATAAAAGGACCAATGTCAAGAGGTAAGTATTAGAGATGAGCGTTGTTCTACTCGAACTGTTCGCCAATCTCAAATTCGAGCTGTTTTGGGCGGTGTTCGAGCCGGTCGGCGAGCACGAACAATTTGAGAAAAATTCGGCTGTTCGAGGTTATGTTCGATAACTGTTCGTGCACCAAAATCATAACTGGATTTTTTCTCAGTAATGATGAAAATTAATGTTAATACGCAGTTTGAGTGTACAGCGGGGCGGGGGGAGGGGCAGGGGATGGATCTCTGCAGGAACAATGAATATCTCCATTTTTTTTTCTCTTTCCCGCATTTGCAGTGGGGAGTAGAGATGAGCGTTGTTCTACTCGAACTGTTCGCCAATCTCAAATTCGAGCTGTTTTGGGCGGTGTTCGAGCCGGTCGGCGAACACGAACAATTTGAGAAAAATTCGGCTGTTCGAGGTTATGTTCGATAACTGTTCGTGCACCAAAATCATAACTGGATTTTTTCTCAGTAATGATGAAAATTAATGTTAATACGCAGTTTGAGTGTACAGCGGGGCGGGGGGAGGGGCAGGGGATGGATCTCTGCAGGAACAATGAAGATCTCCATTTTTTTTTCTCTTTCCCGCATTTGCAGTGGGGAGGTGCAATCTGTCAGCCTATCAGCAGCGCACACACGGAGCGAAGTGCTTTTTTTCACACAAGCAAGGGCATGTGTGATTGGCAGTGTATGTCACATGTCCTTGCCCTATAAGACCAAGCCATTTTCCCCGTCGCCACCATTTTCTCACTGCTGCAGCTGCGTGTTAGACGGCACCGCTGTTGCTGTGTGCGCTATACCTTGTTAATTTCAAGCCAATTTTCGCACAAATATACAGATAGCTTGGGAGTAGGGAATAGTTGTGATTGCAGTCCTTTTAAGGACTAGGTTACAGCATTTCCTACGACTTTTATCAAGCAGGTCTGTGCTCTTAAATAGATAGATTGTGGGAGTAAAGACTAATTGTAATTGGAGTCCTTTTCAGGACTAGGTTACATCAGTTCCTATCAGTTTTTGCCAGGCAGGTCTGTGCCAGTGCTGTGCAAGTTTTTTTCACAGCATTTGGCTGAATCTAGCAAAGCTAATCCTTTTTGGCCTATTGCAGAGTGTGTTAGTCAGTGGAGTAGCCTATCTGTGTTGCAAGATATACCACCTGTGTATAGAATACCAATTTTTTTACTGCACCTAGTGAAGTAAAATCTTTTGGGCATAGCATCATTCTATTAGTCCATCTATACTGACCTCCATCAGGTTGCAAATTAAAAATAATTTTTTTCTGCATCTAGCTCTGAAAAAATATTTGGGCTTCTAGCAGTGTGTGGGACTTGGTCTATTAGTCCATCTATACTGACCTCCATCAGGTTGCAAATTAAAAATAATTTTTTTCTTCATTTATCTCTGAAAAAATATTTGGGCTTCTAGCAGCGTGTGGGACTTGTTCTATTAGTCCATCTATACTGACCTCCATCAGGTTGCAAATTAAAAATAATTTTTTTCTGCATCTAGCTCTGAAAAAATATTTGGGCTTCTAGCGGTGTGTGGGACTTGGTCTATTAGTCCATCTATACTGACCTCCATCAGGTTGCAAATTAAAAATAATTTTTTTCTGCATCTAGCTCTGAAAAAATATTTGGGCTTCTAGCAGTGTGTGGGACTTGGTCTATTAGTCCATCTATACTGACCTCCATCAGGTTGCAAATTGAATAAAAAAATTTTCTGCATCTAGCTCTGAAAAAATATTTGGGCTTCTAGCGGTGTGTGGGACTTGGTCTATTAGTCCATCTATACTGACCTCCATCAGGTTGCAAATTAAAAATAATTTTTTTCTGCATCTAGCTCTGAAAAAATATTTGGGCTTCTAGCAGTGTGTGGGACTTGGTCTATTAGTCCATCTATACTGACCTCCATCAGGTTGCAAATTAAAAATAATTTTTTTCTTCATTTAGCTCTGAAAAAAAATTTGGGCTTCTAGCAGTGTGTGGGACTTGTTCTATTAGTCCTTCTATACTGACCTCCAGCAGGTTGCAAATTGAATATAATTTTTTTCTGCATCTAGCTCTGAAAAAATATTTGGGCTTCTAGCAGTGTGTGGGACTTGGTCTATTAGTCCATCTATACTGACCTCCATCAGGTTGCAAATTAAAAATAATTTTTTTCTGCATCTAGCTCTGAAAAAATATTTGGGCTTCTAGCAGTGTGTGGGACTTGGTCTATTAGTCCATCTATACTGACCTCCATCAGGTTGCAAATTAAAAATAATTTTTTTCTTCATTTATCTCTGAAAAAATATTTGGGCTTCTAGCAGCGTGTGGGACTTGTTCTATTAGTCCATCTATACTGACCTCCATCAGGTTGCAAATTAAAAATAATTTTTTTCTGCATCTAGCTCTGAAAAAATATTTGGGCTTCTAGCAGTGTGTGGGACTTGGTCTATTAGTCCATCTATACTGACCTCCATCAGGTTGCAAATTAAAAATAATTTTTTTCTTCATTTATCTCTGAAAAAATATTTGGGCTTCTAGCAGCGTGTGGGACTTGTTCTATTAGTCCATCTATACTGACCTCCATCAGGTTGCAAATTAAAAATAATTTTTTTCTGCATCTAGCTCTGAAAAAATATTTGGGCTTCTAGCAGTGTGTGGGACTTGGTCTATTAGTCCATCTATACTGACCTCCATCAGGTTGCAAATTAAAAATAATTTTTTTCTTCATTTAGCTCTGAAAAAATATTTGGGCTTCTAGCAGTGTGTGGGACTTGTTCTATTAGTCCTTCTATACTGACGTCCAGCAGGTTGCAAATTGAATATAATTTTTTTCTGCATCTAGCTCTGAAAAAATATTTGGGCTTCTAGCGGTGTGTGGGACTTGGTCTATTAGTCCATCTATACTGACCTCCATCAGGTTGCAAATTAAAAATAATTTTTTTCTGCATCTAGCTCTGAAAAAATATTTGGGCTTCTAGCAGCGTGTGGGACTTGGTCTATTAGTCCATCTATACTGACCTCCATCAGGTTGCAAATTGAATAAAAAAAATTTCTGCATCTAGCTCTGAAAAAATATTTGGGCTTCTAGCGGTGTGTGGGACTTGGTCTATTAGTCCATCTATACTGACCTCCATCAGGTTGCAAATTAAAAATAATTTTTTTCTGCATCTAACCCAGCCAATAGTTTTGGCCTAATACCACAGTTTGGCCACTCAGCTCTGCTCGGTTACCATCCATTGTTTTTTTGTGCAAACAACTCCAGAGTTGTGAATTAGTTAACCACCAAAATGAGTGGAAAAAGGCCTGCTGCTGGTGGAAAGGGGAATAGGCGTGTTGGGAAGGGGAAAAAAGGTTGTGTCCGTGGGGTAGGTGCAGAAGAAAGACCATCTTCCAGCCAAACTAAAATGTCTACTTCTTTTAGCGGACAATGTGATAAGATCCCTTTCTTACGGCCACGCCAATCGCTACAAATTCCAGATGAGGCACAAAAACAGCAGGTGCTTCAACGGATATCAAGTGCTCCTTTAAGTGGGCTCTCCTCCACATCAACTTCAACATCACAAATACTCCAGTCCTCAAAGGTGTCACCCAAATCGCACTTGCTTCCTCACAGCTCCCAAATCTCCAGCTGCCCGTCTGAGTATGAGGTAGAACAGATGGTTGAGTCTGCAGAGCTGTTTACTCATACTATAGCCTGGGAATCAGAGGTCGACTCCAGCGCTTCTGTGAATCCAGACGAGGAAATGATCTGCACTGATGCCCAGAATCTTTATGAGTCGGATCCAGGACCAGACGCAGAAGGTTCTGACCATAATGTAGACCCTCATTCCCAAACTGTAACTCCTGTTGGTGGAGACAATGAGGAAGACGATGATAAGACTCAAATACCTGATTGGAGCGACAACTTTAGTTTTTTGTCAGGGCAGGAACAGGTTGGCTCTGAGGACGACGGGTGTGATAACGCACAGGGTGATGATGATGAGGTCGGAGATCCCACTTACTGTCAACCCACAGTCAGCCAAGAGATGAGGTCAGCAGAGGAGGTGGAGGAAGATGCTAGTGACGACGAGGTCAGGTTGCGCCTTCCTGGACAGAGACGTAGTACTGGAAGCACGTCAACAACTGCATCCTCAAACACAACTCTGCCTCTCACCACAAGTCGTGGTGGCTCTTCAGGTCGCATGGGTGCTAAGCCTTGCATAGCCTGGGCATTTTTTCAGATCGATAAAGATGACCCAACTCGTGTTATCTGTAACATTTGTCAGCAAAAGCTAAGTAGAGGCCAAAAAATACATAGTTTGAGTACTTCATGCATGAACCGGCACATGGACATGAAGCATAAGTTGCAGTGGGAAGCTCAGTGTGCTACAATGCGGCCTAGCCGGCCGGGCCAACCGCCGTCTGCCATATCTTGTGCATCCGCGGCCTCTTCATCCTCTGTGACTGGGGGGACAGCAGTCACACCTGTTTTGGGGCGCAGACCTGCCACCTCTTTACCCGCAACAGCCAGCGTGATTGGCAGGTCATCATTTTCTTTGGAGGTGGTAACACCAGCTGGTCTTGAGCGCTGTCCGACATCGATAGCACCACCTTTGGATCAAGGCAACCTAACATGTCCGCCTGCATCTTCCTCACAGACCGGCAGTTTGCCGGGGACACCGTTATCAACCCCATCTAAGCACAATAGCCAGCCCTCGGTCCCTCAGATGTGGACAAGTAAAAGACCATTTCCTCCTAGCCATGAGAAAGCTAAGAGGTTGAATTTCACCATCTGCAAGCTCTTGGCTACAGAAATGCTGCCTTTCCGCCTGGTGGACACAGAGGATTTTCGAAACCTTATGTCCGTCGCAGTGCCCCAGTACCAGATGCCCAGTCGGCACTACTTCTCAAAGAAAGGTGTGCCTGCGCTCCACCAGCATGTCGCACACAACATCACCGCTTCTTTGAGAAACTCTGTGTGTGACAGGGTGCATTTCACCACAGACACTTGGACGAGTAGGCATGGACAGGGGCGTTACATGTCGCTGACTGGGCACTGGGTAACTATGGTGACAGCAGGACAAGGGGCTGCTGTCCAAGTCTTGCCGTCCCCACGAGTTGTGCGTCAATCCTCTTTATGTCAAAGTTCCTCCACTGCTTCTGCCTCCTCAACCTCCTCTCGGTCTTCCACCTGCACCCAAAGCCTGTCTGGTCATGCCACAAGCTTTCTAACTGCGCAGAAGGGATCCTGCACACCTCCTTACTATGCTGGCAGTAGGGCTCAACGTCATCAGGCGGTTTTTAC
The DNA here is from genome assembly GCF_046119375.1 of Phyllobates terribilis. Lineage (NCBI taxonomy): Eukaryota > Metazoa > Chordata > Amphibia > Anura > Dendrobatidae > Phyllobates > Phyllobates terribilis. The sequence goes on from NW_027362765.1 coordinate 231,674,256, forward strand.
ATTGAAATGTCTGGGAAATGTGAGTCACACAGCTGAGGAGTTGTGGTCAGCTCTGGAGAACCAATTTCATGAATGGTTGTCTCCACTGGACCTGAAACCAGGGAAGGCCGTGTGCGACAATGCTGCAAACCTGGGTGCGGCCCTTCGCCGGGGCAATGTCACACACGTGCCTTGTATGGCTCACGTGTTGAACCTGGTTGTCCAGCAATTTTTAGCCCACTATCCCAGACTAGATGGCCTTCTGCAGAGGGCACGGTCGCTGTGTGCTCACTTCCGCCGTTCGCATCCCGCAGCTCAGCGACTTACATCTCTACAGAAGTCGTTGGGCCTGCCACTTCACCGGCTAAAATGCGATGTGCCTACCCGGTGGAATTCAACTCTGCACATGTTGCAGCGACTGTGGCAGCACCGACAAGCCCTGGTGCAATACGTTCTGACGTATAGCCTGGGCCAACGAGATTCAGAGGTGGGGAAAATCACGCTGGAGGAGTGGTCTCAGATCAGGGACCTATGCACCCTTCTGCACAGTTTTGAAATGGCGACGAAGATGTTTAGTGCTGACGATGCCATTATCAGCATGACTATTCCGGTGATTTACATGCTGGAGCACATGTTAAACAGAATTCGGAGTCAGGTGGTGGCACAAGAGGAGGTGGAGGAAGTAGAGGAGGAGGAGTTGTATGCGGAAGGGCTAACATCTGCAAGGTTCAGACGGTCGGCAGCACCAAGGCGGCAGGCATGTGAGGGTGGGGGAGATGGTTTTACCAGGGCGCATGGTAGCAGCCAAACTAGTGAGGAAGGTGCAGGAGCCCAGGAAGAAGTGGAGGACGAACTGATGGAAGACTCATCAGATGAGGGAGACCTTGATCACATTTCTGTTGTGCGAGGTTGGGGGGAGAGGACAGAGGAAGGAAGCATGATTGTTACCTCGCCACCAACACAACAGGGACTTGGTGCTCCTGGATGCGCAACACACATGAGTGCCTTCTTGCTGCACTACCTGCAACATGACCCTCGAATTGTGAGAATTAGAAATAATCCTGACTACTGGGTTGCCACACTGTTAGATCCCCGGTACAAAAGTAAATTTGCAGAAATTATTCCTGCCATAGAAAGGGATGCACGCATGCAGGAGTATCAGCAGAGACTGTTGCAGAATCTTACATGTGCTTTTCCACAAAATACCAGTGGTGCACGTAGTGAATCTCACAGTTCCAACTTGCCAACCGTGGGACCGTCAAGTGTTCAGCACTCAAACCGTAACAGAACCACAGTATCTGCTGGTAACATCAATTTTGCGGAATCATTTCACCACTTTTTTAGCCCATCCTTTGCAAGGCCACAGGAGACAAGAAGTCTGACACATAGTCAACGCCTAGAGACGATGGTACAGGAGTATCTCCAAGTAAACATTGAAGCCACGACTGTGTCACTGGGCCCTTGCTCTTTTTGGGCTTCCAATCTGGATAAATGGCCGGAGCTAGCCACTTATGCCTTGGAGATCTTGTCATGCCCCGCAGCCAGCGTTCTGTCTGAACGTGTGTTCAGCGCTGCTGGTGGTGTGCTGACAGATAAGCGCACGCGTCTCTCCACTGATAATGTAGACAGACTCACGTTCATAAAGATGAACAAATCATGGATCCGAAACGACTTTTCTACCCCTGTGTCATCCTGGGGAGAGTAAAAGCTTGATGATTGGTTAAAATCACCCTACCAACCGTTTTAAGCTTTCAAATTACTAATCATGTTTATCTGTATCTTGACTGGAAAATAATTTGGGCTTTGTAGCAGTGTGCAGCACTGATCCTATTAGGCCATCTATAATAAGCTTCACCAGATTTAAAATTAAAAATAATTTTTAGCTGCATCTAGCCCGGAAAATAATTTTGGGGCTCCGAGATGCGCAAGACACATAAGTGCCTTCTTGCTGCACTACCTGCAGCATGACCCTCATATTGTCAGAATTCGAAGTAATCATGACTACTGGGTTGCCACACTCTTAGATCCCCCAAACTTTTCGATCAACCTTTTCATTTTAATAAAGACCAAAAAAATGGTCATTTTTGAAATTATAAGCATTAGCAGGTTGTTAGAAACTGAAATCAAACAGTTTTCAACTCAAAACTTTATTCTAGGTGATGTTACATTTTCACATAGGACCCCTTGTTCGAAAGGAGCTTCTGAACTCTCTCGTCCATTGAATTTGTCAGGTTTTGGATGGTTTCTGCTTCAATTGTTTTGCATGAGGACAGAATACCCTCCCAGAGCTGTTGCTTAGATGTGAACTGCCTCCCGCCATCATAGACACTCCTTTTAATGATGCTCCAAAGGTTCTGAATGGGGTAGAGGTCAGGGGAGCATGGGGGTCACACCATAAGTTTGTCCCCTTTTATGCCCATATCAGCCAGAGATGCAGATGTTTTATGTGCAGCATGAGATGGTGCATTATCATGCAGAAAAATGATCTTGCTGTGAAATACACGGTTCTTCTTCTTGAACCATGGCAGGAAGTGCTGTTTGAGAAAATCCACATACATTATGGAGTTCATCTTTAGCGCCTTCAGGGATCCTAAAGGGGCCGACAATCTCTCTCCCCATGATTCCAGCCCAAAACATTACTCCACCTCCTCCTTGTTGGCGCTGTAGCCGTGTTTGCGTGGGGTGTCCATCAACCAGCCATCCTCCACTCCATTCATCTGGACCATCGAGCGCTGCACGGCACTCATCCGTGAACAAAACAGTTTTGAAATCAGTCTTCATGTAATGTTTGGCCCACTGGAGCCGTTTCTGCTTGTGTGAAGTGGATAGAGGAGGTCGACAGGATGGCGTATGCACAGCTGCAAACCTCTGAAGGACCCTGCATCTTGTTGTACGGGGGACGTTGGAGGCACAAGCAGCTTCAAAAACTTGTCTGCTGCTATGACAAGGCTTTTTTGCCGCTGCTCTTTCAACCTGACGTAATTGCCTGTAGGAAAGAGTCCTCAATTTGCCCTTATCAGCACGCACACGTGTGTACTGTGAATCAGCTACATACTTCTTGATTGCCAAGACACTTCATCCTGATCATCGCACAATGTTGATTGTAGTCATGCCTTGACCTAAACACTCCACAATTTGTTGCTTCTCAGCAGCCGACACATCCTTTTTCTTTCCCATTTTGGCAGAAAATGTAGGCTGCTTAATAATGTGAGAGAGCCTTCTTAAGTAGTCTTGCCTTTCATTGGACACACCTGCCAAACTAATTAGCACAGGTGTCTGCAATTGCTTACAGTGATATAAAGAGCCCTGACACACATCACCATCAATGAGTTTAACTGACAAACAAACAAATTCTTCCCTTATCACTCCTAAACACTTTTTGCATAATAATTTGGAACGCGGTGTACATGTGCTTTTCCACAAAACACCAGTGGTTCACGTAGTGAATCTTACAGTTCTAACTTGCCAACCGTGGTCTGTATGGAATTGTTCAATAAAGGGCCCAAAATTAAGATAACATAGATGGGAGAGGTCTCTATGAATAGGAATTCCTAAGTATTTGATACCCTGTGAGGGCCAGGCAAAGGGAAAGTTGGACTGGATGGAATCCTATATGGATTTAGGGAGGGAGACATCGAGGGCCTCAGACTTCGCTGCATTGATTTTAAAATTTTACCATGTAACAAAGTGATCTATTTCAGCCATAACAGCAGGGATGGATATATGTGATTGAGTGATATATACTAGGACATCATCAGCAAATAGAGAGCACTTGTACTCGGTGCCTTCCACCTCAATCCACCTAATATTGGGGTTATGGCGAATTGATGAGAGCAGGTGCTCCGTCACTAGGATGTATAAGAGAGGGGACAGAGGACATCCCTGCCTTGTCCCATTGGTGATTGTGAAAGGTGATGAAAATGTTCTGACGCACCCCCTGGGCCTTGGGACACCCGGAGCCGGACCCTTTTTGGTGGATGCTGGTGGTTGTAGTCTTCGTGGCGGCCATCCGGTTCCGTGGCTCAGGGCGGTCAAACCAGTGGCGGAACTATTTATGTGGTTTTGATGTTTAAATGTCCGACTACGCCACCCGTGGATTGCGGTCAGAGTGAACCGCCGCTACAGGGCAGACCTCTAAGGCTGGTGTTGTGGGTGCAGCAGAGCGTAGCATAACTCCCCACGGGAGGAGTATAGCCTCAGGGCAGTGTATGCGGAGGATGGGGGTGATGGTGCAGGGCAGCAGCAGTAACGACACGGAGTCAGTGATGCAGTTCAGGGCCTTTACTCACAGTTCTTATTATCCAGACCACGTCTGCAGGTAACGGCTGCCCACGTCGTACTGTGCTCACCAGGTGAGGGGCTCAGACAACTCCCAGATAACTTTGGAGCGCTTCACAGGACCCCCTTTGTGTGTCCTTTGTCTGGCCTTTCTTACCAACACTTCTGTCCGGCTGCCTCGGGCCTCCTCTTGGTAAACTTGGCGCCAGTTTCCCTGACCCTATGTGGTGCCTTCCTAGCGGGTGGAGCAAGGGGCTGCGCCACATAAAATGTCAGAGCCTCCGGTTTCTAGCTGAGGGTCGTTTCCTGCCTCCACTAGTTCGGGGACCGGTCTCCCCCTTTGGCCTGACCCCTCCACGCAGGTGGATTCGGGCGTGCGGTGGCGACTCGCCCGTCCGCACCCCTGGGATCCCTTCATTCCTCGTTCCTGGAGCCTTCTCCGCTCCTCTTCCTTCCTTCTCCCTCTTGCAGGCCTGGGCCTCTGTTACTAGGCCCGCCTCCGGAGCAGAGCTCATGCAGAGCCCCTGCTCCCTGCCACTTCTGCTCAGACTTCTCTGCACTGAACTAAGATGGTGCCCACCTTTTATACTCCCTTCTCAATGCACCCAGGAACTGCTTCCTCCCTGCTCCTGCACTGCAGGGTTCCCCTTCCTCAGTGTTCCCTCCCCCCACTCCAGCCAGGGACAGGGACTGTCGTGCCCATCTCAGGGGCATATTGGTCGCCCTGCCCCACGGCAATGTGGTGTAATGCATGCAGGTGTCGGGTCCTGATCCACACTCCATCCTTATCTGAGAGTGAGATATCACACCTCTGGGTGAGGTGCAATACGTCTGTAGCAACCGAGCCCTCGGTGCTACAGTTCCATTTATCTTCAGCCTAGGTGACGTATTGTGATACAGGGCCGTGATTTTGGCTATAAAAGGGTCCCCTAGACCCCTACCCCAAGCTTTTTAAGAGAATCATATATGGCGTGCCAGGAGACTCTATGGAATGCTTTCTCAGCATCCAACGAGAGTATCTACTTACAAATTTTTAACTGCATCTAGCCCAGGAAATACTTTGTGCCTAGTAGCAGTGTCTGCTAGTCAGCGGATTATCCCGGCTGTTAAGCAAGCTACACCACCTGTAGTTTGGACACTTAATTTTTTCAAAGGAAATGCTTCGGGACCACGGGATACTCAGTGAAGAGCATCAGGAGGCACCCCAAGGCATAGGGGCTGGGACTGGCACTAGGATGCCTTGCGGTGGACAGCCGAGCTCGATCCTTATAAAAGCTTTTTAACTGCAGCAGCTTTAGTGGACGCTACTGGAGCTGGAATTACGCGGCTGCTGGCATGAGACTTGCCCTCCAATAGATCCTTGTAAATGGATTTAAAGTGTATTCATTCAAATTAGAGGGACAATTTAAATTAAAAAGCTTAGAGCTGCCTCCACCACAGGGGGGCTCTCTCGACCCACCAGCGGACAGGCACCAGTATTGGGAGAGGGGGGCTGGCCGTCAGGGTTCACCGCGGCTCTGGCACAAACCCGGCGACACGGAGGTTGCACGGGCAGGAGCGGACTGGCCGTCTCGGCTTCTCACTTTTTGGATTTTAGAAGGGCATGACATGCCTATATCTGTGTCTCCCCCTCCTTTTACTCCTCCACCTCTTTTCTTTTCGCATGACTATATGTACTTGTCACTTTTCCATGTGTTAGTTGTGTCTTCTGAGCAGTTTGTCAGCTTTTGGACACCTTTGAAGGTGTTTTCTATGTGTTTCTATGTGTTTTTGTTTGCCTGCCATTGGTTTTAACGGTGTTCGAAGGTGTTCGACGAACAGTTCGACGAACAGTTCGGCGAACACACGGGTGTTCGACGAACCGAACCGTACTCGAACACTACGGGGGTGGCTCAACACTAGTAAGTATACATAAGTGTAACATTATAACATATTAATTAATATAAACAAACAAAGTCATGCAAAATGCTGCCCATATATGTAATCTTAATCAAAACAAATAATATAAGTTATATAAAAAAATTAAAGGGCAATAGTACAACAGTACATCATCATATATGAAAATAGACGCCACATCAGATGAAAAATAACTGATGTGAGAAATGAAGATCCATAATGAAGTTGTCAATATTGTAATGCAGCGACTTGCTGGCATTACGGTAATGTTCCAGGATGTGTTTTACCTGACCATGTACCTTCCCCCTCAGGTGACTGGTCACATGACTGTGACATAGCACAGGTCCTGCGCGCACAGAATGTCTGTCTGATCACATGACTGTGACATCAGCAAGGTCCTGTCTGTGTGTCTGTGTGTGTGCACGGGATGGATATATAAACCCGGCTTGATGGGAGACAGGTGTCCGGTGTGTTCTGTGAGAGAGGCGTAAGGCCTGCTCCCGTGTGTGTGGGACACCGACCGTGTGAGGCCTAGTGAGGCCGAGTGAAGCCTGGTGCCTGAAAGGTCGAGACTGGATCCTGTGTGGATGCTAGTGGCCTTGGAAGGCAGAGGCTTGATGAAGAGTCCTGAAAGGCAAAGCCTGGATCCTGTGTGGATGTCAGTGGCCTTTGGGGGGATGACGGCTAGAGACCCCCACCTGGGAAGCCGCAAAGTCACAGTGGTGGCGGATTAAATGGACTGCAGCAGCTAAACCCGGCAGAGGTAATACACTGTGTTATATGGACATTGATATGGACATCGCTATGTTATTACCTTGCCGAAGGCTGTACCTGGAGCAAGTGGGCCGCTCTGCCACTTGGCTCATGAACATTATATATATATATGTGTGTCAGCGTGCCACTGAGTTGGACCCGGTGAACTGTGGTTTATGAAGTGCAATAAACTGCAGCATTGTGAAATACCGGAAGGACATTGCTGGTGTGCTTAATTTACCCGGTGCAGCGAGTATCCCCCATTATGATGACTAGTGCTGCCTTACATATGGTTCGAGAATGCGGGCAACTGCAGCCCGGTTGCTAGCGGCAACGACAACCCGGTTGCTAGGGGCAACTGCAGCCCTGTTGCTAGGGGCAACGGCACAGGTCGACGAGTGTGGTAAAGCATCTGGCTGCAACTCGGCGGGGTTGCGAAGATTGGCATCGGACTCAAACCTGGTTTGCGGTGGCTCGGCGTGGCTCACCAAGTTTAAAGCATCTGGCTGCAACTCGGCGGGGTTGCGAAGATTGTCGTCGCACTCAAATCCTGTTTTGCTGTGGCTCGGCGGGGCCACGAAAATTTTCGGGGAGAGCGGTGTAAAGTGTCTAGTGTGTACCGCAATGGCCATGAATGGTGCAGTATCTCCAGACGGAAGGGAGAAGGAGTTAGATGACCGTGTGCAATCTCTCTTCGGCATAATGGAGTGTCCTGAAGAATTGCAGGAGCTGATAAAGATGGCTGTGAAAGGAGCCGCAAATGAGTCTGAAGCTGTTGAGCGTTTGAAATGCCTGGTGGAGTCGCAGCAGCAGGCATTTGAGAAACAGCGACAGGACACACAGCAGGTATTTGAGAAACAGCTACAGGACTCACAGCAGGTATTTGAGAAACTTTTACAGGACATGGTGCAGTAACCACAGGAGCTGTGGGCACCATATAGAATGGCGGCAGCGGACCATTCTGTGAATTCTCCGGTGGCGCCATTGTTGTCCCAGAGTGCCCGGGGAGGTGGTAAGAGCTGTTGTGAACTGAGTCCTAAGACTACTGTTGATTTTTCTTGTAAAAATTCCCCTGCCGGTGTGGTTGTTTAAAAGGGGGCGGAGTCTAAAAAAGGGGCGGTTGTTCAAAACAGCGTGGAGGATAGAAAATAAAAAAAAATTACTGGTGGTGGGTTGGTACCTCCTAAAAATGACAATGTGACCGTTGATAACGGGGTAGCTCCAGTAGAAGGGGGTGACGTCAAAGTGGGAGGTGACCTGTTAGTCCACAACACCATGGGGAGTGACACAGACCCCGTAGCTGACGGTGACACTACGAAAGTAGAAGGAGAGGTCAGTCAGGAGGGGCTAGACGAGGTGAGAAAGTCCCCATCTCGTAGACGGCGCAAGGGCCACAAAAAGGTTGCTCCTGTAGACTTGGCTGAAAGTGAAAATAAGGAAAATGTAGTACGGTGTGCCTTTGATTCAAGGGTGGATCCTCCTTCCGAGGCAGAAGAGGAGGTGACGTTGCCAGTAGCAACCTCCGGTACGGTACCGAGTCAGAAGGATCTGACAGTCCTGAAAGAGGAGGCGGCCAGTCGTGACCAAGAGCTGGAGCCTATCAGCCAGCAGGGTCAGAGTGACGTGCAGCAACTATGTGGAAACCTGGAGATTGTGTCCTCAGATCAGCTGGGCGTGGAGTCTGAACGGCAGAAAATAAACCAGGTTGTGAGGAACTTGCAGCGAGAACTGGAGGAAAACAGCAAGGAAGTCAACAATTGGAAGGAAAAGTTCCAGAGAAATAAAGAGGAGGTCTTTCAGTTGGGGCTTGACAAAGCGGAGTTTGAAGATGAGCTGCGCGAGTTGAAAGATAGGTTTTCCCTGGTACACCTAGAGTTGATACAAGTGAAGCAAAAGCTGGATGAGGGACTACACCAGAGGGATAGAGAGCTGTCTGCCTTAAAAGAGGCGCTGCAGGTTGAAGTTTCCGGATGTGACCTAAACCTAAAACAACTGCACGAACAGTTCAACCGGGAGCTATGTGACTCCAAGAAGGAATATGGTGAAAAGCTCAATAGGGAACTGCAACAAATCAAGAGAGACTATGAGGATCTCCTCAGGGTTAAAGGAAAACTAGAGGATGATAAGGTGGATGCAGAGCACATACGCCAAGTGGTTGAGACCACTCTGCAGGACACCCGTAATGAAAATGGTGATCTCCGCAGAAAGACCTTAGGTCTGGAAGCTCAGGTGAAGGAGCTGCAGACGTTCTGTGATAATCTCCAGAGGGCAGAGACGTGCCTTAAGGAAAGTCTCAGCAAGATGGAGGCTGAGCAGAAGCAGATGGAGGAGTCTATCGGAGAAGCCACAGACCAGGGCCAGGAGTGGGCTGCTGGTGATGGGAGGTATGAAGCAGATACCTCCTCGAGTGATGTGAGCTCGGATGATTCGGTGGATGTAGGAGCCGAGATCAATGAGTCGCTACAAACCCATTGGAAGCAAGAGGAGCTTCAGAGATGGGCCGTTGGGAGGCAAGTGGCGGAGCTAGAGGAAGAAGTTTCCGGGCTCAAAAGTCGCCTGACAAAGTATCACTCAGTGAACGAGGCCTTCTTGGAGAAGGAAAAGGGCGAACACGTTGCACTCACTCCCTTATACCAAGAGAGGGTGGACCTGAGGAGAGCTAAGAGAGTGTTAACCACAGATAAATATGAGATGGAAGTGGTCAAGACGAAAATTGGTGAATTTGTAGCTGTGAGTCAGCTCAGGGGAAGCGTAAAGGGGGAAGAAGCTGAAAGTCAGTTCTCCCTGAACCCTGAGCTGGTTGATCGTAGGGAAACCACTGGTGAGACCGAAACGTCTTGGTACAAGTGCCTCGTAGATGTGCCCGAGGATTTGAGGGAAGAATGCATCCGTGAGTCCGTGCATGAGGAGTTTAAGAAGGCCGTGGGAGCCTGTAAGGTGTACTTAATCTCAGAAGCTAAACAGCTGGTGGTCCTGTCCACGACCGAAGTCACAGTGAAGAGGGTGGCTATCCTAAGTGACATGCACTGGCGATGTATTCACACGAAGCGGTTTCTCCGGTTGAAGACGGAACAAGCCATTAGACAACTGGAGTTGATGAGGAAAGCTCACAGTATGCGTGAAGAGGTCATCCGGGTGCCTCATGTTCTGTGAGGAAGCTTGTTGGGAGAAATGGTCGAGCCATGCAGATGATGGTCAAGAAGTCTGGTGTGGTGAAAGTAAGCAGTCCACGTGATCGTCAGGACTGGATACCAGACGAAGACGGCATGGTATCATTCTCCGCTGTAGGAACAGAAGAAAGCCTGGGATATATGCGCATGCTGTTGGAGTACCGAGTGACCTACCTGCGAGAGGTAGAACAGTTGAATCTCGCTAGACTGCGAGTGGATAGACAGCATCATCTGAGTAACAGAAGATGGCAGCCATCTAGAAATTATGAGACCAGACAGAGAAAGGGCCCCCTAAATAACAGAACAGCTATAGCTGGAGTTAGGGACCTTTCAAGATGTCCTGAGAGTAGTGGGCGTGGATTTAGAGGTAGTGAGACCTCCAGTAACTCAGGTTTGAGCAGCCCATACAAACTACCCAATAGAGGACGGGACAGTACGGAGTCGAACCGGACCTTAGATACCAGGGCATGTGAGTCACACCGCTGTATGACTGACCGCTGGGAGTGGGGGAGACCTGACAAGGTTACGACTGACTGCTGGGAGCGGGGGAGACCTGACAAGGTTACGACTGACCGCTGGGAGCGGGGGAGCTCTGACAAGGTTATGACCCGGAAAGGTGACCTGACTAAGTCAGTGACAGTGACAAATGGTAGGTCCCTAAGGAATGGGCTAATGTCGTTGACTAATGTTCCAGGGGCTGAGTAGCACAATTGTAAAGTACATGGTCTCTATGTGAACTGGGGGTTATAATGTCATTGTGTATATTATGTGCTCAACTCCACAAGTTTGAACAGAGCTGGGGGTTATAGTGATTGTGTATATTATGTGTTCAACCCCACAAGTTTGAACAGAGGGGGGGGATATGTAATGCAGCGACTTGCTGGCATTACGGTAATGGTCCAGGATGTGTTTTACCTGACCATGTACCTTCCCCCTCAGGTGACTGGTCACATGACTGTGACATAGCACAGGTTCTGCGCGCACAGAATGTCTGTCTGATCACATGACTGTGACATCAGCAAGGTCCTGTCTGTGTGTCTGTGTGTGTGCACGGGATGGATATATAAACTCGGCTTGATGGGAGACAGGTGTCCGGTGTGTTCTGTGAGAGATGCATAAGGCCTGTTCCCGTGTGTGTGGGACACCGACCGTGTGAGGCCTAGTGAGGCCGAGTGAAGCCTGGTGCCTGAAAGGTCGAGACTGGATCCTGTGTGGATGCTAGTGGCCTTGGAAGGCAGAGGCTTGATGAAGAGTCCTGAAAGGCAAAGCCTGGATCCTGTGTGGATGTCAGTGGCCTTTGAGGGGACGACGGCTAGAGACCCCCACCTGGGAAGCCGCAAAGCCACAGTGGTGGCGGATTAAATGGACTGCAGCAGCTAAACCCGGCAAAGGTAATACACTGTGTTATATGGACATTGATATGGACATTGCTATGTTATTACCTTGCTGAAGGCTGTACCTGGAGCAAGTGGGCCGGTCTGCCACTTGGCTCGTGAACATTATATATATATATGTGTGTCGGCGTGCCACTGAGTTGGACCCGGTGAACTGTGGTTTATGAAGTGCAATAAACTGCAGCATTGTGAAATACCGGAAGGACATTGCTGGTGTGCTTAAGTTACCCGATGCTGCGAGTATCCCCCATTATGATGACTAGTGCTGCCTTACAATATTCATATTGTATTGCAGATTCTTGTAGACGTACATATCAGTACCGCATGGTACCACTCTGAATGAAGAGCAATAAAAAACATAATTAAAATAAAATAGTTAAAAACAAATAAAATAACCACCATAATAATGAACAGAGTCTGCAGGAGAACAACCGGAGATAACCTGTATTTATAAAAAAGATGCAAAGCTCAGGGCCTCATTAAGGCCCCGCAGACTCACCGTGTCCAAGTTAACAATCCACCTTGCCTCTTTTTGGGCCAGGAGTTGTTTAACGTTACCCCCGAAAGTTCAAATGCACCACATCTATGCCACGCACTTTCAATGTTCTAGAGTCACAATTATGAGTAACTTTGAGGTGTCGTGGTAAAGTTTTGAGCTCTCGGGGGTTGGCCACTGTCCCGGACGTGTCAATGTCCCGCACGTGCTCACGCACCCTAACTCGTAGCTGTCTTGATGTCAATTCGATGTATATCAAATTGCATCCACAAGTAGCATAATATATCACATTGCTAGTACTGCAAGAGATATGCTTATTAATTTTGTACTCCCGAGAGACATTAGAGGATGCGAAAGAGACACTGTGCAGGACATTGGCGCAGGCTAGACAGTGGCAGCAAGGAAAACATCCGACGGTGGGTCCACTGGACCGAAACGGAATAGATAAGGGTGGAACATAATGACTGGAGACTAACATGTCCCCCATATTTTTTGCTTGTCGGGCTGTTGACGCGCCCCTGGGCCTGTGTCGCGCTGCGGTGCGCACGCGGGAGCTTACCCGGAGCCGGATCCGTGGAGGGTTGTAATCTCGTGGCGGTGACCCGGTCCGTGCCCAGGGAGTCAAACTAGACGGCAGTCTATTAGTAGTAAATAGTTGATGACTACGCCACCCGTTGAGTGCAGCCAGGAAGCTGCTGCTGCAGGGCAGACCGCTGAGGCCGGTGGTAGGATTGTGCAGCGTGATAGTATAACCCCCAACGGGAGGGGTATGGCCTCAGGGCAGCCGACGTGGATGATGGGGGTAGCAGGAACCACTCAGAGACGGTACGGTGTAGTTCAGGGTCTTTACTGGTAACAACGACAGACCCTCCCGGAGTACTTGCTAGCAAACGGGGCCTGGTCAGTCTTTGAGCAGATGGGATCTCCCCTGGCCAGGCGTAGTTGTAGGCCTCCCAAACTGACTGTACTCTTCTGGCTACCTTGCTAGAAGCTGATGTAAGTAGCCCACGTCCCTGAGTGTACCGTGTGGTGCTCACCCGTATGGCCGGTGACTCGGGGCCTTCTAATGGCTTCCGCTCCACGATGGCGGTGCTGGTCCCACGCGTGTGACCGTGCCTTCGGGCTTCTGGGCCAGAGGACCTGAAATCCCCTGCCCGACGGATTCTGCTGCTGGGTAGGAGTTAGTCCCCACAGCCTCGGACTCCGGGTCCGGTAAAGAATCTTCTTAGTCAGGGCGAGCTCTGTAGCTGCCAGCCCCTGACTCCTTGTAACTCTGCTGTTTCCTATGCTGCTTCTCTTCTTCACTCTCCTTGTCTGACTCACCCTGCCTCAGCCCCGGGTTTATACAGGGGAAGTTCTTCCCCTCCCAAGACTGGGCAGGAGGTGTGGCATGCACAGGATCCCTGACCAAAGGACCTCCCACCTGCTCTCAGACATAATATCTCTATCACTGTGGCAACCAGACCCCTGGGGTGTCACACTGTCATCAATGGATAATCACCAAGATGATCCCGGAGGGAGGGCTCCGTGCCAAGAATTCCCCAGTGCCTAATGAAAATCATGGTCGCATGGTGTCCCACTCGTGATTAAATTATGAAATATAATGAGTTTTATCATGTGTATCTTTCTTTAGTCTAGACTGGCCAGAATATAATAGGCTATTACGGGAGGTTGCCCGCGCCCTTTCATAGCCACGCCTGATGCTCCTATTACTGTTTCCGTTTTGTTTAAATCGATTAGTCAAATCAGCCGCTTGAGTCTCAAATTTAGAATTGGTACAGCAGATCTGACTCATCTTCAGGAACTGTCCGACCGGGACTGCCCTAATCGTCGGTGAGTAATGTTCAGACTCAGCGTGGATCAAGGCATTGACTGACGTAGACTTTCTAAATACATCATTCTAGATGGTGGAATCATTATCCACCTCCAGAGTGATGTCAAGAAAGTCAATACGTTTGCTGTGATAAGTATACGTCAACTTGATACCACACGAGTTCGAATTGACCCTTCACATAAAATCGTTGAGCTCACCCACTGTCCCCCGCCAAAAAAAACAAAATGTCATTGATATATCTCAGCCATGACACCAAATAGTACAAGAAAGCCAGATAGGATTGGGTTAAATCTTAGCACTGCTGGTCTTGATTATAGGACCTGGCTAGCTCTGAATAAGAAACAGGACATGTGTTCACTTTGGTCTCTCAGTCTGCTGGGGAAGCTGAGTAGAATAGAGTGTGTTGTACCTGGTAAGCAATCAGCAAATGTGGGCTGTATCTGGGAGGAAGAAAGACCCCTGGTGTTGGCAGCCTCAGCCAGAAGCTGAGAGGGAGAGGAGTGTAATTGACTCGTCCCCTGGGCCGTGGGGCACCCGGAACCGAGCCTTTTGTAGGATGCTGGGGGTTGTAGTCTCCGTGTGGCGGCGACCCGGTCCCGTGGCTCAGGGTGGTCAGGCCAATGGCGGTGTTTTTGTAAGGGTTTTAGATTAATTGTCCGACTACGCCACCCGTGGATTGCGGTCAGTGCGGATCGCCGCTGCAAGGCAGACCGCTGGGGCTGATGGTGTATGCAGCTGAGGTAGTGTGACTCCCCACGGGAAGAATGCAGCCCCAGGGCAGAGTAGTAGATGGTGGGGGTGATAGTGCACGGGCGTCCCGGCACTAGTAGTGCTGGTGCGGCGAGGAAGCACAGAGACGTGGGATTGCAGTTCAAATGCTTTACTCACAGTTCTTTATATTCTTAGTCATTCCGCCGTCAATGACTGCCCAAGCCGTGCTGCGTCCACCAGGCAGGGGCTCGGTCAACCCCCAGGTAATTCCAGAGTGTGTCACAGGACTCCCTTCTATTCCTTTCTCTGGCTGTGCCCCACCAGTGACACTACTTTTGTCCAGCTCCCGCGGGCCTTCTCTTGGGAGGGCTTCGTGCTCACTGCCCTGACCCTATGTGGTATGCCTTTCTAGTAGGTGTAGTGAGGGGTCGCAACAAGACATGATCGCGACCGCCGGTCTTTAGCTGAGGATTAGTCGCCTCCACCAACTTGGGATCCGGTACCCTGTTCTGCCAACCCGTCACCCGCAATCTCCTGGGTCCTTAGGGTTCCTTCTGCTTCCGTGTCTCTGGGCCTCTCTTGGTGTTCTGTTCCTTTCTTTCTTTCCCTTCTGATCCTGTTCCTTGCTGTTACTGTCCTTCTCCTCTGGCTCTGGCCTTCACTCTAGGCCTGCCTCCGGAGCAGAGCTCCACAGAGGCCCTGCTCTGTCACTTCCTCTCTCAGACTGAACTTCTCTTCTTCTCTCAGAACTAAGATGGTGCCTACCTTATATACCTCCCTCTCTGTGTATGAGCCCAGGTGACTTGCAACCAATGGGCTCCTACCTATGCCCAGAGACCGTCCCCTCCTGCTCCTACATCACTGGGTTTTCCTCCCCCCTCCCCACTCCAGGGACAGATGCTGTTGTGCCTGCACTTCTGTCTAGTGGGAGCACCGTTGAGCTGTCCCTCGGAAATGGGGTGTGTGTGATGCATGCAGCCTACCGAGCCTTGGTCCACCTTCCATCCTTACCCGGGAGTGGAATATCACACCTCTGGTTTGAGGTGCAATACCCCTGTAGCGGCCGAACCCTCGGGGCGCTACATAATCTGTTCGGGTGATTCCGCAGTGACATATATGTGCCTGCTGAATGAACTTTTTATTTGCTGTTATACCTTTGTGCCCAGAAGGGTCTATTTTGTTTTGAATCTTTTGGAGTTTTATGAAAGCAATAAAACTGCACTTTGGAACAACGGCATTGCCTGTGTGAACGCTACCTAATGCCTATATGAGAGTGTGAATTCCTACAATTGGTGGAGAATGCAGACATGAAGTCCCAAAGAGCACAGGTGATTGCATTGTAAAGACTGAATGTCCTGGGTAAAGGCAGCTACAGTGTTGCAAGCACAGTCGGAAAGCAAGGAGGAGATTGTTAAGTAGTTGATCCAGGTGCAGCAGCAGTATCTGAAATAATTAGAGCAGCAGCATGAGCAGCAGCAGCAACAGTTTCAGCAGCAGATGGCTCTCTTGGCAGAAACTGTCCAGGCCAGGGAGTCTGCAATTTCCGCCGGCCAAAGTGCTATGAAAGGAGGAGAGCTATAAGCAGAGTTTATCATGTGACTCAACCAAACTCAGCTGCACTGCTCCTCCCCCCACACTGACTCCTGCAGGAGGTTAGACCAGGAGATTAGGGCTGTAGCATTACACCTCCTCAAATCGCAAAAACAACTAAGGATCTGGGAATGCAAACTTATTAGAGTCTTTGATACCCTCCACGCAGGACTAAATCTGCCAGGAGAATTTATGACTCACTACTAATACTACTAATATCTGAAGAATCTGCTTCAGGGACAGGAGGGCACCAGGTCTGTGATCTTACAGGGATATTGGGACAATAAAACTTTCACACCACTAATCTAATCTAATTAGGGATTCACTCTCTAAACTCAGTTTTTTATTTATTTAAATGTCCATTTATTAAGCTATGCCTCTGCTCTTTCTGTGTATGTTTGTGTGTTTTTTTCAAATACTTTGTTATACCATGCCTGATAAAGAGGCCTAAGTAGTCTCGAAAGCTTGCTTTATAATATCATTTATTTTATTTTTGTAACCATTAAAAGGTATCATAACTACAAGATTATTATTTAGTTGTTATCACTGAGTGCAATCTTATTACACCTCCTCACACACTGAGAAACCTGCTATAAGCTATGGTGGGGGTGTGTGCTTCTTTCGTATGAGTGTTGCTGGCTGCCTATAATTGGTCAGCATCATACAGGAAGAAGTAGTACACTCTGTCAGGGTTCACAGGGGGGACACCGGGGAGATCACACAATCTCCCACCGCTGCCACCAATTTGTCAGGGAAGTCAGTGACGACACCGGGGAGATCACACAATATCTCACCACTGCAGTCACTCTGTCAGGATTTCGTCAAGGATCCGTGCACACACGATCCCAACTACTCACTACGTAGCTATCGGCAAGTGAGCAGAAAGCGTATGGCGTCACACTTCCGGATTCCAACGCATGGAATATGTGTATACACCCTGTACGGTTACTGCCAGCTTCAAGATAGCCCAATTAATATTATTCACTGGCACCACCGGCCAGATTTGAAGTATAATACAGCCCTGGTTGAACGCCTGCGTTCTGGTAGCGTATATGGCTTTGGGGGAGGGAACGATTACAGAGCAAAAGAAACAGGACTATTACATTTTATATTTAATCAAAAAAAATACATATTTAATGCAACAAGAAATCCCAAAGGCATATTGCCCTATAGCACACAATACGAACCACAGGTTGTGTGCCGTTCCAAGTGCTAGACTCCAAAAACATATATACCACAAAGAAGAGAGAATGGAGCTTTTGTTTGAAGATAAAAAATGTATAAATTTTATTAACACAGAATATGAGACAAAACAAGACACATAATAAAAAGACATGTGCAAGAGGGCTAGACTAAATAGCAGCGGATACTGGCAATACTTAGGGTGAGAAGGAGATTACAGGGGGATACATGCCAAAATAGTAACCACACATCAATAAATATGGCTTGCACCCATGAGACCCCTGGACCCCTCACTGTGGCAATAAGACTCCACTGAGTAAAGCTCTGCAAATAGACTGTGGACTATGGCAATATTCAAATTATTCAATCACTGGTAGGTGCTTCAGCTATAGAAGTCCAATAGACAGCAGAGAAAGATCACACAATATCTCACCACTGCAGTCACTCTGTCAGGATTTCGTCAAGGATCCTTGCACACACGATCCCAACTACTCACTACTTAGCTATCGGCAAGTGAGCAGAAAGCGTATGGCGTCACACTTCCGGATTCCAACGCATGGAATATGTGTATACGCCCTGTACGGTTACTGCCAGCTTCAAGATAGCCCAATTAATATTATTCACTGGCACCACCGGCCAGATTTGAAGTATAATACAGCCCTGGTTGAACGCCTGCGTTCTGGTAGCGTATATGGCTTTGGGGGAGGGAACGATTACAGAGCAAAAGAAACAGGACTATTACATTTTATATTTAATCCAAAAAAATACATATGTAGTTACACAAAATAGTAAGGATTAAAGAAGAACTTACTATAAGACCCAGAGTCGATTCAGTATAGCTGAAGGGTGGGGGGCGCCCTACTTATTGATTTGACTGTTATCAAACGGGATCTGTTGCTTATAGTCTCTATACCCCCCTGGCAATGAATACTGATCCATCCTCTGTGGATTCTTTTATGCCCAAGGAGAGACCTGCCTACACACCCCCTGTGCTGACATCATGTTGGCTGGGCTCCAGCCATCACATTTTTATTAAAATATCTGGCTTTTGTGATAACTTATTGCTGGTTGATCGCAGAAGTCCAAAAGTGGTACAATATTTTCTATTATGATTTTACCTATCTTTAGAGACCACACACGAGTTATTTTGTTACTTTAGTGCCACAGCTCACAAGAGGGGTTCACAGCTACAGGAAAATAAGCATATTGTTCCTTGGCTGACCCAGCCTCTAAAAATATGGGTCCCACGATTATCAGAAGTATAGAACTTCAGATATTCCATATTTTGTATCGATGCCGGACGTCCTGGTGTTTGTGGCTGGAAATTGTGAGTATTGTGGCAATGTTCCTTTGAAGTCCGTAACTGTATGCTTCTCACCCACATGTCTAATTATCCCAGGCCTCTGCCAGGGGGAAACCCACCAGCATGTTAATTGGGGTTGTAGCACCTCTCTTTGTACTAGCATTTGTTTAAGCTACTTGTGCTGTGGGTGATAATTTGCATACTGACAGATGGTGGATTGTGAGCTCTCCTCTTGTGACAAATGGTATAGGGGAGGAGGGAAGAGAGGTTTCATTGGGAGAAAGAATATTTTCACTATTTCTATGACACACACCCACTGTGAAAACTGTCTACTATCTGACAACATCTACTTTAACTTAACGAAAATTAACACATTAGGGACCAAATAATTTCATTGTTAAATAACCACTCCAGCATATTTTTGTTCTTATTTTACCTCTGTAGTGGTGCCTCTAATCTTAATTCCCTGCAACTAGTATCACACTTACAAGCCACCATCGCTATCTGTTATTGGCGCCGCTCCAGTAATATTCAACAATTTGTGACCTGCCAGATCACTCCAGTGCTTGCTGGACCAATCAGAAGTCACAACTCAATGTAAATCTATAAGAGCCAGAATGATATTTTCATAGACTTGCACTGAGAGCTTGGGAACATTACCTCTGACTACTGGTCAGTCAGAAGTTGCGGTTACAAGAAAAGCAGAAGACGTCGGCTGGTAAATGTAATACTGGGGTCAGGGAACTTGGAGTAGTAGCACCACTCCAGTGCTGAAATGAAAAAAAGCTGGAATGGTGCTTTAATTACTCCACTTTGGAGAGGCAAAATAAAACAATAACAATGTATTATTCTGCTCTGCAGCCACTATTACATTGTGTGTCCAGTTCAGCATGAACATTTTTTAATGCCTTATTTCAATACCAATTAAAATGAGGTATCTCCAGGAATGCAGCAACAGATATAAGATACGGTAGTGTTCAAAATAATAGCAGTGTGTTCAAAAACATGAGTTAAGCACAAAATCGTTATACTAGTTTTTATTTCCACGCATTGGGAACATTGCACACTGTTTTCTAATTCAAAACATGAAGAGAAATGTAAATAATTTTTAACTACTTTACAGAAAATAACAAAAAATGAAAATTGGGCTGTTCTAAAATATAGCAGTGTCTGCATTTGTCTTTACAAACTCACAAAATATACTCTTTTTTTAGGATTTAGCATTTCTGTAAATCATTAACTTAATATTTCAGTGTATACCCACAGGTTTTTAGAACTGCTTCACATCTATGCTGCATAGAGTCAACAAACTTCTGGCACCTGTCAACTGTTATTCTAGCCCAGGATACTTTGACTACATCCCACATTTTCTTGCCATTTGTTGGCTTTGCCTCAGAAACAGCATTTTTGATGTCACCCCACAAGTGTTCAATCGGATTAAGGTCCGGGGATTAGGCTGGCCACTCCATAACCTCAATTTTGTTGGACTGGAACCAAGATTTTGGTCATTTACTGGTGTGTTTAGGGTCGTTGTCTTGTTGAAACACCTATTTCAAAGGCATATCCTCTTCAGCGTAAGGCAACATGACCTCTTTAAGTATTTTAATATATGCAAACTGGTCTATGATCCCAGGTATGCGGTAAATAGGTCCGGCACCATAGTAAGAGAAACATGCCCATATCATGATGCTTGCAAAACCAGGCCTCACTATCTTCAGAGTGTACTGTGGCTTGATTGCAGAATTTATGGGTCATCTGACAAACTGTCTGCGGCCCTTGGACCCAAAAAGAACAATTTTACTTTCATCAGTCCACACAATGTTTCTCCATTTCTCTTTAGACCAGTTAACGTGTTCTTTGGCAAATTGTATCCGCTTCAATACTTGTCTTTTTTAACAGTGGGACTTTGTGGAGACTTCTTGCTAAGAGATTAGCTTCACACAGGCATCTTCTAACTGTCACAGTACTCACACGTAACTTGAGACTGTCTTGGATCATCCTGGAGCTGATCATTGGCTGAGCCTTTGCCATACGGCATAATGGTAGTCTTCAGCTTTCTTCCACGTCTCTTTGGTTTTGCTTTCCATTTTAAAGCATTGGAGATCATTTTAGCTGAACAGCCCATCACTGTCTGTACTTCTTTATAAGTTTTCCCTTCTCCAATCAACTTTTTAATCAAAGTACGCCATTCTTCTGAACAATGTCTCGAAGGACCCATATTTCTCAGGCTTTCAAGGAGAAATACATGTACAACATGTGCTGGCTTCATCCTTAAATAAGGGCCACCTGATTCACACCTGTTTCTTCACAGAATGATTGACCTCACTAACTGAACTCCACACTGCTATTATTTTGAACACACCTCCTTTCAATTAATCATTCAAAAACATGCAGATCATGAATGCTGAGTCTGTTGGTTTTCTTAGAATCTATTGCACCAACTGGTAAATTGTTTGACATGTGGTGATATAATTTATACCATATACAGTGATTAATCTGGTTAGTCATATTGGACACTGACTGAGGTGAAAGAAGGGAGGCTGTATATATTGGAATGCAGTACATTAAAGGGAATCTGTCAACAGATTTTTGCTATGTAATCTGAAGACAACAGGAGATAGAGGCTGAAACACAGAATTCAGGGATGTGTCATTTGTCAAAGTATGTGCTGTAGTTTACTAAATGTGAAGGATTTATCACTAAGAGATTAACATTTCAGGACTACATTAGTCCGGCAACGCCCCTCCTGTGATAAGCAGCTCATTGTCTATAGACTTTGTACACAGAGTCTCCTGTAGGAGGGATTAGCTTTCTCAGCTCTGCTTTATTCTAAATCTAAAAAGTCTGATTGTGTCAGAATGGCTGCACCTAGTAAGCTAAGTGATACATCAATGGTTTCAGCTTCTCTTTGCCTATATTATGATGCTTTCAGATGAAGTAGCAAAAACCAAGTGACAGATTCCTTTAAATAACATCGAGGAAAAAATAATGGGACATAATGATTTCCAAGATAATCATAACCTTTGTATTTCTTGAATGCACTCACTGCTGACAATTTTCATTGCACTTTAAGACCCATTTACAAGTTCATAGAGCTGCATGATTGTTATTTGTCTGCCTATGGAGAGTTGCCAACTGTCTGTATATTTCTGAGCACTCTGAATAATTAGGCAATTTGTTTTCGATGTACATATTAAATACATGTCCGTAATTTTAGGAAGCTGGGGTACCCTTACTGACTATTATGTTTCTAAGTATCAGAATTGAACAATTCATAAAACTACTGATCTCACTCTTCTGAGCCTTAGATTGATATTGCTTGTAATCTTTATCATAAATCACGATATTCTAATTTCTCAGTACAATAAATGTTCGCTGTCCGTGATTTTCGGGTGAGCTGTCCAGAAAAAGTGAAAGAGGTTGGTAACCAGTGGCGCAATGACTGCAGAAATTTTAAACTTGATGTGCGTCCTCAGACGCACATCCAGTTGAAGTGTATTGCAGCGCACAGACCCATCGGGTGCACGCGCCACACTACACGCTGTCAGCCAATCAGAGGCCAGCAGCTGACGCAGCACATGGCAGTGACATCACACACTCTTGTTGCAGCCTGAAGTCAGCTGCCAGCTTCACAATAGGAAGCGTGCAGCGGGGAGCAAAGGAAAGGCGAGTAATTTTTTTTTACTTCATGGATGACTATGCGGTTGCATTATACTACATGGATAACTATGGGGTGCATTATACTTTATAGATGACTATGGGCTGTACAGTATATTATATGGAGGACTATGGGATGTATTATACTATATGGAGGATTATGGGGGTGCATTATACTTCTTTTATGGAGCCCCATGACTTCTATGTACGCCCCTGGTGAGTATAATGGTTTATTTTCTTCTATACATTGAAGAACAGAGTCAGAGAGGGAGCCATATAGCAGAATGGGTGATATATATACCAGGATTGGGCCAGGATGAGGGACATATATACCAGGATGAGGGACATATATACCAGGATGGAGGACGTATATATATATAATTTATTCATGGGGGGGGAGCCCCAGTCCAAATCTTGCCCAGGGCCCATAAGACTCTAGTTATGCCACTGTTGATATCCTAATGCCTATATTTAATCTACTTCTGTTTGTTCACAGCGATGAAGTGTTTAGTAACTTTCGGCGAGAAATTGAAAGTGCACGCGACCAATACCTTCAGCTTCTGAATAAAAAGGTATTTAAACTGCTTGTGAGCTGTTAATAGTAAAACACTGCATCTAAGTGTTACACTTAGGTGTTTTATCCATTTTTGTCACGGATGCAACGCGTACCCATTATAATCTTTGGAGGTGTTCATGTTTTTTTCAAGAACCATGTGTCCGTGCAAAACTCATGGAGACTTGTCCGATTTTCTCCAGTATTACAGATGAAAAGGCCAATACAAGTCTATGGGCACACGTACAGCACATGTACAGCATACGGATGGCATCTGTGTGCTGTGCGTATTTAACATTGTAAAGGATTGTGAAGATTTGAAATGTATCCTTCTGTGAAAAACACTAATAATACACTGACCAAACACTGATGACATCGGTACCATTTTCTCGCTCTTGGTATCCAGTGTTAAGATCACTAGGACAGGAGAAAGAAGCATTATTTGTGCGTCCCAAACTGTATGTTCATTGCAGTGCATACAGTGATCAGAAAGGCAGAGATGGTAATTAACCATGCCTGTTACATAGATGCACAAACTCTGTGCAGTTGCTGACTCTAAAGTTAAGTTCCCGCAATGAGTTCTTGGTGAGTTTTTGACGCTGCTTATTTTCACTGCTCAAAAAATGCAGCATCTTCGAGTTTCAGCAAAGTGGATGGGATTTATAGAAATCTCACGCCCACTATACTTTTTTTTACTCAGTGTAAACTGACCTACAGTATATGTATGCCAGTTATGAACCGTTGCCTTGTCCATTCCATAGTTGGTTATTTTTGCAATAAGAATTGTATGAGATACTTTGTCAAATGCTTTGCTGAAGTCAAAATATACTATATCTACTGTGTTTTCCTGATCCACCCAATCAGTGATTCTGTCATTGATGGAAATTAAGTTAGTCTGACGTTACTTATTAGTTACAAACCCATGCTGGCTCTGGTTAATCACTTCATTCTTATAAAGGTACTTGCATACGTGTTGTTTAATGATTTGTTCAAAGATCTTTCCTGGTATAGAAGTAAGGCTCACAGGCCTATAGTTCCCTGGGTCCACCTTCTTCCCCTTTTTGAAGATAGGGACAATATTTGCTCTTCTCCAGTCTTCTGGGACTTTTCCTGTACTCCAAGAATTTTCAAAGATTATGGAGAGTGGTTCAATAATTTTCTCTGCTACAGTGGTGGCCAAAAGTATTGGCACCCCTGCAATTCTGTCAGATAATACTCAGTTTCTTCCTGAAAATGATTACAATTACAAATTCTTTGGTATTATTATCTTCATTTAATTTTGTCTTCAATGAAAAAACACAAAAATAATTGTCCTAAAGCCAAATTGGATATAATTCCACACCAAACCTAAAAAAGGGGGTGGACAAAAGTATTGGCACTGTTTGAAAAATCATGTGATGCTTCTCTAATTCGTGTAATTAACAGCACCTGTAACTTACCTGTGGCACCTAACAGGTGTTGGCAATAACTAAATCACACTTGCAGCCAGTTAACATGGATTAAAGTTGACTCAACCTCTGTCCTGTGTCCTTGTGTGTACCACATTGAGCATGGAAAAAAGAAAGAAGACCAAAGAACTGTCTGAGGACTTGAGAAACCAAATTGTGAGGAAGCATGAGCAATCTCAAGGCTACAAGTCCATCTCCAAAGACCTGAATGTTCCTGTGTCTTCCGTGCGCAGTGTCATCAAGAAGTTTAAAGCCCATGGCACTGTGGCTAACCTCCCTAGATGTGGACAGAAAAGAAAAATTGACGAGAGATTTCAACGCAAGATTGTGCGGATGGTGGATAAAGAACCTCGACTAACATCCAAACAAGTTCAAGCTGCCCTGCAGTCCGAGGGTACAGCAGTGTCGACCTGTACTATCCGTCGGCATCTGAATGAAAAGGGACTGTATGGTAGGATACCAAGGAAGACCCCACTTCTTACCCCGAGACATAAAAAAGCCAGGCTGGAGTTTGCCAAAACTTACCTGAGAAAGCCTAAAACGTTTTGGAAGAATGTTCTCTGGTCAGATGAGACAAAAGTAGAGCTTTTTTTGGAAAAAGCATCAACATAGAGTGTACAGGAAAAAAAAAGAGGCATTCAAAGAAAAGAGCACGGTCCCTACAGTCAAACATGGCAGAGGTTCCCTGATGTTTTGGGGTTGCTTTGCTGCCTCTGGCACTGGACTGCTTGACCGTGTGCACGGCATTATGAAGTCTGAAGACTACCAACAAATTTTGCAGCATAATGTAGGGCCCAGTGTGAGAAAACTGGGTCTCCCTCAGAGGTCATGGGTCTTCCAGCAGGACAATGACCCAAAACACACTTCCAAAAGCACTATAAAATAGTTTGAGAGAAAGCACTGGAGACTTCTAAGGTGGCCAGCAATGAGTCCAGACCTGAATCCCATAGAACACCTGTGGAGAGATCTCAAAATGGCAGTTTGGAGAAGGCACCCTTCAAATATCAGGGACCTGGAGCAGTTTACCAAAGAAGAATGGTCTACAATTCCAGCAGAGCATTGTAAGAAACTCATTGGTTACCGGAAGCGGTTTTTCGCAGTTATTTTGGCTAAAGGTTGTGGAACCAAGTATTAGGCTGAGAGTGCCAATACTTTTGTCTGGCCCATTTTTGGAGTTTTGTGTGAAATGATCAATGATTTGATTTTTGCTTCATTCTCTTTTGTGTTTTTTCCTTGCAAGCAAATTAAATGAAGATATTAATACCAAAGAATTTGTGATTGCAATCATTTTCAGGAAGAAACTGAGTATTATCTGACAGAATTGCAGGGGTGCCAATACTTTTGGCCACCACTGTATCTCCTTCAGTACCCTAGGATGTAATTCATCTGGACCTGGAGACTTGAATTCATTTATGTTAACTAAGTATTCCCTCACTATCTCTTTGTTTATAGATAGTGTAGATTCTTCTATTCCTTCAAAAGTACAGTGAAGATCAGTTGATGTTACATTTACATTCTTAGAGAACACAGAAGCAAAATAGGAATTTAAGTTTGGTCTTCTTAGCATTATTTTTACCACTTTACCATTTTCATCCTGTAAAAATCCTATTGCAGTTTTGATTTTTCTTTTACTTTGACATACCCCCCAAATCCTTTCGTAATGCTTTTGACATCTCTTGCAAGCATTCATTATCAACTTTAGCTAATCTGATATGTGCCCTACAGGTTCTGCAGACAGCATTATATTCGTCTTTAGATATGTCTCCCTCTTTCCATTTGATAAACATTTCTTTCATCCTTTTTAGCATGTGTTTAAGTTCTGTGTTAATCCATCGTAGTTTCCTTAAATACAATATGATTGTTCTCAGCAACATGTGTCCTATTTACTAAAATACTAAGTGCTGCCGAGAACGATGCTTTTTAAACTGACTAAAACATCATTACATACGATAAATGAGCTTTTTGATCATTCATCTGAATATCGAACTGTTTAGATGGCCTGATAGTCAAAAAGGGAAGTTGGACTTCAATTATTGGCCCTTTCATGTTAAAAGAGCATTATTATTGGACTGCATGCACTAAACAGGATCAATTTTTATGGTATTAGCGGAAAATGGTGAAACAAATGAGAAAAAAAAAGAATCTATTCTTTTGTGTGGGACTAAATAATTACTACAATTTCACACATTTCCTTTGCTTTTCACATATACAACCCATATACATATACAGTGTATATACACTGCTCAAAAAAATAAAGGAAACACTCAAATAACACATCCTAGATCTGAATGAATGAAATATTCTCATTGAATACTTTGTTCTGTACAACAGCATGTGAAATTGATTGTCAATCAGTGCTGCTTCCTAAGTGGACAGTTTGATTTCACAGAAGTTTGATTTACTTGGAGTTATATTCTGTTGTTTAAGTGTCCCTTTATTTTTTTGAGCAGTGTATATATATATATATATATATATATATATATATATATATATATATATATATATATATATATATATATTTATACAGTATTCAGACCCCTTTAAATTTTTCACTTTTTGTTTAATTGTAGCCATTTGGTAAATTCGAAAAAGTTTATTTTTTTTCTCATTAAGGTACACTCTGTACCCCATCTTGACTGAAAAAAACAGAAATGCAGAAATTTTTGCAAATTTATTAAAAAAGAAAAACTGAAATATCACATGGTCATAAGTATTCAGACCCTTTGCTCAGACACTCATATTTAAGTCATATGCTGTCCATTTCCTTGTGATCCTCTTTGAGATGGTTCTACTCCTTCATTGGAGTCCAGCTGTGTTTAATTAAACTGATAGGACTTGATTTGGAAAGGCACACACCTGTCTATATAAGACCTCACAGCTCACAGTGCATGTCAGACCAAATGAGAATCATGAGCTCAAAGGAACTGCCCAAGGAGCTCAGAGACAGAATTGTGGCAAGGCACAGATCTGGCCAAGGTTACAAAAGAATTTCTGCATTGCTCAAGGTTCCTAAGAGAACAGTGGCCCCCATAATCCTTAAATGGAAGAAGTTTGGGACCACCAGTAGTCTTCCTAGACCTGGCCGTCCAGCCAAACTGAGCAATCGTGGGAGAAGAGCCTTAGTGAGAGAGGTAAAGAAGAACCCCAAGATCACTGTGGCTGAGCTCCAGAGATGCGGTAGGGAGATGAGAGAAAGTTCCACAAAGTCAACTATCACTGCAGCCCTCCACCAGTCGGGCCTTAATGGCAGAGTGGCCCGACGGAAGCCTCTCCTCAGTACAAGACAGATGAAAGCCAGCATAGAGTTTTCTCAAAAACACATGAAGGACTCCCAGGCTATGAGAAATAAGATTCTTTGGTCTGATGAGATGAAGATAGAACTAACTGGTGATAATTCTAAGCGGTATGTGTGGGACTTGGTGCACCCACTGCTGGATAAAGGTTATCACCTGTACGTGGATAACTTTTATACAAGTATCCCGCTCTTCAAGTCCCTCTCTGCGCGACATACCGCAGCTTGCGGTACTGTCCGCAAAAATCAGAAAGGCCTCCCAAAGACACTAATTGGGCTGCTGCTCAGAAGGGGTGAGAGCAGAGCCCAATGTAGCGACCACCTATTGGTGGTCAAGTACAAGGACAAGAGGGATGTCCCTCTCTTGACCACCATACATGGTGATGGCAGCACCCTCAGCATTGTAAGAGGTTCCACTACACAGGTCGCCAAACCAGACTGTGTAGTGGGGTACAACAAGTACATGGGGGGAATTGATCTCTCCGATCAAGTCCTCTAGCCGTACAGTGCTTTGAGAAAGGCCAAGATATGGTATAAGAAGCTGGCCATGCACATTGCTCATATGGCAATGCACAACGCTTTCCTTCTGTCAAAATATGCAGGCCAGACTTCTGCGTCGTATCTTCACTTTCAGGAGACAGTTATCAAGGCCCTGATATTTGGCAGTGGTGGCGGAGCGGGCCCCACTACTTCTGGAACTGAAGGACTTCGAATTGTACCGGGCCAGCATTTCCCGGGGCAGATCCCTCACAGCGGAAAAAAGGTAAATCACAAAAGAAGTGCCGAGTGTGTTACCGAAGGGGAATACGCAAGGACACCATTTACCAATGTGACACCTGCCCCGACAAACCTGGTCTCTGCATGAAAGACTGCTTCAAAAGGTACCATACTTCCATGGGCTATTGAATTAATTTCTGACGTATGACAACCTGACGAACACTACACAGCTGACGTAGTGTTCGTCAGGTTGTCATACTTCAGTTGTATAGTGTTTGTCAGGTTGTCCTACACAACTGGTGTATAACACTACATTATAAAATTGACAAATCAGGTATCCGTTCCAAAAAGGGGGCACTTGTTGGGCATTTCCACTGTTTAGGCACATCAGGGGCTCTGAGAACGTGATATGACGCCCGCAGACCATTCCATCAAAGTATGCATTCCAAAGCGTCACTCCTTACCTTCTGAGCCCTGACATGCGCCCAAACAGTAGTTTTCTCCAACACATGGGGTATCAGCATACTCAGGAGAACTTTTGGGGTCCAATTTCTCCTAGTACCCTCATAAAAATAAAAATATTGCGGCTAAAAGAGCGTTTTTGTGGGAAAAAAATGATTTTTTTTTTCACGGCTCTACGTCATAAACCTTTGCAAAACACTTGGGGGTTCAAAGTGCTCACCACACATCTAGATAAGTTCCCTGGGGGGTCTAGTTTCCAAAATGGGGTTACTTGTGGGGGAGCTCCAATGTTTAGGCACACAGGGGCTCTCCAACCGCGACATGGTGTCCGCTAACAAATTGGAACCATGTCGCGTTTGGAGAGCCCCTGTGTGCCTAAACATTGGAGCTCCCCCACAAGTGACCTCATTTTGGAAACTAGACCCCCCAAGGCACCTATCTAGATGCATAGTGAGCACTTGGAACCCCCAGGTGCTTCACAAATTGATTTGTAAAAATGAAAAAGTGGAAAAAAAATACTTTTTCATTTTTACGGATTAATTTGTGAAGCACTTGGGGGTTCAAAATGCTCACCACCCATCTAGATAAGTTCCCTGGGGGGTCTAGTTTCCAAAATGGGGTCACTTGTGGGGGGTTCCACTGTTTAGACACATCAAGGGCTCTCCAAATGCAACATGGCGTTGGCTAATTATTCAAGCAAATTTTACAATCAAAAAGTCAAATGGTGCTCCTTCCCTTCCGAGCCCTGCCGTGCGCCCAAACAGTGGTTTTTCCCCACATATGGGGTATCTGCGTGCCCAGGGGAAATTGCACAACAAATTTTGGGGTCCATTTTTTCTTGTTACTTCTGTGAAAATAAAAAAATTGGGTCTAAAGTAACATTTTTGTGAAAAAAGTTAACTTCATTTTTTTTCTTCCACATTCCAAAAATTCCTGTGAAGCACCTGAAGGGTTAATAAAGTTCTTGAATGGGGTTTTGAGCACCTTGAGGGGTGCAGTTTTTAGAATGGTGTCACTTTTTAGTATTTTCTGTCATAAAGACCTCTTAAAGTGACTTCAAATGTGATGTGGTCCCTAAAAAAATGGTTTTCTAAATTTTGTTGGAAAAATGAGAAATCACTGGTCAACTTTTAACCCTTATAGCTCCCTAACAAAAAAAATTTTGGTTCCAAAATTGTGCTGATGTAAAGTAAACATGTGGGAAATGTTATTTATTAACTATTTTGTGTGACATATCTCTCTGATTTAAGGGCATAAAAATTAAAATTTTGAAAATTGAAAAATTTTCAAAATTTTCGCCAAATTTCCATTTTTTTGCACAAATAAACGCAAGTGATATCGAAGAAATTTTACCACTATCATGAAGTACAATATGTCACGAAAAAACAATCTCAGAATCAGGGAGATCCGTTGAAGCGTTCCAGAGTAATTACCTCATAAAGTGACAGTGGTCAGAATTGTAAAAATTGGCCTGGTCATTAACGTGCAAACCACCCTCGGGGGTAAAGGGGTTAAATGGGTCTGAATACTTTCCGTACCCACTGTATATACACTGCTCAAAAAAATAAAGGGAACACTCAAATAACACATCCTAGATCTGAATGAATGAAATATTCTAATTGAATACTTTGTTCTGCACAAAATTAAATGTGCTGACAACAAAATCACACAAAAATCATCAATGGAAATCAAATTTATTAACCAATGGAGGCCTGGATTTGGAGTCACCCCCAAAATTCAAGTGGAAAAACACACTACAGGCTGATCCAACTTTGATGTAATGTCCTTAAAACAAGTCAAAATGAGGCTCAGTATTGTGTGTGGCCTCCACGTGCCTGTATGACTTCCCTACAACGCCTGGACATGCTCCTGATGAGGTTGCGGATGGTCTCCTGTGGGATCTCCTCCCAGACCTGGGCTAAAGCATCCGCCAACTCCTGGACAGTCTGTGATGCAACGTGACATTGGTGGATGGAGCGAGACATGATGTCCCAGATGTGCTCAATCGGATTCAGGTCTGGGGAACGGGCGGGCCAGTCCATAGCTTCAATGCCTTCATCTTGCAGGATCTGCTGACACATTCCAGCAACATGAGGTCAGGCATTGTCCTGCATTAGGAGGAACCCAGGGCCAACCGCACCAGCATATGGTCTCACAAGGGGTCTGAGGATCTCATCTCGGTGCCTAATGGCAGTCAGGCTACCTCTGCGAACACATGGAGGGCTGTGCAGCCCTCCAAAGAAATGCCACCCCACACCATTACTGACCCACTGCCAAACCGGTCATGCTGAAGGATGTTGCAGGCTGCAGATCGCTCTCCACGGTGTCTCCAGACTCAGTCACGTTTGTCAAATGTGCTCAGTGTGAACCTGCTTTCATCTGTGAAGAGCACAGGGCGCCAGTGGTGACTTTGCCAATCCTGGTGTTCTGTGGCAAATGCAAAGCGTGCTGCACGGTGTTGGGCTGTGAGCACAACTCCCATCTGTGGACGTTGGGCACTCATACCACCCTCATGGAGTCGGTTTCTAACCGTTTGTGCAGAAACATGCACATTTGTGGCCTACTAGAGGTCATTTTGCAAGGCTCTGGCAGTGCTCCTCCTGTTCTCCCTTGCACAACGGCGGAGGTAGCGGTCTTACTGCTGGGTTGTTGCCCTCCTACGGCCCCCTCCACGTCTCCTGGTGTACTGGCCTGTCTCCTGGTAGCGCCTCCAGCCTCTGGACACTACGCTGACAGACACATTAAACCTTCTTGCCACAGCTCGCATTGATGTGCCATCCTGGAGGAGATACCACAGGAGACCATCCGCAGGCATTGTAGGAAGGTCATACAGGCACGTGGAGGCCACACACATTACTGAGCCTCATTTTGACTTGATTTAAGGACATTACATCAAAGTTGGATCAGCGTGTAGTGTGTTTTTCCACTTTAATTTTGGGGGTGACTCCAAATCCAGGCCTCCATTGGTTAATACATTTGATTTCCATTGATGATTTTTGTGTGATTTTGTTGTCAGCACATTCAACTTTGTACAGAACAAAGTATTCAATGAGAATATTTCATTCAATCAGATCTAGGATGTGTTATTTGAGTGTTCCCTTTATTTTTTTGAGCAGTGTGTGTATACAGTACTGGCCAAAAGTATTGGCACCCCTGCAATTCTGTCAGATAATACTCAGTTTCTTCCTGAAAATGATTGCAATCACAAATTCTTTGGTATTATTTTCTTCATTTAATTTGCTTGCAATGAAAAAACACAAAAGAGAATGAAGCAAAAGTCAAATCATTGATCATTTCACACAAAACTCCAAAAAAGGGCCAGACAAAAGTATTGGCACCCTCAGCCTAATACTTGGCTGCACAACCTATAGCCAAAATAACTGCGAACAACCGCTTCCGGTAACCATCAATGAGTTTCTTACAATGCTCTGCTGGAATTGTAGACCATTCTTCTTTGGCAAACTGCTCCAGGTCCCTGATATTTGAAGGGGGCCTTCTCCAAACTGCCATTTTGAGATCTCTCCACAGGTGTTCTATGGGATTCAGGTCTGGACTCATTGCTGGCCACCTTAGAAGTCTCCAGTGTTTTCTCTAAAACCATTTTATAGTGCTTTTGGAAGTGTGTTTTGGGTCATTGTCCTGCTGGAATACCCATGACCTCTGAGGGAGACCCAGCTTTCTCACACTGGGCTCTACATTATGCTGCAAAATTTGTTGGTAGTCTTCAGACTTCATAATGCCATGCACACGGTCAAGCAGTCCAGTGCCAGAGGCAGCAAAGCAACCCCAAAACATCAGGGAACCTCCGCCATGTTTGACTGTAGGGACCGTGTTCTTTACTTTGAATGCCTCTTTTTTTTTCCTGTACACTCTATGTTGATGCTTTTTGCCAAAAAGCTCTACTTTTGTCTCATCTGACCAGAGAACATTCTTCCAAAACGTTTTAGGCTTTCTCAGGTAAGTTTTGGCAAACTCCAGCCTGGCTTTTTTATGTCTCGGGGTAAGAAGTGGGGTCTTCCTGGGTATCCTACCATACAGTCCCTTTTCATTCAGACGCAGACGGATAGTACGGGTTGACACTGTTGTACCCTCGGACTGCAGGGCAGCTTGAACTTGTTTGGATGTTAGTCGAGGTTCTTTATCCACCATCCGCACAATCTTGCGTTGAAATCTCTCGTCAATTTTTCTTTTCCGTCCACATCTAGGGAGGTTAGCCACAGTGCTATGGGCTTTAAACTTCTTGATGACACTGCGCACGGAAGACACAGGAACATTCAGGTCTTTGGAGATGGACTTGTAGCCTTGAGATTGCTCATGCTTCCTCACAATTTGGTTTCTCAAGTCCTCAGACAGTTCTTTGGTCTTCCTTCTTTTCTCCATGCTCAATGTGGTACACACAAGGACGCAGGACAGAGGTTGAGTCAACTTTAATCCATGTTAACTGGCTGCAAGTGTGTTTTAGTTATTGCCAACACCTGTTAGGTGCCACAGGTAAGTTACAGGTGCTGTTAAACGAATTAGAGAAGCATCACATGATTTTTCAAACGGTGCCAATACTTTTGTCCACCCCCCTTTTTAGGTTTGGTGTGGAATTATATCAAATTTGGCTTTAGGACAATTCTTTTTGTGTTTTTTCATTGAAGACAAATTAAATGAAGATAATAATATCAAAGAATTTGTGATTGCAATCATTTTCAGGAAGAAACTGAGTATTATCTGACAGAATTGCAGGGGTGCCAATGCTTTTGGCCAGCACTGTATATACAAAAGTATTGGCACTGTTTGAAAAATCATGTGATGCTTCTCTAATTCGTGTAATTAAAAGCACCTGTATCTTACCTGTGGCAACTAACAGGTGTTGACAATAACTAAATCACACTTGCAGCCAGTTAACATGGATTAAAGTTGACTCAACCTCTGTCCTGTGTCCTTGTGTGTACCACATTGAGCATGGAGAAAAGAAAGAAGACCAAAGAACTGTTTGAGGACTTGAGAAACCAAATTGTGAGGAAGCATGAGCAATCTCAAGGCTACAAGTCCATCTCCAAAGACCTGAATGTTCCTGTGTCTTCCGTGCGCAGTGTCATCAAGAAGTTTAAGGCCCATGGCACTGTGGCTAACCTCCCTAGATGTGGACGGAAAAGAAAAATTGACGAGAGATTTCAACACAAGATTGTGCGGATGGTGGATAAAGAACCTCGACTAACATCCAAACAAGTTCAAGCTGCCCTGCAGTCCGAGGGTACAACAGTGTCAACCCGTACTATCCGTCGGCGTCTGAATGAAAGCGACTGTATGGTAGGATACCCAGGAAGACCCCACGTCTTAACCCGAGACATAAAAAATCCAGGCTGGTGTTTTCCAAAACTTACCTGAGAAAGCCTAAAACGTTTTGGAAGAATGTTCTCTGGTCAGATGAGACAAAAGTATAGCTTTTTTGGAAAAAGCATCAACATAGAGTGTACAGGAAAAAAAAAGAGGCATTCAAAGAAAAGAACACGGTCCCTACAGTCAAACATGGCAGAGGTTCCCTGATGTTTTGGGGTTGTTTTGCTGCCTCTGGCACTGGACTGCTTGACCGTGTGAATGGCATTATGAAGTCTGAAGACTACCAACAAATTTTGCAGCATAATATAGGGCCCAGTGTGAGAAAGCTGGGTCTCCCTCAGAGGTCATGGGTATTCCAGCAGGACAATGACCCAAAACACACTTCCAAAAGCACTATAAAATGGTTTGAGAAAAAGCACTGGAGACTTCTAAGGTGGCCAGCAATGAGTCCAGACCTGAATCCCATAGAACACCTGGGGAGAGATCTCAAAATGGCAGTTTGGAGAAGGCACCCTTCAAATACCAGGGACCTGGAGCAGTTTGCCAAAGAAGAATGATCTACAATTCCAGCAGAGCATTGTAAGAAACGCATTGATGGTTACCGGAAGCGGTTGTTCGCAGTTATTTTGGCTAAAGGTTGCGCAACCAAGTATTAGGCTGAGGGTGCCAATACTTTTGTCTGGCCCATTTTTGGAGTTTTGTGTGAAATGATCAATGAATTGATTTTTGCTTCATTCTCTTTTGTGTTTTTTCCTTGCAAGCAAATTAAATGAAGATAATAATACCAAAGAATTTGTGATTGCAATCATTTTCAGGAAGAAACTGAGTATAATCTGACAGAATTGCAGGGGTGCCAATACTTTCGGCCACCACTGTATATATATATATATATATATATATATATATATACAGTGCAGACCAAATGTTTGGACACACCTTCTCATTTAAAGATTTTTCTGTATTTTCATGGCTATGAAAATTGTACATTCACACTGAAGGCATCAAAACTATGAATTAACACATGTGGAATTATATACTTAACAAAAAAGTGTGAAACAACTGAAAATATGTCTTATATTCTAGGTTCTTCAAAGTAGCCACCTTTTGCTTTGATGACTGCTTTGCACACTCTTGGCATTCTCTTGATGAGCTTCAAGTGGTAGTCTCCGGAAATGGTTTTCACTTCACAGGTGTGCCCTGTCAGGTTTAATAAGTGGGATTTCTTGCCTTATAAATGGGATTGAGACCATCAGTTGTGTTGTGCAGAAGTCTGGTGGATACACAGCTGATAGTCCTACTGAATAGATTGTTAGAATTTGTATTATGGCAAGAAAAAAGCAGCTAAGTAAAGAAAAACAGTGGCCATCATTACTTTAAGAAATGAAGGTCAGTCAGTCCGAAAAATTGGGAAAACTTTGAAAGCGCAGTTGCAAAAACCATCAAGCACTACAAAGAAACTGGCTCACATGAGGACCGCCCCAGGAAAGGAAGACCGAGAATCACCTCTGCTTCTGAGGATAAGTTTATCCGAGTCACCAGCGTCAGAAATCGCAGGTTAACCGCAGCTCAGATTAGAGACCAGGTCAATGCCACACAGAGTTCTAGCAGCAGACACATCTCTTCAACAACTGTTAAGAGGAGACTTTGTGCAGCAGGCCTTCATGGTAAAATAGCTGCTAGGAAACCACTGCTAAGGACAGGCAACAAGCAGAAGAGACTTGTTTGTGCTAAAGAACACAAGGAATGGACGTTAGACCAGTGGAAATCTGTGCTTTGGTCTGATGAGTCCAAATTTGAGATCTTTGGTTCCAACCACCATGTCTTTGTGCGACGCAGAAAAGGTGAACGGATGGACTCTACATGCCTGGTTCCCACCGTGAAGCATGGAGTAGGAGGTGTGATGGTGTGGGGGTGCTTTGCTGGTGACACTGTTGGGGATTTATTCAAAATTGAAGGCATACTGAACCAGCATGGCTACCACAGCATCTTGCAGCGTCATGCTATTCCATCCGGTTTGCGTTTAGTTGGACCATCATTTGTTTTTCAACAGGACAATGACCCCAAACACACCTCCAGGCTGTGTAAGGGCTATTTGACCAAGAGGGAGGGTGATGGGGTGCTACGCCAGATGACCTGACCTCCACAGTCACCAGACCTGAACCCAATCGAGATGGTTTGGGGTGAGCTGGACCGCAGAGTGAAAGCAAAAGAGCCAACAAGTGCTAAGCATCTCTGGGAACTCCTTCAAGATTGTTGGAAGACCATTTCCGGTGACTACCTCTTGAAGCTCATCAAGAGAATGCCAAGAGTGTGCAAAGCAGTCATCAAAGCAAAAGGTGGCTACTTTGAAGAACCTAGAATATAAAACATATTTTCAGTTGTTTCACACTTTTTTGTTAAGTATATAATTCCACATGTGTTAATTCATAGTTTTGATGCCTTCAGTGTGAATGTACAATTTTCATAGTCATGAAAATACAGAAAAATGTTTAAATGAGAAGGTGTGTCCAAACTTTTGGTCTGTACTGTATATATGCCCCATTCTTGCTGGGAAAGCAATCATAAAATTGCTACTAGTGATGAATGAGCACTAAAATGCTCTGGTGCTTGTTGCTCGGGTCGAGCAAATTGTAATGTTCGGGTGCTCGACCTGAGCAACGGGCCCCATGTAAGTCAATGGCAAACTCGAGCAGTTTTCCGGCAGGCTCCCCCGGAGGTCTGGAGAGGGCTTATAAATTGGCCACTGTTTCAATGGAAATAGTGCTCAAATGATATGGGAACGACATGGGGAAGACTGCTGGCAGCATCTCTGATATCCAGGTCACTGCTGTGAACAATGTAGTCAGAGTATTATGCCACTTTTACGTACTGACAATAAAACATACAAACACAAAGCCAAAATGGATGTTCCTGGAAAATTGTTAAGGAACATTCTTTCCAGGGTAATGACTTGTATATAAGGCCAAAAAAATAACAAAAAACCAAAATGCTCCTCCACACCTTGGGCTATTTTCATACGTACTGTTTTTGATGCGTTTTTGCACTTTCGCATTGCTTTCAACGGTGAAAAATACTTTTACCAGTAAATGTAATTTTAACATTTTACTACCTTATCTGGTCATGTGGTGTGTGAGACATGATCAGACACATCCATACAGTGCTGAAATGACATGGGAACAGCATGGGGAAGATCCCTGGAAGCATCTCTGCATCCCAGGTCACTGCCTAAAACCGTGGTCATCAGACGTGATCCTATATTACTGTGGTAATAATACAGACATTTTTGGCAACGTGACAAATATTAAACTCCATTTAAAATGGGCAAGGCGCGTGGCAAGGGACGGGGAAGTGGACGTAATGGTGATGGCAGAGGCCGTGGGCAAGATGAAACTGTGCCTGCTGAAGGAGCACAACAAGCACCCACATCATGTCGACCTAGCTTCCTGTCCCACTTTCTAGGGGGCCGCGGAATACCACTCTTGAAGCCAGACCGGTGTGAAAAGGTTGGTTTGATAGCAGATAAATAGATAATGCTTCCAATCAGTTTGCAACCACAATCACCACCTTGTCTTCCACATGGTCCAGTCTCAGTAGCCATGAGTCTGGACCACATTATTATTATTATAGCGCCATTTATTCCATGGTGCTTTACATGTGAAATAGGGGTATACATAGCAAAAACAATTAAAATAATCTTGAACAAAAATGTGACGGTGACTGGTACAGGAGGAGAGAGGACCCTGACCGCGAGGGCTCACAGTCTACAAGGGATGGGTGAGGATACAATAGGTGAGGGTAGAGCTGGTCGTGCAGCGGTATGGTATAGCAGTGGTTACTGCAGGTTGTAGGCTTGTCGGAAGAGATGTGTCTTCAGGTTCAGGCGAGAATCTAATATGTTGGGGTAGAGAGTTCCAGAGTAGGGGGGATGCACGGGAGAAATCTTGTATGCGATTATGGGAAAAGGAGATAAGAGGGAAGTAGAGAAGAAGATCTTGTGAGGATCGGAGGTTGTGTGTAGGTATGTACCGGGAGACTTGGTCACAGATGTATGGAGGAGACAGGTTGTGGATGGCTTTGTATGCAAAGGTTAGGGTTTTGAACTGGAATCTTTGGGCAATGGGGAGCCAGTGAAGGGATTGACAGAGAGAAAAGGCAGGGGGACAGGTGGATTAGTCAGGCAGCAGAGTTTAGAATAGATTGGAGAGGTGCGAGAGTGTTAGAAGGGAGGCCACAGAGCAGGAGGTTGCAGTAGTCAAGGCGGGAGATGATGAGGGCATGCACAATTGTTTTTGCAGATTCTAATTTGAGGAGATTTTTTTTACTTGGAGTCAGCATATTCCTCACCCTGATCCGCCTTCCTCCCACCATGCCGAGTGTCCGGAGACAACTGATCCCACACTTGGACACTCCGAAGAGCTGTTTTGTTCATCTTTCCATCCATAGGTTCTGGCCTCTCGCTCGGTCTGCTTTAACCGGGGCAGCAGGAGATTGCATGTAGCAATGCCCAAATATTTGAGCAGCCATGGTCACCTGAAGGTGCAATTACTGTCACAAGAGGTGGATGATGATGAGACACAATGGACAAAAGTCAGGAGGAGGAAAAGGGTGCGGAAGTGTGAGACTAGGTGGTGGACAAGGAAGCCAGTGACCCAACCTGGTAAGGTGACATGCATAGCGAGGACAGCAGCACAGAGGGGGCGGGAGGCGTAGCACCACAACAGGCGGGAAGAATCAGTGGGATGGCCGCAGACACAAGGCGGACAACTGTTCTCCAAAACACCAATACCAGGGAAGTTGCCAGTCCATCTGCTGGGTCTTCCCGAGTCTGGCTCTTTTTTAAAGACTGTCCAGTTAACCCAAAAAAGGCCATTTGCAACATCTGCCCTGCCAGCATCAGCAGGGGCAGCAAAACTACCAGCCTGACCACCACCAGCATGCTCAGGTACATGACAGCATAGCACCCGAGTAGTTTGACCGAAATCTAGGGTCCAGAAACAGTGTCAGCGGGTGACACCACTGCCTCTTCCCCTGTTGTACGTGCACGCCAAGCCTTCGTCCATGATGCAGGCGAAGATTTCTCCCACCCTGCACCTGTCGTTGCACACTTGCAACCATCACCGTCAGCAACTACATACACGTCCTTGTCCCAGTGCAGCGTTCAGCTATCCCTACCCCAGTCCTTCGAACACAAGCGCAAATATGCAGTGACCCACCCACAGGCTACAATACTCAACTGCCACATTTCTCGACCACTTGCACTAGAGATTTTGCCTCTTAGGCTTGTGGAGGCAGAAACTTTCCACAACCTCATGACGATGGCTGTCCCTCTGTGCTCGGTCCCCAGCTACCACTGTTTCTTCCGGTGTGCTGTCCCCGACTTATAGGAACCAGTTGGATGTACACGTAAGTGGGCTGTGCTGCTGGAGTAAATTAATTCTTCAGAGATGATGATGAAAAGGCTTTTTATTCACAACGCGTTTCAACGCCGTACCGGCGTCTTTTTCAAGTGTTTTTTTCACTTGATTCAATATCTCCTGGAGGATTAATCCACCAGCCACGTGGCGACAGCAGCTGTTTTTCTTCATGCCTACATAGGAGTTGTGCCTGTCAAAACTCCACCAGGTGAGCGTAACCAGCACTCTCCTACTCTCCCTCCATAGGGTATCACTCTATTGTGCGCTCTGTTCCCCACATTTAGATTTACATGTCCCCGACTTATACTAGCACAGAACATTACCCGTACCCTCACCAATGCAGTTATTGGGAAGGACCACCTAACCCCAGACATGTGGAAAAGTGCTTGTGGCCAGGGACGGTACATGTCACCGATGGCACACTGGGTTAATATTGTGGAAGCCGGGACCCAGTCGGACCCTGGGACGGAACACGTCCTCCCGATGCAGAAGATTGCGGGCCCTGGGTCAATCAGGGTAGGTCCCACATTCTACAGCTCTTGCACCTCCTCCTCCTTTTCAGCCTCCATCTCCGAAATGACCACATCAGTCATAAGCTGGAAGCACTGCATTACTGCCTCGGCCAAGCGGCAACAGGCTGTGCTGAAGATAATATGCTTAGGTGACAAACCGCACCACGCTGCAGAGTTGTTGAAATCTGTAACAGAGCAGGCAGATCTGTGGCTCTCACCACTGAACCTTCAGCCATGCATGGTCGTGTGTCACAATGGCTGGAACCTGGTGGCAGCTCTGAGGCTTGGCAACCTCACACACGTACAATGCCTGGCCCATGCGCTCAACTTAGTGGTTCAGCGGTTTCTCAAACCTACCCAGATCTGCCAGAGCTGCTTGTGAAAGTGTGCCGTGTGTGTGCCCATTTCAGAAAATCAGCTACAGCTTTCACCGCCCTGGCCTTGCTTCAGCAGAGTTTGCAGGTTCCAGCTCACCAACCAGGCATTGCAGGCGGAGCACGATGAGATGGAGCAAGGAACTATACAGGGGGCTGTTACACTGCCCAGCCTCATCTCATCTCAACATGGATTGGGTGATAATGAGGAGGAGGATGAGGAGGAGAACATGGACAGTCGTCCTCTCGGTGAGGACAAGGATGTCTTGGCTGTTGGCAGTCTGACAGACATGGCTGACTAGAGTGTTCCACTGCCTTTACCGTGACCCTCAAGTTGTACGCATTTTGGGCAACAGTAATTACTGGTTAATCACACTCAATAACAATAATTTTTATTTATATAGCTCCGACATCTTCTGCAGCACTTTAAAATTAAGTAGGAACATGTACAGACAATACAATTTATCACATTTCAACAGTTACAGGTGGAGTGAGGGCCCTGCTCGCAAGCTTACAATCTATATGGAAATAGGGGGACACAATAGATAGAACATGGACATCAGCCAGTATCTGTCTAAGTGCAGTTACCGTGTGCTATTGCATGCATGGAGGATGTGGAGACAGATGAATAGGTAGGAGTAGATTAAGATTAAAATTTAGGAGGGAACAGGGAAGAGTTGGGTTATTGAGTTGTGGTGATAGGCTTGTCTAAACAGATGTGTTTTTAAAGCATGTTTAAAAACATGGGGGCTAGATATAAATCGCATTGTTTGGGGTAGCGCATTCCAGAAAACTGTTGCGGCATGAGAGAAGTCTTGGAGACCGAGTGTGAGGTTTGGATTAAGGAAGATGTTAGTCTTAGATCAATTGCAGAACAGAGGGCACGGGAGGGGTGATAGACAGAAATGAGGGATGAGATATGGGGTGGTACAGAACTGTGGAGAGCTTTGTGGGTGAGAGAAATGAATTTGTATTGTATTCTGTAGTGAATGGGTAACCACTAACCAGTGCAATGACTGGCACAGGGTAGAGGTGGCGGTGAAGAGGCTTGATAGAAATATGACCCTGGCTGCTGCATTCAGGATGGATTGGAGAGAAGAGAGTTTGTTTAGAGGGAGACCAATTAGAAGAGAGTTGCAGTAGTGAATAAGAGCGACAGTAAGAGTTTTTGCAGTATCAAGGGTGAAAAAGGTCGGATTCTGGAGATGTTTTTAAGGTGCAGGTGACATGAGCGAGTGCGTGATTGTACATGGGGAATAAAGGAAAGTTGTGTGTCAAATATGACTCCAAGACAGCAGGCGTGCTGCTTGGGAGTTATGGTGGCACCACCTAAGGAAATTGCAAAGTCAGGTATAGGTAGGTTAGTAGAGGGAGGAAACACAAGGAGTTCAGTTTTGGAGAGATTCAGTTTCAGGCCCTTGATGAAGAATTATTAAAAAAATTCCCATCTGACAACGATAGCGGCAGTGGTCACAGTTCATTGGACAACCAAGGAGTACAGGCGAAGGAGACACAAACCAGATGCGGCAGAGGCAGGAGAACACTGTCAAAGGTCTGGGACAGTTTTCTCAGACCTGCCCAGCGCCCCGGCCCTGATACGTGGGGTACTCTGACAAGGAGGGAAACATTTTGTTAGATGCTGAAGTACTACCTTGGCGACCAGTGTCCTACATGATTCCTCTGTGTTTAAATTAAATAAAGTCCGATTTGAACTGGACAATATTCACATAGGTGGTCACCACCAAATATAAAACTATTAGAAAATAGGAAGGGTACCAAGGAGGAAAAGAATGTGAATAAAATTTAACTTTTAATAATAAGACTAAAAATATTGATAAAACAAATTATCATACATCCAAGAGGGATGTATATTGGGCCACTGCTGTAGTGAACTATGAACAGCTATGACCCACAAAGTCCTGACTTCAATGTGACAGCACCAATACAAAATATTCCACAACTAATGTCCCCACAATTAAATGGTTGGGTATTATAAAAATCTCCTATCTAGGGATCCCATCCATCCCCGTCTTTGCCTGTCAAAAATTATTTTTATTGAATGTGCCGTGTAATGAGAAACATCCTCAATATAAAAGGTGGCTGATATAAGGACCACCATTCATCAACCTCATATTTTGTTATATATCAAGTCTGTGGGACTGATATATTTATGTCTATAGTAAGTGAAAAGACAGCAGATATATCGTTATCCGCGATTGCAATATACATCCCTCTTGGATGTATGATAATTTGTTTTATCAATATTTTTAGTCTTATTATTGAAAGTTAAATTCCTCTGTGTTTGTTGTTGTGAAGTTTCTCTGCTTCCACAATACAGCAATACAAATAAAATGAAACAAACCTGGCTGTAGCAAATGGAGCACTAAAATGGTGTATTATATTGCTTTTCAAGCAAATAATCAGGATTAAGAGCAAAAAGAATATTAGCCCTGATATCTAGGGCTATGGATATCAGTAACAGCAGCAGACAGAACATGCAATGGACCTATTCTGCTCTATACACTCGCCACAAACTCTGCCTGCCTAATCCTGCTTCCACCAGGATTAATAATATGCATGTGGATTAGTCCTTAGAAGAGCTGTTAGTTGAGATGTATATTGCTCTGGAATACCTAATATCTCACTAAATAAACTGTCAATTCTCTCCCTAGCTCAGCAGCAACTCTCCCTACTCTGCCTGTCTGAAGGGTAGTCTGTGACGAGCATAGGGTCACCGGGTCTGATATAGACCCGATGACTCTATGTGG
Source organism: Phyllobates terribilis (assembly GCF_046119375.1). Taxonomy (NCBI): domain Eukaryota; kingdom Metazoa; phylum Chordata; class Amphibia; order Anura; family Dendrobatidae; genus Phyllobates; species Phyllobates terribilis. Next base: position 231,717,367 of record NW_027362765.1, read on the forward strand.
CCAGCTAATCATTGTAATGCCACAACCAACATGGCTGCGGCATTTCAGTGACTAGCAGGCTATCCCCGCATGTTTATTCGCTGTCTAAACAATGGCAAACATGCGGGGCGGGGACCCGAGCACCGAGCATCTGGAACAGTGAGATGCTCGGACGAGTACCAAGCAGTTGCGAGCACGTTCAGTCATCACTAATTGCAAATAACTGTTGTCAATCCTTTTCTGCAGAAGTACCGCATCCTGGTGTTTAGTGGAGACACAGACATGGCGTGCAACTTTCTAGGCATTGAGTGGTTTGTGCATGACCTTGGCCTAGAGGTAAGAAGACTAATGTAATAAATCTCTGAGATCTATTTCTGCCACTCAGTAAATTTTTGATATGTACTCATTACACACTATGTCCTCTTTTTATCTAAGGTAGAGAAATCATACCATCCTTGGATGTACAAAGAAGGAAAGCAGTCACAGATTGCTGGTTACGCAAAACAATATGCCAACCTTACCCTTCTAACTGTAAAGGTATAGACGTGTCTTTTTTCCATCTGGTCTTTACAACAGGACTGCATGCAGTTTTCTGTTTCTTAATTTTTCGTTGCTATATTTTATCAACGTATATAGTGAAATAAAAAAAAGTGTCTGGACGCCACCTTCCAACTAAGTTCTCTTGCTGCTAGGACCCCAACTGTATTTTGCGGGAAGGCCTGGCAGCAAGTGTTCATCGTGGGGGGAAATGACACATTTCTATTAAAATCAATAAACTGGCAATGCAAACTATGAATGTTTCTCACAGACCTCCTCTACACAATAATACAGTGACAGTGTCTCTTCTCACTGGAAGAAAGCCTCCTCTCCTCTTTTGCATTCAGTTTCTTATGGAACATTCACACTTTGCGTTTTTGACTAGTTTCTGCACGCATTTTTTCAGCGCATTTTAGCAGAGAAAAAAATTCAGAATTTTACTGTGCCGGCAACGTGAAATCTCATTCACACATTGCTTATTTTATCTTTACAGAATTGAACCAGTTTCATATCTACAGCATGTTGATTCTTTCAGAATTTTTGCAGCATTTTTCACTTATACTAGTGAGTGGGGAAAATAACACATCAAAAAACACATAAAAACGCATTTTTTTCCAGCCAACAGTCCAGTATTTGCATCAGATTTTCTGCTGCAAATACTGAATGTGTGCACACACCCTGATACTTCTGGTGACCTTGACTTAACACTTATTATTTATTGTCTTGATACGTATCTGATTTTTTTGCTTATTCTTTAGAATAACATTAGATAGCACAGTATACTACTCTCCTAAAATCCAATCTTTCTCTGGAGATCCCACATCCTGAATATAAAAAAAAACAATATTTTAAATGTTTTCCTTTCTTTGATTGACAGGGAGCCGGTCACATGGTGCCGACGGACAAACCTTTGGAGGCTTTTCAAATGTTCAGACGATTCATTGACAATGAGCCATTCTAGACCTTCAGTTCCAGATCATGGCCTCACTGGATCACTCCAGATTGCTTCTATGTTACTGTTCCCATAGATTGCACAGTTTGCTTAAATGTTATGGATGGCTTTTAAGTATTGTTAAATTGTCAGTCGCCTAGCAACAATAAATTTCTCTTATACAAAAATAAGTTTTTCATTCTAACACAAGGCAAAGATTTCTCATAACTATTGTAGATTGTATCATGATTGGTGCAGAAGATGTAACGTAAAGAGCTCCTGTCATCATGAAAATGGCACCTGATCTGCAGGTAGAATACTATAGGACAGGAGGAGCCAATCAGATTGATACACACTGTGTATACAATTATTAGGCAATTTATATTTATGACTAATTTTATTGTTGAACAACTACAATGCTGTCAGTCAATCAGTGTCAATCCATGCCATTATTCTTTCATCTTTAAGGCCTTTACTGGCAGCCAAGCAGTAGAGACTTCGTTGTATGTGATAGAGTATTGATTTGAAGAAAGTGTCTTCTAAAAACTGGCACTAGGTTTGGGAGTTGAATTGGAGTCCATCTTGCACCCAAAAAGGTCCAGCTCATCTGTAATAATACCAGCTCATAGCAGTACCCCATCTCCAACTTGCTGCCATTTAAGATGAAGTGGAGGTCTGTGCCCTTTACTGATCGAATCACGAGCCCATCCATCTGGTTCGTCTACTAGCTATTGAACCCGTTCTACGCCCGAGTGGCGAGCATTTTTATTGGTATATGGTCTCCCATGCTGGTATGTGCTGCCCCCCTCCTTGTATTTGTGCTGCCCCCATCCTGTCCCCACCATCCAATCCTGGTATGCGTGGACCCCTCATCCCCAATCCTGGTATGTGTGGCACCCCTCACCCCCAATCCTGGTATGCGTGGCACCCCTCACCGCCAATCCTGGTATGCGTGGCACCCCTCACCCCCAATCCTGGTATACGTGGCACCCCTCATCCCTATCCTGGTGTATATGGTATCCCTCATCCTGGTATGCATGGCACCCTATCCCTCACTCCCAATCCCGGTATGCGTGGCACCCCTCATCTCCAATCCCGGTATGCGTGGCACCCCTCATCCCGGTATGCGTGGCACCCCTCACCCCCAATCCCGGTATGCGTGGCACCCCTCACCCCCAATCCCGGTATGCGTGGCACCCCTCATCCCCAATCCCGGTATGCGTGACACCACTCATCCCCAATCCCAGTATGCGTGGCACCCCTCATCCCCAATCCCGGTATGTGTGGCACCCTTCATCCCCAAGCCCGGTATGCGTGGCACCCCTCACCCTCAATCCTGGTATGCATGGTCCCCTCACCCCCCAATCCTGGTATGCGTGGTACCCATCTCCCCCCAATCCTGGTATGCGTGGTACCCCTCACCCCCCCATCCTGGTATGCGTGGTACCCCTCACCCCCAATCCTGGTATGTGTGGCACCCCTCACCGCCCAATCCTGGTATGTGTGGTACCCCTCACCCCCAATCCTGGTATGTGTGGTACCCCTCACCCCCCAATCCTGATATGTGTGGTACCCCTCACCCCCCAATCCTGGTATGTGTGGTACCCCTCACCCCCCAATCCTGGTATGTGTGGTACCCCTCACCCCCAATCCTGGTATGTGTGGTACCCCTCACCCCCAATCCTGGTATGTGTGGCTCCCCTCACCGCCCAATCCTGGTATGCGTGGTACACCTCACCCCCAATCCTGGTATGTGTGGTACCCCTGACCCCCCAATACTGGTATGTGTGGTACCCCTCACCCCCAATCCTGGTATGCGTGGTACCCCTCACCCCCAATCCTGGTATGTGTGGCCCCCTCATCCCTTTCACACTGTACACACATACAAAAAAAATAAACAGTTATACTCACCTTTCTTCCCTGTGCTCCAGCTCTGCTGCGTCCTCTTCTGCCGGAGGCCGGGGGAGGAGAGCGGCGCCGGAGCACCACGCTGTCCGGCACCATTTTGCTGAAGACACACTGTAAATGTGTCTTCAGTAAAATGGCGCCGGATAGCGCAATGCGCACGCGCCGGTCCAACGCCTTCACTCCGCCCCCGGTCTCCAGCGAAGAGAGGCGCCGCGACAACGCTCCTCCCAGTCAGGTAAGTATGTAAGTATGGCACCGGAGATCGCCGTATGCGTTCAGTGTCTACGCATCCCGCGATCTCCGGCGCCATATACTCCTCTTACCTGTAACGGCTGGATGCGTGCTTCTCTCTGGAGCCAGACTGCGCGTCACGCATGCGCAGTCTATCGAGGCTTCAGACAGAGACACGCATCCCCGGTTATATTATAGATTTTAAAATCTGTCTTCAGATATTTCTAGACCCTGTCTTGACATTTCATCTTCTTTCTCTTGTTCAGTGGTAGTCGGCTTTCAGCCTCCCTTACATTGGCCATGTTTCTGAGCACTGAACACCTTGTACTACTGGGCACTCCAGGGAAGTTGCAGTTCTGGAATATGACAGCATTGGAGCATAATGGGTTCACTTCACTTTGATTCTTCTCAAATCTTTGGCAGGTAAAGAGATTGTCCACTACTTTATCATAGGATAGGTCATTAATAGAGATGAGCGTTGTTCTACTCGAACTGTTCGCCAATCTCAAATTCGAGCTGTTTTGGGCGGTGTTCGAGCCGGTCGGCGAACACGAACAATTTGAGAAAAATTCGGCTGTTCGAGGTTATGTTCGATAACTGTTCGTGCACCAAAATCATAACTGGATTTTTTCTCAGTAATGATGAAAATTAATGTTAATACGCAGTTTGAGTGTACAGCGGGGCGGAGAGGGGCAGGGGATGGATCTCTGCAGAAATAATGAAGATCTCCATTTTTTTTTCTCTTTCCCGCATTTGCAGTGGGGAGGTGCAATCTGTCAGCCTATCAGCAGCGCACACACGGAGCGAAGTGCTTTTTTTCACACAAGCAAGGGCATGTGTGATTGGCAGTGTATGTCACATGTCCTTGCCCTATAAGACCAAGCCATTTTCCCCGTCGCCACCATTTTCTCACTGCTGCAGCTGCGTGTTAGACGGCACCGCTGTTGCTGTGTGCGCTATACCTTGTTAATTTCAAGCCAATTTTCGCACAAATATACAGATAGCTTGGGAGTAGGGAATAGTTGTGATTGCAGTCCTTTTAAGGACTAGGTTACAGCATTTCCTACGACTTTTATCAGGCAGGTCTGTGCTCTTAAATAGATAGATTGTGGGAGTAAAGACTAATTGTAATTGGAGTCCTTTTCAGGACTAGGTTACATCAGTTCCTATCAGTTTTTGCCAGGCAGGTCTGTGCCAGTGCTGTGCAAGTTTTTTTCACAGCATTTGGCTGAATCTAGCAAAGCTAATCCTTTTTGGCCTATTGCAGAGTGTGTTAGTCAGTGGAGTAGCCTATCTGTGTTGCAAGATATACCACCTGTGTATAGAATACCAATATTTTTACTGCACCTAGTGAAGTAAAATCTTTTGGACATAGCATCATTCTATTAGTCCATCTATACTGACCTCCATCAGGTTGCAAACTGAATATAATTTTTTTCTGCATCTAGCTCTGAAAAAATATTTGGGCTTCTAGCAGTGTGTGGGACTTGGTCTATTAGTCCATCTATACTGACCTCCATCAGGTTGCAAATTAAAAATAATTTTTTTCTTCATTTAGCTCTGAAAAAATATTTGGGCTTCTAGCAGTGTGTGGGACTTGTTCTATTAGTCCTTCTATACTGACCTCCAGCAGGTTGCAAATTGAATATAATTTTTTTCTGCATCTAGCTCTGAAAAAATATTTGGGCTTCTAGCGGTGTGTGGGACTTGGTCTATTAGTCCATCTATACTGACCTCCATCAGGTTGCAAATTAAAAATAATTTTTTTCTGCATCTAGCTCTGAAAAAATATTTGGGCTTCTAGCAGTGTGTGGGACTTGGTCTATTAGTCCATCTATACTGACCTCCATCAGGTTGCAAATTAAAAATAATTTTTTTCTTCATTTATCTCTGAAAAAATATTTGGGCTTCTAGCAGCGTGTGGGACTTGTTCTATTAGTCCATCTATACTGACCTCCATCAGGTTGCAAATTAAAAATAATTTTTTTCTGCATCTAGCTCTGAAAAAATATTTGGGCTTCTAGCAGTGTGTGGGACTTGGTCTATTAGTCCATCTATACTGACCTCCATCAGGTTGCAAATTAAAAATAATTTTTTTCTGCATCTAGCTCTGAAAAAATATTTGGGCTTCTAGCAGTGTGTGGGACTTGGTCTATTAGTCCATCTATACTGACCTCCATCAGGTTGCAAATTGAATAAAAAAAATTTCTGCATCTAGCTCTGAAAAAATATTTGGGCTTCTAGCGGTGTGTGGGACTTGGTCTATTAGTCCATCTATACTGACCTCCATCAGGTTGCAAATTAAAAATAATTTTTTTCTGCATCTAGCTCTGAAAAAATATTTGGGCTTCTAGCAGTGTGTGGGACTTGGTCTATTAGTCCATCTATACTGACCTCCATCAGGTTGCAAATTAAAAATAATTTTTTTCTGCATCTAGCTCTGAAAAAATATTTGGGCTTCTAGCAGTGTGTGGGACTTGGTCTATTAGTCTATCTATACTGACCTCCATCAGGTTGCAAATTAAAAATAATTTTTTTCTTCATTTAGCTCTGAAAAAATATTTGGGCTTCTAGCAGTGTGTGGGACTTGTTCTATTAGTCCTTCTATACTGACCTCCAGCAGGTTGCAAATTGAATATAATTTTTTTCTGCATCTAGCTCTGAAAAAATATTTGGGCTTCTAGCGGTGTGTGGGACTTGGTCTATTAGTCCATCTATACTGACCTCCATCAGGTTGCAAATTAAAAATAATTTTTTTCTGCATCTAGCTCTGAAAAAATATTTGGGCTTCTAGCGGTGTGTGGGACTTGGTCTATTAGTCCATCTATACTGACCTCCATCAGGTTGCAAATTGAATAAAAAAATTTTCTGCATCTAGCTCTGAAAAAATATTTGGGCTTCTAGCGGTGTGTGGGACTTGGTCTATTAGTCCATCTATACTGACCTCCATCAGGTTGCAAATTAAAAATAATTTTTTTCTGCATCTAACCCAGCCAATAGTTTTGGCCTAATACCACAGTTTGGCCACTCAGCTCTGCTCGGTTACCATCCATTGTTTTTTTGTGCAAACAACTCCAGAGTTGTGAATTAGTTAACCACCAAAATGAGTGGAAAAAGGCCTGCTGCTGGTGGAAAGGGGAATAGGCGTGTTGGGAAGGGGAAAAAAGGTTGTGTCCGTGGGGTAGGTGCAGAAGAAAGACCATCTTCCAGCCAAACTAAAATGTCTACTTCTTTTAGCGGACAATGTGATAAGATCCCTTTCTTACGGCCACGCCAATCGCTACAAATTCCAGATGAGGCACAAAAACAGCAGGTGCTTCAACGGATATCAAGTGCTCCTTTAAGTGGGCTCTCCTCCACATCAACTTCAACATCACAAATACTCCAGTCCTCAAAGGTGTCACCCAAATCGCACTTGCTTCCTCACAGCTCCCAAATCTCCAGCTGCCCGTCTGAGTATGAGGTAGAACAGATGGTTGAGTCTGCAGAGCTGTTTACTCATACTATAGCCTGGGAATCAGAGGTCGACTCCAGCGCTTCTGTGAATCCAGACGAGGAAATGATCTGCACTGATGCCCAGAATCTTTATGAGTCGGATCCAGGACCAGACGCAGAAGGTTCTGACCATAATGTAGACCCTCATTCCCAAACTGAAACTCCTGTTGGTGGAGACAATGAGGAAGACGATGATAAGACTCAAATACCTGATTGGAGCGACAACTTTAGTTTTTTGTCAGGGCAGGAACAGGTTGGCTCTGAGGACGACGGGTGTGATAACGCACAGGGTGATGATGATGAGGTCGGAGATCCCACTTACTGTCAACCCACAGTCAGCCAAGAGATGAGGTCAGCAGAGGAGGTGGAGGAAGATGCTAGTGACGACGAGGTCAGGTTGCGCCTTCCTGGACAGAGACGTAGTACTGGAAGCACGTCAACAACTGCATCCTCAAACACAACTCTGCCTCTCACCACAAGTCGTGGTGGCTCTTCAGGTCGCATGGGTGCTAAGCCTTGCATAGCCTGGGCATTTTTTCAGATCGATAAAGATGACCCAACTCGTGTTATCTGTAACATTTGTCAGCAAAAGCTAAGTAGAGGCCAAAAAATACATAGTTTGAGTACTTCATGCATGAACCGGCACATGGACATGAAGCATAAGTTGCAGTGGGAAGCTCAGTGTGCTACAATGCGGTCTAGCCGGCCGGGCCAACCACCGTCTGCCATATCTTGTGCATCCGCGGCCTCTTCATCCTCTGTGACTGGGGGGACAGCAGTCACACCTGTTTTGGGGCGCAGACCTGCCACCTCTTTACCCGCAACAGCCAGCGTGATTGGCAGGTCATCATTTTCTTTGGAGGTGGTAACACCAGCTGGTCTTGAGCGCTGTCCGACATCGATAGCACCACCTTTGGATCAAGGCAACCTAACATGTCCGCCTGCATCTTCCTCACAGACCGGCAGTTTGCCGGGGACACCCTTATCAACCCCGTCTAAGCACAATAGCCAGCCCTCGGTCCCTCAGATGTGGACAAGTAAAAGACCATTTCCTCCTAGCCATGAGAAAGCTAAGAGGTTGAATTTCACCATCTGCAAGCTCTTGGCTACAGAAATGCTGCCTTTCCGCCTGGTGGACACAGAGGATTTTCGAGACCTTATGTCCGTCGCAGTGCCCCAGTACCAGATGCCCAGTCGGCACTACTTCTCAAAGAAAGGTGTGCCTGCGCTCCACCAGCATGTCGCACACAACATCACCGCTTCTTTGAGAAACTCTGTGTGTGACAGGGTGCATTTCACCACAGACACTTGGACGAGTAGGCATGGACAGGGGCGTTACATGTCGCTGACTGGGCACTGGGTAACTATGGTGACAGCAGGACAAGGGGCTGCTGTCCAAGTCTTGCCGTCCCCACGAGTTGTGCGTCAATCCTCTTTATGTCATTTTTCCTCCACTGCTTCTGCCTCCTCAACCTCCTCTCGGTCTTCCACCTGCACCCAAAGCCTGTCTGGTCATGCCACAAGCTTTCTAACTGCGCAGAAGGGATCCTGCACACCTCCTTACTATGCTGGCAGTAGGGCTCAACGTCATCAGGCGGTTTTTACATTGAAATGTCTGGGAAATGTGAGTCACACAGCTGAGGAGTTGTGGTCAGCTCTGGAGAACCAATTTCATGAATGGTTGTCTCCACTGGACCTGAAACCAGGGAAGGCCGTGTGCGACAATGCTGCAAACCTGGGTGCGGCCCTTCGCCGGGGCAATGTCACACACGTGCCTTGTATGGCTCACGTGTTGAACCTGGTTGTCCAGCAATTTTTAGCCCACTATCCCAGACTAGATGGCCTTCTGCAGAGGGCACGGTCGCTGTGTGCTCACTTCCGCCGTTCGCATCCCGCAGCTCAGCGACTTACATCTCTACAGAAGTCGTTGGGCCTGCCACTTCACCGGCTAAAATGCGATGTGCCTACCCGGTGGAATTCAACTCTGCACATGTTGCAGCGACTGTGGCAGCACCGACAAGCCCTGGTGCAATACGTTCTGACGTATAGCCTGGGCCAACGAGATTCAGAGGTGGGGCAAATCATGCTGGAGGAGTGGTCTCAGATCAGGGACCTATGCACCCTTCTGCACAGTTTTGAAATGGCGACGAAGATGTTTAGTGCTGACGATGCCATTATCAGCATGACTATTCCGGTGATTTACATGCTGGAGCACATGTTAAACAGAATTCGGAGTCAGGTGGTGGCACAAGAGGAGGTGGAGGAAGTAGAGGAGGAGGAGTTGTATGCGGAAGGGCTAACATCTGCAAGGTCCAGACGGTCGGCAGCACCAGGGCGGCAGGCATGTGAGGGTGGGGGAGATGATTTTACCAGGGCGCATGGTAGCAGCCAAACTAGTGAGGAAGGTGCAGGAGCCCAGGAAGAAGTGGAGGACGAACTGATGGAAGACTCATCAGATGAGGGAGACCTTGATCACATTTCTGTTGTGCGAGGTTGGGGGGAGAGGACAGAGGAAGGAAGCATGATTGTTACCTCGCCACCAACACAACAGGGACTTGGTGCTCCTGGATGCGCAACACACATGAGTGCCTTCTTGCTGCACTACCTGCAACATGACCCTCGAATTGTGAGAATTAGAAATAATCCTGACTACTGGGTTGCCACACTGTTAGATCCCCGGTACAAAAGTAAATTTGCAGAAATTATTCCTGCCATAGAAAGGGATGCACGCATGCAGGAGTATCAGCAGAGACTGTTGCAGAATCTTACATGTGCTTTTCCACAAAATACCAGTGGTGCACGTAGTGAATCTCACAGTTCCAACTTGCCAACCGTGGGACCGTCAAGTGTTCAGCACTCAAACCGTAACAGAACCACAGTATCTGCTGGTAACATCAATTTTGCGGAATCATTTCACCACTTTTTTAGCCCATCCTTTGCAAGGCCACAGGAGACAAGAAGTCTGACACATAGTCAACGCCTAGAGACGATGGTACAGGAGTATCTCCAAGTAAACATTGAAGCCACGACTGTGTCACTGGACCCTTGCTCTTTTTGGGCTTCCAATCTGGATAAATGGCCGGAGCTAGCCACTTACGCCTTGGAGATCTTGTCATGCCCCGCAGCCAGCGTTCTGTCTGAACGTGTGTTCAGCGCTGCTGGTGGTGTGCTGACAGATAAGCGCACGCGGCTCTCCACTGATAATGTAGACAGACTCACGTTCATGAAGATGAACAAATCATGGATCCGAAACGACTTTTCTACCCCTGTGTCATCCTGGGGAGAGTAAAAGCTTGATGATTGGTTAAAATCACCCTACCAACCGTTTTAAGCTTTCAAATTACTAATCATGTTTATCTGTATCTTGACTGGAAAATAATTTGGGCTTTGTAGCAGTGTGCAGCACTGATCCTATTAGGCCATCTATAATAAGCTTCACCAGATTTAAAATTAAAAATAATTTTTAGCTGCATCTAGCCCGGAAAATAATTTTGGGGCTCCGAGATGCGCAAGACACATTAGTGCCTTCTTGCTGCACTACCTGCAGCATGACCCTCATATTGTCAGAATTCGAAGTAATCATGACTACTGGGTTGCCACACTCTTAGATCCCCCAAACTTTTCGATCAACCTTTTCATTTTAATAAAGACCAAAAAAATGGTCATTTTTGAAATTATAAGCATTAGCAGGTTGTTAGAAACTGAAATCAAACAGTTTTCAACTCAAAACTTTATTCTAGGTGATGTTACATTTTCACATAGGACCCCTTGTTCGAAAGGAGCTTCTGAACTCTCTCGTCCATTGAATTTGTCAGGTTTTGGATGGTTTCTGCTTCAATTGTTTTGCATGAGGACAGAATACCCTCCCAGAGCTGTTGCTTAGATGTGAACTGCCTCCCGCCATCATAGACACTCCTTTTAATGATGCTCCAAAGGTTCTGAATGGGGTAGAGGTCAGGGGAGCATGGGGGTCACACCATAAGTTTGTCCCCTTTTATGCCCATATCAGCCAGAGATGCAGATGTTTTATGTGCAGCATGAGATGGTGCATTATCATGCAGAAAAATGATCTTGCTGTGAAATACACGGTTCTTCTTCTTGAACCATGGCAGGAAGTGCTGTTTGAGAAAATCCACATACATTATGGAGTTCATCTTTAGCGCCTTCAGGGATCCTAAAGGGGCCGACAATCTCTCTCCCCATGATTCCAGCCCAAAACATTACTCCACCTCCTCCTTGTTGGCGCTGTAGCCGTGTTTGCGTGGGGTGTCCATCAACCAGCCATCCTCCACTCCATTCATCTGGACCATCGAGCGCTGCACGGCACTCATCCGTGAACAAAACAGTTTTGAAATCAGTCTTCATGTAATGTTTGGCCCACTGGAGCCGTTTCTGCTTGTGTGAAGTGGATAGAGGAGGTCGACAGGATGGCGTATGCACAGCTGCAAACCTCTGAAGGACCCTGCATCTTGTTGTTCGGGGGACGTTGGAGGCACAAGCAGCTTCAGAAACTTGTCTGCTGCTGTGACAAGGCTTTTTTGCCGCTGCTCTTTCAACCTGACGTAATTGCCTGTAGGAAAGAGTCCTCAATTTGCCCTTATCAGCACGCACACGTGTGTACTGTGAATCAGCTACATACTTCTTGATTGCCAAGACACTTCATCCTGATCATCGCACAATGTTGATTGTAGTCATGCCTTGACCTAAACACTCCACAATTTGTTGCTTCTCAGCAGCCGACACATCCTTTTTCTTTCCCATTTTGGCAGAAAATGTAGGCTGCTTAATAATGTGAGAGAGCCTTCTTAAGTAGTCTTGCCTTTCATTGGACACACCTGCCAAACTAATTAGCACAGGTGTCTGCAATTGCTTACAGTGATATAAAGAGCCCTGACACACATCACCATCAATGAGTTTAACTGACAAACAAACAAATTCTTCCCTTATCACTCCTAAACACTTTTTGCATAATAATTTGGAACGCGGTGTACATGTGCTTTTCCACAAAACACCAGTGGTTCACGTAGTGAATCTTACAGTTCTAACTTGCCAACCGTGGTCTGTATGGAATTGTTCAATAAAGGGCCCAAAATTAAGATAACATAGATGGGAGAGGTCTCTATGAATAGGAATTCCTAAGTATTTGATACCCTGTGAGGGCCAGGCAAAGGGAAAGTTGGACTGGATGGAATCCTATATGGATTTAGGGAGGGAGACATCGAGGGCCTCAGACTTCGCTGCATTGATTTTAAAATTTTACCATGTAACAAAGTGATCTATTTCAGCCATAACAGCAGGGATGGATATATGTGATTGAGTGATATATACTAGGACATCATCAGCAAATAGAGAGCACTTGTACTCGGTGCCTCCCACCTCAATCCACCTAATATTGGGGTTATGGCGAATTGATGAGAGCAGGTGCTCCGTCACTAGGATGTATAAGAGAGGGGACAGAGGACATCCCTGCCTTGTCCCATTGGTGATTGTGAAAGGTGATGAAAATGTTCTGACGCACCCCCTGGGCCTTGGGACACCCGGAGCCGGACCCTTTTTGGTGGATGCTGGTGGTTGTAGTCTTCGTGGCGGCGATCCGGTTCCGTGGCTCAGGGCGGTAAAACCAGTGGCGGAACTATTTATGTGGTTTTGATGTTTAAATGTCCGACTACGCCACCCGTGGATTGCGGTCAGAGTGAACCGCCGCTACAGGTCAGACCGCTAAGGCTGGTGTTGTGGGTGCAGCAGAGCGTAGCATAACTCCCCACGGGAGGAGTATAGCCTCAGGGCAGTGTATGTGGAGGATGGGGGTGATGGTGCAGGGCAGCAGCAGTAACGACACGGAGTCAGTGATGCAGTTCAGGGCCTTTACTCACAGTTCTTATTATCCAGACCACGTCTGCAGGTAACGGCTGCCCACGTCGTACTGTGCTCACCAGGTGAGGGGCTCAGACAACTCCCAGATAACTTTGGAGCGCTTCACAGGACCCCCTTTGTGTGTCCTTTGTCTGGCCTTTCTTACCAACACTTCTGTCCGGCTGCCTCGGGCCTCCTCTTGGTAAACTTGGCGCCAGTTTCCCTGACCCTATGTGGTGCCTTCCTAGCGGGTGGAGCAAGGGGCTGCGCCACATAAAATGTCAGAGCCTCCGGTTTCTAGCTGAGGGTCGTTTCCTGCCTCCACTAGTTCGGGGACCGGTCTCCCCCTTTGGCCTGACCCCTCCACGCAGGTGGATTCGGGCGTGCGGTGGCGACTCGCCCGTCCGCACCCCTGGGATCCCTTCATTCCTCGTTACTGGAGCCTTCTCCGCTCCTCTTCCTTCCTTCTCCCTCTTGCAGGCCTGGGCCTCTGTTACTAGGCCCGCCTCCGGAGCAGAGCTCATGCAGAGCCCCTGCTCCCTGCCACTTCTGCTCAGACTTCTCTGCACTGAACTAAGATGGTGCCCACCTTTTATACTCCCTTCTCAATGCACCCAGGAACTGCTTCCTCCCTGCTCCTGCACTGCAGGGTTCCCCTTCCTCAGTGTTCCCTCCCCCCACTCCAGCCAGGGACAGGGACTGTCGTGCCCATCTCAGGGGCATATTGGTCGCCCTGCCCCACGGCAATGTGGTGTAATGCATGCAGGTGTCGGGTCCTGATCCACACTCCATCCTTATCTGAGAGTGAGATATCACACCTCTGGGTGAGGTGCAATACGTCTGTAGCAACCGAGCCCTCGGTGCTACAGTTCCATTTATCTTCAGCCTTGGTGACGTATTGTGATACAGGGCCGTGATTTTGGCTATAAAAGGGTCCCCTAGACCCCTACCCCAAGCTTTTTAAGAGAATCATATATGGCGTGCCAGGAGACTCTATGGAATGCTTTCTCAGCATCCAACGAGAGTATCTACTTACAAATTTTTAACTGCATCTAGCCCAGGAAATACTTTGTGCCTAGTAGCAGTGTCTGCTAGTCAGCGGATTATCCCGGCTGTTAAGCAAGCTACACCACCTGTAGTTTGGACACTTAATTTTTTCAAAGGAAATGCTTCGGGACCACGGGATACTTAGTGAAGAGCATCAGGAGGCACCCCAAGGCATAGGGGCTGGGACTGGCACTAGGATGCCTTGCGGTGGACAGCCGAGCTCGATCCTTATAAAAGCTTTTTAACTGCAGCAGCTTTAGTGGACGCTACTGGAGCTGGAATTACGCGGCTGCTGGCATGAGACTTGCCCTCCAATAGATCCTTGTAAATGGATTTAAAGTGTATTCATTCAAATTAGAGGGACAATTTAAATTAAAAAGCTTAGAGCTGCCTCCACCACAGGGGGGCTCTCTCGACCCACCAGCGGACAGGCACCAGTATTGGGAGAGGGGGGCTGGCCGTCAGGGTTCACCGCGGCTCTGGCACAAACCCGGCGACACGGAGGTGGCACGGGCAGGAGCGGACTGGCCGTCTCGGCTTCTCACTTTTTGGATTTTAGAAGGGCATGACATGCCTATATCTGTGTCTCCCCCTCCTTTTACTCCTCCACCTCTTTTCTTTTCGCATGACTATATGTACTTGTCACTTTTCCATGTGTTAGTTGTGTCTTCTGAGCAGTTTGTCAGCTTTTGGACACCTTTGAAGGTGTTTTCTATGTGTTTCTATGTGTTTTTGTTTGCCTGCCATTGGTTTTAACGGTGTTCGAAGGTGTTCGACGAACAGTTCGACGAACCGAACCGAACTCGAACACTACGGGGGTGGCTCAACACTAGTCATTAATGACTGATTATTCAGGGTCCGACACCCTGCAGCCCCGCCAATCAGCTATTTTCAGTGTCGTTGATGGCTGCCGCCAACCGGAACTGCTCAATTGCAGATCTGCTCTCTATTCTCCTATTCCAATCAAAGGGAGGCGGATGTGCAGATCCCTGCCACGGCCACTATCAGAAGACTGAGCAGCTCCGCAATTGAGCATTTCCGGACAGCGTCCGCTGCCGCCACCAAGAACAGCTGATCGTCAGGGGTGCTGGGGGTGAGACCCTGACCCATCAGACATTATTGACCTTTCCTAAGGATAGGTCATCAATGATAAAGTAACAGACAACCTCTTTAGTTGCGTCTTTTTTTCTCAACATATTTTTTGTCAACCTGTTGTCTGTTTGCAACAAAATTTTTATGGTTCTATGATCTTGTCCAAATATCTTAACAATTTCAAGAGTGTTGCATTCCTCTGTAAGAGTTTTAAAAATGTTCGACTTTTCAGAGTCATTTAAATCTAATAATAATTCTGCACACCATGATAAAGGGTGGTGATATTCTTCCTCATTGCACAAATACACATCACCTGATCTGCTTCATCCAATAAACATTCAAGTTTATACAGCTCGGAGTTGGAAAATCTGCATAAAAATGATGATGATCTGGTCAAAATACTAATTTGTCTAACAATTGTTGACACAGTGTAGGAACTAAGTGTTTATAGGGAACCTGTCACCAGAAAAAAAGCTATTAACCTGCACATATGGGGTTAATCTACAGGTTAATAGCATTACTAACCTGCCCGGCGCCTGCACATAGCCAAATGCAGCAGAGAGAAAATGCACTTTAATCTCCCCACCAGCATTTGGTATTCAGTCATGGAGGCGGCGCGGGTTTAGTCACCGCACTGAAAATACAGAGCGCTGTTACCGCGCCTCTGGCACTTGCTGACATCTGAGCCCCAATGCAGAGTGTCAGTCAGGGGCACAGTTAGAGTGCTCTGTATTCTCAGAGCAGTGACTAAACCCACGCCGCCCCTGTGACTGAAATCCAAACTCTGCAGAGAGAATAAAGTTTATTTTCTCTCCGCTGCGTTCGGCTATGTGCAGGCACCGGGCAGGTTAGTAACACTATAAACCTGCAGATAAACCCCATATGTGCAGGTTAATAGAGTTTTTTTTTGGTGATAGGTTCCCTATAACTATTAAAATGGAAGGTAAAGTACAT
Source organism: Phyllobates terribilis (assembly GCF_046119375.1). Lineage (NCBI taxonomy): Eukaryota > Metazoa > Chordata > Amphibia > Anura > Dendrobatidae > Phyllobates > Phyllobates terribilis. The sequence goes on from NW_027362765.1 coordinate 231,733,394, forward strand.
TCAGTAGGACCCATCACCTGAAGGGACACAACTACATTGTAGAAAGAGCATTCAGGTGCGTGACAGCAGGAAGACCAGAGTCTCTGAGTTCTAATTTTTAAAATTATTATTTGATATATATTACCAGCCCTCAAAAATTTGAGTATATTTTATGATTATTTTCTAAAAGATTACAAGTCCATTGGGTCACAGCCTTTACAGTAAACTTTGTTTTCCTTCCTTTGTGTCTTACTTCTGTGGCAGGACAGCTGTGGGCATGTTTCTTCCACTAAGGTGCAGTATTTTAGGCAACCAGCGAATGTGTGCACCCGAGAAAGAGTTATTTCTTTGGCTTTGGTTTAAAACTTGGAATAAGGCCTGGCTTCTTTAGTGGAGAGAGGTAAAGGAGGGCTCTCATTCCACCCATCCATATTTGAGTTGGCCAAATAATAATAAAGGGAAACCCAACATTAGACTCATGCTGCCTGAACCACAGCTATGTTATTGCAGTCATGTATGTTTAACTGTGAGATACTCTGATGTTTAAGAGAAAACATACTTTTAAAAGCCGGTTGGGGTTTATGTGCCTGGGATGACTAGTCCAAGAAGCCGATCTCCCGGAAGCTTCTCCTTGCTCCATTCACTTAGACTGGCAGGACTCATCATGTGTTTTTATATAAGGAGAGGCCTGCCAGGCTAGAGAGCAAAGTTGGGTAGAAGTGGCCAGGGACCTGCCTCTTGGGCTAATCATCCCTGACACATAAGCCCTGGCTGACTTTACAAACTGAAGCCCCGATTTATCCAAGTTCAACAAATGTATCTGTCATGAAACACTTTAAAAAGTCACAAAATGGAATTGTGCAAATATTTTGTGACTTTTGGCGTTTTCAGGCAGCTTCACCAAAAAGGATAGAGCTTCAGAGGAGCGGGGGCGGGAAAGGACTTGGCAAAGGCCGGTCATCAAATTCATCAATAATGAAACCTTTTTTCCCCCAGAAATGTTACTCTAGTTCCTTAATGCAGTAGCATTTTTGGTGAGGCACATGGAGGTGCACACCACTGAGAAGATGTGCTGAATTCAATAATTGGCGTTTGCCCCTTAATTAGTTTGACGCATCCTACTCCAAAACACCGCTTCAGTCAGACTAGAGAGAACAACGCCATGTTTAATGAATTGGGTCCATATTTTTCTTTGAAACGAAACAGTGTTTCAGTGAAACGTTCACAGCTGCTAAAATGCTGCCAATATCTGATTCATGCTGCCCATGGTTCAGGCAACAGGAATCTCAGGTCAGGTTGGAATTTCAGCTGAGACTTACGCTCTGTTCACATCTCTATTTGAGAGTTCCATTTGTCTGTTCCATTTTAGAAAAGGCACGAAGAATTCATGACAAGAAAAAGGATTAAACCGGCTCACCCAGCAGCAGTCTTGGTCAGTCCAGGAGCACGCAATCAACAGCTCTGCCAGCGCTTGGATACAGAGATATAGGAGAAATTGATCCAGCTCACCAAACGTCCAATATTTAAAAAAATCAAAAGTTTAATAGATAAATGTAAAAATCCATTCTTGTGATTGCAAAATATAGACAATCAAAAATCCATATATAGGATGAGGGGAAACATGGGATAAAGTGAGAAATTTATAACAAGTTTAAGAAAAAGTATTGTTCGAAACGTGTCTGGTAATCAGAACTTCATCCCATGTTTCCCCTCATCCTATATATGAATTTTTGATTGTCTACATTTTGCAATCACAAGAATGGATTTTTACATTTATCTATTAAACGTTTGATTTTTTTAAATATTGGACGTTTGGTGAGCTGGATCAGTTTCTCCTACATAGAATTCATGCCCAGAATGGACCCATTTGATAACTGATACAATTGAAAAAAGAGGGGCCCCATTGATTATAATAGGGACAGTTTAGTTTCCTTTATGTGTGGCTATTTTTAAAATAGAAGAAAAGGGCATTATGCTGAACTTTTTCTTCCATTCTAAAAAAGCGTAACACTAACCAATAATAATCAATAGGATTTCTCTGCTTCCATTTGCATCTGAAGTTGTGTTTCGGGAACATGAGCGCTAGACCCAGGGCTTCATAGTCAGAGACGCTGAAATGGTTTAGTAAGTGGCCAGATGGCTGAGGATTTATTTTGCTTTTATTTTGCGATGCATGAAGTTAAAAAAAAATGAATGAAGACAGTTTTCAACCTAATCCATATTGCTGGAAAGAAAGGTGTTGTGCCAACTGGCTTACTGTATAATTGGGATCCCATGACCTTATTGGCCCCCAAGTTGTCATACTTATGAAATTCCTGTGTACTTATCATATATGAGGGTTATGATAGTTTATCTGTTGGTTTAACGTGTCTCTGCTGAGATAAGATAACATGGATTCCGATCATATGACCTGACATAGTCACACTGTATGTAACAAATCTGCAGCACTTTTTTCCATAAACTTACTTTGCTTTCTTTTCTTCATAGTGATTGTAGCCAATTTTCTGATGTGTTGATAAGTTTAGTATGATTCCAGTTATAGATATTAAAGTGCTTAATGGTTTCTCTGCATATGACTGATAACGGAGGTTGTCATGTGCGTTTGCCTATAAAGACTTATTTCTTAAGTGTCCAAGTCATAGTGTGCCAAGACCAAGACCGCGACATGGTGAGGATTATAGACATTTTGCCAGACACCTATGGCAGCTGAGAAGGGAACAAAGGATCCAACATGCCTTAATCATCTTTCCACCAGTCATCTGCTGTTATATTGTATATGCAGTCTTATCTGAGGGCCAGAAGATATGGAACAGGGAGAGATGAGCAGATTAACATAAAGGTTTGTGGAAAATGATTTAGTATAAGTTGTTTGTTATACAATACATATGAATCCCTGCTCTTTTTATGCTTCATATTGATTCACAGCTATGTCTATATAGGGAATGCTGCTAATCACTAAATAGGATCCCACTCATCTCTTAAACATACAAAGAGCTAATAAAACATTATACTAAATCTTTTCCTGCAAAACTTTATATCAATCTGCTCTACGTCTTCTACCACTTGCAGTTCTAAAACCATATTCAATGTGACGTGGGCAGGCTGGCAGACCCTCATACACATGAGATTGTCAACTGACTTTTGTGTATGAACCTCTCAAGAGCGCCTATAGGTATGGGATTGTCTGCTAGTCCAACCAAAACTGATGGGATCTGCCAACAAATATATAATATAGCTATGTGTATTCCTGACTTATTGGCCAAAACTTGGATTGTAAAGTTGACTTTCCGAGTGATGTTTGAGTCTGTATGAAGATGTAGCTTGGTTGTGATATAATCGTCTTTCAGCCATTTTTCTTCTCTATTTTACTATGTGTTACAGATGTTACCATTATTTCTTTGTGCACTGTTTCTGGGGGTGCCTCTAACATTTTCTGCTCCTGAAGCAGATCAAATCACCGATCTCCCTGGTCTAATTAACCAAGCCTCATTTCGACAGTTTTCTGGATTTTTGAATGCATCAGATGGAAAATATTTCCATTATTGGTGAGTTATCGTTGACTAATTACCTATCCAGACCTGTTCTCCATATGTGATCACCTTCATTTTCTCTACAGGTTTGTGGAGTGTCAGACTGATCCAAGCTCTTGTCCTTTGGTCTTGTGGCTGAATGGAGGTCCAGGCTGCAGCAGCCTCATTGGTTTAATAACTGAGCATGGTCCTTTCCTGGTGCGTCCAGTAGATCATTGTAGATTCTGGACTATTGGTAATTTTTCTTTCTGAGATTATATATTTACCATTTTTCTATTTGCATTTATGATAGATTAATCCAGATGGCAGAACCCTGAAGAACAACAGATATTCTTGGAATAAGGTAACAATTTTCATAACCTTTTATACAGATAAATTGTATATTTTTGTACAGTGTTCGCCAGTAGATAGAAAAATATTTAGATTTGAGAGTCCTTAGTGGTTGATACCTTTTAATGGCTAACTGAATAGATAGTAACAAGTTGTAAGCTTTCGAGACTACTCAGGTCTCTTCATCAGGCATAGTATAGCACAAAATCTGAAGAGTCACATATTTATACACAACAGGGCACAAGAATAATGTAATAGATGAGACAGGTGACGTTAAGCAGAGCTATTCCTATGGGAGAGAGATAAACAGTTCTGGCTGTAAATATTGGAGCAGTTCATAGATAAGGAGTGTGAAAGTTTTATTATCCGGTGATTGAGGTCTGGTCCAGGGTTGTGATGACCCCACAGTTCTGAGGACCACATTCCTTAGTTGACGTAGAATGAGTAGTAATAGCTCTGCTTTACGTCACCTGTCTCATCTATTACATTATTTCTGTGTCCTACAATGTGTAAATATGTGACTCTTCAGATTTTATGTTATACTATGCCTGATGAAGAGACCTGAGTAGTCTCAAAAGCTTGCAACTTGTTACCATCTTTTCAGTTAGCCATTAAAAGGTATCAACCACTGAGGACTCTCAAATCTAAATATTTTTCATAACCTTTTATGTAATTCAGTTAGTTAAACATTGAGATTCTGCACTATTATGTGTGGTGTTATTTTATCTTCATGTATTTAGTATAAAGCATTTCCCAGTGGGCTACTAAGATATCTAAGCTGCTCACAGCTGCTTCTTATCATATGGCTTCTCAGTTAGCTGCGTTAGCCGTAGCTTAGAGGTTAACACATGAGCAATTTTCATTTCCTTTGCAAATAGAGGTTTTGTTTGAAAGAGTATTGTATTTGATATAGATATCCTCCTGAGATATATACCATGCACTCATATTTAGAGAAGATATTCCAGTGTATAGGTATTCCATAAAGATATACATTTTATTAGTAAAGTTAAAATAAATCCAAAATCAATCCATAGTCACAACCACAGCAAGGGTTAGAAAGGATATTTAGAAAACACGTTTCGGATAATGATCCTTAATCATCGCATATCAACACGTGCCAAAAGCTGGCGTTTTATGACATATCCTACAAAAGCACATGGTACAAGTTCTCCAATCCAATATCAGTTAAAATGTAACTACATAGTTACTGTATATTGAAAAACCTTTAAAAACACACATATAACAATAGAGTAGTAGTATCACAATTCATTCATAGTGATAGATTAAATCATGTTTTAAATTCAATCCTTTTGTAAACCTCGTATTTATTTCATATAGCCGCCCCTAAAAGGTCTTTTAACTCTCTCATTTCCTATTACAATTCCACTTATATCGTTTATCTTATAACATGCAAAAAATGCAATATTCAATATGTGGGATGCACAACCAATTCATTAAAAACTCGCCTTAGACGCCATTTATCAGACGCAATAAACAAATTGATTACCAGGTGTTCAGCAGCCTCCAGGCATTTTAGTGTTGAACATGGAGGAGATACCTCAGATTGTCTTGTAATAGGAATTGAGAGAGTTAAAAGACCTTTTAGGGATGGGATCACCGAAGAAGGCTATTGAATCAGGAATCAAGGGGGATATATGAATTAACTAAGTGGTTTCCAAAAGGAATGAATTTAAAACATGAGTTAATCTACCACTTTGAATGAATTGTGATACTACTACTCTATTGCTATACAACCCCTGGCAAAAATTATGGAATCACCAGGCTCAGAGGATGTTCATTCAGTTGTTTAATGTTGTTGAAAAAAAGCAGATCACAGACATGGCACAAAACTAAAGTCATTTCAAATGGCAACTTTAGGGCTTTAAGAAACACTAAAAGAAATCAAGATAAAAAATGTGGTACTCAGTAAGGGTAATTTTTTTCAGACCAAGCAGGAGGAAAAAATTATGGAATCACTCAATTCTGAGGAAAAAATTATGGAATCACCCTGCAAATTTTAATTTCCAAGACTAACACCTGCATCAAATTAGATCTGCTCGTTAGTCTGCATCTAAAAAGGAGTGATCACACCTTGGAGAGCTGTTGTACCAACTGGACTGACATGAATCATGGCTCCAACAGGAGAGATGTCAATTGAAACAAAGGAGAGGATTATCAAACTCTTAAAAGAAAGTAAATCATCACGCAATGTTGCAAAAGATGTTGGTTGTTCACAGTCAGCTGTGTCTAAAATCTGCGCCAAATACAAACAACATGGGAAGGTAGTTAAAGGCAAACATACTGGTAGACCAGGAAGACATCAAAGCGTCAAGACCGGAAACCTAAAGCAATATGTCTCCAAAACAGGAAATACACAACAAAACAAGTGAGGAACAAATGGGAGGAAACTGAAGTCAATGTCTGTGACCGAACTGTAAGAAACCGCCTAAAGGAAATGGGATTAAGGCTCTGTGCCCACGATGCATTTTTTAAGCGTTTCCGCAGCAGCAAAAACGCTGCAGAAACGCTTAAAAAATGCATGTTAGGAGGCCTGCCATGGTCCCCAATGATAATCCGCATGTGCTGTGCACATGCTGCGGAAATTTCCACTGCGGATTATCATTGCGGAAAAAAACGCAGCACTACCAATTATTTTGCGGAAGTGCTGCGTTTTCGCCGCCATTGACTTGCATTGGAACGCATGGATTACGCATCACTACATATGTAGATGCGGAATCCAAGCGTTCCAATGTGCGGATGGTACCCGGGTGTAGAGGACAGGAGACTCTCCTCCGGAGACCGGTACCATAGAACCTGTGAAAAAAAGAATAAAATGAAAAATTAATGTTATATTTACCTTCTGATGGCCCGCGGTGCGCTCGTTCTCTCATGCCGGCAGATCGCGGTGGACTAAAGGACCTGCGCTGACGGCAGGTCCTTCAGTGCAGTATACCGCGAGCTGCAGACAAGGGAGAACGGAGCGAAGCAAGACTGCGGGGGCCATCAGAAGGTAAGTATAGATTTATTTTTATTTTTTTAACCATTCTTTTACGATCACACTATATAAATCCATGCTGTTTGCATGGATTTACAGTACAGGCCAAAAGTTTGGACACACCTTCTCATTTAACGCTTTTTCTGTATTTTCATTATTATGAAAATTGTACATTCACACTGAAGGCATCAAAACTATGAATTAACACATGTGGAATTATATACTTAACAAAAAAGTGTGAAACAACTGAAAATATGTCTTATATTCTAGGTTCTTCAAAATAGCCACCTTTTGCTTTGATGACTGCTTTGCACACTCTTGGCATTCTCTTGATGAGCTTCAAGAGGGAGTCACTGGAAATGGTCTTCCAACAATCTTGAAGGAGTTCCCAGAGATGCTTAGCACTTGTTGGCCCTTTTGCCTTCATTCTGCGGTACAGTTCAGGTCTGGTGACTGTGGAGGCCAGGTCATCTGGCGTAGCACCCCATCACTCTCCTTCTTGGTCAAATAGCCCTTACACAGCCTGGAGGTGTGTTTGGGGTCATTGTCCTGTTGAAAAATAAATGATGGTCCAACTAAACACAAACCGGATGGAATAGCATGCCGCTGCAAGATGCTGTGGTAGCCATGCTGGTTCAGTATGCCTTCAATTTTGAATAAATCCCCAAAATTGTCACCAGCAAAGCACCCCCACACCATCACACCTCCTCCTCCATGCTTCACGGTGGGAACCAGGCATGTAGAGTCCATCCGTTCACCTTTTCTGCGTCGCACAAAGACACGGTGGTTGGGAACCAAAGATCTCAAATTTGGACTCATCAGACCAAAGCACAGATTTCCACTGGTCTAATGTCCATTCCTTGTGTTCTTTAGCCCAAACAAGTCTCTTCTGCTTGTTGCCTGTCCTTAGCAGTGGTTTCCTAGCAGTTATTTTACCATGAAGGCCTGCTGCACAAAGTCTCCTCTTAACAGTTGTTGTAGAGATGTGTCTGCTGCTAGAACTCTGTTTGGCATTGACCTGGTCTCTATTCTGAGCTGCTGTTAACCTGCGATTTCTGAGGCTGGTGACTCGGATAAACTTATCCTCAGAAGCAGAGGTGACTCTTTGTCTTCCTTTCCTGGGGCGGTCCTCATGTGAGCCAGTTTCTTTGTAGCGCTTGATGGTTTTTGCAACTGCACTTGGGGACGCTTTCAAAGTTTTCCCAATTTTTCGCACTGACTGACCTTCATTTCTTAAAGTAATGATGGCCACTCGTTTTTCTTTACTTAGCTGCTTTTTTCTTGCCGTAATACAAATTCTAACAGTCCATTCAGTAGGACTATCAGCTGTGTATCCACCTGACTTCTGCACAACACAACTGATGGTCCCAACCCCATTTATAAGGCAAGAAATCCCACTTATTAAACCTGACAGGGCACACCTGTGCAGTGAAAACCATTTCCGGTGACTACCTCTTGAAGCTCATTAAGAGAATGCCAAGAGTGTGCAAAGCAGTCATCAAAGCAAAAGGTGGCTACTTTGAAGAACCTAGAATATAAGACATATTTTCAGTTGTTTCACACTTTTTTGTTAAGTATATAATTCCACATGTGTTAATTCATAGTTTTGATGCCTTCAGTGTGAATGTACAATTTTCATAGTCATGAAAATACAGAAAAATCTTTAAATGAGAAGGTGTGTCCAAACTTTTGGTCTGTACTGTATATAGTGTGGCCAAGTTGACAAGCACTTTCCAAGTGATGCTAAAATCGCTTGGAAAGCGCTTGTCAACCCGCATGCGGAAATGCATGTGAAGAACGCTTCACATCCGCATGTCCCTGGCAGGAAAAACGCATGTACAATCCGCATGCGTTTTTTCTGCCAGGGGAGATGCAGAAACGTTCAGGAAAAATCCGGAGCATTTCTGCATCGTGGGCGCATAGCCTTACATACAGAAAAGCTAAACAAAAGCCATCATTAACACCTAAACAGAAAAAACAAGGATACAATGTGCTAAGGAAAAGCAATCGTAGAGTGTGGATGACTGGATGAAAGTCATATTCAGTGATGAATCGTGAATCTGCATTGGGCAAGGTGATGATGCTGAAACTTTTGTTTGGTGCCGTTCCAATGAGATTTATAAAGATGACTGCATGAAGAGAACATGCAAATTTCCACAGTCATTGATGATATGGGGCTGCATGTTAGGTAAAGGCACTGGGGAGATGGCTGTCATTACATCTTCAATAAATGCCCAAGGTTACATTTATATTTTGGACAGTTTTCTTATCCCATCAATTGAAAGGATGTTTGGGGATGATGACATCATTTTTCAAGATGATAATGCATCCTGCCATAGAGCAAAAACTGTGAAAACATTCCTTGAAAGAAGACACATACAGTTAGGTCCATATATATTTGGACAGAGACAACATTTTTCTAATTTTGGTTCTAGACATTACCACAATGAATTTTAAACAAAACAATTCAGATGCAGTTGAAGTTCAGACTTTCAGCTTTCATTTGAGGGTATCAACATTAAAATTGGATGAAGGGTTTAGGAGTTTCAGCTCCTTAACATGTGCCACCCTGTTTTTAAAGGGACCAAAAGTAATTGGACAGCTTAAATAATTGTAAATAAAATGTTCATTTCTAGTACTTGGTTGAAAACCCTTTGTTGGCAATGACTGCCTGAAGTCTTGAACTCATGGACATCACCAGACGCTGGGTTTCCTCCTTTTTGATGCTCTGCCAGGCCTTCACTGCGGTGGTTTTCAGTTGCTGTTTGTTTGTGGGCCTTTCTGTCTGAAGTTTAGTCTTTAACAAGTGAAATGCATGCTCAATTGGGTTGAGATCAGGTGACTGACTTGGCCATTCAAGAATATTCCACTTCTTTGCTTTAATAAACTCCTGGGTTGCTTTGGCTTTATGTTTTGGGTCATTGTCCATCTGTAGTATGAAACGACGACCAATCAGTTTGGCTGCATTTGGCTGGATCTGAGCACACAGTATGGCTCTGAATACATCAGTGTAACGGGTCTGGGAGGTGGAACCTCTGAGCAACTATACAAAGGGGCAGTCCTTGTAAGGAAGCGGGTGGCTCCCAGGGAAGGCGGGAAGGTAGTCACGGCAAGTGACAGGGACAGTCTCTGGGTAGAAGGGCAGGAGGTCACGGCAAGTGACGGGGACAGTCTCTTGACAGGCGGGTGGTCACGGCAAGAGACAGCAGGGTAAGAGTCTCTAGACAAGCTGGTGGTCACGGCAAGTGACAGCAGGATAAGAGTCTCTAGACAGGCAGGTGGTCACGGCAAGTGACAGCAGGGAAAGAGTCTCTAGACAGGCAGGTGGTCACGGCAAGTGACGGCAGAGCCTCCAGGTAGGCTAGCAGGCGGGTAGCAGGTGAACGCTCCCAGGTGAGCGGGCAGGAGTCTCTGGACAGGCAGGTGGTCACGGCAAGTGACGGCAGAGCCTCCAGGTAGGCTAGCAGGCAGGTAGCAGGTGAGTGCTCCCAGGTGAGCGGGCGGGCCGATCCATAGACAGACTGACAGGTGTTGGTAGGCAGACTGTCGGACCGCAGGAATGCAAGCAGATAGACAGGAATCAGGTAGGTATCAAGCAGAGATCTGGCAGGTAACTGGCAGGTATCTGGTAACGGGACCTGAGGGCTGAAGCAGAGTTGAAAGGCTTTGAAACAACATTGCTCGGGCACCTCCATTTTGGCGGAGGTGCCTTATATATGGTGAGGTCCTCCGGCCATTGGCCGGGGACTCCTTAGGACGGCGCGCGGCCCCTTTAAGAGAGGGGGAGCGCGCGCGCCCTAAGCACAGAGGCCGGGAAGCAGCGCGCGCTGCCAGCAGAGCGGGAGGAAGCCGCCAGGCACGGAGCGGAGAGGTGAGGGGAACGGCGTCCCTGCCTAGCAGGAGGCAGGGACGCCGACGCTACAGTACCCCCCCCTTTAGGCCCCCCCTTTTTTAGGCCAGAGAGAAATTTATCAAGGATGAGAGGGGCATGGATGTTCTCCCGGGGCTCCCATGTTCTCTCCTCAGGACCAAACCCCTTCCAATCCACTAGAAAAAAGGACTTTGCTCTTACCCTTTTGGTGGCCAGAATGTTCTCTACCTCAAACTCGTTTTCAGCGGAAACCGGAGCAGGAGGCGTACCTGTAGACTTGGAAAAAGAGTTAAGTACCACAGGTTTGAGGAGAGATACATGGAAGGAGTTAAGGATCCGCAAGTTGGCCGGGAGTTTCAATTTATAGGCCACCGGGTTGATTTGTTTGATAACTTCCAGTGGACCGATGAACCGAGGCCCTAACTTGTAGGAAGGAATCTTGACCCGGACATATTTGGACGAGAGCCAGACCTTATCTCCAGGACGGAATTGTGGTGGATCCAGACGTCTTTTGTCAGCCTGTTTTTTCATCCGCTCGGATGACTGAAGAAGTGCGGATCTGGTACTCTCCCAAATGGAGGAAAATTCGTTAACGAGAGATTCCGCAGCCGGATTGTCCACCGAGGTGGAGACGGGAAACGGGATCCGAGGATGCTGACCGAAGACTACAAAAAACGGGGATTTGGAGGAAGATTCGCTCTCGTGATTATTGTAGGAAAATTCGGCCCACGGTAAAAGATCCACCCAGTCGGAATGGTGAGCATTAACAAAGTGCCGGAGGAAACTGGTTAAAATTTGGTTGATCCGTTCTACTTGGCCATTGGACTGTGGGTGATATGCAGAAGAAAAGTCCAAGGTGACCCCCAGCAATTTACACATGGCTCGCCAAAAGCGAGAGGTGAACTGAACCCCTCGGTCGGATACGATGTGGAGAGGAAGACCATGAAGACGGAAGACATGATGGATAAAGTCTTTAGCTAACTCTGATGCAGACGGGAGACCCGGCAGGGGAATAAAGTGAGCCATTTTGGAAAAGCGGTCAGCGACCACCCAAATGACCGTACAACCGGCAGAGACAGGGAGGTCCGTTATAAAGTCCATAGCTATATGCTGCCACGGGGCAGCAGGTACAGGAAGAGGAAGGAGACGGCCGGCTGGCAGATGTCTCGGAACCTTGTTGCGGGCGCAGGACACACAGGCTGAAACAAAGTCTATTACGTCCTTGTGCAGGGTAGGCCACCAGTAATGCCGGGTAATAAGCTGGAGGGTCTTTTTCTGACCAGCGTGGCCAGCTAGCTTGGACGAGTGTCCCCAGTGTAGGACCTTCTCACGATCAGGTACAGTTACGAACGTCTTACCGGGTGGAAGACGATTTAGATTCACGGGGGCCACCTGCATTACTTTGGCGGAGTCGATGATGTGTTTAGGCTCCTCCTCAAGATCAGAGACCAAAAAGGATCGGGACAAGGCATCAGCTTTGATGTTTTTGTCAGCCGGGCGAAAATGAAGAATGAAATTAAAGCGGGCGAAGAACAAGGACCACCGGGCTTGGCGCGGGTTAAGTCTCTGGGCACTCTGGAGGTAAGCCAAGTTCTTGTGGTCCGTGTAAATTATTACTGGGTGAAGAGCCCCCTCGAGCAGGTAATGCCACTCCTCCAGTGCCAGCTTAATGACCAATAATTCTCGGTCTCCTATAGAATAATTGCGCTCAGAAGACGAGAAGAGTTTGGAGAAGAAGCCGCAGGTTACCATTCTTCCGGAAGACGACTTTTGGGTAAGTACCGCTCCGGCTCCGGAGGAGGAAGCGTCGACTTCTAGGAAGAATTGTTTGTTGCCGTCCGGACGATGCAGCACAGGGGCGGAGGAAAAAGCTTGTTTTAAGGAAAGGAAGGCCTCCTCAGCTTCGGGCGGCCATTCTCTGGGATTAGCGACCTTACGGGTGAGCGCCGAGATAGGGGCAGTCCGGGAAGAGAAGTGCGGAATGAAGAGGCGGTAGTAGTTGGTGAAGCCCAGGAACCGCTGAATAGCCATCAACCCCTCTGGTCGGGGCCATTTCTGGATGGCAGACAGTTTCTCAGGATCCATTCGTAGGCCGGTCTGAGAGATTATGTAGCCCAAAAACGGAAGCGAGGTCTGCTCAAAGAGGCACTTCTCATATTTAGCGTAGAGGTTGTTCTGCCTGAGCCTGAGCAGGACCTGACGAACGTCCTTCCGGTGAGTGAGGAGATCCGGAGAGAAGACCAAGATGTCGTCCAGGTACACCACCACGCAGGAGTAGAGAAGGTCACGGAAGATGTCATTGACCAACTCTTGAAAGACGGCGGGAGCGTTACAGAGACCGAAGGGCATTACAAGGTATTCATAGTGGCCGTCCCGGGTGTTGAATGCCGTCTTCCATTCATCCCCCTGACGGATACGGACCAGGTTATGCGCCCCACGGAGGTCCAGCTTGGTGAAGATTCTAGCCCCCCTTAGACGGTCAAATAATTCAGGAATGAGCGGAAGGGGGTATTTATTTTTTACCGTGATCTGGTTAAGGCCTCTATAGTCTATACAGGGACGGAGTGAGCCGTCTTTCTTTTTGACGAAGAAGAAGCCTGCTCCCGCCGGGGAGGTAGATTTCCGGATAAATCCCCGGGCCAGATTCTCCTCAATATATTCAGACATGGACCGGGTCTCAGCAGCGGACAAAGGGTAAATACGCCCACGGGGAGGAGTAGCGCCGGGTATCAGGTCGATTGGGCAGTCGTATGGTCTATGAGGGGGTAATGTTTCTGCTTCTTTTTTATTAAAGACGTCCGCATAAGACCAATAGGGAACCGGTAGGCCGGGTAGATTGGCTGGGGTAGGAGAAGGACGGGCAGGATGAACGGGAACTAAACAAGCCTTATGGCAGTCCTGTCCCCAGCGAAGGACTTCTCCGGTCTGCCAATCAAGCACGGGTGCATGTTTCTGAAGCCAAGGTAGGCCTAGCAAGAGGGCGTGAGAGAGTCCAGGCAGAACATGAAAGAAGATGCTCTCAGAGTGCAGCATTCCCACCTGCAGAGTTATGGATTCGGTGATGAGTTGGATGGGATGTGGTAAGAGGCCCCCATCCATGGCGGCGACAGATAAGGGTACAGCCAGAGGTTTGGTGGGAATGCGGTATTTCTCTACCAGGGACTGAGAAATGAGATTTCCGGCAGCTCCAGAGTCAAGTTGAGCCAGTTCAAAATAACGGTTCTCCCCGCAGATGATAGAGACCGACAGCATCAGAGATGGAGAGGGTTTACTCTTGTCTAGGGCGACCTCTCTGAGCGATCCTAGACACAGGCGTTTCCCGACCTCTCCGGGCAGGAATGGATCCGGTGCTCCTTACTGCCACAGTAGAAGCAGCTCCCCTCGGCACGGCGTAACTCTTGACGGGTTTTGACCATCTTGGTCTGGTCGACCTGCATAGGCTCGGGTGAGTGCGCCTGGGGAGTAACGGAGGAAGTGACGGGTTTCTGGAAGGTAGGGGCAAGGCGTGGAAACCTCCTCTCACGGGTGGCCTCTTTGGTGCGCTCCTGGAACCGGATGTCAATCCGGGTAGCAAGTGTTATTAAGTCGTTGAGAGTGGTAGGAATGTCCCGACCGGCGAGTTCATCTTTAATACGGCCGGACAGACCTTCCCAGAAGACGGACACCAGGGCGTCGTTATCCCAGGCAAGCTCCGAAGCAAGGGTACAGGACCATATGGCATATTGGCCCACGGTGAGACTTCCTTGACGGAGACGTAGCAGGGATGAGGCGGATGAGGTCTTCCGTCCTGGTTCGTCGAAGACTTTCCGGAAAGCTGTGAGAAAGGCTGGCAGGTTGGACACCAGGGGGTCTCCTCTCTCCCATAGAGGATTTAGCCAAGCCAGCGCCTCCCCCGTGAGATGGGACATGATGAAGGCTACTTTGGCTCGGTCGGTGGAAAACTGGGGTGCCAACAGTTCGAAGTGCAGAGTGCACTGGTTAATGAAGCCCCGTGCCTGGCCGGGATCTCCGCCAAAACGAGGCGGGGCGGAGAGGCGGGGACCAGGAAGAGATGCCATGGTATTGATGGGCAGCGGCTGTGCCGGGGTAGTAAGTGTGCGAGTGGAGGCCGCTCCCGATGAGGCAGTCAATGTGTCCAGGCGGGAGTTAACACTACGCAGGTGACTCAGCATGGAGTCCTGTTGGGACCTCTGACAGGAAAGTTCATGACATAGGTCCGAGAGCGAGGGAGCTTGGGTGCCACCGGGTTCCATGGCCTGAGCAAACTGTAACGGGTCTGGGAGGTGGAACCTCTGAGCAACTATACAAAGGAGCAGTCCTTGTAAGGAAGCGGGTGGCTCCCAGGGAAGGCGGGCAGGTAGTCACGGCAAGTGACAGGGACAGTCTCTGGGGAGAAGGGCAGGAGGTCACGGCAAGTGACGGGGACAGTCTCTTGACAGGCGGGTGGTCACGGCAAGTGACAGCAGGGTAAGAGTCTCTAGACAGGCAGGTGGTCACGGCAAGTGACAGCAGGATAAGAGTCTCTAGACAGGCAGGTGGTCACGGCAAGTGACAGCAGGGAAAGAGTCTCTAGACAGGCAAGTGGTCACGGCAAGTGACGGCAGAGCCTCCAGGTAGGCTAGCAGGCGGGTAGCAGGTGAGCGCTCCCAGGTGAGCGGGCAAGAGTCTCTGGACAGGCAGGTGGTCACAGCAAGTGACGGCAGAGCCTCCAGGTAGACTAGCAGGCAGGTAGCAGGTGAGCGCTCCCAGGTGAGCGGGCAAGAGTCTCTGGACAGGCAGGTGGTCACAGCAAGTGACGGCAGAGCCTCCAGGTAGACTAGCAGGCAGGTAGCAGGTGAGCGCTCCCAGGTGAGCGGGCAAGAGTCTCTGGACAGGCAGGTGGTCACGGCAAGTGACGGCAGAGCCTCCAGGTAGGCTAGCAGGCAGGTAGCAGGTGAGCGCTCCCAGGTGAGCGGGCAAGAGTGTCTGGACAGGCAGGTGGTCACGGCAAGTGACAGCAGAGCCTCCAGGTAGGCTAGCAGGCAGGTAGCAGGTGAGCGGTCCCAGGTGAGCGGGCGGGCCGATCCATAGACAGACTGACAGGTGTTGGTAGGCAGACTGTCGGACCGCAGGAATGCAAGCAGATAGACAGGAATCAGGTAGGTATCAAGCAGAGATCTGGCAGGTAACTGGCAGGTATCTGGTAACGGGACCTGAGGGCTGAAGCAGAGTTGAAAGGCTTTGCAACAACATTGCTCGGGCACCTCCATTTTGGAGGAGGTGCCTTATATATGGTGAGGTCCTCCGGCCATTGGCCGGGGACTCCTTAGGACGGCGCGCGCGGCCCCTTTAAGAGAGGGGGAGCGCGCGCGCGCCCTAAGCACAGAGGCCGGGAAGCAGCGCGTGCTGCCAGCAGAGCGGGAGGAAGCCGCCGGGCACGGAGCGGAGAGGTGAGGGGAACGGCGTCCCTGCCTAGCAGGAGGCAGGGACACCGACGCTACAATCAGAATTCATTCGGCTGCTTCTGTCCTGTGTCACATTATCAATAAACACTAGTGACCCAGTGCCAATGGCAGCCATGCATGCCCAAGCCATCACACTGCCTCCGCCGTGTTTTACAGATGATGTGGTATGCTTTGGATCATGAGCTGTACCATGCCTTCGCCATACTTTTCTCTTTCCATCATTCTGGTAGAGGTTGATCTTGGTTTCATCTGTCCAAAGAATGTTCTTCCAGAACTGTGCTGGCTTTTATAGATGTTTTTTAGCAAAGTCCAGTCTAGCCTTTTTATTCTTGATGCTTATGAGTGGCTTGCACCGTGCAGTGAACCCTCTGTATTTACTTTCAAGCAGTCTTCTCTTTATGGTAGATTTGGATATTGATACGCCTACCTCCTGGAGAGTGTTGTTCGCTTGGTTGGCTGTTGTGAAGGGGTTTCTCTTCACCATGGAGATTATTCTGAGATCATCCACCACTGTTGTCTTCCATGGGCGCCCAGGTCTTTTTGCATTGATGAGTTCACCAGTGCTTTCTTTCTTTCTCAGGATGTACCAAACTGTAGATTTTGCCACTCCTAATATTGTAGCAATTTCTCAGATGGGTTTTTTCTGTTTTTGCAGCTTAAGGATGGCTTGTTTCACCTGCATGGAGAGCTCCTTTGACCGCATGTTTACTTCACAGCAAAACCTTCCAAATGCAAGAACCACATCTCAAATCAACTCCAGGTCTTTTATCTGCTTACTTGAGAATGACATAACGAAGGGATTGCCCACACCTGTCCATGAAATAGCCTTGGAGTCAATTGTCCAATTACTTTTGGTCCCTTTAAAAACAGGGTGGCACATGTTAAGGAGCTGAAACTCCTAAACCCTTCATCCAATTTTAATGTGGATACACTCAAATGAAAGCTGAAAGTCTGAACTTCAACTGCATCGGAATTGTTTTGTTTAAAATTCATTGTGGTAATGTCTAGAACCAAAATTAGAAAAATGTTGTCTCTGTCCAAATATATATGGACCTAACTGTAAGGTCAATGTCATGGCCTGCAAATAGTCCGGATCTCAATCCAATTGAAAATCTTTGGTGAAAGTTGAAGAAAATGGTCCATGACAAGTCTCCAACCTGACAAGCTGATCTGGCAACAGCAATCAGAGAAAGTTGGAGCCAGATTGATGATGAGTACTGTTTGTCACTCATTAAGTCCATGCCTCGGAGACTGCAAGCTGTTATTAAAGCCAGAGGTGGTGCAACAAAATACTAGTGATGTATTGGAGTGTTTTTTTGTATGTTTATTTTTCATGATTCCATAATTTTTTCCTCAGAATTGAGTGATTCCATAATTTTTTCCCTCTGATTGGTCTGAAAAAAATTGACAGGGGACATCATCGGGACCTGATTGGATCAGGTCCCAATGATGTTAACCCTTAGCTATGTTCTATATGCCGCGATCTATAGTGATCCCGGCATATAGAATATAGTGAGAGGAGGGGGGGTCGTATACTTACCTCTCCGACGACCCCTGATAACTTCCAGGACCTGGCGTTGCTATGGCAGCTGAAGGTCACATGACCGCCTCCAGATCTGCCATATATGGTGTCCTGCTAGGCTCAACCTGCAGCTGAAGCCTGGCAGGACACACTGACTGTGAAACAGTCAGCAAAGATCTCATCCAATGTAATACATGTCTATTACATTGGATGAGATCAGTGATTAGAAAAATAAAAATTAATGTCCCATACAGGGACTAAGTAAAAATGTAAAAAAAAAAAGTAAAAAAAAATGTTTTTAAACTGTTAAAAAAAATCACAAAATAAATAAAAAAAAATAAATAAAATATTAAACCAATAAATCCGTATATTTATGCAAAACCAAAAAAAGTACACATATTTGGTATTGCCGCGTCCGAAACCACCCGATCTATAAAACTGTCACACTAATTAACTCCTTCTGTGCACACCGTAATAAAAATAAATAAAAAACGGAGCAAAAAAATATGCTTTTTCATCATATCGGCAAACAAAAAAGGGAAAAAAATGCGATCAAAAAGCAAAATGGAAATAAAAATGGTACCGCTGAAAACGTCATCTTGTTCCGCAAAAAAAAAAGCCGCCATACAGCTCCATCAGCCGAAAGGTAAAAAAGTTATAGCGCTCAGAATAAAGCAATGCAAAAAAAATATTTTTTCTATAAAATTGTTTTATTTTGTAAAAGCGCCAAAACATAAAAAAAATATACAGTAAGTGTAGTATCGCTGTAAACGTACTGACCCGAAGAATAATGCTGCCTGATCACTTTTACCACACGCAGAACGGCATAAAAAAAAACCTCAAAAAACAATTTCTGAATTGTTGGTTTTTGTTAATTTTACCTCCCAAAAAACGGAATAGAAAGCGATCAAAAAACGTCACGTACCCAAAAATGGTACCAATAAAAATGTTAACTCGTCCCGCAAAAAACAAGCCATCACATGACTCTGTCGGCCGAAATATGGAAAAATTATAGCTCTCAAAATATGGCGATGCAAAAACTAGATTTTGCAAAAAAAAGCGTCTCTTAGTGTGTGACAGCTGTCAGTCATAAAAACCCGATATCAATCTGGTATCTCTGTAATCGCACCGACCCGAAGAATAAAGTAATCTCATCACTTGTACCGCACGAGGAACGGCGTAAAAAATAAATAAAACCAATTCTTCACCTGCTACTGATTTGTTTATTATGTCTCCCAAAGATCGCAGTAAGGCTCTGCCCACATTTATCCTGCGCTCTGCGCTAAGCGCTTACACCAGAGTTTCCATGTAAATCTCTGAAATACGTGATTCAGATGGAACCCATGACGGAAGATTCCCTGCAATGAGGCAGATATAGGCACTGTGGATGCCGTCTGGCCTGTGATCCCACGGTGTCATTTGTTTTAGGCGTGCATAAAAGTGCGGTTGGCCACAGTTTTGTGCACTTCTGAAAAAAGAACACCGCTAAACAGAGGCCAGACGGAGTCCAAAGTAACTCTGCTGCCTCATTATAGTGAATGGATCCCGCAGGGGTTTCATCTGAATTGCATCACTTGGAAATTTAGATGGAAACCCCGATGTAAGTGCTCAGCCTAGAGCGCCGGATAAATGTTACGTAAAATGTTCCCAATAAAAGCTTCAACTCAGTCCTCAAAAAAAGCTAGTCCCCACTCAGGTCCGTCATCTGTTAAAAATATAAGGGACTTCCAAGTTACTGGTAGCTGAAAGGCTCTGGAAAAGCGAAATGGCCCTTGCCCCCCAAAAGAAATTCAGAAAATTTTGTGCTCCCAAATCCAAATGCCTATTCTACAATAATTTGTTCTCCAAATTGTCAAATAGCACTCCGTCCCCCCCAGAACTCGCCGTATGGCTGAGCAGTACGATACAGCCACATATGGGGTATTGCCACTTTTATAAGAAATTGTGTGACACATTTCGGCACCATTTTTACCCATTGCCCTGCGTGAAAATGTAAAATCTGAGGGTAAAACATTTTTTTGTGGTAAAAATATAATTATGCTTTTTTCACTGCCCAATGGTATGAATTTAAAAATTAAAAAATACTCACTAGTTCCCTAGATGAATTCCTTGAGAGGTGTAGTTTACAAAATGGGGTCACTTGTGGGGGTTTCTGCTGTTTCGGCATGTCAGCGACTCTTCAAATGTGACATGGTGTCTGCTGCCTATCCCAGCCAACATAGCGCTCCTTTCTCTTCCGAACCCTGCCGTACACCAAAGCAGTGGTTTTCCCCCACATATGGGGTATCGGCGTACTCAGGAGAAATTGCACAACAAATTTCATGGTGCAATTTCTCCTGTTACCCTTATGATAATGCAAAATTAGGGAATGAAAAACATTTTTTGTGGGAAAAATGTGAAAATTTTATTTTTACGGCTCAATATTATAAACTTCTGTGAAGCAGCTGGGGGTGCAAGGTGCTCACCACACATCTAGAAAAGTTCCCTAAGGGGTCTGGTTTCCAAAATGGTGGCACTTGTGGGGGGGTTTCCACTGTTTAGGCACATTAGGGGCTCGCCAAATGCGACATGGCGTCTGCTAATTATTCAAACAAATTTTACATTCAAAAAGTCAAATGGCGCTCCTTCCCTTTCAAACCCTGCCGTGCGCCCAAACAGTGGTTTGCCTCCACATATGGGGTATCAGCGTGTTCAGGAGAAATTGCACAACAAATTTTATGGTGCAATTTATCCTATTACCCTTATGATAATGCAAAATTAAGGGATGAAAAACATTTTTGTGGGAAAAATGTGAAAATTTTATTTTTACAGCTCAATATTATAAACTTCTGTGAAGCACCTTGGGGTTCAAGGTGCTCACCACACATCTAGATAAGTTCCCTAAGGGGTCTAGTTTCCAAAATGGTGTCACTTGTGGGGGGTTTCCACTGTTTAGGAACATCAGGAGCTCTCCAAACGCAACATGGCGTCGGCTAATTACTCAAACAAATTTTACATTCAAAAAGTCTAATGGCGCTCCTTCCCTTCCGAACCCTGCAGTGCGCCCAAACAGTGGTTTTCCCTCACATATGGGGTATCAGCGCGCTCAAGAGAAATTGCACAAAAAATTTTGGGGTCCATTTTTTCCTGTTACCCCTGCGAAAATAAAAAAAAAATGGGTCTAAAGTAACATTTTTGTGAAAAAAGTTAAATGTTAATTTTTTTCTTCCACATTCCAAAAATTCCTGTGAAGCACCTGAAGGGTTAATAAAGTTCTTGAATGTGGTTTTGAGCACCTTGAGGGGTGCCGTTTTTAGAATGGTGTCACTTTTGGGTATTTTCTGTCATAAAAACCCCTCAAAGTGACTTCAAATATGATGTGGTCCCTAAAAAAATGTTTTTGTAAATTCTGTTGGAAAAATGAGAAATCGCTGGTCAATTTTTAACCCTTATAGCTCCCTAACAAAAAAGAAATGTTTGTTCCAAAATTGTGCTGATGTAAAGTAGACATGTGGGAAATGTTATTTATTAACTATTTTGTGTGACATATCTCTCTGATTTAAGTGCATGAAAATTCAAACTTTGAAAATTGCAAAATTTTTGCCAAATTTCCGATTTTTCACAAATAAACGCAAGTGATATCGAAGAAATTTTACCACTATCATAAAGTACAATATGTCACGAAAAAACAATCTCAGAATCAGGGGGATCCATTGAAGCGTTCCAGAGTAATTACTTCATAAAATGACAGTGGTCAGAATTGAAAAAATTGGCCCGGTCATGAAGGCAAAAACAGGCTCTGGCGCGAAGTGGTTAAACAACTGAATGAGCATCTTCCGAGCCCGGTGATTCCATAATTTTTGCCAGGGGTTGTATGTGTGTTTTTAAAGGTTTTTCAATATAACTATGTAGTTACATTTTAACTGATATTGGATTGGGGAACTTGTACCATGTGCTTTTGTAGGATATGACATAAAACGCCAGCTTTTGGCACGTGTGGATATGCAATAATTAAGGATCACTATCTGAAACGCGTTTGCTAAATATCATTTCTAACCATTGCTGCGGTTGTGACTATGGATTGATTTTTGATTTATTTTAACTTCACTAATAAAGTTGATATTTTTACAGAATACTTATACACGGGAAAATCTTCTTCTCTAGATTGGATTCCACGCGGCACTGCTTGCTCCATGCGTTTGGTCTCCATATGGGCGAGCTGACTCTATCTTTTTTTTCTACATGCACTCATATTTGACAGATGCCAAACAAGTGGGCTTTGATATTTGGCAGGCTGGTGTACTTTGGTATATCCCTTTCTAGTGCTGTACAGGAAAGCAACCTCATGCATTACCTATGTATGATCTATGCAGTGGCATACACTGATAGCTTGTTGCAAGAAGTGTGCCTGGGACCCTCTCCTTTTACGGCGACAAAGCTATAGATGCTGCTACATCAGTATTCATTTTATATTTAATAAGAGAGGACTTTATGTAATAAAGGGAGAGCGCTATGAATAACAAAAAGAACAAAGGAATATGCTTTGTAAGGGAAGGTGCTATACAAACAAGCGATGATACTATGTAATAATAAGACAGCACTATATATAACAAGAAAAGACACTATGTAATAAGGGGTGGCATCACACATAAAAAAAAGCATGCTATGTGATAAGGAATGGCGCTGTACATTAGAAGAGAGGATGGTATGTAATATGAGACAGTTCTATGCATAATAAGAGGGGAAACTATGTAATAAGAAACGGCGCTATACATAACAAGAAAGTACACTGTATACTACGGGAAGCCACTTTACATACAGTGGCTTCCGAAAGTATTCACCCACTTGGCTTTTAACCTATTTTGTTATATTACAACCTGTGTTTAAATACTTTTGTAATCCGGTTTGCGTGTGATGCATCAGCACTAGTCTAAGTTGGTGAAGGGAAGTGAAAAAAATATAGGCATAAATTGAATTTATGGGATCAAATAACTAAAAATTGGCATGTTCATATGTGTTCATCCCTTTTGCTATAAAATTTCTGGTGCAAGCAATTATCTTCATAAGTCACCTGCTTAGTGAAAGGAAGTCCACCTGTGTGCAATCTAAGTGTCACATGGTCTGTCAGTATATACACACCTTTTCTGAAAGGCCACAGAGATTGCAACACCATTAAGCAAAAGGCACCACTAACCAAACAACTGCATGAAGACCAAGGAGATCTCCAAAGAAGTGAGGAACAAAGTTGTTGAGAAGTACAAGTCAGAGTTGGGTTATGAAAAAATATCCCAATCTCTGATGATCCCCCGGAGCACCATCAAATCCATTGTCATCAAATGGATAGAACATCATACCACAAGAAAACCTGTCAAGAAAGGGCTGCCCACCAAAATTCTCGGTGCGGGAAAGGAGGGCATTAATCAGAGAGGCAGCACAGAGATCAAAGGTAACCCTGAAGGAGCTGCAGAGTTCCCAAGCAGAGACTGGAATATCTGTCCATAAGACGACAATAAGCCATACACTCCATAGAGGTGGCCATTATGGAAGAGTGGGCAGAAAAAAGCCTTTACTTACACACAAAAACTGTAAGGCTTGTTTTGAGTTTGCCGAAAGACATGTGGGAGACTCCCCAAATGTATGAAGGAAGGTGCTGTGGTCAGATGAGACCAAAATTTAACTTTTTGGTCACCAAGGTAAACGCTATGTCTTTCTCTAAACCAACACAGCTCATCACCCCAACTTGGTGGTGGCAGCATCATTCTGTGCAGCAGGGACAGGGAAAATGGTCTGAGTCGAAGGGAAGATGGATGGTGCGAAATACAGGGATATTCTTCAGTAAAACCTGTTTCAGTCTGTCAGTGATTTGAGACTGGGACGGAGGTTCACCTTCCAACAACACAATGACCCAAAGCATACTGCTAAAGCAACACTCGAGTGTTATAAGCGGAAAGGTGTAAATGTTTTGGAGAGGCCTAGACAGAGCCCAGACCTTAATCCAATTGAGAATCAGTGGTCAGACTTGAAGATTGCTGTTCACCAGAAGAAACCTTCTAACTTGAAGGAGCTGGAGCAGTTTTGCCATGAAGAATTGGGCAAAAATCCCAGAGGCAAGATGTGGGAAGCGAATACATACTTATCCAAAGCCACTTGCAGCTGTAATTGCCACAAATGGAGGCTCTACAAAGTACTGACTTTAGGGAGGTGAATAGTTATGCACACTGAAGTTTTCAGTTATTTTGTCCTATTTGTTGTTTGCTTCACAATAAAAAGAAAACCAAACGTTTACAGTTGTCGACATGTTCTTTACATGAACTGATGCAAGCCCTAAAAAAAACATTCCAGGTTGTGAGGTAGCAAAACACAAAAAATGCTAAGGGGGTGAATACTTTTGCAAGCCACTGTAACAAGAGATTACACTATATACTGAGGGACAGTACTATACATAATAAGTGGGAACACTGTACACTAAAGGACGGCACTATACATAATATGCCTACATTTACACATCCGTGTGAAGTATCAGTATACCCATAATGTTCTATTCTGATCCTCAAAATTGGATCAGAATAGGACATGCTCTGAGATTCATGGATCTCATTTTTGGATCCGTGAATTTTACAGATGTTTAAATGGATCTATGAAATTCTACGGGTCCATGTGCCATCTGATAAAAATATCAGGCATCACACAGACATTTCACATGAATGTGTGAATGTAGACTAAGGGAGGTTGTTTTACAAACAATAGTATTACTCCGATAATCTCTCTAAATGTTATACAGAACACATCCACCCAGATACATCAAGTGACTGACCAGAGACATCTCATCTAATTAAAGTTTCTTTTCCACCTGGTCAGACCTTCTTATTGACATCTTCCAATCATGACTTATCTTATCACACTAATCAACATGGCCCTGAAAATAACAAACTCACATATGCTATATGTATATATTTACCTCCTGAATAAGAAAAACCTCACACTGTGCCCCTAAATACAAAAATGTAGAGTACCGTTAATATACAATTAGCCATGCACCTTTCAAAATATAAATTGATAAGCTAGCACTATGCCACCATTAACTATAATTTCCACTGCCCAACAAATATTAATTATTTGCTGTGACTCTCTCCCTCATGTCATTCTAAGTGCCTCTCCTGTGTCCTCAACCCCCATCCCCAATTAATTTTATTCCCAGTATACTGTCCTCTCCTACTCCCAATTCATTATATATATCTGTATAGCGTTATCTCCTACCCCTCAATTCATTTTAAGTCCCTTTATAACGTTATCTCCCACAATTTATTAAGTCACTGTATAGTTTCATCAGCTATCCCCTAATTCATTATAAGTCCCCGAATAGCATTATCCTCCACCCCTTAATTCATTATAAGCCCTTGTATAGTATTATCTCCCACCCCCAGATTAGTTATAAGTAATTGTATGGTGTTCTCTACTACTCCCAATTCATTATAAGTCCCAATATAGCATCCTCCCCACCCTCAATTCATTATAAATCTCTGTAATGTCCTCTTTCCCCCTATTCAATATATGTTACTGTATAGCATCATCTCCCACCCACCCCAGTTCATTATAAGTCTTTGTATAGCATCCTCCCCATCCCACAATTCATTATAAGTCCCTCTTCTCACCCATATTTATTACAAGTGGCATTGCTACCTTCCTCATGTCCGCCCCTGGATTTTGGATAACTATATAGTTCTATACCCCTTAACAATCTGTTTGACAGTATATACTGTATGTCGGGAGCATACCATGTGAATAGAGTCAAGCACAAGCAAACAAGGGTAGAGCATGAATAGCACATATAGAATTTGACATGGCTGACTGTAAAACCAAGACCGTAGTGCAACAAGGCAGTAGTGCTAACCAATGAGTCACCTTGCTACAAACACCTTGTTCTTCTAATTCTTCTTTTATATTTTAGATTGCAAATGTTCTGTATCTGGAATCTCCTGCCGGAGTTGGATTTTCCTATTCTGATGACAAAAATTATGTAATAGGTGATGCACAGGTAGGAGCTTGTATAACTATTACAAGAAAGTGGCATATTAATTAAGTGAGGTTTTTGATTAAAATTTTTTTTGTATTTTTAAAAATCAATCTTGAACTCTAAAAGTTTTCAGACTAGCAACACAATAAGCTGATAATTTCTGTCTGCCGCTCATTTGTCATCTTTGCTGAATAGACTGACTTAGAAAATGATTGGGGGGCCATGAGCCGGGGGGCTCGCACCGGGCCCTCACCGCACCGGGCCGTTCCCGCACTGGGCCCCACCTCCGCCCGTCACCATCCGCACTTCCCGGCCGCCCGCACAGACGCTTCTTCCTGTGTCATCATTGCTCACGCTGACGGCCGGGGGGGGCCCGGTACAAGCAATGATGATGGAGGAGGGAGTATCAGCAGACAGTTCCACTCCCATAATTCTTCCTTGGCGTCTAACGTCTCAGAGCAGCGGGCACGATGACATCATTACAGGGCGCACGCTGCTCTGAGATGCCCGGTGCTTCACACCACACACTGAGGGGACTGGAGCATCAGGTGGAACCAGGAGAGGTGAGTTCTGTATTTATTTTTTTTTAAATCAGTGACCAGTGGCCAAAATACAGTATGGGTGGTGCATTATATTGTGTGGAGGACTATGGGTGGTGCATTATACTGTATGGAGGACCATGGGGGTGCACTATACTGTATGGAGGACCATGGGGATGCATTATTCTATATGGAGGACCATGGGGGTGCATTATACTGTATGGAGGACCATGGAGGTGCATTGCACTGTATGGAGGACCATGGGGGTCCATTATACTGTATGGAGGACCATGGAGGTGCATTACACTGTATGGAAGACCATGCGTGGTGCATTATACTGTATGGAAGACCATGGGGTGTGCATTATACTGCATGGAGGATTATGAGGGGTGCATTATATTGTATGGCGGACCATGGAAGAAGGATTATACTTGTTTAGAGGACCATGGGGAGGTACATTATATTATGTGGAGGACCATGGGGGCCGCATTATATTGTGTGGAGGACCATGGGGGTCACATTATATTGTGTGGAGGACCATGGGGGGCACATTATATTGTGTGGAGGTCCATGGGGGCACATTATATTGCATGGATGACTATGGGGGTGCATTATACTGTATGGAGGACCATGGGGAACTACATTATATTGTATTGAAGACCATGGGGGGTGCATTATATTGTATGTAGGACGATGGGCGGGTACATTATAATGTGTGGAGGACCATGGGGGTGCATTATACTGTATGGAGAACTATGGGGGGTGCATTATACTATATGGAGGATTATGGGGGGCACATTATACTATATGGAAGGCAATCTGGTGCCATTATAATATGTGGGGGGCCATTATACTGTATGCAAGCAATTATACAGTTTGAATGTTTGTTTGGGGTCCATAATACTGTGTGTGGGGCCATTATACTGTATGGAGGGCTAGTGCGGGCCAGGCCATTATACTGTATGTAGGCCCATTAATGTGCATGGAAAATTGTGTGGGGGTCACAGTTGGGGGATCATACTGTGTTGGGGTCACCATACTTTGCCATGGGAGTTGAGGTGGGGTACAATAGGGTCATTATACTGTGCATGTGGAGGAATTCACCATGGGGGTATCATACTGTGGTCGGCAGGCACTTTTGTTTGAATAATACTTTATGAGGGCAATGAGAGAGGAATCTAGGACTTCAGCAGGAGGACAATTACTATGTAAAGGCTGGAAATCTGCTCTTCTGTGACCCCGACAATTATTTAATTTTTTTTGAGGGGGGGGGGGGGGTCAATTAGAATTTCAGCTACGGGGCCCTATGATTTCTATGTACACCCTTGGAAGAATAGTAACTCTATAGGTAGCAGAATTGGCAAACTTACTGGACACTGGATAAGCCTCTAATAAAGCAGTGCTCACTGAATGTTTTCTGTGCAAGGTATCGTTATGCTGCGTCATAAAGCATAGCCCATCATAAAGCATAGCCACACATTCAAGGGTCAGGAACAGGGCACTGAAAAGAGCATGAACTGCAAGAGGGGATAAGCTTATGCT
Source organism: Phyllobates terribilis (assembly GCF_046119375.1). Taxonomy (NCBI): domain Eukaryota; kingdom Metazoa; phylum Chordata; class Amphibia; order Anura; family Dendrobatidae; genus Phyllobates; species Phyllobates terribilis. Next base: position 231,761,139 of record NW_027362765.1, read on the forward strand.
TTAAAAATTATTCAGGGGCCAGGAAAAGGGCACTGAAAATGGTATAGTTTGTAAAAGGGGAAAGCTTATGTTTTAAAAATAATTCAGAATAACACTTCGCAGACACACTACTAATTCCCTGGGAGAAGAATTTCCAAAGGTTGAGAAGAATGAAAAATATGTACAAATAGATAATGTGTAATAGTGGGGAAGGACATAGCCTTCCTTTGGCACTGAAGTAGTTAAAGAAAGTGTTCCTGTAGTTAGACCTCTCTAAACTGTTGGTAGGCCAAGAAAAGGGGTTAGCTCTAGTGGTCCAGTCAGTAGAGTAGAGGGGGGAACTTAGTGCCCTGATCAAACCTTGAGTGTTATAGAGCTTGTTCCTGGCATAATTCCTTGTGGGCTGCAGTACCTGTAACCAGCCACGAGATGCCACTGTCACGGGTGCAGATGTCAGGTTGAGTCTGCCAGCAGTGTTACAGACAGTGATGGGGTTAATGCTGTGTGATGACAGCCCACAGAGGGTGGGCACATTAGGAAAATCCTTGCTTAGTTTCCTGAAGCAGGAAGTGATGGGCATTAAGGGATAAGACAGTGAACCGTATGGGCAGCCTGAATATATGGTGGCTGCTAGGGTAGACGGGAGCTCCATACCCTCAGACAGTGGGATCACCAGTGTAAAAATCTCCCTACGCAAGAGTCCTGTTAACCGGCCGGAGAAACTCAACACAGGTATTGAGGACCCGGGGCACTTCTAGTCTGCAGGAAGCAGAGGAAGATAAATAGGACTCCAGGCTAAGATGTGGGGGAGATTTTGGATCCGGAACACTGTTGGTATTGCAGAAGAGTCTCTTGGGCTAGATTAGAGTCACAGAGATGCTTCACTTAAAGAGGGAACCAGGGCTGAAGATGTTGCCAGCGCCTGTGAGGGAGATAATAGCCTGTCGGGCCTTATCCATTATATCTGCCTGTAAATATTGTACATATTCCTCTTCCCCAAGTAAAGTCCAAGTTCTGGTTAAGAACCTCGTGTCCTCTGAATTTATTGCTGCCCTGGTCCCAGAAGAGAAATGCCTGGAGACGGCCGTGATCGGATGGTCTGAAGTAAGTGGAGAACACCACATACACAGCCACACATCAGAGAGAGGACACGTATTGTCTGTAGGGTGCCAGAGCGAGAGGGGGCTACAGCTCGCCCACGACTACCTCGCTGGGGCACCTTACAAATGCTCTGTATGCAATATGCATCTCCTATTTTATAGAAGTTTATATATTGTACTCCATCATTTTCTGGAGACTGAAATAATGTGTGAAAGTTTTATTTAAAAAATCAATTGACTGCTCCTTTTTTCTCTCCCTGCACACACTCCTGAGATTCTATCACATTTTGTGCATTTCCTAAATATGGCGTTCTTACTTCCAGTTGGGTCTCATGTTTTCTTTTCTTGAGTCCTAGACTTCACCCTGTATTTTGTTCCTCTATGCTCTGCTATTAATCCCATGATATAGCATAAAATGACCAGCTAAAATGGGTACCATCGTTACCTGCTGTGAGGACCATCTGCTTCCTTCCCTCTAGACCTTGAGGTCTATGACACTTCTCTGCTCTGTAGCTTGCACAATCTCATATAGTGTAAGTAGGTTGTACTGTATGTGCTACTTGACATATTTTCCCCTCTTCTTTTCCAGACTGCTCAGGATAACTACCAGGCACTGAAAGATTTTTTCCGCCTGTTCCCAGAGTTTACTAACAATGACTTTTACATAACAGGGGAGAGTTATGGAGGCTTTTATGTTCCTTGTCTAGCACTGGAGGTTACAAAGGACAGCTCTATAAACTTGAAAGTAAGAAAACATCTTATATGTACCTTTATATTAGTATAACATATATGTGCTATCACCATGGTCAACTACATACAGATCTGCAGACAAGTAAAGAGTTTTATAAAGATAAAAAAATGATTACACAATTTTAGGCCAAGCATTATAAGACAGTGCACGCTTTCACAGGTGTTTCCATAGGTTTGTATATACCAGCAAAAGCTATAAAATTTTGGTCCAAAAAGTCAAGGGGCTACATTACATTTGCCTCCAAAAGGAAGCTATTTAAAGGGAATCCGTCACCAGGTTTGTGTCACCTAGTCTGAGAACAACATAATATAGAGGAAGAGACCCTAATTCTAGTGACATGTCACTTACTGGGTTGCTTGCTATAAGTTTGATAAGATCACTGTTTTATCAGCAGGAGATTATCATTAGAGGACTGGAAAACTTGCTGCCTTGTAGTCCTTCACATTCATGAACTCTGTATAACCCCACAACCAATTTTTGGCAACTTTCTGCCTATACACGGTGTACACAGAAAACTGCCAATCAGTGGTGTGGGGACGGGCTTATACAGAGATCAGGATTCAGAGAACTGGTAGATTGTCATGCTCCTGGGTTCGAACCCCTGAGTTTGTGTTTTGTGATCGGCTTCTCTTTCCGCCAAGCCACAACAGTTTAGGTTCTGCTATTCTGGCTGCAGTCTGTTAGCGCAACACAGGTGTTTTCATTTGTCTGCTCTATCACCTTTCGGTGAAGCTTTATATTCTTTCCCCTTACTTGCATTTCCTGCTGGTGATAGTTTCATTTGGATGCTCAGACATTCTGTTTGTTGAAAGCAAGTCAGTAAAATTCCAGCTAAGGTTTTTCTCTTTGCTGTTTTTGTACTCTACTTTGCACCTACCTTCTTTTTCTTTTTAAGAAGTACCGTATATACTCGTGTATAAGCCAACTTTTTCAGCACATTTTTTATGCTGAAACCCCCCCTCGGCTTATACTGAAGTATATGCTTATATTATAGTATATTCCGGCTGTGGAGGGTGGTGGGTGGTGCTGCGGCAGCGGAGGAGCAGTTCACAGGCAGTAGCCGGCTGCTGGAGCTACCACGTGTGCCCACTGCTAAAGAAGATTAATATTCACTCTTCTCCAAGCCCATGGGAGTGGAGAGGAGTGAATATTCATTCTCCTTAATAGCGCACACTGTCAATCGCAGCCGCCAGCTCCTGCAGCGGCTCAGCAATCCTGTGTACCCACTATTAGAGAGTACATGGAGAGGAGTGAATATCCCCGCAGCTCAGCTCAGCATCTGAGAGTGCATTGCAGTGATGTCATGCACTACTCAGATGCTGAGATCAGCTGTGGGCAGAACAGGACGCAGCGCTGGAGCAGGGGGAAGGAAGGTGAGTAGAAGTGTTTATTTTTTTCATGTGTGCAGTGATGGGGGGGCCATGCATACCAGGATAAGGGGGCCATGCATACCAGGATTGGGGATGAGGGGGCCATGCATACCAGGATAGGGGGGCCATGCATACCAGGATTGGGGATGAGGGGGCCATACATACCAGGATTTGGATAAAGGGACCATGCATACCAGGATTGGGGATGAGGGGGCCATGCATACCAGGATTGGGGATGGGGGGGCCATGCATACCAGGATTGGTGATGAGTGGGCAATGCTTACCAGGATTGGTGTTGAGTGGGCAGTGCTTACTAGGATTTGGAAATTTACCAGTAGCTGCTGTATTTCCCACCCTAGGCTTATAATCGAGTCAATAAGTTTTGTCAGTTTTATGTGGTAAAATTAGGTGCCTCGGCTTATATTCGGGTCGGCTTATACTCGAGTATATACAGTAGGCGGCATACTAGCTTATAGTACATACTTTATACTTTATTTTATATTTCGTGGTTTATTCTACTCTTGGATCTTGGATTTCCATTTTTCAGCACACTTTCCCTTTTGTAGGTAATTCACACTCTACCCTGCCCACCGATTCTTTAGGAGGAATGTGAAACACTTGATGGCCTTTTAGGCAGTATAGTTCCGAGTTGCAATCTTCTAGTCTGTGGTTAGGACTATCTCTGCTCATGCAGGAAACATTAGGGACTGCAGGGTCAGGATCTCTAGTCTGTACAGGAACCAAAAGGGTAAGTTGCAGTTTTAAGTTTTACCTATTAGGCTATGTGCTCACGATGCAGAAATGCTCCGGATTTTTCCTGAGCATTTCTGCATCTCCCTGGCAGAAAAAACGCATGCGGATTAAACATGCATTTTTCCTGCCAGGGACAAGCGGAAGTGAAGCGTTCTTCACATTTATTTCCGCATGCGGGTTGTCAAGCGCTTTCCAAGCGATTTTAGCATCACTTGGAAAGTGCTTGACAACTTGGTCACACTATATAAATCCATGCAACCGGCATGGATTTATATAGTTTGACCGAAATAATGGTAAAAAATAAATATTATACTTACCTTCTGATGGCCCCCGGTGTCCTTGTCAAGGCTTGCCGGCAGCTTGCGGTAGATTAAAGTACCTGCCGACGTCAGCGGTCTCGTGACCCGTCACATGACTAAATGACGTCACTGCAGGTCCTTTTGGTCTACCGTGAGCTGCCGGCAAGCCGAGACAAGGATACCGGGGGCCATCACAAGGTAAGTATAATATTTATTTTTTATTTTATTCTTTTTTTACAGGTACTATGGTACCCGGGTCCGGAGGAGTCTCCTCTTCTCCAAACCCGGGTACCATCCGCACATTGAAACGCATGGAATCCGCATGTACAGATTCAGTGATGCAGATGACATGCGTTCCAATGCTAGTCAATGGCGGCGAAAACGCCGCGCTTCCGCAAAATAATTGGTAGTGCTGCGGATTTTTCAGCAATGATAATCCGCAGCGGAAATTTCCGCAGCATATGCACAGCACATGCGGATTATCATTGGGGAACATGGCAGACCTTCTACCAAGCATTTTTTAAGCGTTTCTGCAGCGGAATTATCGCTGCGGAAACGTTTAAAAAACGCATAGTGGGCACACAGCCTTACGCTAGCATTAGCTTAGCATTATCACCAGACCACTCCTTTTTTTGTGAGCTAAGAAGCCATGATGAACGTTATTGACACCTTGACCACACAATTGCAGTCCTTATCGTTGAAGGTGACAGATCTCAAGGAGCAACATCAGCATGTGCTAACCGCCGCTGCGCAGGTTCTACAACACCTAAAACTGCCTTCTGAGCCTAAGATAAATTTGCCAGTTTGTTTTGATGGGGACTGAAGTAAGTTTTCCATTTTTTTTTCTAACTGTAAGGTGTTTTATTTTTGTCTCTGTCCTGTCTCATCAGGAGAAGAGAGTCAACACGTGGGTATTGTTTTGTGGCTGCTCTATTGAGATCCTCAGGTTTGGGCATTTTCTCTGCCTGAGGTTTCTCCAGTGCTTTCCTCAGTTGACACTTTTTTCTCTGCTCTGGGGCTCATTAATGATGACCCCGATAAAGTTGCTGTTGCTGAATCAATGTGTGACACCCCAGGGGTCTGGTTGCCACAGTGATAGAGATATTACGTCTGAGAGCAGGTGGGAGGTCCTTTGGTCAGGGATCCTGTGCATGCCACACCTCCTGCCCAGTCTTGGGAGGGGAAGGACTTCCCCTATATAAACCCGGGGCTGAGGCAGGGTTAGGGAGAAAGAAGACAGAACAAGAGTAGAGAAGAGAAGCAGCATAGCAAGAAACATCAGGAGCTCTGTGGGGAGCAGTGTTACAACGAGTCAGGGGCTGGCAGCTGCAGAGCTCGCCCTGACTGAGAAGATTTCTTACCGGACCCGGAGTCCGAGGCTGTGGGGACTAACTCCTACCCAGCAGCAGAAACCGTCCGGCAGAGGATTTCAGGTCCTCTGGCCCAGAAGCCCGAAGGCACGGTCACACGCGTGGGACCAGCACCGCCATCGTGGAGCGGAAGCCATTAGAAGGCCCCGAGTCACCGGCCATACGGGTGAGCACCACACGGTACACTCAGGGATGTGGGCTACTTATTCCCGCCTCTAGCAAGGTAGCCAGAAGAGTACAGTTAGTTGGGAAGGCCTACAACTCCGCCTGGCCAGGGGAGATCCCATCTGCTCAAGGACTGACCAGGCCCCGTTCACTAGCAAGTACTCCGGGAGGGTCTAACGTTGTTACCAGTAAAGACCCTGAATTACACCGCACCGTCTCTGAGTGGTTCCTGCTACCCCCATCATCCACATCTGCTGCCCTGAGGCCATACCCCTCCCGTTGGGGGTTATACCATCTACGCTGCACCATCCATCCACCGGCCTCAGCGGACTGTCCTGCAGCGGCAGCTCCATAGCTGCATTCAACGGGTGGCGTAGTCGTCCTACATCTACCGCTGTTACATCGCCGCTCAGTTTGACTCCCTGGGCACGGACCGGGTCACCGCCACGAGACTACAACCCTCAAGAGATCCGGCTCCGGGTAAGCTCCCGCGTGCGCAACGCAGCGCGACACAGGCCCAGGGGCGCGTCAATTTTGGCGTAGTCGGCAGGATCTCGTGCCCGCAACCACCGGGTACTGCGTGCCTGAAAAGCAAAGACTGTTCAAACTTACCAGTGGTGAAGATTCCCGCTATCCGTGGAGGTTTCCCGCCATCCGGCGCCATCTTCTACCTTCTTCCCGCCATCCGCGAAGTTTTCCCGCCATCCGGCGCCATCTTCGACCTTCTTCCCGCCATCCGTGGAGTTTTCCCGCCATTGGACGCCATCTTGAGGACGCCGCGCGGGAAGAAGAGGGGCGTGGACTCCGAAAGCGCGCGAGAACTGAAGCCCCGCCTCACGTCCGGACGTTGCGTAAGGTCCTGGAAGGAGCCCAGCAGACGCCGACGTCACCGGAGCGCGACGGAAGGTCCTCAACCCTGACGATCCACTGCGGAGCCGCGGCCTACGGAACAGGATCATCGCAAGGTAGGCCACGGTCCACTAGGGGGGAGGAAGATGTCGGATACGGAGGAGAGCTTCACTGCCTCAACCCCCGCCAGCGCCACCGCTGCTGCAGTTATGCCCTTCACCATGCCCTATATCCCGGGAGCAGCTTGGCTACCCCAGTACTCAGGGGAGTCACATACCCTGCATGACTTTAGAGAAAAGCTGGATAGCCTCTTCCAGGTGTACCCCCTCACAGAAGAGCAAAAAGTGAGCATCCTGGTGGCCCAACTAACTGGGGCAGCCAAAAGGGAAGCAAAATCCTGGCCACCTGGGAGGAAGACTGTCGCAGGGATACTAACCCGGCTGAAGGACACCTTTGATACCCGCACCTCAGCCGAGATTAAGCTTAGATTCTACGGGTGCAAGCAGCGAGCGCATGAGAGTATAAGGGACTATGCACTAAACCTACAAGAGGCCCTGAGGGCCATAAAGCAGACCGACCCTGATGGGGTGGGAAACGAGGACAGGCTGTTGACTGAACAATTTATAGAGGGTTTATATTGCAATGCCCACCGAACCCAGTTGCGGGCAATGGCCTTACAGGATCCCCATCTGGACTTTGCACAGTTCAAGGACAGAGCCATCCGGGTGCTCCGAGAACCGGCACCGGGTGGCGTTGTGACCCACAGGCGCCCAGCTATCACTTACCACCAGGAGGCGGCGCCCTTGTCGGCAGGGCCTGTGGGAGCTGATGCGCAGGCTTTGGACAATGACCCGGCTCCAGACCTACGCCATCAGGTCCAAGAGCTAGCTAAGAGCGTTGCTGCGCTAACCCGAACTGTGCAGTCTTTACAGGTTTCCACCCCAGGGAAGATCCAGCTGGCATCCGGACCGGAGGACATCCCGTGGCGTCGACCAAGGAGGACCCCACCGGCCAGAGGAAGACCCAGTGACCGATACAGCGAGGACGGACGACCCATCTGCCGCCGCTGCAATCAACCCGGACATATGGAAAGGTACTGTTCTTTAAACGGGCACAACCTGGGGTAGAGGGCCAACCCCCAGGAAAAAGATCACCAGGCCCATCGAACTGGCGCGACAGATATGTGGGAGGACGTCCAGTCTTGCCTGTGGTACTGGATGGCATTCCCATGAGTGCCCTACTGGACACCGGGTCACAGGTCACCACCATCCCGTACGTGCTCTTTAAGCAGTACTGGAATGACTCGGATATTACCCGCTACCCTGACGACGACTTGAGTATCATCGCCAGCAATGGCCAGCCCGTGCCACAGATCGGATTTAAAGAGGTGACCATCAAAATCGGTAGAGTCGAACTGGCAGCACAGGGACTGATCATTGTAGACATTGACAAACATGAGAGCCACCCAAAAATAACTCTAGGAACTAATGTAATTGAAAATTGTCTTGCAGAGGTGATTTTCCTTTTACAGCAGGTTGCCAAGAACGCCAGCTCCGGCGAGCAGCGAGTGCTCCAGAAAGAGATCCGGGCACAGATGCGACGGCAACAGGTGGAACTCTCCGGCGGTGAGATTGGTAGCGTAAGAATGTGTGACCCTTTCCCTATTGCCATGCCCCCAAAAAGTGAAATGATGATTTGGTGCCGGGCAGCTATTGGTCTGAGAGGTAGAGATTACCAGGCAATGGTAGAACCAGTTTACTCAGACAGTAGGCCCACCATTTTGACAGCACGGGGGGTGGTCAATGTACGCCATGGGAGGGTGCCCGTTCGCATAATCAATATCGGGGAGAGGGAAGTGTACCTGCCCCGGTATGCCACGCTAGCAAAATTATATACCATCAACCAAAACTCTATACAGTCTGTGGAACCCTTGCCTCCATCTCACCCGGAGGAAGGTAACGGCTCTAAGAAAGTAATGGAGGATTGGTGTCAGCAACTACACTTGGGAACTGACTCCACTCCCTCCCACCAGAAACAGGGAGTCTACCGGGTGGTTCAAGAGTATGAGAGAGTGTTTAGTAAACACCCGTTAGACTTCGGGCGAGTCAAGGGGGTAGAACACCGCATCCCCACGGGAGATCATCCTCCCATAAAAGAGAGATATCGACCCGTACCCCCTGCACATTACCAACACGCCAAGGGGATGCTTAGAGACATGAAGGAGGCTGGGGTAATCCGGGATAGCTGTAGCCCCTGGGCAGCCCCGCTAGTTTTAGTCAAAAAGAAAGACAACACCATGAGGATGTGTGTAGATTACCGGAAAATCAACCGTATCACACACAAGGATGCGTACCCCTTACCAAGGATAGAGGAGTCATTGGCTGCTTTAAGGTCTGCTAACTTCTTCTCTACCTTGGATCTCACTAGCGGGTACTGGCAGGTTCCTGTAGCAGAGGCGGACCGGGAGAAGACCGCATTCACCACCCCGATGGGACTTAGCGAGTTCACCTGCATGCCGTTCGGACTCTGCAACGCCCCAGGAACCTTCCAACGATTAATGGAGTGCTGTCTGGGCCACAGAAACTTCGAGACGGTCCTGTTGTACTTGGACGATGTCATCGTATACTCCAAAACTTATGAGGACCACCTGAAACACCTGGCGGAGGTGTTCGAAGCTCTGGCGAGTTACGGCCTAAAGGTGAAACCCTCCAAGTGTCACCTCCTGAAACCAAAGGTGCAGTACCTGGGACACGTGGTGAGCACTGACGGAGTGGCTCCCGACCCCGATAAGATCACCGCAATTAAGGGATGGCCAAGCCCCTCCAGCGTAAAAGAAGTGCGGCAGTTCCTCGGGTTGGTAGGCTACTACCGAAGGTTTATTCCCGGTTTCACCAAAAAGGCAGCGCCTATGCAGGACCTCCTGATAGGCCAGTCCCGGAAGGCCAAGAACCAGAAGCCGCCCTTCAAATGGGAAGAGCTAGAAGAAGAGTCCTTCCGCCAGCTGAAGATGGCCCTCACGGGGGATGAAATCTTGGCGTACCCGGATTATAGCCAGCCCTTCATCCTCTACACCGACGCCAGTAACATCGGGCTAGGAGCCGTACTGTCCCAGATCCAGCAGGGGAAAGAACGAGTAATCGCCTACGCCAGCCGAAAACTGCGACCCACTGAAAGGAACCCCGAGAATTATAGTTCATTTAAGCTAGAGTTCCTGGCCGTGGTATGGGCAGTCACTGAGGGCTTTAAGCATTACCTTGCTTCTTCCCGGTTCACCGTGTACACGGATAACAACCCGTTGACACACCTGGACACGGCAAGACTCGGTGCCCTGGAGCAGAGGTGGATGGCCCGTCTGTCCAACTACGAGTTCATAATCAAATACCGGGCAGGGCGCTCCAATACTAACGCGGACGCCCTGTCCAGGATGCCCAACCTGCCGGACGAAGGAGAAGATCCGGAGGGACTGGAAGAGATTGAACTCCCTGCGTTCCACCGTCGTGGGACTATCCAGTATTCCCACTGGGTAAGGAGTAAGCAGGCTGCTACGTTGAACCCCTTACCTCACTACAACTGGGCGGAAACGCAAGACAGCGACCCTGCCGTCCGACTGGTGAAGGAGATGCTGACTCGGCCGGAGGCTCGCCTTGAACCAGACGCTCCGGAGGAAGCCAAACAACTATGGGCAGAGAAGAGTCGACTGTTCCTTTACAAAGGGAAGTTGTGCCGCAGAATGGTTAACTCCCGGACGCATGAATTACTCTGGCAAGTAGTGGTGCCACGAAGAGACGCAGCCATGGTGATGGAGGCATACCACGACGGAGCTGGACACTTCGGGTGGAAGAAGCTGGAGTTCCTGCTGCGCGAGCGATTCCACTGGGTAGGCATGAGGGGAACCATTGAGAAGTGGTGCAGAGACTGTGGCCCGTGCAACCTGAGAAGGAAGGACCGCGCCAGCCAGAAGACTCCCCTGCAGTCCATCGTCACCCGGCAACCGTTGGAACTGGTAGCCTTGGATCATGTAAAACTGACCCCAAGCAGAAGTGGCTACGTCTACGCGTTAACCATCGTGGATCATTACTCCCGGTTTCTGGTTGTCGTCCCCGTCAAGGACTTAACGGCTCAAACAGCAGCTAGAGCCTTCCAGCAGCACTTTTGCCGTCCACACGGGTACCCGGACCAAGTGCTGACGGACCAGGGACCTGCCTTTGAAGCGGAGGTCTTCCAGGAATTCTGCAATCTGTATGGCTGCCGGAAGATAAGGACGACACCCTACCATCCGCAGACTAATGGACTTTGTGAAAAAATGAACCAGGTGGTAATGGATCTTCTAAAAACGTTGCCCCTGGAAGAACGCAGTCTGTGGCCTGAAAAGTTGCCCGATCTGGTGGACCTATACAACCACATCCCGGTAGGTTCCACCAACTGTACCCCGGCTTACCTAATGAGGGCAAGACCTGGTAAGTTACCTGTTGACCTGGAAATGGGAGTCCTGACACCCGAGGACACTTCACCAGAAACAGACTGGGACACAGAGAGGCAGCAGCAGTACCGGAGAGTACAGGAGAGCGTGGAGCGAAGTCTCTGTCAGGCTAGGGAAAGACAAGAGAAAACTTACAACCAGTATGCTCCCGCTGTTCCCCTGGTACCCGGAGAGCAGGTCTTGAAGAGGAAGAGACGGCTCCACAAGTTGGACGACCAGTGGGAGAAGGACCCGTACACCGTACTGCCCTCAAGCCACGAAAACCCGAAGGTCTGTACCATCAGTAAAGACGGAGGGGAAACCACAGCCATTGTATCCCGGGACCACCTGAAGAAGTGTCCCGAACAACTGAGGAACCCTGAAGAGGAACAAGAAGACCATCGACCCGTAGAGGAAAGGGAAGATATGGTTAGTACCGTGCTCGGGGACTTCCCTCGGTCTTGGACTCAAGTCAATGGTGCAGTTGTGGTACCCGTACTCACCTTCCTCCAACCATCATCCCAAGAACCTACGGAGCAACCGGTAGAGCTGGAAGAACAGCCGTTCCAGGAGGCAGAAGACTCTACACAAGCAGACCCGGAAAATCAACCCTCTGCTTATAGTGAGCCTGCCATACCCCTAGTGAGCCAGAGGGCCCATAGACAGCTGCCCAGTTTACCCTTGACAGCTCCTACACCCTGTAGTTCAGGGCCAGACAGTCAGCTCCGTAGGTCCACTAGGGCCACTAGAGGCCAGCTACCCGCACGTTGGAGGATCTAAATGTTTAAGCTATCTTATAATGTTTACTTGTTTATAGTTGCTTGTGTATAATTTTGTGTTTCTAGTTCTTTTTAGGAGTCCTTGGTGGATTTACCGGGAATCCTTGTACATAGTTGGAGCGTAACCCAGGATGGACTAAAGACTGTTAAGGACTCGGGGCAGGACAGGCCCCTACCTGGTTACGTCTCCCTGTTTTGGTGAAATGGACACCTTGCTTTTCAAAACTGCACCCGGTTGCGGACACGCCGTAACCATCTTATGTGTTTTTCTTATTGTATTGTTATTGTTATACCTTGTTATGTTTTTCTAAAAAAAAAAAAAAATAATATGTTTAGTCCCGGAGTACTAAATTTCACTAGGGGGGAATGTGACACCCCAGGGGTCTGGTTGCCACAGTGATAGAGATATTACGTCTGAGAGCAGGTGGGAGGTCCTTTGGTCAGGGATCCTGTGCATGCCACACCTCCTGCCCAGTCTTGGGAGGGGAAGGACTTCCCCTATATAAACCCGGGGCTGAGGCAGGGTTAGGGAGAAAGAAGACAGAACAAGAGTAGAGAAGAGAAGCAGCATAGCAAGAAACATCAGGAGCTCTGTGGGGAGCAGTGTTACAACGAGTCAGGGGCTGGCAGCTGCAGAGCTCGCCCTGACTGAGAAGATTTCTTACCGGACCCGGAGTCCGAGGCTGTGGGGACTAACTCCTACCCAGCAGCAGAAACCGTCCGGCAGAGGATTTCAGGTCCTCTGGCCCAGAAGCCCGAAGGCACGGTCACACGCGTGGGACCAGCACTGCCATCGTGGAGCGGAAGCCATTAGAAGGCCCCGAGTCACCGGCCATACGGGTGAGCACCACACGGTACACTCAGGGACGTGGGCTACTTATTCCCGCCTCTAGCAAGGTAGCCAGAAGAGTACAGTTAGTTGGGAAGGCCTACAACTCCGCCTGGCCAGGGGAGATCCCATCTGCTCAAGGACTGACCAGGCCCCGTTCACTAGCAAGTACTCCGGGAGGGTCTAACGTTGTTACCAGTAAAGACCCTGAATTACACCGCACCGTCTCTGAGTGGTTCCTGCTACCCCCATCATCCACATCTGCTGCCCTGAGGCCATACCCCTCCCGTTGGGGGTTATACCATCTACGCTGCACCATCCATCCACCGGCCTCAGCGGACTGTCCTGCAGCGGCAGCTCCATAGCTGCATTCAACGGGTGGCGTAGTCGTCCTACATCTACCGCTGTTACATCGCCGCTCAGTTTGACTCCCTGGGCACGGACCGGGTCACCGCCACGAGACTACAACCCTCAAGAGATCCGGCTCCGGGTAAGCTCCCGCGTGCGCAACGCAGCGCGACACAGGCCCAGGGGCGCGTCAAATGATCCGCAGTTTTTTTCTGGGAAAATGTACTGTGGAGGACTACTGCCCTCAGTTCAGACTCTGGGCAGTGGAGACCTCCTGGAATGACCTTCTCCGCAGTTAATTTTGCCAGGGCCCTACTAGTCAGATACGAAATATGATGGCTTATAGTCAGTCCCTGTTGTCCCCGGCTGAAGCCATGTCACTGGCAGTACGTTTGGACCGACATCTTAGGGATAAGAAAACATTTGAGGATGTTTTAGTGCCTTCTCCCTCTCATCCTGTTGGGGCAGAAGAACCGATGCAAATTGGGGCCTGCCAAGAGTTCCAGAAGGGAATTAAACTTAAATCAGCTGCTCGTTTCTGTCTATTCTGCGGTTCAACGGGTCATGTAATGATTCAGTGTTTCAAATACAATAATGAATTTCTAAAGACAAGGAAAGAATCATTAATATGTTAGGACACTGTTTCTGAAGGTTTGAGGTTACCTCTCATGCATACTATTGGTTGATTTTTACAAGTGACTTTGGTTACCAAATCTAGAGTTATAGTTACCTCTGCATTTGTTGACTCAGGTTCCGCCTTCAAGTGTGGATACACAGTTGCAAGTCTTGGTGATCCTGTTCAAGTATCCCCTTACCCAAACTCAAGTTATTTCTAAGGTTGAGAATGTGTGCATGAGAGTAGGTGTGTTACACACAGAATCTATTTCATTCATTGTTCTTCCTTCCTTGCCAGCTAAAGTTGTGTTGGGTATGCCCTTGTTGCTGAAACACAAATCAACTGGGAGACTCACCAGGTTAAGTCTTGGGGGAATTTCAGTTTTTCCAGTAGTTTATCTAAATCCCTGTCATCTATGAGATCTCCTCCTCACGATTTTGTTCTTGATTCTGAGGATGTTTTTTATGAGACTGAATGTGAAGTTCTTCCTCCGAATAGGTCTTATCATTGTGCTTAGATGGATCCAGTTAAGGTACAGGCCGTCCTTGATTGGGTACAACCAACTAATTTTAAAGTTTTACAGAGGTTCTTAAGTTTTGCTAATCGTTATCATAAGTTCATTAAGAACTTTTTGGTCATAGGCAAGCTTCTTACTGATATGACCAAGAAGGGTACTGATTTTTCTCTTGGTCTACTGAGGCTGTTGATGCTTTTACTGCTCTCAAGTCAACCTTTTCTAAAGTTCCTGTCTTCAGTCAACCCAATGTTGATTTGCCCTTTGTGGTTGAGGTAGACGCGTCTTCTTTAGGGATGGATGCTGTTCTTTCACAGAAGAAGGATGGTTGCTTTCATCCTTGTGTTTTTTTTTCACGGAAATTCTCACAAGAAGAATTCAACTATGATATAGGTGATCAGAAACTCTTGGCTGTTAAGAGAGCTTTTGAGGAACGGAGCCATTGGTTGAAGGGGGATAGACATAGAGTAACGGTCTTTACTGAGAGCACAACAATTTACTGTGTGTTGATGCCGCTAAGTACTTGAATGCTAGACAGATTTGGTGGGCTCTCTTTTTTGCTTACTTTGATCTCTGTAACATATCTAGCACTAAGAATAATAAGGCTGAAGCTTTATCACAGTTTTGTTCCAGAGTATGAGGAGGAGAGAGTGTTATATTCCAGAAGTGTCAGATGTCGACTGCAACGTCATGTTAAGTGGAAGGGTTTCGGTTCAGAGGATAATTCCTTGGTTGATGTGGAAAATTTGCATGCGGGTCACCTAGTGAAGGAGTTCTGTCAGTGGTGTCTGCGGTTGGGCATCTCTGTGGGTCCAATGTCCCCTTGTAGAAGGGGAGGTACTGTCATGCTCCTGGGTTTGAACCCTTGAGCTTGTGTTTTGTGATCAGATTATCTTTCCACCGAGCCACAACAGACACACCTTTTCGCTGGGGGTTTAGGTTCTGCTATTTTGGCTGCAGTCTGTTTAGCATAATACAGTTGTTTTCATTTGTCTGCCCTATCACCTTTATATTCTTCCCCCTACCGGAATTTCCCACTGGTGATAGTTTCATTCGGATGTTCAGACATTCTGTTGTTTGTTTAAACCCGGTCAGTGAAATTCCAGCTAAGGTTTTTCTCTTTGTACATACTTTATACTTTATTTTGTATTTTGTGGTTTATCGACTCACTCTGGGATCTTTCCTTTTTTTCAGCACACTTTCCCTTTCACACTCTGCTCTGCCCTCCGGTTCTTTAGGAGGAACATGAAGCACTCGGGGGCCTTTTAGGCAGTTTAGGTCTGAGTTGTCATCTTCTAGTTTGTGGTTAGGGCTATCTCATGCAGAAACCACTAGGGACCGTGGGGTGAGAATCTCTAGTCTGTAGAGGAACTGAAAGGGTCAGTTGCAGTTTTAAGTTTTACCTATTATCCCGAGTGAGTTGCTACACTAGCATAACATAGATCTGCAGCAGATATAACAATAATTTTATCCAAACTGCAGCAAGCAGCCCAGGAAGTGTTACGTTGCTAGAATCAGGGACTCTGACCCTACATCATGCTGCTCTCAGATGTGGTAGCAACAACCTGGTGAAAGATTCTCTTTGAACTCTGTATATTGTGTCATCTACTCACTTATAGCTTAGCTATGTTTAATAGTAGATTTGTGTATAATATTTACGGTATGTATAAAATCAGCATGTGACCTTTCCTATAACAGTTGAAGGAGATGTCTTAGATCAGACAAAATTGGGCCAAAGGTAAGTAAGTGTTATTTACTTGCTGAAGCCACTGCCACTTCAATGTCATTTGTCAGCTGCTCCATCCACCGGCCTTTCTTAACAAGACTTTAGCAATGACCGCTGCAACCAATCACTGGCCTCAGCGGCGATGCTGAAGTAGATGGCACAATACTTGCTGTACAGGGTGGGCCATTTATATGGATACATCTAAATTCCTGTTTGTGGCACATTAGTATATGGGAGGGGGAAAACTTTTCCAGATGGGTGGTGACCATGGTGGCCATTTTGAACTTGGCCATTTGGATCCAACTTTATTTTTTTCAATGGGAAGTTGGTCATGTGACACATCAAACTTATTGAAAATTTCATAAGAAAAACAATGGTGTGCTTGGTTTTAACGTAACTTTATTCTTTCATGAGTTTTTTACAAGTTTATGACCACTTATAAAATGTGTTCAAAGTGCTGCCCATTGTGTTGGATTGTCAATGCAAACCTCTTCTCCCACTCTTGACACACTGATAGAAAACCGCAGAAGAAATGCTAGCACAGGCTTCCAGTATAAGTTATTTCAGATGCTGCACATCTCGTATCTTGATGGTATGGTGTGGTATATGGGGTACAAAGATAGTGAGGCCATTCTTCATCAATGGAAACCTCAATTTCACTGGATATCTGAAATTGCTACATGATGATGTGTTGCCCTCTTTATGCACTGAAGATAGCACGTTCCCTGAGTTTTTCCAACAAGATGGTGCACCACCACATTATGGGTGTCAGGTCTGAGCATTTCTACATGAACAGTTTCCTGGAAAGTGGATTGGTCGTTGTGGGCCAGTTGAATGGCCACCAAGGTCTCCCGATCTGACCCCCTTAGATTTTTATCTTTGGGGTCATCTGAAAGCAATTGTCTATGCTGTGAAGATACGAGATGTGCAGCATCTGAAACAACAGATACTGGAAGCCTGTGCTACCATTTCTTCTGCGGTGTTGCTATCAGTGTGTCAAGAGTGGGAGCGGAGGGTTGCATTGACAATTCAACACAATGGGCAGCACTTTGAACACATTTTATAAGCCATTTGACTTTTTGAATGAAAAATTTGCCATTTGACTCTTTGAATGTAAAATTTGCTTAAATAATTAGTGGACGCCATGTTGTGTTTGGGGAGTCCCTGATGTGCCTAAACAGTGGAAACTCCCCCAAGTGACTCCATTTTGGAAACTAGACCCCTCAAGGATTTTATCAAGGGGTATAGTGAACATCTTGAACTCAGAGGTATGACACAGAATTTGATAACATTAGGTCATCATATTGAATAAGTTGTCATTAGTCTGGAGCGTAAGTGCTTGCTACTTGAGTTTGCATTGGGTACTCGGGTATGCACAAAGTACCGCGGGTGCTCAAGTGACATGCTCGAGTCCCCACCCGCATGTTTCACGGTTAGTAGACACCCAAAAAAAAAAACATGCATGGATCGCTCGTGCATGGCAGGCAATCCCCGTGAGTTTTTTTTTGGCTGTATAACAGCTGCAAAACATTTGGGGTGGAGACTCGAGCAGGTCATTCGAACACACGCTATACTCGGTGCATACCCGAGCACCCGATGCAAACTCAAGTAGCAAGTACTTGCGCTCAACATTAGTTGCCATATCATCATCATTTTTTTTCTTTACTTCTGAAAAAATCACAACCCCAACACAAGCCCAACCCTAACCCAACCCTAGCCCAACCCTAACCCTAGCCCAACCCTAATTTTCTGATTTTTTGATCACTTTCTATTCCGATTTTTGGGAGGCAGAATAAACAAAAACCAACAATTCAGAAATTGTTTTTTGGGGTTTTTTTTATGCCGTTCTGCGTGTGGTAAAATTGATAAGGCAGCTTTATTATTCTTTTGCATCGCTTTATTCTGAGAGCTATAACTTATTTATTTTTTGGCCGTTGGAGCTGTATGGTGACTTGTTTTTTGCGGGACAAGATGACGTTTTCAGTGGTACCATTTTTATTTACATTCGTCTTTTTGATCGTGTTTTATTCCATTTTTTGTTTGGCGGTATGATGTTAAAGTTTAGGTTTCGTTTTTTTTTTCGTTTCGTTTTTTTTTTTTTTTCACTAAAAGGGTTAACTACACTGTGTTCCAAATTATTATGCAAATAATATTTTCTCAGATTTTCCCAAATTACCTATATGAATTGCAGTCATTGTAATTTTCCAGTCAAATAACTATTAGAGTACAATTGAAAGGTTTTTGTACAAACTGCCTATGATAACAGTATATTTTTAAAAAAATAAAAAACTCAAACTGCACTCAAAATGCATGTTCCAAATTATTATGCACAGCAGAGTTTTCAACCTTTTCATTTGAATAAAGAACAAAAAAATGGTAATTTTTGAAATTATAAGCATTAGCAGGTTATTACAAACTGAAATCAAACAGTTTTCAACTCAAAACTTTATTCTAGGTGATGTTACATTTGCACATAGGACCCCTTGTTCGAAAGGAGCTTCTGAACTCTCTCATTCATTGAATTTGTCAGGTTGTGCTATGCAGCCTGTCAGCGCTGCACAGGGAGAAGTTACTTTGGTCGTGCACTGCGCATGACCAAAGTAACTTCCTGCCTCCTGGTGACCCGGATGTGGTCATGATGACATTGGGTCACCATGACAACATCCAGGACCGAACTCAGACACCATGGGACGCCGGCAGAGAAGGTAAGTATCACGCTTACCTCCTCTTGCCGCCGGATCAAAATCGATCGCAGCATTTCAGGGTTTAATGTGCAGGAAGCAGTGCGGGACCGCTCCCTGCACATAGCACTGCTTGTGTGTGGGCGAAATCGGCAAGGCGTATTAATACGTATCTGGCCCATAAGGCCCAGGGCACAGATACGTATTAGTACGCCTAGGGCAGGAAAGGAGTTAATCCAGAGGGTTATGTCATACAAAATAGTTAATAAATAACATTTCCCACATGTTTACTTTACATCAGCGCAATTTTTTAAACATATTTTTTTTTTGTTAGGAAGTTAGAAGGGTTAAAAGTTGACCAGCAATTTCTAATTTTTCCAACAAAACTTACAAAACCATTTTTTTAGGGACCACATCACATTTGAAGTGACTTTGAGGGGCCTATATGACAGAAAATACCTAAAATTGATACCATTCCAAAAACTGCACCCCTCACGGTGCTCAAAACCACATTCAAGAAGTTTATTAATCCTTCAGGTGCTTCACTGGAATTTTTGCGATGTGCAATTTTTTTATTTTCACAAGCGTAACAGGAGAAAATGAACCTCAAAATTTGTTGTTCAATTTCTCCTGAGCACGCCGATGCCTCATATGTGGAGGAGAACTACTGCTTCGGCGCATGGCAGGGCTCCGAAGGGAAGGAGCACCGTTTAACTTTTTGAACGCAAAATTGGCTGTAATCAAGTGCAGATGGCATTTTGCGTTTGGAGAGCCTATGATATGCCTAAACAGTAGAAACCCATCACAAGTGACTATTTTGGAAACTAGACCCCTCAAGGAATGTATCTAGATGTGTAGTGAGCACCTTGAACCCACAGGCGCTTCACAGAACTTTACAACATTGATCTGTGACCATGAAAAAAATATATTTTTCCCACAAAAGTGTTGTTTTAGCCCCAAATTCTTTCATTTTCACAAGAATAGCAGGAGAAAATGGACCCCAAAATTTGTTGTGCAAATTCTCCTGAGTAGATTGATACCCCATATGTGGTCAAAAACTACTTTTGAGGCACAGTGCAAAGCTCAGAATGGAAGAATATGGCATTGGAGTTCAGATTTTGTTATGGATTGTGGGTGCTATGACCTATTGAGAGATCCCCTAAGGTGCCAGAACAACAGAACCCCCAATAAGTAACTCCATTTTATAAACTATATCTCTCATGAATTCATCTAGGGGTGTAGTGATCAGGGGATCTCTCAGTAGGTCATAGCACCCACAATCCATAACAAAATCTGCCTTACTTCGATCTTTGGGAGGCAGAATGAACAAATCAACAGAATTGAAGAATTGGTTTTATTTATTTTTTTACGCCATTCCTTGTGCGGTATAAGTGATTAGACAACTTTATTCTTTGGGTCAGTGCGATTACAGCGATACCAGATTTATATTGGGTTTTTATGTATGGATGCTGTCACACACTAAAAGACTATTTTTTTCATCACCATATTTTGAGAGCTATAATTTTTCCATATTTCTGCCAACAGAGTCATGTGAGGGCTTGTTTTTTGCGGGACGAGTTGACGTTTTTAATGGTAGCATTTTCGTTCAAATTTTTGGATCGCTTTCTATTCCGATTTTTGGGAGACAGAATGAACAAAACCAAGCAATTCAGGAATTGTTTTTTTGCGTTTTTTTATGCCGTTCTGCATGTGATCAAATTGATAAGGCAGATTTATTCTTTGGGTCAGTACAATTACAGCAACGCCACATTTATATAGTTTTTTATATTTTGACGCTTTCACGCTATTTTATAGAAAAAAATAATTATTTTTGCATCGATGATTCTGAGAGCTATAACTTTTTATTTTTGCGTTGACGGATCTGTATGGTGGCTTGTTTTTTGCCAGACAAGATGATGTTTTCAGCGATACCATTTATATTTACATTTGTGTTTTTGATCACGTTTTATTCCACTTTGTGTTCGGCAGTATGATGTAAAAGCATAGTTTCTTGCCCGTGTTTTTTTTTTTCTATGTTGTTCACTGAAGGGGTTAACTGGTTAACTAGTGTGACAGTTTTATAGGGCAGGTCATTCTGGACGCGGCAATACCAAACAAGTGTATTTTTGTTTTATAATTTTTTTTACAGACAATTACAAATGTATCAGTACAATACATATATATTAAAATATTTGTACAATTTTTTTTACATTTTTTATTTACTCCCACTTTGTGACTTTGACTTTTAGCAATCTGATTACAGTTATAAAGCATAGCAATGCAGGAGCATTGCTATGCTTTGTAATTGTCAGTTCTGCACTGACACAACTTAGTTAGATCATGTTCTTTGCATGTGTAGCGCCCCGAGGGTTCGGCCGCTACAGGGGTATTGCACCTCAGCCCAGAGGTGTGATATTCCACTCCCAGGTAAGGATGGAGAATGGACCAGGGCTCAGTTAACTGCATGCAGCACACACACCCCATTTCCCAGGGACAGCTCAACGGTGCTCCCACTAGACAGAAGTGCAGGCACGACCGACCATGTCCCTGCTGGAGTGGGGAGGGAGGGGTGGAACACCCAGTGCTGTAGGGGCAGATAGGGGTTGGTTCCTGAGCGTAGGTAGGAGCCCATTGGTTGCTGGTCACCTGGGCTCATGGCTAGAAGGAGGTATAAAAGGTGGGCACCATCTTAGATCTAGGTTCAGTCTGTGAGGAGAGGAGAGCTGACAGGGAGCAGCAGCTCAGGCTGAGTGCTGCTCCAGAGGCAGGCCTAGGGAAGAGGCCGGGGCCTGAGAGGAGAAGGAGAAGTGGGCCTAGAGAAGAGGCCGAGGAGGAGGTGAAGGGGAGCTGAGATTCTAGCTCATCTCAGCTCCAAGAGAAAGGAACAGGAGCAGAAAGGAACTGCAAAGAAGGAGAGACAGAGAAACAGAAGGGCTCAGGAACAAGAAGGTGGAAGGGACCCTAAGAACCCACGAGAATCCAGGGTGCAGGGTCAGGCAGATTAAGGGTACCGGATCCCAAGTTGGTGGAGGAGAAACAACCCTCAGCCAAAGACCGGTCGTCGTGATCATATATTGGTGCGACACCTCATCAAACCTGCTAGGAAGTCACCATATAGGACAGCGGAGGACGGGGCCCACGTTTAACCGCACAGGTCCGCGGCAGCTGGACAAAAGTGGGTCACTGGTGAGGCAGGCCAGAGAAAGGATAAAAGGGGGTCCTGTGCCATGCTCCTGAACTGCCTGGGAGTTGACCGAGCCCCGCACCTGGTGGACGCAGCACGGCTCGGGCAGTCATTGCCAGCTGAAGTGACTTGGAAACTAACTGTGAGTAAAGACCCTGGACTGTAACTTGTTGTCTGTGTGCTCCTTCGCGCCTCCAGCACTATCGGTACCGGGACTCTCGCTACCATCACTCCCACCATCCGCTACACTGCCCTGGGGCCGCACTCTTCCCGTGGGGAGTCACACCATCTCAGCTGCACACGTCATCAGCCCCAGCGGACTGCCTTGCAGCGGCGGTTCCTAATAACCGCAATCCACGGGTGGTGTAGTCGGACATTATCTAAAGCACGTAGCAGACTACCATTGGCCTGACCACCCTGAGCCACGGAACCGGGTTGCCACTACTACTCCCATCGTTCCCCCTATTGCCCGGATCCGAGTGCCCCACGGCCCAGGGGGCGAGTCACATGAACTAACTAACTTGCTGGAGCCAGGTGACCCGGATGTTGTCATGACCAATGACGTCGCGGGTGTGAGGATCCTTGAGCAGAGGGGGCTTCCTCCCTCTGCATGCCTGCTAAATACTGTGATTGCTGGCGATCGCAGCATTTAGAGGGTTAATGTGCCAGGAGCAGTGGGGACACCTGTACCGGCACTGAGAGCCTGGGGTCAGCTGTCAGATTCAGCTGGTACCTGGTAGCGATCGTTCACGCCCAGCGTCTGTGCATGCAAAATCACCTGGACGTACTCAGTATGTCCATTCCCAACCAGCACGTACTGAGTACGTCTAAGGTTGTGAAAGGGTTAATAAAGTTCATTTTCTCCTGGTAGCCGGGCTTTCAGTAAAGCAGCCAGAAAACATTGTTACTCTGTTAGGCTATGTTCACATGTTGCGTTCTTGCTGCATTTTTGCTGCAGGCAAAACCTGCTTTCTTGGCAGTAAAAAAGCTGCTTATAAAAATCAGGTTTTGGTGTGTTTTTGCTGCTTTTTTGGGTGCAGGTTACATGTGTCATTTGTCTACATTGCATGTTTAATGCAGTTTTATTCACGAAAAAAAGTTTGTGCATGAGATTTCTGAAATCTCATAGCTTTTGCTAATACTGCAAAAAGCCGCAAATAAATAGCATTTTGGGACATGCCAGGTTCCTTCAATTGTCTTAATTTGGTATAATATGCATAATACGTACAGTTTTGTGCAAGAGGTTTAGACAGGTGTGGAAAATAAAATGCTATAAAGTAAGAATGCCTTTAAAAATAGAAGTCTAAATAGTTTAATTTTTACACCTGCTTCAAATTTTTGCACAGTATTGTATTTGTACAATGTGCATGGTTCTAATAGGCATTATGTTATTACATTTAATGACACAGTTTTGGAAGTTTTGGAAAAAAGCCATGAGCTATGTTATACATGCTAATAAAAGCTATAGATAGAGCAAAGCACAATAAAAGGGCTTCATTTTTATAATTAAAGGGCTTGTTCTGGTTTGAGATAAAAGTCTGCAGTCTCTCTAGGTGACTACAGGCTTCTGAATTCTCACAGGGCATGCACTGCACATTTTTAGGATTCTCCCTTGCACAAGTATGCAAGATTTGTATACTTCTGGCCACATTCCAACTAGACGTGTCCGGCCTCACTCAATTCATTTTCATTGAGTGAGGCCACGCTTGTCTAGTCGCCATGTGACCGCATATATGCAAATCTCCCACACTCTGTAAATCACCCCCACCCTCACCAAAATATTAAAAAAATTTCTTTCCAAATCAGACAATGTGATTTTCAGGATTTGTTTTCTCATTTTCTCTCTCATAGTTGAGGTCTACCTATGATGTCAATTACAGGCCTCTCTCATCTTTTTAAGTGGGAGAACTTGCACAATTGGTGGCTGACTAAATACTTTTTTTTCCCCACTGTATGTGGGAAAAAAAGATGAGGAAGTGAAGATGGATCCAGCTCAACACACTGGGCAATTAATTAAAATTCAACAATCTTTATTGGCAAATCCTTTTAAAAATTTGTAGAAAAGACAAAAAATGGACATTTCAGACGACAAAGCATATATTATGGGGTAGTGTGTATAAAAAATGCCATACGCATTTCGAGTGAAAAACTCTTGAACACTGGCTATGAAAAAAAGATGCAGAGTAAAAATGATTCAAAAATAGAAGTGTTAATAGTTTATGTTTATCAATTAACAAATTAAAAAGTGAATTAACAAAAGAGAAATCTAAATTAAATCAATTTTTGAACATCCAAACATCTTGGAGAGCTAACCATAGATCCTCTGTGGATGTAGGTTTGTGCTAAACCTTCTGTCTCTTCATGTAATCCCAGACAGACTTGATGATGTTGATATCAGGTCTCTGTGGGGGCGATATCATCACTTCCAGGATTCATCAGTCTTCTTTTGCTGAATATAGCTCTTAATGACATTCTTAATGACAGAAGATCTGTGGTTAGTTTTTCAAGATGTTTATAACAACCTTTCTGCTGAGTTCTTTTAAAAACTGTGTGCAAGTGTACCTAGAAGAATTTATGCTTTTATGCGTTTTGAACACAAAGATCACAACAAATATTGATATGATTTAGATTTCTCTTTTGTTCATTCAATTTGCATTTTGTTAATTGATGATAATAAATTATTTGCTTTTTTTGCAGCATTTTTTCCACACTTGCCTATAACTTTTTCAAAGTATACTGTATATGTCAGCAACAGGACCCAGAGAATAAAAGGAGGTGATGAGTAATTCTAAAGGATAATATTAACACTATATTTTTTATCTTTTAATTTCAGGGACTTGCTATAGGAAATGGTATTACAGATTTTACATTGGATCACAATTCCGTTTTATATTTTGCATATTACCATGGTCTTTTGGATATAAAGTAAGTAAAAAGTGAGCATATGTTCAATATATATGTAAAAGATATGTGTATATGTCCTATATGTTTATCTTTCGCTACATACAAAAGAAAGTGGGTTATTTTTTCGTTTTTGGGGTATTCATTGACTTTTTTTTGTCAAATTCTTTGAAATGGCGCAGGCGGATTGGTGAATTTTGCACAAAAGTTAAAATTAGCCAGATTTTATACTGAACTTAGGGTATTAGAGTTTAATTGCACAAAAAAATTTGCAAAGTCGCAAATGATGAATTTGTGTAAAACATCTAGATAAGGAAAATCATGCCCACGTTGTTAAAAGAAATTGCAAAAAAACAAATTAAAGTTAACAAAAAAAAGGAGCAAATTAAATAATGTTTTTTGCCGGATTTGATGAGGAACATGTTGGAGTCAGACACTCCTTTTTCATTACTAGGCACATGCCTCTTAAATGCAATGTACCTGACGAGTTGCGTGCACCTCTGGGCACCTAGCCAAAAATCTTGCTCCAGTATGCTTAAATGCATAAGGAACGCTACAGCTGGTCATGAATTAGACAAGCTGAGGTGTCTACTACGCCATCATCTTGCCCATTTTGGCAGAGATGGGAGAAACTGGTGTGAAAACGCCAAAAGTTGCAAAATTTTTGCACAACTCTTAGTAGATCCCAAATTTTGCAACTTTTCAAAGCAATTTACACCATAATTCTGGCAACATTCCTTTGATGAATTTGGGCCATAATGCCTTTTAATTCTTAGTCCACTGTTCTTTATAGCTTTCCTTTTATCCCTGATATAGGACCTGGTCACGTCTGGAGCACTTTTGCTGTACAAAAAAAGGTTGTGATTTTCTTACTTCCAGCAGCCTGGCATGTAAGATAGCAGTAAGTATTATGGTCATTGACTGATCACAAGCGTTCTGTGAAAATTCACATTGCACAATACACATGGTAAATAGCAAAAATCATATCACAATGTAAGTGTACTGAAATACTGTAACACATAAGATATGTGAACACAATGTCTGATCACTAAAGTGTCACCTGACATAACGCCACAATGTCAGCAATAATGAAATCTACAACTTTCATTACTATAATGGTGACTATTCTCTTTCTAGACTAACCTTGCCTTCTCCAAGTCACACAACTCCAAGCTGAATATATATAATATTTATCAGCCATGTGTGGAGGGAGAGCCTGGTGAGATAAGGTACATAGGTCATATATATGTAAATCTGTTCTGTGTATATATAATGTTTACACTTTCTACCTTACAGACCACTCTAAGGTGGTGGCATACTTAAAGGGCAAACCTTCTAGAATAATCTTTTCAGATGATGTAGTGATGTTGTAAAATATTATATTGGTAGAGACCAGCGGTCACTGAGGATGCGACTTGGTCTGGAGCGCTTGGGATCCTGCCGACACAAGTTGTATTTTCAGCTGGATGTGCATTCTTGGACACACATCCAGTTGAACTCTATTGGAGTACAGAGAGCCACTGGCTCCCTGCACTACAATAGCTTTACACACCGCCAGCCTATCAGACGCAAGCAGCTCATGTGGGGTCATCATAGGCAAAGCAATGACATTACTTCATTATGCCCCGTATGTCAGATGAAGAAGTAGCCGCTTGTCCTTTGAGCGAGGACAGGTGCGAAGTATAGCTGTTTTTAATTACTTTCTATGTGAAGAGAACTACAACAGGGGACATTACAAGTATAATGTCCCCATTCTGACCCCCATATACCTGTAATGTCCTCCATTCCGGCCCCCACATAAGAGTACTAGGCCAGATCAGGGAACATTATGTTATGGGTCCTGGGGGTGGAACCTCTGTGCTACGGTGCAAGGAGAGACCCAGAGGGGCGTAACTAAGTATCAACCCGGACCAACCCTGGTCGTACGGTGGCTAATGACTCCGTGACCAGGGAAGGACCGAGCCGAGGGACCAGGTGCTACTCTGGGGACGACCTTGTAAGGGAGCAGGTGACTCCCACGGTACAGATGGCAGGGACTGACCGGAATAGCAGGTAGGCACAGCAGGCAGGCTGGCGAGCAGAAGCCTCCAGGTAGGCTATCAGGTAGACACGGCAAGTGACGGCTGGAGTCTCTAGGTGGGCTGGCAGGTGGTCACGGCAAGTGACGGCAGGAGTCTCTAGGTAGGCTGGCAGGTGGTCATGGCAAGTGACGGTTGGAGCCTCCGGGTCGGCTTGGCAGGTGGTCACGGCAAGTGACGGCGGGTGCTTCCAGGTAAGCGGGCTGGCAGGCACGGCAGGTTAACAGGCAGGTAACAGGCAGGTGCTTCCAGGTGAGCGGGCTGGCAGGCACGGCAGGTAATAGGCAGGTAACAGGCAGGTGCTTCCAGGTAAGCGGGCTGGCAGGCACGGCAGGTAACAGGCAGGTGCTTCCAGGTAAGCAGGCTGGCAGGCACGGCAGGTAACAGGCAGGTAACAGGCAGGTGCTTCCAGGTAGGCGGGCTGGCAGGCACGGCAGGTAACAGGCAGGACTAGTCAGGCTAGCAGTGGGACCTGAGGGCTGAAGCATAGATAAGTATACTGTGCGACAACTGTTGCTCGGGCACCTCCATTTTGGAGGGGGTGCCTTATATATGGGAGGTCCTCCGGCAATTGGCCGGGGACTCCTTAGGATGGCGCGCGTGGCCCCTTTAAGAGAGAGGGAGCGTGCGCGCGCCCTAAGCACAGTGCCCGGGAAGCTGCGCGCGCCGGCAGCAGCAGGAAGAGGAGCGCTGGAGGACACTGATCGGGGAGCACGGGGAGCGAGGAGGTGAGAGGGATGGCGTCTCTGCCTGGCAGAGGGCAGAGACGCCGATGCTACACATTATAAGAGTTTAGGGGGCAGAATGGCAGCATTATAAGTATATGGGGCCAGAATCGGGCAATTATAAGTGTATGGGTTCCAGAAAGGAGACATTATAAGTATATAGAGCCAGAATGGGGGCATTAAAAGTGTATGGGGGACAGAATGGAGGCATTATAAGTGTCTGTGGGCCATAATGTGGGCATTATAAGAGTATGGAGGCATTATAAGTATATGGATGCCATAATGGGATGAATTTTCATCTGCTGAATTTTCATCTTGAAACAATTTTTGGTATAATGTCTCTGCTTGCTATATTTGTGTTATGTTATCTGTTGCATTGTATTCAATATTTACTGATATATGTCTGTCCCTCCATCACTGTAAACTCTATCTGATGGAAGGTGTTACAATGTGTCAGGCATAGAGTCTTTGATCAGTGCTGCACTCCCCTGGTGAGCTGAGCAGCTGCTAATTTATTCATAAGCAACTCCCACAATCCCTCTCACCTGATGCTATAGTCCTTCCTATACAGAATAGACCAAAAGTTTGGACACACCTTCTCATTTAAAGATTTTTCTGTATTTTCATGACTATGAAAATTGTACATTCACACTGAAAGCATCAAAACTATGAATTACACATGTGGAATTATATACTTAACAAAAAAGTGTGAAACAACTGAAAATATGTCTTATATTCTAGGTTCTTCAAAGTAGCCACCTTTTGCTTTGATGACTGCTTTGCACACTCTTGGCATTCTCTTTATGAGCTTCAAGAGGTAGTCACCGGAAATGGTTTTCACTTCACAGGTGTGCCCTGTCAGGTTTAATAAGTGGGATTTCTTGCCTTATAAATGGGGTTGGGACCATCAGTTGTGTTGTGCAGAAGTCTGGTGGATACACAGCTGATAGTCCTACTGAATAGACAGTTAGAATTTGTATTATGGCAAGAAAAAAGCAGCTAAGTAAAGAAAAACGAGTGGCCATCATTACTTTAAGAAATGAAGGTCATTCAGTCCGAAAAATTGGGAAAACTTTGAAAGTGTCCCCAAGTGCAGTTGCAAAAACCATCAAGCGCTACAAAGAAACTGGCTCACATGAGGACCGCCCCAGGAAAGAAGACCAAGAGTCACCTCTGCTTCTGAGGATAAGTTTATCCGAGTCACCAGCCTCAGAAATCGCAGGTTAACAGCAGCTCAGATTAGAGACCAGGTCAATGCCACACAGAGTTCTAGTTGCAGACACATCTCTTCAACAACTGTTAAGAGGACACTTTGTGCAGCAGGCCTTCATGGTAATATAGCTGCTAGGAAACCACTGCTAAGGACAGGCAACAAGCAGAAGAGACTTGTTTGGGCTAAAGAACACAAGGAATGGACATTAGACCAGTGGAAATCTGTGCTTTGGTCTGAAGAGTCCAAATTTGAGATCTTTTGTTCCAACCACCGTGTCTTTGTGCGACGCAGAAAAGGTGAACGGATGGACTCTACATGCCTGGTTCCCACCGTGAAGCATGGAGGAGGAGGTGTGATGGTGTGGGGGTGTTTTGCTGGTGACACTGTTGGGGATTTACTGAACCGGCATGGCTACCACAGCATCTTGCAGCGGCATGCTATTCCATCCGGTTTGCGTTTAGTTTGACCATCATTTATTTTTCAACAGGACAATGACCCCAAACACACCTCCAGGCTGTGTAAGGGCTATTTGACCAAGAAGGAGAGTGATGGGGTGCTACGCCAGATGACCTGGCCTCTACAGTCACCAGACCGGAACCCAATCGAGATGGTTTGGGGTGAGCTGGACAGCAGAGTGAAGGCAAAAGGGCCAACAACTGCTAAGCATGTCTGGGAACTCCTTCAAGATTGTTGGAAGACCATTTCCGGTGACTACCTCTTGAAGCTCATCAAGAGAATGCCAAGAGTGTGCAAAGCAGTCATCAAAGCAAAAAGTGGCTACTTTGAAGAACCTAGAATATAAGACATATTTTCAGTTATTTCACACTTTTTTGTTAAGTATATAATTCCACATGTGTTAATTCATAGTTTTGATGCCTTCACTGTGAATGTACAATTTTCATAGTCATGAAAATACAGAAAAATCTTTAAATGAGAAGGTGTGTCCCAACTTTTGGTCTGTACTGTATATCTAGATGCATCATAAGGGGTGCACGTGGTGTGGGGTGCAAGCACGTGTCCTCTTCAGCAAAGTGTCCTATTCAACAAGTGTCTGACAGTCATTTGAATGGCAGTCATTCAGGACAGGAGTCAGGTAACACACACTTTGTACTCTCTTCTAACTATGTACTTTATTCCTATGTCCATATTCCTGAGTGCTTTTTTCATCCACATTCACCGCCCCATGCCCCCCTCCATCACCACTCATCCACATCTGCCCCTCTCTCCTGCCCTCTCCTTTGTACAGCTCCCATGCTCTTTGTAATTTCCTGAAAAATCTCACTCTATCTTATCCAAAGATATTGCACAAGAAATCATGTCACAAATCCAAAAACGATCTGCTCTTTCTCTTTTAGTGCTGCTACTCACTTCAGGGGATATCTCTCCTAACTCCGGTCCACTCTCCGCCAACCTCAACGCCTCCCCCATCACACATCGAAACCCTGCTAACCTTATTAACATCAATTGTACTCTTTCATCTCCCTCCTGCAATTGTGCACTGTGGAATCCACGGGCTGTATGCAACAAGCTTTCTTTCCTGCACAATTACTTTCTGACCAACTCTCTCAATCTGCTAGCCCTCACTGAAACCTGGATCCAGGATTCTGACACTGTCTCCCCTGACGCTATTTCTCATGGCGGCTTGCATTTTTCCCATTCCCCGAGATCTGCGAACAGACTTGGTGGTGGAGTCGGCTAACTCCTATCCCCACAATGCACCTTCCAGGTCATCCCCCCAGTTCCATCACTCTCCTTCCCTTCTTTTGAGGTCCACACCATCAGGCTCTTCCATCCCCTCTCCCTCAGAGAAGCGGTTGTATACCGTCCCCCAGGTTCACCCACTCAGTTCCTTGACCATTTTTCTGCCTGGTTGCCGTACTTTCTGTCCTCAGATTTACCAGCCCTTATCCTGGGAGACTTCAACATCCCCATAAACAGCCCCACCTCCCCATCCACATCCCAGCTTCTATCTTTATCCACTTCTCTTGGCCTCCACAGCTTTCAACCTCTGAGACACACAAAGACGGAAACATCCTTGATCTGGTCTTTGTCCGGCTTTGTTCAATCCCCTACCTAGAAAACTCCCCTCTTCCCCTCTCTGATCATAACATTCTCTTTCACGCTCACAAATCCTCGCCCGCCCCAGCACACTCCTACCTATCACACATTCAGAAATCTACAGTCCATTAACCCTCATATACTTACAGACTCCCTTCACTCATCACTGTCCCCAATCTCCTCTTTTTCCTGTCCTAATCTGGCTGTAAATCACTACAATGACACTGTCAGAAGCACCCTGGATGAAGTAGCTCCCCTCACCCTCAGAACCTCTAAACATAGAGTAAAACAGCCCTGGCTCACACCGCAAACCCGGCTTCTCCAGCGATGCTCTAGAAGTGCCGAACGCCTATGGAGGAAAACTCGCACACTAGAAAACTTTATCCACTATAAATTTATGTTAAAAAGCTATAACTCTGCCCTTCACCTCGCCAAACAGTCCTACTTCACAACCCTGATCTCATAATTCAACAACCCCAAAAAACTCTTTGACACCTTTCACTCCCTCCTCAGTCCTAAAGCGCAGGCCCCCATCACGGACATTTGTGCTGAGGACTTGGCCTCCTACTTCAGAGAGAAAATAGACACCATTCGTCAGGAAATCAGCTCCCAGCCATCAAGTGCCGTGACTCCCATCCCTCCCCACATCACCTCTGGATCACTCTCCACATTTGACCCAGTCACAGAAGAAGAAGTCTCCAGGCTCCTCTCTTCTACTCATCTCACTACATGCACCACTGACCCCATTCCCTCACATCTACTTCAGTCTCGCTCTTCAGCTGTCACTACTCACCTAACTAAAATCTTCAACCTCTCCCTCTCTTCTGGTATCTTCCCCTCCTCATTCAAAAACTCCATCATTACTCCATTATTAAAAAAAAGCCCTCTCTTGACCCTTGCTGCACAAACAACTCCAGACCAGTCTCCAATCTCACATTCATCTCTTAACTCTTGGAGCGCCTGGTCTACTCCCACCTTACCCGTTACCTCTCCATTCACTCTCTACTAGACCCATCACAGTCTAGCTTCCGCCCCCTACATTTTACAGAAACAGCACTCATCAAAGTAACCAATGATCTTCTGACAGCAAAACGTAATGGTGACTACTCTCACCTCATTCTTCTTGATCTCTCTGCAGCTTTCGACACCATTGACCATCACCTCCTACTCTCTATGCTCCACTCAATCGGCATAAAGGCCACTGCTCTCTCCTGGTTTTCTTCCTACCTATCTGACCGCTCTTTCAGTATATCGTTCGCTGATTCCACTTCTTCCCCCCTATTGGGGTTCCTCAGGGTTCAGTACTTGGCCCTCTCCTCTTCTCTCTCTACACAGCCCCAATTGGACAGAGCATCAGAAAATTTGGCTTTCAGTATCATCTTTATGCTGATGACACACAACTATACACTAGTGTTGAGCCACCCCCGTAGTGTTCGGGTTCGGTTCGGTTCGTCGAACACCGGGATGTTCGAGGAACTGTTCGTCGAACTGTTCGTCGAACACCTTAGAACACCGTCAAACACCGTTAAAACCAATGGCAGGCAAACAAAAACACATAGAAACACATAGAAAACACCTGCAAAGGTGTCCAAAAGCTGACAAACTGCTCAGAAGACACTCTCTTTAAAAAAGCCGGCCGGCAAATTCAGCAGCGGCATACACCGGTACCCGACAATTTAGACAAGAAGGAATAGAGCATCACACATAGATTAGATAGATAGAAACATGTCAGTCACACATATAAGAAGCACAGTGACAGTGTTGGTTACTGCACTTGTCATTTAGTGTAAAGGATTTATTAAAAAAAATATTAGTGTTTTCATGCACCGTCTCTTTAAAAAAGCCGGCCGGCAATTCAGCATCTGTACCTGACAATTTAGAACAGAAAGAATAGAGCTTCACACATAGATTAGATAGATAGAAACATGTCAGTCACATATATAATAAGTACAGTGATAGTGTTGCTTACTGTACTTGTCATTTAGTGTAAAGGATTTATTTAAAAAAATAATAGTGTTTTCATGCACTGTCTCTTTAAAAAAGCCGGCCGGCAATTCAGCAGCGGTACCCGACAATTTAGAACAGAAAGATAGAGCATCACACATAGATTAGATAGATAGAAACATGTCAGTCACATATATATGAAGTACAGTGATAGTGTTGGTTACTGTACTTGTCATTTAGTATTAAAATAAAGGATTTATTATTAAAAAAATTGGCGTGGGGTTCCCCTTAATTTTAGGCTCTAGCGGAGGTTAAGCAGACGGCTGGGGCAGATGTTTGAAGCCTGGGAAGGGGGTAATACCCACGGAGCTTCCCAGGCTACTAATATCAGCCCCCAGCTGAATACATAGCCTTTACTAGCTATTAAAATGGGGGACCCCCCAAAAAAAATGACGTGGGGTCCCCCCTAATTTAATAGCTAGCAAAGGCTAGGCAGACAGCTGGGGGCTGATATTAATAGCCCAGGAAGGGAGCCATGAATATTGGCCCCCTCCCAGGCTAGAAACACCAGCCGTCAGCCGCCCCAGAAATGGCGCATTCATAGGATGCGCCAATTCTGGCACTTAGCCTCGCTCTTCCACGCTGCCCTGGTGCGGTGGCAGGGGGTAATAGGGTTGGGGTTGATGTCAGCTTATAATGCCAGCTGACATCAAGCCCAGGTTAGTAATGGAGAGGCGTCTATAAGACACCCCCATTACTAACCCCATAGTCAAAGTTAAAAAAAACACAAACACCCAGAATAAAGTCCTTTAATTGAAATAAAGACACAATCCTTTATTGTTCTAAATTAAACCATACTTACCATCACGCCCATTCCAGCTGAAGCCAACGATCTCCTGCAATAAAAGAAAAATAATAAAGCAACCTCATCCTTACCTTTCCATGGTTCCCACGACAGCTTCAGCTCTGCTACATCGAGATGACAGGCTGGACCGCAGCAGAACGCTGCCATCCAGCCTGTCATCCCGCAGACACTGAGAAGCGCAGGCTTGCTTGCGCTGCTCAGCGTCTCTCTGTGACGACATCCAGATGAGCCGAGTTCATGTCCAATGAACTCGGCTCACCTCATGCACGTCACTGACAGCGTGGGAAAATTCTCACGCTGAAGCGCTGATTGCAGGAGAATTTTCCCACGCTGTCAGTGACGTGCAGGAGGTGAGCTGAGTTCATTGGACATGAGCTCACCTCATGCACATCACTGACAGCGTGGGAGAATTCTCCTGCACTCAGCACTTCAGCGTGAGAATTTTCCCACGCTGTCAGTGACGTGCATGAGGTGAGCCGAGTTCATTGGACATGACCTCGGCTCATCTGGATGCCGTCACAGCGAGACAGTGAGGAGCGCAAGCATGCCTGCGCTTCTCAGTGTCTGCGGGATGACAGACTGGATGACAGCGTTCTGCTGCGGTCCAGCCAGTCATCTCGATGTAGCAGAGCTGAAGCTGTCGTGGGAACCATGGAAAGGTAAGGATGAGGTTGGTTTATTATTTTTCTTTTATTGCAGGAGATCGTTGGCTTCAGCTGGAATGGGTGTGATGGTAAGTATGGTTTAATTTAGAACAATAAAGAATTGTGTCTTTATTTCAATTAAAGGACTTTATTCTGGGTGTTGTGTTTTTTTTAAATACTTTACTAGAAATTCATGGCGGTCATGTCTAATACTGGCGTGACCCCATGAATTTTGGGCTTGGGGCCAGCTGATAATACCAAGCTGGCCCTAACCCCTTTATTACCCAGTGAGCCACCGCACCAGGGCCCTGGATGAGTTGGGTACAGCGCCAGAAGATGGCGCTTCTATGAACGCGCCATTTTCCGGGGTGGCTGCGGACTGCAATTTGTAGCGGGGGGGGGCCCAGAAAGCTTGGGCCTCCCTGCGCTGCAGATTCCAGCCCCCAGCTGCCTAGTTGTACCTGGCTGGACACAAAAATAGGGCGAAGCCCCACGTACTTTTTTTTTAATTATTTCATGAAATTCATGATATAATTAAGAAAAAAAGGCCTTCCCTATATTGTTGTGTCCGGCCAGGTACAAATAGGCAGCTGGTGGTTGGGGGCAGCCCGTTCCTGCCTGCTGTACCTGGCTGGACACAAATATAGTGCGAAGCCCCACTTCAATTTTTTTTAATTATTTCATGAAATTCATGAAATAATTAAGAAAAAAAGGGCTTCCCTATATTGTTGTGTCCGGCCAGGTACAAATAGGCAGCTGGTGGATGGGGGCAGCCCGTTCCTGCCTGCTGTACCTGGCTGGACACAAATATAGTGCGAAGCCCCACTTCAATTTTTTTAAATTATTTCAGGAAATTCATGAAATAATTTAAAAAAAATTGACGTGGGGCTTCGCACTATATTTGTGTCCAGCCAGGTACAGCAGGCAGGAACGGGCTGCCCCCAACCACCAGCTGCCTATTTGTACCTGGCCGGACACAACAATATAGGGAAGCCCTTTTTTTTCTTAATTATTTCATGAAATAATTTAAAGAAAATTGACGTGGGGCTTCGCCCTGTTTTTGTGTCCAGCCAGGTACAACTAGGCAGCTGGGGGCTGGAATCCGCAGCGCAGGGAGGCCCAAGCTTTCTGGGCCACCCCCGCTGCAAATTGCAGTCCGCAGCCACCCCGGAAAATGGCGCGTTCATAGAAGCGCCATCTTCTGGCGCTGTACCCAACTCATCCAGGGCCCTGATGCGGTGGCTCACTGGGTAATAAAGGGGTTAGGGCCAGCTTGGCATTATCAGCTGGCCCTAAGCCCGAAATTCATGGGGTCACGCCAATATTAGACATGACCACCATGAATTTCTAGTAAAGTATTTAAAAAAACACAACACCCAGAAAAAAGTCCTTTAATTGAAATAAACACACAATTCTTTATTGTTCTAAATTAAACCATACTTACCATCACGCCCATTCCAGCTGAAGCCAACGATCTCCTGAAATAAAAGAAAAATAATAAAGCAACATCATCCTTACCTTTCCATGGTTCCCATGACAGCTTCAGCTCTGCTACATCGAGATGACAGGCTGGACCGCAGCAGAATGCTGCCATCCAGCCTCTCATCCCGCAGACACTGAGAAGCGCAGGCTTGCTTGCGCTCCACAGTGTCTCTCTGTGAGGGCATCCAGATGAGCCGAGTTAATGTCCAATGAACTCGGCTCACCTCATGCACGTCACTGACAGCGTGGGAAAATTCTCCTGCACTCAGCGCTTCAGCGTGGGAGAATTCTCACACTGAAGCGCTGAGTGCAGGAGAATTCTCCCACGCTGTCAGTGACGTGCAGGAGGTGAGCTGAGTTCATTGGACATGAGCTCACCTTATGCACGTCACTGACAGCGTGGGAAAATTCTCCTGCACTCAGCGCTTCAGCGTGGGAGAATTCTCACGCTGAAGCGCTGAGTGCAGGAGAATTCTCCCACGCTGTCAGTGACGTGCAGGAGGTGAGCTGAGTTCATTGGATATGAGCTCACCTTATGCACGTCACTGACAGCGTGGGAGAATTCTCCTGCACTCACCGCTTCAGCGTGAGAATTTTCCCACGCTGTCAGTGACGTGCATGAGGTGAGCCGAGTTCATTGGACATGAACTCGGCTCATCTGGATGTCGTCACAGAGAGACGCTGAGCAGCGCAAGCAAGCCTGCGCTTCTCAGTGTCTGCGGGATGACAGGCTGGATGGCAGCGTTCTGCTGCGGTCCAGCCTGTCATCTCGATGTAGCAGAGCTGAAGCTGTCGTGGGAACCATGGAAAGGTAAGGATGAGGTTGCTTTATTATTTTTCTTTTATTGCAGGAGATCGTTGGCTTCAGCTGGAATGGGCGTGACGGTAAGTATGGTTTAATTTAGAACAATAAAGGATTGTGTCTTTATTTCAATTAAAGGACTTTATTCTGGGTGTTTGTGTTTTTTTTAACTTTGACTATGGGGTTAGTAATGGGGGTGTCTTATAGACGCCTCTCAATTACTAACCTGGGCTTGATGTCAGCTGGCATTATAAGCTGACATCAACCCCAACCCTATTACCCCCTGCCACCGCACCAGGGCAGCGTGGAAGAGCGAGGCTAAGTGCCAGAATTGGCGCATCCTATGAATGCGCCATTTCTGGGGCGGCTGACGGCTGGTGTTTCTAGCCTGGGAGGGGGCCAATATTCATGGCTCCCTTCCTGGGCTATTAATATCAGCCCCCAGCTG
This sequence comes from Phyllobates terribilis, assembly GCF_046119375.1. NCBI lineage: Eukaryota > Metazoa > Chordata > Amphibia > Anura > Dendrobatidae > Phyllobates > Phyllobates terribilis. The sequence goes on from NW_027362765.1 coordinate 231,798,071, forward strand.
TCTGCCTAGCCTTTGCTAGCTATTAAATTAGGGGGGACCCCACGTCATTTTTTTTGGGGTGTCCCCCATTTTAATAGCTAGTAAAGGCTATGTATTCAGCTGGGGGCTGATATTAGTAGCCTGGGAAGCTCCGTGGGTATTACCCCCTTCCCAGGCTTCAAACATCTGCCCCAGCCGTCTGCTTAACCTCCGCTAGAGCCTAAAATTAAGGGGAACCCCACGCCAATTTTTTTAATAATAAATCCTTTATTTTAATACTAAATGACAAGTACAGTAACCAACACTGTCACTGTACTTCATATATATGTGACTGACATGTTTCTATCTATCTAATCTATGTGTGAAGCTCTATTCTGTCTGTTATAAATTGTCGGGTACCTCTGCTGAATTGCCGGCCGGCTTTTTTAAAGAGACGGTGCATGAAAACACTATTATTTTTTTTGATAAATCCTTTACGCTAAATGACAAGTACAGTAAGCAACACTGTCACTGTACTTCGTATATATGTGGCTGACATGTTTCTATCTATCTAATCTATGTGTGAAGCTCTATTCTGTCTGTTATAAATTGTCGGGTACCGCTGCTGAATTGCCGGCCGGCTTTTTTAAAGAGACGGTGCATGAAAACACTATTATTTTTTTTGATAAATCCTTTACGCTAAATGACAAGTACAGTAAGCAACACTATCACTGTACTACTTATATATGTGACTGACATGTTTCTATCTATCTAATCTATGTGTGATGCTCTATTCTTTCGGTTCTAAATTGTCGGGTACAGGTGTATGCCGCTGCTGAATTGCCGGCTTTTCATGTTTCACTGTTGGCACTGTTCCCATCGATTTGGGCAATCACTGTAATGCCACAACCACCATGGCTGTGGCATTACAGTGAGTGGCAGACAATCCCTGCATGATTGGTGCTCTAAATAGCGCCAGACATGCAGGACACGCTTTTGGTGCACGAACAGTTATCGAACATAACCTCGAACAGCCGAATTTTTTGCAAATCGTTCGGGTTCGTCGAACAACTCGAACACCGCCCAAAACAGCTCGAATTTGAGATTGGCGAACAGTTCTAGTCGAACACCGCTCATCTCTACTATACACCTCATCCCCTGACCTTACCCCCACTGTACTACAGAACATCAGTGACTGTCTGGCCGCAGTTTCCAACATCATGTCCGCTCTCTATCTGAAACTCAGCCTTTCCAAAACTGAACTTCTTCTGCTCCCGCCATCTACTCACCTCCCTAAATCTGACATCTCCCTCTCCATGTGTGGCACCACAATAACGCAAAACCAGCATTGGTGTTTGACACCAATCTTTCCTTCACCTCCCATATACAATCTCTCGCCCGCTCTTCTCACTTGCACCTGAAGAACATCTCTAGAATGCACCCCTTTCTCACCTTGGAAACAACATAAACCCTCACTGTTGCCCTGATCCACTCCCGCTTTGGCTACTGTAACTCTATATTAATTGGACTCCCCCTCACTCGACTTTTCCCTCTCCAGTACATCCTTAATGCTGCAGCCAGGGTCATCTATCTGGCTAATCGTTACTCAGATGCTTCCGATCTATGTCAGTCATTGCACTGGCTGCCCATGAATTACAGGATCCAATTTAAATTGCTTGTTCTCACTCACAAAGCTCTCCACAGTGTGGCACCCCCCTACATCTCTTCCCTCATTTCTGTTTATCGGCCTACCTGTTCTCTACGCTCCGCAAGCGACTTTCAACCAACATCCGCACTAATCCGTACCTCCCACTCCCGGCTCGAAGAATTCTCCCAAGCTGCGACTATTCTTTGGAATGCTCTACCCCAAGAAATTAGGACGAACCACAACTTACACAGTTTTAGGCTCTTTCTAAACACACACCTGTTTAGGGCGGCCTATCACGTTCCCTAATCAAAGTCCTTTTTATATTTTTATAGCCCATTCATTATTTCTCCAAACATAAGTCTCCACTGTTCCCAAAAGCACTACAGTTACTGGCTGGTGACGAGCTTATGCGGCCTTTATCTATCCCTCAATCCCCTCAAGATGGCCCCACCATAATAGTAGAGAATTCATATAATCCATCATACTCAATTTGACAGGTGCCCCGCCCCTATCAAAGTGTATCAAATGGGCTAACCCCTCCCCTTTTTGCTAACCCCGCCCCTATGCCCCAATGAAATTGATAGTGTTATATTGGTGTATCAATTAAAATTTGATAGGGTGCATTATGAAATAATTTAATTTTGATTCATTGATTTGATAATGTTACTATCAATTGATTGCCCGATTATTATTAACACGTTGTTGTACTGCACAATAAATTTGATAGACACTTAATTGTTAAGGGAACGGTTGCAAACAACTTTATTAAATAATGGAAAGCAACCGAACCCGGGGTCCGCGATGCAGCCTGGTGGACTGCGGCCGAACACCTTCCGGGTGAGAAGGTAAAATAACCAGCTTAAACAACAATCCCTTCTGTGTTACTGCACACCGGAACGGGAATAGGGATTCGCACCATCTCCGTTAACTGCACGAGAGATGTGCGATAAATAATGTATCTGTAGTCCTGTTACAGCACAGGGACTACACAGCAGGCGCTAGGATGCGTGTGTGATACACGCCGGCGTATAAGTGCTCCCAGCCGGCGTGCTTCCGGACTGAGGAGTATCTCTCCACGTGGCTTACAAGCGGTGCCGGGAATACGGCGTCTGCAGACTGTTCGGGGTGTATGGCGAGCCCTTTGTCGGAGCCAGACTGTCAGACGAAGCTACCTGCCCCCCTCCATCTAAGGCTGCCTATCCCCCGCTATACCTGCCTGAATCAAGCTAAAGCACACGTGGAGCCTAAACGACCAAGCGTCCACACAACACCATCACTGCTCAATGATCAGAGTTTGTGGGCGGGCTATTGAAAGATTAAGCCCTGCCCACCGTCGCACTATTGGTGACATCACCCGCGACCAATCAGGCGGTGCCAGATCACCGGATCAGCTGACTCCCAAACCACCAATCACGGTCCGCCATGTCACGGGCATGCTCAGTGCCGTGAATCCTGGACTTAGGCTGTAGCAGCCCTGTTTCCCTCCGCAACCTACGTTTCATGTTGCTAGGAACAAAGACCCAAGAGACAACTTGTACATCTCTTGCACCAGCTAGGCATTGGGACTGACGTTGATGCTCTGGCTGGACCGGAATGGAAGACCACAGAATCCACTGGTGGTTCTGAACCCATTTCGAATCCAGCAAACGCCCTACGCCTAACACTTAATAAGTTTAAATGATTTTATTAAAAAAATAGAATGTATCAGACACATCACATTTCAGCCAAATTACAGAGGGATATAAGGCATTACAATCACATAAGATGTTGGATTTAATAAAATATGTTTTACAAGTGTTCAGAATAATATATAAATAAAAAGTATTTCATAATATATAGTAGTATCTGCATTTTACAAGTGTGTCTCAGACCGCTGACCTCTACACATTTAGGGTGAAGCAGGGCCAGCATAATTTTCAGCACGACCAGAGACTGTTTTACAGTGATTACTGGCTACGTGCCCTGGCTACCAGATAAAGTGGCCACTAACCCAGCACCGCCTCATCCTGACCAGATAGTGTCCAGTGTTAGCAGCTGATAGAGTGATGTGGCCGTGTGGTCAGCTAAAAGCAATTATACATCGCATTGTCAGCTAAATGCCGCCATACTAAGAGTAACACAGAAAAAGTATATTTTTACGCACTAGAAAATAAACCTAATTTATGTCTGCAGTCAAAGAATTCATTATTGCATCTGTAAATTTAAATTCGCATTGAAGAAGCTCAATATCTTGGTATAGGTCAGTCCCCGGGCAAAATGATACAGAAAAAAAACACAGAAATGTCCGCACACACTGCTAAATGTATCTTGCAACTGGCAATTTTGATAGGCATATGTCGCACAGTTCCTATTCAAGAATGTCACAAAATCACAGGGAAATAAAATATTATTTGGCTCCAACCCGTAGCTATCGAAAAATATGGCTTTTTTATCATTGCAGAGCACTATCAATATCCAGTGTCGGCCGGGGCGCCCCGAGGGATCCGTGTTGATAATGAAGGCGGCGGGTCTCTTGATTACTCTCTCTGATGGCCGCAAGTCGTCCACACGGCCACATCACTCTATCAGCTGCTAACACTGGACACTATCTGGTCAGGATGAGGCGGTGCTGGGTTAGTGGCCACTTTATCTGGTAGCCAGGGCACGTAGCCAGTAATCACTCTAAAACAGTCTCTGGTCGTGCTGAAAATTATGCTGGCCCTGCTTCACCCTAAATGTGTAGAGGTCAGCGGTCTGAGACACACTTGTAAAATGCAGATACTACTATATATTATGAAATACTTTTTAGTTATATGTTATTCTGAACGCTTGTAAAACATATTTTATTAAATCCAACATCTTATGTTATTGTAATGCCTTATATCCTTCTCTAATTTGGCTAAAATGTGATGTGTCTGATACATTCTATTTTTTTAATAAAATCATTAAAACTTATAAAGTGTCTATTAAATTTACTGTGCAGAACAACAACGTGTTAATAATAATCGGACAATTAATTGATAGTAACATTATCAAATCAATTAATCAAAATTAAATGATTTGATAACGCACCCTATGAATTTTAATTGATACACTAATATAACACTATCAATTTAATTGGAGCATAGGGGCGGGGTCACGCTCTGCAGAAAGGGGAGGGGTTAGCCCATTTGATACACTTTTATAGGGGCGGAGCACCTGTCAGATTCAGTTTGATGGATTATATGAATTCTCTACTACTTACCATCATTGTAAATAAGCCCCTCTTCTTTGTGTCACCCCCACCTCATTGTAGATTGTAAGCTCTTACGAGCAGGGTCATCATTATTTTTGCTTTAATTATTGTATTATCTTTCGCTATGTTACTTATGACTGTTGTATATGAACCTCTGAATTGTAAAGCGCTGCGGAATAAGTTGGTGCTATATAAAGATTATTATTATTATAATGGGGGCATTATAAGTTTCTGAGGACCAGAATGGGGGGCACTATAAGTAGATAGGGACAGAATTTAGGTACAATTTAAGTGTTTAGGAGCATTATAAAAATATAGGGCCAACATGAGAAACATTACAAGTGTATGGGGTCCAGAATGTGAAACATTACAAGTTTATCGGGGAACATTACAAGTGTATGGGGGCCATAAAGATGGACATCATGAGTGTATGGGAGCCAGAATAGAGTGCATTATAAGTATATGGGGGCCAAAATGGGGCACCAAAAATGTATGGAGCCAGAATGGGGGACATAAGTGAGTGGGTGCCAGAATGTGGGGACATTATAAGTTTATGGGGGCCAGAATAGGAGACATTATAAGTGTATAGGGGCCAGAATGAGCGACAGTATAAATGCATGGAGTCCAAACTGGGGAACATTACAAGTGTATTGGGTCCAGAATGGGGAACATTACAAGTTTATGGGGGCCAGAATGGGGAACATTACAAGTTTATGGGGGCCAGAATGGGGAACATTACAAGTTTATGGGGGCCAGAATGGGGAACATTATAAGTTTATGGGGGCCACAAAGAGGAACATAATAAGTGAATGGGGGACATTATAAGTATATGGAATCACAGACAGGGAGGAGAAGACCCAGTGTTCTGTCTGGCCCCTGTGCACCAAAATCTCATTAGCAGAAAACTACAAAGGGTGATTAAAGAAGAACCACAAAGCAGATTTCTTCACCAAAGGTATCAATATAATCAGTGTTACAGCGCCATTACAGACATGTGTTTACTTCACATTTTAAAATTGTGCTGACATATTCTCTTTAAGCAGGAGTCCAAAAACAAATAAAAAAAAAGAAATTATACATTTTCTGTCTGCAGGGACTACGGGGACCATATTAAGGCTTATCACCCTGGCACAATGTCTATTGAACGTCATGCCCAATTCAGTCAGGTACGTAAATGAAGAAAACATACCAAGCACTCAATAGGCAAATCAATGATAGTAGCTAAGACATGCTAATGAATGATTGCACTTGCTCATGACCTTGTATATCTGAATGAGATAAAAGACTATTTTCAGTAGATGTTATTTTTGATTTAATTTAGAAATTGTCCTTTATTATTCGACAGAAATTGAGAGATATATCTCGATTAAACAAGCCAATATCACTGGGTCTTCCCTGTATGAATGATACAGACCTCTCTACCTACATGAACAACCCAGAGGTGCGGTCAGCATTACACATCCCGAATGAACTGCCCCGGTGGGAGACCTGCAAGTAATTATTTTAAATGGCACTGTTTTTACCTATTCATTATGGAAGAATTTACCATTATTATTTAGTGATGACGGGAAACCAGTTGGCTTGAAACTAGAGACACATTGATATCACTTTTTTTTATTGAATTGATTGTCCAATTGTGGAAGTAGTAGTTGGGTTGAGACAGATTTTCTTTTACTTAGAGTGTCTATTTGAGGCTTTCACATAATTAAAAAAACAGTCCTTCATGGGGAATTTGTCAGCAAGATCAAACCCCCAAACCACATACTGTGTATGGGCATGTAAATCTTTAAAATGTAAATGTATAGAAACCTTCTATCTCAGGGTAGGACAATACAACTTTGGGCCCCTGTGCAAGAAGTGTGTCTATGGCAATAAAGCTAGAGACCATATATATTACAGGAAAGCCAGATAGGACCTGAGTTAAATCTTAGCACTGCAGGTCTTGACTAGAGGACCTGATTAACTTTGACTAAGAACCAGGGCATGTGTTCACTTTGGTCTCTCAGTCTGCTGGGGAAGTTGAGCAGAGTGGAGTGTGTTGGAGCTGGTGATTGAGCTGAGCTGAGAGAGAGAGCTGTAATCTGGAAAGGGAGAAGCTGTAATCTGTTCGGGTGAGCCCGCACTGACATATATGTGCCTGCTGAATGAACTGTTTATTTGCTTTTATACTTTTGTGCCCAGAAGGAGCTATTTTGGTTTGAATCCCTTGGAGTTTTATTAAAGCAATAAAACTGCACTTTGCACCAAACCACATTGTCTGTGTGAATGCTACCTAATGCCTACCTGAGAGCGTGAATCCCTACAATTGGTGGAGAATGCAGGTGTGAAGTCCCAAAGAGCACAGGTGATTGCAGTGTAAAGACTAAATGTCCTGGGTAAAGGCAGCTACAGCATTGCAAACACAGTCAGAAAGCAAGGAGAAGTTTGTCCAAGCGAACCTGTCATCAGCATTTTGCTACGTAAACTATAGGCAGTGTCAGGTTGGTGCCGAACACTGATTAAAATTATACCTGGGATGATGAAATCCATCCTGTGGTTGTTGTTTAATATTTGATTGCAGTTTGGAGATAATGATATGCTTGAGCACCTTCAGTGACCTGCCTTCTACTTTAAACACTGCGCTTGCACTGTTCATAATGTGGTCTTTTAAAAAAAAAAAAAAAATGAACTCCAGCAAAATGTCGCCAGCTACTGTGCATGAGCCGGACCATTTTGTTGGAGAAAAAAAAAAAATTGGGTCCAGCAAAATGTCTGCGGTGCGTGCGTAGTAGCATGTATCCACAAGCGATAAATGCTACTGCACATGTGCCGCCCACCAGTGGGTGGGGCTTGTGCAGAATAAGAGCATCACTTGCTGATAGATGCTACTGTGCACGCACCGTGGCCATTTTGCTGGAGCCAATTTTTTTTTTGCTCCAACAAAATGGCCACGGCGCGATAGATGTTACTGATCATGCATGGGCACCATTTTTCTGGAGTTAAAATTTTTTTTTGAAAAGACCACAATATGAATTTGTGCAAATGCAGTATTTAGAGTAGGAGGCAGGTCACTAAGTGACCTGTCATTTAAGCCCGTATGGATGAATATGAGAACAGAGTGCCAAGAAAAGCCCCGCCCACTGGCCCGCTCCAGAGCACGAGCATATCATTATCTCCAAACTGCAATCAAAGATTAAACAACAACCACAGGATGAATTTCATCAACCAAGGTATTATTTTAATCAGTGTAGCAGTGCCAACCTGACACTGCCTGTAGTTTACTTAGCAAAATCCTGATGACAGGTTCACTATAATCAGTTGTTCCATGTGCAGCAGCCGTATCTGCAATAATTAGAGCAGCAGCAACAGTATGAGCAGTAGCAGCAACAGTTTCAGCAGCAGATGGCTCAGTTGGCAGAAACTGTCCAGGCCAGGGAGACTGCACTTTCCACCAGCCAAAGTGCTATGAAAGGAGGAGAGCTGTAACTCAACCACACTGCTTCTCCCTCCAAAGTGACTCCTGCAGGAGGTTAGACCAGGAGATTAGGGCTGTATCATTACATCTCCTCAAATGACAAAAAACATCAAAGGGTCTGGAAATGCAAACTGATTAGAGTCCTTGATACCCTCCACACAGGACTAAAGGCCTCGTCACACTAAGCGACGCTGCAACGATCCCGACAACGATACGACCTGTCAGGGATCGTTGCTGCGTCGCTATGTGGTCGCTGGTGAGCTGTCAAACAGGCAGGCTCACCAACGATCAGGGGAGCAGCGACATCGTGGAAAGAATCTTTCCACGATGTCCTGCTTCTGAAGCAGGAGCAGGCTGGTAACCATGGTAAACATCGGGTTACTAGGGGCACACGCGCACCTAGTAACCCGTTGTTTATCATGGTTACCACTCTGCTACAGTGAGCGGGAGGTTACCGCTCACTTTAGCAGGCTCGTAACCATGATAAACAACGGGTTACTAGGTGCGCGTGTGCCCCTAGTAACCCGATGTTTACCATGGTTACCAGCCTGATCGCTGCTCCCGCTGGTCACACACAGCGATGTGTGCTGACCAGCGGGAGAGCAACGACCAAAAAATGGTCCAGGACACTTTGCAGCGATCAGCGACCTCACAGCAGGGGCCTGGTCGTTGCAAAGTGTCACACATAGCGACATCGCTGGTGAGGTCGCTGTTGCGTCACCAAAACCGTGACTCAGCAGCGATCTCGCTAGCGATCTCGCTATGTGAGACGGGGGCTTAAGTCTGTCAGGAGGATTTATGACTCACTACTAGTGTTGAGCGATACCTTCCGATATCAGGAAATATCGTATCGGATTGGATCGGGCCGATACCCAAAAAGTATCGGATATCGCCGATTCCGATACCGGAAACCAATGCAAGTCAATGGGACACAAATATCGGAATGAAAATAAACCCTTTCTTTCCTTGTAGGTTAATTCTACATGAAGTAAAACAACTAAGAATAATGTAGAATGACATGAAAAGCCGGCAATTCATCAGCGCATACACCGGTACCCGACAATTTACAACAGAAAGAATAGAGCTTCACACATAGATTAGATAGATAGAAACATGTCAGTCACATATATATGAAGTACAGTGACAGTGTTGCTTACTGTACTTGTCATTTAGTGTAAAGGATTTATTTTAAAAAATATTAGTGTTTTCATGCACCGTCTCTTTAAAAAAGCCGGCCGGCAATTCAGCAGCGGTACCCGACAATTTAGAACAGACAGAATAGAGCTTCACACATAGATTAGATAGATAGAAACATGTCAGTCACATATATATGAAGTACAGTGACAGTGTTGCTTACTGTACTTGTCATTTAGTGTAAAGGATTTATTTAAAAAAATATTAGTGTTTTCATGCACCGTCTCTTTAAAAAAGCCGGCCGGCAATTCAGCATCTGTACCCGACAATTTAGAATAGAAAGAATAGAGAATCATACATAGATTAGATAGATAGAAACATGTCAGTCACATATATATGAAGTACAGTGACAGTGTTGCTTACTGTACTTGTCATTTAGTGTAAAGGATTTATTTAAAAAAATATTAGTGTTTTCGTGCACCGTCTCTTTAAAAAAGCCGGCCGGCAATTCAGCATCTGTACCCGACAATTTAGAATAGAAAGAATAGAGAATCATACATAGATTAGATAGATAGAAACATGTCAGTCACATATATATGAAGTACAGTGACAGTGTTGATTACTGTACTTGTCATTTAGTGTTAAAATAAAGGATTTATTTTTAAAAAAATTGGCGTGGGGTTCCCCTTAATTTTAGGCTCTAGCGGAGGTTAAGCAGACAGCTGGGGCAAATGTTTGAAGCCTGGGAAGGGGGTAATACCCACGGAGCTTCCCAGGCTACTAATATCAGCCCCCAGCTGAATACATAGCCTTTACTAGCTATTAAAATGGGGGAACCCCCCCAAAAAAATAACGTGGGGTCGCCCCTAATTTAATAGCTAGCAAAGGCTAGGCAGACAGCTGGGGGCTGATTTTAGTAGCCCAGGAAGGGTGCCATGAATATTGGCCCCCTCCCAGGCTAGAAACACCAGCCGTCAGCCGCCCCAGAAATGGCGCATCCATAGGATGCGCCAATTCTGGCACTTAGCCTCGCTCTTCCCACTGCCCTGTAGCGGTGGCAGTGGGGTAATAGTGGTGGGGTTCATGTCAGCGCCAGCTGCCATGAAGCCCAGGTTAGTAATGATGGCCGTCTATATGACACCCCCATTACTAACCTACAAAGTGTTAAAAAGAAAAAACACACTACACCCAGAAAAAAATAATTTATTTGAAATAAAACACACCATTTTATTTAATTCTTAGTTTACTAAAAAAAAAATAGTTACCTGTCCACGTTCCTGCGCTGATCTCCCATGCACAGCTGTCACATCTGGAGAAGGTGACAGCTGTGCATGGCTGCTGTAAGCTCACGCTGCCGGGAACACGTCCGCTCCCGGCAGCGGGAGCCACTGACTGAGGTCACCGGAGTGCATTCAGTCAGCGCAGCTCCGGAGACCTCCTTTACGGCACTGCTGTACCGTGGGAATTTCTCACGATACAGCAGTGCCGTAAAGGAGCTAACCGGAGCAGCGCTGCCTGAACTCCGGTGAACCCTTACGGCCCCGTCATTCTAGCGGCGGCAGCGGTTCAGAGTGGTCACATTCTATGTGGCTGCTCTAAACTGGAGATCTTCGTGGGACACTCGTGGACTACTACGGAGGGGTAAGGATAAGGTTGTGGTTTATTATTTTATATTTTATTACAGGAGATCGATGGCTTCGGGGAATTAGGTGTCTAGGTGAGTATAGGTGTAGTTTTTTATTTTTTACTTTATTTTAGGTGGCGATCGGCGGGGACAGGTAATGTATGAACTAATTTCTTTTAGGTAACCACTGGCCACCAATGACATGTATCTAACATTTATTGGGGACACAGTAGGGCAATTTAAATAGCAGGATCAGGCTGATGGGAACTACTGCTCCCATCAAGCTGATCCTGCTGGCACGAGTGGACGGGGGACAGACATAGGCCGATGGGAGTAGTAGTGTCACATCGGCCTATGTCTGCCTGCACGCACAGACACATCGCACAGACACCCCGCACACACACCCCGCACACACACCCCGCACACACACACCCCGCACACACACACCCCGCACACACACACCCCGCACACACACACCCCGCACACACACACCCCACACACACACACCCCGCACACACACACCCCGCACAGACACCCCGCACACACACACCCCGCACACACACACCCCGCACACACACACCCCGCGCACACACACCCCGCACACACACCCCGCACACACACTAATCATGACGGGTCCGGGAGGTGAGGCTGACCTGTGCGGCCGTGGGAAAGTTCATGTGAGTTCATGCAATGCAGTCAAGCATGAACTCACATGAACCCTCTGAGGGCACCGCGGCGACTTCAGCTGTTCATTTGAAATAACCGGCGGGAAAGCGCAGCACAGAACGGGAAAGCCGGCGGTGAAGTCTTTTCACTGCCGGCTTCCCCGCCCGGGTCCTTCACTCCTTGGTGCTGCGCTCCCCGCCCGGTCCTAATTTACGATCAGGATGGGAGGTGGTGAGGGGAGCGGAGGATCGGGGTGGGAGGCTGCGGGGAAGCAGTATGGGGCTGTGTGATTGTTTAAAAGCCGGCGGCTTTTTACCGCCCGCCGGCTTTTAAACAATCAGGAGAATTCTCCCACGCTGGGATGGCATTCTGATGACAGGCTGGATCGCAGCTGAGCGCAGCCACCCAGCTTGTCATCCTTCACAGACACTGCAGAGCGCAGGCATTATGGGAACTTCCGATTCCGGTATTCGATATTATAAAAGTATCGGAATTAAGTATCGGAATTCCGATACAGTGCATATCGGCCGATACCCGATATTTCAGTATCGGAATGCTCAACACTACTCACTACTAATACTACTAATATCTGAAGAATCTGCTCCAGAGACAGGAGGGCACCAGGTTTCTGATCTTACAGAGATATTGGAACCATAAAATTTTCATACCACTAATCTAATCTAATTAGGGATTAACTCTCTAAACTCATTTTGTTTGTTTATTTAAATGTGGATGTATTTGTGTTTTTTCAAATACTTTGTTACACCATGCCTGATGAAGAGGCCTAAGTAGTCCCGAAAGCTTGCTTTGTAACATCATTTATTTTATTTTTGTTACCAATTAAAAGGTATCATAACTACAAGATTATCATTTTGTTCTTCCCACTGAGAGCAATCTTATTACACCTCCTCCAACACTGAGAAACCTGCTATAAGCTATGGAGGAGGCGTTTTCTTCTTTTCTATGAGTGTTGCTGGCTGCCTATGATTGGTCAGCATCATACAGGAAGAAGTACATGCCCACAGTGAAAACTGTCTACTATCTGACAACATCTACTTTGACTTAATGAAAATTAACACATTAAGGGCCAAATAATTTCATTGTTAAAGAACCACTCCAGCATATGTTTTTTCTTATTTTACCTCTGCAATGGTGCCTCTAATCTTAATTCCCTGCACCTAGTATCACACTTACCAGCCACCATCTCTATCTGTTATTGGTGCCGCTCCAGTCATTTTCAACAGTCTGTGACCTGCCAGATCGCTCCAGTGCTTGCTGGACAGAAGAGAAGTCACAACTCAATGTAAATCTTTAAGAGCCAGAATGACATTTTCATAGACTTGCACTGAGAGCTTATGACCATTACTTGGTCAGTCAGAAGTTGTGGTTACAAGATGGCGGCACAGGATTGGAGCAGCGCCGGGAAGAGCTGAAGACGTCGGCTGGTAAGTGTAATACTGGGGCAGGGAACTTAGATTAGTACCACCACTCCAGAGCTGAAATAAAAAAAAAGCTGGAGTGGTGCTTTAATATCTCCGCTTTGGAGAGGCAAAATAAAGCAATAACAAAGACGTATCATTCTGCTATGCAACCACTATTACATTGTGTGTCCAGTTCAGCATGAAAATTTTTTAATGCCTCATTTCAATACAAATTAAAATGCGGCATCTTTAGGAATGCAGCAACAGATAGAATATATAAAGGTGTCTATGAATTTAGCTTTTAATTATTTAATGTCTACATATGCAGTTGAGGGAGAGTGTTTGATCTTACTTACAGATTTCCTTTTAAATTGCACACACAGTGATGTGAAAAAGTGTTTGCCACATTCCTGATTTCCTATTCTTTTGCATGTTTGTCACACTTAAATGTTTCAGATCACAAAATAAATTTACATATTAGAAAAAGATAACACAAGTAAACACAAAACGCAATTTTTAAATGAAGGTCTTTATTAAGGGAAAAAGAAATCCAAACCTACAGGGCCCTGTGTGAAAAAGTGATTGCCCCTGTGGGATTTCTACTCACTAAAGTGTGTCTGGAGGCAAACAAGAAGCGTTTTCATTGATATGTCCATGTCGGTTTATTACTTCATAAACCCAGCAAAAGAAAAACAAACAGTTTTTTGTGCAGGCAAAAAAAAAAGTAAACAGTCCTTTAAGCAATGACTCTGGTTAGCCAGTCCTGTGGGCACACAGGCTGGGTAGCATCCAGTATCCTGGCTCCATCTGGAGACAACAACACACAGGAAGCCTTCTCCCTTCAAACACAGACCATATGCCAAACAACAGCCTTCATTTTATAGGTTGTCAACCACACCCAGTGGGGAGGTATGTTGATAGCAAGACTCGCCCATCTCTCAAACTACCCGTAACCCAGTCCCAGGTGCACCAAGCAGTCCTCTTAGTGCTTACGTGCACTAGACCAACACTCCAGGTTACATCACAGAGAACAGCCATCTCTGTGATACATACGTCCCATCAACTATGCGTCCATTAGCCACCTTACATACCTCCCCCCTCTGCCTAAAGCCATGGGGCTTGGCACCTTCTACTATTAGACAGGGGATTCTCAAGAGTGCATGGGCATTACCATGTAGCTTCCCTGCTCTATGTTCCACATGGAAGTTGAAATCCTGTAGGGCTAAAAACCAGCGGGTGACCCTAGCATTTCTTCCCCTTTTTCAGGGGAAGTCAGGGGTGCGGCCATCATGGCAATGTTTGGGATGAACCTCCTGTAGTATCCCACGATTTCCAGAAAGGCTCTAACTTGCTTCTTCGACAGCGGTCTCGGCCAAATCTGGATTGCTTCCACTTTAGTGGTTTGGGGTTTGATCTCGCCTCTACCCACTACATATCCCAGGTATTTGGCTTCTTCCTTCCCCATGGCACATTTTTTTCGGATTTATAGAAAACCCCGCCTTCCTTAGAGCATCAAACACCGCCTGGACCTTTTCCAAATGACTTTCCCAGTCTGGGCGGAAGATAACAATATCATTCAGGTATGCCACGGAGTATTTCTTATGGGGCGCAAGGATTCGATCCATGGCTCTCTGGAAGGTGGCAGGGGCCCCCTGCTGTCCAAATGGCATCCGGACATACTGGAAGCATCCGTCCGGCGTAGGATATGCAACATCAGATATGCGTCGAATTTGGAGACCTCATTCAACTTCCGATAGTCAATACAGATCAATGCAGCATAGGTAAGAGGGAAATGGAGATTCGAAGCTTACCACGTTGAAAACCAAATAGCCTCAACCGGAGTCCATCCTGTGGGTACCGCACCCATTGGTGATCGCAGACAAAATGTAGAAAGGAGTTGAACCAACAATCTAACCAGGAAAATGTTAAAAAATTTAAAATTTTATTGGGAAAATTGTTTTTTAAAACATGATGCTAAAATGGAAACCTCAGGAGAACCTGATGCATTTCAGGTGCAGAACGCAAACTTAGTCATAGGATGTCAAACATAAAACATAGAGTGATGTTATATATATTAGAGACCAATGTCAATGTCAGTGATTAAATAATTGACCAATACCAAGGTTGTTACAACAGGTGTTTCACACACGTATAACATGATTAGCAAAAGATGTTACCTAAAATAAACAACAATAAATCTCTATGATTAGTTTAGGATGCTGGAATGCAATAAATGCAATAGATAGTAATATCTAACAATATCTCATGAAATCGCTGAATGTAAATATACATATCAAAGGACTGCAACATCCGACCTAGTCCGGGCAAATAGAAGCATATGCAGTGTACTAAACACAGACAAAAGCCGGCAGTGACAAAGGAAGGCAGAAAAGCATGCAACAGACACCACACGTCCCAGCCAGACCAGAACCTGGATGAAAAGAGCACTGCAGTCAGTAACAAGGGAAGGCAGAAACACATGCAAAAGAGTTGTGAAACAAGCAAGAGGCACCACAGGTCCCAGCCAGACCGAAGCCTGGGCAGGAGAGATCTGCGGTCGATAAGGGGAGTATAAATTTGCTACAATAGTAGAGATAGAAAACTTGCCGATAATACAACACCGAACTAGACAAATGCCATGTTCAGAAAAGAGACAGACCATATGTCCCAACGGTACAAAAAATACAAAAAAACATAAAAATGAAAATCAACGTTATGAATTGAAATAAACTGAAACATAGATGAATCAACATGATAAATATCGCCATGCACTTAGGACTATAGGAAGCAAGCCACTATCTCGAATTATAATATAATGCATGAATGAGAAAATCATATAACAGTAGAAAATGTAATGAAAATATTCATAAAGCAAACATATTTGTAGAAAAACATAATGATAAATATATTCATGTAGGTGAAATGCAATGTATTATAGATAACATTATTTCACATGTTAGGAAAGTTCATGATAATTGATGAGAATCCACTGATCAATCAATACCTTTTTTTCTGTATACACTGACAACTCCTTTCATGATCCCTTGGTTGGTCTATAAGGGGGAATTAATAATGTGTGGTCTGTGGCCAAATGATGAAAGAAGACACAGTTCAGACGATTGGAAAAATGTGCAGCGCGTTAAATACAAAAACTGTGGCACACACCACATAAATATAAGACAGCCCGAGGGGACCACAGGTTACACTCAAACCATATCAAAACCAGGAAAAATATCGCAGCCAGTAGCAATAAATGTGAATCTATTTCACTAATGGAGGTGGCAAAAATATACTGGCGATGCAACATCGGACTAAACATACAGTTAGGGCCATATATATTTGGACAGAGAGAACATTTGTCTAATTTTGGTTCTAGACATTACCACAATGAATTTTAAACAAAACAATTAAGATGCAGTTGAAGTTCAGACTTTCAGCTTTCATTTAAGGGTATCCACATTAAAATTGGATGAAGGGTTTAGGAGTTTCTGCTCCTTAACATGTGCCACCCTGTTTTTAAAGGGACCAAAAGTAATTGGACAATTGACTCCAAGGCTATTTCATGGACAGGTGTGGGCAATCCCTTCGTTATGTCATTCTCAATTAAGCAGATAAAAGGCCTGGAGTTGATTTGAGGTGTAGTGCTTGCATTTCAAAGGTTTTGCTGTGAAGTAAACATGCGGTCAAAGGAGTTCTCCATGCAGGTGAAACAAGCCATCCTAAAGCTGAAAAAAACAGAAAAAAAACATCCAAGAGATTGCTACAATATTAGGAGTGGCAAAATCTACTGTTTGGTACATCCTGAGAAAGAAAGAAAGCACTGGTGAACTCATCAATGCAAAAAGACCTGGGCGCCCACGGAAGACAACAGTGGTGGATGATCGCAGAATAATCTCCATGGTGAAGAGAAACCCCTTCACAACAGCCAACCAAGTGAACAACACTCTCCAGGAGGTAGGCGTAACCATAAAGAGAAGACTACTTGAAAGGAAATACAGAGGGTTCACTGCACGGTGCAAGCCACTCATAAGCATGAAGAATAAAAAGGCTAGACTGGACTTTGCTAAAAAAAACATCTAAAAAAGCCAGCACAGTTCTGGAAGAACATTCTTTGGACAGATGAAACCAAGATCAACCTCTACCAGAATGATGGAAAGAGAAAAGTATGGCGAAGGCATGGTACAGCTCATGATCCAAAGCATACCACATCATCTGTAAAACATGGCGGAGACAGTGTGATGGCTTGGGCATGCATGGCTGCCAGTGGCACTGGGTCACTAGTGTTTATTGATGATGTGACACAGGACAGAAGCAGCCGAATGAATTCTGATGTATTCAGAGCCATACTGTGTGCTCAGATCCAGCCAAATGCAGCCAAACTAATTGGTTGTTGTTTCATACTACAGATGGACAATGACCCAAAACATAAAGCCAAAGCAACCGAGGAGTTTATTAAAGCAAAGAAGTGGAATATTCTTGAATGGCCAAGTCAGTCACCTGATCTCAACCCAATTGAGCATGCATTTCACTTGTTAAAGACTAAACTTCAGACAGAAAGGCCCACAAACAAACATCAACTGAAAACCACCGCAGTGAAGGCCTGGCAGAGCATCAAAAAGGAGGAAACACAGCGTCTGGTGATGTCCATGAGTTCAAGACTTCAGGCAGTCATTGCCAACAAAGGGTTTTCAACCAAGTACTAGAAATGAACATTTTATTTACAATTATTTAATCTGTCCAATTATTTTTGGTCCTTTTAAAAACAGGGTGGCACATGTTAAGGAGCTGAAACTCCTAAACCCTTCATCCAATTTTAATGTGGATACCCTCAAATGAAAGCTGAAAGTCTGAGCTTCAACTGCATCTGAATTGTTTTGTTTAAAATTCATTGTGGTAATGTCTAGAACCAAAATTAGAAAAATGTTGTCTCTGTCCAAATATATATGGACCTAACTGTAAATAGCCAATAAATTATGCCAAAATATGAATGGATTCTACATGTATTAAGGATGGTAAGTATCAGGCATAAAAACCGACAATAAGGTCATGTTCAATAAATAAAAAATAAATCGTTTTTGAAATTCATTCCATTGAGGTACTTTGTGTTTAACGTCAAAATCCAGTACGCTTCCCTTAGTGCCAGTTGATTTTGCCAACTGTCACCACAAGCCACATTATCCACTTTTTCAATTTCATAGAACGATACGGATGAAATATCTCCTTCATGTATGGCAATGAAGTGTTTTGCATCGCCAGAATACCCTGGATTGTTGCTGGCAATATTGCTGATGTGCTCGGCAACTCTTTTCTTTAACTTTCGTATGGTGTAGCTGTGACGCCCTGCAGCTGCAGGCTGTCACAGAACTCCTTGGTGTTGCACAGATGGGATTCTCCCCAGTGGCCTCAATACATGCAGACACCTCCACCCAAGTCCACTAGATGGAGCCCTGTCAGGTATATATATACTGGGGGGTGGAGTTCAGGAAGTCAGTCAGGGAGTGTAACACGATGCTGCAGCACCAGACAAGCTGAAGTCTGTGTGGCTGAAAGCCAGGCTAGGCCCAAGCTGCGGGCTAGTCTGGCCAGTGAGAGCCTAGAATGGGCTAGAAGGCAAGAAGGAAGAGAAGAGCCATGAGGGACAGAGGAACCACAGAGAGTTCGTCCCCTGTTGCAAGCAGGGCACCGGACCCGAGCCTATTAGGATCTCTATGCCCAGTAGGGAATCCGGCATACTGAGGAGGATTTCATATCCCTCAGTCCACCCGTGAATACCGCACATTCAGAGGACTAGGTACCACGAAGGCCCCAGCGTCCAGGGATCGTGGTAACCAGTGGGAAAGCCCTCGCAGCCAAGCAAGACGGGTGAGAGAAACATCAAGGGAGCTAGACCCTGTTCCAGGCAGGTCAGAAGCTCCAGGGAGAGAGACAGGAAGATACAGAAAGGAGGCCTTACACCCGCTCACTGGGGAGCAAGACCAGAAGTGCACACCACCTACAAGTACCCCGGACCGTACCTGACTACCATCTGCAGTAAAGGTACTGAAACTAGCCCCGGTGTGTGTGTCTGTTCTTCCTCTGACCCGGCTGGGTCCCATCTCCCCTGCACCACCATCCATTACACCCCACGATGCCCTGGAGCTAGCTCTACCTAAGGAGAGCCACACCATCCCTGCTGCCGTAACACCAGCTCCAGAGGACTGCTCCGCAGTGGCGGCACCCCCTTAGCCGCATTCCACAGGTGGCATCACGAACACTTTCCCAAATCCCCTATAAACTAGTCCCCCCTTTTACTGACCGCCCTGGGTCACGGACCAGGCCAGCTACCATGATATCCCCCCAGCAACCAGAGGCCCGGCTGCCAAGCACCCCACGGCCCAGGGGGCGCGTCATAGCCAATATATTGCATCTGGCAACTACTACAAAAGATACAATACACCACGTGGCTAGTCTCACAGTTTATAAAAGATTTTATGTGTTGTATTGGATGAGGGACAGTCTGCAAGGAGTGAAAAACATTTTTTTTGTTACCCGCAAATCGGCACATATTACACCTACTCAATGCACATTTTAAAAAAACAGAAACAGACAGCCATGAGCCTGGTGGGTTAGTATTACACACCATGCTGGGTGATAGCATGGCACCGAGTGTCATGCCCCTTTTGGCTGCCACCTGGCAACCTCCTGCCAGAATAGTACAAAGACACCTGTCCTGATTCACTATTGGCAAATATTTCAGGATAATATTCTTAATGGATTCAAATTGTCTACTATAAGGCCAGTTTCACACGTCCGCATATCTCCGGTACCGTAGATATCCATGTCCTGTGTGTCCGCGTGTGTTTTACGCGTTGCATTTGTGTGCAGCCCATGTGCCATATCAGGATCACACGTACCAGCGCCTGGGAATCAGCGCTACAGGTAGAGCTGTTCCCAAGCTCCGGGTGGTGAACGCTGCCCTCATCATGGTTCCCTGCCGGCGCTGCTATCAGCGCCAGCTGGGACAATGATGAGGATAGTGGTAATCTTCTCCCAGTGTCTCCACCTGTAAAAATAAAAATAAAATAATCAAATCCATGTACTCACCTCTCCTAGATGTACCCCGCTGTAATCCATGAGACCGCTGCTGCCGAGGAGCCAGGGAGAAGGAGCGGTGTCCTGTCAGTCACTGAGCTGCAGCTCCGGCTTCTCGGCTTCAGCGGTCACATGGATTACAGCTGGGGACACCAAGGAGAGGTGAGTATATGGATTTTATTATTTTATTCTTCTTTTTACAGGTGAGGATACCGGGAGAAGACTACTACTACCCTCATCATGGTCCCTGCTGGTGCTGATCGCAGCACCGGCAGGGAACCATGATGAGGGCAGCGGTCAGCACCGGCGCTTGGAAACAGCGCCATTCCCAGGCATCGGTACATGTCACACGGATGACACACGGATGTCATCCGTGTGGTACGTTTTGCAGACCGTGTATCTGCAAAAAAATGGACTTGTCTCCATGTGAAGCACACGGCCAGACGGTCCGTGAAAAAACACTGAGATGTGCAGGTAAGCGTGTGTCAGTGTCTCCAGTATGTGTGGAAACTGTCACCACTCGTACCGGAGATACTGACGTGAGAAAGAGCCCTAAGACGTAGAAAATACAATACGACTAGGAGAGGACACTATAGGCTTACTTTTTATACCATACAGGAAATCTTTCCGTGGGGTGCCTTTAACTTGCTCAAATGTGCGACGAATATTGGATCTGTGGTAACCTCTGTCTAGAAGTCTATCAGTAATGATTTTGCCTTTTTTAATGAAACTGTCATTGTTAGAGCAAATCCTTCTTGTTTGACAAATTCCCCTTTAGGAATTGCATTGGCTGTCTTATATTTATGTGGTGTGTGTCACAGTTTTTGTATTTAACGCGCTGCACATTTTTCCAATTGTCTGAACTGTATCTTCTTTCATCATTTAGCAACAGACCACACATTATTAATTCCTCCTTATAGACTAACCAAGGGATCATGAAAAGAGTTGTCAGTGTATACAAAAAAGGGTATTGATTGATCAGTGGATTCTCATCAATTATCATGAACTTTCCTGATATGTGTGAAATAGTGTTATCTATAATATATTGTATTTCACCTACATGAATATATTTATTAGAATGTTTTTCTACAAATATGTTTGCTTTGTGAATATTTTCATTACATGTTCTACTGTTATATGATTTTCTCATTCATGCATTATATTATAATTCGAGATAGTGGCTTGCTTCCTATAGTCCTAAGTGCATGGCGATATTTATCATGTTGATTTATCTATGTTTTGGTTTATTTCAATTCATTATGTTGATTTTCATTTTTATGTTTTTTGTATTTTTTGCACCGTTGGGACATATGGTCTGTCTCTTTTCTGAACATATGGAAAAATGCAAGAGCGCAATAGGGTCTTATCCAATTAATAAATGTTACACAAAAGTATTAAAAACTGCTCACCTAGTAGGGTTGTGTGGGACACAACACCTATAAAGCCTGGACTCCAAATGCTGCAGCTTCCTATGGATATGTCAGAGATAGATGCTGATAAAGGAAGTTGTTTCTGCGCTCTCTGGAGTAACGACAAACCATTAGTATGGATAAAAATGTAGGTTTATTGTCTACGCGTTTCAGAGTCCACAAACTCCTTCCTCAGGACAACCATACAACATGTTCTTTTCTGAACATGGCATTTGTCTAGTTCGGTGTTGTATTATCGGCACGTTTGCTATCTCTACTATTGTAGCAAATTTATACTCACCTTATCGACCGCAGATCTCTCCTGTCCAGGTCGGCTGGGACCTGTGGTGCCTCTTGCTTGTTTCACAACTCTTTTGCATGTGTTTCTGCCTTCCCTTGTTACTGACTGCAGTGCTCTTTTCATCCAGGTTCTGGTCTGGCTGGGACGTGTGGTGTCTGTTGCATGCTTTTCTGCCTTCCTTTGTCACCGCCGGCTTTTGTCTGTGTTTAGTACACTGCATATGCTTCTATTTGTCCGGACTAGGTGGGATGTTGCAGTCCTTTGATATGTAAATTTACATTCAGCGATTTCATAAGATATTGTTAGATATTACTATCTATTGCATTTATTGCATTCCAGCATCCTAAACTAATCATAGAGATTTATTGTTGTTTATTTTAGGTAACATCTTTTGCTAATCATGTTATACGTGTGTGAAACACCTGTTGTAACAACCTTGGTATTGGTCAATTATTTAATCACTGACATTGACATTGGTCTCTAATATATATAACATCACTCTATGTTTTATGTTTGAAATCCTATGGCTAAGGGTGCGATCTGCACCTGAAACGCGTCAGGTTCTCCTGAGGTTTCTATTTTATCATATTTAAAAAAAAAAATTTCCCAATAAAATTTTCTATTTTTTAACATTTTCCTAATCATTACAGAATGTCCATTCATCATCGGGTTTTGGGACCAGGACAATCGGGCTCGACCAACCGCTCTTGGATTGCTCAATGACCTCGAGTTTCAGCATACGACTCACTTCTTTGGAGATCAACTCTCGTCGGGCCTCAGGAATCCGATAGGGCTTCAAGTTCACCTGCACATGTGGCTCTGTCAGAACCTTGTGTTCTATGACCCTTGTGCGCCCCGGCAATTCCGAGAACAGATCCCTGTTCTTCTGCAGTAACTTCCGGCACTGCTGTTTTTGGGCCTTCGTCAGCGTCTTCGCTATTGCGATTCCTCCAACCTCGGCTTCTGGTTTGACCAGTAAGCACGGAGCTTCAACAACCTCTCTGTCTTGCCATAACTTGATGAGATTGACGTGGTACATCTAGAATCATAGAATCATAGAATGGTAGAGTTGGAAGGGACCTCCTGGGTCATCTGGTCCAATCCCCTGCTCAAAGCAGGATTCACTAGATCATCTCAGACAGATGTCTGTCCAGCCTCTGTTTGAAGACGTCCATTGAAGGGGAACTCACCACCTCTCGTGGCAGCCTGTTCCACTCATTAATCACCCTAACTGTCAAAAAGTTTTTTCTAATATCTAATCTGTGTCTCCTCCCATTTAGTTTCATCCCATTGCTTCTAGTCTTTCCTTGTGCAAATGAGAATAAAGATGATCCTTCTACAATGTGACAGCCCTTGACATATTTGTAGACAGCTATTAAGTCTCCTCTCAGTCTTCTTTTTTGCAAGCTAAACATTCCCAAATCCTGCAACCGTTCCTCATAGGACATGGTTTGCAGACCAGTCACCATTCTGGTCGCTCTTCTCTGAACTTGCTCCAGTTTGTCTATGTCTTTTTTAAAATGTGGTGCCCAAAACTGTACACAGTATTCCAGATGAGGTCTGACCAAAGAGGAGTAAAGACCGATAATGACTTCACGTGATCTAGACTGTATGCTTCTGTTAATACATCCCAGAATTGTATTTGCCTTTTTTGCTGCTGCATCACACTGTTGACTCATGTTCAGTCTATGATCTATTAGTATACCTAAGACTTTTTCACATGTACTGTTGCTTAGCTCTATTCCTCCCATTCTGTATATGCTTTTTTCATTTTTATTGCCCAGATGTAGTACTTTGCATTTTTCCCTGTTAAAAACCATTCTGTTGGTTGCTGCCCACTGCTCCAGTTTATTTAGGTCTTTTTGAATCCTCTCTCTCTCTTCTCTAGTATTAGCTATCCCTCCTAGCTTTGTGTCATCAGCAAATTGAATCAGTTTACCCTCAATTCCTTCATCTAAATCATTGATAAAGATGTTGAACAATACAGGTCCCAGGACGGAGCCCTGTGGTACCCCACTTGAGACATTCATCCAGCTGGATGTGAAGCCATTTACAACCACCCTTTGAGTCCGATCACTAAGCCAGTTATGAATCCACCTAACAGTTGCCTGGTCCATTGCATACTTGGTCATTTTTTCAATAAGGATGGTGTGAGGTACTTTGTCAAATGCTTTGCTGAAGTCAAGATATACTATATCTACAGCATTTCCCTGATCCACCCAGTCAGTGATTCTGTCATAGAAGGAAATTAAGTTAGTCTGACATGACTTGTTAGTTACAAAGCCATGCTGACTCTGGTTAATCACTTCATTCTTATCCATGTACTTACATACATGTTGTTTAATAATTTGTTCAAAGATCTTTCCTGGTATAGAAGTCAGACTCACCGGCCTATAGTTCCCTGGGTCCACCTTCTTCCCCTTTTTGAAGATAGGAACAACATTTGCTCTTCTCCAGTCTTCTGGGACTTCTCCTGTTCTCCAAGAATTTTCAAAGATTATGGAGAGTGGTTCTAAAATTTCTTCTACGATCTCCTTCAGTACTCTGGGGTGTAATTCATCTGGACCTGGAGACTTGAACTCATTTATGTTAGCTAAATATTCCCTCACAATCTTTCTGTTTACAGATAACTTGGATTCCTCTATTCCTTTAAAAGGACAGTGAAGATCAGTTGATGTTACATTTTCTTTCTGAGAGAAAACAGATGCAAAATAGGAATTAAAAAGTTTGGCCTTCTCAACATCCTCTCTTACCATTTCTCCATTTTCATCCTGTAAAAATCCTATAGCATCTTTGATTTTTCTTTTACTTTTGAAATACCCCCAAAATCCTTTTTTATTGCTTTTGACATCTCTTGCAAGCCTTAATTCATTGTCAGCTTTAGCTAACCTGATACGTGCTCTGCAGGATCTGCAGACTGCATTATAATCTTCTTTAGATATGCCTCCCTCTTTCTATTTAATAAACATTTCTTTCTTTCTTTTTAGCATGTGTTTAAGTTCTGTGTTCATCCATCCTGGTTTCCTTAAATGCTTCCCATTCTTCCTACTTTTCGGGATTGTTAACGATTGTGCTTTGAGAATCTCATTTTTAAAAATTTCCCATCCTTCCTGGACATTTTTGTCCTTAAGGACATCCAGCCATTGGATCCCTCCTATTCTCTTTCTGAGTCTCTTAAAATCTGCCTTTCTAAAATCTAACCTTGAAGTTTGAGTCTTCACATGTCTTTCTCCTCTAGTTATCCAAAATTCTATAATAGCATGATCGCTGCCTCCTAGGGTCCCAGCCACCTTTACCTCCTCAACCATTTCCTCCCTGTTTATAAGGATTAGATCCAAAGTAGCAGATCCCCTTGTTTTCTCCCCTACCTTTTGGAAGATAAAGTTGTTAGCAAGAGAGGATAAGAATTTGCTTGACCTGTTAGTTTTACTTGAGAGAGATTCCCAACAAATGTCTGGATAGTTGAAATCTCCCATGACCACTACGTCATATTTTTTGGAGAACTTGGTCATTTGATACATAAAGAGTTCATCCATATCTTCAGCTTGCCCAGGCGGCCTGTAGTAAATGCCTACAATGGTGTCCTTTCCGTTGTTCTCTCCTTGTATTCTTACCCAAACAGTTTCCACAGAACTCCCAGTCTCTGAAGCTTCAATCTCTGTGCAGATATACGCTTTTCTAACATACAATGCAACACCTCCTCCTCGTTTATCAAGTCTGTTTCTTGCAAATAAGTTGTATCCTTTTAGCCTTTTATTCCAATCATGTGTATCGTCCCACCAAGTTTCAGTGATTCCAATGACATCATATTCCTTTTCCTGCATTAGTAGTTCCAATTCTCCTTGTTTGTTGCCCATGCTTTGTGCATTTGTATAAAAACATTTTAGTTTGTGATTGGTTTCTCTTCCTCCCATATTTTTATTATTTAAATTGTTTTGTCTTTGTTCTTCCTTTCCACTTCCAGTAGCAGAGATCTCAATAGTATTTGTCAGCTGTATGGCTTTTTCTGGCCTTTTGCTTCCCTTCCCACATTGTTCTAGTTTAAAGCTCTTCTGATGAGTGTAGCAAGGCGACTTCCAAATACATGTTTTCCAGTCTTCGTAAGGTGCACCCCATCTCTAGCAAGCAGTCCATCGTATAGGTAATTCATTCCGTGATCCAGAAATCCAAATCCTTGTTGACGGCACCATCGACGTAGCCAGTTGTTCACCTGTAGAATCTTATTCCACCTCATTGTTCCATGGCCATCCACTGGGAGGATGGATGAGAAGACCACCTGCGCTCCCAATTCTTTCACTTTCTTGCCTAAGTCTTCAAAGTCACTGCAGATGGTTTCCAGGTCCTTTCTTGCGGTGTCATTTGTCCCCACATGTATTAGCAGGAATGGGTAGTGATCTGTAGGTCTGAAGAGTCTTGATATCCTGTCAGACACATCTTTAATTTTTGCTCCTGGAAGACAGCACATTTCTCTTGAGGTTATGTCTGGTCTGCAGATAGCTGCCTCTGTTCCTCTTAACAGGGAATCCCCCATGACCACCACTCTCCGTTTTTTCTTCACAACATTCTTCTTTCTCCATCCAGGAGGATTCTGAGGGCTTACAAGGTTATTCATTGCTGGCAAAGTCTTATTTTGCTGTATTTCTTCATGGTTCTCCTGCGTGAGAGCCTGGTACTGGTTCCTGAGCAGTATGGGTGCTGACTGCCTCTCAATCCTCCGGCTTCTGTGGGTCACATGCTTCCATTCCTCTGTTTCGTCAGGTGCAGTTCGAATTTCTTCCCTTTCTGAATCATGAAGAGATAATTCTGCTCTGTCTAAGAACTCTTCACCTTCCTTAATGATTTTCAAGGTAGTTAACCTCTCTTCTAGATTTCGCAACTTTTCCTCCAACAGGGACACAAGCTTGCATTTCTGGCATGTGAAGTTTGGCTTTTCCACTGGCAAGTCTGTGAACATGCAGCAGGATATGCAGCTCACCAAATGGCTCCTGGACTCTCCCATGTTCTTATTGTTAATGTTCTGAAAACAGTGAAAAAAGCTTAAAAAAAAAGCTTAAAAATGCGCGCGCCGGTAGGCGCGCGGTTTACCGATGTCCTCTTTTCAGCTCCAACAGCCAAAATCCAGTGTTCTTTGAGCTCGCGGAGACTCTTCACTTACCCCAAAATGCAGTGGGAATATGCAAATTATCTCCTCAGGACTCCTCCCCTGGTTATTGAAGGCTGAGAATATAGAAAAAACATTTCAGGAGTATAAAGGCCAAATAAGAAATGTAAAAAAGAAATCAAGCTAGCAAAACTATCTACAGAGCAACAAATCGCCAGGGACATTAAATTTAAACTCAAAAAATTTTATACATACATCAATGCCAAAAAAAGTAAATCAGATGGTATCGACCTTTTAAAAGACGATAATAGCGAGATAATTATATAGGACAAATAAAAGGCTGAGATATTAAACAGACACTTTTCATCCGTGTTCACCAACAAACAGTCTGTCCCAGGAATCTTTCAACAGGGCAAAAATCAAAGTTCACCTCTTAATATAACTACCGTATTTTTTGGACTATAAGACTCACCGGACCATAAGATGCACCCCAAATTTTGGGGTGGAAAATAGGAAAAAAATATTTTTTATAAGATGGGGGTCCGTCTTATAGTCTGAATAGGTATCTTACCTGGAGGGCGTTGGAGCGAGGGTCACAGGAGGCAGGGTCCTTCAGGAAGCCGGTGGAAGTGGATGAATGCTGTGGACCCTGGATGTGACGCGCCCCCTGGGCTTCGCCTGTGTGGGGATACCCGGAACCGGACCTGTTGTGGATGCTGGGGGTCGTAGTCCTTGCGTGGCGGGGACCCGGTTCCGTGGCTCAGGGTGGTCAACCCAAATGGCGGTCTATTTATAGGGGTTTTGTGATTAAATGTCCGACTACGCCACCCGTGGATTGAGGTCAGAGCGAACCGCCACTGCAGAGCAGACCGCTGAGGCTGGTGTTGTGGGTGCAGCAGAGAGTAGTACAACTCCCCACGGGAGGAGTATAGCCTCAGGGCAGCGAGTGCAGATGTTGGGGGTGATGCTGCGCGGGAGCAGCAGTAACGACACAGAGTCCTGTAATGCAGTCCAGAGTATTTACTCACAGTTCTTTATCCATGTTACTCCAGCTGGTCATAACGTCCCACGTCGCACTATGCTCACCAGGTGAGGGGCTCGGCCTACTCCCAGATAACTTTGGAGCGTTTCACAGGATCCCCTTTGTCTGTCCTTTCTCTGGCCTGTCATACCCCGCCAGTGACCTCGCTTCTGTCCGGCTGCCTCGGGCCTTCTCCGGTAAACGTTGGTGCCGTTTCCCTGACCCTATGTGGTGCCTTCCTAGTGGGTGTAGCGAGGGGCTGCGCCACATAAAATGTCACAGCCTCCGGTTTCTAGCTGAGGGTAGTTCCCCGCCTCCACTAGTTTCGGGGACCGGTCTCCCCCTTTGGCCTGACCCCCCTACGCAGGTAGATTCGGGCGTGCGGTGGCGACTTGCCAGTCCACACCCCTGGGGTCCCTTCATTCCCTTGTTCCTGGAGCCTCCTCCGCTCCTCTTCCTTCCTTCCTTCCTCCAGGCTCCGGCCGCTCTCTCGGGCCTGCCTGCGGAGCAGAGCCCATGCAGAGCCTCTGCTCCCAGCCTCCTGCTCTCTCTTCTTCTCTCTGACTGAACTGAACCCAGAACTAAGATGGTGCCCACCTTTATACCTCCTACTCAATGCACCCAGGAACTGCCCTCTCCCTCCTATGCACTACAGGGTCCCCCCTTCCTCGGTGATCCCTCCCCCCACTCCAGCCAGGGACAGGGACTGTCGTGCTCTACTTGGAGCATATCGGTCGTCCTGCCCCCCGGAAATGTGGTGCAATGCATGCAGGTGTCAGGGTCCTGATCCACACTCCATCCTTACCTGGAAGTGAGATATCGAACATCTGGTTGAGATGCAATACCTCTGTAGCTGCCGAACCCTCGGGGCGCTACATTCCCCCCTGGTAAATCACAGCACGTCCGCGGGCTGGAACAGAGCAAAAGACAATGCAAATTAGGACATGCAATCTTTTTTTTTTTTTTTTAACTTTTCACACCATAAAACTGCCAACTGCATACTACTTCCCTTTATGGGGAACAGTTTCTCTTTTCACCTACATATAAAACATTCTTTTTAGTAGAAAACATATAAAACATCAGCAGCAGCATATCGACGGCGAAGTCTCTTTTCAACAGGTCATAGTCCTTTCCGCGACCAGGTGTCCATTCTTCTTAAGGTGCAAATTTTTGGCAAAACTTTTGAACATGAGGGACCCGTTCATAAACCCTCAACGTAGGCCCTGGGCGTGGCTGCAGGGCATAGGTGATCCGGTCGTTGGACCACGTCTTCCGCCACGCCAAACGGATTTTTGTTCTGAGGTCCGTTGTTGAAACGTTTATAAAACCAATAGAGGGCACTTTAGGAAGTGCAACTATTTACATGGATTGGCTGCTCCCAGTCCTCAGCCGGATAGTTCACAGAGGGTTGGCTGCTCCCAGTCCTCAGACAGATATTACTGACCCGTTTCCGGGTAACTTTTGACAAAACAACAATTAACAGTCCCCAGCCGGGGTGAACTTTTATCAAACTTTTTCTTCTCTCACCCTGACGGGCAACTATATACAGTCAGACTGTCGCTCATTAGTAGGGATGTCCTTCTTGTGGACGCTCCTCCTCCTCGCCATACTCTTCAGACCTGTCCGGGTCCTCTGGGTAGTAGGGTTCAGGGTAGTGCTCTTCCTCTACCCGCTGGACATTGAGGGCATACAACCCCCGCAGGCCTCGATGTCGGGTGTAGGACACCAGGTCCCCCGGAAACAGATCCCATCCCCGGTGACCCTCGGGCAAGTGGCTCTCCACGTCCCTTCTATTAACAAAAAGGTCCGTGTCTGTCGTTGGGTCCCGGATAAAACCCCACCCCTTCTCCTGGTGGAATTTAACCACGGTCCTGGTAATTTTGGGACCGCGTTCAGCTTGGGGGTTTCGGCGGGTCCGCATCTTCTCCTCCGCGCTCCGGGCCTGCAGCTGCTCCCTCTTCTGGCGCCGCGTCTGCTCCTCCTTCTCCAGCTGCGCCACCTCCCGGCGACAGAATTCTCACCTGCGGGCTTCGGCTGCCCACGTCTCCTGCGAGAACCCCATCAGGTCCTCCCCGCTCTGGTCCCACTCTATCTGGACCTCTTCCTCAGGGAGCTGGGGGATGGCGACTGGCTGTGGAGCAGGCGGGGCTTCGGCCCCTGCGGACAGGTCCCTCCGGTGGCAGGGGTGAACCCATCCGCGTGGCAGGGGGACCGGCTCTCCATCGGGCCCGGCGAGCTGGCTGTATAGGTCGGTCCCTAGGTGTGGTATCGTCGGGACCGGGGGCGCACGCTGTTAGAAGGCGCCTGGGGAGGTCAGGCCTTGCGACCGGGCCTGGAGCGGGCCGCTCCCGGCCACACCCGGGATCACGGGGCACGGCGTGGGGCGTGGTCCGGCGGCTGTGCTCGCGGCTTGGGGCCTAGGTGCCGGCGGCAGGAGCGGGGGAGGCGCAGCGACTCCCGGGACGTCTGGCTCCACGATGGGGTCCAGAGGCAGGTCTGTAGCATCAGGGCTGGTGGCAGGGGTGTCCCCCTTACCTGCTTCCAGGGCTGCGCTGCTCTCGGCTTCCAGCCTCTGCTCCTCGTCCTCAGAGGCTGGCTCGCTGGCCGGTGCTGGCGGCATCACTTGCTGCTGGGTCGCGACCCGCCGGGCCATCTCCTCTCTTCATCCCACTATGGCCTCCTGCTGCGCCTGGACCATCCTCCGGTCCTGATCCTCCAGTGCAGTCCGAAGGAACTCCGGGTCTTCTCCAGGGAGCTGAGCCATCAGCTCCGTGAGTGTTACAGGGCGGTATTCCGTGTATTAATTATTAGTGTCAGGCTTGACTATCAATAATCAATATCCGGCTAATACCTTGCCTGTTACTACTCCGATTCCTTTACTATACACTATACTAAATGGCGACTAACTGAGACAAAAACCGTGTTATCAATAAAATATATTTATTACACAAGTCTACAGTTAATTCTACTATTTAATACCACACTGACACTGAATATAACAATAATAATACGGATATACAATTAACCCCACAATAACCTAGTTACACGTCCCGCCTACTTACCTAAAAACATACATACATTAATTACAGCCCACCCGCCTATCACTATACTATCCCTATGGAGGAAAAGAGGTTACAAGCAGTGATACTTAGCCACTTGAAGATGCCTTGGCTGCAGATGTGCTGCTGAATAAGGAGAGGCAGAAAAGGGGACTCAAAGGGTTAAGGCTGGGGCTGAGAGGTAGGGAGATGAAGGGGAGTAGAAGCAGAGCAGCAGAGTGTAATGCTGTGAGAGGTCAGTTGCAAGCTGCTGCACACAGACACAGATGCTGCTGGCAGGTCTGCAGAGGAGAGGGCAGAGGGACAGTGGCTGGGAGGACACAGAGGGGCAGACAGGACACGTGGGGCAGGAGAGGGGACACAGAGGGGAGCAAGCACAGAGGGCAGGTGTCAGCTAAAGAAGAAGAGTGGGAGCACTGCTGCTGCTGGGTATTTAAATCCAGCGGGGCGCGCTCCCGTTAGGCCACACCCCCCGCTCCCGTTTGGCCACACCCCCATCTGCCTCCTGAAGGTGTGCATGCAGGGTGCGAGAGCCTAGCAAATCTCTGGGCACACGCATCCCTGCCGGTATCTGCGCGCGACCTGTCGGCAGGGCACTTTGAAGTGCAGAGCATCCACACTGATATGATTATATCAGTGCTGCTGCTCAGACCCCTGCAGGCAGTGTCTGCTCCAGGACAAAGGATCTCATTCATCCTTTTTGTCCTAGCAGTGTGGTGACTATCTACTGACATGGTAATTGACCATGTCAGCACATAGCCACAGACAATAAGATGGACAGATGTCCACCTCTTTTGATATGCCCAGACTTTCTTGTCCTGGGCATATTATATCAGGGGCATATGCATGGGGACATTATTATAAGGGGGACGCTCATATGAGGGAAACATGGGGCGACGTGAGGGCATTATATGTAAGTATAACCTGGGACACTTCCTTTTACAATCCCCCTGTTGTCGAGAACACGACAATGAAATTTGAGGGAAGTGTTGTACTGGGATTTATTTGCCTACTCAAACTCAAAATAACTGGTAACAGTTCAGGATGGAATAAAGTCTAATTCTGCACTTTGGTATTTAGACATCACCCACGTGGCCATCAGTTCTTCCCTGCCGTTCACCGTAATCTAACGTCTCCATCCATAGAAAACACCTGGCTTCTTTCTTGGTCTTTAATCAAAGTTTTTTTGTCATCAAAGTCTTTTTTTTTTTTTTTCCGTCTCAGTCTTTCCTTGGTTCTGGCAATCTTCAGGTAATCGCTTATCCCAGAGCCATCATTTTACTGGTCAGACTCTGGACTGGCTTTCACCCTCACAGTCCATAGGTCGGCCAACATCATCTCGTGTACACCCCTCACCTTGCCAGACTTTCCGTTACTCTCCGACAGCTTGTTTCCGCTGGGTTTTGAGTATGTCTGGCTTGATGAGACTGCTGGGTGTCACAGTCTGTAGTTGGGCCTCACAGCATTCTTTCAGCGGAGGCACGACTCCCTTCAGGGACGACTTTGCCTTTGCTCAGGGACGACTTTGCCTTTGCTCCGGAACGACTTTGCTTTTGCTCTTCCCCTGTAGTGTTGATTAAAGAAGATCGTTGAGGCGGTTCCTCCATGAACAGATACGCAGATCTTTACTAGTCAGGACAGAATTTCTCGAGTAGGGAGTGATGTCACAATACCTAAGTAGACTGCGGGAAGAAACACCGTCTGATTCTAACAGACATTCAATCCATCCCTTACGAACTTCACAATAGCAAGGGTTGAAGTGGCAAATACCTTAAAGTGAGGGGACCTGTCCCTAGAGAACCTTACTCTTTGGGCATATTATATCAGGGGCATATGCATGGGGACATTATTATAAGGGGGACGTTCATATGAGGGAAACATGGGGCGACGTGAGGGCATTATATGTAAGTATAACCTGGGACACTTCCTTTTACAGTGAGGCTGTACGGGACAGCCTCGGCCTGCAGCAGGCCACCCGTCAGGGTGCTGGAGTCGGTGCTGCTCGCCATCTCCGGGTGTGGTCTGCCGAGACTGATCCAAGCCACACCCTGCCCCCCGGTTTTCTTCTCCTTCTGCAGCAGTAATGACACAGAGTCCTCTAATGCAGTCCAGAGTATTTACTCACAGTTCTTTATCCACGTTACTCCAGCTGGTCATAACGTCCCACGTCGCACTGTGCTCACCAGGTGAGGGGCTCGGCCTACTCCCAGATAAATTTGGATAAATTTGGAGCGTTTCGCAGGACCCCCTTTGTGTGTCCTTTCTCTGGCCTGTCATACCCCGCCAGTGACCTCGCTTCTGTCCGGCTGCCTCGGGCCTTCTCCGGTAAACGTTGGTGCCGTTTCCCTGACCCTATGTGGTGCCTTCCTAGCGGGTGTAGCGAGGGGCTGCGCCACATAAAATGTCACAGCCTCCGGTTTCTAGCTGAGGGTAGTTCCCCGCCTCCACTAGTTTCGGGGATCGGTCTCCCCCTTTGGCCTGACCCCCCTACGCAGGTAGATTCGGGCGTGCGGTGGCGACTTGCCGGTCCACACCCCTGGGGTCCCTTCGTTCCCTTGTTCCTGGAGCCTCCTCCACTCCTCTTCCTTCCTTCCTTCCTTCCTCCAGGCTCCCGCCGCTCTCTCCGGCCTGCCTGCGGAGCAGAGCCTATGCAGAGCCTCTGCTCCCAGCCTCCTGCTCTCTCTTCTTCTCTCTGACTTAACTGAACCCAGAACTAAGATGGTGCCCACCTTTTATACCTCCTACTCAATGCACCCAGGAACTGCCCTCTCCCTCCTATGCACTACAGGGTCCCCCCTTCCTCAGTGTTCCCTCCCCCCACTCCAGACAGGGACAGGGACTGTCGTGCTCTACTTGGAGCATATCGGTGGCCCTGCCCCCCGGAAATGTGGTGTAATGCATGCAGGTGTCAGGGTCCTGATCCACACTCCATCCTTACCTGGAAGTGAGATATCGCACATCTGGTTGAGATGCAATACCTCTGTAGCGGCCGAACCCTCGGGGCGCTACAGATGCGAGATTCCTGGGGCCTGTGGTGGGGCTGGAGCCTGGCTGGGGCCTGTGGTGGGGCTGGAGCCTGGCTGGGGTCTGTGGTCCGGATGGAGCCAGGGCGGAGTCCCGGGCCTGTGAGCGGCGTGCGCTGCTGTCCGGTGGCTGCGGCTGTGCAGCGGTGCGGCAGAGCAGTGGTGGGTGCTGCTTTCCAGTGGCCACGGCCATCTTCATGAAGCTGTGATCCACAGAAAAATGGCCGCCCGAGCTCCCCGGCTCGGGCAGCCATTTTCCTGTAGATCACTGTGCACCCACCGCCGCTCTGCCTCGCCGCCGCGCTGCCATCCACTCTGCCTCGCCGCAGCACAGCCGCTCTGCCTCACCGCCGCACTCACCGTCGCTCTGCTGCATTGGCCCTGCCACCGCACCCACCAGCGCAAGTATCTGGTAAGGTTCGGACCATTTTCCCCCATTTTCCTCCAAAATTTTGGGGGAAAAAAGTGCATCTTGTGGTCCAAAAAATACGGTAATTTAACACAAAAAGAAGTACGCCTGCATCTGAGCAAATTAAACATTGAAAAATCTCCTGGACCAGACGGTATTCATCCACGGATACTGAGGGAATTGAGCTCAGTAATTGACAATCCGCTGTATCTCATATTGTTAGACTCTCTTGTATTTAAGAAAGGTAAGAAGGTGGATCCATGTAACTACCGTCCGGTAAGTCTGACATCAGTAGTGTGCAAAGTTTTTAAGGGCATCATAACAAATGACCTGCAGAGTTATATCACAGAGAATAATATAATAAATGATAATCAGCACAGATTCATGAAAAATAGGCCATGTCTAACCAACATGTTGGGGTTCTATGAGGAGGTAAGTGCAAATCTGGAT
This sequence comes from Phyllobates terribilis, assembly GCF_046119375.1. Taxonomy (NCBI): domain Eukaryota; kingdom Metazoa; phylum Chordata; class Amphibia; order Anura; family Dendrobatidae; genus Phyllobates; species Phyllobates terribilis. The sequence continues at coordinate 231,833,034 of NW_027362765.1, forward strand.
GATGGTAATGCGGCTGATATGATTTATGTGGACTTTGCAAAGGCATTTGATACTGTACCACATAACAGCCTTAAACTGAAGTTACAGAAGCAAGGACTTGGGGAAACTATATGTAAATGGGTAAGGAATTGGCTAAATGATAAGAAACAAAAGGTGGTCATAAATGGTACATTATCTAAATGGGACGTAGTCAGCAGTGGGGGGTGCCACAGGGATCTGTGCTAGGACCGATTCTGTTTAAGCTCTTTATTAATGACATTGGGGATGGGATTGTGTGTAAAGTGTCAGTTTTTGCTGATGACACCAAACTATGTAGGATATTAAAATCTGATCTTGACATTACGATATTGCAGAACGATCTGGATAAGATGACTGAATGGGCAAACACTTGGCAGATGAGGTTTAATGTAGATAAATGTAGAGTAATGCACCTAGGACGGAGTAATCCTATTGTTATATATACATTAAATGGGAGTATACTCAGGACTTCAGAACAGGAGAATGATTTGGGTATTCTGGTTACAAGTAAGCTGAGCAGCAGTACTCAATGTCAAGCAGCAGCCTCAAAAGCAAACAAGATTTTAGGGTGTATAAAAAGAGAAATAAAATCCCGCGATCCCAACACATTGTTACCCCTTTATAAATCACTGGTGAGGCCACATCTGGAATATGGGATCCAGTTTTTGGCTCCACATTTTAAAAAGGATATTCAGACGTTACAATCAGTTCAAAGGCCGGCAACTAGATTATTACAAGGAATGGAAAGCCTCTGATATGATGAGAGGTTGAAAAAGTTGAGCTCTTTAGCTTAGAAAAACGATGCCTCAGAGGGGATTTACATGAATAAATATATAGGATAGAGGATGCATATACTGTACACATAATTTATTTATGAGGGAGCTACAGTCCAAATCTTGTACTGGGGCCCATAAGACTCTAGTTACGCAACTGTTTATATCCTAATGCCTATATTTAATCCACTTCTGTTTGTTCACAGCGATGAAGTGTTTAGGAACTTTGAGATAGAAATTGAAAGTGCACGCGACCAATACCTTCAGCTTCTGAATAAAAAGGTATTTAAACTGCTTGTGAGCTGTTAATAGTAAAACACTGCATCTAAGGCCTCATTTACATATCTGTGTTACACTTACAGTATAGACCAAAAGTTTGGACACACCTTCTCATTTAAAGATTTTTCTGTATTTTCATGACTATGAAAATTGTACATTCACACTGAAGGCATCAAAACTATGAATTAACACATGTGGAATTATATACTTAACAAAAAAGTGTGAAACAACTGAAAATATGTCTTATATTCTAGGTTCTTCAAAGTAGCCACCTTTTGCTTTGATGACTGCTTTGCACACTCTTGGCATTCTCTTGATGAGCTTCAAGAGGTAGTCACCGGAAATGGTTTTCACTTCACAGGTGTGCCCTGTCAGGTTTAATAAGTGGGATTTCTTGCCTTATAAATGGGGTTGGGACCATCAGTTGTGTTGTGCAGAAGTCTGGTGGATACACAGCTGATAGTCCTACTGAATAGATTGTTAGAATTTGTATTATGGCAAGAAAAAAGCAGCTAAGTAAAGAAAAACGAGTGGCCATCATTACTTTAAGAAATGAAGGTCAGTCAGTGCAAAAAATTGGGCAAACTTTGAAAGTGTCCCCAAGTGCAGTTGCAAAAACCATCAAGCGCTACAAAGAAACTGTCTCACGTGAGGACCGCCCCAGGAAAGGAAGACCAAGAGTCACCTCTGCTTCTGAGGATAAGTTTATCCGAGTCACCAGCCTCAGAAATCTCAGGTTAACAGCAGCTCAGATTAGAGACCAGGTCAATGCCACACAGAGTTCTAGCAGAAGACACATCTCTACAACAACTGTTAAGAGGAGACTTTGTGCAGCAGGCCTTCATGGTAAAATAGCTGCTAGGAAACCACTGCTAAGGACACGCAACAAGCAGAAGAGACTTGTTTGGGCTAAAGAACACAAGGAATGGACATTAGACCAGTGGAAATCTGTGTTTTGGTCCGATGAGTCCAAATTTGAGATCTTTGGTTCCAACCACCGTGTCTTTGTGCGACGCAGAAAAGGTGAACGGATGGACTCTGCATGCCTGGTTCCCACCGTGAAGCATGGAGGAGGAGGTGTGATGGTGTGGGGGGCTTTGCTGGTGACACTGTTGGGGATTTATTCAAAATTGAAGGCATACTGAACCAGCATGGCTACCACATCATCTTGCAGCGGCATGCTACTCCATCCGGTTTGCGTTTAGTTGGACCATCATTTATTTTTCAACAGGACAATAACCCCAAAAATACCTCCAGGCTGTGTAAGGGCTATTTGACCAAGAAGGAGAGTGATGGGGTGCTACGCCAGATGACCTGGCCTCCACAGTCACCAGACCTGAACCCAATCGAGATGGTTTGGGGTGAGCTGGACCGCAGAGTGAAGGCAAAAGGGCCAACAAGTGCTAAGCATCTCTGGGAACTCCTTCAAGATTGTTGGAAGACCATTTCCGGTGACTACCTCTTGAAGCTCATCAAGAGAATGCCAAGAGTGTGCAAAGTAGTCATCAAAGCAAAAGGTGGCTACTTTGAAGAACCTAGAATATAAGACATATTTCCAGTTGTTTCACACTTTTTTGTTAAGTATATAATTCCACATGTGTTAATTCATAGTTTTGATGCCTTCAGTGTGAATGTACAATTTTCATAGTCATGAAAATACAGAAAAATCTGTAAATGAGAAGGTGTGTCCAAACTTTTGGTCTGTACTGTAGGTGTTATATCCATTTTTGTCATGGGTACAACACGTGCCCATTATAATCTATGGAGGTGTCCATGTTTTTTCAAGAACCATGTGTCTGTGCAAAACTCATGGAGACATGTCCGATTTTCTCTGGTATTACAGATGAAAAGGGCCAATATAAGTCTATGGGCACACGTACAGCACACATGCGTATTTAACATTGCAAAGGATTGAGAAGATTTGAAATGTATTTATCCATCTGTGAAAACACTGATGACACACTGACCAAACACTGTTGAATGTAGCACACAATGTAGCACACAATAAAAGAAAAAAGAATAGATCTACCTGTGGCAAAACATTTTTGTCTCCCTGAGCACAACACCAAGGACATAAAATTACTGGTATTAAAAGGTAATTTAAAATCTCAGAGAAACAGAAGAGTCTGGGAATATAAACTTATTACATCCTTCAACACACTCAATGCTGGAATGAATGTGTCACATGGATTTATGTCATTCTGCATCAACTAAGGAATGTGCAGTTCAAACCTGTGGGGTCATCACAAAACTCGACCAGACTTCAATCACCGAACAGTAAAACTTTCACAGTCCTTATCTATGAACTGCTCTAATATTTACGGCCACAGCTGTTTATCCCCTCTCCTATACTCAAAGTTCTGCTTCACTTCACTTGTCTTATCTATTGCATTATTTCTCTGTCCTATTGTGTATAAATATGTGACTCTTTAGATTTCATGTTATACTATGATACTATGACTGATGAAGAGGCCTGAGTAGTCTCGAAAGCTTGCAATTTGTTAACATCTTTTCAGTTAGCGATTAAAAAGTATCAACCATTGAGGACTCTCAAATCTAAATATTTTTCTATCTACTGGCTAACATGGTACAAAAATATATATTTTCCCTGGAATAATACTCAAAATCAAAGTGGAAAATCAAATTACAGGCTGATCCAACTTCAGTGGAAATGCCTCAAGACAAGGAAATGATGCTCAGTAGTGTGTGTAGCCTCCATGTATGACGTATGACCTCTCTACAATGCCTGGGCATGCTCCTAATGAGGCAGCGGATGTTCTCCTTCCAGACTTGGATGAAAGCATCTATCAACTCCTGGACAGTCTGTGGTGGATGGAACAAGACCTGATGTCCCAGATGTTTTCGATTGGATTCAGGTGTGAGGAACAGGCAGGCCAGTCGAGAGCATAAATGCCTTCATCATGCAGGAATGTCTGATACACTTCAGCCACACGAGGCCTAGCATTGTCATGCATCAGAAGGATCCTACTGCACCTGCATACGTTCTCACAATGGGTCTGGGGATCTCATCCCGGTACTTAATGGCAGTCAGGGTACCTCTGGCTAGCACATGGAGGGCCTCCAGAGAAACGCCTCCCCACACCTTTACTGACCCACTGCCAAACCGGTCATGCTGGGGGATGTTGCAGGCAGCAGAACATTCTCCACTTCGTTTCCAGACTCTGTCACGTCTGTCACATGTGCTCAGTGTGAACTTGCTCTCAACCGTGAAGAGCAGAGGGCGCCAATATTGAATCTGCCAATCTTGGTGTTCTCTGGCAAATGCCAATCGCCCTGCACGGTGTTGCGCTGTAAGCACAACACTCACTTGTGGATGTCAAGCCCTCATATCACCCTCATGGGGTCTGTTTCTGATAGTTTGAGCAGACACATGGATGTTAGTGCACTGCTGAAGGTCATTTTGCAGGGCTCTGGCAGTGCTCCTCCTGCTCTTCCTTACACAAAGGAGGAGGGAGCGGTCCTGCTGCTGGATTGGGTCCTACTACGGTTCCCTCCACGTCTCCTGGTGTCCTGTCCTGTCTCCTGGTATCTGCTCCATGCTCTTGACACTGTGCTGACAGACACAGCTACCCCTCTTGCCACAGCTCTCATTGATGTGCCATCCTGGATGAGCCGCACTACCTGAGCAACTTCTGTGGGTTGTACTGTAAACACTGCCTCATGCTACTGTAATTCTAGGAGTGAGAGCAATAACAAGATGCAAAAGTGACCAAAACAACATCCAAAAAGGAAGAGAACTGAAAAATTGTCTGTGGTCATCACCTGCAGAACCACTCCTTTGTAGGGGGTATCTTGCTAATTGCCTATCATTTCCACCAGTTGTCTGTTCTATTTGCACAACAGCAGGAGAAGTTGATTCACAATCAGTGTTGCTTCATAACTGGACAGGTTAATTTCACAGAAGTGTGATTGACTTGGAGTTACATTGTGTTGTTTAAGTATTCCCTTTTTTTGAGCATTATATACCCCATTGTTGCTGGGAAAGCATGCAGAAAATTACTACTAATTGTCGTCAATCCTTTCCTGCAGAAGTACCGCATCCTGGTGTTTAGTGGAGACACAGACATGGCGTGCAACTTTCTGGGTATTGAGTGGTTTGTGCATGACCTTGACCTAGAGGTAAGAAGACTAATGTAATAAATCTCTGAGATCTATTTCTGCCACTCAGTAAATTTTTGATATGTACTCATTACACACTATGTCCTCTTTTTATCTAAGGTAGAGAAATCATACCATCCTTGGATGTACAAAGAAGGAAAGCAGTCACAGATTGCTGGTTACGCAAAACAATATGCCAACCTTACCCTTCTAACTGTAAAGGTATAGACGTGTCTTTTTTTCCATCTGGTCTTTACAACAGGACTGCATGCAGTTTTCTGTTTCTTAATTTTTCGTTGCTATATTTTCTCAACGTATATTCTTTACTTACTCTGAATTATCATCATTGCCAACTTCTCGCCCTGTTAATTTAAAAAAAAGTGAAATAAAAAAAAGTGGCTGGAATGTAGGTATAGAAATGCTGCAACGTTAATCAAAGACATTTCGAACACTTACAAGATTAAATAGCATTAAACAAATGTAAATGCAATAAACAATGTAAGAAAATGCAACTAAACTTCTTTTTGGTTATGTGTCAGCTCGTATGTTTGTCCACTGGATAAGTGGCTAATGCATAATTATTCCCTATTGTTCTAAGTGTTAGGGCAGGTACATACGACCACTTTTCTTTCTACACCAGTAAATCGGTCTGATTGTGTTAATCAGACTCTGATCAGCGTGGGACCCAATTTTCTCAGAGGTGGAAGAAAGAAAGTTTTTTCCACAATCCTCCATTATGCCAGTCTGTGAAAATTGGACCTCACTGAGATGTCATCAGATTTTTTTCAAGGATCCATACACTTGAATGGGCGAATGCCATCCGATTCTCGGAGGTAAATCGTGCATGTTGGGATTTTTCTTCTTCAGACCACTCAGTCCGATAAAATAATCAGACATGTGTCCAGCGCTATTGAATAACATGAGTAAGGCCATGGCCCCACTATCAGTATTTGGTCAGTATTCGGTCAGTATTTTTTCTCAGGAGTGGCAGCCAAAACCAGGTGAGGAACAATCAGAGAAAAGGTATAATAGAAAGAAGTCACCAATTCTGCATTTATCACCCACTCCTGGTTTTGGCTCCCACTCCTGAGAAAAAATACTGACCGAATACTGACCAAATACTGATAGTTGGGGCCGTGGCCTAACAGTGCTATCTGTAAAAACCAGGAAAAGCACTTGTCAAATTAAAACGGTCGTGTGCACGAGCCAAAGCATTCAGAGTTCATACCGGACTTTTATTTGCTAGAAAATAGCTCTAAACATATTTGTCACAATATATTTTTGTTAGACGCCACCTTCCAACTAAGTTCTCTTGCTGCTAGGACCCCTACTGTATTTTGCGGGAAGGCCTGGCAGCAAGTGTTCATCGTGGGGGGAAATGACACATTTCTATTAAAATCAATAAACTGGCAATGCAAACTATGAATGTTTCTCACAGACCTCCTCTACACAATAATACAGTGACAGTGTCTCTTCTCACTGGAAGAAAGCCTCCTCTCCTCTTTTGCATTCAGTTTCTTATGGTACATTCACACTTTGCGTTTTTGACTAGTTTCCTCATGCGTTTTTTCAGTGCATTTTACCAGAGAAAAAATTCTGAATTTTACTGTACCGGCAATGTGAAATCTCATTCACACATTGCTTATTTTATCTTTGCAGACTTGAACCAGTTTCATATTTGCAGCATGTTGATTCATTCAGAGTTTTTGCAGCATTTTTCATCCATACTAGTGAGCGGGAAAATAATCAAAAGACACATAAAAAACAATTTTTTTTCCAGCCAACGGTCCAATATTTGCATCAGATTTTTCTGCTGCAAATACTGAATGTGTGCACACACCCTGATACTTCTGGTGCCCTTGACTTAACACTTATTATTTATTGTCTTGATATACAGTATGTCTGATTTTCCTTTTTTGCTTACTTTCTACAATAACATTAGATAGCACAGTATAATACTCTCCTAAAATCCAATCTTTCTCTGGAGATCCCACATCCTGAATATTAGAAAAAAACAATATTTTAAATGTTTTCCTTTCTTTGATTGACAGGGAGCCGGTCACATGGTGCCGACGGACAAACCTTTGGAGGCTTTTCAAATGTTCAGACGATTCATTGACAATGAGCCATTCTAGACCTCCAGTTCCAGATCATGGCCTCACTGGATCACTCCAGATTGCTTCTATGTTACTGTTCCCATAGATTGCACAGTTTGCTTAAATGTTATGGGTGGCTTTTCAGTATTATTAAATTGTCAGTCGCCTAGCAACAATAAATTTCTCTTTATGCAAAAAGAAGTTTTTTATTCTAACGCAAGGTAAAGATTTCTCATAACTATTGTAGGTGATACCATGATTGGTGCAGAAGATGTAACTAGGGGCTTATACCCATATGTGAGAAAAAAAAACGTTCCGATATCGGGACCAAAAAAACGGACAAGTGTCATGCGAGTTTCATGCAAGTACCATGCAACTTTCTCACCTAGCATCCGATTTACATTCGATTGTCATGCATATGCGATCCGATTGTAATGCGATTTTAACATATGCTTTTACATAGGGGAATTGTCTAGATCATTTACACATAGTTTTCAAAGGAAATATTCTTCACTACATATGTACACTGTGTTCCAAATTATTATGCAAATAATATTTTCTCAGATTTTCCCAAATTACCTATATGAATTGCAGACATTGTAATTTTCCAGTCAAATAACTATTAGAGTACAATTGAAAGGTTTTTGTACAAACTGCCTATGATAACAGTATATTTTTAAAAAAATAAAACACTCAAACTGCACTCAAAATGCATGTTCCAAATTATTATGCACAGCAGAGTTTTCAACCTTTTCATTTTAATAAAGAACAAAAAAATGGTCATTTTTGAAATTATATGCATTAGCAGGTTATTACACACTGAAATCAAACAGTTTTCAACTCAAAACTTTATTCTAGGTGATGTTACATTTGCATATAGAACCGCTGGGTCCCGGCAGTCAAACGTCGAGCAAATGGGAAGTTATTCCCCAATCCACAGATAGGGAATAACATCTAAACTTGGAAATACTCACCAGATTGCAGTCTGGCTACACCCGACAACAAGAATCATCATGCAGTAAGTATTGTGGTCTTGTCGGGTTACCAAGCAAGCCATAAATATTTTGTGTATGTATTCCTCATCTTACAGGACAACCATTTTTACTGTGTTGTGGGCTAAAGATATACATAGCAAATTGTTAAATTGGACACAGGATTGTAAATGTATTCCTTTTGAAATTCAGTATATTACTATGTAGGACTACCAAAATGCTGCCAGTTTTTGGTGTAATTCTAGAGTTGCTGATACGTCAAGCACATACTCTATAATTAGAAAAATACCAAAAAAACACAAATTAGGTCTTGGATTCAGAAAGATGTCGATAGTCTTAAAGTAAAGATGGGAATTTAATTTTCTTTGAAAGGGTTGTCTGAACATGATTAATAAAATAGCATAATGCTTGTAAAAACATGCAATTCTACATTTTACTTCTTATTAAAAATCCCTTCCATCCCCAATTAGCGCAATTAGCCCATATACTGTTCTTGCACAGTGGCCTTCCTCTGTTTGTGTACACCACTATTTGTGACATCTGTGCCCCCATTATATTATATAATGTCCCCAGATTCTTGTCATGTCACTGCATTGTTACTCTTTTGTTCCTAAAAATCAAAATTTTAATTTGTATTATTTGTTAGTATTTTGTAAATCCAGCTTTAGCTTTCAACACTGCCTAAATCCTTCTGGGCATCTTCTCGATCAGATTTAAGCATGTCTCAACCTAAATCTGATCCTAGGTCTCTTCTACAAGTTCCCAAAGTTGGTGCATACTGGTCGATTCACTTGAGTATGTATACAGCTTTTTATTAAACTCTACCCACAAGTGTTTGATTGGTTTGAGGTCTGGGGACTGTGGGGGCCAATGCAGCACCTCTACTTCATTGTCATTGAACCATTTCTTCGCCAATCTCGATGTATGCTTTTTGTCCTGCTGGAAAACTATGTCATCCTTTTCATACCCATAGTACTCAAGTGTACGAAGTAACTCGTCTTGTAGGATACTCACATATAGCTCAGCATTGAGGCCACCATCAATCTTGGTAAAGTATCCAACACCTTTGACTGTGAAACAACCCCAGATCATCAGGCTTCCTCCACCAAACTTGACAGTTCCTTCAATTTCTTGATCTGTTAGCCCCTTTGTCCCTTCTTTCTCCCAGAGCCATTTGCACCCATCAGAGCCTAGTCTATAAAAAGGGCCGGAGCCATACTTGTAGGAAAAGGCCCGCATGACTGTGATTGGGCCAGGAGAGTATAGGGTTAGGGCATTGGATGAAAAAAAGGGGGGTGGAGTAATGAAAGGGGTTATAAAGGGAAAAAGTGCGGGAAAAGGGGCCATTATAGGGGTATCCTATTGTGAACAGTATATCCCCCATCAACCCCCATTAACTGCTAGAGACGGGATGGCTAACCTGGAAGCCGTCCTGGGCCAGCTGAGAGCAGCTGCAGGCATTAGAAGTGAGACATGGCTGGAGGAGCAGTTGTTCGGACTGCTGGGAGCAGTAGTGCTACAGCCAGTGCAGGAGATTGCTGGTCGGCGGTCTAGAAGGACGAGGCCGCCCGAGAGATTGAGCCCCGAAACGACTCCACGCTCCAGGCGTAGGCTCCGAAGCCCCTCTTGGGAAGCTCCGGGAAGCGGGGGCACGAACTTCCCATCCGGACGTCCCCCGCATCCTGGGAGGAATCCGATCAGCCAGCCTGGGGCCGCAGAAGGAAGCAGGCCACGGCGGGAGCGGGCTGCAAGGCCTGCTTCTCCTAGAAGACCGGAAGTCAGCGGTGCAGCAGCGGGTACTGCAGGCAAGAAGACGGCTGAAGAAACAGGTAGCCAAGAGGAACATCTAGTGGAAGCCGCGGATATTGCAGGCAGAATGACGACTGGTGACACAGCTTGACAACAGGCAGTGAGCAGGAGAACGGTGGGTCCTGGTCCTGATGTTTCAGGGGCAGGGCCTGCTCATCACAAGAGGAATCGGGGACAGAGGAGGAGGGATGGAATAAGTGGAGGAAACAAACGGGCCACAGGGAGAAGTCGGCAGCAATGGCACGGGGGCAGGAGTGGGCAGCAAACGGCTGGCCTGAAGGAAGAAGAAAATTCAGGCGGACTACAAATACCCCCGGCCTCATCGGAGGTGAGGGGTGAGGATCAAAGGGTCGACAGGAATGGGCAAGACTCAGCGGGACAAGGAGCACCCAGGGGAGATCGGCTGGATGCGGGATCTACGGCTGGCAGGGTCTCAACAACTGTGCAGCCTGGTGAGTATGGATCCATGTTTTGTCCATTTCCAAATAATAGACTATTAACTGAGAGCGGGGGGGTGGGGGGCAGTCATAGATCCAGATGGCAGCTCCTAGTGAATGTGGGAATGATGTGGAAGGTATGATGTGTGGGAGTTATTAAGCAGCGTGAGGGAGATCTCAGTGCGTGTGGAGCGGGGATCGGGTCTGGGGGTCATAGCATCCCCAACTTCAACTGCGACCTGGGTAGCAAATCAAGTTAACCCGGCGGGGTTGGTGAATATAGGTGGTAGTGTTTGCCCGGGAACGGAATCAGTTTTGGGAGGGGTGTCAGTGTCAGTCCAAACTGAAAAAGAAAAAAAATGATGCTATAAAATTGGCCGACAGAGCAAAAGGAGAGGTGTATGTGTGTTTTGAAGGGGGGCACATTTAAAAAGGAAATAAAAGAAAATTTGGAAGGATGAATACGTAAAAATATTTTCTTTGCTGCCACTTGAAAAATTTAAATTAGTAAAAGGAAAGAAGGACGATAGCAAAAAAGAGGAGGAGGAAAAGCGAAGATGGCGTCTGATACCACAGACTTTTATAAATTGGCTTCAAGCCTTCGCTATCTTAAGCAAGTGTGGTAGGTGAAAAAGCACCGGAAAATTGTTCCCCTCTTTTTTTCTATATGGACTCTATAGGGGAAGCGCGTAGGACATACATGGGACAAGCTTGGCTTTGTTATGACGAGCAATTTTGTCAAAGGAAGGCGGGGCATCCCAGCATCAGATGGAATCAAAATGATATCGGACTGTGGCTAAAAGTGATGGCGCCATACCAGTATGGGCAGTCCTTTCTCAGGGGCACAGGTGGGGGGAATCAATTCGGAACGGGGGGTGGTCGGTAGTCAAGGAGAAAAAGAGAAACCAGGAGCATGCTGGCAGTTCAATGAGGGGCAATGTAGATATAGGGCAAGTTGTAAATTTAGCCATATCTGCTCATCACATGGAGCAGCGAGGTGTTTCAATAAAGGAAAGGGAAGGGGTGGCTACAATAGTAGAAAAGGGGGAGACACCGGTGAGTATTCCCGCGATGGTCCCCTTTCTAAATAGATTCCCAGATACGGTGAGGGCAGAGTGTATTGTCCAAGCTTTTAAAGAAGGTTTTAAAATTCCAGCTCTGCAGCATCAGGTTCCGTTTTCAAAAAAAGAATTGAAGGTCGGCTTTATTATGGGGTTGTGGCTGAAAAACGTCAAAAAGAGGCACAGTTAGGATGTATGGCGGGTCCCTTTCAATCTCCTCCAATAGCGGGTTTAATTGTGTCACCGTTGGGAGACGTACCCAAAAAAGAGCCGAATAAATTTAGTCTCATTCATCACCTTTCGTATCCGAAGGGTCTGTCGGTGAATGACGGAATTGACCCTGAATTATGTACGGTAGTTTACACGTCATTTGACGAGGCGGTTATATGGGTGCGGAAATATGGGCCGGGGACGCTATTGGCTAAGACGGACAGTGAATCGTCTTTTCGGTTATTACCGGTTCACCCAGAGAGTATACGTTTATTGGGTTGTTTTTGGGAAGGAGGTTTCTACCTGGATAGGTGCTTGCCGATGGGTTGCGCAATTTCTTGTTTATTGTTTAAAGCATTTAGATCATTTTTAGAATGGGTAGATAAACATGTTTCTAGTATCCGGTCAGTCATTCATTATCTGAAAGACTTTTTATTCATAGGGCCACCTGAGTCGACAATGTGTAAGAATTTGTTAGTAACCATGTTTTGGGTTGCAAAACGTTTTGGAGTACCTTTAGGTGGGGATAAAACAGAACGGACGAATACGTGTGTTTTTTGGGCATCTAAATAGACTCAGTGGCCATGGAGTGTAGCCTTCCGGAATATAAGGTGTTGTTGTTACAACAGGAGGTAAAAATGGCCCAGCATTTGCATAAATTGACATTGAAGGAATTGCAATCATTGTTGGGAAAGTTGAATTTCGCATATAGGATTATGCCTATGGGCAGGATTTTTAGTAGGAGGTTGGCGGCTGCAACAGCGGAAGTAAGAGCCCCGAACCATTATGTGCGATTAAAAAAGGACCATAGGGAGGACTTGGCGGTTTGGAGCAGGTTTTTGGATAATTATGTGGCGCCCCTGAGGGTTCGGTCGCCACAGAGGTATTGCATCTCACCCAGAGGTGTGGTATCTCAATCTCAGGTAAGGAAGGAGTATGGCTCAGGACCCTAACACTACATCCACTACACCACATTTCCGGGGGACAGGGCGATAATGCTCCTACGGGAGAGCACAAGTGTCCCTGATCCCTGGCTGGAGTGGGGAGGAACCACTTAGAGAGGGGGAACTATGTAGTGGATGGGTGGAGGACGTAGATCCTGGGAGCACTGTAGTAGGAGCATATAAAAGAGAGTAGCCATCTTAGATCAGGGTTCAGTCAGAGGAGGAGAATGTAGGAGCAGGGGCTCTGTAGGAGCTCTGCTCCAGAGGTGGGCCTAGTCAGGAGGCCTGAGCCTGAAGGAGAAAGGAGAGGAAAGGGGAGCAGGAGAGGCTCCAGGACGAGGAAAGAAGGGACCCTAGGGGTACGAGCCGTGCAGCAAGCCACCCGTACGCCTGCCGCTGCCAGCAGGTAGGGGGGTTAGGCCAAAGAAGGGGAACCGGGTCCCCCAGCCAGCAGAGACTACAAGACTCAACTGGGAACCGGAGGCTGCAGCACTTCAAGTACAGCCGGCCGCCCACACCAACCACTAGGAAAGTAGCCACATAGGGCCAGGGGACGGAACACACGTCGCCCGCCAAGGCCCGAGGACACTGGACAGAGGTGCCGCTAGGTGTGAGGTACAAGGAGAGAGGCCAGAGAAGACACACAGAAGGGGGTCCTGCTAAATGCTCCAGAGATACCTGAGGGTCGACCGAGCCCCTTACTGCATGAGCACAGGACACCGTGGGCTCTTACATTGGCCCTGTAACTGGAACTGCTTAAACCGTGAGTAAAGGATCTGGGACTGCATCATCTGGACTCTGTGATTATTCTTGCACCGCGACACCTTGCACCATCACCACCATCATCCATACACGCTGCCCTGAAGCTCCACTCTTCCTGTGGGGAGTCACATCACCTTGCTGCACACACCATCGGCTTCAGTGGCCTGCTCCGCAGCGGCGGTTCCCAATAACCGCATCCCACAGGTGGCGTAGTTGGACTATATAACTGATATACATAAACTACCCCTGGTTTGACCGCCCTGGGTCACGGACCGGGTCACCGCCACGGTGACTACAACCCCCAGCATCTACAGGCCCGGCTCCGGGTATCCCCACGGCCCAGGGGGCGCGTCAACTTCATGGTCGGTCCATCATTCAAAACGAGGTGCAGGATGATGTTCATCTGGAGATTTACAAGGATGCTACGGGTAGTGCTGGCTTTGGAGCTTATTGTAATGGGCAATAGTGTGCAGGTGAGGGGCCGGAGGAATGGGGAAGACAAGGTTTTTTAAAGAATTTCGTTTTGTTGGAGTTATTTCCAATTGTGGTAGCAGTATCCATTTGTGGAGAAGTATTCAAGAATAATAGAATCAGGTTTTATTGTGACAATATGGGGGTGGTAGCCATTATTAACAGTCTTACAGCTTCATCCCCGCCTGTAATAAGATTGCTTAGGGAATTAGTTTTACGGTGCCTGGAATTAAATGCGAGTATTGTGGCGGTTCATGTTCCAGAAATTGAGAATTCTATTGCTGATTCTTTATTTTAAGTGGGATCGTTTTCGGAGCTTGGTCACGGAAGCACAGGAGTCTGGTTTGGAATGTCCAGGGCACCTGTGGAGACTGGTTACCTCGGAGCCAGACGACTGATTTGCGGTTTAGTGGCTGACCGTACATGGGAGTCGTACGAATTGGTGCAGCTGGTTAATGTATTGGAGCGATGCTACTTCAGATATGGACAGAATGTTTGCTGTGTTGTTTTTTGTCGGTCGAGCTGCGGAGCTGGTCAGTGTCAAAAGTTAATAGCTTTATAACAGCATTGGCATTTGGTTTTAAGCTTCGGGGTCAAAAAGATGTGACAAAAGAGTTTATGGTTAGTCAAGCTTTAAAAGGTTATAGAAAGGGACATTTAATGAAGGATAAAAGGAGTCCGGTATCATTTGAAATTTTGGAAAGACTTGGGGGCCAATTGGTTTTAGTCTGTGTTTTGGCCTTTGAAAGAGATTTCATAGAATCATAGAATCATAGAATGGTAGAGTTGGAAGGGACCTCCTGGGTCATCTGGTCCAACCCCCTGCTCAAAGCAGGATTCACTAGATCATCTCAGACAGATGTCTGTCCAGCCTCTGTTTGAAGACGTCCATTGAAGGGGAACTCACCACCTCTCGTGGCAGCCTGTTCCACTCATTAATCACCCTAACTGTCAAAAAGTTTTTTCTAATATCTAATCTGTGTCTCCTCCCATTTAGTTTCATCCCATTGCTTCTAGTCTTTCCTTGTGCAAATGAGAATAAAGATGATCCTTCTACAATGTGACAGCCCTTGACATATTTGTAGACAGCTATTAAGTCTCCTCTCAGTCTTCTTTTTTGCAAGCTAAACATTCCCAAATCCTGCAACCGTTCCTCATAGGACATGGTTTGCAGACCAGTCACCATTCTGGTCGCTCTTCTCTGAACTTGCTCCAGTTTGTCTATGTCTTTTTTAAAATGTGGTGCCCAAAATTGTACACAGTATTCCAGATGAGGTCTGACCAAAAAGGAGTAAAGACCGATAATGACTTCACGTGATCTAGACTGTATGCTTCTGTTAATACATCCCAGAATTGTATTTGCCTTTTTTGCTGCTGCATCACACTGTTGACTCATGTTCAGTCTATGATCTATTAGTATACCTAAGTCTTTTTCACATGTACTGTTGCTTAGCTCTATTCCTCCCATTCTGTATATGCTTTTTTCATTTTTATTGCCCAGATGTAGTACTTTGCATTTTTCCCTGTTAAAAACCATTCTGTTGGTTGCTGCCCACTGCTCCAGTTTATTTGGGTCTTTTTGAATCCTCTCTCTCTCTTCTCTAGTATTAGCTATCCCTCCTAGCTTTGTGTCATCAGCAAATTTAATCAGTTTACCCTCAATTCCTTCATCTAAATCATTGATAAAGATGTTGAACAATACAGGTCCCAGGACGGAGCCCTGTGGTACCCCACTTGAGACATTCATCCAGCTGGATGTGAAGCCATTTACAACCACCCTTTGAGTCCGATCACTAAGCCAGTTATGAATCCACCTAACAGTTGCCTGGTCCATTGCATACTTGGTCATTTTTTCAATAAGGATGATGTGAGATACTTTGTCAAATGCTTTGCTGAAGTCAAGATATACTATATCTACAGCATTTCCCTGATCCACCCAGTCAGTGATTCTGTCATAGAAGGAAATTAAGTTAGTCTGACATGACTTGTTAGTTACAAACCCATGCTGACTCTGGTTAATCACTTCATTCTTATCCATGTACTTACATACATGTTGTTTAATAATTTGTTCAAAGATCTTTCCTGGTATAGAAGTCAGACTCACCGGCCTATAGTTCCCTGGGTCCACCTTCTTCCCCTTTTTGAAGATAGGAACAACATTTGCTCTTCTCCAGTCTTCTGGGACTTCTCCTGTTCTCCAAGAATTTTCAAAGATTATGGAGAGTGGTTCTAAAATTTCTTCTACAATCTCCTTCAGTACTCTGGGGTGTAATTCATCTGGACCTGGAGACTTGAACTCATTTATGTTAGCTAAATATTCCCTCACAATCTTTCTGTTTACTGATAACTTGGATTCCTCTATTCCTTTAAAAGGACAGTGAAGATCAGTTGATGTTACATTTTCTTTCTGAGAGAAAACAGATGCAAAATAGGAATTAAAAAGTTCGGCCTTCTCAACATCCTCTCTTACCATTTCTCCATTTTCATCCTGTAAAAATCCTATAGCATCTTTGACTTTTCTTTTACTTTTGACATACCCCCAAAATCCTTTTTTATTGCTTTTGACATCTCTTGCAAGCCTTAATTCATTGTCAGCTTTAGCTAACCTGATACGTGCCCTACAGGATCTGCAGACTGCATTATAATCTTCTTTAGATATGCCTCCCTCTTTCCATTTAATAAACATTTCTTTCTTTCTTTTTAGCATGTGTTTAAGTTCTGTGTTCATCCATCCTGGTTTCCTTAAATGCTTCCCATTCTTCCTACTTTTCGGGATTGTTAACGATTGTGCTTTGAGAATCTCATTTTTAAAAATTTCCCATCCTTCCTGGACATTTTTGTCCTTAAGGACATCCAGCCATTGGATCCCTCCTATTCTCTTTCTGAGTCTCTTAAAATCTGCCTTTCTAAAATCTAACCTTGAAGTTTGAGTCTTCACATGTCTTCCTCCTCTAGTTATCCAAAATTCTATAATAGCATGATCGCTGCCTCCTAGGGTCCCAGCCACCTTTACCTCCTCAACCATTTCCTCCCTGTTTATAAGAATTAGATCCAAAGTAGCAGATCCCCTTGTTTTCTCCCCTACCTTTTGGAAGATAAAGTTGTCAGCAAGAGAGGATAAGAATTTGCTTGACCTGTTAGTTTTACTTGAGAGAGATTCCCAACAAATGTCTGGATAGTTGAAATCTCCCATGACCACTATGTCATATTTTTTGGAGAACTTGGTCATTTGATACATAAAGAGTTCATCCATATCTTCAGCTTGCCCAGGTGGCCTGTAGTAAATGCCTACAATGGTGTCCTTTCCGTTGTTCTCTCCTTGTATTCTTACCCAAACAGTTTCCACAGAACTCCCAGTCTCTGAAGCTTCAATCTCTGTGCAGATATACGCTTTTCTAACATACAATACAACACCTCCTCCTCGTTTATCAAGTCTGTTTCTTGCAAATAAGTTATATCCTTTTAGCCTTTTATTCCAATCATGTGTATCGTCCCACCAAGTTTCAGTGATTCCAATGACATCATATTCCTTTTCCTGCATTAGTAGTTCCAATTCTCCTTGTTTGTTGCCCATGCTTTGTGCATTTGTATAAAAACATTTTAGTTTGTGATTGGTTTCTCTTCCTCCCATATTTTTATTATTTAGATTTTTTTGTCTTTGTTCTTCTTTTCCACTTCCAGTAGCAGAGATCTCAATAGTATTTGTCAGCTGTATGGCTTTTTCTGGCCTTTTGCTTCCCTTTCCACATTGTTCTAGTTTAAAGCTCTTCTGATGAGTGTAGCAAGGCGACTTCCAAATACATGTTTTCCAGTCTTCGTAAGGTGCACCCCATCTCTAGCAAGTAGTCCATCGTATAGGTAATTCATTCCGTGATCCAGAAATCCAAATCCTTGTTGACGGCACCATCGACGTAGCCAGTTGTTCACCTGTAGAATCTTATTCCACCTCATTGTTCCATGGCCATCCACTGGGAGGATGGATGAGAAGACCACCTGCGCTCCCAATTCTTTCACTTTCTTGCCTAAGTCTTCAAAGTCACTGCAGATGGTTTCCAGGTCCTTTCTTGCGGTGTCATTTGTCCCCACATGTATTAGCAGGAATGGGTAGTGATCTGTAGGTCTGAAGAGTCTTGATATCCTGTCAGACACATCTTTAATTTTTGCTCCTGGAAGACAGCACATTTCTCTTGAGGTTATGTCTGGTCTGCAGATATCGGCCTCTGTTCCTCTTAACAGGGAATCCCCCATGACCACCACTCTCCGTTTTTTCTTCACAACATTCTTCTTTCTCCATCCAGGAGGATTCTGAGGGCTTACAAGGTTATTCATTGCTGGCAAAGTCTTATCTTGCTGTATTTCTTCATGGTTCTCCTGTGTGAGAGCCTGGTACTGGTTCCTGAGCAGTATGGGTGCTGACTGCCTCTCGATCCTCCTGCTTCTGTGGGTCACATGCTTCCATTCCTCTGTTTCGTCAGGTGCAGTTCGAATTTCTTCTCTTTCTGAATCATGAAGAGATAATTCTGCTCTGTCTAAGAACTCTTCACCTTCCTTAATGATTTTCAAGGTAGTTAACCTCTCTTCTAGATTTCGCAACTTTTCCTCCAACAGGGACACAAGCTTGCATTTCTGGCATGTGAAGTCTGGCTTTTCCACTGGCAGTACAGACCAAAAGTTTGGACACACATTCTCATTTAAAGATTTTTCTGTATTTTCATGACTATGAAAATTGTACATTCACACTGAAGGGATCAAAACTATGAATTAACACATGTGGAATTATATACTTAACAAAAAAGTGTGAAACAACTGAAAATATGTCTTATATTCTAGGTTCTTCAAAGTAGCCACCTTTTGTTTTGATGACTGCTTTGCTCACTCTTGGCATTCTCTTGATGAGCTTCAAGAGGTATTCACTGGAAATGGTTTTCACTTCACAGGTGTGCCTTGTCAGGTTTTCTTGCCTTATAAATGGGATTGGGACCATCAGTTGTGTTATGCAGAAGTCAGGTGGATACACAGCTGATAGTCCTACTGAATAGACTGTTAGAATTTTTATTATGGCAAGAAAAAAGCAGCTAAGTAAAGAAAAACGAGTGGCCATCATTACTTTAAGAAATGAAGGTCAGTCAGTCCGAAAAATTGGGCAAACTTTGAATGTGTCCCCAAGTGCAGTTGCAAAAACCATCAAGAACTACAAAGAAACTGGCTCACATGAGGACCGCCCCAGGAAAGGAAGACCAAGAGTCACCTCTGCTTCTGAGGATAAGTTTATCCGAGTCACCAGCCTCAGAAATCGCAGGTTAACAGCAGCTCAGATTAGAGACCAGGTCAATGCCACACAGAGTTCTAGCAGCAGACACATCTCTACAACAACTGTTAAGAGGTAACTTTGTGCAGCAGGCCTTCATGGTAAAATAACTGCTAGGAAACCACTGTTAAGGACAGGCAATAAGCAGAAGAGAATTGTTTGGGCTAAAGAACACAAGGAATGGACATTAGACCAGTGGAAATCTGTGCTTTGGTCTGATGAGTCCGACTCTACATGCCTGGTTCCCACCGTGAAGCATGGAGGAGGAGGTGTGATGGTGTGGGGGTGCTTTGCTGGTGACACTGTTGGGGATTTATTCAAAATTGAAGGCATACTGAACCAGCATGGCTACCACAGCATCTTGCAGCGGCATGCTATTCCATCCAGTTTGCGTTTAGTTGGACCATCATTTATTTTTCAACAGGACAATGACCCCAAACACACCTCCAGGCTGTGTAAGGGCTATTTGACTAAGAAGGAGAGTGATGGGGTGCTACGCCAGATGACCTGGCCTCCACAGTCACCAGTCCTGAACCCAATCGAGATGGTTTGGGGTGAGCTGGACAGCAGAGTGAAGGCAAAAGGGCCAACAAGTGCTAAGCATCTCTGGGAACTCCTTCAAGATTGTTGGAAGACCAATTCCGGTGACTACCTCTTGAAGCTCATCAAGGGAATGCCAAGAGTGAGCAAAGCAGTCATCAAAGCAAAAGGTGGCTTCTTTGAAGAACCTAGAATATAAGACATATTTTCAGTTGTTTCACACTTTTTTGTTAAGTATATAATTCCACATGTGTTAATTCATAGTTCTGATGCCTTCAGTGTGAATGTACAATTTTCAAAGTCATGAAAATACAGAAAAATCTTTAAATGAGAAGGTGTGTCCAAACTTTTGGTCTGTACTGTAGGTTAGCCTTTTCATTGGCTTTCTTTGGGGCGATGAGAGTGGGAGAATTAGTGGCACCAAGTTAAAGTACAGAGGGTGGTTTGCTGCAGGAGGACATTTGTTGTTCAGATAGTTCTCTGGAATTTTGGATCAGGAGGTCAAAAACTGATCAGGCTGGTGGGAGCAGAAGAGTTGTTCTGAGGTCAGTGGCTGGGTCGGTGATATGCCCAGTGCATTGTTTCATGGAATATAAAAGGCTGGGAAAGGAGAGAAGGGGCCCATTGCTTAGACATGAGGATGGTTCTTTTCTCCCTAGGTATCAGTTTACGGCTGTGATGCGGAAGCGTTTGAACACGTTGGGCTTGGATTCTTCTTGATTTGCTTCTCACTCTTTTCAGAAATATGCAGCAACGGAGGCAGCAAACAGGGGTTTTGGACTGGAAGAAATACAGTGAATAAATAGGGAGGTGGAACTCTAATCGCTATCGGTCATATATACAGTGAAGGAAATAATTATTTGATTCCTTGCTGTTTTTGTAAGTTTGCCCATTAATAAAAACATGAACAGTCTATAATTTTAAGGGTAGGTTAATTTTAACATTGAGAGATAGAATATCAAAAAAATCACATTGTATAAATTAGATAAATTTATTTGCATTTTGCAGTGAGAAATAAGTATTTGATCCACTACAAACCATTATGAGTTCTGGCTCCTACAGACCAGTTAGACGCTCCTAATCAACTCGTTACCTGCATTAAAGACAGCTGTCTTACATAGTCACCTGTATAAAAGACTCCTGTCCACAGACTCAATTAATCAGTCAGACTCTAAGCTCCACAACATGGGCAAGACCAAAGAGCTTTCTAAGGATGTCATGGACAAGATCATAGACCTGCACAAAGCTGGAGTGGGCTACAAAACCATAAGTAAGACGGTGGGTGAGAAGGAGACAATTGTTGGTGCAATAGTAAGAAAATGAAAGAAATACAAAATGACTGTCAATCAACATCGATCTTGGGCACCAAGCAGAATATCACCTCGTGAGGTATCCTTGATCATGAGGAAGGTGAGAGATCAGCCTAAAACTAAACAGGGGGAACTTGTTAATGATCTCAAGGCAGCAGGGACCACAATCACCAAGAAAACCATTGGTAGCACATTACACCTCAAAGGTTTAAAATCCTGCAGTGCCCGCAAGGTCCCCCTGCTCAAGAAGGCACATGTGCAGGCCCAGGGGCGGAACTACCGCCCGTGCAGCCGGTTCATTGAACGGGGGCCCCGAGGGAGAGGGGGCCCCTCCAGCCTCCAGCAGGGCCGCCATCAGGGCATGTCTGCCCTGACTCCAGTGTGGGGCCCAGCCGGTAGGGGCCCCCTTGGAGCCCCGTTGGGGGCCCCCTCTTGTGAGTCTCTCTCCTCATGGGGCCCCCGGCCCCATGCTAAGCGCCGGGTCCGGGACATCTCAGCGCTGCGCTGCGCTCCTGCGGCAGCGCCTTCATGATTCCCCTGATTTCCGGTCATGTGACGGCGCCGTCACATGGCCGGAAGTCAGGAGAACCTGGTGTCAGCGATTTGGACGAGCGCCAGGATTCTGCAGGGATCGCATGGGGGTAAGTATAACAAGTTTTGTTTTTTTCAAAATACAATTTACTAGGAGTGGGGGGAATGGGAGGTGTGTGTGTGTGTGTGTGTGTGATAAGAGATGCACATGGGGGGGGGATGATAAAAGATGCACATGGGGTGGGGGGGGTGAGAGAGGTGCACATGTGGGGGGAGGGGGATGAGAGAGGTGCACATGTGGGGGGAGGGGGATGAGAGAGGTGCACGTGGGGGGAGGGGGATGAGAGAGGTGCACGTGGGGGGAGGGGGATGATAAAAGATGCACATGGGGTGGGGGGGATGAGAGAGGTGCACATGTGGGGGGGGGGGTAAGAGATGCACATGGGGGGGAGATAAGAGATGCACATGGGGGGGAGATAAGAGATGCACATGGGGGGAGATAAGAGATGCACATGGGGGGGAGATAAGAGATGCACATGGGGGAGGGGGATAAGAGATGCACATGGGGTAGGGGGATAAGAGATGCACATGGGTGGGGGAAGGGGATAAGAGATGCACATGGGGGGATGAGAGAGGTGCACATGTGGGGGGGTGAGAGATGCACATGGGGGGGATGAGAGATGCACATGGGGGGGATGAGAGATGCACATGGGGGGATGAGAGATGCACATGAGGGGGATGAGAGATGCACATGGGGGGGATGAGAGAGGGGCACATGTGGGGGAGGGGGATGAGAGAGGGGCACATGTGGGGGAGGGGGATGAGAGAGGGGCACATGGGGGGGTGGTGAGAGCTGCACATGGGGGGGGATGAGAGAGGGGCACATGTGGGGGAGGGGGATGAGAGAGGGGCACATGTGGGGGAGGGGGATGAGAGAGGGGCACATGTGGGGGAGGGGGATGAGAGATGTGCACATGGGGGGGTGGTGAGAGCTGCTCATGGGGGGGTGAGAGCTGCACATGGGGGAATTGGGAGAAAATGAGCTGCACATGGGGGAATTAGGAGTAGGGGGATAATGAGCTGCACATAATGAATGTGGGGTGGGGGAGAGTAAATGATAAATGACGATGGGGTGGGGAGAGCACGGACATGATATAATGAATTGGGGCAGGGGGTGCATGTAAATAATGAATGCGGGGAGCAGGAAGTATAGAGTAGAGGTTCTAATTAAATTATATATTAAGTGCCTATTTACAGTTAATGGGGGCACCGTGGTGGATTACAATTTATATTTGGAATGGTAGGTTGCATAATAACTAACCATATATTGATGGTGGATGCACGTCTGTATTCAGCTGCGTAATGTAGAAGTTGGGGAATGTGCTCTAGATAACTGTGTTATTTTATGCAGAGACGAGTCCTGGCTGGAAGACGTGATGGCGGTCTGTGCTGGATGAAGGAGAAAAGCGTAGCTGAAGGACTTCACCTAGAGACGTCATCAGTGAGTCAGTGCATTACATGTACACTTACACTATATACCAGGGGTCTCAAACTCGGCTGGGTATATGGGCCGCACATGGAAAAAATTTGAATTTGGGGGGCCGCATTCTTTGTTCAATGTGACATTTTTAGTGATACCATTTTTTTTGTATACACCTTTTGAACATTTTTGCCGTGTTTATTTTTTTATGGCTTGGGTCGTTATGGATGTGGCGATAATAAACGTGCACTTTTTTGTGTTTACTTTAGTTTACATATAAAACAGCATTTTTAGTGCCCAATATTTTTTCATGCTTTATTTTATTTTTTATTTTTTTTACAATTTTATTTCCCCCAATTGGCCACATACAGTAATATTGTCTTACAATTAGCATCATATAGTAATAATGGAAAACATCTTGTAGTAATGTTCCCCATCCAAGTCCCCATCTTGTACTAATGTGCCCCATCCAGGTCTCCATCCTGTGGCTATGTGCCCCATCCAGGTCCCCATCCTGTAGCAACGTTCCCCATCCTGGCGCCCATCTTGTACTAATGTGCCCCATCCAGGTCCACATCTTGAGGCTCTGTGCCCCATTCAGGTCCCCATCTTGTGGCTATGTGCCCCATCCAGGTCCCCATCTTGTGGCTATGTGCCCCATCCAGGTCCCCATCTTGTGGCTATGTGCCCCATCCAGGTCCCCTCTTGTGGCTATGTGCCCCATCCAGGTCCCCATCTTGTGGCTCTGTGCCCCATCCAGGTCCCCATCTTGTGGCTATGTGCCCCATCCAGGTCCCCTCTTGTGGCTATGTGCCCCATCCAGGTCCCCATCTTGTGGCTATGTGCCCCATCCAGGACCCCATCCTGTGGCTATGTTCCCCATCCAGGTCCCCATCTTGTGGCTATGTGCCCCATCCAGGTCCCCATCTTGTGGCTATGTGCCCCATCCAGGTCCCCTCTTGTGGCTATGTGCCCCATCCAGGTCCCCTCTTGTGGCTATGTGCCCCATCCAGGTCCCCTCTTGTGGCTATGTGCCCCCTGTGTTGTTCTTCACACACATAAAATAGAAAAAAAAAAAGATGATTCTCACCTGTCCTCCGTTCCCTCGGCGGCCTTCCTGCAGATGTGGCCCGCAGGCACCACAGAGTCCGACCCCTTGACGATCCCGACCTGGTCCAGGAGCCGCCGACAGCAGCGCTGCATTGCCGCACAGAGACTGTCTCCCAGCACAGCATTTTCAATGTCAGCCGCCGGCCAATCAGAGGCCAGCAGCTGACATCTGCATATGGCAATGACGTCATACTCGCTGCGCCGACACGCAGATATCAGCTGCTGGCCTCTGATTGGCCAGCGGCTGTCATTGGAAATGCTGTGCTGGGAAACAGTCTCTGTGTGGCAATTCAGCGCTGCTGTCGGCGGCTCCTCCTGGACCAGGTCGGGATCGTCAAGGGGTCTGACTCTGTGGTGCCTGCGGGCCGCATAAAGCAGCCTCAGGGGCCGCATGCGGCCCGCGGGCCGCGTGTTTGAGACCCCTGCTATATACTATGTACCGGGCTCCTGTGTATAATGTCACTGGTGATCACTGTATTACCTGTACACTATATACAGAGCTCCTGTGTATAATGTCACTGGTGATCACTGTATTACCTGTACACTGACACTATATACAGAGCTCCTGTGTATAATGTCACTGGTGATCACTGTATTACCTGTACACTGACAATATATACAGAGCTCCTGTGTATAATGTCACTGGTGATCCCTGTATTACCTGTACACTATATACAGAGCTCCTGTGTATAATGTCACTGGTGATCCCTGTATTACCTGTACACTATATACAGAGCTCCTGTGTATAATGTCACTGGTGATCACTGTATTACCTGTACACTGACACTATATACAGAGCTCCTGTGTATAATGTCACTGGTGATCGCTATATTACCTGTACACTGACAATATATACAGAGCTCCTGTGTATAATGTCACTGGTGATCCCTGTATTACCTGTACACTATATACAGAGCTCCTGTGTATAATGTCACTGGTGATCCCTGTATTACCTGTACACTATATACAGAGCTCCTGTGTATAATGTCACTGGTGATCACTGTATTACCTGTACACTGACACTATATACAGAGCTCCTGTGTATAATGTCACTGGTGATCACTAGATTACCTGGACACTTACATTATACATACCATGTATAGAGCTCCCGTGTATAATGACACTTATGGTAATATTAGTAATGTGGTGGTAATATTAGTAATGTGGTGGTAATATGTGGTCTGGTCATGGTGTGGCAGTTTTTCTCCCTTCTGTGTGGTATTATTCGGTCACTGTGTTGTGGTAATATGTGGTCTGGTGATGGTGTGGCGGTATTCCCTGTATGTGGTATTATTGGTCATTTTAAAAAAAAATGTATATGACACATTCCCTTAAAGAAAACTAAATAAAAATATATCTAAAAAGAGTATTGGATATTTTAAGAAAATTTTAATAGGTTAGAGTAGGGCCCGGCCAGAAGAGTCTACCTTATCGTGGTGGCGGCTTTAAAAATCTTTTGGCCAAAACAAAAGCTGTTGGCTATGTATGTGGCACCGTCACATGGCCGAACGTCAGGAGAGCCTGGTGGCAGCGACGTGGACGAGCGCCAGGATTCTGCAGGGATCGCATGGGGGTAAGTATAACAAGTTTTATTTTTCTTAAATACAATTAATTAACTAGGAGTGGGGGGGATGAGAGATGCACATGGGGGGGGATGAGAGATGCACATGGGGGGGATGAGAGATGCACATGGGGGGGATGAGAGATGCACATGGGGGGGATGAGAGATGCACATGGGGGGGATGAGAGATGCACATGGGGGGGATGAGAGATGCACATGGGGGGATGAGAGATGCACATGGGGGGGTGAGAGATGCACGGGGGGGTGAGAGATGCACGGGGGGGGATGAGAGATGCACGGGGGGGATGAGAGATGCACGGGGGGGATGAGAGATGCATCGGGGGGTGAGCTGCACATGGGGGGGATGAGAGCTGCACATGGGGGGTTATGTTTACATAACTTTGTTGCCTTATGAAGCGCAGGGGGGGGGCCCCCAAAAATTTCTTGCACAGGGGCCCACTACAGTCTGTGTCCGCCCCTGTGCAGGCCCATCTGAAGTTTGCCAATGAACACCTGGATGATTTTGTGAGTTATTGGGAGAAAGTGCTGTGGTCAGATGAGACAAAAATTGAGCTCTTTGGCATTAACTCAACTCGCCGTGTTTGGAGGAAGAGAAATGCTGCCAATGACCCAAAGAACACCATCCCCACTGTCAAGCATGGAGGTGGAAACATTATGCTTTGGGGGTGTTTCTCTGCTAAGGGCACAGGACTACTTTACCGCATCAATGGGAGAATGGATGGAGCCATGTACCGTAAAATCCTGAGTGACAACCTCCTTCCCTCCGCCAGGACATTAAAAGTGGGTCATGGCTGGGTTTTCGAAGCAAGACAATGACCTAAAACATACAGCCAAGGCAACAAAGGAGTGGCTCAAAAAGAAGCACAGTAAGGTCATGGAGTGGCCTAGTCAGTCTCCAGACCTTAATCCCATAGAAAACTTATGGAGGGAGTTGAAGCTCCGAGTTGCCAAGCAACAGCATTAAAATCTGAATGATTTAGAGATGATCTGCAAAGAGGAGTGGACCAAAATTCCTCCTGACATGTGCGCAACCCTCATCATCAACTACAAAAAACATCTGACTGCTGTGCTTGCCAACAAGGGTTTTGCCACCAAGTATTAAGTGTTGTTTGCCAGAGGAATCAAATACTTATTTCTCACTGCAAAATGCAAATAAATGTATCTAATTTATACAATGTGATTTTCTTGATTTTTTGGGGGGATATTCTATCTCTTAATGTTAAAATTAACCTACCCTTAAAATTATAAACTGTTCATGTCTTTGTCAGTGGGCAAACTTACAAAAACAGCAAGGGATCAAATAATTATTTACTTCACTGTACGTCATTAATGCGGATTGGTTATAGTAGTTTTAAGATTAGACAGTTTGGTTTGTGACGATTTTGTTATTTGGTTATCTATTGCAGATGGAGGTCCATATTTAGCCTGGCTTTTTAGCCATTCCTAGATGCATTGGGGGGCCTGATATCAGACTCAAAGGCAGACAACTAGGTTTCAAAAGAGACAACTTAATTATTAGATAGCTCAGATTCAGAGGTATGGTGTGGAATAGGGTCTTACCGGAACTGCATAAGGCGACGCGTTTGGATAGAATGCCTGACATTCTAGTGTTACACGTAGGAGGCAATGACTTGGGGGTTAGGTCAGTTAGGGAACTGATTAAAGATATATGGTTTGACCTTTTGCGTTTTTGGACGGTGTCTCCAAAAACGATAGTAGTGTGGTCGGATATAGTGCCCAGAAAAGTTTGGCGGGGAGCAAGATCGGAGAGGGGAATTAATAGAGCAAGGATTAAATTGAACACAGCTATGGGGGTGTCGGAGTACGTCATTATGATTTTGAAACGGGTGATTGAAATTTCTGGAGAAACGATAGAGTTCATCTAAATGCAGTTGGTATAAATCTGTGGGTACTCGCTATCCAGGAGGGGATGGAGCGGGCATTGGAGTTGGTTGGGGGCGCACGCACTTGACGTTTCAGAGTGCGTTTGCGTTGGCAGTGGGGGGGGGGTCCTTGGAGTTGGTGGAATTTGTTATGGGGGGAATTTATATGAATGATTACTTTCAGGATGGAATTATGGTCGGCTGATCTGGCACTTAATGGGGCTCTGGACGGGTGTACCCTGGGAGCCAGTGGAGGCGTTCTTTTACCACTGATGGTGGGGTGGTGCCCTTGAGCTGGAGGTCCCGGCTAAGCACTTCCACTGCCATGTTTGGAGCCACCTTCACTGCCATGTTTGTTGAGCCAGAACTGATAGACCTTGTGATGAGCCGATTTGTTGACTCTGATATTTTGCCTGGGCGTCTACCTCTTGGCTTTTGAATGGATGGATGGACTTGATTTCATATACTTCCAACTTTTATGACACTCACATAATGCAGTTTGGCAATTTTATTCGCTGCTATCGATGAGCTGGATGATGCTGTTTCTCTTTTCTTGGGAAATCTTCTTCATGGCTGCTCCTCGATTCGAACCAGTGACCTTTTCCTTGAGAATCAACATAATAACACATTGAGCCATTAGGGAATGTAAGAACAGTTTATATTTTGTAGTATATGAGAAAAAATTGATTTTTACACCACCAGGAGCAAAACGGTAACAATGCAGTGACATGACAAGAATCTGCATAACTAATTATATGCAAAATAGTTGCAAGTCAAATTTATGTATGACATAACCAAGATGATTGTCTATGAAATGATGGTAGTCTCATGATCGAAGCAGTAATGGATGATGAGATATGGAGCCTGAAAGTCAAAAGCTTAAACATTGTTACCCTTTTGCTCGTCAGTATATAGTTTAATATTCTCGTCTTTGGCCCTCATGTAGTATAATGTCGCCCTCTTTGGCCCCTGACTGTATAATGTCTCTCTTTGGCCTATATATGGTATAGTGTTCTTTTCTTTGGACCCCATATAGTATAATGTCAAC
Source organism: Phyllobates terribilis (assembly GCF_046119375.1). NCBI lineage: Eukaryota > Metazoa > Chordata > Amphibia > Anura > Dendrobatidae > Phyllobates > Phyllobates terribilis. The sequence goes on from NW_027362765.1 coordinate 231,861,797, forward strand.
TGTTTTGGTCCCCGTAAAGTATAATGTCTCAATAATTGACAGCCTTCCAATATAATTTCCCATTCTGTTGCCCCCATATAGTATGTCCTTTCTGTGGCCCATAATTATTATAATGTTCTTCTGTATGGTCCTCATACTGTATACAGTATAATGTCTCCCCTCTCTGGCCCTCCTATAGAATAATGCTCCCCTCTCAGACCCCCATTTAGTATAACGTCGGTCGCTTTTTTTGGCCTCCATTTAGCATACTGTCCCCCTCTGTAACTATCATATAGTGTAATGTCCACATTCTTGTGTATAATACTACTGGTGACCACTGTATCACATGTACAATATACACCGCGTGCAGAATTATTAGGCAAATGAGTATTTTGTTCACATGATATTTTTTATACATGTTGTCCTACTCCAAGCTGCATAGGCTTGAGAAACAACTACCAATTAAGTAAATCTGGTGATGTGCATCTCTGTAATGAGGAGGGGTGTTGACTAATGACATCAACACCCTATATACAGTGGTGGCCAAAAGTATTGGCACCCCTGCAATTCTGTCAGATAATACTCAGTTTCTTCCGGAAAATGATTGCAATCACAAATTCTTTGGTATTATTATCTTCATTTAATTTGCTTGCAAGGAAAAAACACAAAAGAAAATGAAGCAAAAATCAAATCATTGATCATTTCACACAAAACTCCAAAAATGGTCCAGACAAAAGTATTGGCACCCTCAGCCTAATACTTGGTTGCACAACCTTTAGCCAAAATAACCGCGAACAACCGCTTCTGGTAACCATCAATGAGTTTCTTACAATGCTCTGCTGGAATTGTAGACTATTCTTCTTTGGCAAACTGCTCCAGGTCCCTGATATTTGAAGGGTGCCTTCTCCAAACTGCCATTTTGAGATCTCTCCACAGGTGTTCTATGGGATTCAGGTCTGGACTCATTGCTGGCCACCTTAGAAGTCTCCAGTGCTTTCTCTCAAACCATTTTATAGTGCTTTTGGAAGTGTGTTTTGGGTCATTGTCCTGCTGGAAGACCCATGACCTCTGAGGGAGACCCAGCTTTCTCACACTGGGCCCTACATTATGCTGCAAAATTTGTTAGTAGTCTTCAGACTTCATAATGCCATGCACACGGTCAAGCAGTGCAGTGCCAGAGGCAGCAAAGCAACCCCAAAACATCAGGGAACCTCCGCCATGTTTGACTGTAGGGACCGTGTTCTTTTCTTTGAATGCCTCTTTTTTTTTCCTGTACACTCTATGTTGATGCTTTTTCCAAAAAAGCTCTAATTTTGTCTCATCTGACCAGAGAACATTCTTCCAAAACGTTTTAGGCTTTCTCAGGTAAGTTTTGGCAAACTCCAGCCTGGCTTTTTTATGTCTCGGGGTAAGAAGTGGGGTCTTCCTGGGTATCCTACCATACAATCCCTTTTCATTCAGACGCCGACGGATAGTACGGGTTGACACTGTTGTACCCTCGGACTGCAGGGCAGCTTGAACTTGTTTGGATGTTAGTCGAGGTTCTTTATCCACCATCCGCACAATCTTGCGTTGAAATCTCTCGTCAATTTTTCTTTTCCGTCCACATCTAGGGAGGTTAGCCACAGTGCCATGGGCTTTAAATTTCTTGATGACACTGCGCACGGAAGACACAGGAACATTCAGGTCTTTGGAGATGGACTTGTAGCCTTGAGATTGCTCATGCTTCCTCACAATTTGGTTTCTCAAGTCCTCAAACAGTTCTTTGGTCTTCTTTCTTTTCTCCATGCTCAATGTGGTACACACAAGGACACAGGACAGAGGTTGAGTCAACTTTAATCCATGTTAACTGGCTGCAAGTGTGATTTAGTTATCGCCAACACCTGTTAGGTGCCACAGGTAAGAAACAGGTGCTGTTAATTACACGAATTAGAGAAGCATCACATGATTTTTCAAACAGTGCCAATACTTTTGTCCACCCCCTTTTTTAGGTTTGCTGTGGAATTATATCCAATTTGGCTTTAGGACAATTCTTTTTGTGTTTTTTCATTGAAGACAAATTAAATGAAGATAATAATACCAAAGAATTTGTGATTGCAATCATTTTCAGGAAGAAACTGAGTATTATCTGACAGAATTGCAGGGGTGCCAATACTTTTGGCCACCACTGTATATATGTGGCACCCCAGGGGTCTGGTTTCCACAGTAACAGCAATGTTATGTCTGAGAGCAGGTGGGAGGTCTCTTGGTCAGGAATCCTATGCATGCCACACCTCCTGCCCAGTCCTGGGAGGGGAAGGACTTCCCCTATATAAACCTGGGGCTGAGGCAGGGTTAGTGAGTAGAGAAGAAGTAGAGACAGAGAAGCAGATATAGGAAAAGAACATCAGGAGCTCTGTGGGAGCAGTGCTACAAGGAGTCAGGGGCTGGCAGCTGCAGAGCTCGCCCTGACTGAGAAGTTATCACCGGACCCGGAGTCCGAGGCTGTGGGGACTAACTCCTATCCAGCAGCAGAAACCGACCGGCAGGGGATTGCAGGTCCTCTGGCCCAGAAACCCGAAGGCACGGTCACACGCGTGGGACCAGCACCGCCGTCGTGGAGCGGAAGCTACTAGAAGGCCCCAAGTCACCGGCCATACGGGTGAGCACCACACGGTACACTCAGGGACGTGGGCTACTTATACCCGCCTCTAGCAAGGTAGCCGGAAGAGTATCGTTAGTTTGGGAGGCCTACAACTCCGCCTGGCCAGGGGAGATCCCATCTGCTCAAGGACTGACCAGGCCCCAATCGCTAGCCAGTACTCCGGGAGGGTCTATCTTTGTCACCAGTAAAGACCCTGAACTACACCGTACCGTCTCCGAGTGGTTCCTGCTACCCCCATCATCCACGTCGGCTGCCCTGAGGCCATACCCCTCCCGTTGGGGGTTATACTATCACGCTGCACAATCCTACCACCGGCCTCAGCGGTCTGCCCTGCAGCAGCAGCTCCTTAGCTGTACTCAACGGGTGGCGTAGTCGTCCAACATCTACCGCTAATACAGCGCCACTTAGTCTGACTCCCTGGGCACGGACCGGATCACCGCCACGAGACTACAACCCTCAAGAGATCCGGCTCCGGGTAAGCTCCCGCGTGCGCAACGCAGCGAGACACAGGCCCAGGGGCGCGTCAACTTTTGGCGTAGTCGGCAGGATTTCGTGCCCGCAACCACCGGGTACTGCGTGCCTGAAAAAGACTGTTCAAACTTACCAGTGGTGAAGATTCCCGCCGTCCGGCGCCATCTTCTACATTCTTCCCGCCATCCGCGAAGCTTTCCCGCCATCCGGCGCCATCTTCGGCCTTCTTCCCGCCATCCGTGGAGGTTTCCCGCCATTGGACGCCATCTTGAGGACGCCGCGCGGGAAGAAGAGGGGCGTGGACTCCGAAAGCGCGCGAGAACTGAAGTCCCGCCTCACGTCCGGACGTTGCGTAAGGTCCTGGAAGGAGCCCAGCAGACGCCGACGTCACAGGAGCGCGACGGAAGGTCCTCAACCCTGACGATCCACTGCGGAGCCGCGGCCTACGGAAGAGGATCATCGCAAGGTAGGCCACGGTCCACTAGGGGGGAGAAGGATGTCGGATACGGAGGAGAGCTTCACCGCTTCAACCCCCGCCAGCGCCACCGCTGATGCGGTCATGCCTTTCACCATGCCCTATATCCCGGGGGCAGCCTGGCTACCCCAGTACTCAGGGGAATCGCATACCCTGCATGACTTTAGAGAAAAGCTGGATAGCCTCTTCCAGGTGTACCCCCTTACAGAAGAGCAAAAAGTGAGCATCCTGGTGGCCCAATTAACCGGGGCAGCCCAAAGGGAGGTAAAGTCCTGGCCACCTGGGGGGAGGACTGTCGCAGGGATACTGGCCCGGCTGAGGGACACCTTTGATACCCGCACCTCAGCCGAGATCAAGCTCAGATTCTACGGGTGCAAACAGCGGGCACATGAGAGTATAAGGGACTATGCATTAAACCTACAAGAAGCCCTGAGAGCCATTAAGCAGACCGACCCTGACGGCGTGGGAGACGAGGACAGGCTGTTGACTGAACAATTTATAGAGGGTTTATATTGCAATGCCCACCGAACCCAGTTGCGGGCAATGGCCTTACAGGACCCTCATCTGGGATTTGCACAGTTCAAGGACAGAGCCATCTGGGTGCTCCGAGAACCGGCACCAGGTGGCGTTGTGACCCACAGACGCCCCACTACCACTTACCACCAGGAGGCGGCGCCCTTGTCGGCAGGGCCTGTGGGAGCTGATGCGCAGGCTTTGAGCAATGACCCGGCTCCAGACCTGCACCATCAGGTCCAAGAGCTAGCTAAAAGCGTTGCTGCGCTAACCCGAACTGTGCAGTCTTTACAGGTTTCTACTCCAGGGAAGATCCAGCTGGCATCCGGACCGGAGGACATCCCGTGGCGTCGACCAAGGAGGACCCCACCGGCCAGAGGAAGACCCAGCGACCGATACAACGAGGACGGACGACCCATCTGCCGCCGCTGTAATCAACCCGGACATATGGCAAGAGGTGATTTTCCTTTTACAGCAGGTTGCCAAGAACGCCAGCTCCGGCGAGCAGCGAGTGCTCCAAAAAGAGATCCGGGCACTGATGCGACGGCAACAGTTGTTTATAGGAGTCTTTGGTGGATTTACCGGGAATCCTGTGTACATAGTTGGAGCGTAACCCAGGACGGACTAAAGACTGTTAAGGACTCGGGGCAGGACAGACCCCTACCTGGTTACGTCTCCCTGTTTTGGTGAAATGGACACCTTGCTTTCTTCAAAGACTGCACCCGGTTACGGACATGCCGTGACCACCTTTATGTGTTTCTTTATTGTATTGTTATTGTTATATCTTGTTATGTTTTTCTAAAATATGTTTAGTCCCGGAGTACTAAATTTCACTAGGGGGGAATGTGGCACCCCAGGGGTCTGGTTTCCACAGTAACAGCAATGTTATGTCTGAGAGCAGGTGGGAGGTCTCTTGGTCAGGAATCCTATGCATGCCACACCTCCTGCCCAGTCCTGGGAGGGGAAGGACTTCCCCTATATAAACCTGGGGCTGAGGCAGGGTTAGTGAGTAGAGAAGAAGTAGAGACAGAGAAGCAGATATAGGAAAAGAACATCAGGAGCTCTGTGGGAGCAGTGCTACAAGGAGTCAGGGGCTGGCAGCTGCAGAGCTCGCCCTGACTGAGAAGTTATCACCGGACCCGGAGTCCGAGGCTGTGGGGACTAACTCCTATCCAGCAGCAGAAACCGACCGGCAGGGGATTGCAGGTCCTCTGGCCCAGAAACCCGAAGGCACGGTCACACGCGTGGGACCAGCACCGCCGTCGTGGAGCGGAAGCTACTAGAAGGCCCCAAGTCACCGGCCATACGGGTGAGCACCACACGGTACACTCAGGGACGTGGGCTACTTATACCCGCCTCTAGCAAGGTAGCCGGAAGAGTATCGTTAGTTTGGGAGGCCTACAACTCCGCCTGGCCAGGGGAGATCCCATCTGCTCAAGGACTGACCAGGCCCCAATCGCTAGCCAGTACTCCGGGAGGGTCTATCTTTGTCACCAGTAAAGACCCTGAACTACAACGTACCGTCTCCGAGTGGTTCCTGCTACCCCCATCATCCACGTCGGCTGCCCTGAGGCCATACCCCTCCCGTTGGGGGTTATACTATCACGCTGCACAATCCTACCACCGGCCTCAGCGGTCTGCCCTGCAGCAGCAGCTCCTTAGCTGTACTCAACGGGTGGCGTAGTCGTCCAACATCTACCGCTAATACAGCGCCACTTAGTCTGACTCCCTGGGCACGGACCGGATCACCGCCACGAGACTACAACCCTCAAGAGATCCGGCTCCGGGTAAGCTCCCGCGTGCGCAACGCAGCGCGACACAGGCCCAGGGGCGCGTCATATACATGTATATACTTTCTGATTTTCACAGACTGATAAAATGGAGAGGGTGGAAAAAATTTTTTTTTTCTTTACTCTCCACCTCCGAGCAAAACTGATGCACTCTGATCACAGTCTGATCAAAGTCTCTTCAGAGTCTGCAACTCTATTATATTATATACTAGATGGTGGCCCGATTTTAACGTATCGGTTATTCTAGAATATGTATGCGGCCGACCGGGCGCAATGAGCAGAGCGTTGTTTAAATTTGGCGCCAAAATCGCTGATTGGTCGTGGCCGGCGACCGCGACCAATCAGCAAAGCAGTGTTTAAATTTGGCACCAATATTGCTGATTGGTCGCGACCGCCGACCGCGAACAATCAGCAAAGCGGTGTTTAAATTTGACGCCATAATCGCTGATTGGTCGCGGCCGGCGACCGCGACCAATCAGCGAACTGTGTTAGTGAAGACGGGAGAGCGTGTTTAAATTTGGCGCCAAAATTGCTGCTGACCTCCATGCGGCAGATGAGCCGCTAACGGCCGCCATCTTTTTCTGAAATCCCGCGTCACTGATTGGCCGCGGCTGGACTAATCAGCGACGCGGGATTTCCTGGACAGACAGACAGACAGAAGGGATAAGTACTGTACATAGATATGGGGTGAAAAATAGAAAAAAAATTTTTTAAATAAAATGGAGATGGGTCTTATAGTCCGTTTTAACAGTAGCTGACCAGCAGCGCGGCAGCGTAGCAGTGTCACAGGTGGCAAGGTCGCTGCAACAGGAATCCAGTGGTGGCAGGAATGGGGCGATGCTGCGGGCCCTGGGCTCTCATAAGATGTCGGCATCGGTGAGCGGAGTCCCCTTTCCAATTTATTTCCCTGCAGTGGGCTTTGGGAAAATGGCAGCTGGAGGTGGCACATGCGGAGACTGAGATCTGAGAAAATGAGATCTCACCTCCTGAGATCTGAATCTGCGCATGCGACACATCCGGCGGCCATTGTCCCAAAGCCCACGCTGACATCTTATGAGAGCCCAGGACCTGCAGCATCGCCCCACTCCTGCCGCTGCCGGCCTCTTGAAGCAGTGACCCGGCCTCCTGTGACCCGGTCCACCGCAGCTGCCCCCCTGCAAGCTACCTTCGGATTATAAAACGCATCCCCATTTTTCTCCCAAATTTGGAGGGAAAAAAGTGCGTTTTATAAAAATACGGTATGCCAGGCAGAAGCAGGGGGACGCTTTGTGTATGGGAAACTATACAGTTTGCGCCCTTAACTCCGGCCTTGGATGGATGTTTAGAATCCTTGTGGTGCATTACATTACCCGATGTGCGGCTTATTCCCACTGGTAGACTCGGCTTCAGATGTTCAATGAACGATCTGTAATAAATCATTCAGTGTGTAATATTCTCGGCAACACATGTCCTGTTTACACAGGATGATGTGCTGCCAAGAACGGTGATCTTTTTGTGCGCTACAAAAGATCATTTCACCTGACGTACGAGCGTTTTGCTCATTCATTGGATGATCGGCAGCCTGTTTAGACGGCACAATTATCGTGAACGATCGTCCCTAGATAACTTGTTCGCAATAATCGTGGAGTGTAAATGTACCTTTGGCAGCAGAATATCTATTGCTTATTAGATCAGCAAAGTATTCATGGAATTAGATTGTAAGTGACGCGCCCCCTGGGCCGTGGGGTACTCGGTAGCCGGGCCGGTCGTTGGGCTGGGGAGATGTCACAGTGGTGGTGACCCGGTCCGTGACCCAGGGGGGTCAATAAAAGGGTTCATTTACAGGGGTTTTATAATTTTTATATAAAGTTCGTGACGCCACCTGTGGTATTCGGCAAAAGGGAGCCGCCGCTGCGGAGCAGGTCCTCTGGAGCTGATGTTAGTGCAGCAGAGTTGGTTCAGCTCTCCACAGGCAGAGCTTAACTCCAGGGCAGGAAATGGTGATGTTATAGATGTTGCTGTGCAGTGTAGTGCAGGGGATGATGGCGCAATAATAATTCGCAGAGACAGTGGTGTGCAGTTTTCAGGGTTTTACTCACGATTTTTAGACTCCAAGTTACCAGGGCCAGGGTAACTTCCCACGTCATCTTGTGCTTACTCAGGGAGGGGTTCAGCAAACCCACAGGTACCTCCGGAGTACATAACGGGACCCCCTTCTGTGTGTTCCTTCTGGCCGTCTCCCTGCACCTCACACCCAGTGTCCCAAGCCAGTGACCGCGGACCTTGTCGGGCGACGTCTTCTCTGTCCCCTGGGTCCTCTATGGCCACCTTTTTGGTTAGTTAGATTTGGCTTTTGGCTGCAGCACCTGAAATGCTGCACCCTCCGGTTACCTAGATGAGACTTGAAGAACTCTGCTAGTTTAGGGGCCGGTTCCCTTCAGCGGCTCAATCCTTCCACCGCCTGGTAGATTCGGGCGTACGGGTGGCCTCCTGCACAGCCCGTACCCCTGGGATCCTTTCTGCTTTACTGGAGCCTTCCTGCTCCTCTCCTCTGTTCTTTCTGTCCTGGGCCTCTCTCACTAGGCCCACCTCCTGAGCAGAGCTCCTGCTGAGCTCCTGCTCCACACACTCTTCCTCTGACTGAACTCAGCAGACTGACCACTCCTCACAAGATGGCTTCCCCTTTTTATATCCTCCTTCTCAAGTGCTCCCCTAATCTGCTTCCTCCACCCACACCCACTACATGGTTCCCCCTACTTTGGTACCCCCCACTCCAGCCAGGGACAGGGCTCAGCCGTGTAGCAGAGCATCTTGCCCTTCCTGCTGGCCTGGAGAAGTGTAGTGCTGGATGCAGGTGTTAGGGTCCCGGGCAGTACTCCTTCCGGGCAATATGAGCTCATATCTAAGATACCCGCCCCCCGACGAAGCGAGGGCGAAACGTGCGTAGGGGCGTGAGGGCATGAGCGACACTCATTCACCTCCACAGGTAGGTACTCTTGATTAATATGTGGAGGTATGGCTATTAGCCAGATGAATTCTTGACAGAGGTGGAACCTTATATTAGGGTCTGAATGCCAGGCATAGTCCTAATGTCAGAGTGATTAACAGATCTATAGGCACATGAATGTGCTGTTATAAATCGACGGGCTATCTATGAGTCCAACAAGGTTGTGAATGTTTACATGACTTATTATGCACTATGCACTGTTCACTTTAACCTGCTATATTACAATATTGATTGGATTCTATATTATGGTTGAAGGACATATATTATCCATAGCCCAACACTCACTTTTGATATACTTCGTATGCACTTCAATGACGCTGGATTATTATATCTCTGACATATACTCCTGTTGAATAATATGTGAGTGAGCTGTACCCTCTTTTTGCAGCACCATAATATTTTAATATGTAATGTTTAAATAAAGTATTATTTTTTCTGAAAAACTCTGGTCGTATAAGCTCTCTTATTTTTGAGAGTCTTGTTTGTGAATTAGATTTTCAATGGAGTTGGACGTGATGTTCCTGAAATCCTTGTGAGTATGGTGTTATTAGTACTCCTTCCTTACCTGAGAGTGAGATACCACACCTCTGGGTGAGATGCTATACCTCTGTGGCGACTGAACCCACATAAGCTCCTAGGACAGGGTGTATATTATTCTATAAGCCCTCAGGAGCACCCTGTATATTATATATTAGATTGTAAGCTCCTAGGACAGGGTGTATATTAGTCTATAAGCCCTCAGGAGCAGCCTGTATATTGTATATCAGATTGTAAGCTCCTAGGACGGGGTGTATATTATTCTATAAGCCCTCAGGAGCAGCCTGTATATTGTATATTAGATTGTAAGCTCCTAGGACAGGGTGTATATTATTCTATAAGCCCTCAGGAGCACCCTGTATATTGTATATGATATTGTAAACTCATAGGAGCAGGGAGTATATTAGTCTATAAGCCCTCAGGAGCAGCCTGTATATTGTATATCAGATTGTAAGCTCCTAGTGTGGCACCCCAGGGGTCTGGTTTTCCACTGTAACAGCAATGTTATGTCTGAGAGCAGGTGGGAGGTCTCTTGGTCAGGGATCCTATGCATGCCACACCTCCTGCCCAGTCCTGGGAGGGGAAGAACTTCCCCTATATAAACCTAGGGCTGAGGCAGGGTGAGTGAGTAGAGAAGAAGCAGAGAAAAGAAGCAAATATAGGAAGAAACAACAGGAGCTCTGTGGGAGCAGTGTTACAAGGAGTCAGGGGCTGGCAGCTGCAGAGCTCGCCCTGACTGAGAAGTTATCACCGGACCCGGAGTCCGAGGCTGTGGGGACTAACTCCTATCCAGCAGCAGAAACCGACCGGCAGGGGATTGCAGGTCCTCTGGCCCAGAAACCCGAAGGCCCCGAGTCACCGGCCATACGGGTGAGCACCACACGGTACACTCAGGGACGTGGGCTACTTATACCCGCCTCTAGCAAGGTAGCCAGAAGAGTATCGTTAGTTTGGGAGGCCTACAACTCCGCCTGGCCAGGGGAGATCCCATCTGCTCAAGGACTGACCAGGCCCCAATCGCTAGCCAGTACTCCGGGAGGGTCTATCTTTGTCACCAGTAAAGACCCTGAACTACACAGTACCGTCTCCGAGTGGTTCCTGCTACCCCCATCATCCACGTCGGCTGCCCTGAGGCCATACCCCTCCCGTTGGGGGTTATACTATCACGCTGCACAATCCTACCACCGGCCTCAGCGGTCTGCCCTGCAGCAGCAGCTCCCTGGCTGCACTCAACGGGTGGCGTAGTCGTCCAACATCTACCGCTAAAACAGCGCCACTTAGTCTGACTCCCTGGGCACGGACCGGATCACCGCCACGAGACTACAACCCTCAACAGATCCGGCTCCGGGTAAGCTCCCGCGTGCGCAACGCAGCGTGACACAGGCCCAGGGGCGCGTCACTAGGACAGGGTGTATATTATTCTATAAGCCCTCAGGAGCACCCTGTATATTGTATATGATATTGTAAACTCATAGGAGCAGGGAGTATATTAGTCTATAAGCCCTCAGGAGCAGCCTGTATATTGTATATCAGATTGTAAGCTCCTAGGACAGGGTGTATATTATTCTATAAGCCCTCAGGAGCAGCCTGTATATTATATATTAGATTGTAAGCTCCTAAGACAGGGTGTATATTATTCTATAAGCCCTCAGGAGCACCCTGTATATTGTATATTAGATTGTAAACTCTTAGGAGCAGGGTGTACAGTCCCTGACAGAAGTTATGTCGCTTATCCATGTTATGTAAATAAAAGCTTATAACCTGATGTTAAATTCATCCATTGCTTTTATAAATTACTCTTTTGAAAGTTGAAACCCTCCCAAATTTGGTTTGGGTTAAGAAAATAATTTGGCATCAATGCTGAAATATTGATCATTTCATGAACACAGAATGGTCAGATTTTGGCAAGACAAAAGTTTTGTCGCCCACAGAAAGTAATGTGATATTCAAACAAATAATTATATTAAAATACAATTATATGTTGCATAACATTGGTGAATGAAGTTGTGCTGTTATTAGAGTCATATTTAATATTTTGTGTGACTTCCATGAGCTTAAAGGACTGCATCCATGCGAATCAACAATGATTCATACAATTTATTAATGAAGTCATCAGGAATAGCAAAGAATGCAGTCTTATATGCCTCCCAGAGTTCATCTAGATTCTTTGGTTTTGTCTTCCAAGCTTCCTCTTTTATCCTACCCCAAACATGCTCAATGATGTTCATGTCTGGTGACTGGGCTGGACAGTTCTTGAGCACCTTGATCTTTTTTGCCTGGAGGAACTTTGTTGTAGAGATGGATGTATGAGATGGAGCACCATCTTGCTGCAGAATTTGACCCCTTTTATGATTTGGAATGTAAGAGGTAGCTAATACTTTTTGATATTTTAGGCTATTGATATTGCCTTCCACCTTGCAAATGTTTCGCACACCCCCATACTGAATGTAACCCCAGACCATGATCTTTCCACCACCAAATGAAACTGTTTTCTGGGTGTATTTTGGATCCATACGGGCTCCAGTAGGTCTCCTGCAGTATTTGCAGCAGCTGTGGTGTAATTCTACTGAAGATTCATCAAAGAAATCCACCTTCTGCCACTTTTCCAGCGTCCATCTGTTTAGCAGGCTGTGGGACTTTGCAAATGCTTTTTATTTGCCTTTTGTTTAGTGTTGGCTTCTGGGCACAGATTCGACCATGGAGCCCATTTCGAGACAGAATCCTACAAACTGTTCTAGTTGACACAGGGACTTGAGGTGACCAGGCCTGTTGGAGCTCTGCTGCAGTGGAAGAGGGGCTTGCTTTGGATTTTCTAACCAACAAACGTTCCTCCTGAGCAGTTGTCTTGCCGTGTCTGCTGGACCTGGGCTTGTCAAATATATCTCCAGTCTCTTCAAATCTTTTTTTAATTCTTTGTACTTGAAGCTAAGACACATTAACCCCTTTAAAGCCCAAGACATACTAATACGCGTCAGTGCCCTGGGCTTTAAGAGCCTGACCCGTATTAGTACGTCATTGCGATCGTGCGCGCACACAGGCTGTGCGGGCGCGATCCCCGCCGGGTGTCAGCTGATTGTCACAGCTGACACCCGGTACTATGTGCAGGGAGCGGTCACGCACCTCTCCCGGCACATTAACCCCCGCAATGCTGCGATCGAAGTCGATCGCAGCATTGCGGAGGCAAGGGGAGGTGATCGCAATACTCACCTCCTCTTCCGGCCTCCAGCGCTGTCTGCCGGGGCTTCCCGGGTGTTGCCATGGCGACCCGATGTCGTCATGACAACATCCGGGTCACCAGACAGCAGGAAGATTTTTTTGGACATGCGCAGTTCATCTCCAAACTATCTTCTCCCTGTCCAGCGCTGACTGCCTGCATGGCACAGGGATGGTGCTCAATCCCTATGCTATGCAGGCGATCAGAATAAAAAAAGTGAAAGTCCCATAGTGGGAAAAAGTAAAAAAGTAAAAAAAACTCCCAGAAAGTGAAAAAAAAAAAAAAAATTGTAAAAATATAAAAAAAAAAATAAAAAAAATAATCCACTAAAAATAAAAATATAATGTACCCATCAATAAATATTATTATGAAAAAAAGCAAAAAAACAATAAAAGTACACATATTTGGTATCGCCGCGTCCGTAACGACCTGACCTATAAAACTGTTCCTCTACTTAACCCCTTCAGTGAACACGGTAAAAAATAAAAATAAAAAACGAAGCAAAAAACAATGCTTTATCACCATACCGCCAAACAAAAAATGGAATAACACGCGATCAAAAAGACGAATATAAATTAAAATGGTACCGCTGAAAAAGCCATCTCGTCCCGCAAAAAACAAGCCGCCATAAAGCTCCATCATCCAAAAATTCGAAAAGTTATAGCTCTCAGAAAAAAGCGATGTAAAAAAATTATTTTTTCTATAAAATAGCTTTTATTGTGTAAAAGCGCCAAAACATAAAAAACGATATAAATGTGGTACCGCTGTAAACGTACTGACCCGAAGAATAAAGCTACCTTATCAATTTTACCAAACGCGGAGTAGAATAAAAAAATGTAAAAAAACACAATTCCTGAATTGTTGGTTTTTGTTTATTCTGCCTCCCAAAAGTTGGAATAGAAAGCGATCAAAAAATGTCACATGCCTGAAAATGGCACCAATAAAAACGTCAACTCATCCCGCAAAAAACAAGCCGTCACATGACTCTGTAGGCCAAAATATGGCAATGCAAAAACTAGATTTTACAAAATGTGTGTGTTTTAGTGTGTGACAGCTGTCAATCATAAAAACCCGATATGATTCTGGTATCGCTGTAATCGCACCAACCAGAAGAATAAATTAATCTCATCACTTATACCGCACGAGGAACGGCGTAAAAAATAAACGCTAGGGCTGGGGTTGGGGTTGTGCTAATGTTAGGGTTGGGGTTGTTTTTTTTTTCAAAAGTAAAAAAAAAATAAAAAAAAAGATGACGATATGGCAACTAGTGTTGAACGCAAGTGCTCGCTACTTGAGTTTGCATCGGGTGCTCGGGTATGCACTGAGTATCGCAGGTGCTCGAGTCTCCGCCCCATATGCTTCGCGGCCCAAAAAAATATCGCAGGGATTGCCTGCCATGCACGAGCGATTCCCGAATATTTTTTTTGGGGTGTCTAATAACCGTGAAACATGCGGGCGAGGACTCGAGCATTTCACTTGAGCACCCGTGATACATGGTGCATACCTGAGTAACCAATGCAAACTCAAGTAGCGAGCACTTGCGCTCAAGAGTAATGACAATTTATTCAATATGATGACCTAATGTTATCAAATTCTGTGTCGTACCTCTGGGTTCAAAATGTTCACTATACCCCTTAATAAAATCCTTGAGGGGTATAGTTTCCAAAATGGGGTCACTTGTGGGGGAGCCCCACTGTTTAGGCACATCAGGGGCTCTCCAAACGCGAAATGGTGTCCGCTAACAAATTGAATGGAAAATCGGCTCAAATTGTTAGCGGACACCATATTGCGTTTGGAGAGCCCCTGTGTGCCTAAACATTGGAGCTCCCCCACAAGTGACCCCATTTTGGAAACTAGACCACCCAAGGCACCTATCTAGATGCATAGTGAGCACTTGGAACCCCCAGGTGCTTCACAAATTGATTCATAAAAATGAAAAAGTGTTTTTTTTTCCACTTTTTCATTTTTATGAATCAATTTGTGAAGCACCTGGGGGTTCCAAGTGCTCACTATGCATCTAGATAGGTGCCTTGGGTGGTCTAGTTTCCAAAATGGGGTCACTTGTGGGGAAGCTCCAATGTTTAGGCACACAGGGGCTCTCCAAACGCAACATGGTGTCCGCTAACAATTTGAGCCGATTTTCCATTCAATTTGTTAGCGGACACCATGTCGCGTTTGGAGAGCCCCTGATGTGCCTAAACAGTGGAGCTCCCCCACAAGTGACCCCATTTTGGAAACTAGACCCCCAAGGCACCAATCTAGATGCATAGTGAGCACTTGAAACCCTCAGGTGCTTCACAAATTGATTCGTAAATATGAAAAAGTGAAAAAAAAATACTTTTTCATTTTTACGAATCAATTTGTGAAGCACCTAGGGGTTCCAAGTTCTCACTATGCATCTAGATAGGTGCCTTGGGGGGTCTAGTTTCCAAAATGGGGTCACTTGTGGGGGGTTTCCACTGTTTAGGCACATCAGGGGCTCTCCAAACGCAACATGGCGTCCGCTAATTATTCAAGCAAATTTTACAATCAAAAAGTCAAATGGCGCTCCTTCCCTTCTGAGCTCTGCCGTGCACCCAAACAGTGTTTTTTCCCCACATATGGGGTATCTGCGTGCCCAGAGGAAATTGCACAACAAATTTTGGGGTCCATTTTTTCCTGTTACCCCTGCAAAAATAAAAAAAATTGTGTCTAAAGTAATATTTTTGTGAAAAAGTTAAATGTTCATTTTTTTCTTCCACATTCCAAAAATTCCTGTGAAGCACCTGAAGGGTTAATAAAGTTCTTGAATGTGGTTTTGAGCACCTTGAGGGGTGCAGTTTTTAGAATGGTGTCACTTTTGGGTATTTTCTGTCATAAAGACCTCTCAAAGTGACTTCAAATGTGATGTGGTCCCTAAAAAAATGGTTTGGTAAATTTTGTTGGAAAAATGAGAAATCGCTGGTCAACTTTTAACCCTTATAACTCCCTAACAAAAAAAAATTTTTGTTCCAAAATTGTGCTGATGTAAAGTAGACATGTGGGAAATGTTACTTATTAACTCTTTTGTGTGACATATCTCTCTGATTTAAGGGCATAAAAATTAAAATTTTGAAAATTGCTAAATTTTCAAAATTTTCGCCAAATTTTCATTTTTTTCACAAATAAACGCAAGTGATATCGAGGAAATTTTACCACTATCATGAAGTACAATATGTCACGAAAAAACAATCTCAGAATCAGGGGGATCTGTTAAAGCGTTCCAGAGTAATTACCTCATAAAGTGACAGTGGTCAGAATTGTAAAAATTGGCCTGGTCATTAACGTGCAAACCACCCTCGGGGGTAAAGGAGTTAAAGGTGCCAGCCACCTCTGCAGTGGATCTGGTCTTCAGCCTCTTGATAATCAAGGCTTTGGTCGCAGGGTGGATTTTTGGCATGTTGTCAGAGCTGAAGTTGCAGTTAAAGTGAAGGTCTGGGGTGCTTGGTTTCTTTTTATACACACCCACTAATTAACCAATCATTTACTGAGCACTGGTGAGGATGTAAACTAGGAATTGGGTGCATTATATCACCAGGCGACAAAACTTTTGTCTTGCCAAAATCTGACCATTCTGTGTTCATTAAATGATCAATATTTCAGCATTGATGCCAATTTATATTCTTAACCTAAACCAAATTTGGGAGGGTTTCAGCTTTCAAAAGAGTAATTTATAAAACCAATGGATGAATTTAACGTCAGGTTATAAGCTTTTATTTACATAACATGGATAAGTGACATAACTTCTGTCAGGGAGTGTATATTATTCTATAAGCCCTTCAGGAGCAGCCTGTATATTGTATATTAGATTGTAAGCTCCTAGGACAGGGTGTATATTAGTCTATAAGCCCTCAGGAGCAGCCAGTATATTGTATATCAGATTGTAAGCTCCTAGGACAGGGTGTATATTATTCTATAAGCCCTCAGGAGCAGCCTGTATATTGTATATTAGATTGTAAGCTCCTAGGACAGGGTGTATATTATTCTATAAGCCCTCAGGAGCAGCCTGTATATTGTATATTAGATTGTAAGCTCCTCTTGAGCAGGGTGTATTTATCTTTTCCTTTGAGGCTATGTGCCCACGATGCAGAAATGAAGCAGAAAATTTCTGCAGCATTTCTGCATCTCCCTGGCAGAAAAAACGCATGCAGATTGTGCATGCGTTTTTCCTGCAGAATACATGCGGATTCACATGCGGATTCACATGCGTTTCCGCATGCTGATTGACAAGCGCTTTCCAGGCGATTTTAGCATCACTTGGAAAGTGCTTGACAACTAGGTCACACTGTATAAATCCATGCAAACAGCATGGATTTATACAGTGTGAACCGTAAAAATGAAAACAAATAAAGCTATACTCACCCCCGAGGCCCCGACGTGTGCTGCAGCGCTGCTTCCTGGCTGGTTCCCGGCTGCCGGCATATCGCGAGACAGAGCGGTGAAGGGCCTGCGGTCACATGACTGTGACGTCACCGAAGGTCCTTCAGCGCTGCTGGCATTCAGAGAGAAGCCGTCGGACAGGTGAATATAAACTTTATTTGTTATTTTATTCTTTTTTTACAGGTACAATGGTACCCAGGTCTGGGTGAGAGTCTCCTCTCCTCCAGAACTGGGTACCATCCGCACATAGAGACGCATAGAAGCCACTTGTAAAAATGTAAAGTCGCGGTTTCTATGCGTCTCAATGCAAGTCAATGGCGGGAGTTCCGCTGCACTTCCGCAAAATTAAATGACATGCTGCGGATTTTTGTACGCAGCATAAACGCTGCGGAAAAATCCGCAGCATGTGCATAGAACATGCGGAATCCCCTTGGGGACCATGGGGTGCGGATTACCTAGCGTTTCACAAGCGTTTCCGCTGCGGAAATTCCGCAGCATAAACGCTTGAAAAACGCAACGTGGGCACACAGCCTCAAAGTCGGCTCTCCTGAGCTTATAATACATGCAGATATACAGCAATATGCAGCAGGACAGACCTTATCCAGGGAAATATCCGATCGCCATAACTGGGGCCAGGAAGGAATTTTTTTTCCCCCTGAGGCAGAACTCTCCGGGGGTTTCTTCGCCTTCCTCTGGATCTTTCGGTCCATTGGCTCTATGCTGGTCCTCAATGACCACAGCTAGTTCTGTGGGGTCTGTGCTTAGAGTCATTGTGATCATGGTTTAATTTCTTAAAGGGCCAGTAATATTTTTATTACAATGTTGCTAATTGCTATTCCAATAAAAAAAAAAAAAAGAAAGAAATTAAAAGTGTCATGTGAGGTTTTTTTGTCTTGACTTTTAGTGATAGTGATCAT
Organism: Phyllobates terribilis; assembly: GCF_046119375.1. Lineage (NCBI taxonomy): Eukaryota > Metazoa > Chordata > Amphibia > Anura > Dendrobatidae > Phyllobates > Phyllobates terribilis. The sequence goes on from NW_027362765.1 coordinate 231,879,721, forward strand.
CACTATCCTCAATAGTTCACAAGTAGAACCAGGAATTATGGGGGGCGTCATTTACAGAAGACAGACGACCTATTGTGGTATCATAATGTCAACTCCTGTACCAAGTTACATTACAAGTGTTATGGGGGCCAATCTTTGTGATGGGTCAGGGCACTAAAATAGTATTATGTCCTACACAACAAACTACCTGATAGAAGACTGAAGACCGGACACAGAGAAGCAGAATACAGGAGACACAAGCAGTGTTGGACTGAGCTGCCAAGGGCCCACCAGTAACCAACTCCAGGGCCCCACTTTTCAGCTACATGCAAATGTGACATTATCCTCAATCACAAATTTATATAACAATTAACTGAGTAGATTGTTAAATGAATAAGATGCTGCCTTTGTCTGTACATAGTGATTCCAGTATATTGTGCCAAGTACTGCTCATATAAGCTGGTGGCCCACCGGAGGATTCACCTGTTCTCCTGCGGGCCAATCCAAGCCAACATGTACGGCGCTGTGAGAGGTGCATTCCCGCAAACCGCCGTACATGTGTGATGTGATGATCCTGCGTCTCACTCCGAGCGTCTCACAATCAAAAGGTCCCTCTCTGCTCTGATAGGCACAGCGCGATTGCGATCGGAGCAGAAGCGTTTTTTAGTGTGTGATAGTAGCCAAACATAAATCTGGTATGGTATGGTATCGCTGTAATCGCACCAACCTGAAGAATAAAGTCGTCTAATCATTTATACCGCATGAGGAACGGCATAAAAAATAAATAAAAGTAATTTCTTGACCTGCTCTTGATCTGTTTATTCTGCCTCCCAAAAATTCGCTCTACGCTAAGCGCTTATACCACGGTTTCCATGTAAATCTCTGAAATACACGATTCAGACGGAACCCCTGGCCAAAGATTCCCTATAATGAGACAAATGGAGACACTATGGACCCCGTCTGGTCTCTGATCCAGCGGTGTTCATCTTTTTATGTGTGCGTAAAAACACAGTCAACCACAATTTTGCGTATCTCTGAAAAAGACACTGCTGAAAAGGTGCCAGATAGAGTCCAGAGTAATGTTGCTGCCTCATTACACTGAATGGATCCCTTGGGGGTTCAATCTGAATCACATTTATCAGAGATTTAGATGGAAACCCCAATGTAAATGCTCATCGTACAGCACAGGATAAATGTGATCCAAAATGTTATGTAAAATGTTCCCAATAAAAGCTTCACCTCAATCTACCAAAAAAGCAAGTCCCCACTCTGGTCCGTCATCTATCAATTGAAATAAAGGGTGCTTCCACGTTACTAGTAGCACAAAGGCTCTGGAAAAGCAATATGGCTCTTCGCCCTCCAAAAGAAAACCAGCGAATTCTGTATGCCCAAATCCAAATACCCTCTCCCTTCTGAGCCCCACAGTGTGCCTAAACCGCATTTAGCATCCACATGTTTATCATTTCTGTAGCGATGAGAGCCCACTTAATTTACGGGGTATATATCTCCAGAAACATGAGCTGAGCATAATTTACGGGCACTACAATGTACTGGGCACTACAATGTACGGGCACTACAATGACAGATTTGCAATTTTCACTCAGCAACATTCACTGCTCCTTGTTTCTGGCAGACACCAATGGAGTCAAAATTGCCACTACACCTGTAAATAAATTCCTGGAGGGGTGTAATTTCCAAAATGGGGTAAATTGAGGGAGAATTCTCCTCTTCTGGCATTTAGGGGCTCTGTACATGGAGTCTGCAAACTATTCTACGATAATTTGTTCTCCAAGAGTCAAATAGCGCTCCTTCAGTTCAAAGTCTCTCCGTCCTTCTAAGCAGTACTGTATAACCACATATGAGGCATTGCCTCTTTCAGAAGAAATTGTGTAACAGATTTAGGTATAATTTTTACCCATTTTCCCATGAAAAAAATTTAAAATATGGGGCTAAAACTGAATTTTTGTGGCAAAAATGTAATTATTTTTTTCTTCACCGTCCAATGGTAAAAAATTCTGTGACACATCTGTGGTGTCAATATGATCACTGCACCCCTAGATGAATTAATTGAGAGGTGTAGTTTGTAAAATGAGGATATTTATGGGGGATTCTGATGTTCTGGCACCTCAGAGGCTCTGCCAATATGACACCCGCAAACCATTCCAGCAAATCTGCACTACAATATGGTGCTCTTTCCCTTCTGAGTGTCATACAAGGTATGGGAAAGACTTAGTGCAACACAAAGGGAAGAGGGAAAGGGAGCCCAGACTCTATGGAAAGGGGGAAGTGGAGACCTCCTAGGATGATCTAGCGTCACCCTGTCTCCCCTAACGTCCCTATATTGGCTCTTCACCAATCGCCGCACGGATGCCTCGCCCTGTCTTTCCCTGGCGTATGACTAAGGCTAGGGAAGGGAGGAGTTGAGCACTAGTCGATCTCCACTAAACACTATAGACAACAGGGGTGGACAAACGGGGAAATTGCTCAACTTTAGATGAACTCCAGACAAATGCGCACAAGTCCTCAAGCTCCACAGAGAACGAAGTATTGCTCTTGCTAAAGCGTCCACAGTTAGTAATGAATATCGCCGGCACCTCCCTCTGAAACACAGCAGGTATTTATACACCCAGGCAGGGTGTTAATTAACCAGAGGGAGGTAGCCGCTGGGTCCTAGAGACAGCCTCTAAGAAGATGTCTGTAATGCCAAATGCAGAGATCTCGTGCAACCAACTGCAGGGCGACTGTCTGTCACCTCTGACACACCCGTGAGACTGTGCCTCAAAAATAGTTTTCGACCACATATGGGGTATTGGCGCACTCAGGAGAAATTGCATAACAAATTAAACCATTTATTTTCTCCTATTATCCCTTTTGAAAATTGAAATTCTGGGGCTAAAGCGACATTTTTGTGGAAACAATGGTAATTTTCCATAGACTCAGCCCAATGTTATACAATTCTGTGAATCGCCAGAGGGTTAAAAATGCTCGCTACACTCTTAGATGAATTCCTCAAAAGGTGTAGTTTCCAAAATGGGGTCACTTGTGGGTGTTTCTGCTGTTTGGCATGTCAGGGCTCTTCAAATGTGACATGGCATCTGCAATCTATTCCAGCCAAAATTGAGCTCCAGAATTCAATTGGCGCTCCTTCCCTTCTGAGCCCTGCCATGTGCCAAAACAGTAGTTTTCCACCACATATGGAGTAACAGTGTACTTAGGACAAATTGCACAACAAATTGCATAGTCTATTTTCACCTGTTACCCTTGTGAAAATGAAAAATTTGGGCTGAAGCAACATTTTGCAGGAAAAATTTATTTTTTCATTTTCATGACTCAATATTATAAAATTCTGTGAAGCACTTGTGGGTTCAAGGTTCTCACTACACCTCTAGATAAGTTCCTTGAGGGGCATAGTTTCCAAAATGGGGATACCTGAGGGTTTTTTACACTGTTTAGGCACATTAGGGGCTCTGCAAACGCAACATGGCATCCACTATATATTCCAGCCAATTTTGTGCTCCAAAAGTCAAATGGTGCTCCTTCCATTCTGAGCCCTGCCGTGCACCCAAACAGTAGTTTTCCACCACATACGGGGTATTGGCACACTCAGAAGAAAATTCACAACAATCTGAACCATCCATTTTCTCTTTTTATCCTTGTGAAAATGAAAAATTGGGGGCTAAAGCAACATGTTTGTGGGAAAAATGTATTTTTTATTTTCACGGCTCAATGTTATAAAATTCTGTTTAGGCACATCAGGAGCTCTGCAAACAAGACATCATAACAAGAGGGTGCTGAAGGCAGAAAGAAGACGATCAAATGGCCCATCATGGTGAAAAAGATGATAAAACTTTATTATAAATATTGCACAGGAAATGTGGAGAGGAGGGGAGCAAAAATACACACATTTACATAAAAAATAATTTTAAAAGCAGATACACAGCACGTCAGATGCAGGTATGAAACCTCTCTGTGATCATACTAAGCCTCAGCTATAGATAGAATGGAAAAAAATGCTAGCAAAGAGAGGAAGGAGGCATATTGTAAAATGAACAGCATACTATTGTATATATATATCAATTGGCACTTTGGAGGAATTGGCATTGGAACATAACACCTTGGATAGTGGCAAGATCCCTCCATCTATTAGAAAGGGCTCCAAGAGGCCCCCCCCCCCTTTCTAGTAACACAAATGTTGACATGTTTATACAAATAGTGTCTAATGAATTAAGTAAAGTATCAAGGTACATTCCATGTGATAATTTAAGTAGAGATGAAAGACAGAGGCTGAAGATGCTTAAGAATTTGCCTGATGTTGTGATTAAACCGGCAGACAAGGGTGGGAATCTGGTGGTTTGGCCGCAGCAAATGTATGAATATGAAGCTTTTCGCCAAATACGTAATAAGACATGCTACAGGTGTTAAAACCCTCCTGTTTTTTTTTTTTTCCATCTTGTGTTTTGTGGTCACGTGACCATTTGCCTTTATATTCCAGCTCCGCCCTTTTGGCTGTGCTGGACTTCAGTGTTTGACTGTTTCTCTAGCCAGGTGCTTCGGTGCCTATTTCTCTCAGTTCACTTGGTCCTTCTGGGATCTCTAGTACCTTTTTGTCAGTTTGTCTTTTTGTGTTCTGCAACAACTTCTCTGCTTAGGAGGTGTCCCATTTTTGTCCCAGTCCTCAGTTCTTTCAGGGACCCCTTCCCTTATGCTATAGGTCTTCGTTCAGACTAGCCGAGGACTAAGGCGGGTCTGTTCGCTAGGAACAGGCAGCCCGCTACATCATAGGGATTCAGCTTAGTCTTAGTGTAGGGACAGCTTTCCCCTATCTTTCCTTAGTACTTGTTGCAGATCATAACTACAGGAAGCTCACATATAACCCCCTATCTGCTTTTAAAGAACAACTGTGCAACATTCTTGGTAAAGCTACTAGCAGGGGAGTTATTACGAGTGAGTTGGCATCTGCTTTGACTGTGGCCAAACCAACAGTTCCCACTCCGTATCTTTTTCCCAAACTCCACAAAAATTTGGATAAGCCTCCGGGACACCCGATTATATCAGGCAGGGGGAACTAATTGGAGCCCATCAACAGATGGATAGACTCCAAATTATATCCACTGGTTGAAAATCTTCCTTCTTTTTTGAAAGATACAGGTGAATTGCTGAGAAGGGTTGATGGTCTTTACTTGGAACCCGATGCAATATTGGTAACAGCGGACATAGAGTCGCTGTATACCAGCATCAGGCATGTTTATGGCCTTAATGCTACCAAATTTTTCTTGGAAGGGTCTTCCCTACCTAATGATATAAAGGCATTGGTTATGGAATTATTGGAATTTACGTTGACTAATAATTTTTTCATTTTCAAGGGGTCCTTCTTCCTGCAGCTCCAGGGGACGGCTATGGGGGCGGCCTTTGCCCCCTCATACGTCAACCTGGGGCGGTGGGAGAGGGACCTCTTCCTGCCAGATCAGGGGTCGTCGATGGACTGCATTCTTTCATGGACGCGGTACATCGACAACATTCTGCTGATCTGGCAGGGATCCCGTGACCTTCTGGATAAATTCATTTGTATGTGATCCGAATAAAATTGAGTTCCTGGACGTAAGCCTAATAAAGGACAATGACAATGCCGTTCAAACGAATATCTATAGGAAACCCACGTCAAACAATACACTCCTCCATGCTTCTTCTTCCCACCCATCACACATGGTTCAGTCCGTTCTGGTGGGGCAGTTTCTGCGTCTTCGAAGAACCTGCTACAACGAACAGGATTTTGAGGCACAGTCGGTGGAATTGAAGGAACGTTTTTACGAACGTGGATTTAACAACAGGATGGTAAAAAGGGCTTATAATCGAGCTAAGTATTCATCCCAACAGGACCTACTTTACAAATCTTGGGATAAGAAGCAGAACGATGTGGTGAGGTTCATCACCACATTTCATACCCAGATTCCAGCTGTTACAAAGGCCCTTATAAAAGCTTGGCCCTTCTTGAGAGCAGATCCAATATTGGCTAAATACGTTCCGGATAAACCTACAATTGTGTTCCACCGTGCTAAAAATCTTCGTGACATTCTGGTCCGCAGCCATTATGAGGGAGGTCTGATACACACATTCATGGATAAGGCCAAGGCCAGATATGGATGCACGCCGTGCGAACGGTGCGTGGCCTGTCCCAATGTGGTGAGAAGTACCACATTTACTGATTCTACGGGCAGGCAAACTTTTGATATTAAAAAACATATTACATGTACATCACGTAACGTGATATATTATGCCACATGCCCGTGTGGACTTATCTACGTTGGGATGACCATGCGCTGCCTAAAAACACGCATTAGAGAACATGTGTTGGGGATTTTGGCAGCTGTAGACCAAAATGATATATCCATGCTAAAAACTATCCCGAAGCATTTCAAATTATATCACAATTGTAATGCTAAGTTATTGAAGGTAAAAGGGATAGACATGGTTGTAGTAGGGATACGGGGGGGCCTCATATCCCAGAGACTTGTTCAGATTGAAACAAGGTGGATTTGGACAATTACAAACAATATTATTACAATATGGATGATATATTAATTTTATACTATTTAATATTTTCAATTATTATATGTAACCCAGTGCTCTGTTCTAATTACCACCCTTATAAACAAGACATCACGTTCACTATCTATTCCAGCCAATTTTGCACTCCAAAAGTCAAATGGTGCTCCTTCCTTTCTTAGCCGTGGTGTGCGCCAAACGCTAGTTTTTTTCCACCACAAAAGGGATGTGGGCATACTCAGGAGAAACTGCACAACAAATTGTACAGTCCATTTTCTCCTGTTACCCTTGTAAAAATGAAATATTTAAGGCTAAAGCAACATTTTTGTGGGAAAAATCTAGATAAATTCTTGAGGGTTGTAGTTTCCAAAATGGGGTCACTTGCGGTGGGTGTGAAGAATATTGGCGAGATAAACCCATGTCGATCATTGTGTCCTGTTTGGCAGGGGATTATAAAGGTCTACAGTGTACAGCTGTAACCGGACACCTCTGCAGCTAAGAAGAAGGGAGACAGTGAGTGACAAATATCTCACAGCAGCTCCCAGCCAAGCAGCTGCTACAGGAAGACCCCCTGGAGATCCAACCATGCGGCCTTCCCTTTGTGTCAGACAATTATAATTCAATATCGAGTTATGGGAATACCATATGTCCTAGTTATTCATAACCTAGATTTTCGAGATCCCAAAAGAATGGGGAATGTCACCCTGGTTTCCAGCCCTGTCTAGCGCGTAGGGATGGGGAGATACCCAGCACAGCCCCTCAGAAACCCCTAGGGCCACTGTGTTTGGTCTCCATGCGTAGCAGGTGCCCGGCTGGATCTGATGACACCAAAACTGGCTCCCTATAGCTGTCTATTAAGGAAGTATAACCAATTTTAGTTTTTTGCAGTTTTTAGCTGAGGGAGGCCAGGGATGGAGATTTAGGTCCAGCCAGGGGGCAGCAAGGGGAGTGACCCAGAGAGGTTAAAAGCTCCTGCAGCCATAGCCTAGGGCTTTTTCTCTGGGAGGTTGCGATGACACATCGTGTGAGGGCAGTCACAGAAAAGAGAGAGGGACCCACAAGCCTCCCATGTGGCAGCCCCTCCCCCGCAAGGCAGGCCTTCCATCTGACTGGTAATTGACTCTTAATAACTGCTTATATATTTTGTACCACTACTATTGTGTTTGCATCTCTGATCTCTGTATAATCCTTATGTATATAGGGTATTGTCTAGTGTGCCCTTAAGGCGATTAAATATATAATTTAACCTTGGGCTGCTCTTTTATCGCGATCCACAAATCCTCACGTCCGTTGTTCAGTCCAATGAACACGCTACTGGGGCTGGTTTCTGGCCCGATATAAGTCTCGTTATATCTAATAGAAACTGGTGGCAGCTCTACCAGGCCGACAAGGTTCTGTTTCACTGGGGTCAGTGGAAGGGGCCTCTCAGCTTGTCAGGGGTGTGAGCGAGTGTAGCGCCACGTCAGTGACTGAGTGGGCCACCTCTTCTCACTCCCTTTGCCTTCCTGTACCCGTGTGGACAAGGGGTATCTGTGTACAGCTGTATCAATCTGACCTTACGTGTCCCCAAGGGGGTGCGGAACATCACGTTGGTGCAAAGGGCAGATCCGTATCACATGTTCGCCTGACGTAATTGTGACGTTGGGCGGGTGGCAAGGTGTGGATTCTCCACAAGTGGTGGCAACAGTGGGATTTTGCGGAATCTCTCTGGTGCCATTCTTCACAGAGGGTTTCCACTGTTTAGTCACATCAGGGGCTCTGCAAATGAGACATTATGTTTGCTATCTATTCCAGTCAATTTTGCGCTCCAAAAATCAAAAGGTGCTCCTACCCTTCCAAGCACTGTCGTGCTCCCAAACAGTAGTTTTCTTCCACATATGGGGTATCGGCATACTCAAGAGAAATTGCACAATAAATTTTATAGTTAATTTTCTCCTGTTACCCTTGTAAAAAGGCAAAACTTGGGGCTAAATGAACATTTTTGTGGGAAAAATTAAAATGTTAATTTTTTTCCTTCCACATTGCTTTAATTCCTGTGAAGCACCTAAAGGGTTAATAAACATCTTGAATGTGGTTTTGAATACTTTGAAGGGTGCAATTTTTGAAATGGTGTAACTATGGGTATTTTCAGTCACATAGGCCCCTTAAAGTCACTTCAAATGCGATGTGGTCCCTAAAAAGAAAGGTTTTGTACATTTTGCTGGAAAAATTTGTTGGAGAAATTGCTGATAAACTTTTAACCCTTTAACCAATCTAACAAAAAAAAATTATATTTAAAAAATGATGCTGATGTGAAGTAGACATGTGGCAAATGTTATTTATTAACTATATTGTGTTATATAACTATCTGGTTTAAGGACATAAAAATTAAAAGTTTGAAAATAGTGACATTTTCTAAATTTTCGTCAAAATTCAGATATTTTCACAAATAAATGCAAAAAATATAGACCTAAATTTACCATTAACATGAAGTATAACATGTCACGAAAAAACAATCTTAGAGTCACTGGGACACGCTGTAGCATTCCAGAGTTATTACCTAATAAAGTGACACTGGTCGGAATTGAAAACATTGGCCTGGTCAGGAAGGTGAAAACAGGCTTCGGGTTGAAGAGTTTAAAGGGATGCATAAAAGCTGGGCCATTGCAGCTCATAGATGAAGCCACCACTGCTGTCAGCTAGAGGTAGATTCTAGAGCTCAATTTACAGGGGTGGCATCACTTGTGACATCACTGCAAACCTCACCCTTATGCTCATCTGTGATGACAAAAATCATTATGGGGCCTTAAAAGGTAGTATCACTACTGTTACCCATAATGATGTCACTAATCCCTTTGTAACATCATCACATGCAGTAATACCTTATAGATCACCCACCATATCTTGATTATTTATTTAATAATCGTGACCTATTGTGTAAGAAGGCAATAAGTTGTGATTGTGGTACAACTGCTATAATTGTTTATGTAGTGTAAGATGGCCGCCGGACATATCCTTGATGGGAGATATGTATCGCTGAGGTTGGTAGCTTCAGTGATGTAAAACCGGGAAAAGCATGCTCCAGCACATGTAGTGCTGAGAGGGTTGATAGGGCGTATCAGGGCCGGTTTTTACGAGCAGTCATAAGAGACAAGTGGGATTGGACGCTCACATATCCCCACCCCAGGGCGTGTGTATAAAATGGAGACCGAGTGTCTCATTCAGTGTCTGTGGCTGAAGGTGTGGAGACCTCCAGCGTGTTTGTACTGAAGGACACTGCCTGTGAGCGGGTGAACCCGCAGCACTGCATGGATTGTTTGTTTTGCTGTTTTGTTATGCTGTGCCGGACAAGGCTGTGTTTTGTTTACCTTTCAAGTGCGGTTTATGAAGTCACAATAAACCTGCCGTATCCTGTGCCTACCTCAAGCAGCTGAGTGAGTACCAAACCCTACAGTACATTATAAACAGTTTAATGATTATGATAAAATATTGATATATCATATTGTTTTACCATAACTCCAAAGCCCTGAAGCATCTCCATAGTGAGCAGCATTGTAGCATTTTCCCCAGGGTGTAATCCTCACATCTGATCTTTATGAAAACTCTTTCTGGAACTTCTACCTTGTAAATAACCATTTCCACAAATTACAAATGTTGAATATTTTTATTTTTTGATATGATTCACATGGTGCTAGCAGACAAGCCTGCAGATATTTTTATATGTACAGTCGCTATCAATAGTGAGCTTTTGCAGACATTCTTCCCAAGTCAAAGTTAAACATCTCTCTAAAAACTGACTGTACAGTATGTTACTTGTTAGTTAAGGATTGCTAAGATTATTCACACGTGTTAAACAGATTTTTTTTTTTTTTGCTCAGCGATGGTTAAATTTCTCAAGCATTTGACTTCTTTTAAGAGCTGTTAAATAGTCTTTTTAAGTTGGTAGCAATAAATGTTTCTTTGTATCTGGTTCTACTTGATCGTGATACATAAGGTTTCTCTGAAGCTAGTGCCTCCTACCATTCATGATCGGTGCCCTTATAAAGTCTAACCACATCCATTGGGACGTCCTCTACACTGTGGTATTGGTTTGATTAAGTTTTTGAGGGATCACCTTGAATCAGAGACACCTTAGATTTGTGATAATCCCACACAGAACTATCTCTTAGATGAGCCTCTAGTGATCATCATGGAATGTTGCCATATTGTGGAGCTCAGATGGCCTCATTAGTTCTTTGGGTTGTTTCTGCTGGGGCAGTAGGAACGGGACGATTTTTCTCAATGACTTCTCGGAGACTCATAGAAAAGTGCAAATCACCACCAATAAGAATAAATCCCTGGAGAGAAAAAAAATAATGCCATGAATGATGACTGCAATTAAATCTTATCTTTGCAGTAATATTAAAGTAATATTAAAGATATGGAAAAGTACTTACAGCATGGTGAGTAGTGGTCTCCCGAGTAAAATCCAAACCCTCCGGCAGAGGAATACTAACGCCTTTCTTTGTTCTCTCTGCAGAACATAATTAAACAAGTAGTAAGACCTTGTAATCCTCAAAGCCAGCAAAATTAGGAGTTGGGGAGAATCCACTGTCTTACCATTAAGGATGGGCATCACAGTCAACTGTAAAAGTGTCTTTAAGGGGCTTTGTAGGGGTATGAGCTATAATATAAAATGGCCAGATTATCATATTATAATTAGCGATAAACAGATTTATATGCTGAATTCAGAACTTTACTTACAGCCAGAGACTCCAGAGCTGACTTGTTGGAGTATATTCTAAACCTACAAATAATAAAGAGGCAGAAATACTAAATATATACCAAAAATATAAAAGCCACATTGACACTCAATTTATTTATTACGCTTTGCTTATAAAGCACCAACATATTCTTTACAGACACATTGTCAGCACTGTCCCCATTGGGGCTCACAATCTAAATGACCTCTCAGTATGTCTTTGGAGTGTGGGGGCAAACTAGAGAACCTGGCGAAAATCCATCCATACCTAGGGAGAACACACAAACTCCTTGCAGATGTTGCCCTTGGTGGGATTTGAACCCAGGACCCAAGTGCTGCAAGAATGCTAACCAGTGAGCCAATAAACAATCTCAAATAATACTACTAATGTTATTGATTACCTTTTGAGGTCCAGCTGAACCTGTAAAGTGGTCTTCTTGAGAGTCACCTTAGCACTGAGGCGTGATTCCTATAGCGACATAAGTATTTGAAATTAAACTTTACAATATAATAATAAACATTACATAAGTATAATAATAATAATAATAATATATATGTGATATGAACTTCTCCAAGAGATCACCTCTTTGAGAAGATGTATAAGAAGATGTATACATACAGAATATTATGCATTTGGACCAATTGGTTAAAAATTGCTTTGCATTTCGAGTCAGTTCAGATGGTAACAATTCAGGGATTGAGTTATTTTTCATTGACGTATTTATGGAGAGGTTCACCAATTGGTTTAATTTTCCTGCACTCATGAGTCACAACTAACGAAGAAGAATGGATTATTTATTGGCAACTTTCTCAAAGTGATTTTACTGTATTAGTCAGAGGCTATCTAGTCACGCAACACTATTAGTACAATTTTCAATAAGAGTGATGGTTGAGTTGAGATTGGCAGAGACAAAGAAAATAATTTTGATAAGGGTATATTTGATAAGGGGGTAAAAGTTTTATGTGTGATAATATACATAATAGTTATAGTAATTATCCTTGTGGTTTAAGGTTGCATGGACCAGCGGACCACAATTCGCAGTGGCGGATCTATCATGTTACATTGTGGTTGCTGACAGCAGGAATTTTGATATCTCAGTCGTCAGCTATGTATGACACTGACGTGAGTGTGTACATTGTCATGACAAAGCTTTGGACCTGACCTGCTAATAAGAAGGGTAAGAACATTGCATACAATTGGGTTATTTGGCATCAGAGGGTAGAGTACAAATTAATTGCGTATGTTGCCCGGAAAGCTTATGGTTGACCTGTTTGGCTATTGGGCTTGGGGGGAACTAGTGACCAGTGTATAGTGAGCAGCTGGCTTTGCCAAAGTCTGTATTATGGCCTACATAGTTCAGGGATCTTGAGAGTGGGGCCGAGTACATAAGAAGGTAATTGTTGGGTATTATTAAGTTCAACTGTGCTAAGTTTTTCAATGTGAAAATAACACGGACCTTTGTTATCTAAAAAGTAGTCACGATTGGATGTTGTGCTGCGTGAAGGTCTGCTGAAATGGGGTTCTGGTGTTCAGTTCCACCAGTGTGACCAGCACACATCAGGCTTTCTTACACCACTCGGAGTGTAGAGTATTCATCAGGAATAGTGTGCTTTTCTTTGTGAACTGTAGCCAATGAGCCACCAATGTGTGAAGTAGATAAAGAGGAGTCATTCATTTGCTATAAGAAGGCTTGGAAGTGAAAATGGGCCCCCTTATCGCCTAGGTCCTGTGTTACTGCATAGGTTGCACCAATGATATGTCCACCCTGTGTAGCATGGAATTTTCATGGTGTTTTCCCCATTGATAGCAGTAATAATACCCTATCGGCCTGCAAATCTCAAACTGTGAAGTGTCTATACAGATAAGATACTTGTTAAAAGGAACCAACTAACATATTTTACTCATAGAAGTAGTGGTATGGCTGATTAGGTCCTACCATTGTCATGCTGCTTAACTGCACAGGGGGCTGGTCTTCAGGAATCAGGTAGATATTCAGAATGGCATTCACCGAAACACTGGTTCCTGATGGCTTTATGGTGAACCTCGGAGGGGTAGAAACACGCAGGTCTAATTTCATTGGGGCGTCTGCCACCTCAGGATCCTGCAAGATAAAAGAAATAGCATTGTGAAACATGACCAGTATGCTACAAGATGTGGCCCATTAGAGATTGCACGAAGCAGGCATTCTACTGTCACTAGTAATGAACAACTTTACTCATTATAGTATATAGTTATATTTTTCTTATCACTAAGGGAACATAATAAATATAGAAAATGGCATCTTCAATAAATTAATAAATATCTGTAATTAGCAAATCACACTTGTTTTCTCTAGGAAGGTAATCAATATAGAACATCAGAATGGATGCAGTCTTCTTACACTGGCAGGAAATAAAGCAGTCCTAGAATGATAATGGGACAGGAGCCTGTGAGCATGTGCAGTAGGAAGCTCCACTGCTGCATCCTGGAAATAAGCTGCTCCACACACTGTCAAGCTACCCCCAGGTCAGAGCAGTGGAGCTTCTCCTGCACATATGCACATGCTCATAGGCTCCTGTCCTATCATTCTAGGACAGGTTACTGTTAGTGTAATGATGGCGGCTATACAACAGTGAACACCTTCCTAGACGACATGAGTGTGATTAGTTAACTTAAAGGAATTTGGGGATCTATTTATAATGAAATCTTCTTTCTGAAATTATTTTTTTTCTATTCCAGGAGAATCACTCTTATGAAATTATTGGCTATGGCAATAATATCTCTGAAATCAGCTGCCTGCAAAATTGATGCATCAATAATAAAATTGATGCATGGGACTCCATTCCATCTGCCAGCTACATAGTCTCTGGCCACTGGATGGGAGGCTCGCAAATCTCTTACCTTACAGGATCTTGGCGTGACTTTTGCTTACTCGGGCTGGTGCGATGTCATCTCTGTGTCACGCAGCAATGATGACATCACAACAGCACCGCTAAGCAAAAGCCAAACTGAGGATCCCATAAAGTAAGAGATTTGTGAAACTCCCATCAAGTACTACTGTGGCAAATAAGGATTCATTTTGTCTTCTCAGTCCCCATTTTATGCTGTAAATTTATCACACAGCACTTTTACGCAGAAATACCCCGTTACATTCAAAATATGTGAGAAACTACATCGAACCAGACACCTAGACACATCTACCTTTGAATCCCACAAAACAGTTGCTTGCTTCTTGGCATAAAGCCCTTTTTTGCCAGGGGCGTATATAAACCCCACCCGCATTTCATTAAAGCGGAATCTTATGCTGGACACTACATGTGTGCATGTACTGTATTGATTCTTCGAGCATGTTTATCACAACACCTCTAATCTGGCCTTGTATATCAACTCTGGTGGGCCCGTTGCACCCACACTACAGATCTGGCCGATGGACCAGAGTCCTGAGAATCGATTCGCCCAATTCTAATCAGCAGTGATCTGATGCTGTCTTCCTTTTTATTATTATTTTGCATTGCTTATATAGCGCCATCATATTTCGCAGCTCTTTACATTCATTACCATCACTGTCCCCATTGGGGCTCACAATCTAGATTCCCTATCAGTATGTCTTTGGAGTGTGGGAGGAAACCGGAGAACCCGGAGGAAACCCACATAAACACGGGGAGAACATACAAACTCCATGCAGATGTTGTCCTTGGTGGGATTTGATCCCAGGACCCCAGCGCTGCAAGGCAACAGTTGACTTTATCCATTCAGAAAACTATTTTTTTTGTTATTATGGATAGATTAAAATGTTATTTTATTGCATATGGCAATAGTGTTAAGTCCAGAACTGCAATTTGTTCTGGTGATAACAAAGTAAGATACAAATAATATGTGCCATTTTACCTAAGAAATACAGCATTTCTCTTTCCGGGGAAATTAATCATGAGGGGAATTCAGGTTTGCTTGTGCTTGTGACTGAGTTGCCTTTATGCCAAATTTATCAAAGCATTGCATGATGTTGGATAAAATTGTCACATCCTTAGTATATAATACTTCTGTCTAGCACAGTTTTTTCTACTTTCTCCACCCCAACCCTCCACTACTGGATTAAGATTTGTGACTTATTTGCAACGTTTTAAATTCTCACTTCATACATTTGGCTTTGCCTCAGCAACCATGTCCACTTTCCCACCCACTTTTAGCGTATTTGGCGTAAAACTGAAAAAAGTCTCTTTTTTTCATAAAAACAGCATGCAAAATGGCCATAGGCCTTAATATGCTCCTTAATATCAATTCAAATTAGCTATGTATACGTAGAGTTTTATCAGTTTATAACATGGGCAAATAATTTAGAATATGTGTGTCCTTATATACTTTGTTAACATGAATCCTTACAATACAACACAAGATTAAAAAAAACCTCCTTACCAGAAGCATAAGACTTCCAAAGTATGATGTCCGCAGCAAGACTTCCAAGTCCTTAGGCATCTGAATGACAGAGATGCTTAAAGTAACAGAATGTCCCATAAATTACAGTAAATTGTGTTATATCAGGGGGGCAGTATTTTATTACTATATAAAGCTTTGGTCCCCTGTGCAATCTATAGACTTTCATAAAATAGTAGGCTCCTCTTCTCCAATGTCAAGTCACTTGCTGTCAATGACAATATATTAGGGATTTTCTCTTTATAGATTCTAAAT